>NC_054831.1:87983328-89200203 GCF_018345385.1 Vulpes lagopus
AGTTATGTGGAAACAGTTTGATCCTTTTGGGTTTTGTTTTTAAGATTTGTTAAATGACACCAGAGCACTAGCCACCCTAGGAATAATCATTCACCACTTCCAGAGGCAATATCTTCTGGGCTATCTACACAATAACTTGTGAATCATGAGGTTTTCCAATCTGGCTCATAGCAGCAGGCATGATACTTGGCCCTGTGAGAGCCCCAAGTCCTATTTCCTCTAGTTGTTTGAAGGATTCTTTCTCCATCCTCATAGGTTCCTCCTATTCATGTGCTGGGCAGTCTCTGCTGAGGGCTAAGGGGGAACTTCTGCATATCCCTGGGCCATTTCAATGTAGCTCTCTCCACTCTGATCTGTGTCTAGCCTGTTCTCCCTGGACTTTTAGTGACATGTGTTCTGTTCAGGGAGATTCCTGAGTTTTGCCCGGGTTCCTTCTCCTGTACTGCTGCTTGGATAGACAGTAAGCTGGAAAAACTGTCAGGGCTCACTTCACTGCTTCCGTTTCTCAGATATCACTGTTCTTTGTTGTCTGATGTCCAGTGTCCATTTCGGTTGATTGAGGCAGGAAGGTAGACATGGTTCCTACGACACCATCTTAGCTGGGAACAGAAATGTACAGCTGGAATTTTAATGGTACTGTTTTACTTCATTATATTTATTTCTATGGCTATCTTCTATTTATGATCATTGATATTGGTTTTCCATTTGGAAATGTAATTTTTTTGTAATGTAATTTTCCTTTTCAAGTAAGTCAGTTGAAGTGTGAAAAAGTGAGGTCAATTTTAAGAAAAATATTGAGTAAATAATATTAAGGGTAGTAAAGAGATATGACAAATAAAAGGGATGGGAGTTTGGGAAAAGATGCTCATGTACCTATAAGATCTAGGTAATGCTGGGTATTGTAATGTATTCATCAAAACCTGGCTCAGGAGGGTGGGCTCAAGAGGTCTACTGGCTTAAACCTATGGGTTTAAGGTTTATGCTTATGCGTGATGTCAGGGATCATAAAAGTCCTGATTTTCAAGAAGCCCAGATTTCATGGAAGTTTCCAGGATAAAAAATTTGCAGGGCTAGCTGATATAGCCTGTTTTTTTTTTTTTTAATGATGTTTATTCCAGATAAGTAGCACTTTCCATACAGGAGGTCCTCACTAAATAGTCTTGAAGGGAATTGACATCAGACACCATGCTAGGTAATGGTCAGTCCATTTACAGGCTTAAGAATTCTGAAAAAATTGAGGGAGCTCTCCAGTTTGCCATGACATATAAAAACAAACAGTTGACTGCTTTTTTGACTTTTTGGTTCGATGACAGGTCTTGCCAAATAAAGCCAGGACTATACTTTCTCATTCACATGAGTGACATATGCCAGCTGCTGTTGGCATAGTTGCTGTCACAGACACGGCAAATAAACCAGCTATGACCCCTTAGAGACTGGCTCCTCTAATTGATGGAGACAAAAATTGTTGTTCTGGCTTGATCTAGAGACTAAGCATGTAGAGAAAACCTAAATTTACTTCTGGCCTTGATATAAAGTCATGGGCTTTATATATATGTGCCACTGCCTGGCACAACTAAAAGTGCCATTCTCACAGCCAGCCTGCCCTATAATAATGTATCATACTTGCTGTTCTTGCTGTTGTCAGAACTCTGTCCCCAAAATAATATGCAAACACCAACTTCTGCAGAAGCCAGTAATGATACGGGTTTATCAACCTAGAAGGTCAGCCTGTATTATAGAGCAGACAGTTTTGGCTGATTAGAAACCTCAAACAGTGATAACAACTCGAACATCTATTACTGTTTAAAACAAAACAAGAAAAGCCAGCAGCTCTCTCTCCTGTGACGTATTCCTGGAGGGTACAGTCAGAAAGTTGATTGCATCAGCTTGTCCAGAATCACAGGCCTGTGGCACCAAGCATTTGCCTACTTGTACTTGCACCTTGCATCAGGAAGTGCAAAGGAACACAAAGGCTGTGTGGCAGGACAGGAAAGGCAGAGAAAACAATGAGGCTGGGTAAGGATGGTACAGCCAAGGCAGGGAAGGCTGTGGAGGCAGAGAAGCCGGGTTTGAAACTGTGACCCAGGCAGGTTTGTTGATCCCTCCCTAGATTCAGTTTTCTGTCTGTAGAATAGAGGAAGTAACTTTACCTCACAGGTTGTTGATGATTAAATCGTATAATAAACACAAAACCCTTTTAAACAAAAATTCACTGTGGAAATACTGAGTATTAATTACACTCATAGTTAGACCAGCTTATTATTTTTTTTAGATGTATATCTTGAAAATGGTAGAAACTTGTAGAAATTGAAAATCTTTTGTGTTCCTGAAATGCTGTGAATGTTGGGAGGACAATACTGTGGGCAGGAGGGCAGCCCAGGTGGCTCAATGGTTTAGCACCACCTTCAGCCCAGGGCCTGATCCTGGAGACCCAGGATCGAGTTCCACGTCGGGCTCCCTGCATGGAGCCTGCTTCTCCCTCTGCCTGTGCCTCTGTCTGTCTGTCTCTCACTTTCTCATTAATAAATAAATAAATAAATAAATAAATAAATAAAATCTTTAAAAAAAAATACTGTGGGCAGGAAAAGTTCAGGTACTGAAGACCCAGGTTTGCTATGTCCACTTCCCAACTAGGTGATGCTCAACAGTAAAAAGGAAATCTTAAGAGTGGCTCTTTGAGGGGTTACTGCAAAATTAAATGAGATAAATGAGTTAGGCTATACCATTATTTGGGATTATCTGTTCTGAACCAGAGAGAGAAAAATAGTCTCATGAATAACGTCTCTCATGCAAAGACTCGCTTGAAGATCTGAAATGATCTGAATTTAATGGAAGAAATTATATGCTCACAAGTATGGCTATTTCCATAGGATAATTTCTAGTGATATTTAAGAACTATCTATATTATAGATACCTCACTACCCATAGCCATCTCACTTAAAGCAAATTCTGTCCACCACCCAACCTCTCGTATCACCAAGCACTAAATTATTTTTTGCCTTCCTGGAGAAGCACATCCTTCTGTGTCTGTCATCTGTGCAGTCTTTGCAGTCTCCCATATGTTGCACACACAAGTGAAAACCCCGCGCATTGTCCTTTTCCAGCAGGGATAACACAATCACCTATTTCTTGTAAGCATGCAACTGTTCAAATGGTTCAGACTCCCTTTACTTTAGGGTGTCAGGCAGCTATTAAATTTTCTTTTAGAAAAAACATTTTTTTAAAATTTCATTTATTTATTCATGAGAGACAGAGAGAGAGAGAGAGAGAGAGAGAGAGAGAGAGAGAGGCAGAGACACAGGCAGAGGGAGAAGCAGGCTCCACACAGGGAGCTGGACATGGGATTTGATCCCGGGTCTCCAGGATCACGCCCTGGGCGGACGGCAGCAGTAAACCGCTGAGCCACCCCGGCTGCACAACTATTAAATTTTCACTCTGCCATCAGCCTTTTCCCCAAGGACCAGTATGGGAAACTTTCTCCCCTCCCTGTGAATTGTGCTGGGCTTATTATTGAATTTTCTGCTGGCGAATGAGGAAATCAAGGAGACATGAGGTGATTTCAAAAGTACATGTTCCCCATTCTTTTTGGCAGAGCCTAAGGGGAGAGAAGGAACAACTAGATTATTTTAGGATTTTATTTTAATAAGAGAAAATTAGTAGTCTCTACAGAATGACTCGCTTTTGAAAAAAAATTCAAGTTATAGTAATTTCAGTGATTCAAGTAATTAGGAAGTTAGGTTTGTCATCAGTGAAAATAGCAGCGGAAACCTCCAGGACCTGGGGTTCATAGCAGGAGGTAAAAGGAAGTCAGGTTCCAAGTGATGAAGCCATGTGCCCCGTGAGGTATAACCACATTTGTCCCATCTTGCAGGACGGAAGATTTTCTGCGGGGCTGTGATTCACATCTGACCTCTACGCCTCCCAGCACAGCAGCATAAACTGTTACTCCCTTGAGTATCTTCAGACTAGGTCCAGAGTGGCAGTTTCTTATTACCATGCTCCAGGCACTGAGCAGGACATTCTACATTCAAAATTTACTTAAGCCTCATGATACCACTGTGAAGAGGCATTCTTTTTTTTTTTTAAAGGTTTTATTTATTTATTTGAGAGAGAGCATGAGTGGAGAGGAGAGACAGAGAGAAGGGGGAGAAGTAGGCTTCCTGCTGAGTGGAGAGCCCAATGCTGGGCTCGATCCCAGGACCCTGAGATCATGAACTGAACTGAAAGCAGATGCTTAATGGACTGAGCTACCCAGACACCCTGTGAGGAAGCATTCTTATGTCCCTATTTTGTTGAAGGAGAAATGGAGTTGGGAACAGGAAGTAGCATGTTCCCTGATGACAGGTAGGGAGTGGTAGGGAATGCAAACCAGGTCTGTGCTCTTCAGTGTTAGGGTGTGAGGCCTTCCTAGAACCTGCAGCCCTACTTACTCTATGAGGTTCAGCTGGAGTGCCCCTTTCTACAGAAAGTAAATATTTGTTAAACAAATCTCAAAACTCTCCTTCTTTTAAATCATTGGTAATATGCTACCATCCCACATTCATTTCTATGTCCACAGCACCTGTATTGTGCTTAAATCTCTGATAATCTTTTCAGAGCTTTATCTTAACCAGTTTAACACTTTACCAAATGTAATTCACCCACCCATCCATCCATCCATCCATCCATCCATCCATCCATCTATCCACTCTTTCATTCTTTCAATAGCCCTTAATAAATATATACCGACCACCCCGCACTCTCTAGGTACTGATTTAGATGCTTGGAATATATGGTGAAAAAAAAAAAAACAGACATGATTCCTGCCTTTAGCATGCTTATAGTCTAGCAGAAGAGAGAAGAAAAAGTAATTTTATATATATATATATATATATATATATATATATATATATATATATATATATATACAACTTGTGCCAATAAAGACAAGCAGGAAATTGTGAGTGTACCTGACAGGTGGTCCTGACTTCGGGACAATTGGAGGGACCTCTCTGGGGAAGGGCTGTGGGCCAAGAGTTGAAGGATGAGCAGTAACAGCTATTACTGAGTGTTTACTATGTGCCAGGCTTTGTTCCGAGTGTTTCACATAGTAACTCCTGGAATTCTCAGTGCAGCCCCACCTGTGATTTCCCAGAACCAGTCTTGTCAACCACTACCCCATGTGTTGCCTATCGGTGAAGCAGAGTGGAGGCATTCCAGAGCAGGGGTAGAGGCTGCAGAGCAGTTGGAGGTGGAGGCACAGAAAGCGGAGGGGGGTGTGGCTTTGGATGAAACCAGGGAAGTGGGAAGGCCAATACTGAGTGGCCCCACTTCGAGGAGTTTTGAGAAATCATTGTAGTTTTTTTTTAATAGGCTAGGTGACCTAGCCTATTAAATGACCTGATTCGATGTTTGTTTTCAAAGATCACTTTGGCTGCTGCGGACACTGGCATGTGGGAGAGCAGGGTGGTGTGAGGAGACTGGCTGGGACACCACTGCTGTACCCCAGGGGCCAGAGTGGACTTGCGTGGTAGCCCTGGAGATGGAGACACACGGACAAGATTCAAGTATAAATGGGTAGCCTGGTATTCGACTCCAGTTATATGGACAAAATTCACCTAGATTTACATGCTAAATAGTTTTTTTTTTACATTTATATTCACTCTGACTTGCTTTGGTCTGCGTCCTCAAGGCCCTAAGGGATAAGCTTTTCACTCCTTAGTTACAAGTCCTGCTGGAAGGGAAATTTGAGAGGTGGTATTTATTACAATCCTAGATCCCTCAAGGGCTTCAGGGCTTGAGAGGCATACAACCAACCTGCAGGCAGCAGGACTCCACCCCTTGATAAACTGGCTGATGTTACTTGCCATTGAACCCAGGAGCTGAGAAAAATTGAATTCAGCCAGCCGGGGACTTTGGCTGGGTCAGTGCTTAGGTTTGCAAATTAAAAACAAATGCCATAAATCCTCTAAGTGCTGAGGACAGGTTCAAAGGGTGATTTCAAAAGATTTTTACAACTAAGAAGTAAAAGTCCCGTTGTGATAACACGCCCATAAACATATGAGAACCACATAGGCTTAACATATTAAGCTACTCTTGAAATTTTTAACCTAAATGGAAAAGTGCTAAGGGCCAAACATTCTTGTTTGCAATTATGACAAGATTTCATTGGGGACTGGATTAAAAAGGAAATCAGAAACGAAAGATCCCCCCCTAGTTCATACATGTGACTACATCGCGCATACGCACACAGTCTACAAATGAAGTAGACAAGTGAGGCATTCATCCACCTAATTATTATCTCCAATATTATTCCCTCAGATGCCTGAGGTAAGACATGTTTTTGATTTTCTGGCAAATACGTCGTTTTGTTTTGTTTCAGGAAGGTAGTGTCTGAATTTGAGTCATTGAGCAAGGGTACGTTAAATCTAATTCAGAGTGACTGAATTGTTTGGGGGCTGAAAGAATATTATTACTAAAATACGGAAGCTGGGAATGGTGTTTCTGGATGTCCATACTTGCAAATACAGGGCATGGAGAATTTACAAAGGATCAAGTGTTTCTTATTGAGCTACATCCCTAAGGCCACAGTACATGTGACCGCAGTTGTGAAGAGTTAGGCAGAGCCTCACTTCCTATGAGGGCGAGCACCCAGTAAGATCTCCAGGAATGAGCAAAACCCCACATGAAGCCAAGTGTTTGTGAGTGTAAGCCCTTTGGGAAACATGTCCCATGTCACACAGGCCTGTTAGGAGACAACACAGCGAGCTCCATTTTAGGGCTAGAACAAGAAAAGAGACTCAGCGAGCACTCTACAGCAGTGAGACTCCTTTGTAGTTTCCTGGCTCAGACCTCAGTTCTCAGGTGTGAACCTCAGGTGGGCACATTTGCAAAGACACGCCCTTCTTCCTTCTCCTTCCTCCTCCTCTTTCTTTCGCCCTTACTTCCTCCATCCGTATTTCTGAAATGCTTCTGTGAACAATACTGTGGCAGTCACAGCTCAGAGAACCAAGCCAATAAGCCAAGCAACCCAAGCCAAAATCAAAACAAAACCATTCCTAGAAAAAAGTAGAGAATAATTTCTGAGCCAAACTTTAAAAAGGGCAAGCCAAAACTCCAATAATTGGGGGTAATTGTGGTTTGTTTTGTCTGTTTGACTTAATTAGCTGACGAATGTCCTTATTGCTAATTATATCTGGGAGGCAGTGCCCCAAACCATAATGTATCCCTGCCCTGGCTGATTTGGAGCAAGTTGCTTTACCTCCTTGAGTCTCCATTAGAAAATTTTCCTTAATTATACATATTTTATTTATATTATACAACTGTCCTTAACTAAAAAAAAATTATGAAAGTGCTGTGAAGGCTGGAGGACATATCTGCTCTCAGGAAGAACCTCAGGAAGAGTCTGTCAGTGTTATCCCTAGGGCAACACTTGAAATGGGATTTATAAGTGTAGGAGGGAAGGTGGAAAGGATTTCCAAGGAACCAACATTTGCTAAATGTCTACTGTGTGCCAGTGCATTCGCCAGAAAGGAAAATCTTCTCTGCATGTTGGCCATGACACCAATGTACTTTCCTTGAGCCCCAGTGAGTGGGCAGGTCCCTGAACCAAAGAACAGGGTTCTCTCTAACACCCTACTTGGAACATACATTTTCTAGTTACTGAGAGACCTCAGATAAAGCATTCAATCTCCTTGACCGACAGAGAGAGGAAGGGGTACTAATTTCATCAAGCAGAAAGTCTCACTTTGGAGTTATTAAATCTTTAACACATCTTTTACACTGTGATCTCCATTTTTAACTAAAAGAAGCAGGTCGCCTTTGTTAGACAACTGACTAGCTAGAGTTGAACTTTTTTCAATGTTTCTTTATGGTGATTCCTTTATAATTAAAATAATAACAACATAAAGTTTTCTTTTAAATCATTTTAATGAAAATGATTTAAAAGAATAATGAGGGATGTATGGGTGGCTCAGTTGGTTTAGCATTTGCCTTTGGCTCTCTGTGCTCTCTCTCTCTCTCTCTCTCAAATAAGTAAATAAAATCTTATAAAAAATAAAAGAATAATGAGTCAATATTAAGCAATTGTGATAAAGACATATGTGGATCATAGGAGTTGGGATGCTGATGTGGCAACAATCATGGCTGTAGTATTACAGTGACTGATGTTTGGGAGCTACTAAAGGGCACCATGGCTATTCTACAGGGCCTTATAATCTCTTAACCTCATTTTAAAGCCATCCAAGGCTCTCAGCCAGAAGGAATGAAAAGGTAGCTGACATGGCTGTCTGAATGTGATGTTCTTGAATAGAATGATAAAAGCATACATATGGAGTTCACATGCAGTCAGCCAGAAATAAATTTCTAGGCCACTGGCAAAGCAGCCAGGGAAAAGAAGTAGCCTGATTTCAAAAGATCAGATCTTAGGCCCCTTCCATCTGTGTTCCAGAGGACTGTCATACCTGTATGCAAGGTGAATTGAAGGGATGTAGAGATGGAATGTCCAAAGAAAATAAAAACAGCGATCAGATAAGAAGAAGCTTTTTCTTGATATCAGTGTATTTACTATATTCCTACTGCATGCATTTGTGATCAACTTAACAAATTTCCATCTCTCTTAGAAAATAGCATAAGCAAATTACTTTGTAGTAAAGGGTCATTAGTAGATCTAGCTCAAGAAGGAAGAAACTAAACAGAAAATCCCTTTTAAATGAAAAGACACACAAGGTCTTTACCTTCATGAACTTACTTAGTGTCTATACCAATGTAACACTCATGCTTCCAAGTATGATTATCTTATTTCACAGGTGGGAAAACAGGATCAAAGAAGTAAGAAGAAAAAAAAACCCTCACTATTAGTTAAACAATTCATAGAGATAGAGCAGGAATCCAAACACAGGCCTAACATCCATTCTTTTTTCATTCTATGTTCCAACTGGATGGAATAGTATTTTTGTCTTGTTGGGTTATTTTTGTTTTGTTTTGTTTTCTTATTTTTAAATCAGGTTATCTACATATAAGATGTTTTTCTTTTCTTGGAAACGGAGACATTTTTATCTTTAAGCAATTTTTTAGGTGTTCAAAGCAAGTTTGGATTCATTTCATTATTTCATTTGTTTATACAATAACTTGTTGATGGTGGAATAAATCTTTGACCTAGAAGAGATTCTTTCTGGAGTTTTTCCTTTATATATACTGTTCAACTTACTTGTCTTCATGCATTGATTCATTCATTGGACTGTATTCACCAAATGTCTGCTCTGTGCTTGCCATTGGCTTTCTCATCTTCTGCATCTACTCACAAATGAATTTGGAACTATCCTTCAGTTTACTAATATCACCAAATATTCCTGCAGTGTGCAAGTTGCACATACCACCATCAAGTTAAATGTGCTGTAACCACACTTGATGATTATATCTACATTCTCTCCAGAAAAGGTGAATGAGGATGACATGAGAAGCAAATGCTTTGATCAGAGAAATGATTTCTAGAAACTATTTTTTTCTTCCTTGTCTTTCAGTTAAAAAGAGAAAAAAATCAAGAAAGAAAAACCCTATAGGCAGAGGAAATGTTTCTTTAGTATATGGATGACCTCTGAAAGATCTTCATGTGCATCAGTGCACATATACACTCTTTTTCTTAACTGCTCATTACAGTACAGTGTTTAGAATGCTCGGAATGTATTAATGGTGACACAGGTGATACATTAGGGTCTGAAAGAGAGGTTAGTAGAATGAGCTTCCTTCTATTTTGCTCTCAGGCTTCTCAGTGTAATTTTTCCTGGTAGTTTCTATCTAGAAAGTCAATTCAACTTACTATCTTGTTTCATCTAAATGGACTTTTCAACATCTCCATGTTCTTTCATTTCCATGTCTTTATCATTCTTGGTTTGAATGATATCATTGAATAAGTCTTCACCTATAAGTTTGTATTTGTCTTTTCAAGAGTGGCTTGAAAGCTCTTTTGATGAGACTTCTGTCTCCACTATTCTGTTCTTTCATATGCAAAGGCTCATCTTTTTAGAAAAAGTTTCTCGGATGCTTTTTTGCTTTCTTTGTCCTTAAGTGCCAAACAGTTCTCTGGCTCTGACCAGAGATGGTAACGTCGGTTTTTATTTAAATAAAATTCAGGAGTAGAACATGGAAGATATTACAGGTTGTACATGCTATTTTACTTACTCACTGGATAAATTTAAGACATTATTCATTGACTATTAGTGTAATGTATTTATTAAATGCCTACTATGTGAAGGACAGTATGCTAAAATTTGGCAATGAAGTAATAAACAGAGGTATATGTTAGATAGTTTTAGAGAAGAGGGTAATTGTACAATCAAATACCAATTATCTTCAGGTATGTAGAATCAAAGATCATAGTTCTTCTCTGCTCTAAAAACATGATGTTATCTACATCATGTACCTGTGGATGTAATAAAGCAATATTTAGTAAATCTGTGTTGAATGAATGAATAAAGCAATATAGAGCTGGAGAAGGAGAGTCTCTGGAAAGAACAAGTTAAAATAATCTAGAATTAGGGATTTTGGTAAACCCATAGATGAGAAAATAAGCACTTAATAAGGAAAGAGCAAGACTGAGAAGACCTGTAATGATGTTTTTAAAAATAATCAAAGGGGTCCAATGGTGAAAGTTGTTGACCTCTAGAACCAGGTAAGTTAAATTGCTCAATGAAGAGATGATTATTTTTATTTTTTTTGAAAGATTATTTATTTATTTGACAGAGAGAGAAAGAGTGCAAACAGGGGGAGTGGCAGGCTGGGAGAGAGGGAAAACATTCCCCACTGAGCAGGGAGTCAGATGTGGAGCTTGATCCCAGGACCCTGGGATCCTGTCCTGAGACAAAGGCAGATGTTCAATGGATTGAGCCACCCAGGTGCCCTGACACAGTTATTTTTAGAAAAGAAAAAAAAAGGGGGGGGGGACAGGGAATCATGCTTTATATAATGCTGTGTTGATTTATAGCATTTACTATTCAAGAAGCAGTATAAATTGAAAAGATATAAATTGGTCTATAGATGAGCCATGTTGAGAATGGACCCAAATCAATCTGGTCATTCACAGTTGTTAGGTTCTTTTTAGAAATTGTAGCCTTAAAAAATTTGCAGGTAGTTTATAATTAAAGATTTCCTCCCCTACAACTTTGCTACCAGGTTCCAATGAAACTAAGTGTTAACCCCAAGCCTTCTGTACATACGGAATTGATAAGAAAGCAGGCATCAAACAGTCTAGACCCAGTTGGTAATCTTGAATGCCAATCCTGTCCTTTTATATCACACTTTGTTTGAAAGTCTCACTGTACACAAGCTGATAAAATTCTGGAGTGAGATACACTTAATCCTATGTCTGGCAATGGGCAAGCACGGTCCTCCCAGTCAGTGACCTGGGTGACCCAGCTTTGGCTGCCATCTCAAAAGGTGCACACAGGGACTCCCACTTAGAATGGAATGTTTATGGCAGTTTAACAATACCACCTGAGCACAACTAAAGAAGCTAAATAAAATATGTTAAAAATCTACTTTAAGCCATCAGAGGTCTGCAAAAGTGGTGAGCCAAGATGGGCTAATATTCCAGATAAGAAACTCGCAATGGGGTGATCCAAGACTCTGCTGCAGCTTTTCCCCAGGAGTATTTGTCAGTTCTGGGTGGGGCCTAGAGACTGAGAAGCTTACGTGGGTTCCTGCCAAGGGTCCCAGCTGGGCTTGAGAAAGTGGCAGAGACTCTGAAGGCTCCATAGCCTGGAGATAACCCCACTGGTGATATGAATGGCCTTAACACATGGCTAGTTTCCTCTTCAAGATGGGGAAGCTAGGCAGAGTGTGAGGTTTAGAAGACAGCTTTTAAAAATCTCTGAAAAGCCAAACAGAATATTCCTTAAGTTTGTGGTTCTGAGACACTGACCTGCTCGGGGAGGAACTCTGGTTAACAGGGCCACGGGGGCAGCCCGGAGCTGGCCTGCCTGCAGTCACCTTCACCCCCATACCACCTGCCAGTTCTGAGTATGGCCAGAGTGGAGACTCCTGCATGGCCCAGCAGAGGGTCATAGCAAGGGGACAGAAACCCAGAAGTGCTGGCATCCATGTGAGGCCAGGATAACAAATTTGCAGACCTGGGGAGGTCTCCAACACACAGCTGGTTTCCCTTCAAGAAATATGCAGAATTCTAAAGCTTCATGGAACAGGAGACTAAAAATCAAAGACCTCTGAAAAGCAGGGAGAATTTTTCTGTAGTTTGTTAGGGCTGAGAGGCCATGGATCAACTGGGTGGGTGGAGTCCTGGTCAACCCATCAGGCCTCCTTGGGGGAAGAGGAGCAAACCAAGAGAGCAAACCAGCCCAGGCACAGGCTTGAGGGAGGGGCTTGCCTCAGCCCCAATCTCTCTTTGCGGCAGAGGTTTGACCCTGTGGTGAAAGACAACATTATCCAGAGCCTCCATAAATTTCTGGATTCAACATCCTGCGTGCAACCAAAATGCAGAGACCACTGACATCAGAAGACTCTCATACCCCATCATGCAAGGATGATGTGCGTCTCTAGACTATTTTTAGCCAATCTACATCTGAACACCCTAAGTTCATTAGTGAACATGCCTTTCTATCATCCATAATGCTAATAAGCAGAAGCTATTGCTGCTCAGAGATAAGAGAGCTGAAGTCCTTAGAGCTGCACTCCTGGGGTACGGCCGGAATACTTAATTATTCATTTAAGAATTTATTTAAAATAAATTATAGACCACATTATAGACAAAAGTTCCTTGAAATCAGAAACTTTGTTAGATCCAACTCAACATGCCTAGCTAATTCAAAGGTTAGCACATGATAGGGGACCAATACAATTGTTATGTGGATTAACACATCAAACATTTTGGTAAAATTATAAATGATGGATTTACACTTTAGGCAACATTTCCAATGTCAGAGAGAGTCAGAACAAGGACTCATTAGATTCTTTGTGCTTCTTCTCCCTAACTTACCCTTTTGAATCCTCAATCATGTCCTGTAATCCTCTTTGTTCTCATTTCTTATTTCAAATTGTTGCACTATCATTCTGATCTTTTCTCAGGCATCTCCAGGAAGGCAGGTTAGCACAGCAGTTGGGAAAGGGCCACTCAAGTGTCAGGCAGTCCTTGCCAGGGAGCCTCAATTTGCACTTTCTCACCTGTATGACCACTAGCAAGGGACTTAATGATTTGGGAGCCTCTCCTAAACCAGTTCATTGCTTCTTACTCACATCTTTTTTTTTTAAACAAGAAATGGTGCCTCCAACAGAATTATCTTACTTAAACACAAGATTCAGCTCAAAATGATGTTTGCTTTTTTTAGAGATCCAATCCAACTTTAAGAGCTGAAGACGTTGTGGACTCTCAGAATCTAGAACATACTCTTTTTCTTGTTCTCTAACTGCTGTTCTGCAGGACGTGTCCTTTTCGGTTCACGAGACATTAGTTGGGAAAAGGTAACATTAGACTATCTGTTCTCCATTCACTTGAAGCTGTGGGGGATTTGGAAGCTGTGTGAATAGACTGTGCATTTGCTATTGGATGTAAGTAGTGCTGCTATTGATACTGAACAATTATGATGACTGGTTTATGTTACTGAAACATTGTGTGAAGACTACAAGCAATTCCAGATAGTTAATCCAATAGGTGCCTACGACAGCCTGGATTAAACATCAACTGCTTTTCTGATCTTCGAGCAACAGAGCTGACATTGAATCTTTATCAGTGTGGATGCTAAAAGTTACATGTAACACAAATTAGCCTTGACAGCCCATTAGGAAGATACCCACAATGGGTACCAAGAAGCCCAGCACAGCCCATTTTCCTCCATTGTCTAAGCCCACTCCTGTTTCGGTGGTTGGCACTGGTGTTTTAGAGGCTGTATTTTAGGAAACACCTTATCTTAAACCCTAGTGGCACATTCAGTGGAGAGAGAGGCACATGTGGGAGCTGGCACCAAATAAAAGAGAATCTGATTCACTTTTCCCATCTTTCCTGCATTGCAAGCATACTTGTGCTATTTACACGATTTACGGTATTGTCTCTACCCTCATCTTTGGCCTGGGTGCATCGTGTGAACTGTATCAGTTGGCTCTTAGAACCATGGAGATGTATTCTATGCCATGGTTTTTGAAACAGCTGGTAGCTAAAACCTACTGTGTGCTCCACTAAATAATTAGTATTTCATACCATCTGGTTCAAAGTTTTGTTTTTTAGAATCATACAGTAAAGCTGATTTTTTTTTTTGGTAGACAGTCCTAAGAATTTCACTATAGGTATAAACTCATGAAACACCACCACGATCAACAAACAAGACAGCTTCCTCACTCCATACAACTCCCTGCTATCTCCCTGTGTTCTCAAACTTCCCCTACCCCCGACGCCAAACAGATCCTTGGTAACCTCAGATCTGCTCTCTGTCCCTGCAGTTTTGCCCTTTTGAGAATGTCCCATAAAGGGAACCATACAGAACATGACTTTGAGACTTTTTATTTCACCCAGCATAATGCCTTTGAGATCCATTAAAATTGTTGCATGTATCAATAGCTTATTCCTTTCCACTGCTAAGTGGGATTCTGTTGTATGGATATGCTACAGCTTATTTATTCATTTGCCCACTGTTTTGGGTTGTTTCTAGCTTTTCTTTTTTAAGATTTTATTTATTTATCCATGAGAGACACAGAAAGGGAGGCAGAGACACAGGCAGAGGGAGAAGCAGGCTCCTCGCAGGGAGCCTGATGTGGGACTCAATCCTGGGACCCCAGGATCACGCCCTGAGCTGAAGGCAGATGCTCAACCACTGAACCACCCAAGAGTCCCTGTTTCTAGCTTTTTGGTGATTATAGACAAAACTGTTCTAAACATCTATATGTTGGGATGCCTGGGTGGCTTTAGTACTTGGCATTGTCATTATTTGTAACTTTAGCCATTCTAAGGTATTGTGGTACGTAATCTTCTAACAATACTATAAAGTAGGTACTATTATCATCTTCATTCTTTGAGTGAAGAAACCAAGGCTCAAAGACATTATGTAAATCCTGGCAAGATTCACATTTTTTAAGGGTCAGAGACAAGATTTGGACCCAGGCTGTCTAAGCCAGAGTCCTAGAAACTTCCCACGTTGTAGTATAGAAGCACTGTATTCAACAAGATGTGTGTCTTCACTTGTGACCTATTCACAGGTCATCATGCTTTAATACACCTTGCTGATATTTTTTAAAGGTGAAATATTTCTTACAACCATAAGTCTTGCAAAGCAGCTAGGGGATGCCTTTTATTAGAAATATTGTTTCTGGGATCCCTGGGTTGCGCAGCGGTTTGGCGCCTGCCTTTGGCCCAGGGCGCGATCCTGGAGACCCAGGATCGAATCCCACATCGGGCTCCCGGTGCATGGGGCCTGCTTCTCCCTCTGCCTGTGTCTCTGCCTCTCTCTCTCTCTCTCTCTCTCTCTGACTATCATAAAAAAAAAAGAAATATTGTTTCTTTGGGGGAAGCAGTTAAGAGAGGGCCACGCAGATAGTTTAAAGGCAGTGACATGAATTTTCTCTTGCATGAAGAAAAAGGATTCAGGGCAAAACAAACAAAAAAACCAAACAAGAAAAAGATGCTCCCTTTGACCTTTTACTTCCCTCTGCTCTTTCTTCCCATAGGGTCATCGTTGCGTTTTTCTGGACAAGAAAATGACAGCTCTTTAAGAGCCATTTTTATAGATCTGAAAAGAGAAAAAAAAATTACCCTCTTTTTTTTCTCCCCTCTTTTTCTCTTACCTTATGATTGTGGAACTCTGGTCTCAGGAGTCTTGCAGCCTCCCTGCAGCTATGATGGGGATACCCAGTAGGGGTCAAGTCAAGGAAGAATGAAAGGCTGGCCACTGGGTCTATTTACAAAGAAGAAACTTTTTAAAAAACACACTGTTTCTCATAATCTATGCAGATCATAAGCCTGAAAATATCAACCATGTGCCCATAATTTGGCTAAATTATTTTTCACAGGTTTGTCTTTATTTGATAGGCACATGGATTAACCATATGCAGCTGATGATAAACTGGAAATAGAAGAATGCTTAAGACTCAGACACCGCATAGGAAACAAATACGTGTCCTAAATGGGTGAATTTTCATTTTTAGAGCAAGAAATACCTGTTTAACTTTTCCAACCTTGTATCCATCTCTAGCACCATCAGTGTTCGCCTCTCTGCTTCTGTATGCACTGGCTTCTCTCCCTCTGGTAGCTTCCTCTCTCGCTGGTTACTCAAATCCCCCTCCCATTTGGGAAAGTCCTTCTGTTGTGTACAGAGTATATTTTTAAAGCTGTGTTCCAGAACTTGAGTGCTGCTGGGGAATTCCTCCTGCAAACAGCTTCATTTGTAAGAGAAACATGTTGAATGCTGGCTTTTTCAGTATTTGCTTACAGACCACAGATAGAGGAGTACTTCCTAGGGTCAGTCCCACAGAACCTTTGGATTTTACTTCTCTGTCCTTTCTCTGTGGATCTCAGGCATCTAGTTTCCCTCCTCTCTTCCATTTGTTCTAGCCCATATACTTTGCTTCTTTCAGGCACATTGGTCCAAAGCTCTCACTAGTTCTGGAGAAAAATGAAACTGGATCCCTTTCTAACACCATAGATAGAGGTGGACTCTAGATGTATTTAGATGTGAAAGATAAAATGGTAGATGTAGCAGAAGAAAATGTAAGAGAATATCTTTGCTAGCTAGGATGAGACAGGGTTTATTAATGAAAATATCAAAAGATTCAAAGTATAATCATAAAATGAAAATATTGATTTAAATGATTACTTCAAAAGAAGTATCTTATGCTCAGTGAAGGGCAAAGTTAATAGGTAGATGACAAAATTGGAAAGGACATTTGTCACATCTAAAACTGATAAGGGATTTTTACTGACATCCTATAAGAAATGCTCACCGTAAAGCAAAAGACAGAAACCTTGGTAAGAAAATGGACAATGGACACGAACAGGCAACTTACAGACGAGCATACCCAAAAGGTCCCGAGATGTCCAAAATCGTCTGTAAAAGGATAAATGCAAACAGCATAATAACTTGACTGGAAAATATTAGATAACAGGATAATGTTAGGAGCGGGCAGGGAAAGGTGCTAGAAAACCTTAGGTGTTTTGGTGCTGCTGGCCGGAGAGCCATGTGGGGGAGAAATCTGGCACTACTTTGTCAAACTGAGTAATGTAATTCTGTGATCAAGTGATTTTGCCCCATGTGTCTACACTAAATAAATTCTCACATAGATCCAGAAGGTGGCAAGGAGCTGGAGGCAACTGGCTGCCCATCACAGGGAAAGCAGGTGGATATGACATGATGGATGACCACGTGGCAGTCAGAGGCTTTGGTTTGGATGTGCAGGTAGCAACACGAGGGACCATGAAATATAGTGACTATGCAAGAAGAAATGGAATGAGTTACAACCCAGTACTATTTATACATCTAAAGCGCACACACACAGAAAATCGTTATATCCATTTTGCATATAAAGAAAAATATACACTTCAAATGCGTTCAGCTACAATGATTTGGTGGGATAGAAGTGGGAAATGGAGATGAATGAGCATAATTAAGTACAAGAATGGAGCCTTCCATGGACCGATGATAAAAGTGTGCCACAAATTAAAGAGTATTATTAACTTGAACCTGTTTTCTGAAAGCCAGCGTAAACAAAAACAAATGCACTTAGCTGATACTTCCAAGCTTTCTCCAAAGCAGGCCCTCAAACATGGGACAGCCTCTCTTTCCTTATGGATCACCTCTTTAGTCCTGAAAAACACTAGACCTGTGTTAGACTGCTAGAAAAGACTGGAGAACATCTTGATCTTTCGCCTCAGTTCTGCTGGAGAATTGTCCATTATATTGTGGTTCTCAGTATATTTTCCTTTATTTGTGTAAATCTTTTACTGCCTAATTCTATCTGGGTTTTGTGATTCTAAGTCTTATATATGTCGGTGTCTATGACAAGATGCCCCTCTTTTTCACAAATGTCTATCATTTAGAAATGACAAAAACGTCCATCAATAAAGGGGCTGTTAAACAATTATGGTACATGCCAACAAGAGACTGGCTACATAGCCACAAAAAGAAACAAGGAAGTCCCTAAGTGTTCCAAAACAAAATGATCTTCTAGATATATTTTTAAGTGAAAACACAACATGAAACATAGTGGGAACAATATGCTATAATTTGTGTTAGAGCTGAACACATTATGTAAACATCTGTGCTTTTAGGAAGCAAACATCTCTGAAAGAATGTATCTGAAATTGCTAATACTGGTTGTCACCTAAGAGGAGATCCAGCCACTGGGTGGACAAAAGTTGGAGGAGATTTCCTGTTTGTTTGTTTGTTTGTTTTTTAATGTATCTTTTGAATTTCTGAAGCATGTGGATAACTTAACTACTTTAATATTTAAAATAACACATAAAATTATGATTTTTATAATAGCCAAGGATTACATTTTCCAAATACCACTTCATACATGTGTAGAGAGATACCAAGTAAATGTATGAAAATGCTGATTACATATATCCTTTATCACTTGCTACAAAGTTGCAATGGGGATGAAAATGCACCATGTGGGTCTGGAGTACAGAAAACAACCAGGTATATCAGTACTTACTCACCAAATCTGATCCCTTTCATGGTCACCTCTGGAAATAATACACTCAATGAAGTATATAGCTGCTATTGCTAAGTCTATTTTAGACTCAAAATAGGAGGAGTGGTCACGGAAGGGTCCGGGGATAAAATCCAGTAGGCCTGTGCACTTGTATGGTGAAAAATTTTATCTTTACTTTTATTAATGTGCTTATGAAATTTAATGTTTCCTTTAGTTATGAAAGCATCAGTAAGTCCTATGATTTTGTTGCCAACAAAAATTAGATATTAGACCTTGTTTTAGATCTGGCTATTTAATACATTAATAAAGAAGCAAATATATTACTGTACTGCGATTTTTATATTTTGATAACTGTATTCAGTATAACTAGTTTCTTTGTAATACTGTAAATTCTATGTTATGCTCTTAAAAACAGTCTGAGATGGAGGCCAGAGGCTTCACCACTGTGCCACAGGCACTGACCCATGGCACAGAAAGTCAGGCCCCTCTGCAAGTAGGTCTAACTTTGGAGCAAGAAAATAACCATAATACTTCATGAGCATATGTTCTTTTGGAAAAAAAATTTAACAGTTTCATCTATTTGCAAAACTCAGACTCGCTTTTGAAGATATGCTACCATGGAAAATACTTTTGAGAAAGTTTATCAATGAAGATTCAGTTTTATAAATAGAATTATCAGGGCTTCTATTATTCCTCACCTTCTGACATGCAAATAATTCATTTGTTCAGCAAATACTTATTGAGGATCCATTATGTACCAGGCACTATGGTATGTATTGAGTAAACTGCAATAAGCAGGATACACATGGTACCTTCCCTAACAGAGCTGATGTTGTAATGGAAGAAATCACCCACAAAAATATTAAGAAATAAATAAATTGGACAACATCAGATATTTATAAATATCATGATGAAAATGGAGCAGGGCAATATTCTAATTTAAATAGAGAGAAGGAATAATATGGCAACTAGGTGCTTGGTTCTGGCATTGTACGCCTTCCGTTCAAATCCTAGCTCCGAGACCCACTGGCTCCCCGACCTTGATACAGCTACATCATCTCTCTAATTCCCAGTCTTTGTCCTCTGTAAACTGGGTATATTGATATTACCAATTTCAAATGGTTGTTTTAAAGAAACTGGCCACTCCTAACATCTCCCGAAGAACCGGGCATAAGATTTTGAAGGTTTTAATAACTGTGCTTAAAGAAATGTCTTTTTTGAATTGTTAAAAAAAGGAGCTATCTAGATTAGAGTCTTAAGAGTAGTTCTGTAGTTTTTTTTTTTGTAGATCGTCCAATAGCGCAGATTGAAATGAACACAAGAAAGGAACTGGCTTCAAGATTACCATTGTTGGTGACCATATCTTACAAGAACATAGGACCTGGGTGGCTGAGAAAAGGAGTAAGGGAAATTGGCTCAGAGCTCAGGTAGAAGGATACGTAGATTTCTGGCAGGCAGTGATATTTCTAAGTGAAAAATTGTGTAGTTGTGAGATAACTGGAGAAGAGGAGAGGTGGGTTCTCTGGCACAGGGAGGTTCCTCTATTCCGCGTTTGCGGAGAGAGCTCTACAGCAGTGAGGATGCAGTGGGCCAGGCAGCAAGTGCCCTCCCTCCCGGACCGCACTCTTGTGGGGAAGGTAAACAATACACAAGTACACAAACACTCAGCAATTACTGAATAAATAAAGATCATTCCAGGCAATAACAACTGCTCACAAGAGAATAAGTAAGGAAGTGGGACAGACAAGGACTGTAAAGGGCTTTGGAGGATTTCAAGTCGAGGAGTGAGCGATCTCTTGCACGTTTTTTAAAGGCCTCTTTGGCATCTGCTGGATAATGGATGGGGCAGGGAAAAGAACAGAGGCACGGGCTCCCCTAGGTGCAGGAGGCTACAGTAGCGGCCTTGGGGGAGCTGACGGTGCTTGGACCAAGGCGGCCGGGATGTGGAGCAGGGAGGCAGGTGGGCAGATGAGTCAGCTGGAACAGGAAAAGCAGCCACAAAGGCAGATGTAACAAAAGGGAACAGACGGGAGCTTAGAGCGGAAAGAACACTCCGAGGTCATTCTGGCCTGAACTCTTAATTCGTGCAGATGAGGAAACCCCCATCCCAGGAGGGCTAGCTGGCTTGCCCCTGTCTCAGCAAGGCGGCCGGCCTCCCCTCCGGGACAGCGTCTGCCCCCCGCGCTGCAAACCCCGACCCGAGGAGGGCCGGGCGCGCAGGCAAGAGGCAGCGCAGAGAGGGGCGGAATGAGGAAGAGGGAGAAAAGACAGAGGGAAAGGGGTGGGCGAGGGCCAAAGAACCCAGAAGCCAGTCGTGGTGGAATGGGAAGAAGATGATAGCAGGGGATCGGAGGGACGGAGCAGGGTGGGGAGGGAGCGCCCGGGGACCAGAACCTCCCTGCTGGGATGATTTAGGGCTGATGGTCTCCAGTCGGGGTGTGGGTTCCCAGACCAGGGCCCGGCTCCCTGCAGCTGTGGAGCAGCAGCAGCAGCAGCAGCAGCAGCAGTTGGAGCAGCTGCCCGCCCACCTGAGCCACGGGCACAACGGCAAGGGAAGTGCAGATGGGCAGGAAGTCAGGCTGGGCCAGAGCCCAGGAGCGGGGCACAGCGCTCCTGCCCACCTCTTGGGACGGAGCCTTCCCGAGGCGGCCCTCACAGATCTCCATCCTCCCCATCATCACTGCTGTCAGGCATCAGGCACCGCTGACCTCGTGCCACCTCCTGGGGTCAGGCAATGTGTGGGGCCTTTCCATACATTTCTCTTCCACCTTCGCAAACACCTCTCAGGCAGGGAGGTATTACTTTCCCAGGTCTGCAGATAAAGAAACTCAACTCAATTGTATGACAGCATCTCAGGGCCAGGAAGCGGCAGAGAAGCCGTGTTATCATTCTTGTTTGTTTGTTTGTTTGTTTGATGACAGTATGTTCACAGACTTTGCCACAGGCGGTGACAGGCACTGAGGTGGTCTGGTGCTTTCTCTCTTCCCGCAGACGGAGGGCACTGGGCCTGGGAAGTGAGGCCGATGGGTCTGGGTGAGCCTCTGCTCTTGCAGCTTCCCCACCAGGCCCCTTGACCCCGCCAGCCCCTCCTGCC
This sequence comes from Vulpes lagopus, assembly GCF_018345385.1. Classification (NCBI taxonomy): domain Eukaryota; kingdom Metazoa; phylum Chordata; class Mammalia; order Carnivora; family Canidae; genus Vulpes; species Vulpes lagopus. The sequence goes on from NC_054831.1 coordinate 88,005,050, forward strand.
AATGAGTGCTCAGCCCCACAGCTCCGGGACAGCCTACAGAACACTAATGCAACTCGCTTGTAGAGTTTTTATTGCTGTTTCAGTGTTTAAAATGTACACTATTGACCTTTCAATTTCCTTCAACACCCCTTCAAATGTCACTCCTTCTGTGAAGGCTTTATTTCTCTCCAGGCAAAGTACATCTCTCCCTCCTGGGGGCCCTCATAGTCTTGCTTTTGGTCTGCAGCACCTGCTCGCCTCCGTCACAGTATGGAGGAATTGTACCCCTGGCACCTAGCACGGTGCCAGCCACAGTGGAAGCAGTTGATAAATATTAACTATGGTGAAAAGCACAAAGTGGCAAGGACATTTATTGGGGTCACTATGCACCAGCTGTTTCCAACCATGTTTCCTTAACTCAAACTCAGATGAAGGAAGGTGCTGTCATTTCTGTGAGCACATCCATATTTTTTCTATTGGTGGAAGATTAAAGGAGCCAGCATATGGATTCCTTTTGGGAGAATGATTAATAAAAGTATCGTATAAGGACATCAGTTATAAAATTGACCTTTTCTTATTTCCAAATTGTCATTCTGTAAGGAAAAAAAACTGTAGTGAGTATATAGATATATATGTGTAAGTATGTATATATGTATATGTATTCTTTTTTACTTTGAACATTTTTATTTCAGATTTTTGCTCCACAGGCAATAGAAATGAGGAGACCAATTACAATATTGAAGAACTAGCACAGATATAACTAGTTTTTGAGGTAAATATTATATGGCACGTGATTTTGAGACATTTTTACATGTTACTATAAGTAACATTATTGCAAATGTGCTTTATTTCTGGCTTGGTCATCTCAGTGCCCCTTCCATTATGGACCGAAACTTCATAGATGTTACCATTTTCACTGACATGTGCTGAAGATGAAAATATACTTTATTTTCCTCATCTATCCTTGCTTGTTCATTAGAAATAGACACATGGGGAAAAAAAAAAAAACAGAAATGGTAGCGAACATATGGAAATCACAACTTAGACACATGACAATAGTCCATGACCACTACATTGGTCAATGGTTCATCCAGTGTGGGAGCTCATTTCAGCTCAGAAGGCAAAGGGAGGCCAGACTGAGGGCTGTGTGCAATTCTCAACATCATCCCTTTAATTCTACCTCCTTTTCTCCTGCTCAAGATATTGGAGCACAAATATGCAAGGATGATCACATTATATGGGTAACTTTCAATCTTCCCTAATTATACTTAAAAGCACTTCATCTTTATTTTTTATTTTATTTTACTTTAGAGAGAGAGAACATGCACAGAGGTAGGGTGAGGGGGGTGGGCAAGGGGCAGAGGGAGAGGGAGAGAGAATCACGAGCAGGCTCCTTACCCAAAGTGGAGCCCTATGCGGGACTTGATCCCATAATCTTGAAATCGTGACCTGAGCTAAAATCAAGCGAGCCACCCAGGCACCCCAAAAGTACTTTACCTTTAAAGCCGACAATATGCATTTCTCTAATCTTCCTTCTACAGTCATGGATCCTTCTAATTCTCTTCTTTTGGTTTTAAGGATTCCTGATTACCTTGGCCCACACAGGTAATCCAAGATAACTTCCCAATCGTATAGTCAGTTGATTAACAATCTTAATTGCATCTGCAACCTCAGTTCTGCTCCGCTGTATAATCTGACATAGTCACAGGTCCTGAGGATTATCACATGGATATCTTTGGAGGAAGAAGCAGTATTCTGCCTACCAAGTATACTTTGTCACTGGCACCCCAAAGCAGGATTTTTCATGTCTAAAGTCTCTCATGTTGTTAGCTAACAAATTTCTAGTATAATAAGATCACAGAAAATAAAGTTAATATGTAAAAATCAATTGTATTTCTATATGCTAGTAACACACAATTGAAAAATGAACGTAATACTATTTGCAATAGCATACAAAAACATCAAATACCTAGAAATAACTTAACAAAAGGCATGCAAAATCCCACACTGAAAACTATAAAATAGTGCTAAGAGAAATTAAAGAAGACATTTGAAAAAATGGAGAACATAGAATACTATGTTCATGGATTACAAGACTCAATTTTGTGAATACAGCAATATCTTTAATCCTCTATTGATTCAATGCAATTCCAATAAAAATATCACAAGATGTTTATTAGAAATTGGCAATTCTATAATGCAAAGCATTCAAAATCAGACATATTAGTCATCTATGGTCAATATTAACACAATTTAGTTGAAAAAAATTGAGCTTGTTTTATGATCAAAAGTATAGTAAAAAAAATGCCAGTTCTGGATTCAAATCCCAGCTCTGTTACCTACAACTTTCCTATCCTCAGCAGCTTAACAGAATTTCTGGGGATAAAGCATGTGTGTACAAATCCCAGATGTGCCTCCAACTAGCCATGTAACTTGAGGGTGGACCTCTGAAATTCAGATCCCTCACCTGAAAACATGGAGGAAAATAACATCTATTTTTTAGAGGTACATTGAGGATTAATAAGATACTTTTAAAGTGTTTAGCAAATTGCTTAACATATAGAGGATATGCAATATTATTTCTCTCCTTTCTTTTACTCTCCCTTTGCCCTCTATACTGATCTGATCTCTCCTTAAATATATCCTCCAACATGTTCATTACTTGGAACTTTTGTTGTATATAGAACAGAATTCTATTCAGATTAACATAAGTAAAGGGGGGGTATCGGTTATAAGGATAGAGGTGTATCATTAAGACCACAAGTCAGTAACTCACTCAGGCTCACTCAGGAAACCACCTGAGCCAGAAGCCATAAACACCACTTTTTCTTACACACCCGAAATTAATAGAACATTGTGCATCAACTCTACTTAAAAACAAAACAAAACTAAACAAAAAAACCTTTCTTTTTCATCTCTCTTCTCTGCTTGTTTCTCTGCATTGGCTCCTCACCACCGCCCTCCCTGCTCCTTGATGAACATGGTAACAGAAGATGAAAATTCCATAATTCCTGATAGACATCTTCCATTTACCAGCCCAGACTCAATCATATCATCCTAGTCTCAAATCCAAATTCCTGGGAAGGAGGATTTAGTTGCCGAGTGGTAGAGTGGGCCAGTAGAATCACATCACATAAAATGGTTTCCAGGGACCTACTACTCAAGGTGAAAAGAACAGTTATAGGGGGTTATTATAGGTTTGGCAGAGACCTCTAAAAATCTACTACAATGTACTAATAACTTGTCGGTAGGTATCTGAGAAGAATCCTTAACCCTATTTGAAAGACCTCCAGCTAAACCGTAAACAGGTACTACCACAATGGCAATATCCTATATATCAGCAGTGGTCCTTTGAAGATTTAGATTTTATCTATTTCCAAAAACTCCCTGTTGATTTTTTTAAATACCCATAGCCATGGCCACAGAACACATTTTCTCAAGACTATTTCCTTGACTTAGTAATGAGAAGGGTGAGATCAGATATTCTTGCCCTTAAACCTTGGGCTTATGGAAAACCTTCTCAGGAGAATCATCTCATTTCAGCTCTAAAATAAAAGGTTCCTTTCACGGAGTTGCTATGAAAAGCTGCCATGAAATGTACTCTATCAAGAAAAATGTTTGCTTAATATTTTTCTGTTATTCAATAGGTACTCTCTAAGTCCAGTTATTAGAAACTCCCCAGCTCAGCAGTCTGGTTTTCTGCTTGTATCCATGACTGCACTCTAATGAATGAATTACATATGAGCTAATAATAGAAAATTGAATTTTTTTTTGCAGGATTTAGCATTGTCCTTTACTGGCAAAACCAATCACCTCTCTAAGTTTCAGATTTCATTCCTTTTCTCTGTAATTAAAACCACTGGTTTTAGTGGAAAATTAAATGAGCCACATGATTTTCTAATAGGTGTAGTTTATGCTATGCAAATACCAAAGAGTCATGCATTACTTCAAGTACTTCTTTGGTTCATCACCAGTAAAACAAAACAAAACGAAACACAACACAACAAAAAATTTAACATAAGTCTCCTTTATCCCAAACAGTGGCAGCTCTGCTTTGGAGTTTTACTAATAATAATCAGCAGAAAATACTGCTCCAAAGTTTTTTTTTTTTTTTTTAAATTCATGAGAGACAGAAGCAGAGACCTACGCAGAGGGAGAAGCAGGCTTACTGTGGGAAGCTCAATGCAGGACTCAATCCTAGGACCCTAGGATCACGACCAGGGGCAGATTCAACCACTGGGCCACCTACATACCCCCTGTTCCAAAGTTTTAAGCTCAGTTCTTAACTAGGCCATTCTTGTTCATCAGCTCTCTGCACATCTGGAAAATTCTGACTTGGTTGAAATTGAAAAGTATGCGTATCTAAGGCACAGATATTTCTCCACTTAGAAATACTGACACCGTTGATGTCAAGCTTGAAGCCCAGAATTTTCATGGGGAGGTGTGAGGATGAAGAGCTAGCTGTGAAGAAGAGTTCAACAAAGGAAACAGGATACATGCCCTTTGCCCTTGCTTTGCATGGTGGAGTGAAAAGTCCACATGTGAGATCGTGTGTGTCTCATTTCTCTAAAGTGGATCAACCCAGCATGCTCTATGAATTAATTTCTTCCTTTCTTTTCTGTTAGCTCCTCCTTGGAGAGCATCTATAGTCCTATCAAAGAGAGAAATGATGTCAAGTGAATCCTCACTAAGATGGGAGTTAATAATGGCTGCTGGATACACAGCCTTTCTTCCCACCATACCATCGGGAAATGAACAGTTAAAAGGTTGGTGCAGAATACTGTGCTAGGCAGTACACATCAACTCTTTTTCCCTAATGGGCAAAACTTTAGGAATTTAACTTCTGAACATTTGCTCAGAGTTTTTATTCTGACACTGTTTTTAAAAGGAAAAAAAAAACTTAAGAACAAAATAAGGTGTCCATAATTAGGGCAATAGGTAAATAAATGATAGCACATCCATATGATAGAACAATAAGTGGTCAGTAAAAGAAATGCAGTATAGCTATATGTTAGGACATGGGAAAATATCCACAATACTTTTTATAAATGGCAAAAGCAAAAACAGCACATATAATATGATTTAATGTTTGCAAAACAATATATTTCTATGGACTATTATTACACAGACACAAACAAATCTAAAAAGGATATTCAACAAACTTTTGACAGCAAAAAGTGGGTCTTCAGTGGATGGTAGAAAAACACATTTTGGGGCACCTGGGTGGCTCAGTAGTTGAGCTTCTGCCTTTGGCTCAGGGCATGATCCCAGGGTCCCAGGATCATCTTCTGCACCCAGCTCCCTGCAGGAAGCCTGCTTCTCTCACTGCCTATGTCTCTGCCTCTCTCTGTGTGTCTATCATGAATAAATAAATAAAATCTTTAAAAAGATTTTACACACTTGACTTCATACACTGTGATACCATTTGAATTTCCTACCATTAGAAGATATTATTTATAATTTTAAAAAAATAGGAGTAGGTACTGAATTTCAGTCTGGAATGTTTAAAAAGTTCTGGAGATTGATAGTCCTGATGGTTGTGTGACAATGTAATGTGCTAGTGTCACTGAACTGTAATGGTAAATTATATGTTAAGTGTATCTTCCCACATTAAAAATAATATGGTCTTCTTCTCAAGGGTGTCTCCATTACATAAGAAATAGGCAGTGTGTGTGACCTTAAAAATGAGGGTGGTAAGTGATCCTGCTCCTGTTTATAAAGTGCCCTTGATGGAGTGCCAATGAATTAGATGGGCTGGGTCCCTAGAGCAACAGATGATGTACTTCAGCAATTAGGATAAGACAAAGGTCACCTCAGCTTTGAGCATCATAGGAGGGTTCCCTTTGGTAAAGTAGATGTTTTGGGGGAGGCTCTTCATCATATTCCTTAAGTCGTATCACCACAACCACATGCCCCTCCCCCACTTCAGTAATGACTTTTTCTCTTAAAGCTGAGCCTGATGAGAATAATGTAATATGTTAATGCTTTTGAATAGAGCTGCCTAAACATTTATCTTATTAGACCTGTGCCAGAATTCCTTAAGAGTAGATATTACATTTTCCAACCATTTAGTGTGACATTTTAACTTTCAAGCTTACACATGCCATATTTGACACAAGAAACACTTACTTATATTTTAACATAGAAAAAAATAAGGGTCCAAGGCCAGTATAGAATTATACCAACAAAAAGTGTTTTAGAGCATATGGGTGGCTTAGTCGGTTAAGCATCTATCTGCCTTCAGCTCAGGTCATGATCCCAGGGTCCTGGGGTCGAGCCTGGAGTCAGACTCCCTGCCTCTCCCTCTCCCTCTAACCCTCCCCTTGCTTTTGATCTTGCTCATGCTCTATCTCTCTCAAATGAATCATTAAAAAAAAACAAAGAATGTCTTTAAGTGAACTAGTCAATACACACCTATTGAGTGCCTACTGTTTGAACTAGGAAGGACATACAAAGAAGTACAAGTGCCTGAGTTTAAGGCGCTTCTGACTATAAAGGCAATAACTAATACACAAAGCATTGAATTGAATTGAATTGAATGGAATTGGGTCGAGTTGGATTAGATTGATTCAGGCTGAATTGGATACTTTCTCATTTGATAAAACAAGCATTTAACATCCACTAAACTATCCCACTGGCCAAGGTAGCATGGGTTTGAAAAGGAGGATAAGACACTAATAAAACATGCTCCCTCTCCTACAAGATTCACAGTTGAGGAGACAGCAAGAATGAACTCCCTGACATGCAAGTCACACTGTAATAGTGATATAATAAAGTTACAAACATAAACTGTAAAGAGGACTGAATTCACTCCATGGTGATCAGACATGAAAGAGGTGAACGTGGGAATGGAACAGGGTGGCAGAGAGGATATTCGGGTTGAGAGAACAGCTTGAGCCAAGGCCTGGAGCCGGGAATGTGCCAGAGTGTTCAGGGAACCACAAGTGGTTCATTTCATCTAGAGCACAGTGTCCAGTGCAGGGGGCAAAGCTCTCTGCATGAGATAAATTAAGGGAAGGAGGCTGGGGCCAGAACCTTGAGGCACTTGTGAGGCATCACTGAGTTCATGGGCTGTGGAGGTTTGAGGGAGCTTAGAAGTCTGCTGGCAGAGCTTTTTTTTCCCACAGGAAGCCATCACCTCTCACCTAGGTGATGGCATCAGTTTTGAACTTCTCTTTTGGATTCTGTTCTGACCTCTTACTTCTCCCTCCATCACACAGCAGCAAGAGTGGTCTTTTGGAGACTGCAAATCAAATTATGTCTCATTTCTGCTCAGAATCTTTCCTTTGTTTCCTTTGCTCTTCAAGTAAGTTCAAAATGTTAGCATGACCTTGAGGTTACACATGATAGGCACCCCCATCTCTCTGGCCTCACCTTGTACAAAGACATCCCATCTCTCCCATAATGCCTCAGTCTACCTGAACTGCTCCTCCCTGATCGTAGGGGTATCTCCATGACAACTGCAATGCTGGAAAAATAGCACGTGGTCAATAAATAGGTGTAGAATAAAGTGGGGACTGCATCCATGCATCTATGCATGCATGAATTGCCTCCACAACATTCATCTCAAGTATGATTCACCCTTATGGAATGCCTGTAGAAGCAAGAGACACCCTATTCTTCCTGGAGAGCAGAAGACAGATGGGCACAGATGGAGAAAGATCCCAAGGAGGGTCAGGGGGATTTAGAGCAGGATCAAGGGCATCCAGGGAGTTCAGATTGGGCAAGAGAGGTCAACAGGGCCCATAGCTTACCATTGTATCCTTTCACAGTGTATAATTGTAATCCCACATTTTTTTGTTGGTTTACTTGCTATTGTTTATTTTTCACCACCACAAACTAGATCATAATCTACCAGGGCAGGGACCACATATGTTTCAATGTCATAATCAGAGATACTCACTAAATATTTAGAGAATAAATGAATGATTGAATGACAGTACATATGGAGGCACCTAACTGTGTCTCAACTAATCCCTTTCAATTTGAAGTGACTCTGCTTCTAGCAGTTGTGTGGTATGGGTGAAAAACCCTCGACATTGGAGAGACACAGCTGTGAAGACAAGAGTTTTAGCAAGCTGTTCAACTCTGGATCATACACAATTGTTTGTATTTTTCTTTAGTTGTTTAATATTTTTCTCTCCGCTCTGAATGTGTTTGTACTTCAAGGGCAAGAGCCAAGTTCTATGTAATACTTCATTCCTATCCCCAGGGCATCTAACATAATGCTGGGAAAATAATAAGTAGCTGGTTAGCAGCCTTGAGGGGAGGTTTGTAGTTAAACAGACTTTTGTAGTCATGCAGAAATGCCTCTCCCAGTGATCTTTATGTCTTACTCAGTTTTCTCATCTGCAAAATAAGGACAGAAACCAGCATAGGGGCATTTGGGTGGCTTAGTCGGTTAAGCCTCTGCTCAGGTCTTGATCTCAGGGTCAGGGTCCTGAAATCAAGCCTTGTATTGGGCTCCCAGCTCGGTGTGGAGCCTATGTAAAAAAAAAAAAAAAAAAAAAAAAGGATCAGCATATAGTTTGTAGGGTTGATGTACAGCTTAAATGAGATCATGTATAAAACCTTTATCAGTGCCATGCCCATTGTACCCCATACATGGTAGCTAAAACTAAAACATTTTTTTTATCAGCTGCGTGGTCTGTGTAAGCTGCAGTTGCATTTAGAGTTTGCCATCGTTTGCAACAACGACACTGCCATGCTCACCTTGGTACCGTTGCTACAAAGAAGATTTCCTGTCCTGCTCTGCTCCAGCTGGCAGTGATTCCTGATCCCAGGGCTCCTTTCCCCTAAAACCAAAGGTCTGCAGGCTCCCTCGGGGGCTGACCTGGGCGTGCACAGCCCCATGCTGCCCTCTGGCGGTGGGACTTTGGGCTCCCCTTCCCTACCTTGGACTCTCTCAGGGCTAGGCTGACCAGCATGTACAGATAAAGGACTCCAAGAGACACCAACGGGGAGGTCCGCGGGGCTTGCAGCTGGTGTGACGGGTGCACTGTACTGATCGCTCAGTTCTCTCCAATACCTCTTGTTGCCACATACCCCCCTCTGCTCAGGGGATGGTGATCAGGAGGTCCAGTCGGGCCCCAGTGAAGAACTCAGCATCTTCAAGGATGGTAAGATCTGGGAGCTCCCCTGAGGTGCTTCAGAGACTCTCCGAGGAGCATTGACAAGCCAAAGATCACACAGCGGAGCTAGGACTTCGGCCTCGGCCAGGTCATTTTTGCTTGTAAGGAAAAAGTCAAGGTGCTCACTGTAGGGTGACTTCGGTAACTTCCTGCCAGAAGCCTTCAGCATTGCCTCCGCTGAAATTCAGCTAAATGGCCCCAGTAGACTCCAGAGCCCTCTTGATTTCTTCCCTTTCCCTCATCTTCACATTCAATATAGAAGCAGAGCCTTTGGTGTTCCGCATCCCGTATCTGCCTGCTGTTCTCTGCATCACCTGGTACGACCCAGCGCCATTCACTGCCTGTGGCCTGGACCTCAGTAGCTGTCCCCTCATGGCTTTCTGCTTTCTCTCTCCTCCCAGCAGCTGCAACGAGCGCCAGGCAGACCAGCCCCGCGTAAACCCCTTCTCATTGCATTTACGGTAAACCAACCTTCACCAAGGTCTACCCATCTCTGTGGGACTCCAGTCTCATGCCATACCTGCACCCTCCTCTGGCTCTCCATGTTCCAAACAACCTGATCCCTCTCCGGGGCCTCCAAGGTGGCCCTCACCTTCGGGGCTTGCCGACCTCTTCCCTATACTCCTCTCATGGCTGGCTCCTCCTCTTCCTTCATCTCAGCTTAGATGTCACCTCCTAGGCCTGCAGTAACCACCCTACCTAGAGCCGTCTCTCTCCCCACTATTCTCCTTCCCTCATTATTCTTGGTCATGTCTCTCTCCTAATTTCCTTCATAGCAGTGATCATTATTTGTAATTATATTCTTTCTTTAGTTAATGAATGTCCTCCATTAGCAATAACTTGCAGGAGAGCAGAGCTCTTGCCTTCCCACTGCTGTATGCTGAATGGCTCATACATAATGGATGCTCCAGAAAGTGCTTATTGTGAGAAGGCACAGCACTTTACATCTCATGGCACTGGCTAACTTTCCACTACTTGCAGCTGCCTCCCTGCTGTCTCCAACCACGTGGCATCATCTTCATCAGCCTGTGCTCTTATGTCGGTTGGCTGAGTGAATGGGTAACGTGTAAGAGATCTCATTTCCCCCATCGCATGCTCTGTGTGGGTGTTTATATATGCACAGACCCAATTTTGTGTATTTATACAAAATCACATCTCTTCTTCCGTGTAATTTACAATAGTTAGTGGATGTGTATTCCTTCTCTTATTCATCATTGTAAGTCACAGTAACAAGATTTGATAGCACTAAATGCCATCCCATTACATTAATACAAACGTGATATGTTTATTTGGTGATGGTTTCTCCCCGAAACTAGGCATTCCAGAATTATTTCCAAGAAAAATAATTGAACAGGGAAAGAGACTGCAGTTGCCATTAAAATTAAAACCAGAAATCATTTTGTGTGTGTTATTCTTCTCTGGTTCCACCTCCAGCAATGACTGGAAACAGGTCCTTAAGGGTGACTAATAGGAATGAATGTCACCAGAGTCAGAAATAATGAACCAATATCTTTCAGAAACATAGCCACCACAGAGAGAGGGCCGAGTAGGAAAATTGTGCACATGTGAAAAAATAAACATCCCGGTAAAGAGATACTCAGGCCCATCATACTATGTACACACAGCATTCGTCTCTCCTATTGACTCAGCAACAATAGTCTGGTTACACAAGAGTGAAATTTCAGTCCAAACTGGTCCGTGGTATAGAAGGTGCTGAATCACCTGCCCGGCGGGAAGCTGCAGACATTTAGCACTTTCAAAGGCAGCAGAAAGCCAGCAGAATTACAGTCTGGCTCACTAAGCACCGACACTCGATTGTGCCAGGCTCTCTTTAGAGCACATCCGCTTTCTCAGATGCACACAATTTACTCTCCCTGTACCATTTCCCTTCTATCTGTTCCTCCCTCTTGGTGGCATACACAATGGAGAGAAGGTAAGTTGAGAGGGGAAGGAGTGGGAACGAAGGACATTCTCCTAGGTTTGTTCAACTCTTCCACTAGTTAGCCAGGAGGATTAGTTAACTAAGGGGTCTTATCTTCTAGTCAGAGTTAAAAAGCATTTATATGTTGACTTAGACAAAAGCCAAATACTTCTTTTAGCCTCTGTTTTTTTTTTTTTAAGCTTTTACTTTAATGTCTGCTGCCGAGAAAGACATACCTTCTATTTTGAGGTTTGAATGTTTTAGGAAAACCTGTTTCAAAGACACATTTGGGGTGGGGTGGCTAACCATGATGAAAAATTAAGGTTAATCATCACATGGCCTAACATGCTACCTGCATCTAAGTAAGAATTTGAGAAGAGGTTTTTATCAAAAGACACATCAGGCATGACATTTATTCAGACGACCTCACTTTCCTCTTCAAGAATGATGAGTCACAGAAAGTTTATTTGCTGTGGTCTGTATTTGCTAAAGGAGAGAATCTAGGAGGTAAGATGGGGTTCAGTTTCAGATGACAAAGCTCTTAGATGACTTCAGCTGAGGGGTAAAGCTCACAAACTCCGACCTCAGTAGAATTCAGATAACAGGCAGAAGGACTGACACACTCAGAAAAGCACTTCTTTATCAAAGAGGTTTCTTTCCAAGCGACACTTCACACAACAGCTTGGCAAACGCCTTCATCATACAGTTTAACAATCCAAACCAGAAAAGTTTCCGGCAAAGGCCAAGAGTGATCTAAGAGGCTAAATAGTGGAAAAAGCAGTGTGTGAGAGGAGTCTGACTTCTTAGCATCTAAATTTGCCTCTGTCGCATATTACCTTGTAACTTTGGGAAAAATCCTTTCATCTGGCTAAGCCTCTGTTTTCTTGCTGATAAAACGCGGATAAGAAATTTCTGGCTGACCCATCCCTCTACCTGAGTAGTTATGAAGTTCATGTGAAATGAGAGCTGTTTGAAAATGATACTGGATTAAAGAAATGTAAGGTATGCTGAGGAGTAGGGTAATGATGGTGCTGACGGTAGCCTGGCTGCTGTGTGGGTGTCCAAGGCCAGGGGTACTCTGGTCTCTGCCCAAAGCCACTAAAAGGAATGGCTTGAGGGAGCCAGATATATCTCAGGACTCTGGAGGATGGGTAAGGGGCTTCAGCTCCAGGTATAATTCTCAGTAGGTACCCAAGTCGAAGGGAACAAGAGTCATCCAAGTTTCAAAACAGCCCCATAGACTGTCCAGAATGTGACACCAGTCAAATCACAGCCCTTTTGAGTGCACTAGGTTAACATGTAATGGAGTGACACAGGCTTGGGCTAGAATTTCAAGTCAACTCCCAACTAGTTGGGTAGCCTTGGACAGGTAACTTCACATTTTATTCTTAAAATTAACAGTGAAATTGATTTTTGGGATACAAGTTCTATGAATTTTGACACAGACATAGATTAATGAAGCCACCACTACAATTAGGACATAGAATAATTCTATCACCCAATTCTTCCACTGCTACCTATAATCCATAGTGACCACTGAGTTGATCTCCATTACCAGAAGTTTGTCTTTTCAAAAATGTCATATAATTAGAATCAGACAGTAGTAACCTTTTGAAACTAGTTTATGTCACTCAGCATAATGCCTTTGAGAGACTCTAAGTTGTTGCCTGTGTTAACAGCTTGCTCCTTTTAAATGTTGTTTCTTTTTAATAGTTCCATTGTATGGATGTACCACAATCTGTTTATCCATTTATCTGTTGAAGGGCATTTGGATGGTTTCAAGTTTTTGGAGATTATGAATAGAGCTGCTGTAAAAACATGTGTGTACAGGTTTTTGGGTGAACATACATTTCCATTTCTCTAGAGGAGGAGATGGTTACCTTTTTCTGTATTAGGGCCAGATAGTAAATATTTTAGCTTTGTGCACCATGTAGTCTCTGTGGCAACTAGCAGGAAGGCAGGCACAGATAATATTAAAGCAGTAGTGTGACTGGATTCCAATAATTTTTACAAAAGTAAGCAGTGTGCAGGGTTTGGTCTGCTGGTCACAGTTCACCAATCTCTGCTATATTATAAATACCCAGGACTGGGAAGACTGAATCATATGAAAGGTATATTTTAACTTTGTAATAAGATGCCAAACTATTTTTCAGAGTGGCTATCTTATTTTGCATTACCACCAGCAAGACACAAAGGTTCCAGATGTTCCATTCTCACCAGCACTTGGGATTGTCAGTGTCTCAAATGTTAGCATTGTGTGCAGTGACATTTCATAGTGGCATTGGTTTGCATTTTCCTAATAGCTAATAATGTTCAACATCTTTTCATGTGCTTATTGGCCATCTTTATAATCTCCTTCCTAAAGTGTTTGATCATGTTTTTTGCTTACTTTTTAATTGGAGAGGTGGTTTTCTTACCACTGAATTTTGAGATTTCTTTACATATTCTGAACTAAGTTCTTCTTTGAATATATTATTTGCAACTATTTTCTCTCAGTTGGTATCTTATCTTTTTAATCTTTCAGTGTCTTCTGCAAATTCTCTAACTTTGATGAACTCCAGAAATGTTTTCTTTTATGGATACTACTTCTAGAGGTTTTTCTAAGATCTCTGCTTAACCCTATGTCATGAAGATTTTCTCCAGGGTTTTCTTCTGAAAGTTTTATAGCTCTGCATTTTACATTTGTATCTATGTAGATGGATCTATGATCCATTTTAAGTGTTTCATATACAGTGTAAGGCTTAGGTTGAGCTTTATTCTTTTATATAAACCTCCAATTTGAACCACTAGTGTTGAACAGACTATGTTTTTCCATTTAATTACCTTTGTACCTTTAGCAAAAATGAACTGGCCAACTGTAATGTGGGATCCTGGAACACAAAAAGGATACTAGTGGAAAACTGTGATAAAATCTCATCAAGGCTAGAATTCAGCTAATAGTATGTGTTAATTTCTTATTTTTTCTCACTTTTGCAAAATGGACCATGGAAAGGTAAGGTGTTAACAGGATGGAAACTGGGAAAAAGGTATATGGGAATTCTGTATTATCTTTGGAACTTTTCTATAAATCTAAAATTATTCCCAAATAAAACATTTATTAAAAAAAATAAAGTGGCTATATTTTTGTGGCTCTATTTATAGACTCTCTATTTTGTTCCACTGATCTATGTGCCTATCCCCACATCAATCTGACACTATCTATTACTGCAGTGGCTTCACAGTTATTGAGCAATTTAAAAACTTTATGTTGTTAGTGAATCTCCCTTACAAATGAGAAATTCTCCAAGGACAGGCACATAGGGAGAAGCTGAGTCCTTCTGCTTTACTGTTGAATCGTACTACCATGTCCATAATATGGCAAACACTGAATAAATTCTTTTGTCAAATGAGTTAAAAATAATGAATCTTAGTGACTGACTGACTGAATCACACATCTGAATCAGTGATTCTGCTTTCATGGGTCTGCCAAGCCATTGGGAATGTCCAGCACAGCACCCAGGAAATGCAGATGTCTCTCAGGAGAGGTGAGAGATTGCGATTTGTGACTTATGCTGGATTTACTTCGCTGCTTCTCACCTATCCTCCAACTCTCTTAGTTTAGTCCCTTTTCCCCTGTCTCTGTTCTTTTTTAAAAAAATTTTATTTATTTATTCATGAGAGACACAGAGACAGAGAGAGGCAGAGACACAGGCAGAGGGAGAAGCAGGTTCCATGCAGGAAGACCAATATGGGACTCCATTCTGGGATTCTAGGATCACGCCCTGAGCCAAAGGCAGATGCTTAACCGCTGAGCCACCCAGGAGTCCTTCCCCTGTCTCTGTTCTTTCTGTCCTTTGGTGTTGGTGGCTTTACTACTACAGAGTTTCAGGTCAAATTATGCCAAGAGTTTAACATGCCCACCTGGGAGTGATGCAGATAAAGCTTCTAACACAGAGTCCAGAACATGGCATATGTTCAGCAAATGTTAGCCTTAACTACTACTTTTTAATCATTAAGAAAATCAGATTTGAATATTTAACTTGACTCTCAAATTATTATATTCATTCATTCATAAAATATTTATCCATCTGACAGAGTTTAGAGTCTTTGAACTATAATCCAGGCATTTTGCTAGGAGCTGAAGATATGATCCTGTCCTGCATTATTTGAATGAACATTTCAACCAATTTACTCCACCTGTCCGAACCTAATGCACCATGAAGACCTTGACTCATATAGATTATACATTTGATTTAGAAGTAGAACTTTTCAAAAAAAAAAAAAAACCTGTCCAGAGACTGACAAGGTAGGTCTATGCTACTTTTCATAGTTATAACAATTGGCTTGTTATTTCCAAGTAATGTACAAAATATGAAAGAGGAAAAGGGCTAATTCTGGAAGGGGTGTTGAGGGAACCAAGCAAAAATGGGTAGAGGTGGCCTTCAGAGCTCTTCTAGCTCCAGGATGTGATTACTGTTTCTTTACCCACTCAAATATGCAGAATTATCTACTAATACACACACACACACACACACACACACACACGCACGCGCACACACACACACACACACACCCCTACCAATGATAATCCCTAAATGTAATTAATGACTTTGACTTCTATCATGTCTTTAACTCTCAAAGAAAAATGAGGAAAGAAAGTATTCAGTGGATATCTAACTATCAAGGGAAAATTATTTTCAAGACTTCTATCTGGTAGCTCAAGGAGGTCCACTTATTCCAAAATCCTTTCTCATTCTGCATCATACAAACTTCCCATACCTGCACCATTATGTTCAATACACATTCGTCAGCCTCCATAATGCTCAACCAATAACCCAGTGAGTCTCTTCAGCCTCCTTCTGATGGAATCAGGCAGCAAGTAAACCCTTCTGACTTCTGCCTCTGTCATCCCTATTGGCTAGGAAGAGATGGAGTTATGTCTTAGAGGAAGCGGATTAGATATGTACATCCTTTAATGATGCCTTGCATCTTGAATACTTTGACCTCAGCTAAACTACATCCTTAGCTAATTAACAGCAAAACAATGAAGAAAACTGTGCCAGCTGTTGAAAATAAACAGTTTCCCAGCAGAGCCGACTCATTATACATAGGCAACCATGGTCTTTGAAACCAATTTCCTGCCAAGACTCACAAAACAAACTGCTTTTTCTGAACGTCTGCCTCTGAGATGTAGCTCATTCTGTTTACAGTGGTAAAACTCTTCCAGTAAAATGTCCCTCTGATCCTGTAGACTCACAAGAAACACGGAGAATGGGCTGATCTACATACATCCTTCCTGTGCACCAAATGGAAACATTTGTCCCATCTCATCAGATCCAGGATCAACACCCCATCTCATCAGATCCAGGTAGTAAGGTCTGTCACTGACCATGGCTGTTATACTTTACATAAGTTGCATCATTTGAAAATAAATCATGTAATTCTGGAAGTTTTTGCAGACAAGCCCAGCAATCCTGGGAGCACTGTGCTAATCTTCAATAGAGTTCTACAGAGTAATGCCGCCACCAGTTCTGTAGACATTTGTCCTCCCTATATTGTCCCAGAAAAAAACATTAAATACTAAATAGTACTTATACAGAAATTATATATTTGACATCCCTCACATTCAGCCATATTTTCAGCTTGCTAATGTTTAATTCTCAAAATGCATTGGTCACAACTCCCTCTTTGCATTTGTGCATAGACGAAGGGCAATTGTCCATTGACCATAGATGATGAATAATATCTTCTTTGGTGTGAAGAGATTTCTATTAGTCAGGGCATGGTCACAACACTGAAAAATAAGTGAACTAGTAGGCACAGAAGAGCTACTATGTAAGGATGAAGTCTTCGTTAAAAAACAAACTCTGATGAACGCTATGATTGATTGGTCAGTGAGAAAACTGGCTGATTGGTTGGTTAATGCATTAGGTGATTCATTCCACACTTAGTTATTGAGCACAACATGCCAGGCACTGATCCAGGTGTTGGTACATGATGGGCAGCCAAAGCTGACCCAAATAAAAAAATGACCCTACACCTTGGGATCAAACACATCATTTACTTCTACAGTCAATTATTTAGCAGACAACAACTGAAAACCTGTTGAGTTATCAGCACTGTATTTGTGTTTGGGTAAGAGGAAAGAGTAGCTAACAACCATTATGTGCTTACCATATGTCATTGTATAGTCTTTACGTGTATCAGTGCATTTAATCCTCTGGGAAAATACCCATCTATAAGGTAGGTATGTTCTCAATATCCATTTTGCAGATGAGGAAATATGGCACAGTAAGGAGCCCAAGGCCACACTAATAGTGAGTTGTGGTTCTAGGATTTGAATGTGGGCTGTGTGGCTCTATCATCCATCACACAATCGAATTGTATTAGAGAAGACAGAAAGTCAAATTCCGGATCTGGAAGACCTTAATAATTATCTGGGAAGCCAATATTTACTAATACAAAATAAGTAAAAGGTATATTCAAAGTCATATGTGCATAACTGTGGTTTGTGGTTTTTAACATAGTATTAAAGGGATGCAGTATAGTGTGGCCAAGTGGGACAGGGTAGGTCCTGTAGAGCTCTCTAGCAACGAGGAGCACAGGCTTCAGAATGGGTTCAAATGCCACTCGGCCACTTCTTTATGCCTCGCATCCTCATCTATAATACAGATACGGGTGCACGTCCATCAAGAGCTATTTTGAAAATCAAACAGGACTACATGTGTAAAACCTGGTACACAGTAAGCACTCAGTGGATGTTAGCTCTTGTGAGCTGAAAGGTTTTCAGATGGCTCTCAGCAATTTTCATGTGTACAGACTGGCAGAGAAAGAGCATGCAAGGGGGAAAGGGTTGGGCAATATGTACAGAGACTCAGGATTAGAAATCAGCAGGCATTCTCCAATTTGACAGTACACTCCTTTCCCCTTTCTCATTCTTGGCTCCTCACAATCATTCTGGATGTCCTGGACTCCAAATAACAAAATTAAAGACTTAATGATGGTAACACACATGCATATACATAAGCACGCACACAGGGAAACAGTAATGCATCCAAACCTGTCCTTGAGGATTTGACAGTTTCATACTAAGCGAGACAGTGTCTTGCCTAAACTCATCTCTAGTAGGTACTGGATCCCTCATGAAAGCCCATATAAAGTGAATTCTAGGGTTAGCCATGTTTAGTCATTCACTGGCCCATTGTGCTAGCTGGTATCCTCATTTCCAGAAGGAGTGAAAGCAGTTTCCAGTCCAATTAAGCTATCAACTGATAGCATTTGTTGAATGTTCACTCCATGCCTCATACTATTCTTGGTTCTCTCTTTCTTCCCAGATAATAGGCAGACATTGTAAGACTCTGGTTAATTACCCGTAATGTGCAATGTGGAATAGTTAATACAGCAAATACTGGCTGGGACCAGTGAAATAGAACACCTGTTCTCTAGGCACGTTTTACAAAATGGTACCGGAGGTAGAAGGTACACATATCATGGCCATGCCTTCTAAGCAAATGTTTCCCCCATGAGCCTTGATTATTTCAAATGAGGACTATTTCCTTTTATTTTGCTTTTTAAATATTTTTCATTTGTCTCCAATGTCCAGCTTACAGAAGAAATGGGAGCTTATAATTGCCAGACAGAAAAGGATGCAAACAAATGTCACTTATGAGAGGGTATTTAGGAAATATTAGTGAGACACACGTGGGATCTACTTAGGGTAGGGTAGAAGTTTTTGCGGGAGTGAGGAATATTGGAAAAGTCTTCAAATAATGTGTTTTATGGGAACCAGAATACTCTGTTGTGCCAATAGGATATCATACCATGTCATAATTTCCGATTAGCCCCAATTATGTAAAATTACAGTATTTGCTATAAGCAACTGTACATTTAAATCCAGTTTTTAAAGCTGAGATCTCAAGTGTGGTTGATTCATAGAGCATTTCAACAAAGCATTGTCAGTGTGTGTAACACCACATAAAAGACACATTTTAGGTGAAATGGGAAACAAGGCAGAGGCTCTAGGAATTGGAAGAAATTTTAGAGGGCATCCAGGGCAACCTTCGGCATTAGCCTTTATGCAATGTCTATTTGTAGCACATTATTCAGTTCTTACGGTCAAAAGTGTTGGGTGCGAACTTCTGGTCCTTTCCTTAAGGCCCAGAAGTTGCTTTCACTGAGCTCTACTGAAGAGTATCTTTATAATAACATTTATCAAATCCCCTTGGGGTCAGCTCTGGTTGATGTTGGAGGCCTAGTCCTGAAGAAAGAACATAATTACATTGACATTGATAGAAATACAAAAAAGTGATGATAATAAATAGTGTTTGGTTACAAGCACTAAGTTGGATCCTGTACATGATGGAAACCAGGCACAGTTCCTGACTGGGAGCATCTAATAAAATGCTATGAGTTTTGTCTCAAAGAGGTTAAGATTGATGACATGCTATCAACCCTAGAGTTTTCCAAATGCTTTTTTGATTCTGTGTGGCAAAAACTCAAGTAAATATGTTTGTCCTTAGTCATTTACTTGGAGTGTTGAACATGATTGATATTTTTGCCATGTAGAAAACTGAGGGGAAGCCACTATGACCCAGCTTGGTACCTCTTAGACTTTCAGCAGGAATGAATGAAGATGTTTATCATCCTCAGATTTAAAGTCAAATTATAACTTGAATCATTTCTATTCAACTGCTCTTCAGGTGAAAAACCACCAGGCAGACTGACTACCCTCCACGTTGGGAGATTGGTTGGGGATAGCAAAGGGCACAATTGCACAGAGCTCAATTTGTTCAAGACAGGGAGCATTCAGGATGAGAAGCGCTTTGATGTGAGACCCACCTGGGGTGAGGACACTGTCACTGGGTGAGCTGAGTATCATTGTCCTCATCTTGGAGTCACATTCTTATGGAGTAGTGATACCCAAATACATTCAGGTTTGTGAAGGACACCGGATAAGCCACAGATTGTAGCTGGTAGGAGTGACGAAGGCACACACATTGGGTTTCTGGTCTCAGATCTGTTACTTAAAAGGCTGTCACCCTGAACTCATTATTTAGCTTCTCTGTGCCTCAGTTTCCTCCTCTGTAAAATAGGTTCACAAAAGTAGCTTGTGAGGACTGAATTCTATTAACTGTAAAATTCATGGAAAGCATGTAAATACTTTTTCAGGCGTCCCCAGAGTGGCTGGCCTAATGCTAGGCAAAGAAATACTTCTTCAGCGAGTGGCTGATATAGCAAGGTTCTGGGATGAGATTCCTTTTGCAAATGTCCTGGAGGAATGCCAATGGGAAGGCATGAAGGGATTGGGAGCAGAGGTGAAGGTGGGGATATCTTCACTTCTCCTGTTCTTTCTTCTTTGAGGGATGTCGTAGAATGCTGGTGTCAGACTGTTGCTGTTTCATCGATGATAGCCCTTTATGTGATAAACATGTAAAACTAAGACCTACTGACCCATGTTAATACCAAGGACTTGCTCAATTCCATTGAATAATTACATCACACATCATCCCCCATGGAAAACAATGCATATTTTATGGACTTATTTGTATATTTGGGGCAATGCTAAAAAAAGAGAACTGATGACATTTAGTGATAAACAGGCCTGTGTGGTCCTTCGCTTCTATTTTCCTGCCCTGTAATTTTACCAGGAAGAGAAATTACTAGTCCCACAACACTTAGGAACTAGGCATTATAAGGCAGCTTGTGCTCAAGCCTGGGGCTCTAACAATTAAAGGGAGTTGGCTTCTAGTCTCACTCTGCCACTTCCTAGCATGTGATCTTGGATTAGCAGCCACTTAACCTCCTTAGCTTCAGTGTCCTCATCTGTCAAATGAAGATACCAGTAGCTACCTCCTGGGATTGTTGTGCAGATTCCCCAAACAGATACACATAAGGCACATAAAACAGGTTGGTGTCAAGGTCAACAAGTGGCAGTTATCATCATGACTGTAGTCATTAGATGCCTTTCTTTTTAGACTACTGAAGTAACAAGTTGTTATATGTTGTCATAATAGGATTCTTGCAACCTGAAATTTCATGGTTCTTCTTTCTTAAGAATGGTCATCTGTCAGACAGGTCCATCTGGAGATCATGGGAAATTCATGAGACTATAAGGAGCCAATACTTCCTGTTTTGCCTGAGCAGAAGAGAAACACTAACCTCAACCTACCTGGAAACTGCTCTGGGCAAATGCTTCTGGAAGGAGACTAAGTGCAGGGCAAAGCAGCAGGAAGCGAGGGTGTGCATTCAGGCAGAAACACTGGCATCCACCCCTTGCAGGCCTACACGTGACACTGTCTCTTACGAGCCCCATCTGGTATTAATCAGCTCATTTCCTGTCTCTTGAGCACTCATGTGCACTGTGAGCACTGAAAGAATATATGCTTGCATACTCTTCTTTGCATGAGTCTGCCTTTTTCACAGAGGGGCTTCTTTCTTCTGTGTATCCCCATGGAGGTGCAGAGCAATGACTCTGGAGTCCATTAGATCTGAGTTCAAATACCCAATCTACCTTTTACCATCTAGGTTACCAAACATCTTTGAACTTGACTTTTCTCACTGATGAAATAGAGACCCAACATATATAAAAGGCTTAGTAGACAGTTGGCACATAATAAACACTCAATAAATATTAACTCTATCCTGAGAGCCTGCTTCATAAATAATGGTGGTGAATAGACTAAGACATAGGTATAAGAGTGGTTCTCTTTGAGAATCTGGAGAAACTACTGTCAGCTGTAATGACATCATTTTTTCTTGTAACATATAAACCTAGAAAAACCCTCCTCTACTATCCTTAGATATAACTGTACTGCATTAGCATCTATGTAGAATAATTTAGTTGAAAACTCCAAATCCACTTAAGATCTTTGGAATAATCTCCTAATGCCTTAATTTTACAAAACAACTCTATTTTAAAAAAAATTTTTAAGAAACACAAACTATCACACATCATGTCTCATTTAGAGGTGTTTGGAGTCTTGGAAGCTTGACTACCCAATATTTTTCTATAAATGGACCTGAAGAGCTTGTTTGGAGGTTCTAGCAGGGAAGCCCAGCTACACATATACCATTGACCAAAGAAGGTACATCCTCTTTTGCAGGAGGTCATCCTCTTTCATCAAGAGTGAGTGCAAAGCTTGGGAAGGGATGCACATGGAGTGGTGAAGTATGAGGGGAACAACTACATAGCCAGCCACATCAGCTGAATCAACTCTGGCGATCAATGGGGTGACAGATGTCACAGTCATATTGCCCTCACATCCAGTCTCCTACTTTTAGATAAAACTAAAGAATAGCCACATAGCAGACCCTCTTAGTGAAAGAGTAAAGGTATGGAGGTAAACATTATCAGCAAAAGACACTCCAATGTTAAGATTTTTTATGTCAGCAACATAAGTTATTTTCTTAAGTCAAATAGATGCCTTAATTTCAGATTCTTTACCACTACTTTTTATGTGCCCCACCCCCCAATTTGTCTTCCCCATAATGGTTTCTTTTTAAACAGTGGGGGAAGTAGTAAAATATTGGTGATAACTCTTCTTTGCTGCTGAGAAATTTAGTGCTTCAGAAGAAAGAAGATACATTATCCATTGGAGTGACATATGGCTTTTCTGAAATGTTTAGAATCCATATGTGAGTATGAAGAACACATAATTTGAATTTCGATGTTCAAATATTTCTCTACCCATTCTTCAGAGCTAGTCAGTTTCATGAGCAGGGGTTGTCTGGGATTCATGGTGGTTCTGAGTTTGAAGAAATCCCAGAGTCACCTGGACACTTCTAAATGTTCTACTGGTTGTTACATTTAGGGCGTTATAGATTTATGAGGCTGAGAGAGACTGTGAGCCACTTCCCAGAAATGTACACACACACGGAGGCTCATACACAATTTTGAATAGACTTCTAGGAGGTCTTACTGATGATGTATTTTCAGACTTCTAAGTCATTGCATCTATCTGCAGGTGAAGAGCTCCTGCACAGGGATATAGATGCAAGAAGATCTGCTCTTTATCCATATCTTTTCTGGCTCATTATATTTTATAAAACCCTGAGACGTGAGTATTATCTCATTTTACAAACAAGAGAATAGAAGCTCTGAAATGTATGTAGGCTGTTTGTTCAAGGTCACATAATGAGTAAGTGGCAAAACCAAACTGTAAAGCTATATTTTTAGGATTTTAAAGTCTTGTTCTTAAGTATTTTCCATTCTACCATCCAGTATATTAAAATATATTTATATAACAAAGAGATAGCTCTCACACCAGTCCTAAGAAGAGGAGAAAAGCTAGACTGTCTCAAGTGGGTACCTAGTTGTTTTGTTTCCCACACCAGACACCAAGGTAGAGGTCATGGCAACAATGCCTCCATAGTGCCAACCTCCAAAAGCTAAGACTGTGCTCAATTAGCTATTGCTGCATAAAAACTTTCCCCACAGTGGTTTAAAACAACCATTTTACTTTGTTAATAACTTTGTACATCAGGAATTTGCAAAGAGTTTGGTTGAGTGGTTTTTCTTAAAATAAAAAAAATTAAATTTTCTAAATATGTTTTTCCCCATTGAATGAGGTACAATTGACAAAAACTGTACATACACAAAGTATACATTATGATGATTTGGTATGTATACAGTATAAAATGATTACCACCATCAAGCTAACTAACAAATCTATCACCTCACAGAGTTTTGTGTGTGTATGGTAAAAACACCTTAGATCTATTCTCTTAGCAACCTTCAAATATAAAACAGACTATTACTAACTATAATCACTATACTATACAGTAGATACCACAAATTTATTCCTCTTATAACAAAAAGTTTGTATCCTTTGACCAATGTCTCCCTATTTCCCATAGCCCCTAGAAATCAATCTCTCTCCTTCTTCAAACTTTTTCATTTAAAAATTTTTTTTAAAAAGACTTATTTATTATTTGAGAGAGAGAGAGAGAGAAAATGTGTGAGCTAGGGAGGGGGGGCAGGTTGGGCAGTGAGAGAGGGAAAGAAAGAATCTTAAGCAGACTTCCTGCTGAGCATGGAACCTGATGTGAGGCTCGATCTCACCACCCCAAGATCATGACCTGACCTGAAATCAAGAGTCACACACTTAAGTGACTGAGCCACCCAGGTGCCCCTCTTCTGACTTTTTTAGATTCCACATATAAGAGATATCATATACTATTTGTCTTTTTGTGTATGGCTTATTTCACTGAACATAATGACTTTCACTTTCATTCACATTGTCACAAATTGCAGGATTTCCTTTTTTATGGCTGAATAATATTTGTGTGTGTGTGTGTGTGTGGTTTTCTTTATCCATTCATCCATGGATGGGCACTTGGATTGTTTCTGTATCTTGGTTATTATGAATAACATTGCAATGAATATAGGAGTGTGGATTTCTCTTCAAGATACTCATTTTGTTTCCTTTGAATATATACCCAGGAATGGTATCACTGGATCATATAAAACTTCTATTTTTAAGGAACATCCATACTGTTTTCCATCATGACTATATCAATTTACATTCCCATCAACAGTGTACAAGGGTTTTCTCCATACCACCCACCAACATTTGTTATCCTTTGCCTTTTTGATAAAAGCCATTCTGACAGGTGTGAGGTCCTATCTAATTGTACTTTTGATGATTGGTGATTTTGAGTACCTTATATACTAGCTGGCTACTGGGATTTCTTCTTAAGAAAAATATCTATTTAGATCCTTTGTCCATTTAAAAAAACTGGGTTGCTTCTGCTTCCAAGTTGTATGAATTCCTTACATACTTTGGATATTAGCCCTTAACAGATGTATGGTTTGTAAATATTTTCTCCTATTCCATAGGTTGTCCTTTCATTGTGTTGCTTCTTTTTCTGTAGAGAAAATCTTTATTTTGATATAGTATCACTTGTCTATTTTTGCTTTTATTGTCTGTGCTTTTGATATCATACCCAAAAAACATTGCTAAGACCAGTGTCAGTGAGCTTTTCTCTCATGTTTTTTCTTGGTGTTTTATGATTTCATGTCTTACAGAGTATCAGTTAGGGTAGCAGGGTTTGGAGGAGCCACTTCCAAGATTGTGTCTTTATCCATATGGAGGGGGCCTCCCTACTCTTTGTTGTCTCTTCCTCTTTTCATAGCACCTAGAAACCACGACATGGTGTTTTTTTTTTTTTTTTAATCGTTTCTTACATGGACTTCTTACATGGTATCAACTCTTCCTGGAGCGATGGTTCTAAAAACAGGTATTCCAAAAGACCTGGGAGGAAGAAGCTGTAAGACATAGAATCTCTCTTTGTTAGTTTCAGAATGTCACTTCTACTTCATTTTGTTGGTCAAATGTAACTAAAGCTAACTAGGTTCAAAGAGCCGGGAGCGGGGGAGGAGAATGAATCTTACCTTTAGATGGTGGGATGACAAGTATAGGAATGAAGGGCTAGATGATGGCCCTCTTGGAGACAAGTCATCATAGATCGACCATCTCCTAAAATCATTCCCATCTTATCAGCACACACCCAAATGAACATTAGAAATATTTCACTTTTCTTTGACAGTACAGCCTAGAATAAAAGCTAGAGGAAAGGATAAATTTAAGTAACATTTAATAATCACTTGCTAAATGCCAGACCCTGAGCTAAATGCTCTACATGTAGTATTTCATTTAATTCTTTTTTTTTTTTTTTTTTTTTTTTTAATGATAGTCACAGAGAGATAGAGAGAGAGGCAGAGACACAGGCAGAGGGAGAAGCAGGCTCCATGCACCGGGAGCCCGACATGGGATTCGATCCCGGGTCTCCAGGATCGCGCCCTGGGCCAAAGGCAGGCGCCAAACCGCTGCGCCACCCAGGGATCCCTCATTTAATTCTTGTAACTCCTAAGGTAGATTTGATTACTCACATATTTTAGATAAAGAAAATAATGCTTAAAAATTAAACAGTTTACTCAATGGCACACAAGAAGAGGAGTCTCTGAAATTTGAATTCAGATCATCTGAGCTTCCCAGTTTATTGCCCCTAGTTAGTACACAGATCAGATTACAGTTTATGGGGAAGATCATGGTTGGGGCTAGAGAAATTGGCAGGCAAATTTATATATGTGGGTGGGAGAGAGACAAGAAGGCAACAACATGAATAGAGGCTGAGAAGTATGGACTGGCCTGTTGGATCATCAAAAAGTTGGACTTTTTGTACTTGTTTTACTAGAGTCGGACAGACTGGTAAGAGGCAAGTTCTGATGGCCATGAAAACCAAGCAGAAGAGCCTGATCCACTGAGATAGGAGTGTCAAGCAGCACATTCACTCTAGAGGAAGCCCTTACATCCAAGACTCAGAATTTTAGTTGACAGGTTTGCTTTTCTATTACTAATAGTTTCAGAGGTTTTCTCAGACATCTCAGTTCCCAACCATAATTCACATTAAGACTGGAAGGAAAGTTCACACCAATCAATGAATAGGATCAAACAATGGCCCCGTTTCCACTCCTAAGAAGGATTCCTTTTTCTCAGAATTGACATTTGGCAGAGGAGAGGGAATTATTAGCTGTTGAGGCAATGTCTAAATCAATTCTTCAACTTTGACCAAACAAAAAAGAACTTATAAAGCAGTATCCTAGGTAAACATTTGGTCAGCTGAGCTTTTGTAAAAGTTCAACATGAAAGTGTCTTGATACATGACTTGCAGTATAAAGTTTCACTCCAGTAAAGTACAGTGGTTAAGAGTACAGGCTTCTGGGCAAGACTGGCCTGAATTTGAATCTAAACTTTACTACTTACTAACTAGGTAACTTTTGGACCAGTTATTTACCTCTTAGAGCCTTATATGACTCATTTAAAAATTGGAAGGATGATAACTAGAAGAGGTAGGGAGGATTGAATGAGACGATGCATGAAAATTGCCTGCATAGGCCCTGGCTTACAGAAAATGACTGTATGAATAGTATCTATCTATACCAGGTCTCAAATTTCCAGATATCTGATGTAACTTCAGAGCCTATCACTTGCTCTACTGCTTAGGGCTACAGATTCAGAGTGGTAGAGTAGATGCTATGGTTAGAGTCATGAGACTCAGAGCCATCTGAAAAATCAGTCTCCTTAAAAAATAGATGCAGAAGAAGGCTGAGTCAAACCTTCTCCTAACAGTATTAACATAATGATGAAGGTATAATAATACCTCTCTCATGGGGTTATGTTGAACGTTAAATATATCAACCACACAACAACACTAGATACAGTTAATATTGTCACATACTAAATGGTCTTTATGTATTATCTGTTATCATGTATTCAACTCTTTGTTGAGTGACTTCTTTGTGGCAAATATCATTCTTGGGGTTTCCTTAGAACAGATGGGCCTGTGCATAGAAGACTGGCTTCTGTCAGACATATAACACTTGCCCGTCATTCCAGCAAGTGACTAAAAGTATTGACTAGGCCCATATTGTCCATTTCTGAAAGTTCAATATCTAAGCTGACAGAGGCCACTTGAAACCCGAAGAGAATGCTTCCTAGTCAGGATGTCCAAAACACATGGCCAGAGGGAGAGTTTGATTGAGGCAGAGGACAAAAGCAAAAAGATGAAGCCAGGTAAATATGCCAGATGCCATGCAAAAGAGACACATGAAAAGTAAGGATGTATATATATATATATATATGGAACAAAGCACATTGTGGGTCAGGTCAGAATAAAGGCCATGGTCAATGTGGATTATTTGTGGATGACTTTAATGTAATACAGGCAGCATCATGCTAGAGCAGGTCTTTTGACTGCCTGTGAGAATAGAACCAGACTCAAAATGATATCTATACTTTTCTTCTTGTTGTTTAAATGAGGTCAAAGTTCAAGTCTTGGAGATTGTGAAAACAGAAGCTTTTAAAAATAATTGATCACCAAGCCATTTATATTTTCAACAGCCTTTGCCGAACCACCAGAGTCTAAACTTGCTGACCTTCAAAGCACACCAATGGTTAAACATGATTTATGCTGAGAAGCAAACCATATGGTATTGGAGGGTTGTATTCAGATGCCAGTCACAGGTGTGTGTTTTCATTGGAATGCCTCCAGCACTTTCTTTGCTGACAGATTATAAACGGGCTAGTGTGGTCAGATAGCCTGGTTGATACTGAGGCTGTTTAAGAGCAGTGTGGTGGATCTGCCTTCCTCCACCTGATTCAGTTGGCTCTTCTTCATATTAAACGCTAAATGGAAAAGGTGAAAATGACTGACTTTCAGATTATCTTGAATTAGATGCTTTTTGTAAGGAAAGAAAGGAATCTTACTTCAGAGACATTATTTCAATAACAAAAAGTGAAGCCTTCACCTTGAAGCAACTGGGGAAATCCAAGGGCAAACCATTTGTTTAACAAGTGGTAAATTAGATTTAACAAGATTAAATAAGATAAATATGTGTCCAAGCCAATCACTGCAGGGAGAAGAAGAACCCAAACCAGGTAGGTATATGGCACTGAATAGGCAAACCTACCAACTTGTTATTTCAATTTTTGCCTTGTCGGCTGATTGAGGTCATTCCCTTTATAGTGCAGGAGATTTACAGGACAGAACATAATGCTCCCATTCCCAACCCCCACCAAAAAAAAAAAAAAAAAAAAAAAAGGTACTCCTGGCTTCATTTACCATCTTATTTAGTATTGATTCCATCATCCATCATTATAATAACTCCCTTACAAATCCACTTAGCTGCAATGTCCATCATTCCTTCTCCATCTTCTGCAGGAAAAACATCAGCCCAGATGAACATCATCTGCCTTCTCCGGGTTCACAGCTGAACAGATGACTGTTAGTAGATAACCTCATGGGTGGAGCTATTTTCACTTTATTTCCTATTCCATCCCCACAAGGTACTCAATACACAACAGTAATCCTACAGTTTTTTAAGACATTGGATTTCCCGTTTTCTGGGAATACCACTTCATGCCTTCTCCCATATTCTCGGGGTTCCCACGTGTTTTTCTTCCCCTGGTAATGAGCACCCCTTCTGCTGCTTTGAGAGGTTAGAAGGAAACCTAGGAAAAACTTTCTTATCTTTCAACAACCAAAGGACCAAATTGACTTATCCTTATAATCTGGAATCCTCTTCTATTTCCCTCCAGTCCCCTTGGGGGTCGGGTCCTCCTCCTTTCAAAGCCAGCCCCTCACCTCATGTTGCAGACCTCATCCCTTTTCCTCCTTGAGTCTCTTTCCTCTGTACTGGCTCATTCTCCTCAGCAAACAAACATATTCTGACATCTCCCATCACGGAATCAACAAACAACAAAACCAAAAACCTTCCCTTGACCCCTCATCTTCTCCTGAACACAAACCCATTTCTGTTTCCTTTTACATTAAACTTCTCAAACGAGTTATTTACACATGCTGACCCCACTTTCTAACCTTCACCTCAGTCTTACTTATTAACAATCCGGCTTCTTCTCTTTTACTCCACTGAAACTGCTTTCATCAAGGTCTCCAGTGACTTCTATTTTGCCAAAGCAGTAGCCTTATCTTGATGGCACCACAGCAGCTTTCAAGGCTAATAGTCTCTTCTTTCTTGCATACTCTCCCCTTTTGGCTTTCATGATAATACTGTCCCCTGGCTTGCCTTCTACTTCACAAACTACTCATTCTCAGTAGAACTGTCAGTTCCTACATACCGAAGAGATCTCTATTCCTTGTGGTACTCAGGGCTCAGTCCTGGCCTCCTGCACTAGACAGAGGGTATCTTATTGATTGCCAAAGATGTAAATCCCATGTTAATGCTAGCAACTTCCAAATTTCTATCTCCAGTCCAAAGCATTCTTCTAACCTTCATTCACATAGTAAATTTGATGTTAATATTCTTCTCCACCTGTATGTCTTATAGGCATCTCACAATTAATACAAGCATGATGGAACTCTATTTTTCCACCCCAATCTGTTTGCAGCCTTGCTCAGTCATCCCCACATCAGTAGATGGTATCACCATCTACATTGTTTTTCAAGCAAGAACCCTGGTGGTCATCTTTCATTCTTGCTTTTCCTCCACTTCCCATGTCACCTTAGCACTAAGTCGTGTCAATTCCATCTCTAAGAACCCTCCCGTTCATCCACTGTCACAATCTCCATTGGCACCAACTTAGCCTAATCCACCATTTGCACCAGATGACTTTGTCCATTCATGCCCTTCTCCCAGTCATTCACCATGTGGCATCTAAAGAGATCCTCTTTAAAAAGGAAATCAACCTTGCACAAAAAATAAACTGCAAGTCCTGAATAATGTAATCCCTGCTTGATTCTTTCACCCTCATCTTACCCAATGTTCTTCTCACATAGTACACCATAGCTACCCCAGCCGGTATATGTCCTTCAAACATGCCAAGCTCATTCTTACCATGTAGTTTTTTTTGTCCGTGCCATTCCCTGAACCTAGGCATCACTTAGTCATTTCCCTTGTTTTAGGTCTCAATTTAAATGCTACCTTCCCAGGGGTACCTGGGTGGCTCAGTTGGTTAGGCGTCTGACTGTTGATTTCACCTGGGTCATGATCTCAGAGTCCTGGGATCGAGATTGCATAGGGCTCTGCACTCAGCACGGAGTCTGCTTGTCCCTTTCCCTCTGCTCCTCCTCCTCCTCTCTATTTCAAATAAATAAATAAATAAAACCTTAAAAAAATACTACTTTCCCAAAGAACCCTTTCAAAGCCACTCTCTTCCTAAAATGGTTCTCAGTCTTTCTCTGTTCAGCCCCTCATTTGTTTCCTTGATGTGAAAGACAAAGGAAAAGAAAGCCCCTTGACAATAGGAAGCATATTTGTCCAGTTCCTCACTGTATGGTCAACATCCAGCATAAAGCCAAGAACAAAGTAATTGCCTAATAATATATTTTTGAAGTGAATGAGGAAGCTTTTCAGGAACCTAATTCACGCGGTGTTACCAATAAGAACAAAGTTTTTCTTCATATTTCCTCACACCCGGCTCACTGTAATCACTAGATAAGCAGGCCCGACTATTCCCCTAAACTCTAGAAAAATGTCAAGTTGCCAACCTATCTCTTGCAGTATTGGTTGACAGAGATACTAAGAAATATATTTACTCATTTATGGGGAGTTACATAGGTCTATTGTAGTCCTACAATTTAATTTAATTCTGACACTAACTACTCAAGTAGCACAAACCTCACAGGTTAAGGGCTCAATTCACAAGACTGCTTCACATACCAGTCAAAATAGAATGACCATGCTACCCTACCTGCCCTTCTGTCTTGCTGACTCAAATTTAGGGGTTCTTATGATTCCCTCTCAGGTTTGATAATTCAATAGAATGATTCATGAAACTCACAAAAATTCTTTATTTACATTTACCATTTTATTATGAATGATACAACTCAGAAACAGCCACACGGAAGAGATGCACAAGACAAGGTATAAGGCAAGAGGGCATAGATCACCATCAGCCAACTTAGAGAGATGAGAGTGAGGGAGGCGCAAAGCTTCCAAATCCTGTCAGAGCATGCTTTCTCCTACCATGCCATTGGTGTTCACCAATCCAGAAGCTCCCTGAACCTACCACCTAAGAATTTTTGCTGAAGTTTCATGACACACACATGATTGGTTAAGTCATTGGCCACTGTGATTGAACTGAATCTCTGGCCCCCTGCTCTCTTCCCAGAGGTTGAGAGGTGGGGCTGAAAGTTTCAATCCTCTCATCACATGCCTGGGGGTTCTGGTAACCACCTCCTCTGTGAAGCTACCTAGGGGGACTGCCCTTGTTCATGTCATTAGCTTAAACTAGGGTTAGTCAGAAAGGCAATTGTTATGAATAACAAAATGCAATCTAATCACTCAAAGTTTCAAGGGTTTTAGGAAATCTGTGCCAGGGACTGGGGACAAAGACCGAGTATGTATATTTTTATCATGCCACAGTATTAAAAAACACTTTTGGATTTACACAGAATAGATTGCTGAGGTTAAAAGAAACAACTTTTAGAACAGATGAATTACCACTCAATAAAAATTTTAAAGATATGCTGATTAGGAAAAAAGTGAATAGGTAGTGCGACATATGCATATTTATTTCTTTCATAATTGTAAATGTGGATTATAAATTTATAAACCATATTTTGTATCCTTCTATTTGTATCTCATTTTATTTATATTTTTACATATTTTAGAATGTATGTAACACATTTATAAAACAATTCATTTGTTTGTATTTTTCCTATAAGCATTTTTCCGTAAAACACGTTTGGAACCCACTGCTCTTACTCTGCACTGTCCAGTACAGTATCCACTAACCACATGTGGCTACTGAGCACTTGAAACAAAGTGAGCCCAAGTGAGGTGTGCTGTAAGTAAAATACACTCAAGATTTCTAAGGCTCAGGAGAAAAAGTAAAATATCTTATTTGTATTTTGTTATATTAATTACATGTTGAAATGAGAATACAATGGATACACTGGGTGAAATAAAATATATTCTCAAAATTAATATCTCCCATTTCTTTTAGTTTTTTTTAACATAGCTAGGAAAATAATTAAAATTACAGATGTGGTTCACATTGTATCAGTTGCATAGCACCACCCTAGAAGGCCGAGAGTGCTAGGAAAACCAGAAGACTGCTTAGTTGTGTTTTCTGGACTAAACAAAAATGAGATTGATCTAAGTGACTCGTTGGTAAGTCCTGGCCTCATCTGAATTGATTTGGCTGTGCTTGTGTTCTTGTAGCTAATTTTTCCCTCACTCACCAGTAGTGGTTAGTGTGCGATTTCAGTATCGTTAATGGCTGCAAGCAGGTCCATAAGGGAGGAACTGATTCCCCCTCTGGACTGGACTCTGCTCTATTTGGCATCACCAAATGAAATGATACTACTTCCTCTGACAGCACGGCAATTTAGGTATAGATTTTAGAATTGACAGAGAAGTCCCCTCAGGGAAGCAGCCCTATAACATGTATGTGTTTGCAGAAAAGTACTCATACCAATGCAGTACGATGAGTTCTCTTTATGAACTATTAGTACAACTGCACCAGATATAGAGCAAATAGGTAAATTCTGTTGAGTACTTGAGGTATTCTTTTCAAAAACTTGCCTTACATCAGCTTATAATAAATCACAATTTTAAATAGACCAGTCTCAGCTCTGATGACTTCCTTTACAAACTGATTTATTATCCACTTAAGAAATAAACAACCTTCCTGTCTCCCTTCCCCTGCCCCATCCCCAAATTTCAGAAAAGTTCCTCTCTCAAAACACCTTGTAGTAACCATCCCAGGGAGGCACATCTGACCCTCTACTTCTGAAAGAGCCACACACTGAGCTTTTCTCTGCAACTGGACTTCCTTTAAGCTGCTATTAAACTCTAGAAGCCCATGATAATATTCTTCCTGGAGGAATTATAATAAAGTCTAGCCTTTAAATACTTCCTTATGTTGAGCCAATGCCAACTTTTCTACAACTGCCAATTATTGGCCTTCAGTCTTCTCTCCAGGGATATATAGAACGCATTCCTTCTTTCACAGATAATTCAAATACTTCTAAATCTTCTCTGAGTTACCCAGTTTCTCTAAGTAGTTCTCTAAGTAGTTCTCTTTTTCATTAACCAGGTATTTATTGGATGCTGTATTAGTCTGCTCAGGTGCCATAATAAAATACCACAGACTGGGTAATACCAGAAAATTCATTTTCTTACAGTTTTGGAGGCTCGAAGTCCAAGATCAAGGTGCTGTCAGAGTTGGTTTCTCCTGATGCCTCTCTTGACTTGCACATAACCATCTTCCTTCTATGTCCTCACGTGGCCTGTCTCTGTGCTTCTGGTGTCTTGTCCTCTTCTTGTAAGAATATCAGCCCTATTGGGTTAGGGCCCCACTCTTGTAACCTCATTTACCCTTAATAACTTCCTTAAAGACCCTATCTCCAAATATAGTCACATGGGGATTAGGGCTTCAACATTCATTTGGGGGCAATTCAGTCCCTAATAGGTGCTTCCATGAAAACAGCAGAAAATAAAATAAAACCCTGGTACTATAGACATATGACATGGTTTCAAATCTCTTAAAAATGTCTTTAAGGGATATAGCAACTAGAACCAAATCCAATATTGATATGGGACTTGAGCAACATGGAGTAGGACTATCTGTTCTCTCTTTATGGAATCTATAACCCTATTTATTTAGCCCAAGATAATAATCACCCTGTAGCAGATCTAGACTCTTCCATCTCCACCTTTCACCTCCTTTTTCCTAGGTAGAAAGCTGGGGGAAGTTGAAGGTAATGTCTCCTAGTTCTTTGCATGCCTGTATTATGACAAACACTGTGCCCTGCATACAAGAAATGGTGCCAGTCAACCAAAGCTGGCTTCCTGGCAGTGCAATCTATGCACTTCACTTAATGTTCTGCTTATGATGGTCTTGAATTTTTTGAACAAGAACGCTTACATGTTCATTTTTTTTCCTGGACCCTACAAATTATGTGACTGGCTTTTATAAAAGAAACATTTATTATGAAGGGTCCATAAGATTGGAAGTCCAGAAGACCTTCGTTCTGCTCCAGGTTCTGCTGCTAACTAGCTAAATAAAAGGTCAGTGCTCATTTATCTCTCCACCTGCAAGATCCTCTGTTATAATCCTCTGTTATATATATAATCCTCTGTTATAATAATTCTATAATATAATTCAAAACTTATGCAACCCTGCATCAGCAAAGAGTTTCAGCAGAGGACATCTATTGTTTTTGCCTGTCACACATCCATTCCCCAATTTTCTTCCAGAAATCTTTTATTCATTCTCTGTCCAAGTGATTGCTAGGTTCAAGGGGCTGACCTCACTTCACCCTCTAAACTCTGTTCCAGTGTGAACTTGTGGCTCAGACCTGGCCAATCAGCATGGTTTACCCCCTTGGAATAATCTGGGACTGGTCAGAAATGGGAATATGGTCCAATATAGGTCAACTCAATTAAACTATAGGGCTTTTGTGGACTGTTGGGGTGGTGGTTACCTATTCTTGCACTACTGCTTAGAGGACAAACTAGGCCTGGAGATGCTAGGGAAACTCTAGCTTCCAAGAAGGGAAACCTGCCTGAGTATGCAATCATCCCAGAGGAAGATGCCTTGAGAGATGCAGAGAGTGAGACCAAGTCCTGAAAACATAGTGTGAGTCCCTGAACCTCTGCATGAACAACTGCCCCTGCAGCCTGGACATAAAAGCTATGAGAGCCAATCAAGGCCTTAAGCCCAATGATTTGGACGTCTGTCTGTCCCTTGTAATAAAGGGGATTGTTCACCACAGGTGTGCAGCAGAGTGCTGCAACATACCAGACAGTGAATTATTTTTTTTTCCCTCCCACCCCCAGACAGTGAATTAGTGAAGGGAAGGGTGCTGCCATGGAAGTAATTACAAGATGTAAATTTAAATGGCCTAAGATGAGGAATTTCTGAAAATATGCAAATGATATTCTATAGATACATTTCAGGGCTCTGGTGGTCACTAACAACTTGGAAATGTGGCTCACTGGAAAAATCACTAGGCAAATAATCACTTTTAATGACTGCCAAAGTCATTCTATTTGAGCTCACGAAAGCAAGATTTAAGACAAACTTCTAGGAAATTGCTTCTGAAATTTAAAGTCACCTTTTGGGATCCCTGGGTGGCTCAGCAGTTTAGCACCTGCCTTCTGCCCAGGGCATGATCCTGGAGTCCCAGGATCGAGTCCCACATTAGGCTCCCTGCATGGAGCCTGCTTCTCACTCTGCCTGTGTCTCTGCCTCTCTCTTTCTCTATGTCTTTCATAAATAAATAAATAAATAAATAAATAAATAAATAAATAAATAAAATCTTTAAAAAAGTCACCTTTTAAGTCTGGGAATTTGACTTTAATATAATTGTATGTTTTATTTATTAAATTAAAGACATCCCTTTGTGTGATATATAAAGAATAAAGTAACAGCCTTTGTTAAATAACAAAAAATTAGAAATAAGGAAGCTTGAAACAGTTCACCTATACTCCACCTATTATGTAATCATATATGTTAAAGGATAATGAAGTAGTTAATTAAACTCAATCTTTAAAATACTATTATTCCTTTTATATGGCACTGTTTAAAGATATTCCTTTGAAACAAAAACACTAAGACAAGAAGATACACATCCCTAAGTTTATTGCAGCATTATTTATGATAGCCACGATAATGAAAGTAGCCCAACTGTCCACCGATAATGAATGGATAAAAAGATGCGATATATATCCACAACTGAGCCATACAAAATGAGATATTGCCATTTGTGCCAACATAGATGGACATAGAGGGCATTATGCTAAGTGAAATGAGACAAAGAAAGACAAATACCCCATTATTTCACCTATATGTGGAATCTAAGAAACAAAACAAATGAACAACCAAACAAAAAAGCAGCAAATACAGAGAACAAACTGATAGTTGCCAGAAAGGAAGGAGCTGGGAAGGTGAACAAAATGGGTGACAGGGAGTGGAAGGCCCAGGCTTCCAGTTATGGAATGGATAATTCATGGAGATGAAAAGTCTAGCATAGAAAGTAGAGGTGGAAAAAAAAAGAAAAGAAAATAGAGGTGATGGTATTTTCATAGTGTTGTATGGTGACAGATGGTAGTGATGCTAGAGTTGAGCAGAGCATAATCTAGAGTTGTCAAATCACTGTGTAGTATACCTGAAATTCAAATAACATTGTGTGTCAACTATACTTCAATTTTTTAAAAAAAGAAATGTTTCTTTGGTCCCAGCAGAGAAGAAAGTCTGAAAGACTGCCTTTGGGGTGTGAGTTCACGGTTTTTAATAAATAGGCATACAACTATATGAAGGAGGCAGAGAAGAGTGATTTGGTATGAAGAAAGTATGGGTAACTGCCATCGCCATCTAATAGTGGGATGGGCGTCTCAGAAAGTAAGGAGCTCTTTGTCCTCAGAGGCATTCGAACTGAAGGTGTGTGATTTCTGTAGGGAACAGGAGAAAGTTACTACGTAACTGATAATTTCATAATTCTCTAATTCTACACATCTTGGGAGAAGCTGCAGGAAATTCTGATAGCCTATGTTCACGGTTTTAACTATGCACATCATTCTGGTAGCAAATGGAAGAGAGGAGAAATTGGACACTCGAGCAGCTCTGAGTCCCTCCCAAAGACTCTAAGTACTGATTGGAGTAGCTAGCATGCCCTTGTTGGCTCCCTTCTCTCCAGCACCCAGCAGAGCTCTTGTGAGCACACAATAACTATTTGCTAAATGATTTAGTGAGTTGAATATATAGATGAATACGTCCCTCAGAAGTTAGGAGCTCAGTTGTTCCTGCATTTATTTTGCTCCATGTCTTTTTCACGTAAAAATGTATCATGTAATTCCTTGTGGCGTAACACGTTACTCACCTTACACAGTATGATTTCACCTGTCATTTGCTTAGGTCTTATCTTCTGAGATGGATCATGAGTTTTCTGAGGCAGCTCTTATATTCTTTTATAATCCTCTCATATTCAAACACTCAAAGCAAGTGAACAACAATGTTCATGGAGACCACAAATAGTTGGCACAAGCATGGTCCGCTTCCCTATATAAGGGTCCCAAAGCCCCACCAGGCATATCACAAAGTTCCTTTACTAAGTCCCTGGATATCTCAAATTCCCAAATTCAGCTGCTTTCTATTCTGTTTTTCAACTGTCAACATGGTGGACTTTAAAAGAATGGACCCAATTGCAAAGGGGTTGGCAGACCACTGGAAGTAAAAAGTAGTGTTGAGGAACTTAAGGATAGTCTAAGTCAATTTCCTCATTTGCCTCTGAGTAACCAACAACTCCCCAAGTGAAAATATTTACTCAAGGTCACAGAACAACAGCAGGAACTCAGAGATCCTGAACCCAGAAACTTTCCTTAGGACATCACAAGCTCCTGGATGAAGGACATTGCATCAATGATGACCTTACTTAAAAAAAAAAAAAAAAAAGGACTTTACTTTCTATTAACTACATTTAAAATGTTCAAACATTCCTTTTCTAATGCTCCCATCAGCAAACACAAAAGAAGAGGGATTGCTTTGAGTATAAAATGCTCAGGTATTATGCTTCCCCTTTTCCCACAAATCAAAGAGATAAAAGATTGGATGTCAGGACTTGTACCACACAAGCCCTTTCTGAAGCAATTGAAAGATTTTATCATGCTCTCTGAAAGTTACCAATTGCATTTCAAAAAAAAATATATATGACTATTTCCCCCTTTGAATTCAAAGATTCCAGATAATTTTACCCTTTAATGATAAACTGCTGCTTTTGGACTCTGCTGCGGTATAGATGGGAACACCATTTTTCTGGTGCATGTTATCCCCGAGGCAGCGGGAGTCTGTACACGATCTATCTCAGTACTTGAAACTCACCCTTCAATTACTGCCTTGAATCATAATTAGTGATGCAGTTTATCAACTCCTAGAGGGAAGCAACTGGGCTTTATTCTTACTGACTTCTGAAATACTTCATTCACAGCAGGCCTCTCTTCCACCGAAAGCCCTCTAAAGACTTGAAAATGAACTCAACGTCATTGCAAGCTCCTCACCACAGCTACAAGGCACTAAAATAATCCAGCCCTGCCACCCCTTTGGCCTTAGCTTACCCTGTTCTCCCCTTACTCACTTGGATGTAGACACCACAGCCGTCTGCCTTGCCCTTGAACTTGCCAAGCGTGCTCAGTAGTGAGATTGCTGCACCCATTCCGTGTATGCTGTGTGCCTGGAACCCTTGGCTCCCAGTTCTTCAGATAAGGAGCCCTTCTTATCGTGCAGGTCTCAGTTCAGAGATCTCCTCTGAGTGGTCTTAGGACAGTCTATTACATCCACTCCGATTTTTTTCTTTTTCCCCAAAGGCAATTTACATTTATTTGCCGATGACTCCAACCAAACATACTTCAAAGAATGGCAGAAGTTGGGAGAGTGTCAGGTAAAGCCATTTCATGCCCACAGCTAAGGGTGGTCCGTGAGGAGCACGCCCAACACCATCTCCAAGCTGAGGTGGTTCCGACTCTGACTGCACATACTTTACCAACAGCAGAAGTTAAAAAGTCTGTCAGGTGCAGCCATTTATTGCTAACAGCTAAGGGTGATCCATGAGAAGTAACAGCTGGTGGTATTTTATTCTGAAGCACTTTTCAATAGCTGAAGTCATCTCGTACATTTATTTTTTATTTGCTTAATGGCTGTCTTGCTCCTCCAGAATGGAAGCTCTATGAGAATAGAGGTCTCATCCTGCTCACTCCTGTATTTCCAATTCCTACTAGGGTACCTGGAATAGAGTATATATTCAACAAGTAGTCATTTATTGCACCTCCACCCCCACACAGTGTCTTATACTATGGTGTTGAAGCGGGAGAGCTAGGTACTTGTCTCATAGAGTTGAAGAATGAATCTTGCAAAGTGAATTGGACAAAGAAGAGTGAGTAAAGTGATAGAAGTTTATTAAGTAAGGATATAGAAAAAGCTCTCAGGAGTGAGAGGGGTCCCGACAGTGTTGTCACTAAGGGCTTTTAGTGGCAGTCTTTTATTGAGAAATGACTCAGAAGCTTGTGACCTTGAGATCCTTGTGCCATCTTGGTTTGAGCAAGGACTATTGATAATACTCTTACTGACTTACTTCTCTGTGGTCTGGTCATTTTCTGTGATTGCATTGTAGCTGCCAAAGAAAAATACTCCCTAACATCTGGGACCAGGTGGTCTGGTCTATTCTCTTATCTCTGGTTTCCTTACATCTCAGCATTTTGGGGATTTCTATGAGCCTGATCACATAGTTCCCTATCTATCTCTCCCTACCTAGCCCTGCCTGTCCCTTACTCAGTGTCATACACAGAGGAGAGAGACAAGATGGCCATCTATTTTATAGTTTTATATATATATAAAACTGTATATATATATATACAACTATGGTGGCCTCCAATACATGGCTGATAGAAAGTCAGATTATTAGACAGTTATCTACGTCCTTAAGTGCCACTGATGCTGTAAAAATGATGATAGGATAATTTTACGTGGAGCTTCAGTAGTTCCTCTTTTGAAGACCTTTTCCCCCTTTACATTTGGATGTACCTATGGTGTGTGGCAGAAAGAGCAATGGCTTAGTTTGAAACAGCAAATAGGTTTCTCTCTCACGTGGACCAATTTGAATTGATAGATGAATACTGTCTGGGGGACTAAGGTAAAGGTACTCCAAGAATAAATCCAAATTCACAACGTCTGCTCTGTTCTTTGGGAAGTGGTTGTGTGGGTGATGATGAGTTCCAAGGCTTTCCTGTTCTGATGGATTGCCTTCTGTTGCAAAAAAAAAAGCAGAGTGCTGGAGATGGGAGCTCTGGGAAAGTGGTTTTAATTGAATTATGCAACCACCCAGGCTAATTAAATCCAATAGGATTTTTCACTTTCTCCTTGGGGCGAGAATAAAGAAATTGACATGGCTCCATCCACCATTTTTAACCTGTGACTTTGGACAGATCTGAACCTCCCCAAGCTTCAGTGCTTTTGTCTCTAAACGGAGTCAAACATTTTCAATGTGCCTGGGTCATTAAGGAAACAAAAATTCTAATCAAAATCTACATAATTATGCTATACGAATGCATGGGTTTTTTTCTGTTTCTGTTTTTGTTTTTTGAGAGCCTCTAGACTCTCTTCCTATGTGTCCTGAATATGTTTAGCTTTACCTTCTTGCAACTTTGGGGTGCTGCCGTGTGGCCCCTTGTCTCCCCTAGTGGTCACTTGAATCATTTTAAAGTGGGCTCAAAGCCTCAATGTGTTAATAAGACAAAGGCTCTCAGATATTGCTTGATACCACCCAAGCATTTGGTCCCAGGCCTTACTTTGCAAATCTCCTATCTCATCTGGGAACTTGTTTTGGACGGTGTCTTGGGCTACAAATTGCTAGCTGAGAAGCTGGCAAATTTATTACCTTAATTAATGCTGGGAAAGTAAACAATAGTTTCTCAGGGATAAAGATTTAGGCTGGAAACTCTATGATTTGGAAGGACCATGTGTATTTTTCTGTTCCCAAGTGTGTGTGCCTTCCATCCTCTGGACAGTGTTCAGACTTGTTAACCAGTTTTTCATAAAACATTCAAAAGGCAAAAGAGAAGGAAGGCACTAGGGAAACAGAAACGGAGCAAAGTGTTTAGAAATTCTTTAAGAAGCCCGGGAGCCACAAGGGAGAGGGAACCAGGAGAAAGCTGTGCTGTCTGACAGAAGATGGAAAATCACCGAACCACAATAGACCTCACTTGCACTGACACGCGCTCCGCGAAGAGAACAGCTGCGGTGAAGTTAGCGAGCATCTTATTTCGGGGTTTGGCAGTGGACCGAACTCGATTTGCAAAGCAGACAGCCCGGACAGGATTGCACAGGTCCGGCTCGCAGCACAAGTGGAGGCCCCAGCCCCGAGCCTGAAGTCTTGCAAGAGGCCCCGACTTTTGTCAGGCCCCCGGCTCTTACGTGGCTTTCGGGATCCAGGCCTCACAGGAGCCCTGTGTGGTTAGCAGCAGCATCTCCATCTTGCAGGGGGGAGCTGAGGCTTGGAGACAGGACGTCATCCCCAGGGCAGAGCTCCTCGGTGACAGAGCCAGAATTACAATCCACTCAATTGCTCCTATTGTCACCATTATCTTAACACAGGCCGGCCAGAGCCCCGGGTAGGGA
Organism: Vulpes lagopus; assembly: GCF_018345385.1. NCBI lineage: Eukaryota > Metazoa > Chordata > Mammalia > Carnivora > Canidae > Vulpes > Vulpes lagopus. The sequence goes on from NC_054831.1 coordinate 88,046,695, forward strand.
TTTCTGGATGCTTCTCTGCTCTGCATGTTTCACCATTTGCTTCAGTGTTGAGCATTGTATCACGCTGTTCCCATTTGTTTCCAAATGTTTTCTTATGATGCTGATGCAGCCCAGAGTTGTGTCAGCGGGTTAGTTGGGTGATTCGGTTTTTCAAGAAGTTCTTCCTCCATGAGAAGTGTGCTCCATGGGGTAAGGAAGCTACTGGAAGCAGGAAGAGAGGGAGGGCTGATTTCCACTCCCGGTCTTTGGGAGGACAAGCGAGCTTGTCCACCCAAAGGAAAAGGTGGGCTTCAAGTGGGGATTTTTCCATGTCCCCGGCTCCCTAAGGAGGTCCCCTAGTCTTTACTGGGAGCGTTAACATCTCGAATTCTGAAATCTTATGGACGTGAATGGAAAAAACAATTACACCTTGTTTTCACTAGTCTCACTGAAATTAACCTGCCATTCAATTACAGAGGGAGGAAACCAATCAGGGTAGTGTAAGAGGTACGTAAGATTTTGTCACCACTAGGGTTTAGATATTTCCATATCACAGGGCAAACATTTGTAGATAGATTGTGTGGAATATCATTTATGCTGAGCACTTCTTCAAAATTACAGTAGCTACAAGACCTGCCACCAGATTGTATTATTTAATGTGCGTGTTACTATATCACAGTTAAATTTTTTGACTATTGTATTTAAATATAATCGATTGTCTTTGCATCTTTTTAAATTATTTTTAATTTCAAAACATTATCTTCTGAGAAGAGATATCTATAAACTTCACCAGATGGACAAAAAGGATGCATGGCATAAAAAGGAAGTTAAGAACTGCTGTTCTTCCTCACTCATTTAGAAGTATTATATATGTATTACCTATTTAATCTGTACCTGACCGCTTTAAGATGGGTATTACTTGTTATTATTATCCCTCATTTTAAGGATAAGGAAACTGAGGCACAAGGAGATTAATGAAGTTTTCCAAGGTAAGTTCAACATTTATTGAGCGCTCATTGTGTGGATTCTTTACTGGCAGCTCAGCGTCACTCTCTTCCCCATCTGTACTCTCTGTAATTCTACAAGAAGCCAGGGAATGATAGCCTCCCAAATCCCCCAAGAGGAAGATTTTCCGTGAGACCCTGCTAAAGGGTGACACCATGGTAAGATTTGAAAGGTGGCTGAGAAGGTGAAATTATTGTTTCCTCCAACGTCAGCAGGCACATATGCAGGAAGTTGGCTGATTTGAGGTTTGGAGGATCCTAATGTGATTTATACACTTAGATGCTTCTGAGAGCTTTGGCTGCTGTTTTGAGTTTATGAACTTAGGAAAGCACACAAGGTTTTTATCTGACCTTCCTTCCTAAGTTTTTCCTCCAAAGATTCTGTAAATCCATGTGTTCAATTCCTTCCAGTTGGAAAAACCCAGAAGGGTGTCTGTCCTCATTGAGCGATATGTGTACTATGGGCCAGGAACATATGCGTTAATAGCAGGAGATAACACAGTATGTCAGTGAGAATTCCTGATAGGAAAGAGATGGAGGTAATTTTTTAAAAGATTTTATTTATTTATTCGTGAGAGACACAGAGAGGCAGAGACTTAGGCACAGAGAGAACTAGACTCCCTGCAGGGAGCCCAATGCGGAACTCGATTCCAGGACCCCGGGATCATGACCTGAGCCAAAGGTAGATGCTCAACTACTGAGCCCCCCAGGTGCTCCCAGATGGGGATAACTGAAGAGCACTTAGCATAAGGACTGTTCATAAACATATGACAGAGTGTAAGGGAAACCTAGAAGGGATAGCAAGTGTGCTGGAGGAGCAGGCTGCTCCTGTCCTGGCGGAGCAGGCTGTTCTTGCTCCCTGCCAGCCAGAAAGGATAAAGGGATGAGACATTTATCACAGCACAGAGAGAGAGAGAGAGAAAGAGAGAGAGAGAGAGAGAGAGCCATAGTTGGAAGAGATGTTCCTTTCCAGAGAAGTTGTGGCCAAGGAAGGAAAGGAAGCAGGGGAGTAAGCATCCCAACATTTCTGGCTGCCAGCTCTCTTATCTCCAGCTAATACCCACTGCATTAGCCAAACCTGGCCTGAAATCCGAGGGTGGGAAGTCGGGCTGCTATGGTGAACAGGGGTTCATTTCCTGGGGCACAGGGCAGTGTAGGGAAGGGGATGTGGAGGGGCAAGTAGAGAGTATCCAGAATATAGGTAAGCCTGCTTTCATGGTTTAGTTTAAAGAAAGAGGAGAAATTCACTCTGATTATATCATAATGCCATCAACAAAGTTTTCCTGAGCTTGAGGATTTTGAAACATCTCATGAAACTGTGCTGATTGATTGCCACGTGCACCTTCCTTCTGATGAGCTCTCAATTCCACCCAAGTGGACAGTGGTTAGGCTTGGGGATCTGTAAAACAGGGTGTTGTCCAAAGATATTCTTGAAGGGTGTTTCAAACTCACACATCTCATCACACATCTCATCACTCCGTGTGGTCGAGGGCTGACTGCTCATGGCTTTATGCAAAGTTCATTGTGGCCGCAATTCATTCAACGATTCACACTTTCCTACCAGCAGTCGACGGTAACTGTTGTGTCTGATGGCTGTCCTGCTAGTGACTAAGGCCAAAAACATGTGATTTCTGAGTAAGACTAAATAGAACTAGACTAGAGGGACCCTGGAAATAATGAGTCAGTTATTATACTGAATGAAATTTACATGTATATATATTTTTTCTTCTATAACCAGGTTCCTGAATTTCCTTTGTGGAGTATATTTTCACTGACTTTATCTAGAAAACTACATGGAATTATAAAATCATGCCAGCTCTTGTTAAGGAGTCATGAGATGCACTATAATTGACCCTAATCACTTTTTTCCAGTGACAATTCTGTTTACTCTCCAGCCATCCACACTCATCATCGTTAGCTTCCAATATCCCTAGTCCTTATGCATACACTGCTGAGAAAAAAGAGATAAGTAGAGCAAGGGATGAGGGCGAGTGGGGAAGAGATAACCATCCAATCTTTATATTATGGCACCTTATTATCGGGCACACGTGTGTACCCGTGTGTGTTCACCTGACATGCTGGTTTCACATACACATTCGGGGAGTGAAGGTTCTATTTGTTGCAGATGTTCTCAAACTTCTTTGATCACACACATTTTCTTGAGAACTACAGAAATAGGAAGAGAAGTGTTATGATAACTTCTTAACATTTGTTACCACATTTTCATTCTTCTTATAATTTAATCTTTGACTCATTGACCCTTTGAAAACCTAATAAGAGTGATAGGAAGTTATGAATAGGTATAGGGGCGCCTGGGTGGCTCAGTGGGTTCAGCATCGGACTCTTGCTCTCAGCTCATGTCTTGATCTCAGAGTCATGAGTTGGGCTCCTCATTGGGCATGGAGCCTACTTTTAAAAAATAATAAAATAAAAAATAAAGTGAATGGTGTAAATCCATACTCCTTCAACTGTAGCCACCAAAACTTCAGAGGTCCTTCTAGGTCTGATGACATCATGCAGTTTCAGGGGAGAAATTATATGTAGGAAACAAAAAGCTCCCAAACAACTGGTGTACTCCTTCAGCCCATGATATATGCTGTTCCCTGTCTGCAACACTTTTCCTGAAATCCCTGACCTTTTCTTATCCTTTATATCTCTGCTTAAAAGTTGCTTCCTCAGAGAGGTACCTTTGGCCACAGTTGAAAGTAACCACAGGCACTGTCTAGCCCTAGCCTTGTTCTGTTTTCTTTATGACACTGTTTCCTTGTGTCACTGGGGATTCAGGTATTACCATTTGTCACTCTGCAGGATAAAGCGTACTCTATATAAGAAAAAAACACCTCACCACCGGACTTGTATCCCTAGAGCCCAAGATAGTGTCTGGCATAGTTAAAATGGATGACTAAATGGTGGGAACATCAAGGCAAAAAAGTGAAAGTTGCAGGCTAAAAGTGTTATATACGTTAATTTACTCCTTTTGTTTATTTATATATTTTTAAAATATTTTATTTATTTGAGAGACAGAGAGAGAGCCTGAGTGGGGGGGGGGGGGAGGGCAGGCAGAGGACAGGGAGAAGTAGATCCCAACGTGGGGCTCCATCCTAGAACCTTAGGATCATGACCTGAGCCAAAGGCAGACACTTAACTGACTGAGCCACCCAGGTGCCCCAATTCACTTCTTTTAGAATGATAGTCTAAGCTCTTTTGAGAAGATAGCCTAAATCCAAAGATATCCTAAATCTATGAATATCTTAGCACACACACATAAGGCATTCAATCATGTTGCAAACTATGTTCACTGAGACCTAGCAGCTATGTTGTGTAAAATAAAAATAACACAGGATTTGAGGTCTGGGTCTCCCTCCCTGTGTGTATCTCTGGAAACTAGAGAAAAAAATCAAACCATATTCTTTCTTGCAGGACTTTTACATATTTCTCTTTTTATCCTTATTACCAACCTATTTAAATACATAGATGATTTTCAAATAAACTTATTAAAATAAACTAACACACTCTCAAATATATTTAAAATCCCATGTTATTAATTTTCCCCCAACTCATACATTAAGATTCTTAAATACTGATTTTGTTTTATTTCTCTTTTTTCTTTCCTTACCTTATTAATTATTCTGACTCTTTGGTATATGTCCTTGGTATGAAACTGCAACCCTGAAGCTATACAAGCAGGAAAGACAAGGAAGAGAGGGGGTGCTGTGATGGGTGAGGGTGGGAGTGAATGCACACACTCAAATCAACCCAAATAAGGATAGAATACTTCTGAGCACTGTATTGTCCTAGCAACTGTTAAAAGTCTAAATCTAATAGATCTAGATTTGAGATCTAAATCTACCATTACTAGCTGTGCACATTACTTTACTTGGTCGTGAGCTCAGAGCCGGTATCATGGACCCACACTTGGATTAATGCTCTGCTGTCACTGTCTCAAAATTCTTAACAATTTTATCTTCAAATCCGTGTTTTGTGACTGCAGATGGAGGCAACCTAGAATGTTCTTGGGAGCAAAGATTAGTTCAGTATGCATGTCCAGTGTTCATTTTGCACTGGAACCATTCAAATTATGTAGCCAGTTGGGCCCTCTCTTCAAATGGAAAGGTAGGCTTTAATCCATCACGAGCAGTGAACCATTCTTCTACACACCTATCCTATTGGAAAAAGTGGTTTTCTCCATAGGGAACCAGAGGACCCTCTTACCACTATTTGACATGCTGTGGTTAACTGAATATAATGCAAGGTCTCATAGCCCATGTTCCAGAGACTCATTAAAATAAAGCTGATGTGTCTTTGGCTCAAAGACAATGATCTAATTTTTGGTATTTGATGCACTTCAACTTCATAAATGATGATAGTTTTAGATTCCAAACCTCTTGGAAAAGAAAAAAGAATTAGTTTTGTAAGACCCTCAGGCCAGTGGATCCTCCTACAAAGTTGCTGGCCCTTGGGACCTCAAAGATAGGAATGGCTAGACCACAAGAATCCTTAGCTAGTGATGATTTATATCTTGCGGTGACCATGTGATTCCTTTCTAGTGCTTGTACTCACACCTGCACTTCATCTTTAAGGGGCATTTTTAATGAGCTGGATTGGACTCGTTGTTTAAGAGCATGTATTTTAATTTCTAGTATCTGCAACTAAAAATGATAATCACTCTAAAAGGAGATAAAGCTGAGCTCAAAAACTGAACATATGTAGATATTTGGGCTACAGGGAATTAATCTGTCCATTAGGATGCTAATAAATGCAGAATATCCCCATTCTTAATTAATCAGTTAACTAAACAGAAAGGCTAGGGTGAAATACAAGCATGATTATTTAACATGGAAGATCAAGAAGGCTGGATGAATAACAATTACATAATCAACAAATAATAAAGAACATTTGGGTTTCAATTAATCCTTATTGGTAGCTCCTTCACATCCACCAGAATCTGTTTCATTTCATTGCAAACTGGGCCTTTCAAGTTTAAATAATTTTAGCACTTGGTCACTAATATAAATCTACTTATTAAAAATGTTCAAGATCAACATGATACATTTAACTACAAGAGCAAAGCCAATTTAGAAACTAATTTGGTCAAGTAAAGATGTATTATTTTCCTTGCCCGAATACAAAGGGTCCTATTGAATGAATTCAGTATGTTACTTTGTAAAAACAGTTATTCTATTCATGGGTTATAATGAAAAAGACAGATGCAGCGGAAAGTTAAAGTCACTCTGGTAAAAATAGGTAAGATGCTTGATTATTCTATTATAACTCAAGTTTCTCCAGAAAAACAGGACCAAAGGAGAAGTGTGTGTGTGTGTGTGTGTGTGTGTGTGTGTGTGTGTTTAGTTTAGAAAGAGAGAGGGAGAGATTGAAAAGGGGGGAAAGAGAGAGACATTGATTGATTTTAAGGAATTGGCTCATATTATTATAGGTGCTGGCAAGTCTGAATTCTTCAGAGTAGGCCACCCGACTGTGGAGTCCAGAAAGAGCTGATTTTGCAGCTCAAGTCAGAAGACAGTCCAGAGGCAATATTCCCTTTTCCCCGAGGGACCTCAGTTTTTTTCACTTAAAATGTTCACCTGACTGAGTGAGACCCACTTGCATTATGAAGGGTAATCTTACTCAAAGTCTACTGATTTAAATGTTAATTACATCTAAAAAATACCTTTACAACATCTAGACTAGTGTTTGAACAAAACCTGGCTACTCTGGCCTAGACAAGTTGACATATAAAATTAACCATCACAGAGACCTAGGTGTATAGGGACTGAATTGAACCCCAGTCCTGGGGTTCTCATATAGTTGCTCCAGGGTCTGACTGGGCATCGAAATTTCTAAACCACAACTGCCAACTACCTTCCTCAACTACGCTCCCCAACCTTCCTCCCTACTCTATCCGTACCCAAGATTATAATATGTAGCAAACTGAAACCTATAAGCCAGAAGTCTAGAAGTGATCTTAAAATTCGTTTTCCAAATTAGGAGAGGGAAAGGAAAGGCAATAATAGTAAAACTGGTGAATTTTAGAGTGAAACAAAACAAAACCCTAAAATTCAAAACAAATAAGCAAACAAAAAATGTCCTACCTAATTCAGGTCTCCAAATGCAGTGTTGTTGGTTTCATAATCCTTCTAGATCTATCTAAATGTTAGATTCATTCATGCCTAAGTACCCAAAACTGTCTCTGTCCATCACATAGAACTAATTGCTGATTTTTAATAAAATTAAACTTTCAGGATGGCTGGGTGGCTTAGTCGGTTAAGCATTTGACTCTTGATTTTGGCTCAAGTTGTGATCTCAGGGTCCTGAGATTGAGGCCTTTGTATTAGTGTGGACCTGCTTGGGATTCTCTCCTAATCCCTCTGCTTGCCCCTTTCTTGTGGGTGCCCGCTCTCACTCTCTAAATGAAGTAATTTAATTTAAAAAATAAAATTAAACTTTCAAAATGTCATTTGATTTGATTCATGACGATAGTGATTGAAAAGAAAAATCTTATGCCTGGTGTGTTGGTTATTCAGGCACTCGGTGTATGTTGTGGGGGGCATGTTGCAGAGGCAATTATGGAAGGTCACTCTTTGACCAATGTTTTCCAGAGTCGGTTCTGTGGAACACAGTCCTCGAAGAGGTAAATTTCTAAGGGGTTTTTTTGGCCAAGTGTGTTCGGGAACACGGTGTATAAAAGTATCCCACCCCTGGAGGTTCACAATTTACTTTTGTAAAAGTAAAATAGTTCATAAATCCTGCTGTAAAGAAATGTGTTTGACTGTTTTTAATCTAACATTTCTCAACTCCAATATGTACCATTCCATCCCTACCACGCAATTCACATTAAGATCCCAAGAAGCGCAATTTAGAAAATGCATTTAAACAATCAAAAAACAAAAACAAAAGTACATGATCAAGAAAAGTAACTGAATAATTTATACTGCATTTAGTAAACTGAAAAATACAGTCACAGTTCGATGCTTTCTCAAGACAGATTGGGCACATTGCCAATTTACGGGGTCATTGCATGACATTCCTAGGGCTTAGGTCACCACTGCTCCCCTTATCCCACCCCTGAAATTATACAAAAATTGTAGATGACCCCACAAAGCAGTAGAAAAATAGTTGGCTGCCTTTGCAAAGGCACAAATGGTTTCTTTAGTAAAACTATCACTGGGGAAAAACCCTGAGGAGGAGGTCACACTTTAATCCACATCCAAAACATGTAACTGGGATTGATTTAAATGTGTTGAAATAGTGAGGCTTCTTCATGGCCAACTAGATCAATCTTTTGAACCATCCGCATTAGGATCTGAGTTAGAAAAGCCAATCTGAAGATAACGGTTTGGCTTTCTGTGACTCATGGTGAGTTTTGAATTGGGAGGTCAAGCAATTTGGGGTACAGTAGTGTCCAGCCATCTGCTGGCACTTTGGGCAGCCTTTGTGTGAACTGCAGAAAGGTATCCCCTCTGGGCATACAAATTGCAAAAAGGCATTCCTTCCTCTGGGTTCTCTGCAGCCTTGCACCAGAGCCAGGGTTTGAGGCTGGATTTCCACTCTCACTGGCCCTACTGGCTGGATGCCTTTGTGCAGAGTGGGATGTGCACCACTATATTTTGGGGTTAGGGGCAGTGCTGGGCCTGAGCAAGGAGAGAAGCTACTTAGGGAAGAGAAGAAGGCCAAAGAAAGGAGCGCATGCTGGGATGTCCAGGCTTGTTTCAGACCTCAAGGGCCTTTGCAGAGTATAGAATATGCCTGGCTGATATTAAGTGTGAAAGGCTTATGGTGCCTGTACTTGAACGTAGGATAATCTCTGATTTTTCTTAAAAGTGAGAAAAATGTTTCCATTATTTTCTTTTAATAGCAGGATAACTTGGACCAAAAACCACTGTTCCATAAGCAAATGGATTTCAGGACATCTATGTTTTCATTCATTTACCCAGTATGAAACAAATTGAGCAACTTCAATGCAACACTGTTCTAGTCTCAGGAGACTTTGTGGAAAACAAATTAGGTATGATTTTTGCCCTTTCTGAGCTTATACTCTACCAGAGAAGATGAGACAATTAAATGATGACAATAAATGTGGGAGAGTAATGGCAAAGGGAATATATGGAGATGAGTTGGTAGGAGGATACCTCCCTTTACCCCAATTTGACTTCCTATAGGGGCCAGGGAGGTGTCTTGAAGGAAGGTCCTAAGGACCAGTCATAGACAAAAAAGTAGAAACAAAAGCAATAGACAACTTGGAGAATCCCAGGACAGGGAGAACTCAAAATCACATAAGTGTAGAAAATAAGAGAGAATAGCATAGTCAAGAATGGGTATCTGGACAGATCACAGATATTAAAGGGCTTTTAAAGGGACACTGTGGCTTAATTAAAGTGTGATGAATTAGATGAGAAGCAGGAATAGAAGCAGGGAGACTGTTGTAATAGTCCAGGAGAAACAGAGAAAAGTGGTTAGATTAGAAAGTTTACTTTCAGGTAGAGGCAGCTGGGTTGAATGGACATCTATTAAGGAGGAAGAATTAGGATAAGAGTTGAAGGAGAAGGTTTTAAGAATGATTTCTGTATGAGGAACTTAGGGAAACAAGGATGCCATATAATGAGATAGGGAAGCAATTGTGTAACAGAAGCATGTTCAGTTGGAGCTTAGTTTGGTCATAGTGGGTCTGAACAATCTATGAGAATTTTCAGGGGAAATGTTCAGAAGGCAGGAACATCTAGGTTTGGAGCCACTGGAATGGATGAAATTACTCAAAGAGATGGAGAAAGAGAGGTGTGCACAGGCATTAAGAGTTCTCATAAAGATAAGAGTTAAACCAGGGTTTTTGGATGGTACAAAATCCAAAAAAAAAAGGACAGGCTTTAAAGAGGGAATTGGTGTGCCTAGATAGCACAGTAAGTTAAGCATCCAACTCTTGGTTTGGACCCAGGTTGTGATCTCAGGGTCATGAAATCGAGCTCTGCATCAGGCTCCACACTCAGCACGGAGTCTGCTTGAGACTTTCTCTTCCTCTGCCCTTCCCCCTCCAAATAAATAAATAACTTTACAAATAAAGAAGGAATTATGATTGGAGTCTCAAGTCACAGACATTAATAAGGACTGAAAAAATACTCATTACATTTGGCAGTTGGGAGGTCACTGGTGACTTGAGCAAATAATATTGTTAATGGACATTTTTGAGTAGGATTCAGAGATAAGTGCATGGGCAGAGGGGAACTGGAGAAGTAAGAAATCTTGGAAAGAGTCTAGTCCTGAAAAAGAAGGATAGGAAGAAAGCTTGGAGGAGTGGCCACGGATGGACAATTTAATGGTTGGACTGGGGAGAAAGCATTGGAGAGAACTTGAATATGTTGACATTGAATAGAGAAAAAAAGAAAGATAAGGATGCAAACAGCAGGGGAGTCAGGGATAGGGCAAAGTCTGTGAAGAAGGCAGAATAGAATGGATGCAAGAGTTAGCCTTGAGTAGATGGATGACCTCTCTTTCCATGGGGCCATCCTCTTCCCGTTGGGCAGTGGAGAAAGAACAAAGTCTGGGTCCTGGGTGCTGTATGAATGAGAGGTCGCAGTCAGGAAAGCTTAGGTGGTATTCAACCTTGACAGCTTTTATTGTTTCTGTGAAGTAGGATAACGAGCTAAGAGGGACAGTCTCATGTTAGCCATTCACTATGCTAACTCTACACTCTTCGTTATTCTCCTTATATTGATTCTCATTTGTTGTGTTGATTATTATTTGAATGTGTCCTAAAAACTTCTTCTTCATTTGGAATCCTACAAATTTTGGCTCAATGTTTGTGGGCTGGTTGGTAATAAGAGGAGTTTCCAATAGAAGAGAGGTATCTCGGATGATGGAATGCATTGTGGTGACCAGAGTGACATTTTACCTCATATTGCACAGAATACAGGTTGAGAGAAAAGATTTTCAAGCATTTCACTAAAATAAAAGAACATGAAAAAATTCTCCTAAGGGGCTTCTTCTAGCATCCTCTCCTCCCCGCTTTTTGTGTCTCATTCTTTCCAATGCTCCAGCAGTTGCCAAGTTTTCAGTACTATCATTCATTCCTGATCTCAAAAGGTTTCTTTTGTTTTTTTTTCTTTTTTTCCTCTCCAGACACACTTATACAGAAAAATGTTTTTTCCAAGTTGTCCTAGGAGATTGACAAAATGCCAATTCTTTCTTGTCTATGCAAAAGACCCTGTTAAAAACATAGCTTATGATAGTAGTTTCTTTCTGCTTATCTTGACATCTTTCCCCAATGGGCTTTATGGATGATGTCCAAAATCAGGCCTGAGTGAGAGATCCCATGCCATCCAGAGGAAAGCTGCAGAGCTTCCTGAAGCTATATGGGGTGGTTAGAAAGATTGGTTAAGGAGAGGCTGTGGCTTGCCTCTGCCCCATGCTCTTCTGAGGTGTACCACACTAAGATTATATTTGAGGGCTGCCACAATAATGCAAAACCAACCTAGCCTGGGGTTCTAAGAACCATACTTGAAATTCCAAGTCTGTCTGGAGAAATCCATTCTTAGTACAAATTCAGTCTCCAGAATGATTTCTGTTCATTGAGAAAGTTATTGTTTAGCAGATCCTATTTTTTCTTCTCAGCCTGCCCTTCCCTTTTGTTGTTGGTAGAAGGACTGCTGGTCAAAGCCTGTGGTGGTAGGAATTTGACTCAAACATTTAAAATTTTTTTTCACTTTGGCTCCTTTTATGGCCATGAGAACATTTATGTGTATTAGACAACCTTTTGGAAGTATAGCTTATACCTGCTGCCTCCACGTTTCCACTTCTCATTCATTCTTGCATTTGGATTTTTTCAGATTATAAAATTAACATAGAGTCAAATAAGACATGGGTGTTTTTAAAAAGTTCATACTTTCCAACTCTTTCCTTTTCCCTCAGGGAATCAGTAATAATATTTTGGGGGTGTTTACTTCTGTGTCTTCTCTACCCTCATATCTAATCACTCTTCAACCTGCTTATTGGTGGCTAAATTAAATATCCATTTCTTTTCATTCCTTATATGGTTTGAGCTCTAAAGAATATTGGACACTGTAGATTAATCTTTCCTTTTTTTGAGAGAGAGAAAGAGAGCACATCACTCTAGCAGAAGCAGGAGAGGGGTAAAAGCAGAAGGAGAGCGAATCCTATGCAGACTTCCTGCTGAACACAGAGGCTGACTTGGGGCCCGATCTCACAACCCTGAGATCATACTCCAAGCCAAAATGACACTCAACCAATTAAGCCACCCATACACCTCAATTTTTCCTTCTTAAGACCCTCTCTTTTCTTACTTTTCATGACATTACATTTTTCTGACTTTTCTTCTACCTTTCTGGTCATTCCTAGCCAATCATTGTTTCTAGCCCTATTCCTCTGTCTGCCTGTCAATCTCAGTGTTCCATCCTCTGCAGGACAACCACATCTCAGGAGACTCTGCACAGAATTATAGGAACTTTTGGACAAAATAAGAATTTATCCAGTCTCATCACTTTTATTGAAAATGGACCCAAGGCAACCTGAGTAAAGAAGTAACCTATCTAAGGTTACTTCAGAGCATGACCCTGAAACAAAAACATCCTGACTTCAAGTCAAGATATTGATAAAAGCCGGTAATCTACCAATTTCCTGGTATATTTCATTTATTTAATCTGGTCTTCTTTTTCTTTTTTCTCCCTTTAACTTGGTAATAGTAGAATTGCAAGGTAAACTTAATTTTGAAAGATGGCTCTTTATGACCCCAGTGACAGCCATATTACGCTATGTAGGAATTCCTCTGGAAGTCAACAAGAAGAACACATTTTAATTTTATTTAATTTTCCTGAGAATACCGGAAAAGGGGTAACAAGCTCCCCTAAAAATTGGGGTAAATGATCATTGCAAGCATGGAGATCTGAAGTTACCCTTGGTGAAGCTCCTTTCAGGAGCATTTAGGAAGCCATAGGCATTGGAAGCAGCCATAAGTCAAACTGGCTGATGAGTTCTTTAAGATAAAAAGCCTTTAAGATAAAAAGCCAGCACCAAAGGGGTGCCTTGGTGGCTCAGCCAGTTAAGCATCTGCCTTTGGCTCAGGTCATGATCTCAGGGTCCTGGGATCGAGCCCTGTGTAGGGCTCCCTGCCGTGCAGAAAGCCTGCTTCTCCTTCTCCCTCTGCTATTCCCCCTGCTTGTGTTTCTCTCCCCAACCCCCCTCTGTCAAATAAATAAAGTATTTTTTTTTAAATCCAGCATAAAAGGTGTGGGGGGTACCGCTTATGTGCCCATCCTTATGTTAACTTCTTCGCATACAGTCACCATACTTCTCAACCCCCAAACTAGGGCATATATATTACCAGAAGAAAAAAATGTTTGACGTTTGGGTTGTCATAACTGCTAAGCCAGAAAGTTGTATAAGAACACAAGTCATGACCTGTACCATCTAGCTATTGCCATCTATTTAGTGTAACAAGTTACTGAGTGCAGCAGGCTGGTAAAATGAAACCGTGAGTATTAATTTTTAGCTGAGGGCCCCAAATCAGGAAACAAAAATCATAAATTAAAAAAGCTATAATTAAAGCCCTTCTCTGGGCAGGCTAAGAAATTCTAAAACTAGCTCTACCAGCTTCAGTGATTGCTCTCTTCTGGCTTGGAAAGCAGTTGAGGATGGAGAGGCTGGGGAAGGAAAGAGAATGTCTTTGAGTTTGCCTCAGTGGTAGAGAATTACCTCAGCCAGGATGACGCCCTGTCCTGGCCAGCTCACATCTGTGACTGGCTGATATAGGGGGATGCAGGATGAGCCACCTGGGCTCAATCTGAAGGCGACTGGAGCTCTCAGGCTTCCGGCAGGCTTGGCTGACGCTATCCATGGACCTCACAGCTGTTGCACTTCTCCCTCTGTGCACCTGCTCCAGCCCTTCCCTTCCATAGCTATTGATCCCACAGGCGGTCCTTTAGAATCATCCTACACACAGGAAAAAAAAAATCTGTTCTACCTAAAGAAATCCCTTCAGATATGGCTCTTGGTGTTTAGTGACATACTTGCAGCATTGTCTGAAGAGTTGTTTTGTCTTAGGGACAAAAGATGTTGCACATGATTGGTACTGCAGCAAATCAAAAAAGCGATCTGAGTTGAATGTCTCTTGAAGGTATGTTCATTTAAAAAAAAAAAAAAAAGAAAGTTATGTTCAGGGCTAACACCTGAGCTTTGTATAGTGTAAATAAGACTTTGTGTTCCTGAACCTTCCAGCTAATTTGATGTTTTCTCTCTCACATGCCAAGCAATGTTCAGGCTTTGAATGTTTTTATATCAGTTCTCTCCTTTGTAAATGACATTAACACTGTTGCTTGAGGCTGTGTTTAATCACGTTTGTCCTCCTGTGGACCTGAATTGACAGTGCCTCAGATTTGTTGCTAATTTTGTCTGTAGATAGTCTAGCTTCAGCTGTTTATGGTGATGCTACACTTTCTTTTATAAATATTTGTGGTAAAAACAAAACAAAACAAAGGAGTATAACCATAGGTTTTGAACAAATTTCCTTACATTTTTTCATACAGAAATGATAAATACTTGTATGCTATTGAAATTTAACCTTGTATGACACTTAAACAACTATTAGAGGAAATAATAAAATAGGTCTTTCTTATGTATGAAAGAAATTTTTTTAAACATAAAATATTTTCTGATTATCATCTAGCTTATATTAAATTTTTTTTTAAAAAGCTGAAGGCAAAAAAGCCTTCATTAGGATGTACTAAGAGGTTGATAGCTGTATCCCACTTTTTCTATGCACTGAGATGCTCATATGCTTCCCCTTAGAACAGGTGATGTGCATGCATAGCATAGCTGCACGTTATTTTTGCAGTTGCGTTGAATTTTTATCTTGTAAATTTGTATTTAAGTAATATATTTATGTTATAACAACACTTAAATACTGTTATTGAAATCTGTATTTAAATTGTTATACAATTTCTAGTACAGGACATATACTGTGAGGTTTGTGCTAAAGTGAATAAGTGAGTTTTAATGCTGATCCACTGAATGCTATTCAGAAATCAATTGGCTTCGTACTTTCTCATATCCTTAGGTGCATTTAGATGGTCAGAATTAACCTTCTGTGTTAAGACAAAAAACAAAACAAAACAAAACATACATATATATGTGAGTATATATATGATTTTATATCATATATATATGATTATATAACATATAATCATATATATATGATTTTTTTAAAAAAAGGTTTCCCTCACAGGAAAATAGCAGCTACGTGCTTCTTTCCTATACTGCTATCACAAACCAAGGCATTGATGACAGGACATGCAAATTGTGTTCCACTTTTCAGGGTTTATCAGAGAATTTAATGAAGTGTAAGATTGGTATTTATCTGAAGCTATACAGAATGACTTAATTCACATCTGTAGAAATAACAAATATATTCTGTTAAGTATTAAAAAACAAAGAATCAGGGTTCCTGGGTGGCTCAGTCTGTTAAGCATCTGCCTTTGGGTCAGGTCATGATCCCACGGTTCTGGGAAGGAGCCCCATATCAGGTTCTCTGTTAGTGGGGAGTCTGCTTCTCTCTCTCCCCCTGCTGCTCCCCTTGCTTGAACTCCCATTTGCAGTCTCTCTCTCTCTCTGTCAAACAAATAAATAGATAGATAGATAGATAGATAGATAGATAGACAGATAAATAAAATCTTAAAAAGCAATAACAGGGACGCCTGGGTTGCTTAGTGGTTGAGCGTCTGCCTTTGGCTCAGGACGTGATCCCGGGGTTCCAGGATTGAGTCCCACATCGGGCTTCCTGTGTGGAGCCTGCTTCTCCCTCTGCCTATGTCTCTGCCTCTCTGTGTGTGTCTCTCATGAGTAAATAAATAAAATCTTTAAAAAAATAAAAGCAATAACAACAACAAAGAATCACTGTCTACACTAAATTCTGTCTCAGAGTCAACTCCCAGGAAATCCAGCCCATGACAAGAGTGAGTGGTTGCATCTCACTTACCTTAAGCCAAGTCAGTGGTACTCCAGAGGACCCCTGGAGAGTTTGCTATATGTCTGCTGGATTTGGGAAACACAATGGACTCTGGTCCCCTATGCCACAGAAAGCTAAGAACCAGAGGCAGCGAAGATGAGAGAGAATGAACAAGAGAAGGAGAGGGACCCCATTCTACTGGGAGTGAGGCACCTTATGATGAGGACAGGCAAGTGTATGAGGACAGCAGCAATCAAAATCACGCAAAGAACTATGAAGCCTGGGTAGCCAGGGTGATTCAGTCCAACAATTCAGTCAGGTAAGTGTTTGCTTTCCACTGAGCCACTGAGGCCATGATCTTGGAGTCCTGGGATTGACCGCTGGGTTGGGGCTCTTTGCTTCTCCTCCCAACCCCACCCTCCATGCTTGTGTGTTTAATACATGCTCTCTCTCTCAAATAAATAAATAAAATCTTAAAAAAAAAAGAACAATGAGGTCCGGTGAGCAATAGGCCAGGGATAGAGAACACAATTCAATGCATTTACAACTCCAATTAGTTGATAGTAAACACTTGAATATTAGGGTTGAGAAAACGGCTTTACTCTGCATTTGGATTTAGTGAGAAAAATGTTAAAAGTGATGAACAACATCTCTCAAGGCTGCAGGAAGAGGGCGGATCATAGCACATATTTGCCATCTCTGGAATAGACTCCTAAAGAAGAGAAGCTATATAAATTACCAATTATTTGACATGCAAAGTAAGGAGAACATGATTTTTCATTCTCCATGTAATAGCCCAGAAATAAATTTTCAGAAAGGCACACCTGTTCAAATTACTCCTCTAGTGGAAAATCTTCAGAGGCTCTACACTTTAGAATGATCCAGATGCTCTGCATGATTTGACTCCTATGAATCTTGTCATGTGCTCCGTCTACTAGGTCCTCCCAAGTTACCAACTTGCCTACTGGGCTCTACTCAGTTACCTTTTCACATTTCCTTCACTTCCTGATGTCTTTGCACGTGGTAGTCTGTTTGTCTGAAACCCTGTCCCTCACCACTCCTTCTTGTTCCTTAATCCCTAGGCTCAGTTATCTTCTCTTTTGAGAAGCCTTCCTGAAACACACCTCCCACTCCCTTTTTTGGATATTACTCTATCTTGTACACAAAGCATATGTCAAAATACCTGTTCTTCCCTATGACTGCAAGTTCCTTGAAGGCAGATATTCTTATTCATCTTTGCTTTCTGAACTCTTAGCACTGTGGCTGGCACCTGAGAAGCTAATATTTTTTAATAAATGAGAAGTGAGTAGAATCAGTAGGCAGCCCTTCAATGAGTGGGTCAGGATTAGAGATGATGCTGAAATTCTTTGACCAAGTGGGTTAGAGAAGATTGACCACTCCTTCCCAGGAAAACCCAGAATTCAAATTCCCAAAAGATTCCAAATGGATATTATTACAACTTAGCTGTGAATAGCTGAGAATTTTTGTAGCAGACACTAATCCTCCCCACTTGGAATTCTTGCTATTTGAAAAAAGAAATCTCACCTGACAGATGGATTAATGTTCAAGAAGACTGTATTTGCACAGCTGCAAGAGTCTTTCCCAAACAAGATGTTTGAGCTCTCCTCTCTGCAGGAAATCTGATGACCAGATGAAAACATTAAACCATTTAGACAGAGCCTAGAGAACCATGGGAGGAACCATGTACATTAAAGAATATCATTTATAGATATCCTTTGAAAGGTTTCCCCTTTCCTTCCTGAGGTATGTATATGTTTGTGTGTGTGCATGTATGTGCATATCCATGTGTGTGTGTGTGTATGTGCAAGTTTCTTTGAGTTATAAATAAAGCCCTTCAGAATCCACCATGAATCAGGGACAAATGGCAGCCTGGCTGTCCAGGTGTCTAGACAACCATTAGAAGTCTGACCACATGATGAACCCCATGCATAGCTCTGAAGCTGTCTAAACACTGTCTTGTGGAGAATGTCCTGGAGTTGTTCCATTAACTCAGCTTCTCTTTGCTCTGCAACCACCTCACTGAGGGGAGAACTACAATTATACAATTCAGAAGAAATGCATTTTGGCCACAACCACCCGGAGTGTACATAGAGGACCTGAATTCACATGCATAAGTCAGCCAGGATCACTATAGGATAGACATCAGAAATCTTCCCTGCAAGCTAACAGGAGCTGCAAATTTTACACAGGGCATCACACATCCAAGGGGAATTTCTAGGGGCAACTCTACTGGCTGAGCATATTAACTGACGTTTTTGAGGTCACTCCCTATGGATTCACGTGGGAAGTACACTTAGCCCCTCCAATTTTTAAATATGAACTCTTTGAGGTTAAGGATCATGAGGCAGAGGGTCTTGAACAGGCACAAAAATGGAGCTTTGGGACTTGATGACATGTTGCATTCACATACCATTAAACAAGCAAGGAGAGTGGAAGCAGCCATGGTGACAGCCAAGGGGCTCTAGTCTTAGGGATGAAGCTCTTTTAAATAACAATGACAACAGAAGGGTAAGTGGGAATATAGAGTTATGCTATGCTCTACAGTTACACTTTTTGAAGCTTTCTCTGGTGCCCAGTGTCCTTCTTTGGAACAGGTGTGCTATTTGAAGAATCAAAGCTAACTTTTAAAATATAAAATAAAAAGAAGTTTGGGCACACAGAGAAAAGCTGAAAATATGTCCAAATATTCTCTTTCAAAAGGACAAAGAGCCCATGTATCCCAGAATCTTTGCTTTGTGTAAATACTCCTTTGTTCAATGGCAGAGAAAGAGAGACAGACAGAGAGCAGACAGACAGAGTCCAGGTTAAAGTCCCCAACACTCAACATCTGAATGGTGCACAGCAATCACCCTTCAGTAGAAACGTTTTAAGGGGTCCAAACTGATGCTGCACTGAGAACCAAAAGCAATCTACTTAAGAGCCCCACGCACACATGACCTCTGATTAATCTAGGTACAGAGGAAATGTCTTTATGAAATATTTTTTCGACCAAATGTATTTTTCTATTGTATGACTATGAAACTCTCTATGAAAATCAAGAACAAGAGATGGAAGTAGGTATCAAAAGGCTTGCAATAAAGAAAAATGAGGAAAGATCACTTTAAAGTTCAAAAGAGTTCAATCCATGATGCAGGTGACTGCAGATCCCAGATCGAATTGATTGGTCTGGAAATACTGGTTTTGCACATATGGAGCCATTTCGCTTCATCTCCCTTTCTTCTCCCTGCCTTCTTATGTTAGAGGCCACTGCAATGTGTAGAAGTTTCTCTGAGTTCATCATTCTTTTGTACAACCACATCGCTCCAGCTTTCTGTTCACTCAGTTGGAGTATCACTGAATTTACCCAGTGGCTTCCAGGCTCTGGACACTGGCATGATGAGAACACTCCAACCCGTGGTCTAGATGATTGGTTCAGGGATGATCACGTGCCCGAGGCAGTGAAAACATACCGACAACTTCTGGAGGAGCTATTGGCAGAAAAGGACTCTCTGCAGGGGTTGCTAATCTGAAGAGCCTGTCTGAGAGAAAAAGCCAACAGAAAGAAAAGACAAACTGAAAGATAAGGAGGAAGACTGAGAACATGGTTGTGTAGTTTGAAGCGCTAAGTGTGCCTGTAGCTAGAAACCTCCATGGATTTGCAGTTAAATAAGCCAATAAATTCCCCTTTTTTACGTAAGGGAGTTTGAGTACGTTTCTGTCACTTGTTTAAATAAATAAATAAATAAATAAATAAATAAATAAATAAATAAATAAATAAATAAATAAAGTCTTACCTGATACAGAGATGTGGAGCAGAGCTGGGAAGTTTTTAGCTTGGAAACCAGACAACCTTAGCTAAGTTAAATCTGAGAAAACAAGGATTACCTAGGACCCTGCAGTTAGAATTGACTAAAGGGAAGAACATGATATTTATGATTTTATTGAAACCCATGTCAGCCCTCAATGTTTTTTTACAATGTCTTCTTTCATATTTGCTGGCATCTGGCTTCTTTTAATACACTGTGGTGGCTTAGTGGATCCAGACACAGCATTCTTACCTAGTTTTTCTTTTGCCTCCTCCGAGCCTCATGCTATTCCCCCATGTACACGTCACTGCTCCTACTGAACTCACTTGGCCTTTGCCAAGTTGTTGTTGCCTTTCTCTTGTTGTTTGCCTTTCTCTAGTGTAACACCTTGTACAGTGTCATAGTTAGATGCTTCCTAGCCTCTATGTCCCCCCAGATTCATGGTTTTGCCAGATAGCAGAGACGGCCCATGTCTGTGGGTATATTCCTGGAGCCTAGTCAGAGATCTGTGACACTAAATATTGCAGTGAATTGAATTTGTGGCTCACAGCAGATGTAGTCTCACTGCCACTCAGTACCCAGCCTCTGCCTCCTTGCAACTCTCAGAGGCTTTCCTGAGTCTGACCTCAGTATGCTGCTTATTGTCTCCTAGATGTCTTCATCAGTTATGAAAACCCATGCCTACAAATATACTTATTTACTTATTTATTGAATATTTGCCAAGTAGGTACTTAATGTGCTTTAACCCATTCGGTCCTCACAGCAGCAGCTCCATCTTGCAGATGAAGAGATCAGGCCTGAGAAGAAGTGGCTTGCCCAAGGTCACCCAGCTAGTAGTGAGCAGCTGGGGATTCAGTGAGTTCCTAACCAAGATCCCATTTTCAACTTAAGTATTATCAGTTCCTTATGTGCTAAACATGCTTCATTTATATTGATGAGTTACCATCACAACAAACATGCTATGTACAATTCTTAGTCTCATTTTTCTGATAAGAAAACTGAGTCTCGGTGAAATTAGTTATGTCGTTTGCCTAAGGTCACCTGGATGTGAAGAAGAAGAACTGAAATTAAATCCCAGGATATTTGAGCCCAGAGCCCAGGCCCTGATTCATCAGCCATCATGTCAAACAGTTGCCTATTAATTGTTGGGTGATTTGTATCAGAAGGGGCATCTGCCCTTTAGTTTTGCCATTCTTCTTCTTATTTAATATTATAATAATAACTATTCCATTGGTCAGTCAGAAGAGCTACAATTTAAGAAGTTCCAAGAGTGTTTGGTATATAGTAAATGCTCAACAAATGGTACTGATTGTTATCGTTTACCAAGTCCTTCTGATGCCAGGTATTTTCATAAGAACTTGACATGTATTTTTCACTGAATGCTCACATTAGCCCCATGAGGGGGTATCGAAAGCAGGTTTCATGTTATAGATGTGGAAACTGAGGCTCAGAAAAATTAAGTGACTTGCCTCAAAATCATAGAGCTAGTTAGTGCCCAAGGCCACAGAATTAGTTTGTTGGAATACCATGGTACTAGCTTTCACTGTCTTTCTTACTTTGAAAGTTCTGGTGAAGAGATCAGAGAGCCGAACAATCACCAGGTAGACTGGCCTCTTCTTGGGTTCTGCTAGCTCCGGGCCTTTTGGTAGTTCCTTAGCCTCATGGTCCTCAGCTTTGTAGATGAAGAGCTTGCACCTCTGCAGCCACAACTCTGGGGAGTGAGACATGGGGAGGAGCAGTTACTGAAAGGAGAAAGCAAGCACATGTGTGTTGAGCCCCTACAATACCTGAGCACCAAGGGCCAAACACAGGAAGCTGTTCTACCTAAAGTATTTGAACAGGGGCTTTGGACGTGGCCAGCTGAAGTGCTCAATGGCTAAAGGTACAAACTTCTTCCTTATCCCCACTCTTCCTGATGCTCCTCACAGGGGTGAACTGGCACACAATGAGGAAAGAACTGGAAATGCTCTTATTAATTTCAGCCTTGTAGATTATTCAGATTGCAAAAAGAATTCCATGTTGCGTCTAAAAGTGTCTGACTCAGCTGTCTGTGTAGATTAAATAATCCAGATGGCTGCATGAGTTACTACAGCAGAAAAGAAGTGGTTTTACCATAGAGTGAGCCAATCCAGAAAGTTCAGGGATAATAGATTTCTTTACCTTGCACGACCCCATTTCTTCTCTTCTTAGCTTGGCTTACTTAAATTTACTATGCAATTGCCAAATCTTTGCTTCACTTGGGCTATTTAAATAGCCACAATGTTGCCTTTTTATATGAGAGATTAAAAAATCAGCAACCGAAATTTGATGGCATTTGGAATAAAGGATTAATCAGTGCTGTCACTCTCACTTGGGCAGCAAAATCAAGCCTCTTGTTTTGGGAGATACTGCTAGAGGGGATAATTTCCACATTGCCAGGCTGTTTTTCTTTTTAATATCACAGTGGATTTGCTGTGGTGGAGGCTGCTACAAACTGCTGGCACCGTAACTGGTTACAAAATGTGTCTGCCAAACCACTCAGGGGAGGGAGCCCTACTGTATTCCTTGATGGTGGGCTTCTTTGCCAGGGAACAGACCTGCAGAGAAAGAGCCTGCTTCATCTTCTCCCCTGCACTTGAGCAAAAGGAAAGTATCAGTTTGCCCTTGTGGAAAACAGTGATAGGAATCTCAGTTCTCTTCTGCTGCTGGGAACTTTCCAGCCATCCACTTCCTCTTATCCTTGTTCTTTGGTGCACGAGGCAGCAGAAACCCAAGAAAATGCAGATGGCTCACCTCCGCCACCTGCGTGCTTAAGAAACACACCTGACAATGGGTGCCAGACGCTTTTGAATCTATCACTGTCAGAGACTCCTGCCAAGTTCCCTTCTAAGAGGAAAAAAAGAAACATGAAATCAGAAGGACCTAGACAGAATGATAAAATGTAATTCTATTGTTCACCTATAACATCTCAGATCAGTGTACTCTACTCTGCAGGTGATGATCATACTTTTATTTACTTTTTCCTCTCCATTCACAGATGCCAATATTGGTGACTGGCTTCCACAAATTTACTTTACCTGCAAGTCAAAGCAAGAAGGGAAGGCAACACAAACCACACTGGCACGCTGACAGCTCGGCATTAGGAATACAGCCCTATGCCAATCGACGTCTGGGTGCCAAGGCAAGAAGGCAAGGGCACATTATTTAAGGACACATTTGAAAACAAGAATTAAATTGTCACAGAACTTACTTTCTTTCTCTTTCTACACCCTAACTTAAAGAACCAGCCTCTCCCCTCGAGGGAAATAGACAATGACTCAGAGTTCAAGGTGAATGAAAATGGAAATTTTAGTTCATTTCAGAGTGGCTTAGAGGAATGACATTTTCTTTAGCAAAACATAGGAAGAATCTTCTCCAAACCGAGTACTGACATTAGTGAGTCAGTAGACAGGAAGGAAAGAACTAAGAGAATGTGATGAGCACTTATGGCCATAATACATTTTTACTCTCAGTTCTGGAGATCATTTCATTCCAGTTTTCATTTATTCATGCATCCATATATTCGATGGAGAAATTGGTGGTGATCTTGGAAATAAAAGTTCTAGATCATTTGTGGAGCTCTTACTATGTACCCGCTCCTTTGTGAAATGCTTTGCTTGTATTCAGTCCTCAATGAATGCTGTGAGGTAGGTACCATTTTTACCCTCTTTTGACAAAGAGAAAATAGAAACACTGAGAGGTTAAGCCATTTGCCCAAGGTAACACAGCAGGTGAGTGCCGAGCAAGGGTGCAAACTGAGGCAGTCTGGCTTCAGAGCTGACATTTGGAACAAGTCTCTTGCCTGTGGCCACAGTGGTGGGGTAGTATTAGAACAGGGGCTTTGGACCAGGCGGGCAGCTATCCAATGAGTTGTTTCTGCTTCTGTAGGGTTTATTTTTATACCCTTACTGCCTTCCTTACAGGAGTGTTTTGGGAATGAAGAAGGGCAATATCCTACTGGTAAGAAGAAACGGATGACTCATGATGAAGAAGGAGGGGGGGGGAAGCCCTTTCAAGCTGAAGGATACCATTTTTCACACTGGAGGAGGTCACTGAATGCATCATAGGGGAGAAATGGATCTGAGAGGTCACATGGATAATAGTCCCACCTTTGGATAGGACACCCTGCTGCCAGAAAAATGATTCAAAAGAATTCTTGCTGCAGCAAGAGTATCAGGTTACTGGTGTTGAACAGCACCCAGGAGCATATGCTTTATTAAGTTGACCAGATGTCCTGTTTAGTCAGGCCTCACCAGGTATTTTAATAGTCTTGAAGAGTGTCTGGAAATAAATCACCTAGAGCAAGCGGACTTGGTAGTAAGTCCACTACTGGCATGTTGTTAAGGCTTTAGGCTACTTTGTGTATTTCCATTTGTAGCTGTTAAGGTTTCACCGAATAAGTCAGAGGGTTTCATAGCCTGGCAGTAACTCAAAGCTCTACATTCCTTTTCTGCCTTAGATTTAACTTATTCCAGTATTTTTCTCCTGAGTTTTTCTCTGTGCCAGCCACTAAGGATACACAGGTAAGCAAAGAATGATCCTTTTCCTTGGGAACTGAGTTGAAGCCCTATGAACTCTGAGACAGATCCTCCTCTGCTATTGCCAAGAAAGCTGTGCAAGATGTGGGGGAGATGGGCTTTCCCTCTTCTCCCTTCTTCAATGCTTTGCTTGCCAGGCCTCATCAGACCCTCCTACTTCACTGGTTCATGACTTTGTGCTGGTACGATGTTAGACGACTTTCAGATACAAATAAGAAATAATATTAGCTCACACTTAAAAGCTATGCATGTGGCACTCGTGTCTTCCATGACATGATGACCATGATGACTCTTTGAAGTAGATTGTATTACTATCTTCATTTCTTAAGTAAGGAAATCGAGTAGATTGTATTACTATCTTCATTTCTTAAGTAAGGAAATCGAGGCACTTCTTAATCGAGTTAAGAAGTGAGCACATAGTAAAATGCTCATCTTTGTAGAGCCAAGCAGTTTGGCTTCAAAGCACATGGTCACAATTACTGCTGTTCGCTGTCTCTGTGATAATGCTGCTACTAAAAGCATGTTTCAAGAGGAAATAAGAAAGAAGCTGACGTACAGAAGGGAGAAGACTCTAAGCAATAAATCATAGCAATATTGATAATTAGTGAGTTGACAAAGATTGTCTCCAATCCTCAGAGCCTCATGGCTCAATGGATATTATTTTACATATAAGGAAACAGACTGGGAGCAGCCAACTCTCAAATAACAAGGTTATGGAAGAATGTGGATTTGAATCCAGGTAGGTCCCCCTTGATCTCCTTCTGCTCCTTTTACTGAGCCATCCTGCTTCTTCCTGGTGACAAGCAGAGTGGCACAGAACATGAGGACAAATTTGGCCTCAAAATGGAAAACACTGTCCCTGGGATGATTAAAGGGAAACTATGATTTTGTAGAGAATACCAGAATTAGACAATCTTAGAAGTCACACAATAAAACACTTTGCCTAATGATTTAAACTCTGACAGTATTCCCACTAAATATTAGGTGGGAGACAAATTTGGGGATTGGAATGATTGATACCTGCCTCTCCCACCCCCTTGAGAAAGCACAATGAGAGAAAATTGGGCTTGAAAATCTAGATGCTGATCCAAACACTGGAAAGACTCAAGAGTAAGGCTTCTTCATTAAAGGAGGCCTCTGCCCAGGAAATCACCTTGCTGGCTCAATGCTTGACATTTTGCATTGTTTGCCCGTGTCACTGAGATCAGCATGTGTTCCACCAGGGGAACCTCTCCGAGTTGGAGGGCTGGCAAAGCTCCTGGACTACCGAACCAGGAGTAGTGGAGTGGAGTCTTACTGCCTCCTTGGTGGTGCAAGTTGTCAAAGCTGTCATTTGCAGTCACAGAGCTAGCTGCACTTAACAGGAAATCATTCCACTGGGTGTGCAGAAACACAGAGAGACACAGACATGCACGTGCCACGTGGAGAAACCACAGCCTCTGCTCTTACTCCGAGGATGGTTTACCTGTTCTAAACCTTGCACAGACCTGCCGCCACCCTTACATACCATTATTTGACTTGCTCGATGCCTCTCTTCACTTGTCAGGGGGTCTTTCTTGGCTGTATATTTTTTTCATTTCTTTTGTGAAAAGTGTTTTGCTTTAAGAGGAGCCGAACTCCTCCAGCCCATTCTGTAAGGGCAAGGAAACAAAAGAATAAGAACAGATAATAATAATAATTGAGCACACACTCTCTGGCATACACTGAGCTAAGTACTTCACATGAATTAGCTCATTTAATCCACACAAAAACCCTAATGAGGTAGGTACTATTATTAACCCCATATTATAGGTTATGCAACTTGCCCAAAGCACACGCTGACTCAGCTGGGACCCAGCTGCGGGCTGACAGACCTGAGCTGGCATCACGGACCCTGCAGCTCCCTGTTTCCCTGCGACTCTTGAAAGTATGCCAAGCTCCGTTAACTTGAGGCTACATGTTGTTAACTCCCTTTGAGTTTAGTTATTTTTGGATGGATAAAGGAAAGAATATTTTATTCAACCCTTGTTTCCCTATAATTCTTGGGTGAGGATTCTAAGAGATGATTTAATTTTCTCAATTACTTAAATATCAAGTTCATAACCTGACCATCACATTTCTTTGCCTACTTAATGGGAGCATTTTCTCTAGAAAAAAAAAATGTGTAAAAAGAAATGTAGTCTCTGTGAGGGAGGGGTAATTATTTTTGTCAACTATTGCATTCTGGGAATCAAGAACATGTGCCCGATACAAGCTAAGTGGTCAGTAACTGTTGATTAAATGGACGAAGGAAAGATTTAGGGAGTCACCTAGGTGCCTGTACCCCTTGACAAGATCACAGTGGACTCCTCAAAGTCACCACTAAATGCTGACCCCTAACTTCCCAGAGGCAGATTATTCTGAAATTTGGGAATAGCACTATTGAAAGGGCCCCTTACCTCTGTTTGAGGAGACAAAGCCACCTGTGTGTGTGCTTCTGAGTTAAGCATCCATGACTTTGGGAATAATTAGAAGGTTTGACAAAAGAAAGGAGGAATGCAGGCAATGTCATATACACTTGCAACCCTGTTAAAGCCATGAGCCACGTGGTTCAGCCCATTAGTAACTTGAAATTTGAAGTGCTGTCATCCAAATAAGAATTCTAAAGTGTTGTGGCATCTTGTAAGCACCTTAAATGGGAATATTATTAAAACCATCCATTCTCTTTTTTGGACTCAGATGTCTCTAGAATGTTTCATCCTCCATTCTAGAATCATCTCCCTCATTATTTACTCCATTCAACGTCTGCTATCACTCTGATGACCTACTCCTCATCTCGGTGCTTTGTCTTCCCACACAAAGGACTCTTAGTAGATTATTATCCTACCATTTAGGGTTCTCTAAAGAGGGAGAGTTCCTCTCCGCTTTGTTTTTTTCCTTCATCGTGTCTCCCAATTCAGCACAACAATTGGAAGAACCTTCTGCAGAAGATGGGAAAGAGAAAGAGTAGGCGAAATCCAAATTCTTTTGCAGGTAGATTGTAGGAGAAAGTCTCTAGATACCCAGACTGTTACCTTTTGTCCCATTAGTCATCAAATGACTATTCTGCAAAACTAAGGTATTTTTCCCAATTCTGCAGAAGTTTTAAGGATCCTCTGAAATCCTGTTTCTCAGATAGCATTCATCAGTCACCCAAAACCCCTTAGTTTCCATAGAGAAATGGCATTTATAAATCTAAAGGGCAGACTTAGAGAAAGGTTCTGTCCTACTATAGCTTTCTACATTATTTTGTAGCTTATTTGTTAACTCAAGCCAACATTTGGTTATTCTGTGCAAAATAGATTTAGGATCACAATCCTTGCCTACACATAGATTTAGGATCTATTTTCCTTCCTTTTTTCAGCACAGCCTACTTGGTTGATACTATATTAAACGGAGAATGCTCATTTGCTGTAGCTGTCCTCCTTGCACACATCAAAACTTCTCACTGTCACATTTCTGCCCAGATATTAATAAACATGAGTGGGAAGGGGAATAAATGCATGAAGTACTGCTGCTCAGGCTTTTTAAGCCTGTGGAGCTCCCCTGTCCTGCTTTGGTTGAAGATGAGGTGAAGATTAGGCACACTGGGAGCCCAGCTGTCTGAGGAAAAATCCCCAAGGGGAGAATCTGTCAATAAAAACAAGTATTTGGATGCCAATATGGAAACCTAGTTGGAGCCAATTTCCATGCTGCAGCACTGCTGTCATGACTCGGTGCTTCAGGATAACAGGAGGCAGATGGCCTCCAGGAAAATAAAAATTCAAGGATACTATGCATATGGTCATATTTTCCAAACTTTGAAGAAATTCTGCCCCTCAAAGTATATCTGCTTAATCTCTCCCAAGCAAAAAGGCAAGTAACCTTCAAAGGGCACCATATATTTCTTTTAATAATACATTGGCCCTTGTTCTTTCATAGATGTGAGCATTTATCAACCTTGGGGCCAGAGCAGTAGAAGTTTGCTTCTGGTAAGAGAGAGTTCTGGGAATGGTGTTTCATTTACTGAAGGAAGGGGAAGCTATAGATCTAGGAAATGATAGGCCTGGAAATATCTCCTTGCAGAGATGATATAAGGGACACTGGAGTTACTGTAGCCTAAGAGCACAGGCTCTCATCCAGGAGGCCCAGAGTCAAAGATGTGCTTGTTGGGCACTCAAAATATTTACAGAAACACAAGTGAAACAAAATAGATGCTGACATTTTAAAGTTAAGAGAATTCACATAAAAAATATTCAGATTACTGACGTAAAAAAAAATCAGAAGACCACATTCCAGCACTCACAATGCTGGAGCTGAGTAACCATCTCTGCAAACATGCATGTGCTCTTGGATTTGCCAATGTCCCCTCCTGGCTTTTTTTTACTCATTTGTGTTCCAACCTTGGCTACAAAGCCACAAACTCCTTTGTCCTGGGTTCTCGTTCTGGCTTGGCCACTTACACTTTTGAGTCCTTGGTCATATCATTGAAGGTTTTTAAGACTATATCTATTTATTTTTATAATGGAGATAATACCTTGCCACAGTGTTGGGTACGTTAAATAAGATATTCCATGTAAAGTGCTTAGCCAAGTGCCCATCATGTAAGTACTTAATGTATGTTAACCATTCTTATGGTTAAGGTCATTCTTGTCATTGAATGAGCTTGTCCAAATCATTTTTATCACTTTTCATTTTAATATAAATGAGGAAATACAAGACTAAAGTCCACAGATCAAAGTTTCCTATTGCCTGGATCTTTTGGGTCACTAGATGTACTTTGGACTAATTAGATTATGTAATTCGCCCAAAGCCATGTATAAACTGGGCAACTGTCTATTTCAATCAACCATCATAAGGATGATGAAACCTAAGGGTTCCATGGAGAAATGCCATGGTATGGGGCAGGCCAGGTGTGGTACAGAGGTCCGTAGCCACATCTAGCTAATTAGGGAAGGGCACGCACTAATCACCACCTAGAGACAGTGCAGTATAGTAGAAGAACATCAATGACTGTGAGACACCTGAGTTCAAATCATATCTCCATCACCTCAAAGTCACTTTGGTCAAACAACTCCTTTGAGTTTTGAGGTTCATTTCATAATTTATAAAATAGAGATGCTGACAACCCATCTCACATGGTTGCTATGAATGTTAATTAAAATAACGAACATTTAAATGCACAGCACAAAGTGCTAATACATGGTAATTATAAATAAGAGAGTAAATTATAATCAGCCATCTACTGAAAACAGTTAAAATCTTAATAATCCCCAAGAGTTTAAGAAAACCAGTCAGTGAACTGTTGTAAAATCTGATACACACAACTTCAAATTAGTGTCATGTACTTGTTGAGCCCATTATACTTGTCATTATTTACTGATCACCATTTCCATTATGCTTCATTACTTCCAATGACATTTCTGATAATGCTCCGGGAAGGGTTTGTTTCTTTGATTTGTATTCTAGGTTTGCAATGCATGGTCTCTTCTTCACATGAATGGTATTATGACTCCTTTCAATTTTAAAAAAAATTTATTTATTTATTTACTTGAGAGAGAGAGAGAGAGAGAGAGAGCGTGCGCATGTTTGTACATGGATTGGGGGAGGGGCAGAGGGAGAGAGAGAGAGAGAATCCCAAGCCAACTCCCCACTGAGTGTGAAGCCTGACATGGGGCTCTATCTCACCATCTCAGGGTTGTGAGCCAAATCAAGTCTGCTGTTCAACCAACTGAGCCACCGAGGCACCCCATCCTTGTCGTTTTAATTAGGACATAAAAATTCTGTTTTTGCCCTCTTCTCTACTTGAGTCTAGTCTTAGCTGATTAGAACTGAGAGTTGCAAATTATCTTTGTACATTATATTCAAAATAGTCTGTTTTGAAATTATTTGGAATGAATGTTTCTTAGTTCCTCAAATGGCCAGTGCATTCCTCACTCAAGCCTCTTCTTTCTTGAGCAGCCCATTTCTAAAGCCTCTCTCCCTCTCCCTCTCTCCTTGACTCTGTAATAATCAAGGCTTAGGACAGCATTTTAATCACCTGGAAAGACATAATATAATTTTATGTTATATAAAGATATAATATAATAATATAATATAATTTTGCTTCATTCAATTTTCTACAAACATTTGTTGAGTGCCTACTACGTACCAATCGCAGTCCTAACAATACACAGTAATGAGCATTTATATGTCACCTGGCACTATGCTTAAGTGATTTCATAATCTCATTGATTCCACCGAACAACCTTATAACACAGAAACTGTTAATGTTCCTATTTTATAGAAATGAAAACTGAGACATATAAAGATTAATCAGTTAATTCAATGAACAACTTATCTAAAGGCTAAGCCAAAACTTAACTCTCTCTGAATGCCAAGCCCTACTTCTAAATGATTGCACCAGCGTTTCTCAAAGTGGGGTGCTGACTTTGCCATCAGCTGCATTAGAATCACTTTGCTAAAATTACAGATTGGAGGTATGCCCTAGACCTGCTGAGTCTACATTTGCAATTTTGACAAATTCTCTGGGGAATTTCTGTGCTTTCTTAAGTTCGAGGGTGACTGATAAGGGGTTTTGGATAACAAATCTAAGAAACTGAGGCTGAGATGGGAAAGCAATTCTTCAAAGTGAAGGTGAACTTTCTGGAAGGAAGCTAGTTTAATGGCTCACAGTATTAAGAATCGGTTGTGAAAGATACTCTTGGTTACTCTAAAGAAGTATTATATAATTAAAATGTACTTGAACTCTACTTCTTTACAAAGCTCTAGTCATAAGGGATATGATTTTAAAACACAGTTGCAGGAAGAGGAATTCTACGTCATTTTCTATAATTCTGGAAAAACATGGTTCCAGCTCAAGAATATCCAAATGAAGAGTTTTGGGGGCAGCAATGTGGTAGACAGGGGAGATGTCTCAGAGACTTGATTATTTAGCTTGGTTTGGGGGAACTTGACAGAAATTAAAAGGACTCCCTCAGATACCTTTTGTGCCATGACTGTTGTCAACTCATTATCAGAAAGTGACTTTCCAGCATCATATGACAGCCACGAGAAGGCTGATGTTGATCAATTTGAATAACAAAGGCAACAGGGTCCAAATTGCAAGTGTGATTCTCCATACAACCAATTATGCCTGTAATGAAAACACCCTCCTCCAGGTGACCTGGAATTCTCATGAGAGAATTCCCTTGGTCCAGAGGAGGCCGGTTGGCTATTTCTCTGCTACTCAGAAAACAGCTCAGAGCCTCCACACTAGGAGGATGGTGAGTCATCAGTGTCCACTCTGTGTACAGAGGCTCAGCTTTCGTTTTCCTGTTACACTGTCCCAGTGTAAGAACAGTGTTTAAACACAAACCCTGAATTAAGACAAAGATAAAGCTGCTTCAACACTGGGGGAAAAATAGTCATTTAAAAAAAAGAGAAAAGTAAATCTCAACAAGGAAAAAGGGAACTTTGGACACAAAAAAATCAGTACTCTGCTATTTCATGAACTGATCGCTTTTTTTTTTTAAACTAAAATACAAGTTAGTCAAAGCTTAACAAGGGGAAAACATATAACAGTCTCTTCTCCTGCTTTTGTGAGTTCTTGTACTTTCTATTAGGTTCCTAAAATCTCGAGGGGAATATATTTTAACTGTTTATTAAAGCCAAAGTCCCTCTGACTATTCTTCTCATTTCTTCAACGTTTTATGAGATTCTTTGTTTTGAAGCCCTGTAAAGTATGAATATTCTACTTAAAACAGAACTGAAATTTTTATTGCTCCTCTGCAGAACAAGAACTCCCAAAGATATTGACCTACAGACCTTAGGCTTCATTCTCTACTTTCCTGCAAGTTGCCAGCTGATCAAGATTATCATGGGATTCCTTTACACCACTTCTTCCTCCCATTCTCCACTTACTCCTCTCTCTTTCCTCCCCTTTGCCTTGCTCTTGGTAACTTCCTCAACACTTTCTTCTCTCAGGGGTAATGATATTGTCACCTGGAATGGATATCTGTTGAGTGGTCTTGTCTTTCATCACTATTCTGTGATATGGTAGTAGAACCTCTGTTTTCCATTTGGTGATCCATCCATGTGATTTTTGGTAAAGCTATTAATCAGATGGAAGTGGACACAAGACCCAAACCAGTCAATCAGGATAACCACATCGTGGACCCTACCTCAAGTCCGAGAGAGGGCACTGATAAATGTGGGACCAACAGGGCCCCAGAGAGAGAGGTTCACTCTATTTGGAATCACTACTGACCAAGATTCATGTGGTTGCTGGGGAAACGGCTCAGCCATTTCACTAAAAATTCTAGCTATTAAAATGACAAACCCAGAGTTGCTGTGACCATATTTACTGACATGTGGACAGAGCCAAAGCTGAGAGAGAGGGAAACCTCCCATCATTTTCATTCTTGGATTCTGTCATGTCAGAAACCAGCCTCTCATCTTAGACTTCCACAATCTTGGAACCAACAAATTATCTCTTGAGCTTACATTCGTTTGAGTTGAGTTTTTGTTACCTGGTTCTTTTATTGCTTTCAAGAATTTTGTCATCTCATGAGGGAATATATAGTTGTAGTGGAAGGCGTCCTGTCATATGTGTACGGGAAGTACCTGCAGACATCACTCAGGGACAGAGAACAAAGATGACTCATTCCCAGTGAAGACACTGAGGAAAACTGCAATGAAGGAGGAGGTGGCACTGGGGGTGAGCATTGTAGAGTAAGCAGAAATTCCAGTGATGGGTAGGAAGTGAGCATGGAACGTACTGGTAATGAAAAAGGGCAGTGTGCTCACAAGGGATAACTGCAGGAAAGCCGTGACATGTTCCAAGACTGGTGAGCATTGTTCTTCCATGTTCATTGTGGCAGGACCTCAAGGGGGTGGACGTATCCTTAGAGCAGGTAGTCAGTTGGCTAGAGTCAGCTTTTGGCAACCACTGGAAACCATTCCAAGAAGTAAAGCCATTATTCTACAGGTGGTGAGGAGCTGCTGGTGTTTCTTTATAACAGGATTAACATGGACAGATATGCATTTTAAGAAGAAAATCCTGGCTCCCTCTCTGTGCAGTCACTATTTCCTGGAGGATGGCCTCCTGGCCTCCCTGCTTAAATTCATTGCCTCTATCCTCTATATCTGGCACCTCATCCTGCTCAAACAGAAAGTGCAAAATCTGAGCAGAGTTTCTGAAACAATTCTGAGATTTAATCAGAGTGTGAGGTTAGAGAAGGCAGCATAAGGGCAAGCTTAAGGGCACCGGCACTAACCAGAGGACGGGAGGCTCATCACTTGAGATAGCAGACCCTGGTGATATCACACCCAGATCCCCATTACAGGCAGGTGCAAACTAACTCCAGGTGATCTAAATATGTTGATAAGGATGCTAAGTGTTGGCTGCTAACAGCTCACTGCTGCCCTTCTTCCAAAAACGTGCCCGAACCCCCGGTGACCAATGACTGGCTGATGAAGAACATCAACGCTCAGTCCCCCTGCCTCAAATCAGTTTAACCTGTGGTTTAATTCATGCTCTCACATTCTCACAAGATCCCCTGATTCTCCCACTGCCTCAAAAAATCACTTGCACAAGACAATCCACCTCAGGCTCTGCTTTTAGGGAACCTGACCTAAGATACTTGACCTTATTTGTAAAATGGGGTTATTGTAAGGATTAAATGTTAATATAAGTAATATAATTAAGTAAATAAGTTAATATAAGTAAAGCAGAAGTTAATTTAACTAAATAAATACATATGTTAATATAAGTAAAGCAGAACAGTAGGTAGCGCAGACCAGGTGCCCAATAAGTATCTATTTGTATTAATGTTATGATATTAGTTCTTCAAGTATCTTATGAATCTCTGCTCCACTCAGATCCCCTTACTATTTCTCTAAGCTGAATTTTCCGCACTCGTTTTGTTTACAATAATGGTCCTGTCATCTGATTTCTCCATCCTCTCCTTCCTTCTTTTCCTCCCTTCTACAAATATTAAGAGTGCTTATGTACACCAGGCACTGTTCTAGGGATGAATTAGGGCAAGTTATCTAAAGGAGCCTCAGTGTCCTCAGTTTTAAGATAGGGATCCTAAAAATCTACTACATGGAACAGTGTTGGAATTAAATGAGAAAGTGGTTCATAAGTTCATGACTACTAACCACTCTATAAGCTTTCCTGTTTCTCCGCCCCTTCCCCTTCATCTCATAATCATAATCATTTCTTGGCCTGAAGTCGATAGCAGAGACACCCAGAGGGGTGAGTGTTAGTTACTGGTGCTGGGTTCTGTGGGCTCCTTTGATAGATGTGTCATTCCTCTATTTCAAGGGTCAGTAACAGAGCTTCCCTGACAATTAGAACCTTGCTTTTCCCAGTAAAAGCTTTGTGATCCCTGCACGTATCCGTGAAATGCGCATGCTGCAATGGAAATCCGTGCAAGCTCTGAATTGCTATGAAGTGCTAGGCCATGAATCGTCATCAAGGAGTCACCTTGGGCAGCTTAGTGGTCTCCTTGATGTCCAAAGTCCAGACTCCACCCTCTGCTGGCAGCCTCTCACATTAATGATAATGTGGCCGGTGATGAAAGCCTGGGCGCTGAATGCAAGCCGAGATAGCAGAGGGGAATTTGAGAATAAAGCAGGGTTTGAACCCGATTATGTAAACAGTTCTTTCACTTTCCTTGATCTTTGTGAAAAAAAGTTTTTTTCATCTTGACTCTTTGAGTTCAAGTTCAGGGTCTCACAGTTTCCTGGGCTCCCTTTGAGTTCAGCCACAGTTTAAGTGAGCAAAATGGAGAAGAAGTGGTATTCCTTCTGGATTCCAGCAAAAAACAGCAGAATACATTTAACACACCACTTGGTGAAATTGCTGTGTCAGTGTTGGGGATCAGATCCTACCCACAGTCAAAGTAGGTGTGTGTGTGTATGTGTGTGTGAATTCACACTGAATCATTTCTCTTTTTTTATCTAAGATTTTATTTATTTATTCATGAGAGACACAGAGAGGCAGAGACATAGGCAGAAGGAGAAGGAGGCTCCATGCAGAGAGCTGGTTTCGGGACTCGATCCCAGGACACTGGGATCATGACCTGAGCCAAAGGCAGATGCTCAACCACTGAGCCACCCAGATGCCCCACACTGAATCACTTCTACACTTTCATTTTATTTTTGCATTTTTTTTCTCCTCCAAGTTTTGTTCGTTTTTTATTCCTCACTTTGGAAAATAACTGTACAGCATTTTGCCCACTTGAGAACTTACTTTCTTTTCTATGTCAAATTCAAGATGGTAAATGAAGTCTAAACTGTGTTGGGGTTTTTATTTTTTTTTTTCAGTCATGATTTTTCACAATGATTTGTTAAGACAGCACATTTTTCTTTTGATTTATACAATGCCATGTAAATGCAGTCTATCATCACAGTCATTATGGTGTTTCAATAGGTGGGCCACAAATGTGCTTTAACCGGAATTCCTTTCTTAATATTTGAACTTCTGGTTTTATGATTCTTTCAGGTAATTAGTTGGCTTTGTTGAGAAAGGAATGCCTCCCACTGAATTAAAAAATAAATATTAATGCAAGTTGGAATGCTTTGAAATGAATAAGGAATTGTCTCGAAATCGTAACAAGTTTTGAAATTTATATTCAATATGCTTACAAGATTTGTTCTAAGGATCTACATTCAAGAAGGTTTGAAAGAAAGATTCTAATATTCATAATGATTGTACTTTTATATATTTGTTCCTTTCTTCCCAAGCCCTAAAAGGACTTCAGAAACATTGTAGCTGAACTGATAGAAGTAAAGAAGTGGGTATTGTTTAATGTCTGACTTGAAAGGGAAAAGGTTAACAGGTTAGTAATGGGAGCAACTAAAATATGGATAGTGTAGGGCCAAGTGGGTGAATTGCTACTCTCTCCAAACAAGGGTACAGAGAAAACAACTATCTGTTGTCACGTATGAAGAATGTTTTGCATTCCTACTATGTTCATATTTCTAAGCTAGGTGCTGTGGAGGAAGAAAATCTGAACCTTGCTTGGTCTGTGGTATCTGGAGAGATGAGGTTCTGAGTGAGGCAGAAGGCCTCTCACACATATCAGATCATAGCTGAGGGCTGGGACTGGATTCCGTGAGCAAAGTTTGGTAGGAGGTCTGAATACAAAATTTCGTGTGGAATCCCAGTGCTGGTAGCTTTATTGAAATTCTTTAGTTATCTCACCAACCATCAGCTCCACAAAGTAGCTTAGCAGTAGTTCCAGAACTGCCAGGGTAAGGAAACTTCTGGTTCTTCTGGGCCAGAGAAAGTCTACATCTTTCAGCCTCTAAACCATAAGACTTTCCTTTCATAATGTTAAAGGTAGCTCCACCATAGGATTAGAATATCTGAATATAAAGGAGCATACAGGGACACCTGGGTGGCTCAGTGGTTGAGTGTCTGCCTGTGGCTCAGGTCATGATCCCTGGGTCCTGGGATTGAGTCCCACATCAGGTTCTCCATAGGGAGTCTGCCTCTCCCTCTGCCTATGTCTCTGCCTCTCTCTCTGTGTCTAATAAATAAATTAATTAATTAAAATAAATTTAAAATTAATTAAAAATCTTAAAAAAAAAAAGGAGCATACAATGCTGAAAAATGTGGTCAACATCTAGTGTTCACAAAGCCTGGAATGAGTGTCAATCACTTATATATCATATGCTGCTAGGACTTCTTGGTGAAACCAAAAGAGAAGGTCTGAAGAAATCTGCATGCAACTTATCATCTGGTTAGGCCTCTTCCCATTGCCTATAGTGGTATTAGAAAAACACTGTTTTTGTTTGTTTTTTTGTTTTTTTGTTTCTCATTAAACTTTTGTTTTAATGGGTCTCAAAATTCTGTGACAGATTTTTGGTCAAGTTGTTTCCATTAAAAAGTACTGATTTTAAAAACTAATAACTTAAAACTGCCACACACGCACACAAAAAAAAAAATGGTCCACAAAACATTCTCCTTTCCTTCTGAAGGTTTTACGATGCATTGTTATCATTAACCAGTCTTTTACTATTAAACTTAAATGGCCAATTGACACAAACAGTTCTGAGACCATTCTTCCACCACTGATTAAGACTGGGGTGGCAGGTATTGGGGATAATATTCATTTAGCCTTCTGAGCTTTCTGGGCAGACTTGGTGACTTTGCCAGCTCCAGCTGCCTTCTTGTCCACTGCTTTGATGACACCCACAGCAACCGTCTGTCTCATGTCACGAACAGCAAAACGACCCAGGGGAGGATAGTCAGAGAAGCTCTCAACACACATAGGTTTGCCAGGAACCATATCAACAATGGCAGCATCCCCAGATTTCAAGAACTTGGGACCATCTTCCAGCTTCTTTCCAGAACGACGATCTATCTTTTCCTTCAGCTCAGCAAACTTGCAAGCAATGTGAGCTGTGTGACAATCCAGCACAGGTGCATATCCAGCACTGATTTGGCCTGGATGGTTCAGGATAATCACCTGAGCTGTGAAGTCAGCTGCTTCCATTGGTGGGTCATTTTTGCTGTCACCAGCCACGTTGCCACGACGAACATCTTTGACAGATACGTTCTTGACATTGAAGCCCACATTGTCCCCAGGAAGAGCCTCACTCAAAGCTTCATGGTGCATTTCAACAGACTTTACTTCAGTTGTAACATTGACTGGAGCAAAGGTGACCACCATACCAGGCTTAAGAACACCAGTCTCCACTCGACCCACTGGGACAGTACCAATACCACCAATTTTGTAGACGTCTTGGAGAGGCAGACGCAAGGGCTTATCAGTTGGACGAGTTGGTGGCAGAATGCAATCCAGGGCTTCAAGCAGTGTGGTTCCGCTGGCACTCCCATCTTTACGGGTGACTTTCCATCCCTTGAACCAAGGCATGTTAGCACTTGGCTCCAGCATGTTGTCACCATTCCAACCAGAAATTGGCACAAATGCTACTGTGTCGGGGTTGTAGCCAATTTTCTTAATGTAGGTGCTGACTTCCTTAACGATTTCCTCGTATCTCTTCTGGCTGTAGGGTGGTTCAGTGGAATCCATTTTGTTAACACCAACAATTAGTTGTTTTACACCCAGTGTGTAAGCCAGAAGGGCATGCTCACGGGTCTGCCCATTCTTGGAGATACCTGCTTCCAGTTCACCAACACCAGCAGCAACAATCAGGACAGCACAGTCAGCCTGAGATGTGCCTGTAATCATGTTTTTGATAAAGTCTCTGTGTCCTGGGGCATCAATGATGGTCACATAATACTTGCTGGTCTCGAATTTCCACAGGGAGATATCAATGGTGATACCACGTTCAAGTTCAGTTTTCAGTTTATCCAAGACCCAGGCATACTTGAAGGAGCCTTTTCCCATCTCAGCAGCCTCCTTCTCAAATTTCTCAATAGTTCTTTTGTCGATCCCACCACATTTGTAGATCAGATGGCCAGTAGTGGTAGACTTGCCGAATCTACGTGTCCAATGACGACGATGTTGATGTGAGTCTTCTCCTTTCCCATTTTGGTTTAGGTTTAGCGGTGGTTTTCACGACACCTGTGTTCTGGCGGCAAACCCGTTGCGAAAAAGCAAAACACTGTTTTTAATTGGATTGGTGTGCTGAAGGCCAGGGGATGAAAGTTGCAAGAGGTGTTTTGATGTTTCACTTTTATATCATAGAGATCATCTGATCTGCTGGCCAACTGTATAGGCCTTTATGGGCGCCAGGGCTACGGAAAAGAAAAACTTCACACTGTGTTTTAGGTAGGGGTAACTGTCCCTATCCAAGGAAGTAGGAAGCAGAAAAATGGGTTGCACTGGGAGAGTAGAGGCTTGGCTCTTGGTCCCCATCTGTCTCTAACCAGCTGTGGGACCCGAGACAAATCACTTCTCTTTGGGCCTCAGATTTGCCAATGGCAAAATGAAGTGATGACCCAGATGACTTCTTATCTCAGAACTATTAAAAAATTTGAATTTGTTCTTTTCTTCTGTGAAGAGGCTTGTTTTGCCCCTCATAGGAGCTTAGAGCCTTGCAGTGAGTTAATATGGAAAATGTGCACATAGCCTGAATCTCCTATTTTTTCCCTCCTGCCCAAGGGTACCATCAGTTACTGTCAGCACCAGTATCGAAATGAATGTATTTCTGCCTGAAGCTCTCAGTCACATGGACAACCTGCTTTAAAACAAAGTATATTTATCTAAATTCAAATTTATTGGAAATTATGTTTATCCTCATTTTTACACGATAAGAGTTATTGCTCTATTGAGGGGCACCTAGGTGGTTCAGTCAACTGTCTGCCTTGGGTCAGGTCATGATCTCAGGGTCTTGGAATCGACTCCTGCCTTAGGCTCCCTGCTGGGTGGGGAGTCTGCTCCTCCTTCTACCCCTCCTCCTGCTTGCGCTCTCTCTCTCTCTTGCTAACTCTCTCTCAAATAAATAAATAAAATCTTTAAAAAAGTTACTGCTCTATTGCAACAAGCAGCAATTGCAAAGAGAAAGTGAATTTAAAAAGAGAGTCAAACTAGGGATGAGAAAGGTAAAATAAGAGAAGCTATTTTGTATTATCTCTCAAATAAAACTGGTATTTTAGAGGTGATACAGCACAAGCTAATTTAAAATATTACCCTGAAAGAATGGAGAGTGAATGTGTGGAAAATCAAAGCAGAATAAGTTCTTTGAAATACCTTGGTTCATAATAATCAAGTTTTGAGTGAACCATTAAAAATGGTTTCTTCTCACTGAGACGTCTTTTTCAAAACTCAAAAGAATTATAAACACTTTGTCTTTTTGACAAATTGTTTCCTAAAATGATCATTTTGATTATGCATATCTAACAGGTGGATTTGCACTGCTGGTCAGACTCTTTGCCATGCCGAAATACCTAGAATTCTTTCTATGCAGTATTTCCCAGACTTTAATTATGTTTCAAAGACTATTCTGCAGTGGGAAGAGACTCCCAATGCAAAGGCTCATTTTATTTCCCATCTTGCCTAGTACTCATTTCTGGGTTTTGAAAATGTGTCATTTCAGCACAGACCGTGTCTGTAGGCACTACATGAGTGGACTTTGATTTGACCAGCCCATTTAATTGAGAGCATCCTAATGGTCATTGGGGATCACAGGCTTTGATAGATTCAGTAATGGATGGATTGGTTATTTGATGTTAAAAGTAGTTCAAATTTCCCTGGATGAGAACAGACCATCAATTCAACTGACTGAGACACATTAAGCAGCTCCTGGTGGGTGAGCTGTGTCTGATTCTGCCAGTATTATAAATTATTGGTGGAGAAGAATCAACATGCTGCTTAAAAAGTCTTTAGACAGAGCCCCTGGGTGGCTCAGTCAGTTAAGTTACTGCCTATTGATTTCAGCTCCGGTCATGATCTCAGGGTTGTGAGGTCGAGCCCTGCTTGGGGCTGCATGCTGGGCATGGAGCTTGCTTAAGATTTTTCTTTCTCCCTCTTCCTTTCTTTCTCTAAAAAAATAAAATAAAATAAATATAAATCTATAGACATTGTATTTCAAGATGTCATGAATATTACTTTAGTCAGAATGATTTAAAAAGTTATTTGGAGCTTCTAAAAATGTTAAGAGTACAATTGAAACCAAATTTAAAAAATAACACAAATAAGATTCACCATAGGAAAAAAAAGCTCCTAAGCTAGTGAATAAGAATCCTAAGCATAAAGATTATTGTTTGGAAAAGCTAAGATTCACTAGTATAAGTAGTTTTATTTAGGAAATCTAAGAAGGGATGAATTAAAAATAGGTGGCCAATGCACCAAGATGGGAAACAGAGAGGTAGGGAACAGTCTTTTGGCGAGATAATAAAAGAGAATCACATTACAGCAGAGATTCTTTCCATAGGTCTCTCTCTTTAACTGCTGTTCGCACTCACATGAGGCATTTGCAATTGCTTTTATATTGGGAGTCTCTGCCCTCTTTGAAGATTACTCTTCAAGGCATAATTAGGCATGGGAAATAATGCCTGGACATAACTATATCCAATACTCTACGTGTGTGTGTGTATGTGTGTGTGTGTGTGTGTATGTGTGTGTGTGTGTAGTCAAAGAGAGTGGGCTCTGAAGGTTGAGAGAGTATATTACCATAGCAGTTCCTAAAACCTACATCCAAAGTGAGAAAGTGAGCATTTAAAAAAAATTTTTTGACCTGATCACCTCCGTTCAGTACAACCGTGTGCAGCCAACAGATAGACAAATCTATCCTGAATCACATACCAATGCAGAGCTCTCTTCATGATTTTATTTGAATACAGTATTCATCATTTAGATAAAAAAACTTTGCTTTATTGTGGCAGCAGACTCACTTGAATGCAACTATTTTCATAGGAATTTCCTAAGGTGGATTTAATTTCTTCTTTAAGAAACTTCTAAGTCACATATGGTTCACTATTTATTCCCCAAGCATTTGTTTTAATCATGCATAATCTATGGCTGCATCCATCATGAGAAGTTAATAGAAGAACTCAGACCAGTGAGACCACATGAGAAAGAGTGGAGTATCCACAGCCTTTCAATATGTATTGAGCACTCAGATGTGTATGAGGCCTGCTTTCAATGCTAATAGTGATGCAAAGATAAATTGGCTAATAATGGCCACTGTGCTCTGCATTAGTTCAATCACATCTGGAGAAATGTGTACAGTTTTGTTTCTTGTCTTATGTGCTTGATCTGAGGGTAAGAAATATGTTCTATGGGAGAAATGAAAAGGGATTAGTGATAGTAAGCCTGAAAAATAAGAGGCTTGATGAAAATAAGGTAGTGTCCTCCAAACCCTGGGAAGTCAGGAAGCACTTCTGTTTGATTTTCCCAGGTCTTTGCATCATGGCATAAAATACATATTCAGTAAGTATCTATGGACTGAGTTTTTGAGAGGAAACCAAGTTAGAGAGGGATGACATATGTTTTGTGAAGCTCAAGGAAGAAGAGATAGAAGTAATGGTAGAAGTTGATTAGCCATAAATTCTGTCTTACTATAAGAAGAGCTTTCCTACACTGGCCCAAAAGGGTGAAAGCTGCTTATAAAATGTTGAGTTTATCAAAAGTAGAAAGAGGGTAGCCTGGATGGCTCTTGGTTTTGGCTCAGGTCGTGATCTCATGGGTCGTGACATTGAGCTCCATATCTGGCTCCACGCTCTGTGGGGAGTCTGCTGGAGATTCTCTTTCCCTCTCCCTTTGCCCCTCCCTCTGCTCATGCAACTCTCCGTGTCTCTCTCTCTCTCTTTCAAATAAGTAAATAAATAAAGCTTTAAAAAACAGTAGAAAGAAACATTCAACTAAATGCTGGAGAATCATTTTAGATGTAGTTTCTGCTTGGGATAGAAGATTTAACTGAATAATTGCCAATTTTCTGTAATAGTATAATTGAGTTACTTGATAAGTTTTACATCAATGATCTCGATGATTTATAAGAAAACACACCTGTACATTTCTTTCCATTTTTCTTTAATATATCTATGAGAATAAAGCCTGATCATACTAGGACATGACTTGGACACTTGGCTTGTATTTCAGCTGGTTTTCATTTTTAATCATGACCATGTTCTTTGACAAATTCACAACAGAAATCTCTACACCTAGCTATAAATACATGGAGTTAGAAAGTCTATGCCACATCAGTAGAAGCATCCTTTAGAATTTAGGTACTTCTAGGAGCCAGCTCTTCCCAAAATGTGATTCCTTTTTCCATATACCCTCTTTCCTATTTTCCACTGCCCGCCCCCGCACTGTGCACTTCAGAAAGCAAGCCAGGCCATGGTGCCTTACTGTGATGGCGCACCCACAGCAGAATGGCCCCATGTTGCTCTCTCAGCCCCTTCTAGAGCAGGAAGACAGATTCAGAGATCCCAAAGGTCAACAACAGGGCAACTGCCAGCTGAACCTCACAGTGGCAGGTGCAGATGAGGAGGGAATTTGACTAACTGGACAAATTCTACTGTCTCAAATCTGGCCAGTTAAAATCAGACAGAAACAACCTAATTTTTATAACAGAACCAAAAGAAAAACCAGACCAGTTCAGCACATTCTCAACCCACAGCAATTAAATGCCTGTGAGTAAGTTATAAGGACTAAAAAAAAAAAATCTTTCTCAAAATTGTTTCATGGTTTTACATCATTTAAAAATATAAACTAGAGGGGCAGCCCAGGTGGCTCAGCAGTTTAGCACCGCCTTCAGCCCAGGGCCTGATCCTGGAGTCCTGGAATCAAGTCCCACATCAGGCTCCCTGCATGGAGCCTGCTTCTCCCTCTGCCTGTGTCTCTGCCTCTCTCTCTCTCTCTCTCTCTCTCTCTCTGTCTGTCATGAAAAAATAAAATCTTTAAATATATATATATATATATATGCTAGTGACTTCAATATTTCATTCTATTATGTTTATCTTAAACATTAGGAGTCCTCAGTTATATGCTTGGTTGTTCTTATATTGGATTTAAATGTACAGGAGCACATGCTAGATTAATTAATATGTAGGTTAAAACTCTCTCTTAGTCTAAAATATTTTAAATGGTCTAACATCTGACACTGTAGAGTGAAAACTAGAAGAGTGATGACAACAACCAGAAAAATATGAGCAGTTATCATGAATTATTGGGCTTTTAGCTCCCTCAACGAGATCGGTTTTGTTCTTATTTTTATTATTGAAATAAGAACAATGGGACAGTGAAAAGTTAAGCATCTGACACGAGCTCACACAGCCACTAAGTGGTAGAGGTGGCACTGGAACCTATGGCATCTGACTCTAGGGGGATTGCTTTTTATCCACTATCATCTCCCACCTGCCTCTAGTCAGAGAATGAAAGCACCAAGAGGATGATTTGGCAGAGTCCTAGAAATATTGAAACAGGGACCAGATGGAGGCCCAGAGAAAGGCTCAGATTACAAAACACGCAATGACAGAGCAGTTTTAACCTTCTCTTGGCATCAGTGACTCAACCTACTACGGCAGTGGGCTAAAGGATGCCAAGTCTCTAGCTGTGTGGAAGGAATGTTGGGTGGATCCTTCCTGCTGTCTCTGACTTCCTACTCACGGAGAGAGGAAATCTTCCACACAGCTTACTATCTGCAATTATTAATATGACTTTCTTCTTCCATCATCTTCATCAACATAATTTTACTACTCCAGAAGACTCTTGCCCAGGAAGAAAATCATTGCAACCAACTTTGTTGTTCATTCCAGGAATTGAAAGACTCATCAATTTATTCAATAGAAAGCATCAACTAACAGTTTATAGTCCAAGACTCTGAAACTCTAACCTCAAAATCCTCCCTTTGCTGTTTTTACACATCCCAAATTATTTGGTCATAACATTGACCTAATCTTAGCTAGATCCCCTGCATAGACGGGCGTACTTTAAACCAGACCTCAAACCTCAATCAGTATCTCAACGTCTCTCAGGTGCTGTTGTGGTTCTCTAGAGGGGTGTTCTCCTCACTTGCACCAAGCAATGAACTGGGCTTTATCACCACATAGTATTTGGTATATTTTGTGGGGCCAGCATTTAACACCTCAAGGGTAAGTCAGTCACTTCTTCTAGAAGTCTCTCTGACAACCCTTCCCCACTCCAAAGGAAAACTGTGGGCAGTTAGGACTTGTCACAATCTGAATATTCATAGCTCTTTGATATTGTTAGAATATTTATCATTTCTCTCATCACTGCTGA
This sequence comes from Vulpes lagopus, assembly GCF_018345385.1. Taxonomy (NCBI): domain Eukaryota; kingdom Metazoa; phylum Chordata; class Mammalia; order Carnivora; family Canidae; genus Vulpes; species Vulpes lagopus. The sequence continues at coordinate 88,091,608 of NC_054831.1, forward strand.
AGCTAAAGCAAAATACTATCAGTATATAAGTATTAAAGGATTCAAGATGTCAATTTCAGTTTATTTAATTTTATTTTTAAAAAATATTTTTTAAAGATTTATTTATTTATTTTTATTTATGATAGACACACACACACAGAGAGAGAGAGAGAGAGAGAGAGAAAGAAAGAAAGAAAGAAAGAAAGAAAGAAAGAAAGAGAGAGGCAGAGACATAGGAGGAGGAGAAGCAGGCTCCATGCCGGGAGCCTGATGTGGGACTCGATCCCGGGATTCCAGGATCGCACCCTGGGTCAAAGGCAGGCGCCAAACCGCTGAGCCACCCAGTGATCCCCCAATTTCAGTTTAATGTGAAATGTTTGCTCTTTGCTTAAAATCTCCATGAAACTTCATTAAAAATCATGCTTTGTTTGCCTAAATGATTTATTGTGATAGAAACAGCATAATTAAGAAGGAGAAAAGACAGAAAAATGAACATCTATAGCTGTGTGTCATTGAGAAGGTTTGATATAGAAATTGAATTCATACATTATGGAAGCGTTAACTATTGCTCAAAAATAATTTACTTCTTTGTTGTTTTGGTTTTCATATTACGACGTTACAGAGAGTATATGAAATGTGTATGTGTAGTTTAAGAAATAGTAATAAAAGGAGCAGCCATGTACTCACTACCCAGGTTAGACTAGAATGTTACCAGGATCCCACACGGCCTCATCTTATGTTTTCACAGTATATTATTGTGGTGTCTGGATGCACTTTTCATCACTGTGTTTCTCAAACTTACTGCAAAGTGGCTACGCCAACTTTTTCTTCAAGTGGCATCCCTACAATGTGATTTATGGTAAGCATTTTATCTATAGAAAGGAGTTTGACAATAAATCTTCAGATGAAAAATCCTAGTAAAAACCAGGAAGAGACTTGGTGATATAACTCAATATAGTGATTTCTTTTTCTTCTTTATCCCTTGAGTCCATAATGAAATTGTTCTTGAATGCTTCCTTGCTGCCATGACGACTTGGACCACTGCTACACCCCCACCTCATTTGAGCCCTACCTCTAGGCTAATCATTTATAGACCTTGAGCAGTGACTGTGTGTTTGTGCACAGTCCTATCCTCGGCACCCCCACAGCCCCTGCACCTACATGTGCTCAGCACATATGAATTAAATGAATGACTGGCATTCTCAGCAGCCCGTAAATCTTGACAAAATCTGCGGTCATTCTTCAGATTCTCATTCACGTCTTCCATTCTCCCCCTTTGCTCCTGCTACTGTTTCATGGCCTGGCTTAGGTGTCCTCTGCCCTTGGCAGGGACTGCAGGAGTTCTACCCTAGTGGTGGAACCAGAATAAACAGACTGACACCCGTGGTTTGTTGTGGCTTCTCTTTCGTTGTCTCTCTCTTTTGTAACTCTTCTTTTTGAGAATTTATTTTCTGTTAGAAGTTTTCATTGGATGTTTTCATTTCAAAAAAATATGTTATTTGCAAGAAATGAAATAATGCAAAGACATGTAAAGAAATATGCCTTTTCCAATCCTATCTTTCTGCCAGTGTTAACAGATTAAGATGGTCCAGTCTTTTATCAGTGTTCTTAAAACTACATACAAATCTCTCTCTCTCTCTCTCTCTCTCTCCCCCCCCCCCCCCAGTAGAAAGAGCATTTCCCCCAACTGGTCATACCGTTGTTAGAAGAAATTACATTATATGTGTTATTCTGAAGCCTTATTTTCTCACTTGGAAAAATCATGATTTGTAGATATGAGCCTAACTTGATTTTTTAATGGTTACTGATATCCCACAGTATAGAGGTGCCATAATTTTTTCAACCATTTTCTAATGGACATTCTAGTTTTTGGTTCTTTGCCCTTTGAAGCAATACTGGAGCAAATACCCTTGTGTGCGTGTGTGCATGTATCTGTAAAGTTTTTATTATTTCCCCCATAAACTGCCAGAGATAAAAGTAAATAAGAAATTGCAGGAATTTCTTTTCATTGAGTTTCTTTCATCTTATAGGAGTTTCTTTATTCAGGATAAATAAGATTCACAATAAGGTGATGAGGCATTTCAACTCATCTCTGAGAGGATGTGAAGTTTTGCTACAATGTAAGCTGAATGAGACTTTTTTTTTTTTAACTGTCTAGTTTCACCTTGTGGTACTGGGCACACAATCAAAGAAAAGTAGTCAAAAACACCAAAAGCTTTCTGTTCAAGGAAGTATACATAGAAATTTAGAATGAGTTGGATGGCAACTGTTCTTTGTTAGAAAACAAAATTGTTTACTACAGAATAAATGAGATGTTGAATGTTTCAGCTCCATTTGGGAGTGATGTATGTTTTAAGGCACAATTCCTCTTGCTAATCACAAATTCAGAACTCCTTGGATCTCCATGCTATAGGAGGAATGTGTTCAAACGTCCAGCTGCTAACCACAGAAAGTCTATAATTGGACTGGAAAGAGTGCAGATAATGCACAGTTTTTACTCCATTTAAGGAAAGCCCACAAGGCATGCAGAAATTGTTTGCATCATATTCAAAATGTTTGTATGACAGAAAGGATCCTTAAAACTAGTTTGGGAACTAAAATTTTTTATTTATTTATTTATTTATGATAGTCACAGAGAGAGAGAGAGAGAGAGGCAGAGACACAGGCAGAGGGAGAAGCAGGCTCCATGCACCGAGAGCCTGACATGGGATTCGATCCTGGGTCTCCAGGATCGCGCCCTGGGCCAAAGGCAGGCGCCAAACCGCTGCGCCACCCAGGGATCCCTGGGAACTAAAATTTGAAGCATAATGCATGTGTATGAAAAATACGTGTAATGGGAATATTTCTTTTTAGAATGTTACAGAATTATACCAAACTTTTTCCCCCGACATCCATCTCACTCATCATATAAAAACAAGTCACAATATTTTAACAATTAATTCCTTCAGTTTTCAAAGGTGAAGCCTTCTCCAAAAGCCCATGCTATACTATATAACATATATGCAAATAGAATCTCTCCTTAACTTCCACCCACCACTTGCTTACAGTGAGCAAACAGCAATTATCACATAGCATGATGAGAGTTGTAATGGTGGTGGAGGGGAGTTCAGGTGCCCTTAGGAGAAGTTTCTGGCCTGGATTTGGGCTCAGGAAAGACCTTGTTGGACCAGTAATGTCTAAGCTGAAGGACAAGTTACAGTTAGATAAAAATTATTTCAGGTAGAGATACTTCCTGAAAAAATCAAGGGATGAAATAGAACACAAATGCATTAAGGTATAACAAGTCATTTTAAATGGATAGAGCACAGTAAATGAGGGGTGAGAAGGAGGTGACAGCTCAGGGTGTAGTCACAGGAAGAAATGACGTTTGGGGCTTTTGCTTCTGCAAGATCAAGCCAGCAGCAGTGTGGAGAGAGTCTAAGAGTGAGATATGAGGGGGCACCTGGGTGGCTCAGTGGTTGAGCATCTGCTTTTGGCTCAGGTCCTGGGAATCCTGGGATTGAGTCCCGCATGGGGCTCCCTGGAGGGAGCCTGCTTCTCCCCCTGCCTATGTCTCTGCTTCTGTGTGTCTCTCATGAGAAAATAAATAAAATCTTAAAAAAAAAAAAAAAAGAGTGAGACAAATGGATATCTGGAGACCAGCTAGGAATCTGCTGCCAGCTTTTTAGATGAGATGATGGTGACCTGAATGTTGGTGGGGTGGGACAGACATGGACTTAATTTTCTTTTTCTTTTTTTTTTTTTTTTTAAGATTTTATTTATTTATTCATGAGAGACACACACAGAGAGAGAGGCAGAGACAGGCAGAGGGAGAAGCAGGATCCACGCAGGGAGCCTAATGTGGGACTTGATCCTGAGTCTCCAGGATCAGGCCCTGGGCCAAAGGCGGCGCTAAACCGCTGAGCCACTCGGGCTGCCTGGACTTAATTTTCTGAGCTTATGCTGGAGTCTCACTTATGTGCAAGGAAAACATCACATAGTCCTGCAGTTGGTTTGATGACAATTCCTTTTCTCAAAAAGAAGAGGAAGCAAGATGGGGTGTCATTTCTTGGATTTAATTCAAACCAACATGGAAGAAACGATTGGTGCTATAGTGACTGCTCCTATGGAAAGATCTAGTGGTTTTCCTGACAAATCAGTCAGCCAAAAAAACCTAGCTGTGACTTAATAAACAGGATTAGAAACCTACCCAGAAATAGAGAATTTCCTATTACTCTATAACATTAGCTCCAAAGGTTTATATAGAAGTTTATTTTTTTTTCTCATGTTCAAAGTAACACAGTACATTGCCATTTGTTGTTGGAGCTCAGAAATGATACACCTTGTAACCTTTGTTTTTATAGACAGAGATTAATAAAAGCCATTTTTGTACCACTGTTTAAGAGAAACTGGCTGAATGGTGAGTGCTCAGGACAACTGTGAAGATAAAAGATTGCTAAGGTATATCGTGCATTAAAACATGTTTGAGCACAAAACATGGGCAAGGCACTCTGCTAGGCGATGAAGACATGGTGAAAAAGACAGACCCAGTTCTGTCATCAAGGAATCATATGGGGATCACTTTAAAGGAAGTGGGGCCCGGAGAGGAGGCGAGCACAGGATTTGGCTTACAAGAGCTAAATGCTGTAGAACAAGGTAGAACAAGGATCCAATTTATTCTGTGAGGCTTAGGAAAGTAAAGTTAAGGCCGATGACAAGAATCTGGGAGAGGAAGATTCCAGCTCTCTAAGAGCAACACCTCTCTAAAACTTTTGTTGTATAGTCATGTGATAACTGTCCAAGGGGGTGTGGCACAGAGTTCTCTATTTATTTATTTATTTAATTATATATATATATATAAATATATATATATTTATTTATTTTTTTTTATTTATACACAGACTTCTGGACTCGGCTTCCAGAATTTTTTTTTAAAAGATTTTATTTAATTATTCATGAGAGACCGAGAGAGAGAGAGAGAGAGAGAGAGAGAGGCAGTAACACAGGCAGAGGGAGAAGCAGGCTCCACGCAGGGAGCCTGACGGGGAACTCGATCCCAGGTCTCCAGGATCCTGCCCTGGGTCTAAGGCGACGCTAAACCGCTGAGCCACTGGGGCTGACCCGGTTCTCTCTTTAATAACGGCATGCAGTGTTTGACGTGCATTATTTCATTTTAACCTCAAACAACTCTGTGAGATCATTATAATTATTAACCCCATTTACCATAGGAAACAGCCAAGGTTTGGAGGTCAGGAAGTTAGAACAGTACAGAGCCACCCTATCATTTACAACACATTGACCTCCACTATCTCTCCATTAACAGAAAGGCTGCACAGATGGCTGTTAAAAGATTTCTCTAAATAAAGAGAGGGTGAAAGAGAGCAGAACGCATAGCCTTGCTATACGTGTCCTCCTCAACTTCACATTCAAGTATTCTAGATATTTCTAGGATGAGAGAAACAAACTAAAAATACATCTCAAGTGACAAAATTACGGAGACAGAGAACAGATTAGTGGTTGCCATAGGTTGGGGGATGTATTGGTAGATGGGCATGGTTATAAAAGGGATCCTTGTGATACAACTGTTCTGCGTCTGATTGTGGTGGTAATTCTAAGTCTACAAGAATCTACACATGATCAATCTGCATGGAACCAAATATGCGTGCGAACACACACACACACACACACACACACACACAATCAAGTGCATGCAGTACTGCAGAAATCAAAATAAAGTTCAAAGATGTCAATTTCCTGGGTACTGATACTGTGTAATTATCCAAGATGTTACTATTGGGGAAGACTAGAGAAGGGTATATGTGATCACTCTATATTATTTCTTGCAAGTCCATGTGAATCTATAATTACTCAAAATAAAAAATTAAAAATATATGGGACTCAAATACACAAAAATAACCACACAACCACGGCCTCTTGCCCTACCCCCTATACTGACTGCTTCTCTACCCTATGCTTCTCTACTGGGGGGAAGACCTGCTTATTGCCAAGTGCTCCTCCTCTGTATTTGCAGGACCAAGCCTGAGTTAAGACATTTACCCCCAGCTTCTGTGTATTTCAGACATTAGTAATTCCACTTAGTGCCTTTATTTACATTTCTTCACAATATTCAGGGAAGTGCCCTCTGGGAAACGCCTACTAGGGAGATAACAAAAGCTCCAGTATTTGTTGACAGAAGTTCATGGAAACAGTGAGGCTGGACCCAAAAAGGAAAAATCTGCGTGGCCAAACTATAAAATTAGATCCTTCCAGAATTTCAGAAATACAAAATTTGAGAGGTAGCTTGAATAGTATCTCCAAATAAGACCGATTCGGAGTCTAACTTTCCAAAGAGCATCTCGAGGAATGCTAACTTTTCATGTTGACCCTCTGTAAAATTTAACGTATCCACATTATTTAAAAAAAAAAAACAACAACAAAGTACAAAAATCTCCTTGGATGCTGCCACTCAAATACAGGTATAAATTTCTCTTCATTTCTCTTGTTGTTCTTAACCAGGACACCTGATTATAAGTGGCAGTCATTGAGACCTGTTGTGCTTCAGGTATAACCAAAAATTTAGGCTCAGATGATATGCTTAGGGATGGTTCTCAGGCTTTCCAACCCTTGGCTCTGTTTGCTTTTGTGTTGCTTCCATTCTCAGGGAGGATCTTCCCTCTTGGTGGCAAATATGGCTGCCAGCATCCAGGGTTCTGTCTCACATTTAGTCAATTGTAGATGGAAAAAGAACTACTACAGTCACCAGAATGGATCTAATTAACTTGACTGGGCTAAGAGGCTATTTTTGAACCAATCACTTACCAAATATTTAGACTGTACTCATTTGTCAGGTTGGGGTCATGGACATGAAATCAGGGCAGATGATGAGGCTACGGGCTTGGAGTTCTTTGATCAATATAATTCTATTATATTACGTTTTAGTGATCACTAAGTCATCTGTAAACATTAAATCACAATAATCACGAAGCCACCTATAAATAAATTCTCCCTGTTTTCTCGTCTTTTGCCCTACCTCCATCGTAGTACAGATATCATCTTAAACACAGAGAGGGAGATCTTTGGGTGACTCAGCAGTTTAGCGCCTGCCTTCGGCTCAGGGTGTGATCCTGGAGACTCAGGATCAAGTCCCACATCGGGCTCCCTGCATGGAGCCTGCTTCTCCCTCTGCCTGTGTCTCTGCCTCTCTCTCTCTCTCTCTCTCCTCTCATGAATAAATAAAATCTTAAAAAAAACACAAGGAAAAACTGCGTAAACATGTAAGACCACTATTGTCAAGCTAATATTCACCCAGTATAATGAATCATTATAGTTGGGGAAACAATATAGCTTCTCATATGCTAAGACTAAGGATCAGAATTGGCTATCGTTCCAAGAATATATAAGACATTAACAAAGAAGGAGATTGAAGCAGATCGTAAAATAAGAGAATATCACTGTTCATCTCAATGATTTACAAACTTTAAGTCACGATTTATTTGGGGACTGTGAAATTAATTTAGAGAATCATGACAAATTTAAGAAAGGGAACTAGAGTAGAAAATATGAATGTGCAACACATATGGTGAAATTAAGAATTGTTTCATAAAACTTTGGTCACAGTTCATGTGTGAGCATGCACATGCACATGCACAAGGTAAAATATATTTGACCACAGGTGAAGTTAGCTGAAGTCACTATTGTCGTTGATATAATTGCAGCTGGTATCTAAAATGTTAAAACAGAAAGTCCATTTAACACAATCTGCACCAAGTATGAGTCACCACTGAATGAGCACCTCCTCAACATTCAGGCCTCATAGACTTGCCTTGTGCTAGCATCACCTGGTTTAGATTAACAGCAATTCTAACCAGGCTTGGAATGAGTCTCATAGGTCTCCATGTGTTTTCACTGCCAGTTTCCTAAATGTCCTTGGTAAATATTGGAGTTGCCAAGGAACACTGGTCAAGGTATGTCTCCTTACCATCAAAATAAACACAATTTTCATTTCTCAACTAGGAGTAGAGTCCACATAACTGAAAAATTCAAGCAAATTTTGAACTGGCTGAAATGCCTTTATTAAATGTTTTATACATTATCTAATACCAAGTATGCTCTCTCTGATCATTTCTTTCCATGCCTTGTCGATTTTATGTGAATATACAGAAATGGAGGATAGTTCTCGCAGAGCCCGAGTGGTTTCAACTGTCTAAATGGACCCCCTTTCTACCTCATCAATGTATTTGTGCCAGCTCCTTAGGAGGCCTCTTATAATAATCATTTCTCTCCCCCATTCTAAGAATAAGCACCTATTTTTTTTAAAAAAAGAATTCTTTTTTTAAAAATTTTTATTATTTATGATAGTCACAGAGAGAGAGAGAGAGAGAAAGAGAGTGAGAGAGAAAGGCAGAGACATAGGCCGAGGGAGAAGCAGACTCCATGCACCGGGAGCCCGACGTGGGATTCGATCCCGGTCTCCAGGATCGCGCCCTGGGCCAAAGGCAGGTGCCAAACCACTGCGCCACCCAGGGATCCCTATTTTTTTCAATCTATAGTAAACTTCTACATATCAAAGCTCATTATCCCATCTCACCACCAGATTTCCCCTTAGAAATTGCCTCCCCTTCCCTCTACAAAACTTCCATAGCTACCTCTCTCTTATTTCTTCATAATCCTTGTAACTCAGCAGAGAACCAGATCTGCCTCGCTGCAGTTTCTGGCACCTTTCATAATACCTTTCAGATAATAAACACATTGAAATAGGTCAACATTCTTTTCCACCATCTGCTCAAGGACAATGATTATCAAATCTTTATCCCTGGGCTTTCAAAAGCTAGGCCGGTAATGCCAAGATACTTGAAAGATGTTCTCCATTTTGACATCCTTCAGACTCAGTAAATCTTAACTTGAACTCTTTCTGTCCCCCAGAACAGCTGTTTTCTCCTACAGACTCTCCTGTGTCTACCAGGATCCGCTCTTCTCCAAAGATAGCGAGACTCAAAACTTCAAGATCATCTTTGATTACTTCTTTGGGCCTCCCTTTCCATACCCAACCTGTTGGAAAGCTGAGTTTCTTCCAGTCACATCTAAATCTTTATTGCTGGGCCCTAAAATTACTGCACAGTTTGATTCTGTCCAAGAAAGTATCATGAGAGTGTCTCCTGAATGATCAACCACTGAGGCCAGAAATACATGCAGCATGACCATCATGCTACGAATAGTTTCCTATTTCTCACTTAAAATAAATCTAAAATATCATAGGAACCCATTGGGAAGAGCAAATGGCTTTATAATTTTCTGTCATCTTTTAAGATAATCTTCCTTCTCACTCTCCTAGTCATTATAATGCCCATTCCAATACTACTTGTGTGTGACTGTATTATTTCATTTCATATTTAAGTTCTTTCTGCAGTCCTGATGTTTGGGGCTACTAGAGAAAATTAAAGAATAACCCATAATTTCCTAATTCTTTTTTAAATATCCACTTTTCCATTCCCTTTTCAACAACTGAGAAAAAAAAACAACAGAACAAAACATTTTTAAGCCAGTGAGGACAAATAAGTCTCCATTTCCTTATCAGCTAAGATTGCTAGTTGCTACCTGGAGGGCTATGTCAGGAAGGATTGGCAGTCACAACCAGGGGCTGTGGCCACTTAGTGAGGCTTGAGAAGGACAGGTGATGACTTGTAGGTCATCCTGAGTTGAAGCCAGCATTAAAGCCAATCTCAAAGTAAACAGAGGAGTTGGGCATCTACATGGCATTGGAATGGTGGGTAACTCAGGCTTTTTTCAGGCTTTTTGCACACAAGTAGCTGTTTTGCCATCATTTTTTAAAGATTATTTATTTCACAGAGAGAGAAGAGTGAGAGAGCACAAGGAGGGGGAAGAGCAGAGAGAGAGAGGGAGAAGCAGGCTCCCCACTGAGCAGGAAGCCTGATGTGGGGCTCAATCCCAGGACCCTGGGATCATGACCTGAGCTGAAAGCAGGCGCTTAACCAACTGAGCCACCCAGGTGCCCCTGTTGTTTTGCCATCCTGTTGCAGTACCAAAATTCCAGGATCAGCAATTCATAAAGACTTTTTGGGGACTTCCACTATTGAAAACACTTTTGGAAAACTCACTATCAAAATACTCAAACAATTGCCCTTATTTTGGAGAAGATAATGGATTTAAGTATTATTTAAAAATATCTGTGACACAAGTCTATCCGATTGCCCTTCAATCTTAAGTGTGAATGAAAGAAATGGTGCTTTGTATTGAAACATGAGAAATATTCAGTAGAAAGAAAAAGTGAGAGCCAGGGAAATAAAACTATGAGTGGACACAGAGAAACAAAGGAAGGATCGGAACGACAAGGACGTGCTTTTTGCCTTCTTAAAGCAGAGCACTCTCCCACCCACCAAAACAAACAAAACAAATAAAAACTTTAAAGAGTAACCAAAAAATTAAAAGAAAAAAGGCAAATAAGCTAAACAAAGAAAACCCCCCAACTCTGGTAAGACTCGCTCATAATATACTCCACTAGGGCTCCAGCTGCTCCCTGACCTTTATCCGTTGATAGGGCAGCAGCAGGTGCATCCAAGGAGCACAAACCTCTCCAATTCCATTCAAGATAGAAATGGTTTTGCATCTGCAGTGGTGGGGATAAATAAAATGGCAACCGGTCATGTGTGTGCCATGTCTCAGCATCATGTTGAACTGCACACACCGGATCCTGCAGTCCTCACCCAGACTGTGAGGTGTGGCTCTTCTCATCCCTGCTGAACGGCTGGACTTCGGTCGTCTGCTCACTCCCACGATGAGTAAGTGACAAAGTCAGAATTTGAACCCAAGTCTGCGTGAGGCTGAAGCTCAGTTCCTCCTTCCTCCCTTCCCCCTGGCCTCCTCCAGCTGCTTGCAAAGTCTTAGGTAACAGTCCACAAGGGCTCTGGGGCTCAGACAGGATGACGTGCACAGGCAGGAAACCCGAGAGAGAGGGTTAAAACTCCACGGCATGAAAAGTGATTTTCCCATTGTTTATACTTCAACAAGACCCTCTGGACTAAAAGTCTCTCATTTCCGCACTTCATGTAGATACATAAATTGTTCCAAAATGGGATTCACGTGAAATTTACATAGCAACATTAACCCTGACTCTCTCAGTGGGAAAAATCCTGTAAACTGATGCTAAAATTCATGTTGGCACAGGATAATATGGACAAACCAAAGAAAATGCTTTCTGGTTTGTGTACCTTGTATAAACAGATGTTTAAAACTTTACTTTGCCTACATTTACCAAGCATATAAATGGACCTAATTAAACTGAAATTCCATGGAAAGCTTTCCAAAGCCCCTAGTTTACTCATCCAGTATAAACACTGTAAATGAGTAAAATACAGTGTATTAAACAATTTAAATATAGAATCGTGGTTCCTTAAATTCAAGAAATACAGTATTCCAGCTGCCCTGAGAGACCAAAAGCGACTGAAGTTTTGTTTTTTCTATCGGAAGAGCAACTAATACAGAAAAGTACATAGTATAAAAACATCCATGTGTCTTCACCTCAGAATTACTAATATTAACAGTCAGCCATATGTGTTCCTAAAATTGTTTTTCATATAGGCAGAATAAGGCATTACAGAAAAAGCTGAAGTATCTTGCATCCCTCCCCAGTCCTATGTCCCTCTCTCCTTCTCCCTCTCCCCAGAGACAGCTTCTCTTTGGAATTTAGTGGCTATCCTTCTAATCCATCATTTTAGAGTTTACTAGCCAGAAACCAAATATTATATTACTGTTTGTGATTTTCAAATTTATAAAAGTGGTCTGTTATATATGGTGCATTCTGTTTTTTGCTTTTCTTTTTTACTATATAAAAATCTTTTATGTTAACTGCCATATCATATCCCATTTTTTAACTTTATCAGTTTATGTAATCCCTTTTCAATGATGTTTAGTGCTCCCCTCTCCTAGTTTTTTTCTATTACAAACATGGCTTCTTGTGTACACATACCTGTTTTTCTGGGGTATATACCTAGAAGTGAAATTGCTGACTTGTAGGCGTTTGCATTTTCAACTCTGCTAGATAATTGCCAAATTGCTCTCCCAAGTGATTGTACCACTTTACACTCCCACCAGCCGTGCACCAGAGTTCCTGTCTCTAATAGACTTACTAACACTTCAAGTTGTCTGATTTTTGAATTCAGGAGTTCTGATTTTAATTCCTTATTTCGCCAGCCTTTAGGTTGTGCATGGTGTACAAAAGCAACTTTTGGCAGGCATTTTTATTAGTGTTAACAAAAAGCACAACATAAGCAGCGCTGATACCTTAAAGCCATTTGTAGCCGACATATTAAATGTGTTTGGTTATAAGACAAATGCATTTGGTTATAATAGAACAAAACAAGTCTTTTTCATAGAGCTTTACTGAATCATGCAATCACTAGGCAATATGCACAGACTCGAAAATGTATAATTGTTGTTTTATGTTAGTTTTCTTTGCTTGCAATATCAATCACTTATTTTTTATCAGTACTTGGCACCACACTGACTTTGACTTGTTCTCTTTTATTTGGATTCAGATAATCTTTGCTTGGTACAGAGGCATAGCAACTGTTTAATCTAACCACCCCTGAGAGATTGCATTAATGTTGCAGTAATTACTACATTCATTGTCTTGCAAAACTTTCTGATATGAAGATAAAATCTCAAGCCCAAAGAAAGAAAGAGGGAATGAACAGATGAGATAGCAGGAGGGATGTTACAAAATTCCCTCCCTCTTTCCATGTTGTGTTTGAAGTCAATATTTTCCATTACATCTGGTTGTGATGGTGAAGTATATAACATCTCAGCTGATAATATCTGAGTGGCTGATCCATAAAAATGTACTTCTGTGGTTTGATATTGATCTACTGTTCTTTCTCCTTTAGACATATGAATGGGATTACAAGTTCATAAAAAGGGAAAGAAACCCAACTATACAGCATTTAAAGGTGTCATTCAAAAGACAAACGCAACACTTAGCTTAAGAAAGGAGAAAGAAATATCATGACTTTTTACCCTACTTTTTTCCTCTTTGTGGGAGTAAGGATAATGGTAAGCCAAAAAAACCCAAGAGTTTATGCACGACAGAATTTTTGAGATTCATGGGCCTTTGGAGAACATCCAATCTAATGCTTTCATTTTACAGTTGGAAACTCTGAGGCATTAAAATAACTTGCTAAGGCACACTTTGCACTTCATTACTCTGCTGCTTCTTGTTTTCTCCATGGAAAGGAAGAAGTCACTTCTCCTTTCATAATGAAATGTCTGAATTTGGTTGGCTTCAATTACTGATCATTGGAGCCTCACACACAAACCCACCACATCAGTGCATCATTAAATTTTCCTCTGAAATAGCATTAATGACAGAGGAAAACAAGCATTCATTGGAAGAAGTTTTCAATTCTATCTTGAAAGCGGATATGAATTTTGTACTTCATATCATGATATGAACTAAAACAATTTATGTTTTAATTTAAAAACACCCCCAAACCCTTGAGTAAAATTAGTGCTCTATACAGAATTGCCAGGTCTGCCCCTTTCTTTCCTTTAACGAATATTTATTGAGAACCATTTATCTGCTGAGAATACAAGAGAAGTCGCTGTTCCTCTTGGCATTTACTGTATAATCACACAGCACATAATTACAAACAATCATACCAAGAAGTGGAAAATGTTGCGGGGTGTCTAGAAGGGAGAATCAAATCAGCCCTGGTGGTTAGGAAAAGTGATGTGTGATGTAAAAATTGAGTCGGACGTAACGTTGAATACTGCATGGCTCATATTCATTAAGAGAACCACCAAATAATTTTCACCTTGGTCTTTACTAAAAGATAACTTATGATGTTTTTTAATGCATTGGGGTTTTGTTTTCCTGCACAAGTAAAAATTATATTGTTTAAATTACTTACTGTTCTGGGTTTTTGGTATGTTTTCCTTCCCATCAGCATATTGGTGGCTTAAATGTGAGCTCAAAAATCCTGGTGAATGCAAATGCTGAGAGTGACCCTGGATTCTAAGATGGGAAGAGAAATAACTCAGAAGAAAGAATTAAAGGGATGCCCTTGGCAAACTGTACTTAATTGCTTAAGTGACAAACACACATCTCTGGTATACTGACCACTGTTTCTAATTTCATAATGCTTTTTAAAATTCATACTCTGCCCTGCTTTTATCAGTCTCAATAAAATGGGAATGGCACAATCGAGTTAACCAGTAATTAATTTTGTTAGGTATATATTTTGCCAGGCTCTTTTGTCATGTTCTATTATATAGTTAAAGAGATCAAGCTTTAAACTAATGGTGAAGATTGTTTGTTTGCTAAAGGTCCTAGATTTTCATTATTTGTAAGAAAATGAGTTAAGAATGATGAATAAACATGGATGACAATTGTTGATTCTGTGTTGGGGACTCGCATGGAACCAGATGGTCTACTGATGCATATAAATAGATCATTTATTTCATTTGGAAATATGAAAGTTGAATAAAGAATTAGACATTTGTTACTGAAGTGCATTTACCAATACGCTCTAATTTAATACATTGTTGAAATAAATGCAGAGTGAAGTTAAGGGACTGAAATTATTTTGGTCAGCTGAGGATAAATTCAAAACTTTTTTTAGGATTGGCAGCTTAGAATCTAGCTGCTATGGACTAAATGTTTGTGCTCCCCCTCAAATTCATATGTTGAAGCTCTAACTCCCATTGTGATTGGTTTTCTTTTTTTTTGAGGTGGGGCCTCGAGGAAGTACTAGGTTTAGATAAACTCATGAACATGGGGCCCTCATCATGGGATTTGCTTTATTTTATTTTATTTTATTTTATTTTATTTTATTTTATTTTATTTTATTTTATTTATTCATGAGAGACAGAGACAGAGAAAGAAAGAGGCAGAAACATAGGCAGAGGGAGAAGCAGGCTCCATGCAGGGAGCCTGACTTGGGACTCGATCCTGGGTCTCCAGGATCACACCCTGGGCTGAAAGCAGCGCTAAACCGCTGAGCCATCTCTGGTCTCAGAAGAGACCAGAGAGCATTCTCTCCCTCTCTCCCCTTTTCTTTCAATTTCTCTTGGTCAATTAAAGACACAGTGAGAAGACCGTCATCTGCAAGCCAAGAAGAGGGCCTTTACCAGAAACGAATCTGTTGGCAACTAGATCTAGAATTTCCCAGCATCCAGAAACGTGAAAAAATAAATTTCTGTTATTTTAAGCTACCCACGCTGTGGCATTTTGTTATAACTCAAGCTAAGACACTAACTTATTTATTCTTCTTTTCTTCTAAAAATTAAATTTAAAATAATAATTCTAAGTAGTAAATAATGATTCGATTAGGTTTTCTGAAAATATTTGCATATATGACTGGGGAAAACAGCATGCCATTCTACCTCAGAGGATTACTTCTTGTTTTATGAAAGTTATGGATTGATTTTACCATTGAAAATGGCAGATTTCTGCCTCATTTAACATTAAACAGTGTTTCCTGATTTTCGTACTGACGTCCTTCATTTTTTTGTATGCTTGGTAGATACCCATAATGTTGGTAGAGATTTTAGCCAGGTAACAAAGAGAAAGGATTAGTAAATCACGTTTTTCAACGATGGAAAACATGCTGCCATGCCGAAGCATTCATTAGAACATCGTGTTTAGAGTTCTCTATAAATGATTATATGAAAACTACCTCCCTGAAAACTGTGGAATACGATAGATAAAAAGAGGTATTTGCATATAAATTATTTAATGTGATAAAGATGGAAGTTAAAATATTTATAAATTCAAATTAATCATTAGCACCTTAGCTTTAAATTACTTATTCAGAATACTTTATTAATAACAACAGTGTATTAAAGGAAGGATAAAAGAAGGGGAGGAGGCATTATAGATTTGCCACTTTATTTGTAGGCAAAACTATGGCATTTATAATCTCACAATCAGATCTGACCTCCCTGAAAGGATGTAAGAAGTCATGATTCAGACATATGAGTAATAAGGAAATACACTTCGCCCATGAGATTGGCAAAAATTCGAAAGATGCCACCTGTTAAGGTTTTTGAGACTCCATCAGAGTTCTTACTGCAGACATCAGAATCTACTGTAGCTAATTTAAACAGAAATAAAAATGATTAATAATTATTAAATGCTTGGAATATTAAGAGAAACAGGCTCTAAGTATTGCAGAATAGCTCTCAGAGCAAGCTTCAGAACCATCCTAATGAGGGAGCTGCTACCATCCTGGACCTTGAATCACACTGTCTCTGCTATCTTCAACACCAGCAACGCAAGATGCCCTGTGCATACTTCTCTCCTGTAATTCTTTTCCGGTCAAAGTGTCATGTGATTGCCCCTAACTGGCAGTTTCTTAGTACAGAGGAAATTGGGAAAGGTAGTTTTTGAATTTTACTTCACAATGGAGGGATTCAAATATGTAGAATTATCAAAACATAGAAAAGGTCTCCAAAATTTTTGAGTAGTCACAAATGACCTAATGGCTTTTTTGATAAGACACTGGGAATTGGGTACTCTCACATAATCTTGATAGGAGTATCAAGTAGGGAAGGATTTTTGAAAAGCAAAGATAATTTTAAATGTATATTCACTATGATTATTAGCCCTTTCACTTCTAGGAAACCACTCTGCAAAACAGATTACACATGTAAAAAAATATGTATAAAGATGTTTGCTTAGGCATTTTTTGTAACGTTAATAACAATCAACGTTATTTAAAGGCTTACTGTATGCCAGGCACTGCTCTAAGTGATTTATAGATTTTACCTACTTAAACCATACTCAAACCTATGAGGTATGTAAAATTATTATTCCTATTTCACAGTGAGGGAACTAAGGCCTAGAGAGGTTAAGTAGCATGCTTAAGGTCACACAGTTAATAAGGAAGAAAGATCCTCAATGTTCATCTCTATGGTTTATGGGAACTAGGGAACTATGATGCCATAGTTTAAAAAAATAAAGTAAAACTATTTGTGCTGATATGAATAGATCTCTAAGACATCATTACAGGACAAAAACCAGTATGATCTCATCTATAAAAAAGGTAACTGTGTGTACATATGTACGGATGCAGGTAAATGTGTGTAAAGGAATAAGGAAAGATGTCCTCCAAACTTCTGACAGTAATTAGTTACCTTCAGGGATGGAGGAATTTGAGAAAAATATTCATGCTTTGTTCTCTGAATCGAAATTTTCATGTGAAAATGCATTCTCGGGGTGCCTGGGTGGCCCAGTTGGTTAAGCATCTGCCTTCAGCTCAGATCATGATCCCAGAGTCCTAGGATGGAGCCCCTGCATTGAGCTCCCTGACCAGCTGGGAGTCTCCTTCCTTTCCCTCTCCCTCTGCTCCTCCTCACCTCCATGATTTCCCTCTCTCTCTTTCTAACGAGTAAATAAAATCTTTAAAAAAAGAAAGAAAATGCATTCTTATACCTCATGTATAGTAGAAATTTAGAAAACACATTTTAATGTTTGAATTCTTCTAAGGAAAAGTTCTCACTTGAAAGCCTTGAAACTTGCAAAAAGTTCTTGAGGTCAGTTTGAGAGAAAAATCCAGAAATTTGGAGATCTAAGTATCCCTGCCTCAAGGTTATTCATCATTCACACCTATGCTGGGTATGAATAGTTTTATCTTGTTTTATTTTATTTTATTTTTAAATATTTTTGTTTATTTATGAGAGATAGAGAGAGACAGAGACACAGGCAGAGGGAGAAGCAGGCTCCATGCAAGGAGCCAGATGTGGGACTCAATCCTGAGACTCAATCTCAGGACTCCAGGATCACGCCCTGGGCCAAAGGCAGGTGCTAAACTGCTGAGCCACCCAGGGATCCCCTATCTTGTTTTATTTTTATCTTAGTTTAGTTTAGTTTTTGAATCATGTTACATGACTTGGAAATTTCTCTAATGTTTGTGAAGAGAAATATTCACTCAAGTGCTAATTTCTTTGCTCCTAAAGCAAGTGTCTGCAATGGAATGTCACATCTCTTCAAGCCAGTTAGAACTTGTTCCTTTGTGAGTTAACCTTGACAAAGCAGCTCTCTACAACCTGTGCCTTTGGGTTCATTGGAAGAGGAATCAACAAGTACTGCCATATTCCAGCTTGGTCCTATAACTACTAAGGTTCTGAATTGTAGCCTGGTCTTGGCTGAGAACTGCCCATACTGCCATGTAACCAGGATAACCAGACATGGTGGCCTTGAGAGGTGGCTGATGACACAGAAGGTCACCTTAATCTACTGGGACTATAATCTCAGTGAGGAGTGAGACCAGATCCTCACTTATCCCCCTCCATCACCATCTTTTTTCACCATCAAGCCAGTGAGTACATAAGAATCCCCCAGGGAATTTGATATAAAACATTCCTGGACACTATTTCCTAGGGACTCTGAATCAGCACATCTAGGGTAGAGCCCAGGATTCTGCTTTTTTTTTTTTTTTTTAAGATTTTTTTTAAGATTTTATATATTTATGAGAGACACAGAGAGAGAGAGAGAGAGAGAGAGAGAGAGAGAGACATAGGCAGAGACACAGGCAGGCTCCATACAAGGAGCCCAACGTGGGACTCGATCCTGGGTTTCCAGGATCTCACCCTGGACTGAAGACAGCGCTAAACTGCTGAGTCACCGGGCTGCCCAGGATTCTGCATTATTAATAGGCTCCTGTAATGTTGTAAGTAGAATAATGCTCCCTCACCAACAAGAAAGAGGTCCAGATTTTTGTTTCTAAAATTTGTGAATATATGACCTTCCATGGCAAAAGGACATAGCAGATGTGACTAAATTAAGGATCTTAAGATGGGGAGATTATTCTGGCTTATCCAGATGGGCCTGATGTAATCACAGGGTCCTTAAAAGTGAAAGAGGAAGCAGAAAAGTCAGGGTAAAAGTGATATTAGTAGAACAAAGACTCCACCAGCCATTGTTGGCTTTGAAGCTGGAAGGAGCCCACAATCCAAGGACTGCAGACAGCCACTGGGAGCTGGAAAAGACAACAAAACAGATTTTCCCCTTCAGCCTTCAAAAAGTAACACAAGAGGGCTAATACCTTGACTTTCACCCAATGAGACTCATTTAAGATTTCTGACATATAAAACTATAAGATAGTAAATATGTGTTTTTCAAGCCACTCAATTTGTGGTAATTTGTTACTGTAGCAATAGAAAACTAATACACATAAAATTATTATAAAAGTCCTTTGTCATCTTCCTTCTCTATACTCATTCTCATTGTAATGTCTTCCAATCTCAAGGCTACAAGTACCACCTTTCTGCCAAAGATCCCTAAATTTAAACTCTTTGCTGAACTTTTCTCCTGAAGTCCAGACTCACATATCTAACTGCCTGGTCTACATCTCCAACTGTAAATCTAAAGGATATCTCAAGCTTGACCTGTCCAAAACTAAACTACTAATATACCCCTTCCCTCTCTTCAAGCTTCTCTACTCACAGACTTCCTCATCTTAACTGAAGGTATCTCAGTTTCCTCATTTCAGGACAAAACCATGGAACTCATTCTTGATGCCTCATATGCGCCCCCCCCCCTTTAAGGCTTATTTATTTATTCATGAGAGACACAGGGAGAGAGAGAGAGAGAGAGAGAGAGGCAAAGACATAGGAAGAGGGAAAAGCAGGCTCCTTGCAGAGAGCCCCTTTGTGGGACTTGATTCCAGATCCTGGGATCACACCCTGAGCCAAAGGCAGACGCTCAATGCTGAGCCACCCTGGCGTCCCTCATATCCCATATTTAAATCAATCACTAATTAGCATTGATAAGATTTCAAAACTATCCTAAGAGTCCAATCATTTTCAATTACCTATCTATCACCCTGGCTGAATCATCAACCGGATTACTATATCACTGCAACAGCATCTTCACTGGTCACCTGATTCTATCTTGCCCTTCATATTCTATTCTCAACTCAGAAACCAGAGCCATATGGAGTAACATATCGGATCTCTCAATTCTTTGCTCAGAATCCACCATCAGCATCTCACTTTACCTACAAGTCTAAAAATCCTGAATGAAAAAAAAAAAAACCAAAAACAAAACAAAACAAAAAATCCTGAATGATTTGCCCCATGCTGCCATTACTTGCCTGACATCATCTCCATCTACTCCCACCTTGCTCTCTATCTCAGGCATACTGCTCCTGTCTTAGGACAGTCCCTTCTCCCCAGAGTGCTCTTCCTGTAGACACCTGCACCTCTGTCATTTCCCAGGTTCAAACACAACTTTCTCAATAAAGCCCATCCCAGTTAATCTACTGAAACCCACAGGACTTGCCCCATACTTCTAACACTCTTAATCCCCTTTTCATGCTCCGTTTCTAATAAACTCTATTGTTTGCTTATTTGCTATGCCTGCCCTTTATTGTTTAACTCTTTCCACTAGAATAGAGGCCCCACGAGGGCAGGAGTTTGGTCTTTTGGATTTGTTCATGTATCTCATGTTCCTGGTATAGTATCAGCAAAGGACTAAATAAATAATTGCTAATTTTGTTGAGTTGGGACCACAGACCACTTTTTGAGAAACAGAATTAAGCATCTCCTGCATGATATATTTATGACATCATCACAATGGCATTAGAATAAAATTCACATTAACTTGTATTAGTGACTATCAGAATTATGGTCTTTGACTAATTTGAGACTTTGGGATCACAAAATCTCTGCCTCCTGTACACGATTTTCTTTCCTTCTAAAAGGTCACTTACTTTTGATGATTTAATGAAGCATTTTAATGTGTGGCCCACACGGAGCTCTCTCAGGAATTGTCATCAGAACATTTTGTCCCCTGAATCTTGAAACTAAGTTGTGGATATTGGGAAATAAGTTGGGCTTTATTTTTTACATTTTTTGGAAAAACTATAATAGTCCAGAGTTTTCACTGTTTGTACTTCTGCCCACTGAAAGGAACAAAATAGCAAATAATTACTGATCTCACAATATTTCTAGGCTTATGCCTAAAGTTGAAGAAAAATGTCCCATTGAGGGACACTTCCTGGAGGATAGTTTCATGCATTTTGGACATCAGTCATTTTGTGTTCAGTCATTTTGTGTTCCAAATATGTAACTAAATTTGTATCTCAACCAATAAAATCACCAAATCACTAAAGTTTTCCACTTGGCTTTTCTAAATAGTCTAACTTGGTTTGCTCTGAATGAGTAAGCTAGTGAGATCAAAACAAAACCTACTCTCACCCTTGGTCTGTAGATCTGGTTCCTCCTGGAATGCTTCAAAAAGTGGTAACTACTAGGAATATTCCTCAGAAAGGGTGATTGTGCCTTTGCTACCTTGCATCGAAGCTTTGCAAAATTACTACTGTGCCACCTATTTATTGTGGTCTATCTTGCCTCCACATTATACATCTCCTTCCTCTTCTTCTTATCTTTTGAGTCTGAGCTCAAGATCTAATGTCTTCTACCTTCATGCACTTAATTTCATGGTTTCCTTCCCCTCCCTTGTGACTCTCTCCTATCACAACCTCTACCATTCTCCATTGCAATCCTATGCTGTGATCATCTGTTTCCTCAGCTGTTCCCTATTAACCTGTATCTTTCCTCTTATTGTCCCCATTCCTACCATGGTGTATGGCACATAGTTCTAAGTGGGAACTTGGCAGTGAATTCTTTGATCAATGGATGATGGAAGGTGGGTGAGCACCTTTGGAGGCTAGGCCATAAGCATGCAGAGAAATTTTACAGAGCCTGATACCTAGATGTTAAAGAAGAGAGAGCTCCTCTGATACTTGAATGACTTTATAATAACCATCACCTCTTCCTTGTCCTGACCATTTTGAAGTGAGAGATGAGAGAAAAATTAGTCTCAGTAAGATATTTATTAAAAAAATCATTCCTATTATACATGAGAGTAACAGAAACTCAAAGAAGTTGCAGAGTTTTTCTAGTCACACACACACACACACCTCAAATCATTGGCAAAAGGAGAATAAGACAAGTTTTGGCCTAGCACTTCATGCATATCGTTCCTCCTTAGGTCGCATTATCATGGGAAAATGTACCTGTAAAGGCAAATCACAAAGTCCTCACAAACACCTCCTGCCCAGTCACCTCTGTACTCTATGGCAGGCATCGTATCTACCTCATTTCTCATCACTCTATCCATCCCCCATAGAACACTGAAAATCAGAGAGGGAAAGCAGTGTGTACTGGCTCACAAAGATACCCAGTGGCAGACTTAGAATTTGACCTCAGGTTCTTATGACTCCAACCCAGGAGGCTTCTTTAATAATATGCTGCTTCCAATAAAAAGAAGAATTACCAAAGTGTTGGCTGTAAAAGAGCATGACATTAATAGAACAGAAGAAGTTTTCCACTAAGCATGATAAACAAGAGAGGTAGAGTTAAGATTGTATTGGAAGGCTCAACATATGGTGACTGCAAAGATTTTGGTTAATTTAGCTAGTAACAGCTCCAGCTTGTCCATGGAGAGTCCCTTTGGATTGAAGGGAAATGTCTCTTTTAGCCTAGAAGGAAATTAATCTGCTCTATTTCCCTTCACAAACCCTTCCCCAGTCTTTGGCAATGGTATAAAAAAAGAGAACCACATAAAAGCAATGATATAACTTTCACTAATTGAGCCTTTACGGTATGTCTGGCACCAAGTGCTTCATAGCCACTAACAATGCAATGAAGTAAATCTCTCCATTTTGAATGAGGAAATTGAGAGTAAATTCATTTGTCTAAGTTTGTAAAGAGTAAGTACCAGCTCCTAGGTTTGACTCAGCCTCGCCTGCCCTGAAGTGCATTCCTTAAATCATTATACTTCATATACTATCATTATGCCTCTACCTTGAAGTAGGCAGCTAAGTACAAACAACCACAAATGAGTGACCCTTTTAGATAGCCAGTATATTTAGCCACAAATGAGTGACCCTTTTAGATAGCCAGTATATTTAGCCACAAATGAGTGACCCTTTTAGATAGCCAGTATATTTAACTAGTGTCTATTAATCTTTATATATTGCCTCTTTCTCTAGACTTTTAGAAAAAAGCTTTAGAAAAGAGATATAGGGAGACACCTGGGTGGCTCAGTGGTTGCATGTCTGCCTTTGGCTCAGGGCATGAGCCTAGGGTCCAGGATCAAGTCCTGCTTCGGGCTCCCCACAGAGAGCCTGCTTCTCCCTCTGCCTATGTCTCTGCTTCTCTCTCCCTCTCTCTTTCTCTGTGTCTCTCATGAATAAATAAGTAAAATCTTTTTAAAAAAGAATGAAAAGAGATATAGGTCGTATGGAGTGTACATTGGACTTTGTTTTGCAACCTATGGCAAAAGGAAAAAAGTCTTAGCCTCTATATGTATGTCTCTTGCAAGTGAGAACTACTCCTCTGGGAAAGGCCATCTTTCAAGGAGAGAAACATTTGAAAAGAAATCAATTCCCAAAGGACAATCAACTGACTTAGGGATTAGACAAGGAGCATAGCCATTCCCCCTTGGTGTCCTAGAATAAATTATTACCTACCTCTCTGGAAACTCAATAATTTCTCAGGGATGGCCTGGCTTGATTGAATTAACTGATGAGTTCAGTCCCTAATCCCAATGGATAGCATCCATCGTTCTCTCTCTCCAACTCCTCAACCAGAATTTGCTGAGCATGTACTATGTGTCAGGTGCTGTACTGGGTGCTTAAGAGAAAGGAAAAGAAACAAACCAAATTCCTTGGATCATGCTCTCATGAAACTTAATCAGATGAAGGAATCCATTAATTATCCAAGAACTGCACTGATAGACACACATAAATGAACTGTGATGCAAAGTTTGAAAGCAAAAGTTAAAGTGATAGGACACCATGCAGGAATGCAAACAGGCCTAGACCGGGATTAGGAAATGCTTCAATGTGGAAGTAAAGGCTGAGCTGAGATCTGAATGTGGTGGAAGTGAGTTACTGCATGTAGGAAGGATGGCAGGTGTGGAGGCCATATGGCAGGAGGCAGCAAGGCACATATGTGCATTCAGAGATGAGGGGTCAGGCCACTGGAGTGGGCCTTATAGCCCTCACTGAGGACCTCAACCACTGCTTCCCAAGCCCTACATGAGCCTTGATTTAATACAGGAGTCAGAGAGGGATAACATGTACACATCTCCTTTCTGAAGTCCTCCAGGACCTCATACCTAAGATGATGGTTATGTCTGGGTTTCAGTTTGGCCAAGGAAGGGGACCCTAGACAAGCTTTCTTCCCATTTGATTTAGCTCTCCCTTTCTTTGGTATTTTAAGGGCCTAAAGGCAGGGATTTTTTAAAAAAAACTACACTTATGAAAGCCCTTGGGATTCCATAAATAAGATCAGACAACCACAACAACAAAAAAGCAACTTATGCTTCCCGGGGCTTTATTAGATTGTGACTAGGTACTATGCTGAGCATTTTACATGAATTATCTTATTGAATTCGCTCAGCAAACTTGTAGTATAGGAGTCCTCAAGGCAGTGTAGGTTGAGGATTCAGAAAGCAGGAATTGTGGCTAGTGAAAACTAACACAAGCAAATTTACATTGTGGAGATCTGAGAAGAGCCTTTAAAATACTTGACTGGCTTCTGCAGGAATACGGAGCAGTGGTTGGCTGTCATTGTTAATTATGCATGTGGAAAGGGCTTTCTGAAGCCATTAGGAACATCCACCCACAGACCTTTTTCTTTTTGATGTCAGGGGCAGATTCTATCCTACTCAAGGTGAGTGTACAGCCTGCACATCAGGGATAATCATAATGCTCTGCATTTGTACAGAACAGGCTGTTTCCAAATGGCTTTGCATTCAACAGTGAGGTCACCTTCAGGGCCTTCCTCCCTGGGCAGCAGGATTTGCTGCCTCCCTACCATTAGTCAGGCCTCTTGATTCAAAGATAGAAAACCAGCTCAAACTGGCAGTGGGAGAAAGGGAAATGATTGGCTTACATAACTAAAAAGCTTGGGGGAGTCAGGCTCAGGCTCAGCCTGTTCCCAGCTCACTCGCTGGCCTCATCCCTATCTCTCCTCTCTCCGGGCTCCCTCTGAAGTGAACCCCTCCCTGGTCCTTCAACAAGACTTATGTACACATGCCTTCTAATCATCAAAGATGCTGCTTAGGCCTCTCCCTCCACATTGACTGATTCCTACTAATTTCTCACCCTGATTCCATGACTAAAAATAAAATTATTGAATTATTGAGCACCTAGAAGAGTAGGTAGTCTGTGAAGATGATGCCTCTCCAATGAACCACACCTCTGACAGTCATACTCCCCATATGGCCCTCTCCCTCACTGAGTCAAGACTGGCACAGGACTCACTTCTACCAGTAGGATGCAGCAACAGTGTCTCTATTCCAGAGTCCCTTACAAATGCATGGCAGCTTCTATTTCTGTAGTTCTGAGATATCTTAGCTTTCACCTAAGAAGTCCAGCCACATTGCTGGGGAAACCACAGAGAGGCCTTTGGGAGTAGAAGAGTCCCTGGAACTGCAGGGACAGAGAGGCCCACTTGTCCCAGCCATCCCTGCTGAGTCCATGTCTTCTAGCTACCCCTGCCAAGGTACCAGAGATCTTGGGTATTTGAGCCTCTGGTAGACTACAGATGAAGCCAAATGGCATGTAGAGCAAGACAATGGCCAGTGGAGTCCCACCAACACATCAAATTGTGAAAAATAACAAAACAGTTGTGATTTTAGGCTACTGACATTTGGAGTGGACTGTGACACAGCAATGATAACCCAAACTGAGTATCTTCCAGGTCCTGTGCTGGTTCTGGGTTTATAATTATAAATACAATATGCACAGTCCCCAGCCTCCCACATCTAGTCATCCTCCCAGGCTCATTCTCAGGGATATTTCCTCTGCTTATCAAATGAGCTGCCCTTCTCATAAGGTATAGCAACACTCTTCACTCCTCCATCATTGCCCTTTGTATACTCAGAAGTAACTTATTTATTTCAGGTTCTGTTTTCCCTGGTGGGGTCTAAGCACTGTGAGGGTAAGGTCCATCCATGTCTAGCTCCCCGTTGAATCATCTGCACCCTTTGTATCACCTGACACATGACAGATGCCCAATGGGCATTTGTTGGTCAAGCGACTGGCAGTAGCCTCCCTCTACTCTACTTTTTTTTATGTTGGAAAAGATGCTGGGATGATGATTCCTTTGCTTCCCATGGGACCACTGAGAGAGGACAAGTCCCTTTTTAAGGGATTTGGAATGTTCAAGCCCTGTAAGAGCAGTCTGAACCTAAAAGATCCTTTAATAACAAGGATATTTTGGTTATCTTCATTTGGAAATTATATCCACAGTAGATTTTGGTTTTTGTTTGTTTGTTATGACTTTCTCCGTGTGCTGCCCTCAAAAGACCTTAACCTACTAGCACCTTTATCATCTCTCTCCTCAAAACCTTCAAAAGCTAGCTGTTACGAAGGAGGATAAAAGACTAAAAAGAAGTATTTTTGGTAGGTTTTAGAGGAAAAAGAGGCGGAATGTTCAATTTTCAGAGGAGCACAGATCGTGGATTTGGAGTCAGCTAGACTGGCACAAAACTAGGACTAGAGCCTTTGCTTTCCATTGTGGGGAAAGCAATGGGATCCTCTCTGTCTTAAATCAGCAAACTCATCTGGGGTTGAAAGCACTTCCTGTTAGCTGGCTCTGAATCAGCTATTCCTCTGGCCCAGATTTCATTCTCTCATCTGACTGGAAACTTAATGCAACTTTGCTGAAGCAGTTCTAATAGTATGCTTGAGAAATAGCCTTATCAGCCAAGAACATTTACATGTGGTTTGGATTTAATATGTGTTAGATTTAAAATATCTTCTTTTTGCTGGTTGATAGGTCATTATGCCTTCTACTGTGCTAAAAGCTAAGGCCTTTCTTTGTGGCTATTTCTTAACTGCTGTGGCAGCTGAAGAATTCACAAACTATGTGACATAATCCAATACCATGGGATAAGGATAACAAAATTGACAACCTTTCATATAATAGCAATAGGAAAGGTATTATGTGATTTAATGAAAAAATAATGCAAGGTAGCAATGCAAATATGGCACAGTGATTCCAGTCAGAGTTGTCTTATACTAGCTACATGGTCTGGGGCAAAGATCATGCCCCTTTGAACCTCAATTTCCTTATCGACAAAATAGAGACAATAATTTCTATCTCATTAATTTCTTGTAAGCAGAAAAGAAATACATTATTTATTCATTATCTATCCATCAACAAATTTATGAATTGCCTACTCAGTATCAGGTATTGTTCTAGTCACAAAATCCCTGCTCTTAAGTCACTATGCATTTATTGTGTGTCGATGAGTACACACATGAACAGAAGACATAACCAATAAACATGTAAATTGAGATCTCCATAGGAAACAGATGGCTCAATCTAGCAGGATAATTGATTAGAGAGAGCTTACTGAGCTGATTAGAAAGGTGTTACAAGATGAAGGGAAACTAATAAGGTCTGGTGAAGTACCCTGGGGCTCTAGCAATAGCAGAGAGTTCCTACCTCTCTAGGCCTCTGTAGGCCTCTGTTCCCTTCCTCTAACCCTAGAGAGGAACCCAGTAAGAGACGCCTATAGCTGTGAGCAGTGAGAACACTGTCCAGTGAGAGCTGTGGCCTAGGGAAAAGAAACAGAGACACTACCAAAAAGCAGAATGGCAGGAAGGGAGACAGGGAATTAACACTCGAACTGTGCCCTCCTCTCATTTCCCACCAGTGCCCACCACTGGCTGAAGCTAACTGGAATCTAGAAAGCCAGAGGCCAGAATGCCTGTGTGTCACAGTCCATAGTGGTGATCCTCCCAAGGCACAGAGTGAGTGCAGAAGAGTAGAGTGAATCAGGAAGAGTAAAAGACAATCTAGCATAGCAAGTTAATATGTAATCTCCCACAGATGGTGGGAGGCGCCATGGAAAAAAATTAAGCAGGGTAAGAGGGAGGGAGACATGTAGCAGACCCAGCATTCCTACGCTATTTTATATGAAATGGTCAGGAAAGACCTCCTTAAGCAGGTTCTGTTGGATTGGAGGAGGCATATAGGAAGGGAGAGATTGTGCCGTGTATTGAACAAGCACTCTTGAACAAGAGAAAGGACTTTTCAGGACTAGGAAATAGCAAGTGCAAAGGCCCTGAGAGGGGAGCATACTCAGCATATTTAAGGAATGTTAAGGAGGCTAGTATGGTTGGAGTAGTGATGAGAGAGTGAAAGAAAATGCAGTTTGAGAGCCAGAGTATGGGGGGTCATTTTAGACTTTTATGTGATCTTGGTGGGAAGCCACTGGAATGATGTGAGCAGATAAATAAATGATCCGGCTTATATTTAATTTTAAAGTCTATCTATTAATGATGAGAATGAACTGAAGAAGAGCAAGGATGGGCCAGGAAGACCATCTAGAAGTCCATAGCAGTAATCCCAGGGGAGAGACAATGACAGCTTGGATCGGGTAGAAGTTGAGAAGGTACGAGCAATGAGTGGATTCTTAATGTATTTTGAAGGTAAAGAAGATGGGATTTCTGATGAATTTAATAAGGATTATGAGAGAAAGATAAGACTTAAGAAAGACTTCAAGGTTTTGTACAGAAGAAGCTAGAATTATGAGGTTGCCATTCATTGAACACAAGAGGCCTGAGGAAGCAACAGGTTTATAAAACATTTTGTAAATGATTAGTGTACCCCCTTTACCACCGCCTCAGCACCAATTCAATGGATAATATTTCTACTACAAATAAAGCATGACTCAAACACCTTCAGTCTTCCCTGCTGGAAGCTCTTCTCCACCTTTTAACAATCAGATCATTTAGTTCTAGTTCATCCATATCAATTATATCTCAACCTGATTCCCTGTCCTTTCCATTTATCATGTTGTCCTTGTTGGGATTCTAGTTCATCCCTTCATATTTAGGCTTGCACTTTTTCTTTATCTGAATCCCTTACTTTTGGCCTGTAGACATTATACCCAGCTCTCAAAGTCCAGCTCAGTTCTCACATAACCCATGAAAATTCCTCAGTCTGTGTCCTTTGACATCCATCCAACAGGGATAGACTGTAGGTTCATAAATTATGAATGTTTGTAATATTCCTTCTCCAAAAGTGAAGATTTCTGCTCAGCAGGTTAGGACTAGGGGTTTCCTTTGGAGATTGGATGTCAAAAAAATTGGCAGAACAAAATACAAAACTGTGGATTCCAGAGAGGTTAAACTGCTTCGTACACTAAAGAGCAGAGATCAAGGAAATAGAAACAGTTGAGAGCACCCATGAGAGTGGGGAGAATATGTAATATACATTATATATATGATTTTTTCCAGAGAGAAGGGCAAAATGAGGTGGAGAGGGAAATTGGAATAGCCATCATGCTTGAGAGAGTTATTGAGACTGAGAGGACAGAGAAGGAAGATTCTCTAAAAAGTGCTGATGTCTAAGATGATGATTTTTTTAATTGAAGATATTGAGTAAAGATTGAATTAATTTTATTTTTTTTCTCTGCAGGTTAGCTGTCTCTTTAAATAAAATTCTTTGATTAGACTAACCATGTGGAGTCCCAGTTTTAAGATTACCAGGTGATCAGGCTTGGTCTCAATGAGAAGGTAACTTGTAGAGCAATAATGTGAAGGAAACAAGAGTAGCCATCTGGTGGACAGCTAGGGAAAGAGCACTCTGGGTAGAGGTAAAGGCCTGAGCAAGGACTGATGTTTGAAAAACAGCAAGGAGGTCAGTGGGGTGCCTCAGCATGAAGAAGGAGTAGAGAAGTTATAGACGAATTAGAAAAGCAATGGACCAGATCATGTAGGGTCCCAGAGGCCATTATAAGGACTCTGGCTTTTTATCTGAATGGGAAGCCATCATGATTTTGGGGAGAGGGGTGACATGGTCTGATTTATGTCCTTAGAGCATCACTCTCATGAACTGAGAATAGACCACAGAGGTGAAAACAAGGCTGACAACAGGAAAACTGGTTAAAAGGCCGAGGCAGTAACCCAGGAATCCAGACTTTAGTGGGATTAGTGGACTTAATGAAAAATGCTCAGATTCTGGACACATTTTTAAGGTAAATCCAATAGGATTTTTAACAAAGTATCTTGGGAGTTTGGAAGGAAGAGTGACAACTCCAAGGTTTTCGGTCCTAGTAACTAGAAGAATGTAGTTACCATTTACTAAGAGGGAGAGGTGCCAGTGGAATAGGTTTTTGTTGTGAGTGATGAGGCTGGCTGGATGGGGGGGTGGCGGGGAGTGAGGGGGGGGCAGTGGGGGGGACAGCGAGATGATGAATTTAATTATGACTAAACTCGTTGACAGATTTAAGAGATCTTCTAGATCTCATAATGAAGATCTGTAGCAGACAGCTGGACATGTAAATATTGGGTCCAGGGGAGAGATCTAGATGGAGAACTATGTTAGGAATCATTGGCATATGGTTGGTATTTAAAGCCATGACACTGGATTAGCTCACCAAAGTTGTGAGTAGAGGTAGAGAAGAAGGAAAACAAGACTAAAAGCTGAGCTTTGAGTGTCCCAGTGGTGAGAGGTCAGACTGAGAAAGAAGTAGCAGCATACCATCTACTTTCCTTCTTATTCCTTCAAAAAATTCAGGAAAACACTGAGTACACAGGAAGTGCCTAAAACTACATGTTGCTTGATGAGATTTTATTTTTTGTTTTGTTTTTTTCCTTTCAAGATTTTATTTAAATTGTAGTTAGTTAACATATAGTGTAGTATTAGTTTTAGGGGAAGAATTTAGTGATTCATCAGCCTTATATAATATCCAGGACTCATTACATCCCATGCCCTCCTTAATGCCCATCACCCAGTTACCCCTTCCTCCCACCCACGTCCAGCAACCCTCAGTTTATTCGTTATTGTTCAGTCTCTTATGGTTTACCCCCCTCTCTGTTTTTATCTTGTTCTATTTTTCCTTCCCTTCTCCTATGTTCCTCTGTTTTATTTCTTAAATTCTACAAGTTCTCCAACAGCCAGACAGTTTACTTACAGATTTCTTTTCTTCTTTCTTTCTTTCTTTCTTTCTTTCTTTCTTTCTTTCTTTCTTTCTTTCTTTCTTAGTATTAGCTACAGATTTCAAATGACTGGTTAAGGGCTGTGATACCAATTTCAATGTGTATGTGTCTGTATGGGGTGGGGGGTGGGGTAGGGGAAGGTGTTCCCACATCACCAAGCAATTCCCAGACACTAGCTGGATATCATACGATTGAACTCAATATTAACACTATCTACCTGGAGAATAGTAGCAATCTCCACAGGTTAAGAGCTAAATCCCACACAACTATCCCCTTCTTCCTTTAGACACCAGTCACAAATTCATGTTATTACCTCTATTCTAACTGACTGGCTATAAATCAGAGTTCCCACAGCTCCCTCCTTGGGTTTGATTAATTTTCTAGAACAGCTCATAGAACTCAGAGAAACATTTTACATCACTAGATTACTAGTTTATTACCAAAGGGTATAACTCAGAGACAGCCAGGTGAAAGAGACCTATAAGGCATGGTGGTATGAGGAAAGGGCATGGAGCTTCCAAGCTTTCTGGCATGCCACTCTCCCCAAACCTCTACATGCTCACCAACCCAGAAGCTCTTTGAACCCAGTCCTTTTCTTTTGTATAGAAACCCAAGGGGGATCTTCATTACATAGACATGATTGCTTAAATCACTGGCTATTGACGACTGGTTCAACCACCAGCCCCTCTCTCCTTCCCAGAGGTCAGGAGAGTGGGAATGAAAGTTCTAACCTGCTGATCACACGGCAGGTTCTCTTTGCAACAGCCCCCATCCTTAGGTGTGGTCCAAAAGTCACCTCATTAATATAACAAAAGACACTTTTGTGGCACTCAACACAAGAAATTCCAAATTTTAGGAGCTCTGTGCCAGAAACGGGGATGAAGACAAATACATATTTCTTACTATAAATCACAATATCACAACTGCTTCTCCTCTTATTGTCTTTCTTCACCACTTTCTGGCTCTACCTTAACAAAAAGAATGTTCATTCCAGAGGTTAGTGAGGCTGACACTGACCCTGCACTCTTCTTGGTTAATATATCCTCTCTAATATGGAAAATACTATTTCTCTCATTCTACCTCCTATTGCCCCTCCTGGTCACAGTAAGACATTAGGGAAAAAAAAAGTAGTACCAGTTGATAAAAAGATTCATATAATCTATTCTACATTATTCTGCTGGATTCCCCCCACTGAAGGAAAAATAATGTGCAAAAGCTAAAATAATGATTCCAGCTATGGTTCTTTTTTGAATTCTGTTTGCTTATTTATTTAGAGAGACAGCCTGTGAGTGGAGGCAGGGTGGGGTCGGCAAAGGAGGAGGTAGAGAGAGACTCTGAAGCAGACTCTGTGCTGAGCATGGAGTTCAACACAGGGCGAGATCCCAACACCCTCAGATTATGACCTGAGCTGAAATCAAGAGTTACATCCTTAACCAACTGAGCCACCCAGGTGCCCCTAATTCCAGTTACGATTTAATGAACACTTTGCCTGCATCTGACACGTTTGTAAGTGCTTTATATGCATTACCTCACTTAGTCCTTTCACCTACCAAATGAAATAGGGAATATTAGAACGGGAAGAGAACTCGAATATCCAAGGGAAAATGACCAACTTCATATCACAATAAACACTTTGGAATGGCTTGATATTGTTTAGTATTCATGCTATATAACTAGCAGGCAGGCAGATGCAACCAGGGTAGAAGACTCAAGTGAGAAGATATATAAATTCCTATGAAAATGATAAGAGCAAGCTCATATTTTCCAGAATCCTCTCACTAGGGGAAGGGAGAGGGGTAGAACCTTTGGCAATCGTTATGACCTGTGGAGATCTGAAGACCTGAGAAATCAATATATGCAATCTGAAGCCTACAGTCTCATGTCATTATGTAACATGTCCATGGTTTTCTATTTCTCTTTCTGTGAAGAGTTTACATGTTTTGAGTGTTTTAGTTGGCATGTCTTCACCAATCACATCGCCATCTTATAACAACTACATAATTTCAATTCCCAGTCCTTTATGAAAATATAGAAGTTGATAATGCATACAAACCTTGCTAGAGGGGCGCCTGGGTGGCTCAGTCAGTTGAGCAATTGACTCTTGATTTCAGCTCAGGTCATGATCTCAAGGTCATTGGATTGAGCCCTGAAACAGGCTCTGCACTCAGTGTGGCGTCTTCTTGAAATTCCCTCTATCTCCCTCTGCCCCTCTGCCAGCTCATGAGCACACACAGTCTCTCTCTCAAATCAATCAATCAATCGATATTAAAAACAACAACAACAAAAAAAAAACTTGCCCCAAATCTTATAAACAGTAAGTGGCAGAGCCAGGTTTAACCCAGGTCTACATGATTCCAGAGACCAAACTCTGAACCTCTCCATCATATTTCTCTTCCAAAGGCAGTCAGTGTGGTCAGTGAGGAACCCCTGGGTGGGTCAGTCAGTAAAGCGTCTGCCTTCGGCTCAGGCTGTGATCCCAGGGTCCTGGGGTTGAGCCCCACATCTGGCTCCCTGCTCAGCGGGGAGTCTGCTTCTCCCTCTATCCACCCCCCCTCGCTCTGCTCTGCTATCTCTCTCTCTCTCTCTCTCTGTGTCTCTCTCTCAAATAAATAAATAAAATCTTTTTAAAAATAAAAAGAATAAAAGCAGTGTGGTCAGTGAGCTCCTATGTGCAGGCAGATCTGTTGGAATTCTACAGTTTCTGTCAGTTATCACATGAACAAAAGAGTGACATAGAACCATTTTTACCTTCAAGACTCAGTGAGTTTTCAATGTTCTATGTTCTTCTCTACTCAAAGTATCAACCATAAATGTCACATAAAGATGGACATCAGTAAGAAATTCATGAATAAGGAAACTCTATAAGCTATTGTTAGGGAAGTAAGACATAGGAAGGGTTATATCTGAGAACAGAGATTCCATAAGTCTTTAGACTTAAGATTTGAGATAGAGTGAAATGGGAGTTTCTTCTTTGCAGAAGAAAGAAGAAACACAGAGGCAGGAAGACTATACATGTAGCCAAAGAAGAAAAATGGTCCTCTATTTATAGAGTATCCCCAAAGAAGCAGGCATTTGGGTAGGCTAATGAACCCCTTCTTCAAGTGATAGCATTAATGCATATGATAAAAGTAAAATAACAGCATATATGGCTCTACATCACAGGACTGTGAATGTAAGGCTGAGGAGCATGAAATTTATCAGGCAGGTGACCGACGTCACTAAGGAACAAAGCATCTGAGTTATACGATTAGTACTGCCCTATAATAACAATGAACAGAGTGGATTCGGGTTGATAGACAGAAGGTGACCAGGAAGACCAACCACAGGCTGTTGCTGTAGATATGGAGTTCTCTGCTGCTGGGATAAAAGTGTGCACCACAGGTAGCTAGAAGATGTCTGTGGAGGGTTGGAAGAGCCTTTTTGCCTATAAATAGAAATGCCCCGTTGAATATATTTGGGGAAGATTACCTGATACTCTACAAAGTAGATTATAATGCTATGTAATTTGAAAGTTATAAAATTATAACCTTTTTACTATGTCAGACGGACAGCAGAGTCCAGTCTCTTTTTCTCTGCTTCAGAACCATGGCGAACACATCCCTTGTGCTGTCACTGTGAAATCTTACCCTACGGGGCTCAGTGTTTCCCCTAAGGTTTAACACCCTTGTTGTAAATTAGTGTCAAATGTCTCCATGCTGTTCACACTAATTGGAGTTTGTCTCCAACATGAATCAATATTCAGAATGTCCCTTGTACTACTCGCACCGCACAGAAATGAACATGTTGCTGGAGATAATCTTTATTTTTATTTATCTTATGTGAAATGTGGTAGAAAATTTGCAGGATAGGAAGGCTTATGAACTGAAATTTAATCTATCATCTAGGTTCTCTTTGTGTCAAATTACTGAGGAACACTGAGTATGTTTTCTCTGAAAAAAAAGAAAAGGAAAAAAGTATAAAGGGAGAAAAATTATACTTATTTGAAGAGGAAGAGAAGGAAATGGTGAACAAAGACTGATGCTTTGAGAACTCTCTGATTTATCATTTCCCATTATTTGCTTTGTATAGACTAATTTCACATCACTATCTTCCTGCCTATAGTATGAGGATAGTGCATTTGTAACATAGCAACGTATTTCTAGAAATAGACAGGCCTCCCACTGTAGGGAGAGACCTAATACACCCTTATTGCAGCTCATTTTTTTCAGTGGCTCTGATGAGAATGCAAAGATTGACTGCTTTGGAAATAGAACTCTGGATCCATGGTCATGGTAAATAAACTATCAAGCTTAAGACCTTTTAGTGAATCTACAAGGAGGAAATAACATGTGGAACATTTATTGAGGGACTTTATATAGAAGAAAACTCCAATTTGTTCTGCCTTAAAAAGAATTTCTTTCCAAGCAGAATATTTTATTTTGTATTAATGTTGGCATTCATAATTATGTTTACCTTATTGACAAATGGGATCAAACCATTGGATATGCACATATTGTTCCCAAATGTGCTCAATTTGAGGCAACAATTTAGTGAATATTCAGCTTTCATTCAAAACAGACCTGACTCCACAGAGCAGTTAAGATAAATTCACATTTCAAGGCCTTTCTTTACCCTCTTGGAACTCGATGAACGTGCTCTAATACAGTCCCTTTTCTGAACCTGAGCCTACTGAACAACATCAAATAGCTAATTATTAGAGTTATTTGAGAGGCCTAAACCAGAGCCTAAGAGTCATCTCTCGCTCCTCAGCCCTAACATGCACTTGATCACTAAACTTATCTGACTTCTGTGACAGACAACACAATGCATCCAATGGCTGTTTCT
Source organism: Vulpes lagopus (assembly GCF_018345385.1). NCBI lineage: Eukaryota > Metazoa > Chordata > Mammalia > Carnivora > Canidae > Vulpes > Vulpes lagopus. Next base: position 88,127,376 of record NC_054831.1, read on the forward strand.
GGCCTCCTTTCTTGCTGAGAAAATTCCATCTTTCTTCATGTGGTGAGTGACCACGTGCTTCAGGGGACACTGGGTGAATTTTGATTAGTCTAAGCCAATAACAGCCTTTCCATTCCCCTTGCAGTGACTGGTTCCGGAGTGGTATGTGACATGACCATGGCCAACCAAATGAGGAGACAACTGTTAAAAAGAAGTATGTGGAATTCAATAGTCCCTTCTCCCCACTTCCACCAGAGGGATTATTCTGACATGTAGCAATCCATGTCTTTTCCCTAAATTACAAACTTCACACTCAGTTCTCTGTGCCAGGGTCCCAGCCTGTTGTCCCAATAGTCCTTTGAATTCACTGTGTTACATTTATGTAACAAACCCCTAACACCATTATGCCTGGGTTTTTCCCACCCTCTGTTAAAATGGTCTTCCTCATCATTCATTCTTCCTGGTAAATGATCATTCATTTTGACCTATGGCCATTCTCTCTCTATTGGAGTTACTCATTGTTTCTTTTCATCCTACTTTATACACTGGGCACACACTACTGTTGTCATCACAATGCATTATAATAACGAATTGATGTACCTGTCTTCTCTACTCATGGATGTCCTCCTCAGGAACAGATATTAAGTTTATCATTGCATCACTAGCATCTGGTGTAGGTCTTGGCCGGATATTCAATATAAATATTGAAGGAAGGAAGGAAGGAAGGAAGGAAGGAAGGAAGGAAGGAAGGAAGAAAGGAAAGAAGGAAGGAGGAAGGGGATCCATGTATGGAAGTTTCCGTAAAGTAAAAAATGTTGAGCACCTGAATGTACTATACAGGTTGTTTTCCATGACTATGGAATAATAACAGAGTGCTAGTAGCAGTACAACTTCAACAGCTAACACTTACTAAACATCTTTCAAGCATAACACTAAACATTTTATATTATTTATTTCATTTAAATTGTATGACAACACAGTGAAGAATTTACTATTACTATCACTCATATATTATAAACACATTCCTATTTCAAGGTAAGTGATGGCAGAGGCAAGAGTCAAACCAAGGTCTGACTCCAAAACTTTAACCAACTAGGTATAAATATGCTATTCTCCTATAGTTGTTGCTCATAAAAACAGAGGGAAATCTGAGCCTGGGGTCTTTGTCCTGGTGGTCTCTCTGTTACTGGCTGCCCCTCTCAAAAGTCACACTAGAGAGAATTGAAATTTTTGAAGGACCAGGTACTATAAAGTGGTTTTGTATACTAGCAATTTCTTCTGGCTCTCATCCTAAAATCCCCTTTCTAATCTGATAGCTCAACAAAGTCAACTAAGCTAATAACTCCACAAGTCTCTTATACTTATGCTGTCTACCATTCTAATAATATAGGTGAGGGTGATTCTAAGACTCAGCAAGGTGAATGGCATGCTGAATTGGCCAACTACTACTCACTGCTAAGGCTTTCCTTAAAAATGAACCCAATAGTTCTGAAAGACTTCCTCAGAAAGACATGTCAGAAAAAAATTCAATCTCCTTAGACAAGGTTGGGTCATTATTCTAGTACAACAAATTCTCCAATACCCTTAATCTGCTAATGGATCTTCTACTAGACCCTAATTCCACACTGAGACACAGCTGAAAGTACTGGTTATTCTACAATAAATGCGAAGTCCTCCTCCTAGACTTAAGGGATTATTTATTCATCATTTCTGAGATGAGTCACTGTTCACTGCTACATACAGGTACTGTGTAAGTGTTGGATGATACTAATACAGACACAGTCCCTAACCCCAAAAAGCTGTAGCCTGGAATCCATGTGTATTTTTATAAAGGTGGAAAAAAATGTCATTTAAAAAATGCCAGCAGTTTTCACTCATTACATACAAAAATGAATATCACTTTGCTTTGAGGAAGCCACAATGGGTACTTAACTCAATGCAATTTCATGGTTCTTATACAAAATTATAAGGTCATCATGGGTCGAAATGCAGATGCTTCAGACAGATAATGACTCATCTGTTTACTGAGGTAAATTTGATCTATTTTAGAAATGTGCATTTCCAGAGTTAACAAAATGTGTAAATTTCTCATAAGTATAGATTTCAATTAGTCTGTTCCTAATGATTACTATTAATTCTTAAGAAAAATGAGGGTTAAAAAGTTGGCTAGAAAATGAGCAAAAATATAGTGAGGACTTTATGACAGAGGCATTTATAATTCTATGGGCATTTAGGGGGACAAATAGCTTCTAGCTGATGGGATCAATTATAGAATCATTCACAGGAAAGCTGACATTTGGGCAAGATGAGGTTTTTGACAGGTAGAGAAAAATCATGTGAGTAAAAGCATGGCAATAATTGAGGCATGAATGTTTAGGTAATGTTATAAGCTGCCTTGGACTGAGTGACAGAACCCTGAAAAGGAAGGTGAGAAAAGTTCTACAATATATCTGATCAGGATTCATTCACCACACCTATAAATCCTGGGCATTCCACATGTGAGCAGTGCAACAGAAAACAGCTGACATGGTCCGGTTCTCAGGTTTTTATGGCATATCATCTGGCTCTCTTCTGGATAGGCATTCCACACAATTCATCCAAGGTTTATGATTTTATAATATTCTCACACTATTGTCAGTGTTTATGAATTGCTTCTAAGCTCCAGTTATTCAAAGCCTCTCTGATCTTAAAAATTTTTATCTTCACTCTTCAAATGTCTGTGAGTTCAGAACACACACTTCATATCTCTCTCAATGGAAATTTGAATACACTGGGATGAGAGAGTCCTGACAAGCAGGGGAGTCAAAAATCTTTTTATGTGGTTCTTGAGTAATATCATCTTGAAAGAAAGAAAGAAGAAAGAAAGAAAGAAAGAAAGAAAGAAAGAAAGAAAGAAAGAAAGAAAGAAAGAAAGAAAGAAAAACAGACCCAAATACATTCAACTCCACTCCTCTCTACTAGCCACTTTCCACTAGCTATTTTCTTGTTGCTGAAAGCAATGTTTCTCCCCTTGAAGTGGTATTTGTTCCTCTCAGGCTACTCAGCGGCTCTTCCCTCTTCCTCGCAATGCCTTAGTTTCACCAGGGTTTTAACTTTTCTCACTGGGCACTGTTCTGGTAAAATAAAAAATATGCAGGCATGTCAACAACACAAGAAGCTCCCAAGAGGCCCTGGAAGCCCTCTCTCATAGATTTTTTCCTCTCATTCCTCTGGCTCACCCAGGAGACTGAGAGGTGACCAGAGCCCAGACAATCAGATGCTCCCTCCCCAAACTCCAGGTGCCAGGCTGGCCTCTTGGCCAGACTGCTAGTCCCCCTTAGAAAACCATTTCCGTACTTCCTACTTTCTTCCCATTTTCAAGTTTAAGTCTCCAATTCCTATCAATAGCTTCTTTTTTTACCTCTTTCTCAAGCACATGTAAGGCTTTTGCACTTGCTCTCCCTTCCAGCTGAAATTCTTGTTGCCTCAATTTTGGGAAGGCATGCATTTAAAAGAAAAGTTTGTCACATAGGAAATTATCAAGGATTATCCAAAGAAGTTAAGTTACTCGAAGCACCAGAAGAATTTCAAAAGTGATAATACAGTGCAATTTAAAATATTAAATTATAACATTGCACCTTCTTAAAACATGGAATATCATCATCTTCTTTAGATGTGATTTGCTTGATCAAAGCTCAATAATTCCCTACTAGCCTCATAAAATGTAATGTGTTCAAGACTTAAATTATTTTTCTTGTCATATTTCATACTTTTTAAAAAATTGAGTCAAGTTTCCATTTAACTGAACAACATACATAATACATTTGGGATCCCCTGTCCCTAGGCCAAATATCTATCTGCTGTCTGCTTTATCTCAAATATCTTTATCTCCCTCTTTTCTCCTCTTTCTTTTCTACACGTATATCTCTAAATTATAAGCCACTTTTCACACAAACCTTCTATGACCAGCCACTCAGAGCCATTTTCTTTCTGAATTTCCAATGTACATTATGTGTACCATTTCTATAGGACTTATTACAAGGTATTTTATGTCCCCTAGCAGACTATGAGCTTCCCACTAAGTGGGTACAGAAGGGGATTTTTTTTTTAATGTAACTGAAATGCCTGCCATTCAAATATTTATTGAGTACCTCTTCTATGCAGGGCATTACTCTATGTGTTTCAATTACAAAAGTGAATCAACTAATGCTAGCTATTGTCATAACATACACGTGAAATGAAGGAGGTATGGGTAGATAACATCTAATATCTGTGTCTTTCTTAAAAAATCTAGAAGTCACAGTCCAGCAGTATAAAAATGCACATATAACAAACTAAATGAGAAATATTGAGAGAAAATAAATGTTAAGGATGAAGGAATCATATTAGATAATTGATTCTCCAGAGGAAAGAGGTTGGAGTAGGCTTCAAGAGGAAGCCTAGAAATTTGCACATAAATAATTCAGTATATATTTATGGAGAAAAAGTATATGCCTGGAAACATTTACCAAACTGTCTTAATTGAGTTTCGTGTTAGAGGAGAGAACAGTGCCTTGAATGATGCATAGTCAAAAACATCTCTCCTTAAGTTTACATTTTGATTTTGAAGCATACTACATGATTTATTTACCTGATTATTTCTGGCATAGATTTCTCTCAAGTTTAATATCTGAGGAATAAACTGAAGAAGAGATGCCATTCTGGAGCTAGAATCTACCATGTAAGATGCATTTAATGGCCTATGAGGAACTGGCTACAATTAGCTAGAAAGAGAAAGAAAGAATACAGAAAATAAGACAATAAAGTAACTCTCAGAGCTTTGGAACTAGAAAGTGGAACCATCAGGACCATTTTCCATGAAGACCTTGCCTTCCACTTACAGAGATTCGGTGTTGACGCAACATGCATCCTTTTGAGAACTCAGCAGTCAGGAAGCCAGCAGATCATAAGCAGTAGCTCTTTAACCTGAGATGCCAAACTCAACTTTTTTCCTAATCACAGGTTGGTCTACACCTACGATGGAGTCTGCCATATTTATTTCCAATTGATCAATACTGACACCTGCTGGCTTAGGAAGGGAGACACTTGCTTGTCTAATGTGACCATAACTGAATTAACTGTGGGAAAGTGTGGATACAGTCTTCAATCCTAAATACTAAAATGAAACAACTTCCAGACCAAGCTGACTCTTATGCGGAAATTCTTAAGATGATGACAAAAGTGAATCACTATTGGGATGCAGACTTGGTGGTCATGCAGAAACATGGCCCCAGATGTGCATAATCCTCAAGGAAAAGGCAAAGATATCCTCTTCTACTTGGTCTCCTCACTTCACTCTTGGATTAGGACATCACTTTCCAATACTTGTTTCTGCCTTTAATCTCATTTTGCCCCAATCTGTCCTACCAAACCAACTGGACTGATCTGCTACATCACACTCCTGTCCAAGCCTGAATGTAATTTATGAGGGGAAAGGGAGCCATGTGGTACACAGTCTCACTGGAACATCCACTCGGTCCATGGGCAGGACCCAAGCTCACAATATACTCCAATAGGTAGATGTATAAGCCAAGGGTCTGAGCTGACAAGTTCACAGTATCGTGCCTGTGGAGGAGCCCAGCAGGTCTGGAGAGTGACTCTCTCACTCCCTCTAGCCCTCCTTTTAGCTTTCTTGGCTACTTTCAATGCTTCCCATTTGTCTGATTTCCTGACTGCATAGATTCCCTTCACTCCCACAGCTCTGTCTCCTTGGTCTGCTACTCCTGGGGAGGAGAAGTTCATGCTCTGAAGTTATTCTTCCTGACTGCCCCCCACTTCCATTCTACTTGTTACCTGTTCTTAGTTACTCATCTTGGAAAAAACTATTAAAGTTAAGCTAAATTAAGTAAATTTACATTGCTAATGAGAACACATAAGAAGAGTGTATACTTGACCCAAAGCAATGTATCCTTAATATCCTAATGACCATTGTGCCAAGGCACAAAAGATATTTAGGGTGGCAAGGGGATGTAAACCTTCCAAATGCAATGGAAATAAATATATCATTATCATCATCATCATCATCATCATCATCATCATCACCATCATCATCATCATGTAGTTCTGAAAGTTAGTGGGGACTCACACACATGAGAGATAATGCTATTTATTTAAAGGATAGGTAGGAATCATTATGCCTAATTTATAGATGGGTATACAAATGTTCATAAAATGTAAGTAACCTGTCCAAGCTCACACAGTAAACATGTAGTGACTCTGGGATTCTAATCGGGGTCTTTCTGATTCAGAATCCATCCTTTTAATCAGTTATGCTTTGTTGCACATTTCCTCTAAGGCTGGCCTAGATCATCGATGACATTCCACTGCTTAGACTACAGGAATGAAAGTATGAGCTTCACACGCAACTGTCCACTATTACAAAAGGGCATGTAAACTGTGAAGCGCTGTATACCTGCTAATTATTATTAGAGGAGGAAGAATGTAATATAACGTTTTACACTTTTCTGTAATTCTATAGAACTGAAATGAAAGAAAGTTTCAGTATGAGAGAAAGCTGAGAAGAGATCATCTCAACAAACACAATTCTTCTTTTTCTGGAAGCATGCTCACATGAACATAGGGCAGTCAGTCTGGGTTTGACACATGTACCATACTCTTCCACATGCCATCAACCTCACTTATTGAGCACTTGCTGTCATCAGCATTGTATTATGTCATGCATATCTATAGCACCATGGTCCTTCACAAAACAGAAGCCAAAACACTGAATAGGTGACATACATATCGACTCCAGATATCAGAATGATATAAACAAGTATACACGGGGAACCCCATTCCTATACCATCCCCATTCCCCTTGTTCTCTCTTACTGACACAAATAACCATTTCATTAATAGTTTCTTGTTACCTTCCTGTCTGCCTGTCTGTCGCCAAAACACAACGTGTCAGCAGTTTCTTGTTACCTTCCAATGCCACTTTATCCAAGATAAGCAAATATAAATATATATCCTTGTTTTTCCATTTGTATAGCACAAAAGGTACCACATAGATTGCTCTTCAAAATATCCTAGCGATCTTTCCCTATATCCCTTTATTTATATCTTTATCTCCTCATCTCTCTATCTGTCTATCTTTTATCTACTGCACAGAATTCCAAATTCTTTTTAACATTTATGGACAACATACCAAAGATAACAAAAGACTAGCACTTATTTCTGAGCGTTAGGAGTGGTAATATAAATAGGAAGGAATTTCAGAGGAGGGAGAGATCACAGATGGGATGGACATAATGAAAATACCTTGGGGAGCTGACACAGGGAGGGGACACCCTTCCTTGAAGAAAGAGGTAACTAAGCTATGGCATAGCATTCTTAATCCACGGCAGGTGGATTTCTTGTTACTGTCAATGAAACTCTTTTTACATTTTCTCAGTTAGCTTCCTCCAGGCTCCATTTAGATTCATGCCAAGAAGCAAGAACTGTGTTAATTGGTGCATTTTCCTGCAGAAACTAATTATAGCCCCATGCTGTCAAAACAAGGCAAATTGTTAATGATACTTTACCTGACAAAATAGAAATAAAACTGTCTTGCCATGAAGAAAGATGCTGGGATTGTGTCCCAAAGCCATTTTCATCACAATTATAAAAATGAAGAGTTGCTGTAGAAGGCCCATCCTGGGTCTACTGTGCTCAATCAGCTCTCTGGAGTGGGGTAGACAGCAGGGGAGAGCTGGGGGAGCATCTTCCTATGGCTTGGGTTCCAACACTCCAGATGAGAGTACTGAACAGAGCAGTTCCTATACATGAAGACTGCTCAGGACCCTGACTGTTTCCACAGATGCACGTATAGCCATACTATTAGCTATTTGAAACCATTCATTCATTTGCTTAAAAGATTTTCACTGAGTGTCTACAATTTGCCAGGTACTGTTCTAGATGCTGGGAACACTGCAAGGGATAAAAGAAAACAAAAGCAAAGCAAAGCAGAGCAAACAAAAGAAACTCTGCCTCCATGTAGTTTACATTCTAGTGCACAAAATAGACAATAAATAAGATAAATAAGCAATATATATGTGTATGTGTATGTGATGGTAATAAGTTCCATAGAGAAATAGAAGGAGCTATAGAAATAGATGAGCTAGATAAGGAGTATAAGGATACAACTTAAAACAGGGTGGTTGGAGTGGGACTCATTGAGAAGTTGTCATTAGAGCAAAGATCTGAAAAGGTTAAACTCTGTGGGAATCCAGAAAAGGAGAAAATAGGATAGAGTCAAATCTGATGTTCATCCAGGAAGGTGTCTAAGGTCAAACATGTTGCTAAAATACTGAAATATGTCTGTATTGTTTGGTATAACCATCATCCCAGGCAGTAGACAACTAAGGGATGAACTCCTCATACAGCAGCGATCCCTCCTGGACTCAGCTCTAGCCCTTGGGCCAGCATTCTTCCTAACTGCTCCATGCCTGGGCATGTGGTTAAAAATTAGAATTTCACCTTTGAACCAAAGGAAAAGTAAGTGCAAATGACCTGAGGCAAAGCAGCTGGGTATTTGAAACAAGGAGGCCAGGTGTCTGAAACAGAGTGAAGGACCAGAATGAAGTATCAGATGCTGTAGAATTTCCAAGACCACTGCAAGAATGGTGGGTTTTGCTCTGAGATAAGAAGGCATTGGATGGTTTTGAACAGAGACATGATCTTACTTAGGCTTCAGAAAGGATCATCTAACTGCTGTGTTGGAAATATACAGAAGAATATAGGAGGAAACAGAGTCTAGTGAGGGAAGCTACTGCATTCATGCAAACACAGCAGAAGAGCTCCCATAACAATTTACTACAAGCTTCCTGGATTAAAACAGCAGAAATTTATTCCCACAGTTCTGGAAGCTGTAATTTTGAAATAAAGGTATTGGCAGGGCCATGCTCCCTCTCAAGTTTGCAGGGAAGAATCCTTCCTTGCCTCTTCCAGCTTCTAGTGTCCACACGCATCATTCCAATCACTGCCTCTGCCATTACACAGCTGTTTTCTCCCTGTGTCTCTGAGTCACCGTACCTTATCTCCCTCTCCTTTCCCTTATAAAGATACCAGTCATGAGATTTAGGGCCCATCCTATCCAGTATGACTTTATCTTAACTTGATCATGTCTGCAAAGGCCCTATCCCATTCATAGGTACAATGGTGAGGATTTAAGTCTGTCTTTCTGGGGGATGCAACTCAATCCACTCCAGGGGCTTAGACCAGGGTAGCAGCAGTAGATGTGGAAAGATGCATTCTGACTCTCAACATACTTTGAAGACAGAGTTAAGAAGATTCTCTGAAAGGCTGGAGATGTGGGATATGAGAGATGCAGAAAAGTCAAATTTGATTCCAAAAGTTTTATTCTGAGAACTTGGAAGAATGACGTTGCTATCAAGTGAGATGGAGAAGGGTGAAGCCAGGAGGTGGGGGGCAGGTTTGGGCAGGGATCAGGGGGGTTCAGTTTTGAATATGTTGAGATGTTCAATAGATATCAAAATAAAGAATGAACAGATAGAGTCTGCCTCCTAATTTTGATATATTCTTTTTAACCCACCCACTATGAGGGATGGTAGATGTCTTAATCAACTGTGTATATTTATACAAATGAATGAATAAATGACTATAAGTAGAAAAAACACAAATGATCAATTAAAAATAAGAATGATTTTTAAAATTAGGATGAAAATGGTACTTATTAAGAATAGAAACTAACATTTGTATATCTTTTCCCATTTGCAAATTGCTCTTCATCTGCCTTAGTTTAACTATTCCATAAGTCAGTGATCTATAAATGCTATAACGATATCTACCTTCCAGTGAGTAAATAAAAGTAGTGAGGTTCAATCACATAACCAAGCTCGTCAGAGAGGAAAGGAAAACGGATTCCAATCCCAGCCTTCTGTCCCCAGATCCCAAATCCTTTCACTACAGACAGTTCTCAAGGATGTGTATGCTCATATGAAGATTGATGGATATAATCCCACTGACATTCAGAAATTTCTTACATCAGACTCAGCCTCAGAAAATTAGCAGGTAACAGTTTTTAGACTGCCAATATCTTTTCATTCGAAACAGTTGACAGAGTTTGAAAGTAACTTTCCTAAATATAGTTATTTCACAACCCTTCTGTAAAAATGCTAGATACATCACATTTCTGACAGTGAAACAGTGCTGATTAGAGCTCTCACCTACAACAAAGAAATGCTCACCTTTCCTCTCCTCCAATAGAATAGTATGGAAAGCAAAACATTTGCAGTTTTATTTTCACTAATACTTTGTGAATTCTCAGATTGGGCAGATGTAAAATGAAGGGTGTAGAGTTGATGGATTCAAGATTGCACAACATGGCGGTTTAGACTGTATATGGGCTCTGAAATCAGATAAAACTGGATTCAAATCCCAAGCCCACTACATACTATATTAGCTTGGGCAATTATCTTTAAGGCTTCACTTGCTCATGACTACAATAAAAATAATGCCTACATTACAGCACTAGTGTATGGATTCAAGGAGATAATGAATGAAAAGCACAGTGCCAGGCCAGCCCAAGAGGTCAATCAAGTAGGTATCTACTATAACTATTAGAATACTGTGTATCCTTGCCCTTCAAGGAATGTGTGGTACCTGTAACAGAAAACACAGTTAAAAGAGCATGAAATAAAAGCCACAATGCCTCATTTCTCTAATTTACTAACTCACTCATTACCTATACCTTTTCCTGCTCTGTATTTTGGTTTACTGATCTTTAAAATGGGCAACATACCACTTCCTGCTTTCTTTATAAATATGCAGGATGTTTAAAAACTACTATATTATTCACATGCCCCATTCCCTAATATTATCATTCACTCTTTCCTATTACATTGTTAACTAGATTTAGGCCTCTTGAAAAATCTTTTATCTGGTAATTAGAAAGAAACAAATAGAAAAAATCAAGTAAGTGTTAAATACAGCAAACTAACAGCGTCAGAATAATAGGCAAGGCTATTTTCAGCAACAGAGGTCAGTTAAAACTAAGAAATGCTTAAGAAAGGACATGCTATTTCCAGTAATAAACATAGATGCTCCGGGTGGCATCTTGGTTTCTCCTGTAGTGAACAACACTGTTGCCCAGAAATGAAAAGGTGTTTTCTTAACTGAGTGCAAAAACAGAGAGAATAGCCTAGACAATAGATACATTAAGGCCAACACCTGATTCCAGAACTGTTCTTTGTGTGCTTAATTTGTGAGTTGAGAATCACTTAATTGTGAGCTCTTGTGTGCTTGATTTTGAGTTGTGCAGGTTTCTCAACAATAGATAGCTACCAAAAAAAAAAAAAATGTGGGTGCTCCACTCTATTACTGAAGCAATCCAATCCAAGTACAATGTTTTGGTTCTTGCTGACATGGTGGTCTGCTTCTCAAAATTAGGAGAATTTTTGTGCTTATTACACTGCCTTGGAGCTGGTCCTCAATTAATATTTTTTGGGTGAGAAAAGGGAATGATCCAGTTCATTTGAGTTCTATGCTTTATTTGAATCTCCAATAAAGCATGACCATGGTCTGCCCTCCATTAGAGCTACTCATGCATGGGCTGCATTCTACCCAGATTGGAGAGGATAGCAGGCAAGGTGTAATCATCTTGGAATCCCAAATACCTTGAATTTAGTAGGAGCACAATACACATTTTTGCAATTTTATTAGATTGAATGGCTTTTAAACACCTTTAGCATGACCCTAGGGGGAACGACACCCAACCTTTCCTTCAGCTGCATGCATGAAGAGCCTGCCTGTGCTCCTCTGGCATTGCTCACCAGAGATTTTCAGAGCACCGTTCTCTGCAAGGCAGGCCAACAGATATACTGATGACCCAGGCAAGATTGTTGCCCTTAAGGAACTCACAGCCTGAGGGGTAAGAGATGACACACAAAGAGACAAATGGGAGATAGAGCTAAATATGGTGGCAAAGGGATGAAACGAAGAGCAAGGGGATGCTGCAGCATAAGATGCTTGTCATTTAGGGAAAGTATTTATACTGAATATTTCAAAGATAAATAGGTGAGACTCTTACTTATAAAAGGCATATATAGCCATAACCCTTGATGAAATGTATCCTGATTCCCCACTATGATGCCTAAAAAGACAGGAAAAAAGTAAGAAAAAAAGAAAAAGAAAGAAAAAAAAAAAACTAGCCACACTGAAGACTAGTACTGAAAAGAAGGCCATGACTAGACTCTGAGATGGTTTTCCACAATACCTAAGATTAAGAGAGGTGGCTTAGGAAATTCAGGAAAAACTTTATACTTTACCTCTTGAAGCAGCCTTTTCAATTACAGGAAGATGAAAGAAAGAACTATTCTTCTACCACTGTCCACTACCTGGTTCAAAGACCTGGAATCTCTACCAAGTGGAAAACTGGTCAGCCTTTAATGCATAGCTACAACTTTTGAAGATTCTCTTTTCTCCTATATTTCTATATCCATTTGCAAACATCTTCCATAAAATAACTGGTGAGAAAGGAGTGTTTGGGACTGGTTTTGTTACACTGCATCCTGAAACATCATTCCTGTAAAGATAGAAAAACCCTAAGAATAATGCATGCTAGCAATTGTGGTTTTCTTTAAGTAGTGCATTAGGTTAGACTATCAAAGAACCAGACAGTATATGTGGGAGAAAATGCTTGTCCTAGATAACAGAGCCACACTAAATGGCAATTTGACACTCAGAACTAAGTTGCAAGTTAGAAGAATTTAGAATAGAATTCCATCAATAACCAAAAGGATGATGGTAAGGATAAGGGAGATCCATACAATCTTTCTACAGACAAATACCATGTTCCAAAAGATCTCCTCTTCCTTGGGGATGAATGAAGAGGGCCTAAACACACCAAGGGTCCTATGAAAAAATACTGTAGGGGCACCTGGGTGGCTCAGTCTGTTAAACATCCTACTCTTGATTTCAACTTAGGTCATGATTCCATGGTTGTGGGATTGAGGGATTGAGCCCCACATTGGGTTCCACAGGCTCCATGGGCTCTACACCAAGGGGGGGGCCTGCTTGAGATTCTCTCTCTTCTCCCTTTCCCTTTGCCCCTCCCCCACATTCTCTCATTCACTCTCCTAAATAAATAAATAAATAATCTTTAAAAAATACTCCAAAACAATGGAAACCAAAAATCACCCTGAAGCTTGAAAAGAACAGACCTCTAAAAATTATTTCTACAGAACTCCAAAGAAAAATTTTAAATATAATATGACATCATTAATAAGATATTAGAAGATATGATCTAAATGAGCAGGAGCAGAAGGTTACCAAGAGAATGAGTGGAAATGAAAAGACAGCTGTATAATATAATTAAGAATTACAAGGAGACCAAAACTGTAGTAAGATCATCAAAATCTTCACTGGAGATAGTGAAATCAGGCTGCCAAGACAGAAAGTTGAATCAGTAATGTGAAAGATGCACTTAGAAATGCTCTGTGAGGGCAGCCTGGGTGGTTCAGTGGTTTAGCACTGCCTTCAGCCCAGGTTGTGATCTTGGAGACCCAGGATGGAGTCCCACGTCAGGCTCCCTGCATGGAGCCTGCTTCTCCCTCTGCCTGTGTCTCTGCCTCTCTCTCTCTCTCTCCCTCTCTCTCTCTCTCTCTCTCTCTCTCTGTCTCCTGTGTCTTTCATGAAGAAATAAATAAAATCTTAAAAAAAAAAAAAAAAGAAATGCTCTGTGAGGATACGGGGGAAAATATAAAAAGATCAAAGGATGAAAAAGGAAGGTGGTATATAGGGAGAAGAAATAAAAACACAGAGATGCCTAAGAATTGCAGGGATTCTAAGGAGCCAGCTAGACCAACTGCAGCATATGCATCAGAGGAAGAAATAATCGAGGGTAATACAAAACTTTGAGGTGGGAGAAAAATGGGCTGGCATCATAGAAAATAATGAATAAGAGTATTACTCTTATAAAGATTTCTTGAGGATCTACTGTGTCAGGCACTTGTCTAAATATTTTATTCACATTAAATTTCACTAACTCTTGACTATGCAAAACTGTGGCCTCCACTTTACAGTTAAAACAAATGACTCAGAGAGGTTAACTAACTCTGCACATGGTCAAAGAAGCAAAGAGCAAAGCCGGGACTAGATGGCAGATGGTCTCGTTCCAGAGCCAATGTTTCTAACTACCACCCTGTAATAGTGAAATGAAGTCTTTGTCTAGATAAATCTCAGCAAATATTGGTAGTTACTTAGGTAAAGAAAAAACTTCAACAAAAATACTCGGGCAAAATTAAACAAAAACAAGCAAATAAGAGCAAGTCATCTGCAAGGAACAAAATCAACAGGACCTAGTTTCAGGCTGAAGTTTCAAGTGTCCTGCATTCACCCATAGCAAATCAGTTTGTAGCATGTGACCTAGGAATTGCATTTCTAAGATTCCAGTTTATGTATATATATATACATAAACATATATATTATTTATGTAATATATATAATACATGCTATAGAAAACATATCTATTTATATATAATGTATAACTCATGTAAAAAATGATATTTATCACCATTATTTGTAATAGTGTCCAACAACTAAGATATACTTAAGTAACTTATGTTTGATGTGTGTGATGAAATTATTATACAGTCATTTAAGTTGTTTTGGAAGACTTAATAACATGGAGAAGGGTCCCTGATTTCTTAAGAAGAATAAGAAATGGGACACTACATATAGTTAGATCCTAATTTTTATGATTAAAAACGTGTGCTAAAAAAAAAAAATAAAAAAATAAAAACGTGTGCTAGTAGTAGTTATCTCTGAGTGGTGAGAATTCAGGTAAATTTTTGTTTCACTTATAAATTTTTCAGCAATTTATAAATTCCATATAATAATAATTTATAGTTTTAAAGAGTGTTTGAGTAATTGTCAATTATAAATAATCAATTTATAAATAATCAATAGCAAATATCATCCTAAGTAAATAATCTTTGTAAATAATATTCTGTGCAAATAATCTTTGTAAATAATCAATGGCAAATATCATCCTAAGTAAAGAGAGTATCAGTGACAATAAATCAAGGACCTGTGACTCAGAGCTTCTTTGTAAATAATCAATAGCAAATTTCACTCTAAGTAATGAGAGAACGAGTGATGATAAATCAAGGACTTTTGACCCAGAGGCTCATTTTAAGTACTGATTCTGTCTTCATTAGCTGGAGGACTTAATGTCTAGTTCTCAACCTTTGTAAATTTTCCACACTTAAAAAAATGGTGTCTCCTTTTGGAGCAATGAGGCTATTGTCTTTCTTTCTCACTATTACCCTTTTCCAAAGAACCAAATGGAAGTAATATGAAAGTTCTTTGTCAGCTTTACCAATGCAAAGTACTATAAATAGGAGGAATCTGTTATTATTTTGGGAATTCCAGCACCCTTTGAATGTTTTCCCTGTTTGAGCAATTTCCCACCTTTATGTCTATACCTCTCCATGACAGAGACTGGATATTCACTTTCAAAATCTCTCCTGCAGTTGGACCACAGGCAAGTGACCCGGGCTTTGCAAATCAGATATTCCCACATATGACTTGGATTGGAAGCTAGGGACACAAAGATGCAGGCACAGAGGAATTCCTCTGATGTGACAGTGGAGGCCAGCTTCCAGGGACAGCAGAGAGGGGGCTCTAGGTAGGGCCCAGGTGCTAAACAGTGGGGAGTCCACTGCAGCCATCAGAGAGTTGGTCAAGACTTTTTCCCATCTGTGTCATCTCCATGCCTGTGTGTTAGCTGGAAGTCCTAAATAAATTACTTTTCTATTTAAATTCACTAGAGTGGATTCTGCTTTGGCCCCAGCAAACAACCTGCATTCGAGTTCCATTTTAGCTAATCATCAACAAAAGTCACATATTCTTTCTAAGCCTCAGTTCCTGTATACTCTATTCCATTTATGGGATTCTATCTGTCTTCTTCAAAGACTCCATTCATACTCCACTAAGACAACATAAATGCCTTCTTCATTCTCTCCTTAAAGTCACACTCACTAAACTATCTCTCCTCCTCTTTGCTTTGCAAGACCATGCAAATTTGGGCCATGGGACTGCAGTAAATCTGAATCCTAGAATTTGGGTGCTGGGTAGGATTTTAAAGTATTTCTAGCTCAACCACTTATCTGATAGATGAGAAGTCAACCCTGGGAACTTGTGTGTTGAAACTATATTTCCAATCCATCCAAACGGATGAACTTTTCTTGGCCCTGCATATTGCCATGAATGTGGAGCAAAATGTGAAATTAACCAGTTGTTTTGTCTATATGTCACCTAATTTGAGAACTCGTAATAAATGGGCAGAAGTGATTAGCAGTTCATACACTGGATAAGCTTATCCCAAACACCCATCCCAGAGTATAGTAGACATAACAACCTTATGGGTCATTTTCCTGACAAAAGCCTGTCTCGTACTTCACTTTTGCCAATCGCTGGCATCTTCTGACAAGATGATATCTAACAATTCAAAGAGAATTGGTAAAAGATCTAAGCTTGGTAATAATACAAATTGTATTATCCAAATTGTTGAACCTTAGGCAGTTTCTCCAAAGTGAATTATTGACTAACTCGCCCAGAGTCTCTAGGCTTCTACTTAAATTTTTCTCTGTGTATTCATAATTACATACTTCTCTCTGAATTGTCCTTTGCCCTGGCTAGCATTTCACACTAAATGTAACACAGAGGCCCTGTCCCTTTGCTTACCTAAGATCTTTTACTGTGGGCTCTAATTTTCTGGTTGAAGGCTCCCAGTCAGTGACCACATTTGCTTTCAGAGCATCACGTTTCTTCTAATTTTATGAATGTGGGCTGACACAGATGCCACTTGGCACCTGGAAAGAGGCTGAGGGCAAAGAAAGGCTTTGGAGATGAAGACCACAAACTGGGCTCAGACTCAGAAACCCTTCAATGCTCCGCTTTCAGCAGCCCAACATGGCCATCCCCATCTATTAGAATCACCATCTCAGAGGATGTTTACACCATCCCTTTGAGGCAGACATTTTGGGGATTGGATTTAAGAGTGGACTGTCACTCCCCAAGGAACATTTGGTTCTATCACCTGTGTTCTGCCATCTGTACAGAGTGCCTTTGTGTGCACATGTATGCATGTACCCCATGCACATATACACATGATTAAACAGGGCCAGTCTGCTGGTCCACATGTGGACAAACTTAACCTCAATGCTTCCCCACCCTGCCTCTGCATTCTGGCTAGGTCCTCAGCCCTAAGGGGCACTCTCACACTGCCCAGGGCTATAGGTCTCACATGCTCCCCTCTCATCTGCTGAATCGAAATTTCCTCTCATGATCGAAACGTCATCACACCATAACATTCAGACTTGATCCTGCTAGTCCTATTACTTTCTAAACTTCTTGTACCTCTTCTTTATTCCTTGATGATTCAAGCACCTGCCTTTCCTTTCCTCCAGCACTACTTCTGTCATCATGACTGGTGGCTTCAGCCTCCACGCGAGGGCCCATCCACCGTTTTGGTGTCTTACTTCCTTAGCTCAAATGATTGTTTCTCTGCCTCACCTCAGATGCCCATTCACATGGTCACTTCCTAGATTTTTTATGATCAGAAACTGTGGGTTCTCTCTCATTTTGTAACGACTATTATTTTTATGAATTGTCACATCTTGATGTCCTAAGTCCCCTCTTTATCCAGCCCAAATTCCACAATGCACCACAAAAATAATCTCCTTTAAAACCCCTAACATTTCTTACCTCACTCTTTCTGTTATATGTACCTGGCAAACACCAACCATAATTACACTCAAATATACCATAAAGGTACATTGCCTCCTATACTGATAAATTTTACTGGAGAATATTAGGTAACCATACTAACCGGACTCACTTCAAGTTTATAATCACAAATCTCAGATGGGCATTCAGCACTGCAAGATGATTATAAACTTTTCTAGTAAAATTAACCTTTCCACTCAAGATAGCTTTTTATACTTTCTCTTCCCTATCTCTGTTAATGACTTTGCCTCAGACCTTGCAGGGGGAAAAGGTCAGAACAGTCTCATTTTTCCACTCTCAATTGTGCCAACTTGCCTACATCATAGATTCTATATCCCTGCCTGTGAAAATGGAAGTCATGTCCCTGCTTCCATAAAAGAGAACACCTCTCTTATGCACTGGATCCCATCCCATTTCACCTTCTCAAGTACTTTGAGGCAATATCTTTTTCTGTTTTAAGTGAAGTATAGTTGAAGGCAAATGTCTTCTTAGCTGACACAATTGAGAACCAAACTTGATCCATAAATTTAAAATGCTAATTAAAGCTGGGTATCATTAACATAATTCTATCTAACATATACATATTCATTCATTTGCCAATCTTCTGCAGGACAAAGATTGCATTTCTGGCTCACCTTTTGCATGCACGGTATCTTCTGTGAATTCTAGTTTTGGTTTCTTTAAAGTACAGTGAGAACTGAAAGATATTTAAAGATGATGTGAGGTCACTGTCCTAGTTTTACAAATTCTCCCAATCTTTTATAGTTGCCTTGCCCATAACAATGGAACAGCAACTTTTTTAGCAACTTGCTAAAACATCTTTCCAAAGCATTCAGCTAATTTTGCATAAAAACTTTTTTTTGCATTATTTCTTTATTTTTTATTTCTTTTTATTCTTTTATAATATTTCATTAAATTACACAGAGTAATGAGTACAATAGGCTGTATTAGCCTACTAGGGCCACCACCACAAAATATGACAGACTGGGGGGCTTAAACAAATCAGAAATTAATTTCTCACAGTTATGGAGACTGGAAATTCAAGATCAAAGGGTTGGCAGGTTTAGTTTCCCTTGAGGCTTCTCTCTGGCTTGTAGATGGCCACCTCCTGGCAATGTTTGCACATAGATTTTTTTCCTCTGTGTGCATGCTCTGGGTGTTTCTTCCTCTTTTTAGAAGGACAGCAGTTCTATTGGAACTTATGACCTCATTTAAGCTCAATCATCTTCTTAGAAACCCTATCTCCAAATTCAGTCATATTGGAGGTGAGGGCTTCAAGATATGAATGTGGGTTGGAGAGTATAATTCAGTCCATAATTTAGGTGCTGGCAAGTCTAGGGATGGACAAAATTGCCTCTTTGTAAACAGTAGATCAAACTCGTGAACACAGTAATTCATGGAGTTTCAGAGTGTCAAATTCCAGCCATGGAGGTCATTGCTTTACCAAGAAAGAAAAAAGGAAAAAAGAAAGGACAGTTAATCAGTTAATCTAGTCTCAAGGGTAATGGAGGTTAATTGAGAGAATTTCAGTGTACTTCATTCATTTGCACTTTCCATTTCTTCCTGTCTACTGTGCAAATACACCTTGAAAGAATAAATATTTTTAAACTGTTTTTTTAATGAACCTTCTTTGGCCCCATGTCCTTCCATCTACTACTCTGTTTCTCTTTCCTCTCTTCCCTCTCCTTCCCTTCCCATCTACTCCCTTTCTCTCTTGAGCCACAGAAGAACTCTCAATACTCACTGTGAGCACAACCATCCACACTTCTCATTCTTTGCTATCCATTCTGATTTTTCCCCACTCTAACCCCACTGTATGGAAATGGTTCCTATCAAGGTCACTGATTATTTTCATCTTGCCAAATTCAATGGTCAATTTTTCTGTTATGTCTTGAATTCTCTTCAGATGTCTACAAGGTCAATCATCCCCCATACCCTTTGTTTTGAAGATTTATCTATTTATTTGAGAGAGACAGAGAGACAGAGAGACAGAGAGACAAGAGACAGAGAACAGGGAGGAGGGACAAAGGGAAGGGAGAGAATCCTCAAGCAGAATCCCCACTGAGCATGGTGCCCAATGTGGGGCTTGATTCGAGCTTAGTCCTAGCACCCTGAGATATGACCTGGGCCAAAATCAAGAGCCGACCACCTAACCAACTGAGCCATCCAGGCATCCCAATCATTCCTCCTTTAAAAAATGTTTTCATCTTTGGTTCTGTAACATCCTCTCTCCTGCTTTATTCCTCTATTATTAAATTAAACCTCTAATCTTGAAGTGTCCATGGCTCTCTCTTTAGCCCTCTTAACCATCTTTGCTTACATTCTCTCCTTGAGGTAATCCTCATCCCACCCTATGAAGTCAAAAACCACTCTACATTGATAATTCATCTAAATTCTAGGCCAGATCTCTACTCTCGCAATCGGTTTCATCTATCTACACACCTAACACCTCCACCTAGTTTGCCTAACAGTCTTCTCAAATGCAAAAAAAACAAAACAAAACAAAAAAAAAAAACAAACCAAAAAACCTGAAATAAATTTCCTGCTCTACACTCACACCCCATCACAGCAAAACCCTATTCTTTGCATTACTTCTGTACTCAGTAATGAGGCTATAATCTAACCTATCACTCAGGCCAATGCCTTAGGAGTCTTCTTAGTTTCCTCTTGTTCCCTAGCATCCTATATCCAATTCATCAGGAAGCTTTTCTCCAAAATCTACCCTGAATCCTATCACTGCTGACATCTTCAAGCTACCTCACTCTGTTGCAGCTGCTGATCTTTCCCCTGGGTCACTTCCAAGGCCTTTGTCATTTTCCTGACTCCATTCTTGCCAGTATACCCCCTTATAGTCCATTCTCTACACTGGAAGATGTAAATAGAATCATGTCACTCCTCTACTATAGAATTCTCTGAGGATTTCCTTTATTTTTTTTTTTAAAGATTCATTTATTATGAAAGAGAGAAAGAGAGAGAGAGCAGGAGAGGGGCTGAGGAAGAGAGAGAATCCCAAGGAGACCCCCTAATGAGGACAAAGCCCAACACAGATTTCAATCCCAGGACTCTGAGAGATCATGACCTGAGCAGAAGTCAATAGATGCTCAACCAACTGAGCCACCAGGTGCCCTGATTTTTTTTATTTCTGAATAAAAATCTAAGTTTCCCCTCTGAACTAAAAGGTGATCTGACCTCTACTGACTTTTTGGTCTCATGTTTTTCTCTCCATCATCCAGTAGCTTTCAGCCACATAGTCCTTCTCTCTGTACACACCAACTAGTTCTCTTCTCAGAGCCTTTGCACATGTTGCTTCTTCTACCTGGAGTGTTCTTTCTCCAAATCTTTGCAGACTTACCTTCTATTCACTTTGCTGACAATTCACATGATATCTCCTCAGAGAAGCCATCCCAGACTACCATAAAGCCACCTGCTTTGTCCTCATTTACCATTTTATCTTTTATTTGGCACTTATCAGTATCCCATATTATCATTTTAATGTATTTATTTACATGTTTTATTTTCTGTCTCCTCACCTGAATGTGATCTCTCTGAGGCCAAGATTTCCGTATGCCTTGCTCACTATTATATCCATATTCCCTAGAGGAATGACTTGCATTAGGAGATACACAATAAACAGTTCATTCCTGGGTGCCTGAGTGGCTCAGTCAGTTGAGCCTAATGCCCTCAGCTTAGGTCATGATCCCTGGGATCGAGCCCCGCATCAGGCTCCCTGTTTAGTGGGGAATCTGCTTCTCCCTCTCCCACTGTCCTTCTCCCTAGTTATGCTTTCTTTCTCTCCTTCTCAAATAAATAAATAAAATATTTTTTTAAAAAAGAGTTTATTCCTGATTGAATAAATGTACATGACTCCTATGATTAATTACATAACGCATTTTTTTTTTTTTTTTTGGAGACCAGGAAAAATCTTGAGCCATAGAATTTAATTTTCTACATAGAATTGAGAGTGTTGCTATGTTGGGTGAAAGAGGAAGAGACGATTAGTAGCTGACTGGCTGGACTATCATGTATACCATGTATACTATCTTGGCTTGCTTGCTTCTTGCCTTCATTTTTCTGCTTGAGGGAGTTCAGTCCTGATGAGTTGATGACTTGGACTCACATGTCAACTCTGTTCCCCATAATCTTCTAGGACATCTTTCTGCTTGCTATTTCCCTGCTGCTCCTCAGATATCTCACCAGGAATTCCTAACCCCGACGAGCTACCTAATTTGTGGGCTCAGCGCAAAAAAGAAAATATGCAAACTTTTGTTCAAAATTTAAAAGTTCAAGATGGTGATGGCAGAGCATTAAACCAAGAGTGGGTCCCTTCTAATGACAAGACTCCGGGTGACTGCACAGGTCATATGTCTATGAAGTCAGTCCTTTGGGTCCTTCTGTTCCAGCCTCTAGGCTCATTTTCTCTCCTATGCATCCTGCAACACACCTCAATTCTTCCCTTCATCCTGACTTCTCTCTCCTGATTCTAATCTCAAATGCAATAGAATCCAGTGTGTGAAGTGCAAAATGAAAACAAGAAACTAATGAGCAGGGGATCCCTGGGTGGCGCAGCGGTTTGGCGCCTGCCTTTGGCCCAGGGCGCGATCCTGGAGACCCGGGATCGAATCCCACGTGGGGCTCCCGGTGCATGGAGCCTGCTTCTCCCTCTGCCTATGTCTCTGCCTCTCTCTCTCTCTCTCTCTCTGTATGAGTATCATAAATAAATAAAAATTAAAAAAAAAAAGAAACTAATGAGCAGAGGGACCTGGGAACTTGAAAAATCAGGGGATCAGAGTGAAACACAAAGTATGGCAGGTATAAAAAATAAAAAAAATGTTGGCTCACATTGTGGCAGGTGACATTCATGCATAGCTTAAAAGTCCCTAGATTTGTACATTTTGATGTCTTCATAATTCTCCCAATTAGTTTTGTTCACAAAAGAGATTAGACACATAGTGGAAAATGGTGCTTGACATTTATTGTGGCCATGGATCTTTTTTTTTTCTTTTAACAGCCTAGGGAGGGAAAATCCATCTTGTTATTCCAAATTCACTCAGTCCATCCTCCTTAATCTGCACATGAACTGAGCTGTACAATTTTCCACTGTTTCTTTCCGCTGGGAGAGATTCATTCCGAAACTGAGTTCATACATGAGGAATGAAGCACAGCTCACTGCCAGCAGGCCTGGAGTTTGGCTCTTTTTAGTGCATCCAGGACTTGAGCAAAGCTTAGAGAAAACTGCAGAAATGAAGTAAAATCTTGAGGCAATGAGAGCAAACTGTATGGACTCAGAGACCTCTGTGTCAGTGTCTTCCTTTCAATGGCCACCTGTGTTTGGTGGGTCAAATGTAATTTTCTCCTCTTCCCTCCTGGCATTTCTTCAAATGACATGTGCCACCACTGCGAGGCAGTCAGGTCACTGGAAGTAATGCTTTCAATTCTTTAAGGCTTTCAGGGAACCACGTCTCATATGAAAAACAAATAGGCTACTTCTTCTTACTTTTTTTTCCCCCTGACTTCTCGGTGATTTTTTTTTTTTTAACAGAGTCTGGTTCTGACCTATTTTGGTGACTTGGATCACCATGGAGATAACTGATTTCCTAATTTAAAATATCTTCTGCCCAATTCAAGCTACCCATTTACTTTAACAGTGAAAGCTGGCTCTGAGAGAATATTTTTGAGAGCCAAAAAGCTAGAATGCAAATGATGTGAGGTGACATTGATACGTAGCCACTGCAGCTTGGCACCATCTGGTCTTCAGTAAACCTTAGCTCTCAAGTGCAGGCAGCTATTTCAGCTTGTTTTCAGCCCTGACCTGTGTCTCTTGTTCCTTCTGGGGCTGGATAGATTCTCATCCAAAGTTTAAACTGATGTCAAGACCTGAGCTCTTCATCCAGTCCCGGCTGTTGAAGGGCTGGTTAGCAGTCTGCAGGTGCCTTGAGGACTATGAGGTGCAGTCTGCTGTGTGAGTAACTATGAAGTTCCTTTGGTCACTTCAGACTCATTCACCACTATACAGCAAGAGTCTGAGTCACCAATCAGCAAATGAGAGCAAGCTATTCAAAATAGTGAGAACAGAAGGAGAACATTCTTGAAAACTTATAAGAGAGTCTCACTGAATCCATGAGTAGGGACTGGACCTTAGGAGGCAGGCACCAGTCAAAAGCTCTCACCTTGCCTTTTCCTGTATTCCTCTGCCTAGTTGTCCCTCTTACTTTCTCACTTATTCAACATCAGTAAAAGTATGGACTTTGGACATAAGGTTTGAATCCTAATCATTCTGTGCCTTTTTCTCTTCTGTAGAATGGTATGTGGTCATAGTATCTACTTCACGGAGGTTGTTTGAATTAATATATGTAAAATGTTTTGCACAATACTTTGCACTGTTAAGGTCCCCTCAAACTAAGTTTTCTTTGCTTGTTTATTTGTATTCATAATTCTAGTGAGGTGATACCCATTCTGATTTCTATAGATCAGGTCTAGAGCTTTCTGCTAATTGACCCTGCTATACTGCATGACAATTTCATATTCCCAGAGTGGTAGCCATTCCTAGTCCAATTTTCTGTGGTAAAGGGGGTTGGTGTTGGGAACATATTGGCAGGAGCATGATGAGTGCTGTTCTAGGCACTAACACTCATTAATTCATAACAATCCCAAAGTAGTAACTATGATTAACCTGCTTATCACATGTAAGTCTATAAGGACAAAGATATGAAAGGAATAGAGCTAACGATAACAGTGATAGGACCAAAATTTGAGCACAGGACTCTGGCCTTAAGTAGGCCACCATAGTTTTGCTCCCAGTTACAAAGCAGACTCTTGGAAAGGAGACGAAGACATGTTCAATATGAAGGTACTGTAGACAGAGAAGAATGATTAGCTTCCCTTGTACAGAAGAACCTTGAAGGTGTACATCTTTGAAGAAGGTACAGTCTCTGTGTGAACTGATGTGAAATCTTGATGTGACTTGAAACCCAAGAAGCAGAATTACCTGACCTTAAGTCTCCATGGCCTTTGAGTGAGTCGGTAGACTCACAGAGAAATTCAATACTACTGAGTCACATTAATGTAATTTGCATTTTTAAAGCTCTTAAATACCTATAGGCATTTGTTAAAAATTCTTCCAAACATATGCATGTACTTATACAAATTCATTTGTATGAATGGATGTATATAATCATATGCATTTATCAATATAAATGTCTTATGCTGTGAGTTGTGTGGGTGTGCATAATACCATGGAAATTCTTAAATCTAAATATCACATAAGGTTAAATTTAAAAGTTTTAAGTTCTTGGCTCATTTAAATTCCAGTGAAGATAAAAAATAAAGTAACCCTGTAGTCACAGGTTATAGTCTCTGATTTTCAGCTTCAGAATCATCTATTCACCCTGATAAGAATAGAAAGAGAGATCTTTGACTTTTTATAGAGTGACATATTTCTCTTTTCCTCTGTGGATCTGTAGCCATCTTTATTTTTCCTCTCTCCAAAAAAAGAAAGCTTATTATAATTCCTTTACCTAACACTTCTCACCCCCACTGGCATCAAACAAATCTACCACTTCTGAAATGCTTCTTTGTTGCACACACAAACCTTCTCTGTACATTAAGAATCAAATGCTGAAAAATCATCTGCAGTGTTTCCAGTTCCTTCCCGTTGGATAACTCGACCCCTGCAAATGCGATCCAACCTTCTCAAAATATCTCAAGAATTTAATAACTTAAAAGAATCTACGTTCAATAAAGTGTTTTAAACTCCTTCAAATTCTATAAGTAAAATTACTATGCCCTAAGAGGGTTCAGATTAGTTTATTCTAAAAATAACAGACTGCCACCCATGTTCAAACTAGATTTGGTGTGGAAGAAGAACACAAGATAAGCAAAACTTATATCTGCTTTTAAGGGCCTTAAATTAAGAACAGAATTTAAGGTCTTTACACAAGTTAATTATTCTGTATCCTTTCGTTATCATGAAACGTGTTTGAAAACCAGAATTTTTAAGAGCTTACTGAAAAGATTCAAAGTCATACTAAAAACTAACACTAAAATGAGTCAGTGGTAATTACCATAACAGAGTACAGGAAAAATGGTCTACCAGGGTATGGAAACAAATTTACAGGATTAATGTTGACATTCTTTGTCAACTCTTCGGTTCTTGCCCATTGACCACAACTCTTTACTGCCTTGACCCTGTCATTTCAGATACTCAGAGGCAAAATCCTTAGAGGTTCCAGGGGAGATGCAGTCTTTATTTCATGCCTTGACTTTGTTTTGCCATCTTATTTCTTACACTGAATTATGCCAAACTCTGCTCCATGTCACACAAGGCACTTAATTCAATAACCTACCAATGCGCAGCACTGCAATGTCCTATTCATTCAACTGTATGGAAATATATGCATGTGCATCAACTTGAGCTCTTCTGTTGGCAATAGAGTAACCAAGCATCCCAGTTTGCCCAGGACTTAGAGGTCTTGGGATACAGGACTTCAATGCCCCAACAAAAGATAGGAAACTCAACTCAAAGTGTCTCAATTTAGGGATCCCTGAGTGGCTCAGCGCCTGCTTTTGGCCCAGGGCCTGATCCTGGAGTCCCGGGATTGAGTCCCACGACAGGCTCCCAGTATGGAGCCTGCTTCTCCCTCTGCCTGTGTCTCTGCCCCCCCCTCCATGTCTATCATGAATAAATAAATAAAATCTTTAAAAAAAATTGTCTCAATTTAAAAGGAGAATCATTAACTTACATAATGGTGAAGACAAATGGCTTCAAACATGACTAGATCCAGCGGCTCAAAAATCACCATGACACAGTCTCTTTCCATCTCTTGGCTCTGTTCCCATCCTCCCATCTTATGCAAACTTTAATCTCTAATTCTGCATGGTAACATCTCAGCTCTAGGCCTAAATCCTCCCAGATTCAAATGCAGCAAAAAAAAAAAAAAAAAAAAAAAGGAATGCTTCTCTCTTCTGTTCCCAACAATTAAAAGAAAGAGCCTAGTTTTTATTGGCTCAAGTAACACATCCATCCTTGAACCAAATTTTGAGCCAAAGGGAAAGACACACTGGTTAGCTTAAACGTAGGTATCATGCCCACTTAGACATGTAGGGCCACTCATGCATCAGGCCCACTGAAACTATGGGAACTAAGAAGGAATACATGAGAGGTTCTCCAAAGTAGAAAAAGAATGTATTCTGGGAAGCCACCCCCCAAAAATTAATAATCCATGCAACAACAGTTGGTGGTATCCCAACATCCCAGTACGTGGAAGAGATCAGTTGAGAGCTACAGACTTACAAAAATCTCGAAGTTAGGAGAGAGAGTGTTGATGAGAAGGGAGAGTTGACTCGAGGAAGACAGTAACACAGCTGGGCAGTAAGGATGGGAATGTGGCAGTAATTCGTTAATGCTACTGATTTTAGGGTTGCTTTTTGGAGATCTTCTATAATTTTTACTGTGCTTT
Organism: Vulpes lagopus; assembly: GCF_018345385.1. Taxonomy (NCBI): domain Eukaryota; kingdom Metazoa; phylum Chordata; class Mammalia; order Carnivora; family Canidae; genus Vulpes; species Vulpes lagopus. The sequence continues at coordinate 88,154,558 of NC_054831.1, forward strand.
ATGGTGAAATTTTCTGAATTCTGTTACTGCTTGTTCCTTTTCTTACACAAAGGTATGGCTAAGCCACAGATGCAGAGAAGGCAGACGCTGTATGGATGTCAGAGAAGGTCTGAGCCAATATCTACATTGGAGTTTGTTCAAATTGCCTCATCTGCTTTTGACTGAAGTTACAAGAATAGATGTTTGGCTTTGTCATGAAGACATAAAATTCATTTTTTTCTGGTGTCAAAAGAAGCCAACTGAGGCCAGAATGTTAAGAACTTTTAATAAGAACACGGTCTTGACTAAAAATAAGAGAAAAGACTTCAAATCACATTCTCTAGCTGACTTCATAGATTCTCTGGGGGAGTTAATCACTCAATATTATGAAAAATAAAAGTAAAAACAGGTGTCATTAAGACCGTATCTTATCTAAACCGTGGGCAGGAAAGAGTAATGAAATAATCTCTTAGAATGCCTTTGTCCTTCTGGGAGTGAAACAACAGCCAAGCCTGAGTTCCACAGGTGGCCTATGCATCTTGAAGTTTCTTGGGAATAAATAGCATTTCATATTTCTAGGGTTCTTTTTGCTTTCACATACAATGTTCTCATTGAGTTCTCACAGCAAACCTGTGAGCTCACAAGATAATCGGTTCCATTCTGCAGACAGAAGAAGCTGTGTGCAGAATGGTTAAATAACTTGGGCAGTGTTATACAACTAGTTCACGGACTCAGGACCACCCACGAGGGTTGTGATTTTTTGTTATTGTTAACTGTCAGATACCACCCCCGGTAAGCTGTGTACATCAGTAGTTCTGCTTCTCCAGAACTGGATCTTGGTATGCCCACATGTGGAGTAATTTGTTAATTCATTCATTTATTGAATGCCTGTTCTCAGGACTCTGCTGGGTGCTAGAGATACAGAGATGAACAAGGCATACCTCCTGCTCATAATGAGCTCTCAGCCTAATGTGATTTCCTTTTCTTATGTGTCACCAGAAAATGTTAAATATAAATGGTTTTTGGACAGCACATCACTTTTTTTTTGCTTTGCATACTTTTATTATTATAAATTTAGACAGCATACTTAATAATAATTGTGACTATTTACTATGCTCCAATAACTATTTACTATGTCCAGGCACAAATTTAATGCATTTTCAAATCAGATGTGCTGAGCAAACATAGCTTCTTCAACTTATCTATAACTTATCTGGTGTTCCTTCCAAGGTCCTATGCTTTGGGCAAGAAGAACAAATAACTTTGTTCCAATTCTATGCAGAGCTCAGTAATAATAATTTAAACAGTACTTTAGGTAATATTTCAGGCAATATCCAAGAAGCAATTCAAGGCTTTCTGAAAAATCCCATTTTGAATGTCAGAGGTTGAACATCGCCCATTCTCTTTCTTTATATCTTTTCTGAAACAAATTCTAATACTTTCCTCCCTACACACATACATTCTTACTAGCACTCCCCAAGATAAATGTCCTATGCAACTATGAAGGCCTTGCACTCTAAAAGGGAAACGTTATTAATCATTTAAAAAATATAGCTCCTGTGAAATATACATCATCTTCTTAGAGTTTTCACAGAAACTCTAAGAAAGGATGTAAATACTACAGATAAGTTAGCTAAGATACAAAAAAGTCTAATACCATGTTTAAGACCATGGAGCTGGGACGCCTAGGTGGTTCAGTGGTTGAACGTCTGCCTTCAGCTCAGGGAGTGACCCTGGAATCCCCAGATCGAGTCCCACATCAGGCCCCTGCAGGGAGCCTGCTTCTCCCTCTGCCTGTGTTTCTGCCTCTCTCTGTGTCTCTCATGAATAAATAAATAAAATATTTTTTAAAAAGACCATGAGCTTATTTATTTTGCCATGTACTTAATGACTGTGCCATACTATTTCAACTTTACATGTGATTATCTAGCCATGGCAGAGAAAGAGTGCTGTGTGGGGTTCTTCTCCAGCCTGAAGGGCAGCTTGCTGCCTATTAGGCTGAGAATGTCTCATTTATGTTTTCATCTCTAGTGCCTAGCATGATGCCTGGAGCACAGTAGTGCCACATAAATGTTTGCTGAGACTTAACTGTCTGCAATTGCCCTGCAATGGTTCTTGTTTTCTCTTCTCAATGTTCACTTGACAAACCGGGACACAAAGACACAGAAGTGGTGATGGCCAAGGTGTGGTTAGCCCAGGCTCCTGGCTCCTAGGCTGGATTTCTTCTCTTACCCTTAACATTGCACACAGCTCTGAAGCATGCCTGAATCTTGCAGGAAGCCACAATGAATCGCCATCCAATGGTCTGTTTTTGGCATTTTGGTAAGTGTTCCTAGAGAGGTGCAAGAGTCTTCTCTGGAAGATAGGTTCAGAGATAGGTTCATAGAAAACAAAAATTTGAGACCTGCAATGCCTCCCTCAGGGGAGGTGTTAACTCCCAAACCCTGGAAAAATTCTGGATTTCCAGTCATATATGCTATTTGGTAGCAAGATAAATCAACCCTGATTTGCCATGTCTTACAATGTGTGTCTCATAAATGCTGGTAATACTAGGAATAAGCTTTTGACTCATATTATACTATTCAATGATTATAGCAACTCCCCAGAATAGATATTGTTATTATTATCCACATCTAATAGTTGAGAAACAGGCTCGATATGCTTCACTTTTACAATGTCACAGAGATCTCAGAGCTGTCTGATTTGGGAACTCCTTTGAAAACTGTGCACTGCCGCCTTCTAATAAAGCAACTCTTATTCTGTAACCCCAGAGTACCTTACTCACTAGAGTCAACTTAAGCATTTACTCAGCAAGGTTCTCAGCAAGGTTCAAATCTACATCTTGCTTTTATATCTCTAAGAGGCCACAAGCCATACTGGGGAATGAGAAGGAAACACCACTGCTGAATTCAGGAGAGGCCAGTTTGAGACCCCTGACAGGGTCACCAACAGCATAGGAGCGTGGAAGGAGAGGCAGTGCACCTTACAGTGAGAGGCTGTGGAGGCCAGGATTCTTCCTCTGAGTTCTGTTCTTTTTTTTTTTTTTTTTTAAGCCCTGTGGCCTTGGGCAGGTAAATAAATCTCTCTGGGTTTCACATCCCTCACTCATAAATTGTGGTGATTTATGAAGATATTGGGAAGATTAAACGAGAAAGCCCTCAAAAAGTGTTAAGCTCCATGGCTGGCACATAGGAAACACTCAAAATATGTCACCTAAATGTACAACAAGGAGACGGTAGAGCCAGGGAAAGAGCTAGAGAAGACACAAGATGTGCCGACTTAAGACCAAAGGGGAGAGGAAACTGGGATAGCCAGGAGGTGATCTTCATATCCTTCTGATTTTCCATGCTCTTACATTCGCCTTTCCTCTGCCCTGTTCATGCAGAATCTCTGTTAACACTGACCTTTCTTTTTTTTTTTTTTTAATTTTTTTTTTTATTATTTATTTATGAGAGTCATACAGAGAGAGAGAGAGAGAGAGAGGCAGAGACATAGGTAGAGGAGAAGCAGGCTCCATGCACCGGGAGCCTGACGTGGGATTCGATCCCGGGTCTCCAGGATCGCGCCCTGGGCCAAAGGCAGGCGCCAAACCGCTGCGCCACCCAGGGATCCCAATGACCTTTCAATAATAATAGCCAAAATGTATGAGTACTTACATGAGCTAAATATGAGTTATGTTAACCTTCTAAACATTGTAGTTCGGTAGGCATTATTTGGTCTCTCTTCTGCAGTGAGGAAACAAAAGCACAGTGACATCCAGCATCTTGTTCATTCTTTTTTTTCTTTTTTTTTTTTCTTTTTTTTTTTAAATTAATTTTTATTGGTGTTCAATTTACCAACATACAGAAAAACACCCAGTGCTCATCCCATTAAGTGTCCACCTCAGTGCCCGTCACCCATTCCCCTCCAACACCCGCCCTCCTCCCCTTCCACCACCCCTAGTTTGTTTCCCCGAGTTAGGAGTCTTTATGTTCTGTCTCCCTTCCTGATATTTCCCAACATTTCTTTTCCCTTCCTTTATATTCCCTTTCACTATTATTCATATTCCCCAAATGAATGAGAACATACACTGTTTGTCCTTCTCCGATTGACTTATTTCACTCAGCATAATACCCTCAAGTTCCATCCACGTTGAAGCAAATGGTGGGTATTTGTCGTTTCTAATTGCTGAGTAATATTCCATTGTATACATAAACCACAGCTTCTTTATCCATTCATCTTTCGATGGACACCGAGGCTCCTTCCACAGTTTGGCTATTGTGGACATTGCTGATAGAAACATCGGGGTGCAGGTGTCCCGACGTTTCACTGCATCTGAATCTTTGGGGTAAATCCCCAACAGTGCAATTGCTGGGTCGTAGGGCAGGTCTATTTTTAACTCTTTGAGGAACCTCCACACAATTTTCCAGAATGGCTGCACCAGTTCACATTCCCACCAACAGTGTAAGAGGGTTCCCTTTTCTCCACATCTTGTTCATTCTAATAGAGGTAGACCTGAATTTGAACTTGGCTGGAGAGCTCCTGAGACTCTGCTCTTAACTACCTGATGCCTCTAGATACTGCTATGGACCATTATCACCTTCATCATCCTTCTGATTGTCCTCCTCCACCTCCTCCTCCTCCTCATTATACTTAATTTTGTTGAGCCAAACACTCAATCTTTCAGGATGAAGAGCTTTATGTATATTAACTTGTTTAATTTTCATCATCTTATGAAGTACATGCACTCAGCATCCACATTTTACATTTGAAGAAATGGAATGTCTTACTCAAGGCCAGGATGCTGGTGAGTGCTACAGCCACAGTTTAGATCCAGGCCTTCTGGCTCCTGAGCCCATTAACTCAATACTTTGCCAGTATAATACCCCATGATGAATTTGTGTGCTATCACTTACAAATATTCACATTTTCTGCTTTAAACCTCACCCTACCCCTCCTTTCAAGTAGGAGATATTCTTCTCATTTAATTGAGGACGAAATTGAGGCTCAAGGATGTGATGTGGCCAAGGTGACTGAGCTGATTAGCAGCAAAATCAAAAGTAAGTCAGATCTGTCTGATAAGTCTACTGTTCTTTCTAGCATACCATAGCTGCCATAACTGTACTGGGAGCATCCCATTTGTCTTCCCCTCCCCACTCTATCATAGATACCTAGATATGCCCTTTGTGACATATTTCTTTTTGTACTACTTTTCTTCTGTTCAAAATATCACAAATATGATCTGATTCCAAGCTTACACTAATCTTTAGTTACAAATTAACCTGCAAAATTAATTCACGAGAAGATGTTATGTGCCCAGAAAAATAGAATTTAATATAGGATTCAAGCTGAAGAAATAGCACTTTAAAGATAGGGCACCAATCAAGCAAGTGCCAGACCACTAGGATATGTATGACCAAGTAGTTCATCCACTGGCACATCACCATACCGTATGCCCTACTTGTCACAGAGGAAGACTGTTCTCTCTCTTCTCCAAGCAGGTGCTTGGCTTCAGGAGGCAATTCCAAACCTGCTGTCAATCCATCCCTCTTTATCTTCAGTCATCTCCCAATCGTCTTCAATCCAAGAAGGAAGTGGCAGACAGGCTCAGGACCATGTGCCTATGAGAGAAACTCCTCCTTTTTCTCCTCTGTCCCATAGCTAGACTTCCAAGAAGAATGGAGCAGCTGGGCTGGCTGGACACAGCATCTCTGGCTGGAAGCCATAAAGGCAAGTAAGAAATTACTCCTTAAATGGAGTAGTTAGACCCCAGAAGGGAGGTGTGAGGAACAAATATTCTAAATCTCCAAATAAAACAAACTCATGGTGGAATCAACAAAGGGGAAGAAAGAATGAAAAATAATCATTCCTCCAGTCACTAATATTACTGTGTGCCAATAGATTAATTTTGCAAAATTATACAGTGTTATCTTATTATCTAGCAAGTAATTAACTAGATATACTCTTTGGAAAAGGAGCCTAACTATTACTTTTTTTCTTTTTTTTGATATTTCACATAGCACCTGACAAATAGGAGAAATATTCAAGAAAATAATTGTAGATACGGAGTCACTGATATAGTTGAAATATCAATTGAATACTGTTACATTATTGCATTGATCCCAAACCTGCCAAGTTAAACTTCTGCTTTCATTTCCATTTGCAAATTTGCAAATATTTACGGAGTGTCTACTATGTGCCAAATACTTGGATATGAATTTAAAAACATACATGGTTCCTGACTTTTGGGATCATATAGAGGAAAGACTGCCAAGAAATAACTAACAATGAAGCAAGTTATGTAACAGAGAAGCCACGATACTATGAGTGTAGATAAGGCACATTCACCCTGCTTGGGGCTTTCAAGACATCTCTTCTGAGCAAAGGAGGTTTAATCTCAGAGATCTGTAGGATTTGATGAGTTACACAGGAGGCAAATCAGGATCCAGGAATGTGTGGTTTAGATGCCAGAGAAGAAATGCTACTTTGGAATTAAAGAAAGGAGAGAAAGCAGGTGTGGCAAAAATAAAAAGGAGATTAAGGATATGACCTTGGGTGGCTTTTGAGCCATGGTAAAGACTTCAGGGTTTTCCTAAGGGGATATGGAAAAGATCTTGTGGGTACCCCAGTGGAGGACAGATGGCTAACAGTGGTTAGCAGGAGATTGACACACTGCATGCAAGAAAGGTGTGCCAAGTGACTTTATTAACCAGTAAAGAGAAACTGCTCACATGGATAACATACAAATTCAAGCAACCACCAAGCAATTTTTGTAGAATTCTCTCCAGAATTTGAAAAGGGAAATAATAAAAGCAGAGTAAATAGACAGCAGGATCAGATGCTGAAGGGTAGGTAGGAGGAATTAAATGATTAGTCAGTGTGAGTGCTGAGTGCCTTCTAAGTGACCATGAATATTCAGGTAGATGTGTCTGGCTGTTAGATTACTGAAACAGCAGGTACCCAGTGGACAAAATGTACTCAAGCAAATCTCTAATTAACAGACAATGTGGTATATTGACTGATGCCGTGTTAGGTTCTAAGCCCGGGTGTCCAGATGGCAGCCAACATCCAGGCAAAAGATGAAATATTCAGTAACCATCTGGATAAGCCTTGCCATCACACCAGACAGCTAAATCATTGCAAACATCTGGAATATTGACCTGACTTTCTGTTTTTCCTATGAAAACCTGTAGCTCTGCAAGTCCAGTCACAGAGACTTGGCGGGGTTACAATATCCACTAGCCACCATAGGAGTTCAGAGAAATGTGTATTCAGGTAATTTGAATGGATTTCAAGACCAAGCTGGCTGTTTCAATGTCCGAGACTCCAGTTTTTCTGTTTTTAGAGAAAAGACCTGACCCCACAGTATTATACTAAAATACTAAATCAGTTGTCACTTCAAAACACTTTTAAATTCCCATCTCCTAAAACACGGTCAGCAAAACTGCTATCTCAGAATGTGAAATGTCAGTGATTCCCAAAACTATACTCTTTGGACTGAAGTATCTAAGACAGGGACACATGTCTCAGGTGAAATCAGGGGCTTTTCACAGCCAGTTGCACAGTTGGTTGATTATTTCCACTTAGATGCCATACTTCCTCCCTTGTCTGAAAACTGAATCAGAACTAGAATTTTAAGGACAATCACTAAGTCCCGATCAATAGTCTTCCTAAAGATTATGAAAGAAAACTTAGAGCAGAGCTCTAAAGACAATAGAACACTCATGAACTTCAGAGTCTCGCTACTGGGGGGCACTGTTTTTGTCTATGCACTGACTATATCTGCAGGGTAGCGTAGTTCTAAGAAAACACATCAGAATAACTGACAAAGAAAACACATTTACTCTTTTCTAAGAACTTTTTTCCTTTTGAGTGAAATTATGCCATTTCTCAGCTTATTGAGAATGAGAATTGGGATCCCTGGGTGGCGCAGCGGTTTGGCGCCTGCCTTTGGCCCAGGGCGCGATCCTGGAGACCCGGGATCGAATCCCACGTCAGGCTCCCGGTGCATGGAGCCTGCTTCTCCCTCTGCCTGTGTCTCTGCCTCTCTCTCTCTCTGTGTGTGACTATCATAAATAAATAAAAATTAAAAAAAAAAAAAGAGAATGAGAATCTATTTTAACTTAAATATGACTCCCTCATCAAAATGTTTGGAGATAGCACTCTGTACTTTGGCTTTGGCTTTGGATTCTAAAGAGATATAAGTTCAAGTTCTAACTCTGTTACTTCCTAGCTGTTAGATTTTCTTCAACCCATGGTATATCTTTTTGAAAAATGAAATGTTGTAGGCTGCTTGGGTAGCTCAGTCAGTTAAGCCTCTGACTCTGTTTGGGCTCAGGTTCATCATCTCAGGGTCATGAGATCAAGCCCCATGTTGGGCTTCATGCTCAGCACAGTCTGCTTGAAATTCTATCTCCCCTCTCCCTTCCCTGGCATGCACACACTCTCTCTCTAAAATAAATAAATAAATCTTAAAAAAATAAAAATGAAATAGTGCCTTTAAGTTATTGGTTGTATGAATTTCTTATATTTACATATAAAGTGTACTTAAGGTCCTATCCATCTCTACAATCTATAGGTTTCTCTTGACTTTTGTGATTTAATTTTTGTCTTGCTACCCATAGTAATGATCTAGAATGCTAACATCTTTCTATTGCCTTTAAGAAGGCTCTTGAAAGAGTTAATAAAATATTCACTAAACAACTTAATAAAGTTAATTTAATCAAAATAAGCTATTAAAAGGTGCCATGTAGACGTAAACTGTTATAATTTTTTTCCTGATTAGAAAAGTAATATGGAATTATTGAAAAGAATTTGAAGAATATAGAAAGCATAAAGAATAAATTTACACATAATCACTACTGAGAGAGAGATGTCATTAACATTTAAATGTACCTTTCTTTTTTCGTTGTGTGCGTGTATGTGTGTGTACCTGTATACCTATGTGACTATTAATAGTTAACAAAATTGGAGTCACCACAGACTGTTTTGCATCCTAATTTTGACAATTAAGAATATTTTCCTTTTCATTTATTATCTTAAATAAACTTGAATTTTAAAGGCTGCCTAAGATCTCATCCTATGAATGGACCTTATTGTATTTAATAATTGAGACTTATCCATGAATAGGAATTGGGTAACATTTTAGGATTCCCAATGCCCTAAGCCAAGGATTTTCACTTTGCTGTTCAAGGAGAAAAAACTGAGGATATGTTAAACGTCTTTCTCTATGCAATAGTAAATATGGATTAGAGAGTTTCCTACAAGATCCCAAATGTGAGCAGTTTAACTGTCTGCTATAATCTCATTCCTCTGGAGGAAATGGAATTAAGAACTATTGTCTTTATCTTGCACTCTACCAAAAACAAAGAACTTTGTGGTTTATCTTTTTAAAGAGAAAACTGTCATATGTGGAATCTCTGGCTGCTTTCATCTATAGAAATTCTAAGACATATCAAGGGTGGAAGTAATTTAGTGTCTCAAGAAGAAGTAAAGCTCTTCCTATCTCCAGAATTTTGGAAGAAGGGGAAGAAGCTTCACAGAAGGGAACCTGAATTCAACCTGAGAATACATGAAGCTTGATGCTTTTATCTACAGACATAGTTAAAAACAAATCTGAAATGAAAAGGAAATATTGATGTGATTGCTTTCAACAAACAGTAATGATTTATGAAAACCTACATGCCCAAGAAATAGAGTCTCCACAAGGCCCTCCTATGGCTCCTCCCGTTCACTCCCTTGTTGTGACCTACCTTCAGGCTCCCTCCCTATAGGCTCATCCCCAAACCTCTCACCTTTATCCAGTGTGTCCCAGAATAGCTGAGCACAATCAGATAGAAGAGAAAACAGAGCAGGATGTGGTCCAGGATTGCATTTTCACTTTCACAACATCTGCGGAGGTTCTAAGGTTTGGGGTAGCAGAAATACTTGGGTGCCATTATTACAGAATTCTAAAAATCTAGATTTTTTTTCTTTAATATGTGAATTCAATGACTTCTAGTGAATCCTAAAATGTAAGTTGGACTAGTCTTCCTAGAATGGCTCCTTATCATCACTACATTTCTCCAGAGTCCTGAGTATCCTAACACATGTCAGCAAGTGAATTAGGGGAAAGCTATACATCCTTCCCTTTAAGTATCTGCACTCAATACTCCCTTTATTTATTAATTTTTATGTGACTGATTGAGTTATTGGCCTTAAACCTTCATCATTCTCTATCTACATCCTTTGTCAATGACTTGTTTTGGCCAATGGAATATGGCTCAAAAGAACAGTGTACCAATTTGAAGCCTAGTCTTTAAAAGGCACCATATGTTTCTACTTGCTCTCCTGTGATCCTGTCTTCTGCCATTAGAAGAACATGTTCCAGCTAGCCTGCTTGTCTAAGCAGGATGAGAGACAGGCAGCACAGTCAACTTATAGCTTGGAACCAAGCCCAGTTAAGCTGTGTCTGATCAGTCAGTCTCCAGATAACCTGGACATGCATAAGTAAAATAAACACTCACTGTCATATGCCATTAGGATTTCTATAACTGTTACACAGCAATCACTGACTGATAACATTTATACACACATTCCTCCTTCATTCAACAAGCACTTATGGAGTATTGGTGAATTGTGGGGCAACATGCAAGGTGGCCACTAGGGAGACAACAAAAATAAGATACAGTCCCTGCGCTCATGGAACATATTTTATAGTACAAGAGATATGAGAGCAGGTAGTTACAACATAGTAGCTGAAGTGTTATGAGAGTGGAAAGTATAGGGTGCCATAGGAGAACACAAGAATGATATCTAATTCAGAGAAGGAAGATTAAGGACATCTTTTTGTATGGCCCATAGTAGGCCCTATTTGTAAAATAAATTTTACATAAAAAATAAGCTACTAGCAGAGAATAATGAGGCAACAATAGCATGTATAAGGATAAAGGAGGTGGGAGAAGTATTCCCATGAGAGAAAACAGCAGAGACAAAGGCCAAGATATCAAAATAATCAAATATGTATTCACCTCTTAAATACTAATTTGAGATCTTTGCATGTATACCCATGGTACTCAGACTTCAGTGAGCAAACACATCAGCTAAGTGTTTAAAAGTAGATTCTTAGCCCACATACCTAGAAATCCTGACTTGGTAACTCTGGTAGAGAGCCTGGTGATCTGAATTTTAGCAGCTCTCTACCTGTATTTGAAATGGCAAAACTACAGGAGTAAAATGAATTGCCTATAGAAATATATCATTTTTCCATTTTCTAAAAGCCACTGAAATAAAAAACACAACATAGTCTTTAATTACTGATTCCCTTACTCAGTTCCTTCAGTTTAGTTTTGTTTGCTATTTTTTTGTGTATGTGTGTGTGTGGAGAGTGGGTGGGTGGGGGTGCAATTTTAAGAAAAGGAGACTAAGACTTTTAGAGTCACTGACTCAAAAGTTAACTTCTCAGATCTAAAGCTAAATGTCAAAGACAGTTTTTCTGGGACTTCCTGTTTCCTGAATGGGTAACATTGCCCTCTATACCAAGAGTTCTGACCACGCTATAAAATTCCCAGTTTCTTCTCTATCTTTCTATAGCTATCTTTCGCCCTTATTTTTTTCTCCTTTATCCACTTGAAGAAACCCTCTTCATCCTACAAAACCAGTCTCAAATGCTCCCTTGGGACATCTTCCATAATACCCTGCAGAATTAATGACTCATTCATTCATTCAATCATTCATTGATTTGACCAATACTGAGAATTTACTATGTGCCAGGCATTCGAGATAGCTTAAGAAACCAGGCTTACTTCTTGCCATCAAGCTCAAGTTCTTCTTCCTCATAGCATTTTGTTTGTAGCTAATCGTTGGAGCTAAGTTTGACAAGTACTTATTTTGCTCCAGGATCTGTGCTAAGCATTCCACCTGCATTGAAAACTAGAACATGTTTCATTAGGCCCATTTTATAGATGAGAGAAACAAGGCAGATAGAGCCCAAGCACTTTGCCCAAGATCTCATTGCAGAGTTAAGTCACAGACCTGAGACTTGAATGTAGCTAGACTGAGTTCAGAGGCTTTGACTTCATCAGGCCATCTCACTCCTTGCTATGTCTTTATCTACATTTTCAGTGTACAGTATTACAATTAGCTATTTACCTGGCTGCCACTCTCATTGTACTTTGAACAATTCCAGGGAAAACACAAAGAGAAAATCGATATTATGTCACATAATACTTAGCATATAAAATATACATTAAAAATAATCACTGGATCATAGAAATTGAAATGTTTATTTCCACTGGCAAGCATGCTTTGATAAATGAAGCATGACCAGATTGAATTGTTGTGTATTTTTGGAACTAGAGGTATAATTTAGAATTTGGATGGTGTTCAATTTTAATCTTGTACTACTTGGCTGGATTCACATATTCTAGTTAAAATAGTTTCTTTTATTTTAGGTTATTTTTTTAAAGAAATGTACTGTAGTAAAATATTTAGCTTTTGTTGTAGGTGAATAGCAATAAATTTTAAATCTTCTTTGATACAATAATAATAGCAAAAATTTACTAAACATTTATTCTGCACTTGATACTATGCTAAGCACTTGTACTATTTCATTGAATTTTCCTCAAAGAACTCTGACACAAAGAACTATTTTTATTCCCAACTTGGACTTCTGGTTTCAGCTCCAATGTGGAAAGGGCTTGTAGGTTATCACTCTCATCTTTATAAGAACAACAAATGCTGGGCAAAAAGATTAGTAACTTCTGTTCAAACTGTCAGAGAACCAAGGTTGAAGGACAAACAGCCATATAGAGAGGCACATACAGACTCACAACCAGAACTACTTATAGGGGGCAGAAGCCACTAGAACTATAAATTCATAGGAACATTTAATGGTGATTCTGATAACCGAAGAAGACCAAGTGAGTATCTCTTAGCATGATCACAAGAAACAGTCCCATGGAGGAGCTACGGTCTTAGAAAGGCCCTCATGAGCTCTACCTCCAGGAACCACACCAGATTCTCAGAATGAAAAACTAGGAAAGATCCTCTCCAGGCTTTGGTGGACTGTGTTGGGGGGCTGAGAGAAGGCAGTAATCATGCTGAAATGCCATCAGAGCTTTCTCCATGATAAAAGCCTACTTTCTAAGGACAAGATGTGGCCCCATGATCTCTGGTGGAGGAAGGGCATTCTTCCTACAACAGCCGCCCTCTAGCCTTTTTTTCTCATTGAAGGGGTGTGGGAGGAGGGAACCATAGTCAACATAGGTCAGGGCTTTCAGAATATAGAATAGGAATACCACACTCTGGGACCTGCGTGAGAAGCAGGGCAAGAAAATTACTCCTCTGGCAAAACACATGTGGAAGTCACAGCTCAGAGACAGAGATCTATTGAAATATTGTAATTTAATTATAAGATTATGGAATTTTATCCCTCTCCAACCTTGTCACCACAGTAACAGGGCTCTGGTATAAAAACAGTGGATCATAGTTCAAAGAGCTGCAAGATACACATTCTCTCTGAGAAGAAGTAATTAGGGAAGCCCAAAATCAAGGAGAGACAAAAACAAAGACAATAGAGGAATTGGAACCTCTGGCACCAAGAATGACAGCAAGTGTTATAAGCAGCCCAGCTCCTAGGCAGATTAACACAAATTCTCAGCTAAAGTTCCTAATATCCAATACAACAGCAAAAATCCAGATGGTTCAAGCTTGATTGGTCAGATTTTGATCTGAAAGATGCTAAAAATTGAGGCGAGGGTAGGTTTTGGATATATTTGTTAAAAGAATTACCTGAAATCTTTATTATCTTTCCCAATATCTGAGAATACAGACAATCTCCATGAAAACCTACCAACTCCACTTCTAGTTAGGGCTAAAGAACTAAACTATCAAATCTGGACTATACCTTTATCTGTCAGTCTTGGTACATATAAGAGCCCAGAAAGTATGAGAAATGGCCATTGGTGAAAGAAAATACATCAAGCCCCATCTCTTCTACTTCTGGGCTTTCATACTTTGGAACCACACCCTGTCCCCTGGCATCCCAGGCACAAGGTTAGTATCAAGCTCTTGCAAGTTGCCAAACACAGCAAGAAAGAGTCTTTTATTTCTGTATAGGTGTGCCACTGCCCAATAACTTTTTCATCCTGCCATCATTTCTCCTTCCATAGCCGAAATACATGTCCCTCCTCTGCAGAACCTTCCTGAATCTCTGTCTTCAGCCTTCCTCAAGATTCTCCAGACAGTGTATTCTTTACTCTGTTAATGCACAACCATACCTTACTCTGTGCATGTAGATTCCTCCAGTAGATTCCTACATTCCTCCAGCATGTAGATTCCTCCAGTGCATGAGAGTTCCTCCAAAGTAGGACATCTTATTCATCTTTCCTCCCTGGTATCCAACAGTGCTTGGAGCATGCATAGAAAGTACTCAAGGATAATACTGTGAGGCATAATGAGGATAACAGTAACAGAAACAATTTATTGTGTATGCTATTCTATGCCAGGTTCTCTGCTAAGAATATGCATTATCTCATGCGATTATCACAATAATCTTTATAAAGTGAATACTGCTATCATTGTTATTTGTATAAGGAAGGAAATTGAGGCTCAGAGAGGTAAAGTAATTGCTCATGTCCGCCAGCAGGGTACAATTTGAACCCAAATGGCTTGTTTCCAAAGCCCATTGGTAGGTTAAAAAACACTGAGCTCTTGCAAATATCCCATCATTAAAAGGCAGACATAACTTCTGAAATGGGAAAATGGTTTTATCCTTATTTAGTATGGAATGATGCCCTGCCAGAGTTCTGTTTTCTTACCCAGAAGATATATCTCAGAAATATCTCAGTTATTCCTTGGAAGAACTTAGCAAATTGCCTTTAGGAGAGTAACTTTCCTTTTGAGTCACTGAGGGTAGAACTCCTTAAAAGAGTGGGTGTGTTAGAAGGATGAGCAAATGGCTCCACCACCAAAGAAAGGGAGCAGCATGAGATCTTTGGTTTGGGGGATATGCGAGGAGACTCTGCCCAGTCCCCAGGGAAGGGATTGGGGGAATGAAAATCATCAAGACTCTTGATCCATGAGATGTAGGAATCCTGAGCTAGTCCGTATGAACCCAGCACCTAGGAGCTAGCTGGTGGCTTGGTTAGGGAGTGCTATTCCAAATGCGAGGAATGAGCTTGTAACAGCAGTAAGGCAGAAGCCAAAACAGAGGATACACACTGCCACCATGGTCCTCTAAGCTGGCTGGGTGTCCCCTCAGCTTCACTAAGTGTTTTCCTCTAGACCAGCTAGCACATAGCTGCCAGGACCTCTCTCCATGGTTGCAGCTGAAGATGACACACCCTTATTCCAGCTACCAAAAGGGATTCTACTAGGATAGCAGGGGTTGAAAATACCTCTGAAGCATCATATTAAAGTAGTTTGCTGTGTTATGAGCTATTGTGTCTCATAACACACAATAGGCTGTGTCTATGTTAAGTTGTTTTTGTTTTACCAATTTAATTTCATCTGACAACAACAAAGATACATAATTTGGGACATAATTTAGATATGACCAGGGTCACTTATGAATGGGCCACTGGAGGAAATCTAGTAAGTAATGATAGATGCCATATGCAAGATGCTCTGCTTAAAGTAACAGGATATCAGGATGGGGTTGGGGTGGAATGAGCTTTTTCCCCTAGTAGGCAAAGACTCGGAAATCCTCATTTTTCTTGTTCATGTTGAAAAGGTGTGAGCTCTACAACTTTGATGTTAGCTCAATTCAAACCTGAGTTATAGTGGAATCACATACACATGTGTGCGCGCGCACGCACGTGCACACACACACACACACACACACACACACTAATAAAAGGGAGCATAATAGATTGGGAATGAAAAAGTTAAAAAGCTTCAAAGAATTGAGTCAGCCATTCTTCAAACTCTTCAGGGCCTCCTTAAATCCCATCCATCTATGGGCTGATGTCCAGTTTTGGTCAGATTGGATGTCAGGTTTGACTCAAAGACCTGACTTGAACCTTTACTTCTGATACTGGATAATTTGCATCTTATAGACACGATATCTGCCTCGAAATGTACACTCTTAGGATTGAATCAGAATCAAAATACTGATAAAGGGAATCTCTATTTCTGAGTTTAGTTGGAGAAAACAAGGCTGCAAATTGCATCACTATCTTCTTCCACAGGCCAAGACATCTTCCTAAAACATAGTAACTCATCTTCTTGCAAAAGCATTTTGGTCACTCACACCACTTTTAATACCATTGAAGATGCATGCATTCAGATTCTGGGTTTAAACTGTGAATACAAAAAGGACTATAAAGAGCAAATGCAATCTGCCTAGGAATGCATCCTTACTTTGAAGATCTAGCTCCCTGAGCACCTGCCAGGGGCTCCTAAGGTAGGCTGTATCTTTTTTTTATTTTTTTAAAGATTTTATTTATTTATTCGTGATAGACACACACACACACACAGAGAGGCAGAGGGAGAAGCAGGCTCCATGCCAGGAGCCCGACACAGGACTCGATACCGGGACTCCAGGATCGTGCCCTGGGCCAAAGGCAGGCGCTAAACCACTGAGCCACCCAGGGATCCCCAGGTAGGCTATATCTTAATGCAATGCGGAAATGCGGGGGAAATGGACCACAGCTCCTTTCCTTTCATCTGTCCACTTCTAGGAGACTTAACTTCACACAGGATAGGCTAATGGAATTTTCCAAAGGGAAGTTATAAAGGCAACTGGTTTACTTCTGGGGTTTTAGGCAGTCTCCCTACAGAATGTTGAGCTCAGAGTTTTTCCCATCATCCACAGGCACATTACTGATAGTTAATCCTGAAGGATTCAAGATATACCTGGTTCCTTTCAGACTCCAGAGTCAACAATAACAGAAAGGTGGCTTTCAATTCAGGAGAGACTAGTTTCCTAGCAACAAAGGCCACAGGAAGTTGAGACCCATTAAGAAAGATAAGGAAACACAATGCTATGATTGCTCTGTGGCTCTGAAATTCCTCTTTAGATCTGAACTTCCAATTGTCCATTTTACAAATTAATTACTGTTCTCACCATCATGTCTGCATACACACACACACACACACACACACACACACACACACATAAAGAAAAAAGAAAGAAATCATGGTGCTTTGTCAAAAGGAGCAGCATTGCAGGCCGAATTACACTTTTCATCTCGATTTAAGATTTTGAGAAATAACTGCAGGCATTTAAATATCTTTTTGACAATGGTAGACCTTTTGAGTTGAGAATTTAAGATTCTTTGCTCTGAAAATGAAAACTCTTTAGCATGTCTAATTTTCTCATGAATGGTGAATTAGCAAATAAGATATTTGGATGTTTAATCTCTAATCTGCATAATAATAAATGCTCTCAAAACAAAATCATCTATTTTATATTCTTAGTGGAAAACCACTTTCCACAAATTTTAGAGAAAATGTAATGCTTTGCATCTAGAAAGCCAATATTTACCTTCCAGTTTTTGTGCAGCTGTGAATAATAATTAGTCATTCTCCTCCAGATTTGAGCTTTTTCTCTAAGATAATTTAGACAAAGATTGGGAAACCCTCCTTTTTCTTGCTCAGGCTGAAAAGATGTGCACTCCAGAACTATGACATCAGATCAATTCAAAACATGTAGAAAGAAGGAGGAGGAGGAATAGAGAGGGGAGGAAGGAGAAAGAAGAGGAAGAAGAGGAAGAAGAGAATGGTCCCTATCTGAATGTAAGTCAAAGTACTTGTAGATTTCTGGGTATAAGGAAGAGCAGAGCAATACTTTCATATAATACTACACTGGCAACCACTTACTGGGTGCTTACTGTGTGGGGATCTTGGGCTAAGAGCTTTATATCCACCATCTCATTTAATCCTCACATCAATCCATAAAGTAGACTCTGTTATGATCTCTATTTTCCAGAAGATAAAGTCGATGCTTAAAGGTTAAATAACTTGCCCTAAGTTACCCAACTGCTAAGGTAAGGAGTCTAAGTGGGGCTCCTGGGCTTATGTTCCTTCTTCCTAAACGATTAAACAAAACTGTGAAAAAAAAAAAAAATTAAAAAAAATTAAAAAAAAAAAAAAAAACAAAAAACAAAAAAAAACAAAACAAAACTGTGGGCTGCCATCTGTTAGCATTTTGCCATTCACATTATCTAAGGTATCCCTGAAACAGAATTTGGACCTAGTTCATCCCACTGCAGAGTTCCCATTCTTTGTCAGTAGCCTACTGCCCTTCCATTAGGACCCTCCTCCAAAAACTAGTTTGCAGGTTTGTGTCAATACCCTTGGAGCTCCAAAGATGTTTCATAGATTGCACAAACACCAGCAGGTTTTCAGCCTCATTCAAAATTTAAATTGCCCAAAGATCCCATTAACTTTTGTTCATTTTAAATATTGAAGTTCCATCTTGGATTTCATTTGAAAAGAAAAAAGACAAATACAAAGCAGGACGCTAAACCACAGTTTAATGTCTTTCATCCTTCTTCCATGTTGACAATGCCTACAAGGCTCTCAATCCTTCAGATGAAGTTGAATGTTTTATTTTAATTATTTTTTTTACTTTGTATTCAGATATTTTGGACATAATTGGAACTATTCCCCAAGCAGGCTTCCTTTCCTGAATGACTCAACACACTTAAAAAGAAAACAAACAGAAAGCATACCTTTAAGGAATGATTATATGAGGAAATAATTGTCATATGAAGAATTAAATAGTTATGCCAGAACATATAGTCTGCTATTCCTTTTAGTATTCATGGCTCACACGGAAGAGTTGGGCCAATCTCTCCTCTTTTCTGAGTCTTCAGGACCTCATTTGTAAAATAGGTATAACACTAACCTTTCAGATGCTGTGAAGTTGAATGGGATAAAATCATGATATGAATTTTCAAGCCCAAATTTTGCTATGCAGAAAGTGTATTTTTTTTTCCTTAAATCAACTTAAATCTTCTCCAAGTCTCTACCTACCAGACTGGTGTGAAGTTCAAGCATAGCCATTCCTAGGGATCTCTCTCCTCTCCTGTCATCATCCTGCATTTGTTGAAGACTCCTCTAGACATCTGCCTCTCCTGGGTGCCAAGGAGACATTCCCTGTCTCTGTAGGTCTGGTGGCTCTGCTCTCCGTTTTGGCCATCTTGGGGCACAAACTGTCAAAGAAACAAAATATTCCAATACATGTTAAAATGGCAAAGCCGACTTTATTCAGGACTATTGCAATAGGTGTAGACTACTACAATGGAGCTCTGTAGTTGGAGAGTGAGAGAGCAGACTCAACTCTAAATATGACAAGGAAAAGTGGGATTCATAGCCAAGGAACAGAGTTGGAATTGAGGGTTGGAGGACAGAAAATTACTTAGACAGTAGGGTAATTCTTGCTAAACTGACCCATCAAGATTCTCACTGAAGGCCAGCCAGGGTGATCAGCTATCACCAGGGGCTGATGAAGGATGAGCAATTAGATCCGATCAGATCTCAAAAGTGGGGGATTCTAGCTAAACTGGCTTAGCAGGATTTTCACTAAATTCGGACTCTAAAAAGACAGAAGCCCAAGTTTGGCCAAGTCAAGCAGAGGGCTCAGAGGAGCCTCACGAAGGAGAAGATCTTTGTCAAGATTACTACAGAGAATAAGAGTTTGTGCCTGGATCCCAGCATCCTTTGTATATTTGGAGTCAATCCATCTTCTGAGGCCACCTACAAAGAGGGGACTATAATGCTGGACACAGACCTAGACCTCTTCCTGGTCTGGGGAGGTGACTGGATGTGGAGCATAGCCAGTGCCACCTTTAAGGAGGTGAGAAGTTTATATAAACTAGGAAGGGCTTCTGGTCCTGCCACAAACCTCCCATGGGTAAAGAGAACACAAATCTGACTACCTGCTAGAAATTGGAGAGAGAAGAGCGGTAAACTCAGAGACCACAAAACTCAAAGTAGTACCTCAAAAAAATCCCCTGCCCTGTAAGTATAATATCTAGTTCTGGGCCCATCACAGAGTAGGAACTCAAAGGGGAATCCTTATTTTTATTCTGCTAAGGAGAATCAATCTCCCTGGCCACTGATTATCAAACTCACATGGTGTTGTAATCAACAGCAAAGCCTCTCATCTCAAGAAAGCTTATAGAGAGTCCTTATTCATTGAAAAAGAAAGAGCAAAAGGACAGCATTGTGGCCTTGGTGACCCACCTGCTGCCCTCCTCACAAGAAACCCAAGAGCTCCATATGGCACATTTGGAAAGCTGGTGTCCTCATTCAGGAGCTGTTGTATTTCTTTGGTACCTATTACCTTTTAGAATACCAAAAAAATACATATATATATATATATATATATATATATATATATATATATATACTGTATATTAAGTCTCTATCATATTTCACTGGATTTAAGATGTGTCAATTATCACAAATGTCATTATTTTATGAATCACCAGCCAGTAAAAAATGCAGTCAAATAAACTATGACATGCCATTGCTTATAAAACACATTTGTCTTTCATATATGTTAAATCTGGGGGGGAAATGTGCTTTAGAATTGATGAAATTTGGCAATGAGATGATTTTTTTAAATAGTAAAGGAAAATGCAATCCAAAGCAAGCGAGGTACTTACAGGATATAGTTTGAATTTTCCTCTTTTAATTGACAATCTTCTCCATGCACTGACACTAAAATGACACCTTTTTAAAATATAATGATTTAGAAGAGGAATAAAGAGTGAAATGAAGAATACGCAAGACTGCAAAAAGCCTGAAATATTAATTTGGTATAGGTAGATGGTCCATTTAAAAATGCTCTTTTTTTAAAAAAAAAAAAAGCTAATTTCAACTATTCAAGATAAAAACAATAGGATTATTGTACCAAATTCTTCATAATTTATCTAATAATACTCAAATAACTAGAAAACTATTCAAATGCAACCCTAAGAAACTAGTTATACATTATTCATTTAATACCTTGGGAACTTATGTACAATTGAGATGCAAAATAATTTGTTATTTTGAAAACAGATGTTATAAAAGCCTCTTTTTTAAAATTAATTTTGAAAACAGAAACTTTGTTTTACAGCCATTAATGCTTCATTAAACACAGTCTTAAAATAATAGAATTCATTGTATGTTTTTATACTATGCTGCTTTACATTATATTTAATCCCTATGACCTTAACACATAATAATTTTTCTCTTTAGTATCAGATTTAGGGACTGTGAAAATAGCACAAGGAGAGGAATAATGTTAGAGCCAACTCCTTTCCATGAGTGTCCATCATTTTCTACTGAATGACTCAAGGCAAATGGCACTTGTTGAGGAATGGGGCTTTACTGGAACAGTGGAGGGAACAGAGGTAGAGGCAGTGAAAAGTGCAGGCAGCTCACAGTGCTGGTCAAACCATTATCTATAGCAACAAGCACTGGTGGAAATAAAGCCCTGGAAAGGTGGACATAAATGAAGACCATCCAAATTAGAACCAAAAAAAACCTGTTTCTTCAGAACTTGCTGTTTAAAGGAGCCAGTCACCATAGATGGTGTTTGGCAGACTCAAAGGCAGGCAGAGAAGTGGAAAAGCCTATAGTGGAAAAAGAGAAAGCTTCATATGCCTTCATTGGAGCAATCGGCATGGAGAAGCTGGAGGCAGGCTACCTAGAAGTGGGACATCTTGTGTGACAGTTAGGGGAACATATTTGACTCTCTGGTTGGTCCTACTTTGGAAACAGACAAAAACTAGGGAAACTGTCAGTTACTGGCCAAGTCTGGATCTTTTAGGGCTAATTGCTATGGAGGTTGTTGTTTGGTTTCCTGGACTGGTTGCTGCAGGTAAGTACTGGTTGCTGTAGATTATGAGTCAGAGTTCTATTTTTATATATCATTTGGCCATTGTCCATTTGTATATTCAGTCTCTCAGTAGGTAGACTGATGGCCTCAAAGACAAAATCATCCTGGCCACAGCTTGAATATTTAACTTTTTAAAACAAATTTAAATTACATGTAAGTAAAAACAATACAAAAAAAAAATGAAGAGACTCTTTTCCGTAATAGTGGTCCCTAGAAGTTATCTCTGCTAACAGATCAGGTGGACTAAATGAGTATCAGTCAATGTCCTTTGTTTCAAGCAACAGAAGCAGACCCTGACAGAATAGATGTTCATTGAAAGGGTGCTCTTTGAGTGCCTAACAAATCGCTGAGAAGTCTGGGGTACTGGGTTTGAGGTGAGCTTCTAGAAACAACTCCCAAAGTCATGCAGCAGAGCACGTCTGTCAAGAAAACCACTTACAGCTCTTGAGCCCTAGATGCAAGAGTCTCCAACAATTCCACTTCTGTGTCTGGCACTGAATTAGTGCACCTGCACTAATCTTCTAGGAGCACCAATGCTCCCCATGGGGCCAGGTGTTGGACTTTGCAGTCTCAGCTACAAACCTGTCAGAAATAAAATGGATTCTGCATGGTGTCTGCCTCCTTACCATTGCTGCTTCTGATTCAAAGCCTCACACGGGTCTCTGTGACTGGCAGAGTCTCTGTCAGATAAGCCATAAGAAGGAGGAAAGAAGAGTTTTCTCCTTTGGAGAGGCAGGATCAATAAGGCAGGAAATTCCACAAATATAGCATGAGTGCTAAGGAGTCACAAAAACACAATAGATGCCCACTACAGACCAGGAGCCAACACTGTGACCCTCTAGCTACACTGTAGGTTCCTAAAGTATACAGGCTGACAAAAGAATTGTGTAGGTCCTTCAAGGCTCTTAGATGCTTAAAGATGTCATCTGGCCATTTTTAAAAGAAGCACTTAATTATTCCTCCGTAAAAGGCTTTGCTGGAAGCCAGGAATTATCTCATGAGATGAGGAATAGACAAAAGCTTTGATGCCCTTTTTCTGTTCCAGATTGAGTTTCTTTGGGTTCAAAGACAACAGAAATGATTCAGATATCAAAAATTTAAGACTACATTACAAATTTTTCTTCATGTCATATACTGTATATTTTGATTTTCTTACCTTTATTCTCCTCTTGAAATGTATTTTCCATATTGAATTTTATTTCCTGCTGTATTATCTCTATTTCTCTTCTGGCTATTTCAAATATCTTTTGGAGAAAGGAGTTGCTATGGAATAAACAAACAAATAAATATGTAACTTGATTTAGCTCAGCATTCCCTTTCTCAAATATGGCTTGAAGCCTCTGTGCATACTAACAACATGCAGAAGTTTCTGGATATCTCAGTTGTATCAGCAAACTTATAGAAAATCTGGTCATTCTCATGCCCCCAGGTGATGTGTCTATTAAACTCTTAATTTTAACTTCCCCAGTTGAGAAGGTAATGACACTGTTCCAATTATGGAACATAACATGCTGAACACTGTGTTAAGTTATAAATGTAAATTATAAAGGTTATCTTATTTAGTCTTTACAGTGATCCTAGGAGGTAGGTGCCATGCTCATGCCTACTTTGTTGATGAGGATGCCAAGGCTCAGGAAGGTGTAATGACTTGTCCATAGTTTCAAAGATATTAATATGGCAAATTTCAATAACTTACAATCACAGCATAACTACCTTGATGAGATGGCCAATGTGGGAGGAGGAAGAGGAATAATTAGGCCTTGTGGTCTTCTCTAACCAAGACTAACTTGGTTTGTGGGGTTTTATCTTTTCTACTTTATCCAGCAAGGGGAACACTCTTGAGGAGTCCCTGTTTTAGGAGAGTGACTTCTCATCTTGTGTGAGCTCTAAGTTTTGCCTTTTGCCTCCTGTGTAAAGCCAACTAAAACTGAAAATATAGGCGCTAGAGATTTCTGGATATCCTATCCCACTAATGTATGGATATCCTTGGCATCAGCTTGCTTACTTGTCTGGAATTGAGTTCTTTTTTTATCAGTTTGGCTTTCCTTTCCTTTCTAGTGAGCCAGCCAATGCATTTTAAAATATGTTTTTACATTTCATTTCATTCAACATTCTTATGATTTGTACCTGGAGGTTTTTTTGGAGAAAATCTAGTCTGCTACAACAAAGGAAACAATATCAGTAGGCTAGGGCAGCCTGGGTGGCTCAGTGGTTTAGCGCCGTCTTCAGCCCACAGTGTGATTCTGGAGACCCGGGATTGAGTCCCACGTCAGGCTCCCTGCGTGGAGCCTGCTTCTCTCTCTGCCTGTGTCTCTGCCTCTCTCTCTCTGTGTATCTCATGAATAAATAAATAAAATCTTAAAAAAAATATCATTAGGCTATGTTTTAAAATGTAGGTTTCATTACCACCATTGAAAAGACAGTTTGTTACACTCACTGATCCCAAGAGGAGAGGACACATCATGCCAAAGCTGTTGGGGGTGGGAAGTACTGGGCGTTGTCAGGAGACAGAGGGAGAGGGGGTTCTATGGCAAAAGCCTTTGTGGTTTCTTCAGAAAGAATTTGGCAAGACAAAGTAAGCAGGGATAGGATAGGCTACTTCGAATAATTGAGCAGACTTTGGTGTTCTTTCTCCAGTTCCTTTAGGTAAGAGGTTACTTTGTGAATTTGAGTTTTTTCCAATTTTTTGAAGGAGGCTTGTATTGCTATGTATTTCCCTCTTAGGACAGCTTTTGCTGCATCCCAAAGATTTTGAATGGTTGTATCTTCATTTTCATTAGTTTCCATGAATCTTTTTAATTCTTCTCCAATTTACTGGTTGACCCTTTCATCTTTTAGCAGGATGCTCTTTAACCTCCATGTGTTTGAATTTCTCCCCAATTTCTTCTAGTGATTGAGTTCTAGTTTCAAAGCATTGTGGTTTGAAAATATGCTGGGGACAATCCCAATCTTTTGGTATTGGTTGAGACCTGATTTGTGACCCAGTATGTGAAAGTGCCATGTGCACTTGAGAAGAATGTGTATTCAGTTGCATTCAGATGGAAAGTTCTGTATATATCTGTGAAATCCATCTGGTCTGGTGTATCATTTAAGGACCTTGTTTCTCTGATGATATTGTGCTTAGAAATTCTATCATTTGCAGAAAGTGCTGTGTTGAAGTCTCCTACAATTAGTGTATTATTATCTAAGTATCTTTTTACTTTGGTTATTAATTGATCGATATACTTGGCAACTCCCACATTAGGGGCATAAATATTCATGATCGTTAGGTGTTCTAGTTGGATAGACCCTTTAAGTATGATATAGTGTCCTTTTCATCTCTTACTACAGTCTTTGGGATAAACTTTAATTTATCTGATATGAGGATTGCTACCCCTGCTTTCTTTTGAGGATCATTTGAATGGTAAATGGCTCTCCACCCCTTCATTTTCAGGCTGTAGGTGTCCTTAGGTCTAAAACGAGTCTCTTAGAGACAGCAAATAGATGGGTCTTGCTTTTTTATCCAGTCCAAAGCCCTGCGTCTTTTGATGGGATCATTTAGCCCATTTGAGTTCAGAGTAACTATTGAAAGATATGAATTTAGGGTCATCATAATACCTATTCAGTCCCTATTTTTGTGGATTGTTTCTTTGGCCTTCCTTTTTCTTTTACAGAGTCCCCCTTAATATTTCTTGCAGAGCTGGTTTGGTGGTCACATATTCTTTTAGTTTCTGCCTATCTTGGAAGCTCTTTATCTCTCCTTCTATTCTGAACGAGAGCCTTGCTGGATAGAGTATTCTTGGCTGCATGTTCTTCTCATTTAGGACCCTGAATATATCCCACCAGCCCTTTTTGGCCTGCCAAGTCTCTGTGGGGCGGTCTGCTGTTAATCTAATACTTCTCCTTATATATTATAGGGATCTCTTGTCTCTTGCTGCTTTAAGGATTTTCTCTTTATCTTTGGAATTTACAAGTTTCATTATTAAATGTCATGGCATTGAATGGTTTTTATTGACTTGGGGGGTACCTCTCTATCTCCTGGATCTGAATGCCTGTTTCCCTCCCCAAATTAAGGAAGTTCTCAGCTATAATTTGTTCAAATATATTTTCTGGCCCTCTCTCCATCTTGGCGTCTTCTGGAACCCTAATTATACATAGATTCTTCCTTCTCAGGCTATCATTTATTTCCCTTAGCATTTCCTCATGGTCTCTTAATTGTTTTTCTTTTTTCTTTTTTTTTTTTTCCCCTTCAGCTTCCTTCCTTACCACCAACTTGTCTTCTATGTCACTCAATGTTTTCTCTACCTCATTAACCCTCATCATTAGGACCTCCAGTTTGGAATGAGTCTCATTTAATTTATTTTTAATTTTGGTCTGATTAGATCTAAAGTCTGCTAACCAAATCTCTAGAGTCCTTTATACATTTTTTTTCCAGAGCCACCAGTAGCTTTGTAATTGTGGTTCTGAATTGGCTTCCTGACATCAAATTATAATCCATATTCTGTAACTCTGTGGCAGAGAGTACTGTTTCTGATTCTTTCTTTTGTGGTGAATTCTTCCTTCTAGTCATTTTGTTCAGTGCAGAGTGGCTGTATGAGCACGCTGAGTCAAGAATATCAATCATGACCTAAGCAAATTTCACCCTAGATGATTCTGATGAGGTCAGAGACCAGAAAATGAAAAAGACGATCAGAACAAAATGAAACAAAAGACTACTAAAGTGAAAAATAAATTTTAAAACAAAGTAGTAAAACATAAAAGGCCAAAAATCCTAAAGAAGGAAAAAAGAAAAAAAAAGAGAGAAGAAATAAAGTAAAGGGGAAAAAAGAAAAAAAAGATTAAAAAGTGTGTTGGGGGTAGGACTGGGAGATGATGGTGGTGAAGAATGGAAAAGTAGTGGAAGGAGAATGTAGTCTACCTGAGGGGTTCTAGAGGGTGATCCTCTTGGTTCTGAGTATATTAAGTTCTGTATGTTAGAAGATGCTCAGTCCCAAATTTATATAAACCAGAAATACTTGTATAAGGCCCCAACATTGACCACCAACACTTAAATGAGATAAAAGAGGGGGGCAGAATGGGAATGAGGAACCTCACAGAATGAACCAGCACGGTACACCACTTGGTCTGGGTGATGCTGGTCATGTTTTAGAAGGTATAAACTTCCGCCATTGTAGAACAAAATGAGGCAGAGAAAACAAAAAACACAAAACAAAAACCCATATCTTGTATATCTCCCAAAATTAAATGGAGTATGTTGAAGGGAATCTAGAAGTGGAAAATATATCTAGGACCTGTAATTGTAGAAATATGAAAGTCAAAAAAGAAGAAACTTAAAAATGAAGAGCTGGTAAAATAGTGTAGATAAGGTGGGAAAAGAGAAAAAATATTGGAAACTTTTAGCCTGATATAAAAACGAGTTGTAATGGAAAAGGAAGAAAAAAGAAAAAACCAAGGAGGGGCATCCTCTGGTTCTATGCACTGTAAATCCCTCGCCTTCCCCTGGAGCTTCCCAGCGCCGCTCGGTCCAGAACCTGCTCTCCCCCTGCCCACCCAGCTGGTCTGGGGGTGGGGGGGGGGCTGCTGTGCTGACTCTCAGGTGTGTGCACCTGGGGAGCTGCCCCGCCCCCCGCCAGGTGCCCGGCTCAGCGGGAGCTGTTGACCCGGGGAGGCCCCGCTCCCTGGCGGCCCCGCTCGGTCCCGGGCACAGGGTGACACCAGGAGGGACAACCCCACGGGCGGCGGCCCGGTCCCCAGCCCTGGAGGCAGCTCCCAGTCCGCAGGGGCCTGGATGCCCCGGGGGTGGGGGGCGCTGACCCGCACGGCTCCGGGCCGGGGCAGGAGCGTCCTCGCCGCGCTGGGCCCTTCCCCTCCGCCTGTCCCGGGGCGCAGGATCCCGGCCGTGTCCCCCGCGCCCTGGGCTCCGGGGCCTGCGCCGCTGGAACCCCCCCCCGCGGAGCCGCCGCCGAGCTGCCCCCGCCCCGGGCGCTCCAGCCCTCCCCGCGCTCCCCTCCCCGGCGCCCCTGCCCTCGGCGCCCCCGGGGACCTGGAGGCCCCGCTGCCCCTGCGGTCCTGCCGAGTCCCTGCTGAGCGCCTTTCCCCCTGGCCGGGAGGCTCCCCCCAGCCCCGCGCATCGGGCCCCTCCCCCACCGGATTCTTTTCTATTTTATTTTTTCCACCGTCCTACCTTGTTAGAAGCGCAAACCCTTCTCTGTGTAGCGTTCCGGCTGTTCTCTCTTTAAATCTCAGGTCGAATTCGTAGGTTTCTGGATGATTTGAAAGTTACCGGGGTGAGTTGGGGGCCCGGTGACCTGGGGACCCCGCTCCTCCGCCTTCTTGCCCGCCTCCTAATTCAGCAGGCTCTGGGCCGGAGGGATTGTTTCTGGTTTTGTGGCCCTGGCATGGCTAAGGCGGGGTAATTGTGGCCTGGAGTAGGAGAGCTCTACCAAGTTGGTGGTTGGGAGTCTGGGTGCCCAAATGGATGGTTCGCCTATGAAAGGCACACTCACAGCAAGATACTTGCTATCTCTGAGAATTCGAGAGCCCTGGGAGAGGCAGTCCCCCCAGGGTTAGCAGAGCTCCCAGATGACAAAGTATCAAAAACACAGAATTAAAAAAAAAAAAAACATGATAAATAAGGCTAACAGAAATATATTGGTAAAAAAAGGTATCACGTGTGTTTTAAACAATAGTTACCTATATTCATTTCCATTTCAGGCTCTGGATGGAAAGTTACATGACAAGACCTATATATGAATATGTGTGTATATAGTTATAGATATATCATAATCCCTGAGAAATTGAGACTCAGCTGTGGTCAATTCAATTTACCAAACATTATTTCAGTGTAGAGTCTACCACCAACCTGGGTACCCTACTAGGAGCTTTCTGTGGTTGTCTTAGTCCATTTGGGCTGCTCTAACAGAGTACCATGGACCGACCATGGAACCATGAGCCATGACTTTAAGAAACCATTAGCCCTGGGACCATAAGACATTTATGAATCAGATTCACTGCATACTTTATACCATCTTAGTTAATTCCTTTCTTAGATGTTCACATTTTCCATTCTCAAAAGACTCTTACATTTAAAACAAAAAATTAAATCACATTTAGGAGGTCTAATAACACGTGGTCTCTGTTGGGAATTTATCTGCAGGTATAGATGTTCGTAACTTCAAAGGATTCATGTAGTAGAACAAAGCAACTTCCTCCTTGGTTTTCTACTTCAATCAAATGACGACTGCTTTTGATTATGAATTGGAGTAAGTTACCTAATATATTCCAGTTACGTGTCAGATTTCTCTTCAATTGCGTCTCTGCCCAGCAACGTTTTAGAAAAGCATTCTTGGAAGGCATGTTTCTTCTCATCTCCAGATTTGATCCATGCTTAGGATAAAAGCAGTCTGTCCTACAGCTCCATGGGCTTTGCAAGGCACTGTGCCAAATTCTTTCTTAACACTCAAGCTAATCATTATCCAAATTTACATGTGGTCTAAGTGTGAGTCCTATTTGAGGAAGGCTTCCTCAGAAAGAATGGAGACAATGTTTGTGAATCAACATATAATGGCATACAGTTAGAAATGACAAATCAGGATCACTGTTCCCATGTTTGCCTGAAGACTCAAGCCTAGTGGGGTGGAATTCAGCACAAAATCCAGGACTGCCAGTGTAGTTAAAGTACTCTCTTTGTCTGTAGTGACTCATTGTGTCTTTGAAGTTGCAAACATTAATGTGGGTAAGGGTGGCGCTGGGCTTCATGTACGTGATAAATTCTGGGCACTTGAGGCTATAAATCATCTGTACCTGATGCCAGCAATCAGCCCCTTTTCCATCTGCAAGTGAACATTTCCCAAAGCAGAGAACATCTTAATAATCCTCTATTCTTTAGGAATACAAGCTCTCCCTGTTTCTTTGTTTAAGGCAACACAGAGCAATGAGTGTTTGGACTGACTCTATATGCTCTCTGATAGTTTTATTACATGCACCCTGTGACAGAGGGAAGCCTTCAGCCAAATGACCTCATAGACCAGATATTCAGGGAAGGCTATTCAGACAGTTGAAACATCTGAACAAAAGCCAAGGAATATTTTCTCATTTTCCCCTTCCAGTAATGACCTGAATGAATATGTTACAAGATGCCATGGAAAATGGAAGTAGTCAAATGACTTTCTTTGGGTCTAGCTACTATTAAGGGGATTAAGGGGGTGTGGTGGTGGGGGGAGGTAGGGAGGATTAGCATTAAGTAGGAGAAAGCATGACTAGAACCAAGTGGGATAAATTTAGGAACTCTCAAAATCTTCCAAAAATATTTTTTTTCAGATATTCAGAGTTTTTATTGGGTTTATGTGCCGAATTTTCTTCAAAAAATCCTCTGACGACATAAATGTTATAGTTTGAAACAGTAAACTGTCTCCAAGCTTTTATTTAATTGTACTTCCTATTAGTAAATCTTATTGAATAGCCACCTTCAATATATAGATCTAAATAAAAATTTTCTGGGACCCCTGGGTGGCTCAGCAGTTAAGCGTCTGCCTTTGGCTCAGGGTGTGATCCCGGGGTCCTGGGATGGAGTCTCACATCAGGCTCCCTGCATGGAGCCTGCTTCTCCTTCTGCCTGTGTCTCTGCCTCTCTCTGTGTCTCTCATGAATAAATAAATGGAAACTTTAAAAATAAGTAAAAAATAAAAAGTAAAGATAATTTTCTGAATAAACTATTAATAAATTACTTTCATTATAAAATGTTAAAAACTTAACACATTCAGAAGATACCCAGTATTTTAAAATCTTTCTACTTGTGATAGTTTTATAGTCTTTTTTTTTTTTTTTTTTTAGTTTTATAGTCTTATTAACCATCTACTTAAAGTAGAAAACAGTCAAATGAAAATCAAGTATTTTGGTACTCATTTTGTGTATTATAAAAGCATGGTTATGCACTTAGGTATTTTATTAATTCATAGGTTTAAAATTCATAATATAAAAAGTCAGTAAAGCTAAATATTCACCATATTGCAAACATACAAAAATATAACTGTATTGAAAAATAACAATTTAAAGCCAATTTATAAAAAGTTAAAAACAAATATTATTCAAAAATATATTCACAGAAAAAATAAAGCATTATGCAAAAATAACTCAAATATTAAATATAAACTAATACAGTATAATGAAAATCAAAAGTGGAATATATGTGATTTTTTAGAATGCAATCCAAAGTGTGAGGAATTAGCACCAATTTGCCTCAGTTCCTGGAAAACTTTTGAGAAACAGTGAGGAGAGAGAGACAAGTGAATACCAAATATTTTCCTTTGGCTCCTTCCTCTTCCAATATTCCCTTTGATGTTTTATTATTTTGAGGACATATTAAGTGTTTTTTAAAGAAATGTAAACTTTAAAAAAAATTATGGTAAACTACACTGATTTTAAAGAAAGCACGATGGGTTCCTTGCATGGAGCCTGCTTCTCCTGCCTGTGTCTCTGACTCTTTCTCTCTCTCTCTCTCTCTCTCTCTCTCTGTGTGTGTCTCTCATGAATAAACAAATAAAATCTTTCAAAAAGAAAGTTTTTAAAAAAGAAATAGTACAGATTTTAGATTTTTTAATATAAAAATAATTATACTGGACCCCTGAAACCACCCCCTCAAAAGTACCAGTGTTTCAATACTTGATAAAACACTACATACCAGAATATCAGAACACTAAAACTTGTGTGATAATATACTTAGGAAACATTTCCTGATAACGTCTGTTAAATATATATCTCCATTTAGTGGCTCTATCAGAAGCAACTCAGCTAATGCTCTGTCTATAAAAGGATTCAAACCAAGAATAGAAATTCAGAGATGTAGATTTCTCATTTTTGTTTCTATTTTTCATAATATCATTAATCCAGGGAGTCCTTATGGCAGGAATCTTTCTGAGCCAGTATTCAATTTTGTGAGCAATGATTTAAAGACAGATATATAATCTCAAATTCATGAAATGAAACTGTGAAAACTGAAAGCCAATGCATTTAGGGTAGATACTCTGTATAGGTGTCCCTAGAGTCCATATGCTGAAGGCCTAGCCTCCCGTGTAACAGTATTTGGAGATAAAGACTTTAAGAGGTCATGAGGGTGGGGCCCCGTGATGGAATGAGTGCCCTTACCAGAAGAGAAACCAGAGCTCTCTCCCTTTCTACTACATGAAGATAGAATAAGAAGACAGCTCCTTGCAAGCTAGATAAAGGAGCCTCACCAGACCTCAACCATGCTGGCACCCTGATATTGGACTTCTTGTCTCCAAAACAGTGAGAAATCAGTTCCTATCATTTAAGCCACATAGCCTGTGGTATTTTGTTATGGCAAGCCAAGTTAATTGAGATGGAGGCCATTAATCAACTTCCTCCTGGGTCAAATATCTTCCTCTTGCCTTAGAATCCCTCTAGCACCACAAGTGACAATCATCTACTACAAGTTAAGAGGGTATGTCAACCAATATGAAATACAATACTGGTAAAGCTTCATTTTCCTTTTGTTTTAGGTTAAAAGTAAATGTAAGTTAAATTTCTAATGTTTCCATCCATCATCCTAATAGATTATTTTGCACATAGCATGGAATGCCAGTTCCAATCTCTCTCTGTAGGAGATAATGAGCTCACTCAAAAGGACAGGCAAGGAGTCCAGATGTCCACTGACTGATGAATGGATAACGATGTGGTATATATATACAATGGAATACTACTCAGCCATCAGAAAGGATGAATACCTACCATTTACATCAACATGGATGGAACTAGAGGCTATTATGCTGAGTGTAACCAATCAGAGAAAGACAATTATCATATAGTTTCATTCATATGTTGAATATAAGAAATAGTACAGAGAACCATAAGGGAAGGGAGGGAAAACTGCATGGGAAGTCATCAGAGAGGGAGAAAAACCATGAGAGACTCTTAAGTCTAGGAAACAAACTGAAGGTTGCTGGAGGGGAAGTGGGTGGGGGGACAGGGTACTGGGTGATGGGCATTAAGGAGGGCACATGATGGGATGAGCACTGGGTGTTATATGCAACTAATGAATTATTGAAAACTACATCTGAAACTAATGACGTACTACATGTTGGCAAACTGAATTGAAATTTAAAAAAAAAAAAAGAACAGGCAATAAACAGGCTTAGGGACCTAGAATGGAGTGGGAGCACCATTAAACGAGGCAGGTGGGCTGTGCTGTGCATTAAACGAGGCAGGTGGGCTCACACTTTATTTAATTCAGGCATTCCTGCTGGGTTCATTAAGTACACCTTTGTATATACAAAGGGCCATGGTCCAGCATAGCACTTGGACATTCAATCAAAAGTTGTTAAATTTAATGGAATTAAGAGTTGGAAGCATTATGTGACTAATTTAAGGCCCCAGGCTGGGTACATTCTACAGACAGCCAACATTTGTTGAAGGCAAATTCAGCATCTGCAGAGGTGGTGGTGCTGCCCCAACTGAGGTTTGGAAGTCCTCATTATTTGATTGGCAGGTGGAGGAGGAGGAAAAGAAAGAAACCGCTCCACTGCAGGGTTATATTCAAAACTGGTGCTTAACAATGGACAGGAGATTTTTTTGAGTTTTTTTATTTGCTTTTAAAATGTGTCCTTTTAAAAAAATAAAATAAAATAAAATGTGTCCTTTTTTAAAAATGTAAAAGCAAAACAAATGACAGCAAATTGAGAATATACAGATAAGCCCCCCTCGCAAAAAAAAAAAAAGAGAAAAAAAGAAATAGAAAAGGAAATAAAAGAGATAAATGAAAAGAAAAAAATATTCATAATCTCACCAACTAGAGACAACTAACTACACACCAGAATTAAACTTCTGTTGTATATTCATTCAGTCTTTTCTGTGTGTGTTTGTGTGTGCATGAAGAAAACAATTATTTATACACATGAACAGCCTCAAAATTTACTCTTCGGCACTTACACCCCGGGATTGAGGCTAAAATCCTCTGACTTCAGACTCTCTATTGACATCATCATTACATTCAGTATAACGATCAGATAATTGAAGATACCTTTAAGAGTCGGAGGAGAGGAAATTAGGTTGTAGGAGCCAGAATAGAGCTAATTTGCTTTGCACAGGTAGTAAGGGGGTTGGGAAGATGATTCCCTTCTAGAGGCCACCACTATTCCATAGAGGGCACCACTTCTATCCCCTAGAACTCCCTTGAGGCGTCCAGGGCTCTTTGGATGCTGCAGTTCCCTGCTCTTGCCTGTGACCACTGCTGCTCCTCTGGGTACAACAGGACCTCTCTAAGACCACTTCTGCTCCACGGGGCCCCATGACAAAGGATCATGCAGTGCAGCATCTTTTGGGAGGTATAGAGAACAGTTCTCTCTGCCTTGATATACTTTCTGCCAGGTAGGTGCATGTGATGTCACTGGAGCACCTGCTGTCTTAGACTTTTTGTAGCTGCTCTCCCTCTAAAAGACTCATATTTCACCCAGGGGAGGGTGAACAAGAGGATGATCGAAGGGCAAACCCATGCTGTAGGAAGACATCTTTCCCCACAAAGAACTAAGGTTTTGCTGCTGGCTGCCGGTGGTAGTACTAAACTCCTTTTCCTGGTGGCAGGAATGCTTTTCTGAGGGCATTCTCAGGCCTGTGCAGACTTCTCCCAAATATGCCCAGACATATATTTGCCCAGTAGAGCACACAATTTTAGTTTTTTGGTTTTGTTTTGTTTTTTCCTCAGGAGGAATCTTAGTTTCCATGCAGACAGATTTCTAGAGAGCCTCTCTATATCTACACCTTTGGGCCTGAAACACCCAGACAGGTCAGAATTCTCTTAGCCTTATTCATTGATTTACTCATTTCTGACCTAGGCTCAGAAAAGTCCCCAAATCCCAGTATTACAAGCTCCAAAGCAGGATACAATCCCTAAACCCCAGCTATATGGGGTCATATTTTATAGTATTTCAGGAAAAGCCATGAACACCACACTGAAGTGTTTGAACGTAATTAGGCAGACAATGAAACCCTTACTTTGGGGTGTGTATACATGTGTGTATGTGTGTGTATGTGGCATGTGCGCATGCATGCACACGTTTAAGAAACACATAGTTACCCTTCAGAGCTTGTAGTTTTTTTAGTCTGCTATATATGTCCAGCTAAAATATCAATGCTTGTGGTGAGATTTATTTACAAATCTTACGTTTTTTATTTACAAATCTTAAATAACCAGGGACTGAACATTTTTTAGGACATTTCATAAATAACTTGAATTGAGCCAGATAGCTTTTATACACAATAGTGATTATATTCTCATCTGTCCAGCATCCCTTTCTTTGAGGGAATCAATTCTTACCTTACCTCTTCCATGTATTTAGGAGTCAACAGCTAGCCCACTTCTTCCTGCAGCTGGCATCTTGTGTCTCAGGCTCGGGCAGTTAGTCCTGAAATATCAGGGACACAGTGATGAGTTCAGGAAAAGACATGTGATTCAAGCTCCACCAAAGTCTTCTGGAATCTCTATCTCTTTTTTTTCCCCACTAGAGTTATCAAGAGAAATTTTATCTCTTGTTCTGAATTCAAAGCTTTAAGATTGTGGTGAGCTTGGAGCTATTTCTCAGTAATTCTTTTCCCACTACAAAGAGAATCTTCTGAGAGTAAAACCAGAGTCTGACTGAGCTGAGAGTTACAAAGAGAAAGACACAACTCTGGTGATATTATTTGAGCCCCTGGAAGCAATCATTCTTGGCTTCCCAGTTGCATCAGGAAATAAATGACCTTTTTCTTCTTTTGTACTCGAGCCGGTTTAGGTAGGTGCCTGACTATACTTTATAATACAAAAGAAACCAAAACTGATAAATTGGTTCAAAAAATGAAGGAAGACTTGATCTAAACAAGAAGGAAGTATCGCCATTGTGTTCTGTGATAGGTACCAGAACCCAGTCAAAGGTAACCAAATATTTGCACAATGGAGTTCTTTCAAAATGAGAAAATTTGAGACTCAGAGAAGCTTGTTATCTTGGCCAAGTGAACATGGCAAATAAGGGGAGAGGGTAGGATGCGCATCTAGGGTTGTCTCCAAAATCCACCCAATCTTCATTAGATATGGAGAAATTACCAATGCACATCAAGAAGCAAACAGTGAGACAAGGAGAGAATAAAATGAGCATGCACCTTTATAGCACTATCAATCCATTATGAATTATAGGATTCATTTTTGTCCCGTGTATTTTTTTTGTTTTTCTTTTAATTTTTATTTATGATAGTCACACAGAGAGAGA
Source organism: Vulpes lagopus (assembly GCF_018345385.1). Classification (NCBI taxonomy): domain Eukaryota; kingdom Metazoa; phylum Chordata; class Mammalia; order Carnivora; family Canidae; genus Vulpes; species Vulpes lagopus. Next base: position 88,190,564 of record NC_054831.1, read on the forward strand.
GAGAGAGGCAGAGACATAGGCAGAGGGAGAAGCAGCCTCCATGCACCAGGAGCCCGACGTGGGATTCGATCCCGGGTCTCCAGGATCACGCCCTGGGCCAAAGGCAGGCGCCAAACCGCTGCGCCACCCAGGGATCCCTTTTGTCCCGTGTAGATAAACAAAGTCTCCCCACCTCCTTCCCCCCAAATTCTATCCAAGTCAGAATATTTTTTCCTCTAAGCCAGGAAAATGCCTGATCCATACCAAATACAACTGTTGCTCATTGCAAACCGGCTGAGCAGCTATCCTACTTGCAAAGGGCACATGTCTTTCAGTTCCTGTCAGGAGCATCTTTAAATGCCCCTAATCATCTCTAATCCAGTCCCTCTTCTCCTTTCTTCTGCTTAATTCTAATCAATTCAACTCATTCCAATTCAACAGGTATTTATTAAGACTATTACGTGTTAGATGTTGTGCTGGGCAGATAACCTGGTTAACTAACGAACAGAGACAAACATCAAAAGAGTGAGTGATGTTTGCCTTTTCTGTGATCCATTTTCTACCCTCCAACCTCCAAAAACTAATCTTTTGTGTACTAGAGACTGGGTCTTCTGTTGACGAAGAGAAGGAACCTGTTTTAAAACCTCTGGGTTGAGACTGCTGTTATAGGTTGAATTATATTCCTGAAAATTCATATGCCGAAGTCCTAACTCCCAATACCTCAAGATGTAAACTTATCTAGAATTTATAGGTGTAATTAGTAAAGTTAAGATGAGCCCATTAGGATGGGGCTCTAATTCAATGATTAAGGTCCTTATAAAAAAGGTAAAGTTTGGTCACAAACTTGCAAAGAAGGTAGATGATGTGAAGATGCAGGGAAAACACCATGTAAATTTACAGATGACCATCTTCAAGCCAAGGGGAGAGGCCTGGAACAGATCCTCCCCTTGCAATCCTTAGAAAGAACCAACCCTACCAACATCTTTATTTCAGACTTGTAGCCTCCACCACTGTAAGACAATAAACTTCTGTTGTTTCATCCACCCAATCTGTGGTACTTTGCTATCGCAGCCTTGGCAAATTAATACAACTGTAAACTGGCTATCATCTCATGTGGTCTGCTTGGCCTTCATGATATTTTCATTTTTGCAGTTGTGCCAAAAATTTACAGTTAGGAAATTTACCTGAAAAAATTCTGGATTTGGGGACTCCTGAGTGTCTCAGAGGTTGAGTGTCTACCTCCGGTTCAGGGCGTGATCCCGGAGTTCTGGGATCAAGTCCCACATTGGGCTTCCTGCAGCGAGCCTTTTTCTCCCTCTGCCTATGTCTCTGCCTCTCTATCTGTGTCTCTCATGAATAAAGAAATAAAATCTTTTTAAAAAATCTGGATTTCTGCTTTCCTGAAACATTAGAAAACCTATAGTTCTGGACTTTTATTCCCAAGTGATATAAATAACCTGGAACTGAAGAGCAACTTCTTCCTGTAGATGGGCATGCGTTCACCAGTTTACCATGGTCCTTCTCACTATATTTGCATTCCCCCAGACTGAGTGATTGCTGCTATTTGTCATGATACTTGAGTCCACTGTGGTCTTTAGCCCAGGCTTACTGAAATACGGAGAGGGCTTGACCTAAGGTGGAAAGTCTCCAAGGCTAGAGGAAAGTGAAGTAGTGTGACCACAGGAAAAGAGGCTGGGTTCTCAGCGATGTGAAAAGGGTAGACTCTCCTCTATGAAGAGTGACAGGAATCAGCAATCACACAGCAGAAGAGGTGGGGTGTGGATAGAGCATGGCTGACTGGGTTCTGAAATCATGTTCTGTGGTACTGTGAGCCATGGTGAAGGTTCCTAGACCCAGGCTGGGCAATGAGAACATGGATGTCATGAGTAAAGTAAGTATTCACTTTGGAATGGTCCACGTGGACAGTAAAAATCCCAGTGGCCCCATAATGGACTGAAGAGAGGCCCTGCCCCTTATTTTCCAGACTGCATGAACCCAGCAGAAGTGCTGAATGCTGCCCATCTCCTCACAGGGAGCCTGATGTGGGACTCGGTCCCGGGACCCCGGAGATCACACCCTGAGCCAAAGGCAGACACTCAAGTGCTGAGCCACCCAAGCATCCCTGGATTTTTTTAATCAACCCTGACAAATGGGATTTATTTAGATTTAGAAAAAAACAATATAGGCGAATTTCCTTAACACTGTAATGGTACAGAGGAAATTTTAAAAAGGAATGATTTCTAAGACAATCTTCTCTTTTACTTCATACCCGCTTTATTATAAATGAGACCCAGAGAGGTCAAGTAACTTGCCTAAGGGAACACAGCCAGTAGTTGTTTTGAAAACAAAGCCCATCTCCTCTGTAGGTTCTTCATTAATAAGCTACCAGTAGGTCACATGAAGCAGAAAGTTGAGGTTGCTGATGACCTCTTCTTTGCTCCTCTTTTTGTTCTAGAGAGCAGAGTGGCTTTTCTTCCCTATCCAGGGAACATGTGCCCTTTCAGATAGGTCTCCAGGGAGCTTTGCTGAATAAACATGAATACCAGTGATAGTTCAGAATCGGAAAGCAGCATAAATGGTCTCAAATGCCACTGTTTTCATCTACAAAGCTTCTCCCTGGTGCTAGAGTTGGCATTTTTCATCGCTGTGCTTTAGCTGAAAAAAATCTGGTGAGGATTACTAAGGAATGAGAATTGCAAAGACAGATTTCATAAAGTAGGAAGGAGTATGCAAGTAAAAAGACGCAATGTTAATAATAATCTTGCCTTAATTACCTTCTAATTCTGGAAGTAATTTTTACTGTGTACAGATTAACGAGAAGCTAGCTTAATGAACGTTTGGCAAATCCAGGAAGAGCACTCTTTTCGATAAATGGATTACTCTGCCATGCGCCGAAGTTTTTTTCAGCTCTCAAAACGCTAGGAAGTTTGAGTAAGTGGGAAGCCAACAACCACCAGTAAAAGTGCAAGAGACTCTGTCCCCAGTCCCCAACTCTGTGCCCTGGACCTTCCCCTGTACTGGCTTTCAGATGCACAAACCACATGGTTGTTTCTCTAATGCAGGCAGCACCTTTCCTATCTTTTCATTTATAACTCTCCAAAAGAGGAGAGTGGGGAGGCCCTGGGAAACTCAGAAAGCCTACATTCACAGCACAGTGGAGCAAAATGAGGCTCAGAGAGAGTCCTGAGATCCCTGGGCTATTTACAGGACTGGGAACAGGAACCCAAATGTTCCGCCCTCCTGAGTGTGGAGTTTTCATCCTACAACAGGCTGAGAGTGAAGGGTCTTAGGGTTTCTGTGGCTCAAACAATCAATCCCACATTGGGCAAATAGTGATGAAATATTTATACCAACAGGTTTGGTCTTTATGACAACATGCAACCATTTTGATATTCTCTCCATGTGATCATTTGCTTTTTAAAAATTTTCAAAAATTCTGTTTTATTGAAGATACCCAGGAGACCGAAATGTTTATGGAGAGCTGGTATTTATTTAGAACTTATTGTGTCAGGCTAATTGTTCTAAAATGTGTTATCTCAGTTGATCCTTCCACCAGTTTTATGTGGTGGGTTGTAGTCATGTCCCCACTTTACTGATGAGAAAATAAACTTAAGGAACTTTCCCTAGCTCGTACAGACAGCAAGTGGCAGATCCCGGATGCAAGTGCCATATTTATCTGATTTTACAATCCATGTATTTCTTTTCTATTGCTGCCTAACAAATTATCACAAATTTAGTGGTATAAACAAAATCTATTTTTCTTACAGCTCTCACAGTTCTGCAGGCCAGGAGTCCTGAGGGCTTGGCCTGGTTCTCAAGGTATCGAACATAAGGCCAAAATCAAGGCACAGACTGGCTGGGCTCATATCTGAAAGCTGTGGAGAAGTACTCACTCCCAAGATTATTCTACTCACTCCCAAGATCATTCATATTGTTGGCAGAAATCAGTCCCTTGTGACAATGGGACTGAGGTCCCTGTTTTATTACTGGCTGTCACCCAGAGTCTAATCTATGCTCCTAGATACCACCTGCATTGCCTCTCACTCGTCCCCCTTTACCCTCAAAGCAGCAAAGGTACAGGTCCTTCTCATGCTCATGCAATTAAGTCAGGCCCACTAGGTAACCTCTGTTTCTGAAGATCAAGTGACATGGAAATTGAATCACATCTGCAAAATTCCTTCCCAGTGGTACCTAGATTAGTGCTTTACTGAAAATAACCAGGAGACAGGAATGTTAGAAGGTAGAAGATGACACAGATTCAGCATTAGGCAATCAATAGGGTAAGACCAAGGAGTGGTAGGAACTAGAGAGAATCAGTTCCTATGGTGTTCCAGTCATAGAGAGCTGCCACTGTAGGGCTCATCCAGATTGCTGCCACATGGGAAAGTAAAAAGAATACTAACACCTCATCCAACTTTTCAGAGCCAAAAATCTGGATTTTTATATGAAATCATCCAATTAGAAAAAGTTTGCAACTACTTTAAAAATAAAACCCATCCATCTTCAGATTAGGTAGGAACTTTAGGCCAACAGTTGGAAATAATCTAAACAAATTCTGTGATCGTGCCTGCTTTCTCCCTGATTCTTTAAGCCAGTAACTTGTAGCATCCCCACATCAATGGCCCTGTCTTTGCCTACCTCGGCTCTCTAGCTAGAGTACCACACACACACACACATCTGCTTACCACAATACAAATGGTTTTCCACAGAGGGTTGATCTTCAGAACTTAACAAAGTTTTCTAAAGCACCTGGTGTAGGGCTCCTTCAGATGGTCTCAATGACAGATTATCTATTCTCTTATAGAAAATCTACACAGATAGCCTCCAGAATAGCTTTTACCAGGTTGTTGCCTATCTCCCTGCTCCTCTAGACTATAAGCTCAAAGAAAGCAAGAAACTACCCTACCTATTTGAATTGATACACCCTTATTTAAAGTAATGGCCTAGATGAGCTCAGGATTCTTGAATGAACAAAAGACATTCTGCATCAAAGATCACACCATCTATATGTTCCTAAAAGTTCACCGGTCATCCTGAGCCTACATTCAGAAAATCTCTGTGACCAAAGGAGAATATTATTTGGTTGAGAGTCTAATTGTAGAAGTCAACAAAACAATGGAACTACTGTTTAAAAGCCTTTTGAATGAACAACCATTTTTAAAAGTCATTATCACTATAATAATTAAAAGTCAATCCCCTCTAGGTGTGACACAGTGGAGGTGTAGTCTGTGGAGCTCCAAATGAGCAGCTAGTGCTGTCACCTAGCTCAGTGTGGTAGAGCCATGTGGACAAAGTCAGATGAACTGTAAAAGGAAACTGCTGGGAACATGGGAACTCTAGTAGTCCTGGGTTATTTTATATTTCTAAAGATTAAAAGAGTTTAAGGGCACAAATTACAATTATATATAGAGAGAGAGACATTCTACATTTTACACCTTAATCCTTATATTAGAAGGAAACCCTAGGGGCACCTGGGTGGTTCAATCAGTTAAGTGTCCGACTCTTGATTTCTGCTCAGGTCATGATTTCAGGGTTGTGAGATCGAGTCCCACATTGGGTTCTGAGCTGAGTAGCTGAGTGTGGAGCCTGCTTAAGATTTTCTCTCTTAAAAAAAAAAAAAAAAAAAAAAAAGATTTTCTCTCTTCTTCTCCCTCTGCTCCCCCCCCCTTTTTTTCTCTCTCTCCCCCAGAGAGAGAGAGAGAGAGAGAACCCCTAGAGAATGTGTCTAGAACAGTGAGGGCAAAATCATCTGTTTTCTATCACCTTGTGCCTTGGAGTTTACTCCAGTAACATTGTTAATCCGAAACAGATCAGACCCTGGACATTCCAAGAAAACAAAGCACTTCAGTTCCCTGTCTCTATTTCTGGAATGTTATCTTGTGCTGTGCATATGAACTAGTCTCTCTCTGGTCATTATTACTGCTTTGGAAACTCTTCCTAGTAGAACTAGTTGACCATAGCCAGCTCCTTGGGCTTAGTCCTGCCAGAGATACTCCTCATTACTTCATTCTAATTAAATACCTGTTCATCCTTCCATGTTATCCCAAAATGTAGCTGATGTCTATACTTTCCCCTCTGAATAAGCATTAGGGGTGCCTGGTGGCTCATTTGGAAGAGAGTGCAGCTATTGGTCTTGGCATCATGACTTCGAGCCCTGTGTTGGGTGTAGAGATTGCTTAAATAAATAAATAAATACTAAAAAAAAAAAAAACAAAATTAGTGGAACACCCCTTAGAAAACCTACTGAGAGGGACACCCGGGTGGCTCAGTGGTTGTGCATCTGCCTTGGTCTCTGGTCTGATCCCAGGAGTCCCGCATTGGGTTCCCCACAGGGAGCTTGTTTCTCCCTCTGCCTATGTCTCTCCCTCTCTCTCATGAATAAATAAATAAATAAAATTAAAAAAAAAAAAAAAAGAAAACACACTGAGAGCTGGAGTCAAGAGACCTTGTCCTGTCCCGTCTGCCCTTAGCAAACTGTGAGCCAGAGGGAATTACCTCATCCCTCTGGGACTCATTTTCTTCAGCTGTAAGAAAGAGTTCCTTTGAACCATAAAGATGTATAAGACACCAACTCTATACTGATAAGGAATGGTCTTAGTTATACCAGTATTCCCTTTCTTCAATTGTTGGCATGAACTCTTTGGAGTAATTTTCTTTGTAAGGATCCAGATGAGTACACAAAGAGTCTGCATCTCTGAAGACCAAATAAACCATAGCTGAAACATAAAACTACACAGTTACTCTAACCATTAATTTACATTGCAAAGGATAGTTTCTTTGGTTATATGGAATTTGTTTTCCATGCTTCTCCTGATTTAAGAAAAAGAGTGACATATTTATGTAATGAAGAAACTTACTGCTTCTAAACCCTTTACTCAGAATGTTTGTTTTGTTTTGTTTTTTTGTTTGTTTGTTTTTTAAGCAAGCAAACAATAAAACCTTTAATGGTTTTTGTTTGCTGAAGGAGCAAGACAGAATTTCACTGGGAAACAAGTACTAGATATATACATTGAATAACACACAAATACGAACATATCCATCCCTGCCAAACTTCATTGATATAATTCATTCCTCTGATCTCTCCCGGCACATATTAGAGCTCAATTCTCTCCTTTGCTAAAATTTCCTTACATTGTGGACAAAAAGAAATTAGACTAACATTATAAACATGATTTCATGAAACTAGACTCTTGATATGGAATTAAAACTTTATAGAGTGTCAATAGGAATATTCTTAATGGAAGGGGCCAAGCAGTGGGGGTGTGGCCAAGATCAACAGGTAACCTGTGTTTCAGAAATGAAGACCACTTCTCATTTCTCAGTGGAATAGTGATCTACTCTGGTAATCTCCCCACATGGGAGTGAGTGGCTCCAGGGAGTGTGCAAGATGATCCAAGAAGTATGAGAAGAAAATTCTAGAAAACATTAGAACTCCCATTTATGTTTATTTTATATAAAAATAAAAAGAAATTAAGCCTTACTAATATTTCTCAAATGGATTAACACCAGAAACTTCATTTGATCAGTCCAGTGTCTCACATGTCACATGTAGTGTTGACTTTGGTCTGGTGTAGGTGGACTTCTGAACCACATAAAGTGTTTGAACTAAATTAACCCTTATGAAATAGATAAATAGCCATTTTGTGTAGAGAAACAATTTTAAAATAACATCAATAATTCAAGTACAATAATGGAGGAAATGATATATCTCCATCTCCTAACATAAACTTTTTTTTTAATAAAAGTCTTATTGAGGAAAGATAGAAAAGAGTACAAAAATTTAACAGCTGAAAGTCACAACTACCCGATATCATTTGAAATTACTTTTCAATTTCCTAAACAGCTCCCCTCAACTTGTTTTGTAGTAATTTTGCCAATTTTTCAGTTGAATGGCATCAAGTTTTCAAAAAAATTTAAGAGCCTCAGGGAAGGAACCAGCTTTCAAGATTACAAAAGTGACATCAAGAGTCTCCTCCTAACGGGGAGCAATACACCTAAAAATTCCTTAAGAGTGACTGTTGAGTCTTGTAGAATAGATCATTAATCTCAGAGACCATGAGAGATGAGTCAGTACACTGACAGAGATGATCCTCCCAGCATAAACTCTTCAATAGCCACATACTCAATTTGTCCTTTCAATGTACAATTTGATATTTTAATGACTGGTGGCAAAATGACTGCTTCTGAAAAGAAACTCAGGCTATGGAAAGAGCATTATGAAAATGAATGGTTGGAAATATTTTCACTGTTAAGTGATTTCTTGCCGAAAACATATGTGAGCAAAGTTTCTTTAAAGATTGGAGAATCTGTACACTTAAAATTGTTTACTTTTAATGTTTGCACAGGAAACACATGGCCACTCCTTCCTGCTCTCTATACAGAATTTATCTTCTGTGTTTGAATTCACCCAATACGTTCCCATATTTTTTATCCCTAATCTAAGCATTCTATTTTCATTCTTGCCATGTTTTTCAAATATAAAAATCACTTAACTGAAGAATTTATTTCAACTAAACCTTCCTATTACTTAATATAACAAATGATTAAACATTTATCAGTCAAATTTCAATAAAAATCTTTATGTTATTTGTGGAACCATATGTTTATCATAATTCAGTAATGTCAGACAATAATATATTTATTCCATTTGGTTCTACAAACCTTTTCGAGTTGATACACCCTTATTTAAGTAATGCTCTGACATTAGCTATGACAGGAACTGTAGAAAGTTGGAGTAAATAAAACCACCCCACTGATGAACTTTATCACAAAGAACTAAGCCAAAACTTTTTTAAATCTTGAAATTAATGAAACATGGTCAATGCTATTACTCTCTTTAAATTGTTGTTAATTATATGTTTAGGGAAAAGAAGATTGCTATGTTTACATTAATACTTTAATTAATATTAAATAGTATTTATTTCACTTTTATCTCCTTTTTATTATGTACTTTGTGTATTTTATAATATACAATATACTAGTGCCAACAGATTAGTGTATACACTGTACTATTATATAATATAGTAGCACATTAAATAATTTATCAGTAAAAGTTCATAATGAATATGACTTAGTTTTTAAAAAAAATTCGTCATATGTTATCAGAAGAATTTGGAGATAGAAGTTTTAGATGATAAGAGTGAGGTATATACTTTTAGCTTCTTTCCAGCAATTTAAAGGTGAAAACTTCCTTGTATTACAGGCCGAGTTCTACAATTGTAGGAATGGCATTCTCTATGATGATCATGCATATTTACTTTTAAACCATTTAAAAAATGCAGCATATTTCTGACCTTTGAAATACCTTTAAATCTTAGTAGCAGTCCAAGCAAAAATGGATGATCAAGACAGTTCCTTAGAGGGACTCACAATGAATTTCCAAAATACTTCTTGCTCATGTACTTAAACTTGAACAGTTGTAGACAATGCCAAACAAGTTCAAACCAGGCCCCCAAGCAAAATGTTCTTTTTGTGTGGATTCTAAAACAAACAAACAAAAAAAAACTACTTCTAACAAAAAAGACCTCTTTCTTTGGGAGTCTTCTGCAGCACATATGCTTCTCCCACTCCAAGTCTTGTTGGAAGCAGTGCTGGACAGAGCCAGCTGAGTGTACCAATACCAGTCCACCCACAGAGAAGTGCCTCAAGACCCTCCTCTACTATGTTGAATGCCACCAACTTCCTATCACTGTCATTCTGTTTCCCTGAACTTTTTGGAGACCAGAAGCAGGTCCCTAGTTGAGGAAAATGCAGCTCAAGAACTGATAAATCTTACCTTGGAGGTAAGATGTTACTCAGACCTCCAGAGGCAGGGTCTCCAATACTGTTCTTAGTGTTTAATCTGAGTGCATTTCTGATGATCCTTCTCAAGTATAGATACTTAAGAAGTAACTATATGGCTGCTAAGCAATTTCCATGTAATTTTTCATTTAGCTTTATTATCATGCTATTATTATCCTCATGATAAAATGAAGATACTGACCTTGAGAGGCTAAAACACTGGCTGAAGTCACATGTCTAGTAAATGGAAGATCCAAGATCCATATCTGTGCTAGATTTTAGAGCTAGAATCTCAGTAACAAGGCTCTTTTGTCTTTCCTAGGATTCGTTTGACTGATGATTTGCAGGACTGTTAACTTAAGGCCAGTTACTTCTCTTCCTCCTGGACTTTTCCCCCTCTACCTTCAAAATGCCAATTAAAAAAATTATAATTTTCATGTTTTCATCAACAAACTTTCTATAAAAGAGGACAATTAAAAATCAATTAAAAGGGTTTCTGGGTGGCTCAGTCCATTAAGCGTCTGCCTTAGGCTCAGGTCATGATCCCAGAGTCCTGGAATGGAGCCCTGCTTGCATCATCATTGAGCAGGGATCCTGCCTCTCCCCCTCTCCCTCTGCTGGTTCTCTCTCTAGCTCTTGCTCTCTCTCATTTGCTCTCCCTTTCTCAGATAAATAAATAAAATATTTTTAAAAATCAATTAAATATCAATTTTTACTTAGAATGCAGAAGGTAATATATGTTTCAAAAAGAAGTTGTGAAAAAGAAAAAGTCTATATATACTATGATTCCCACCATAAGACATAATGGAAAAAGCAAAATTCTGGAGACAGTTTTGCAAATAGATTGTGAAATCATATAATCTTCTAAAAAAGATTTGTGATTACCAGGGTTTTGGGAGGAGGGAGGTGAAGCATGAGAGATTTTTTTAAATAAGTAAAACTGTTCTGTATGACACTATAATGATAAATGTATGTCATTATACATTTGTCAAAACCAAGTGAATGGACAACACAAAGAGTGAACTTTACACAAACTATGGACTTTGTTTTTTCTCTTTTTAAAGTCATGAGAGGGACACTTGGGTGGCTAAGCAGTTCAGCATTTTCCTCTCAGCTCAGGGTGTGATCACAGGGTCTTGGGACTGAGTCCCATATCAGGCTCCCTGCAAGGAGTCTGCTTTTCCCTCTGCCTATGTCTCTGCCTTTTATGTGTCTCTCATGAGTAAATAAATAAAATCTTTAAAAATTTTATAAATAAATAAATAAATAAATAAATAAATAAATAAATAAATAAAGGAATTGTGCTCCTAAAACACCATTGAGAAAGTAAACAAGTTGTATACTAGATAAAAATATTCACAAGTATATCTGATAAAGAGCTTCTACCAAAGTATATGAAGAACTCCTCAACTTGATAATAAGACAAACTGTGATAAAAAGTGGACCAAAAATTTGAAGACAATTCACATATTTTTTCACATTTTTTGCATAAAGAAAATATGCAAACGGCCAACAAGCATATGAAAAATTGTTCACACCACCTGTTATGTAAGAAAAGCAAATTCAAACCACAGTGAACTACTCACCAACTGCAATGTAATGGCTAAACTGAAAAATATTGACAATGTCAAATATTGGAACAACTAGAATTATCATACATCTCTGGTTGGAGTATAAAATGGAACAACCATGTCAGGTAACTGGCAGTTTTCTAAAAAGTTGAACATACCTATACTCTATGATCCAGCAATTCCACTCCTAGGTACTTATCCAAGATAAATGAAAAGGGAGGTATACCAAAGAGCCACATGAAAAAGTTCATAGCACTGTTTTCCATAATAGCACCAAGCTGGAAACATCTCCCTGATGTCCATCAACAGGAGAATGGATCAGTAAACTATGTATAACCCTACAATATACTACTCTCCATAAGAGGGATAAACACTAATAACTTCATCATGAGCCATTCTCAAAAATAGTATGCTGAATGAAAGAAGCAAGATACAAAAGATGGCATTCCATATGATTCCATTTATATGGAACTTTGGATGATACAAAACTCTCATAGAGTGCTAAACATTGGGACTAGTAGTTTTTTCTGGGAAGAGAGTTTTCTGGACAGGGACAAAGAGAACTTTCTGGGTTGATAGAAATGTTCTGTGTCTTGACAGGGGCATAATCTATACAAGTGTACGTATTTATCAAAGCAGATTGGACAGCATAATTCAGATTCAGAACAGTTAACTGTATACAAATTATTCTTCAATAAATAAAGTTAAGGGGATTTATTCTTTAAAGTAGTCTGTGACCAGGCTATACATGCAGGTAGTAATGGTGGTGGTGTTGGAGGAGATGCGTCACAGATGAGGCTATGAGTATGGTAATCACCCTTTGATGTTCCCTACTTCATTAATTCCTCAGTGAGGAAGCAGTGATTGCCTCCACAGTCCCAGGACTTATGGACAAGGAACAGAAAGAACAGAGAAGGCTCAACTTGTGCCAACAAGATACCAGAAGTTGACTTAAATGATTTTCAATTTCATTGCTTGCCCTGATTTAATGCTGCACATGTAATTTCATAGAGCTTGAACAAATAGCAGTATAATAGGCTGACATTACCACCAAGGCACAAGACTCTAGATATAAATGGTGGTGATAAAAATAAAGTAAAAGTAGATGAAAGTCTAAATGAGATTTACAGGCACTAGGATTCTGAGGAATTAGTGGATATAGATAGTAATGTCATGGTAACACTTGTAAAGTGACATATCTCTGACCTTAGGTCAAGGGAGAAAACCAAGCTAGAAGAGTATCATTAATTTACTTTTGAAACAGGATTTTACCTATAAAGAAAGACCAAGTGTACTTTATTAACCAATTGAAAAATACATAAATTATACCAAATGCAACTGAGAGTTTGGTATTTAACATCATGGAAACAAAAGGGTGGTAAAAGTATTTAAGTGGAAATGTATTGTATTGATAAGGTAAAGGAAGAGAGGATGCAATTTATTATAAATGTGCCTTTGCTCAAGTACAACTAGAACCAATGATTTATTCTTTAGAAGCAATCCAGTGATGATGAGTGTGAGGAAATTATACCTGTATGAGCTAACTTACTATTAAGTCTGGATTTGTGATTGGCTTTTTTCCCTATCATTTGACCTTTCAATATTAGTGCCCCATATCAAAAATACAATAAATAATATAAATTGAAACAAAAAATCATCATAAAGATTAGAATGATAGAAGCTAACTTTTTTGGCTATTTATGGCATAATCATCTTGATTCTAGAGTGCCATCAATTTACAGATGTCTTTTAGGAAAAAAAAGAAAAAGACAAAAAGAAACATTATTAGGTATATTAATTATTAAGATATATTCCAATTTCAGAATGTGAAAACATGATTTAGATTCCAGGAACTATGATCTGGTATTGTGGTAAATGATTTGCATAAAAGTAATTTCAATGAATCCTTGCAACAATCCTGTGAAATAGGGGTTATCATTCCTATTTTAAATTATCCTACAAAAGTAAGTGACTTGCCCAAGATCACATAGTTTATAAATTCAGAGCCTAGATCAGAGCCCAAATCCTCCTGGCTCTGACATCCCTGTGTTACAGAAGCTGGAATCATTAATTATTTAGTGGTCATGTCATCTCTGGTTTCTGGATCACAAGAAAGAAAGAACTTATTTTGCTTGAGTCCTGTCCTCATTTATTTCTGAACCTCCCTCATGGCTTAGCTTCCATCTTTTCAAATATGTCTAATTTGTAGCAAGACTCAAATAAAAGAGGACAAAGATGCATGAGTAGATACCAACAGATAGTAGAGACTGGAAAGGCCAACAGATCCTTAGGGAATATTATGTCCTCAGAGGACAACTTGAGTGGTGCAGGGAATCTTTGTGCTTTGTAGAAACCCCCATTAAATCACAATGCTTCTATGCATGGTCTAGTTCCACTTCACCTGAGAAGTAGCAGGGACTTTTGCCCAAATATTCTTAGAAGCTTTAGACTTCCAAAAGCACTTTAGGTATTACATAGTCCCTCATTATACAGGAGAAGAATCCCTGTGAGAGAAACGACTTACCCAAGGTCACATAGGGAATCACTAATAGATCCATCTAGCAGCAGTATTCGGATTTTCTAATCAGTCATCATAATCACTACTAGTTGCTGAGTATTTACTCTGTGCCAGGCCCTGTACTAATAATTTCATATGCGGTATTTCACTGAATCTTAACTCTGTGATGCTGACCCCATCATCACGTCTACTTCACAGATGAGGGACTAGAGGACGTGAGAGGTTAATTACTTCACCCAAGGCCACTCACCCAGTAAGAAATGGAACAGCAGGATTCAAATCTAGATTTGTCTGACTCCAGAGCCCACAGACCTCCATGCTTCCAATTTACGATATGATTCATTGCATCTGCTCTGTGCTGTTTTTGTCTGGAAGACATGTCTCCTCATGACACTAAGTACACTAACTACACATGGAATGGAATTACCCACCATTTGCTCTGCTGATACTGACAGCTACTGTATCATGTTTTCATGTCATCAGTCAACTAAATTTTCCTACAAAAAAATAAGCAAACTGAAACTTAAAATATTAATATTACTTAGCTAATGTGTCCTTTAAAAAATGTTCTATCTACCTATCTTTTCTGTCTATCCATCTATCTATCTGTCCGATGATGATAGAAATGTTTTTCTGTTTTGACAATAACTAGATAGTAACTGCTCTTAGCCAGTGGGCACACTTGCATATTTGTTCCTCCTCTCTCTCCTCCCAATTCTATGCCAGCTTATTTCATTAGTTTGAGAAAAGTCCATGCCATAGGAATGTTCAGATATTTCATTGCTGGCCTGTAAGCCCTCACTGTCTAGAGAGACAGTTAAAGCTTCCTTTCTAACTGGCACTATTGTCCACTATAGTTTTTCTCTATATGATTTTGGAATTGCCTCATTTCTGCCATGAGACCTGTTCAGATATCTTCCTGTAAAGAGTGTCGCTATGAAGGAACATCTGAAAGAATCTCCAAGGAATGGTCTGGCTTATTATAGCCTAGTAAAGAAATCAGCAAACTATGGCCCCTGGGCAAATTCTGTCCAGGCCTTGTTGTGGTAAATAAAGCGTTATTATAGGAACATAACCACACCCATTTTTTACATATTATTTATGGCTGAGTTGCATAGTTGTGATAGAGTACATGCTCCACAAAGATTAAAATATTTAGTATTTGACCCTTTATAGACCCCTGACTTAGCGGATCTGTAGTCACTTCTAGAATTTCACACAAAATGTGAGAAACTTCTTTGCCACCTAAACTATCCTCATTCAATACTAGCATGCACCAAGTGCTTAATGTATGAAGCCTGTAATACTAGGGAAATAAAGAACCACAGGATCCACTACTCATGCTCAATCTAATACCCAATAGATTTCTTTACTAAGGGGAAAAAAGATTTCTTTCTTTTTTTTTTTTTTTTGGAAAAAAAAATTTCTTACACCCTTTTACTCCCTACATTATTTTCTCTGACAAAAGTACCCAGCAAATCTTAGTAAGTGTAAGTCATGCTATTTATACAGCACTATTCAGCATATACAGAGTGAATGCACATAATTTTGTTGAATCCAAAGATCAGGATCTTTGTTTTCTTTTCATATTAGAGTAGGAGGAAAATTTTAAAAATGAGTCAAAAGCTAGAAATGAGCAAAAGTTTCCCTAAGTATGAAACAAAGTAGAATAGCTACCCTATCATTGACTAGCAAGTAGATAAAGATATGGCACAAACAACGTTGATCCTCTAAAAACCATTACTACAATCATGATTCATGCCCATATGAAACATTCATACAAAATTCCTTTACCCTGTAGTCAAATTTCTCAAACTTATGACTCACTCATCATCCCTTTCTATCATCCGAAACTAAATCAAATATTCAGGTCCTATCGTGTTTGGGATACCTCAGGTTTTAATTTATCATTTCTCCTTTTAAAAGGCCTTCAGGGAGAAGGTAACATTTTGATGGATTATGCACTTCAATCTTTTTCAAGCCATGTAGCATCCCATTGCCTTGTGTTAGAGGTAGATTGTTTCCTCTCCACAAGTAAGCCTATGAGTCTTACTCATTAACATTTTAGGCTCTTTAGTGGCCTTATATATGATATAGTTTACAATGGTATCATCATCAAAAATCTATGGTGCTAGCACGTAAAACTAGAAGAAAAAAAATTTATCAAAAGAGGTTTAAAAATACATCTCTTACTATTAAGGCGAACATACTGCAATCTTTAAAGATGCAGAGAATGTTACAGATAAGTAGACATGATTTATTGTAACTGTTTTCCAACCTGGCCACATTCTCATTTTACTGTGATTAATTCTGGTAAGGGAGAATAATTTTGACATCTTAAAGTGTGACTTGATTTTTTAAATCTAAAGAAGAACATGGGGCAGCCTGGGTGGCTCAGAGGCTTAACACCGCCTTCGGCCCAGGGCGTGATCCTAGAGACCAGGGATCAACTCCCACCTCAGGCTCCCTGCAAGGAGCCTGCTTCTCCCTCTGCCTGTGTCTGTGCTTCTCTCTCTGTGTGTGTCTCTCATGAATGAATAAATAAATAAATAAATAAATAAATAAATAAATAAATAAATATTTAAAAAACAATGAAGAACATGCCTTTTTGCTTGAATGAAAATATTGAAATATTTGCTAAGCATGAATTTTCCTGAAGATAATATATACTTTTGCTTATCATCTAGACTTAAAATTAAGAGCAGGTTTAATACATTTTAGTACAGATGATATGTTATATAACTAATAGGAATATATCTTATATTTTAATGTCTATTTAGTTGGTTATTAGGATATCAGTGTAGTTAATTTTTAAATATTAATAGGGCAATATACACATTTTTGTAGGAACAGATGGATGTCTACCTGGTTATTTACTCCCTTCTCTCAACTTCTTCCTGCCTATAGAATCTCGATTTTGTTTGAATATCCACCTTCTTTAATCACAGGTTGCTTCAAGAGAGAATGGCTGTTATTTGGTTGGTGTTAATCATGTGATTAAGATCTGCATGTGAGGCAGGCCAATAAGCCAAGAGCAAAAAGTCAGTGAGGGATTTTGTGGGAAATGGTTTTTGTTACTTGAAAACTTTGTTAAGAATGAGTGAGTGTACTACTGGACCTTTACAATGTATAATGAGACAGCTGAAACTGTGGCACTCATATTGAGTCAGATTGATACCAGAGGCAAGAAACTAGCTGAGGACACAGTGGACAGGCTGAAGATGGGTGCAGAAGGAAGGGCTCTCAATGACGTCACCAGGTTAATAATCTCAGCAGTTAGATTATTTCAAAAATTCTTGTTGAGGGAAATGATCTATCTTCTTTAATATTCAAGCCAATTTACATTGAGGTTTTCTGTAACTTGCAGCCTCATACAGACTGAATTACATTTGCTAGTCAAGCTACTATTTAGCTGTTTTGCAGGTTATCCTCAAACAAAACAAAAACATCAATCCAAAGGGAGGAAGTGGACATGATTTTTAGTATTCCATCATCAGTCATCTATTGGGTATCTTAATTTTCATTTTCTTGACATCTAAGGAATGCCTGTGTTCCAAGTACAGGCTCTTAAAGCTGCCTAGCTCTTAAGTGATCTGATTGTGCAGGGAGAAGATTTTCCTCCTCTGTAACAAGTTCTCCTGCCTCTTAACTAAAGGACAATTGAAGGAAGAATAACAAGCCTTTCCACAAGTGCTCAAACTTGATAAAGAAAAAAACTAGAATCTTGACAATTATTTACCAGATAATGGAGAGGTCAGAGAGATTTCCTATTTTGTTAAGTCTCTTACAAAACACGAGTGATAAAATGACAAAGTTCATACTGTGAGGGTATATTTTTAATAACTAGGCATCTGAAAAGGTGGAAGTATTTTACTTGAACTAGTATATATTTTTCTTAAGCTTTAAACAGAAGCATATGTTTGTATATGTATGTATATACGTGTATATACGTATACACATATGCACTTCCTATGTATACACATGTACACACAATGTCCGAATTATGTAAGGTGTTGTAGGCTTATGGGGCATTATGCATTTATGTATGCAAATATTCTGTTAGAGACATAAATGCTCAACTGACATATAAACACATGTAGAAAGGTCTTGAAGAATATACAAACTATGAATTCTTCTCTAGATATTAAAACAGTGAAGGTAGATTGTGGAAGACAGAGAAAGCAGAGAGCCAAAGATCATATTTGGTGGTCTCACTTTATATAGAAAGCACAGATTTCTTCTGTACATATAAAAGGCTTTTAGGTAAGAGAGCCTTAAAAATGTTCATCCTTTTTTAACTTAATTTCTCCTTTACAGAATCACCCTATAAAAATAATCTTGAATGTAGAAAAGATTTATATATAAAGATATTTTATACGAACTATTTATAATAGAAAAATATGTGAAACATCTTTATAGTCATAGCACATTCTTATCACAAAATATTTAGCTATTAAAATGATAGTTATGAAGAATTATTTGACATGCAGCAATATTGAGACTATATAAGGAAAAATTCAGGATGTAGTTGTATATGTACAGCATTATCTTTATTATGTAAGAAATCTAAAAATTGTGAAAGTACATATAAATGTCAAAATATTAATATTTATCTCTAGACTCATAGGGCTCTGGAGGGGTTTTTTTCTTCTTATTTATAATTTTCCACAATGACTTTTCTGCAATGAGTCTAATTCTGGAATTTTAAAAGTTACTATAAAATCCTTAGAAATATAAGTTAGAACATATATTTGAATTAAACTTTAATTAAGAATACATATTTTAAAGCTTGGATATTCAAAATGAATTTATAATGCTTTATAATACAGATGAAACATTTCAAAAACCAGTTGTCTATTAAACCAGAATGACAATCTAAAAAAATTTTAGGGCTGCCCAGGTGGCTCAGTGATTTAGTGCCACCTTCAGCCCAGGGCGTGATCCTGGAGACCCGGGACCGACCCACATCGGGCTCCCTGCATGGAGCCTGCTTCTCCCTCTGCCTGTGTCTCTGCCCCGTTCTCTGTGTGTGTGTGTGTGTGTGTGTGTCTTTCATGAATAAATAAGTAAAATCTTTAAAAAAATAAAATAAAATACATAAATAAATTTTAAATACCGAAATTTCTCTTCCCTGTGTATAACACAATAAAATTAGAAATAAATAACAAAAGAAGGACAAAAATACAAGATACTCATTTGAAAATTAAAAATCATCCTTCAAAATAAATCCCAAAGAAGTAATATAAGTTAAAATTATAAGCTCTTTGCTTTAATGATTGATTTAAGAGAACATGTCAAGATCTGTGGGCTATGGTCCAACTGATATTCAGTGGAAAATGTATAGCTTTTCAGGCATGTACTAGTAAGCTAGGAAGAATGAAAATACATCAACTAGAATTTAGTGTAAGGAAGTAGCTAAAGAACACAACCAACTCAAAGAGAGAAAAGATTAGTTATAAAGTCGAAATTAAATAATCTTTTAAGCCTCAAATTTACAGTTAGCATTGTTCAATAAAATAAAATCTGACCTGACAATAACATTTTGGCAAATCTCACCGCAGGAAAATGAAAGAAGACACCAATAGGCCACAGTGGAGATGAAACAGGGGACATAACCTCAGATAGAGAGATTTAAAAATATATATCAAAGTATATATAACTCTTTATAAATACACGTAAAAATTGAGATGAAATGCATATTTTCCAGCAAAAGAAAATGATCCAAATTGGCCACAAAAGAAATAAAAATCCTGAACAGACTAATAATAATAGAAGAAACTAAAGATGTAGTCTGATAACTTCTTTTAAAAAAGAAATCATCAGACACAAATAGTTAGAAGACATTTTTTTCCATAACAAAGAATTTCCCTTTCTTGAAAACAATGTTCTGGAGCTTTGAAAAGTACAGAAAAGTTTATAATCATTTCATAGAATTGGCATAGCCAGGAAACTAAAATCTATGTTATCATATATACAAAAAAAACCCCACTCTATGCCAATTTCACTTATGAATATAGATTTTTTAAAAAGATAAATAAGATATTAGCAACTCAAATGGAGGTGTACATCAGGAGAAAATGATGTATCATCATATAGAGTTTATGCCAAGATGAAGCATCCCAAGTAAATATGATTCAATCTTGGAGACGTAAATATCCTTTATCTGCTGTATCACATCTACCAGAAACCTGTAAGTATAAATATCATATTTAGTAGTCAGGTATTAGAATTATTTCTTTAAAGCAAATGAAATATATGGATGCATACTGTCACACTGCCATTTTATACCATACTGGAGATTCTAGGCAAAGTAATAAGACATTTCTTTCTAAAAGAGGCAATCCTATAATTATTTTCAGATATTTAGATCATTTACCTGGAAATGCTCGATTAATTTGAGTCCTCTTTTTAGATTCAGACAGGAGCTTCTCCACGTCATCACAACAAAATCTATAAAGATTTACAGAGGTACCCATATTTTCTTATTTCTCTCTTGTTCCAATAGATGTGTCTCTCCTCCCATCAAAGTTCCTCCAATCAAGTTCTGGGTTTCACTTTTTTTTCTCTCTCTCAAGAATTTTTCTCATTTGCATTCTTTCTTCTCTCTTTCCTGAATCTTTGATTATTTCATTTCTCCCAGATTATTTACTTCAACAGGCAAAGAAGCTGATATCTAAAATCTGAATAACAGCAAGTCATCCCATGATTCCCTATGCCCTTTCCAATACCATTCCATTTCTTCATACCTTTTGCAGTAAAACTTCCCTGAGGAGTTAAATGTCTACTCTAGCTGTCTCCACTCCTCATCTCCCATTATCATCCAAGCCTCTCCAACCAGCTTTCACCACAACATTCCACTAAAACTCTTTTTTGTTAAGGTTTTCAACTATGCTTCCTCACATCTAATCTCTGTAACACCTGTTGATGAGAGTTCTTGATGGAGATCTCTCCTTAAAATTCCATCTTCTCTTGGCCTCTGTCACATCTCTTTGCTGCTACTCCGCCCCTCTCACCTCCTCAGGCTCCTATGCTATCACCTCTTCCAATAACTGACTTCTTAATGCTACAATGACCAAGAGTCTGATAGTGAGTTATTTTCTTCTCTATATTCTCTCCCTATATTATTTCATCTAGTCCTATGGCTTTAAATTCTATCTATGTACTGCTAAATTCCAAGTTGACATGCCTAGGACTGACTGTTCCCCTGAGCTCCAGACTCATCCATGTAACTATCTACTTGACATACTCATTTGGACGTCAACTATGTATTTCAAAATAAACATTTCCCAAACAGAACCTTTCATCTTCCCTCTCCTCTGTACAAACTACTATTCTCCAGTGTTTGTTATCTCAGTAAATGGCACCACAATTCACTCAGGTACTCAAGCCAAAAGCCTAGCAATCTCATCCATTAAATGCAAAGTGAGTCTGATTTATTCTACTTTGTAGTGTACCTTGACTGTGTCCATTTCTATCCATCCACTGCTGCCAAACTAGTCAGGCCATCATCATCTTTCAACTCATACAATACAACCTCCTCCTACTTCCACTCTTATTCATTGGGAGATTTTCCTCCACATAATCTGAACAGTTGTTTTAAAACATAAATCAGATTATTTCACTATTCTGACCTTTTTATGGCTTTCAATTTTAATAACTCCTAACTTGCACTTAGAATAACATTTGAACTCCTTGCCCTGGGTTAAATTCTCATATTACGTTGGCTCCTATCTACCTCTCCAAACTCCCACCTCACCCACTGTGTTGTAGGCACTTAGATTCACTTTCTATTCCTTAGACTACTAAGCTCCTTCCAACTGTGAGGTCTCTGTGTTTGCTGTTTACTCTTCCTGGAGAGCTCTCAGTAAATTGAGTCTCTGGTAGAGCATCATCTCAGGGGAGACTTCCTTGCTGATACTTCTTATAACAGGGCACTATTACATCATTCTCTTTTATTTCCAGCATAGCGCTAAAATTTCTGTGTTTTCTGCATTTGGTTCCTTGTTTGTGACTCATCTTCCTCCACTAGAATGTAGAGTCTCTATGGGCACAGACCTGGCTGTATCTCCAACATGTGACATGTAACAGATGCTCAATAATTATTTTTCTGATAAAACAAAAAATGTTAACTAGCTACTTATTAGAGCTAATAAATGAGTTCAAAAAGGTGACCAGATATTATAGCAATAGTTAAATTTTAGTAGTGTTCCTTTTAATAACTGAAAATAATAGAAAATACAATAGATGTTTAAAATCTCATTCATAATGGCAGAAAAACCTTATTAAATTACTATCAGGGGGTGCCTGGGTGACTCAGTCAGTGAAGCATCTGCCTTTGGCTCAGGTCATGATCCCAGGTTCCTGGGATGGAATCCCAATTTGAGCTCCCTCCTCGGTGGAGAGTCTGCTTCTCCCTCTCCCTCTGTACTCCCCTGCTTGTGCTTTCTCTCTCTCTTTGTCAAATAAATAAATAAAATATTTTTTAAAACTACTATCAGTAAACCTAGTAAGAAATACACAAGAATCTGTTGGGGGAAACTATAAAACCAAACTTAAATATAAAAAAGAAAATTTAAGTAGACTAATATATCATTTTCCTGGATAAGATGTAAGAGACCAATTTTCTCAAAATAAAATTATAAATTCAACTCAGTCTCAATAATAGTCCTAAAGGATAAAAAAGAAAATCTTATGAGCCAATTCTAAAATTTATCTGGATAAGAAAATGAATTAGAATACCTAAGAAAACTTTCTTTAAAAATAAGAATATTAGAGGGGAAGACTTACCTTTTCTGACATTTTTAAAAATTAGAATTAACTTAAAATTAAACTTAAAAGTATTAAAATAGTGTAGAAATGGCATAAGAATAGACAAGATCAGGGATCCCTGGGTGGCTCAGCGGTTGAGCGCCAGCCTTCCGCCCAGAGCGTGATCCTGGAGCCCCAGGATTGAGTCCCACATCGGGCTTCCTGCAGGGATCCTGCTTCTCCCTCTGCCTGTGTCTCTGCTTCTCTCTCTCTCTCTCTGTATCTTTCATGAATAAATAAATAAAATCTTAAAAAAAAATCTCTCTCTGGAAGTTATAGGACATAAAAATAAAAAATAAAAAAAAGAATAGACAAGATCAATGGTACAGAATAGAAATCCATGTATATAAGACAATTTGGATTAAAATAAATGTAATATTTCAAATCATGAGTAAGGAAATTTTATTTAAAAGCGATGATAAAAATCATCAATTTTAAATAAAATTAAATTGTATCAAGAATTATACATAAATATAAATTATTTATGGATTCAAGAGCTAAAGTATAAAACTAGGGAAATATTAGAAAAGGATAATTTCTTTAAATTTAGGGGTTGGAAAGATCAAATCTCAGTAGCTATTAAATGGGATGATAATTTAAACTCTTTCAATGAGAAGTTAGTAATAAATGAACTTTACAAAGCAGTGAATCTCATATGTGGAATATAAGAAACACAGAGGATCACAAGGGAAGGGAGGGAAAACTTAATGGGAAGAAATCAGAGAAGAAGGCAAACCATAAGAGACTCTTAAGCCCAGGAAACAAACTGAGGGTTGCTGGAGGATGTGGGTAGGGGAACGGGATAATTGGGTGATGAGCATTAAGGAGGGCACGTGATGTAATGAGCACTGGGTGTTATAGAAGACTGATGAATCACTGACCTCTATATCTGAAAATTATGATGTGCTATATGTTGGCTAATTGAACTTAATTTAAAAAAACAAAAGAAAATAAAAAGCAGTGATAGACATGAAGAAATAAATACATAAAATAACAATAAAAATACATATAAATCAGTAAAAAGCAAAAACATAGAAGAAAAAAGGACAGATATTATGAACAGACAAGTCAAAAGAAATAAAACTGACCAATAAAAACGTGAATTGATGCCAAATCTCATAAGAAGTTATGGAAGTTTCTTTCACTTAAAATACTGATGTTGTTATACCCATCATTCTGGCAAGAGACTAAAAAAATGGGCTCATACAACTCAAGGGCAAAGAGAGAGAGGAAAGAAGAAGAAGAAGAAAAAGAAGGAGGAGGAGGAGGAGAAGGAGAAGAAGGAGCAGAAGAAGAATTTGATTTAAAAAAGAAAATGCTCTGCATCACTTGCCATCAGGGAAATACAAATCAAAACCACAATGAGATACCACCTCACACCAGTGAGAATGGGGAAAATTAACAAGGCAGGAAACCACAAATGTTGGAGAGGATGCGGAGAAAAGGGAACCCTCTTACACTGTCGGTGGGAATGTGAACTGGTGCAGCCACTCTGGAAAACTGTGTGGAGGTTCCTCAAATAGTTAAAAATAGACCTGCCCTATGACCCAGCAATTGCACTGTTGGGGATTTACCCCAAAGATCCAGATGCAGTGAAACGTCGGGACACCTGCACCCCGATGTTTATATCAGCAATGGCCACAATAGCCAAACTGTGGAAGGAGCCTCGGTGTCCATCGAAAGATGAATGGATAAAGATGTGGTTTATGTATACAATGGAATATTCCTCAGCCATTAGAAATGACAAATACCCACCATTTGCTTCAACGTGGATGGACCTGGAGGGTATTATGCTGAGTGCAGTAAGTCAATCGGAGAACGACAAACATTATATGTTCTCATTCATTTGGGGAATATAAATAATAGTGAAAGGGATTATAAGGGAAGGGAGAAGAAATGTGTGGGAAATATCAGAAAGGGAGACAGAACATAAAGACTCCTAACTCGGGGAAACGAACTAGGGGTGATGGAAGGGGAGGAGGGTGGGGGGTGGGGGTGAATGGGTGATGGGCATTGAGGGGGGCACTTGACGGGATGAGCACTGGGTGTTATTCTGTATGTTGGTAAATTGAACACCAATAAAATATAAATTTATTATAAAAAAGAAAGGGAGACAGAACATAAAGACTCCTAACTCTGGGAAACGAACTAGGGGTGGTGGAAAGGGAGGAGGGCGGGGGGGAGGGTGAATGGGTGACGGGCACTGAGGGGGGCACTTGACGGGATGACCACTGGGTGTTATTCTCTATGTTGGTAAATTGAACACCAATAAAATATAAATTTATTAATAAAAAATAAAAAAATAAAAATAGGTAAAGGAAGTGAAGAGACATTTTTCCAAGGAAGACATAGAAATGGCTAACAGGTACATGAAAAGGTGCTCAACACCACTAACCATCAGGGAGATTCAAATCCAAACCACAGGGAGATATCACCTCATGCCTGTGAGAACAGTTATCACCAACAAGACAAGAAATAACAAATGTTGGTGAGGATGTGGTTGTGGAAAAAGAAGAAGCCTTGTGTAGTATTAGTGGGAACTGTGGAAAACAGTATGGAGGGTCCTCAAAAAATTGCAAATACAACTATCATATGACCCAGTGACCCCTCTTCTGGTGGCCCTATTTTTAATTTTTTGAAGAACTTCTGTTTTTCCACAGCAGCTGCACCCTGGTTCACTCCCACCAATAGGGGAGGTACAGCTCTGCTCAGTCCTACCTGAATGATGTGAGTCAGGTTATTTAACCTACATATCATTCATACATAGAATGAGATGGATAATCTGTCCCATACATTGATGATGAGAATAAAATAAAATAAAAATTAAATTACATTAAAAATTGCAAGCTCACTGTGTGCCCAGCACACAGCATGTCCCTAATAAAAGGACAAATGATTTTTGATGGTGGAGTCATGGCGACGATGACAATAGTGGTGACAGTGAGGGCAGTGGCTCACATTTGTTTGGCTAAGGATACTGCTAAATCATTCCATGCACCATCTCATTTTATCCTTATAATCCCCTTAGAAGGCTTGTATTGTAGCATATATTACAACATCTCAAATCTACAGATGTGCAGACTGAGGGGTGATGAGGGTAAGCAACTACCAGAGATACCATTGAACAAGTCAGACTCTGGAAGTGGAGCTGAAATTTGGCTGACTCCCAAGCTCCTACTCTTTTTTGTTTATTTAAAGATTTTTTTTATTGATTTGAGAGAGAGGGCAAGCTGAGCAGGGAGCCCAATGCAGGGCTCAATCCCAGGACCCTGAGATCATGAAGCAGAAGTCAGATGCTTAACCAATCAAGCCACCCAGGTGCCCTCCAAGGTCCTAGTTTTAAACACTAGATTGGTTCTTTTCCCTTTGAGCCAGGAGCCAGGAAGAGTGCCTTACCTGATAACCTGGAAACAAAAATTACTTAGACACAGTGTGAATATTGTTTCTTGAAGTAGGCTTGCTAGACTGCTTGCACCAGATAGATTAACTTTCACAACTACAATCTGAGAGTGGAGCCCTGAATTAGTGCTTTTTTCTTTCCCTTTTTAACATATTCCCCAGGGGACTCTAATGAACTGACTTTTGAGAATCACAGGTTAATCCATCAAATTATATGGCAGGAATGCAAAATATACCTCGGCTAAATCTCACCTTTTTTTCTTTCTATCAGAATTGCTAATGGTCTGTTGTCTTTTTCTTTTTTTCTTTTCTTCTTCTTCTTCATTTATTTCTGCTCTAATCTTTATGATTTCCTTCCTTCCACTGGCTTTGGGCTTTGTTTATTCTTCCTTTTCTAAGCTCCTTTAGGCGTTAGGTTAGGTCATTTGAGATTTTCGTGCTCCTTGAGGTAGGCCTGTATTGCTGTAAATTTCCCTCTCAGAATAGCTTGTGCTGCATCCCAAAGATGTTGGACTGTTGTGTTTTTATTTTCATTTATCTCCATGTATTTTTTATTTCCTTTTTGATTTCTTGGTTAACCCATTCATTATTTAGTAGCATATCATCTAGCCTCCATGTATATGTGTTCTTTGTAGATTTTTTATTTGTGATTGATTTCTAGTTTCATATCCCTGTGGTGAAAAATAAAGGTGTGTGTTGGGCAGCCCAGGTGGCTCAGTGGTTTAGTGCTGTCATGGGCCTAGGGTGTGATCCTGGGTACGCAGGATCCAGTCCCACATCGGGCTCCCTGCGTGGAGCCTGCTTCTGCCTCTGCCTGTGTCTGTGCCCCTCTCTCTGTGTCTCTCATGGGTAGATAAATAAAATCTTTTTTTAAAAAATGTGTGGGATATGTTTTCAGTATTTTTTAATTTATTGAGACTTGTTTTGTGAACTAACATATGATCTACCCTGGAGAACATTCCATATGCACTTGAAAATAATTTGTATTCTGCTCTTTGGGGATGGAATATTCTATATATTTTTATTAGGTCCATTGGTCTAATGTGTCATTTACAGCAACTCTTTCCTTGCTGATTTTCTGTTTCAATGATCTATCACTGATGTAAGTGGAATATTAAAATCCTCTACTATTTTGTATTACTGTCAATTTCTTTATGTCAATAATTGCCCATGTTAGGTGCATAGATGTTTACGACTGATATATCCTCTTATTGGGTTGTTCCCTTTATCAGTATAAAGTGTCCTTCTGTGTCTCTTGTTATGGTCTTTGTTTTAAAGTCTATTATGTCTCATATAAGTATTGATACTAAAAGCTTTTTTTTTTTTACTTTCATTTGTATGGTAAATGTTTTTCCATCCCTTCACTTTCTTTTTTATTATTTATTTAATTGAGAGAGAGAGAGAAAGAGAGAATGGCGGTAGGGGCAGAGGGAGAGAGAGGATCTCCAGGAGACTCACTGATGAGCAGAGAGTCCAGCACATGGGGCTCAAACCCATGACCCTGAGATCATGACCTGAGCCAAAATCAGGAGTTGGACACTTAGCCAATTGAGGCATCTCCCCATCCCTTCACTTTCAGGTGGCATGTGTCTATAGGTCCAGAGTGTATCTCTTATAGGCAATATATAAGTAAATCTTGGTTTTTATCCATTCAGTCACTTTATGTCTTTATTGGAGCATTTAGTCCATTTACTTTTAAAGTAATTATTGATAGGTAAGTACTCATTTCCCTTTTGTTTGTTTTACTCTTGTTTCTGTGCTAACAGTTCATTTCTAAGTTTTTGCTTTTTTTTCTATTCCACTGGCAAGCAGAAGCCATAACCTCGAATTATCCTCACCACCTATCTGGGACACATTCCTAAGATTACTCAGGGTTACTCTCGTTTCTAACCTTTATATTCCACTAGTAATTTAATCAAGTTGAATTACGTTTTTCCCTTAATCTGGGTCATTAAAGAAATCACAGAGGGCTAGGTCCTCTGGATGAGTTATATAGCTCTCTAGGCACATAAAGCCTGAGAAGTATGCAAGCTGGCTCTGAACCAAGGAATAGGGCTGTGTGTGTGTGTGTGTGTGTGTGTGTGTGTGTGTGTGTGTTTCTCTCTGCTTCTCCCTTTCTCCTTCCCTCCTGCTCTATCTCCTCCTCCCCCTCCTCTCCCTTCTCGCAGGGAAAACATGGAGAATAAATTTTTACCTGCTTCCCCTTCTCTAGTCATATTTCTTCTATTCCTAGACCTTATTGTTTCTAGGCCACTACACATTAATTCTTTACAAAATTTCTAACCTTCTAGATCAGAGGAAAGCAGAACGCTGAAAGTCCTCCCCATCACCTATACACGTGAAGGTCAAATGTTTCCTCTGTGGGAAACTTGTCATAAATATATTTTTTTCCTGCTTTACTCTATTTGGCAGTGACTCAGAATATGTGTTTGGAAGCTCCATTGAAACAGACCATCTATAATTTACAGTGGCATCCCTCTCCTGTAGGTACACCTGCATATCAGGTACATCAGGAAGATGATTTTGGCAGCTCCCACCTTCCCTGGGGAATCAGGGCTAGCAGAAGAAGCTAACCCTCTCTCCAATGCACCCGCCTAGATAAAAAAGGATATATGGCACAAAACCCTGCTCAGTGCCACTCAGTCTTGGTCACGCTCTGATCCTCGCGTATACTTGTGCTTAAGGGTTGTTGATTTAACTTACATTCTTCCTTTTCAAACATGCATAAAGGGGGTTAGCAGGCAATGTGAGTTTTTTCCCCTTTCCCCCTTCAAAGTTTCCTGTTTGTGGGCTCTCCACAGATGTTTTCTGTTTGCAGCAGCAATGCACCAATAACTTAGTTCTAACAAAAAGCAAACAGCTTGCCTAATGGCAATGCAGCTCTGATGGAAACTCCCCAGCTAGTCAAGGAGGGAATGTGGTTATTGTAAACATTTATTCATCAGGCAGTAGCCCTCTATAATCCTGTACTCTGTGAACCCCCTTTCTGGCTTTGGACCAGTCTGCCAGGACTTCAAAAGGAACATGCGGAGAGAAGCATGGAAGCTCTGGAGGGTGCTGCCCCATTTCCTTGGCTGGATGAGCCATCTGCCATTGTGGTGTAGAGAAGCCTGAGCTCATGTTTATGGGGTTTGGAGTGAGCCCCTGGACCAAAAATTGGGCTGCAGTTCTCCTCAAGGGTTGATGGAGAGGGGGAACATCTCCATGGGGCAGGCAGCTTGAGTGTAGGGTTGCCAGATTCAGCAAAAAGAAATATAGAAATATACTATAGAAATATAAGAAATATAGAATCTTTCAAATAAAAGATTTTTTTCATAGAATTATGTCCCATGCAACATTTGAGACACACTTATACAAAAAAAAATTTTGGTTGTTTATCAGAAATTCAAGTTTAGCTGGGTTTCCTGTATTTTATCTGAACTGCTCTCTTGGGGGGTCTTCTCTTTGACAGTCATGGGCCTCTTCTGGCTTATTTCTTTCAGGGATCATTGTTTCTCCTTACAGCCTGACCTGTTGGGATGTGCTTTTGGAAACTCTGAAAGTGAAATATCCTTCCCTCACTCCTTTCTCCCGAGGGTATCCAGGTGCATAGATCCAGTGAAGTCTTTCATTTCACTTTCTGGCAGTGAATCCTCAGCATACAGCCAGATTCTCCCAGTGGGCAAGTTGCTCTGTGGGAAAGGGAGAGGTAATTCTGAAGTTGTGTTAACACTTTCAAGCCCCCAGGATTCCATTTAGTAGGAGACAGATTCAAGACAGGAATGCTCTAAGCAGCAAACAGCTGTGTTCAAGTACCTCATGTCAGCAACATGGATATCTAGGTGGAGAGACTTCCAGCTTACCTAATCACTGATCAGCCATGAGTGGTTGTTTTCTGTACAAATCAGATCAGGACCAATGGCCAAACTCATGAGTGGTGTCGCCTTTTTGCCAGAAATTATACCAGAGGTCTAAGAATTTGGCCTAGGAATGGGGCTGAAAACACCTTGTTCTCCCGGATCAGACCTCTCATTTATAGGATGATTTTAAGTTGTGTTGCATAGAACTCAAGGTGGATGCTGAAGCAATCTGGATCTTGAGCCCCTTCAGCCCCAAGCCAACCAAAATAGCCCCATTCTTAACTCTTTTACACTTAGGACTTTCTCTAAGATTGCTTGAAAGGAAGGTTCTGTAGCTAAAAACAAAGACTAGAAATGAGTGATCTAGGACAAATTCTGGCTTCCCTAGCAATACCTCTGCTTGAAAAAAAAGTGATCACACTTCAATGCTTTTCCAAAACTCTTCACATGGCATTCCAGTTCTTCCAAACATTGGCGCCAGGTGGAATGGTCTTCCATTCTCCTTACCAAACTCCATGCGCCTCCAATCCATTTATACCAGATTGTTTGTTCCCTAAAGAGCCCACCCTCTCTCACTCTGCACTACTGTATTTCAAAAGACCTCTCATCTTTCTAAAGCCTAGTTCAAATTGGTCCTCATGGAAAAGTCACCAGCTTTCCCCTCCTACTCTCAGAGTTGGAAATAAGCTCCCCTTCCCCTACATTTCCAGATAGTTTTGTTTGTACCTTCTGGTAAACATATTTTTTATTCTTTATTTGTTGATGCAACTCCAACCTTTGATTTTAGCTTTTGGAGAGTAAGAAACTGGTCTGTGTGTCCCCACAAAAGCCAGCACAAATGGACCTTTTGTGCAGTGGTGCTTCATGAACCTTATCCTTGCCTAGATTGCTTCTTCCCTCTGATCTCTCCTCAGCAAATTCCTCCTCATCTTCAGAACCCAGGTTAAAAATGGCTTCTTCTAGGATGCCTTCCTTGACAATTTGGCCTCACTAAATACCCTGTAAGCATGTTTATTACAGTATCACATTCCATTTATAATGATGTATTTATAAATTTTTTTTTAATTTTTATTTATTTATGATAGTCACAGAGAGATAGAGAGAGAGGCAGAGACACAGGCAGAGGGAGAAGCAGGCTCCATGCACCGGGAGCCCGACGTGGGATTCGATCCCGGGTCTCCAGGATCGCGCCCTGGGCCAAAGGCAGGCGCCAAACCGCTGCGCCACCCAGGGATCCCTATAATGATGTATTTAGATGCACGTTTACTTCTCACAAAGTGAGATCCCTGAGGGCAGAAACTGTCCTATTCATCTTCATAACATAGCCCAAGGTATCACATTGAATTGATACTTATATAATGCTTAATGAATGAATGAACAAATGAAAGATCAACTGAACAAAATTCAACCCATCACCATTTCTTACATATTAATAGTAGACATAGGGAAGCATGGGCTTTGGACTCTGATTGTCTGAGTTGGATTCCCAACTTTTCTACTTACCGGATATGTAACTTCAGTGAATTAACCATTTTGTGCCTCATTTTTCTCCTCTGTAAAATGAGGATAATTATTCCATTCTCCTCATAGAATGGTTATGAGGATCAAATTAGATAATCAAAGTAAAGTACTTCTTATACCTGGTAAGTGCTAACTAAATGTTAATGATGATGATGATTACTGCAGTTAATCTAATTAAGACAGAAAAGGCTACTGTCCTTTACTAAAACAAACAAACAAAAAATCAAAACCCTCTAATAATCAGTATGGTATCCTAGCAACATGAATCCATTTCCAGCATTTCTACAAGATAAACAATCAGCATAGCATGGCTCATTATTAAATGTATTAAAATATGAATCTAGTTCCATCCTGGAACAAAACAAATGCCCTTATACAGAAGGTATCCCAATCCCCTAACCATGAGCAAGTTGACTTCATCGCCCACCTCCATCTGATCCCTGTCCTTGTGGACACATGCTGATTGCATGTAGGTGGAGCTCCTCCATGCCTTGAGCAACCCCAGTCCTGTAAGGAGATACTTCATTTCTCTTCCAAAGGGCTCTTTGAGACAGCATGTCCATGAATCCCACAGGGGGCAGAGCTGTGAAGTTTTCCACTGTGTCATTAGTGACACATGGAATCCGTGAGTGCTGGAGCTGGTGACCTCAGCACTCCTCATTCTCAAAGCAAGGCCATTTTTTTTTCTTTTTAGAGTAATCCTTGTCTCCATGTAGAAGTGTCTGAGCTCTATGGATTCTTATAATTACCCCAAGTTCTGGTAGCTTTTGATCTTCTAGGCATAAGGTTCTATTTTTTAATAGCTCAGTTCCCAGCCAGTATCTGTTTCTATGAAGCATGGAAATGGGATTGTGGAAGGAAATGCACCAGCCTAGCTTCCAACCATTTCCACTTCCAGTCACATTCATGGGTAGACGTAAAAGAAGACAGGAGAGGCAACAGCCTATCTGGGAAGTCTTCACAGTCCCAAAAGCATGACCAACCCATGGCCTATAAACCACCCATGGCCAGTAGCTGCCTATTCAGATTATAGCAAGGGTGGGTCAGAAGATCTCTTTCTGGGTTACAGACTGGATAATGGTAGAGATGTGGAGCACAGGGTGGTCTCTTGTCTGGGAAGGAAATATATAGAATTTAAATTTCATATGGACTTCATCAGAGAAAAAATATTTGGCACATGCTAGGAAAAAGGATAGAGTTCCTTTTATCCTCTATAATCACTGCTTATTCTACCTTAAGACACAAGTGGAGGAAGGGGATAGGGGGAAGAACGAAGAATGTGATATGTTTTACTTTGGCATTTCGCTGCCACATGCCCTGGCACTAAAAAAAAGAACCAGACACCCTGACTCTGGTTCAACCTCAGCAACTAACAGGTTGTGTTAGAAGTCACTTCAGCACTCCCATCCAGAAAGTGAAGACTCTCTAAAGAGCTCCTAGGAGTATCTAAAAAATGCAGACTCTTGGGATCAGAAGCCTCAAGCTTTATCTCTGACAACCTCCTCCAGTGATTGGGATGGAAGTGACCCTCAGGCCATTCTTGGTCCTCCCTATGACCCTGAAGTTCCTTCCAACTCTAAAGGTCCATGATTCATTTTCCAGGTGTTTGCAAAGCAATGAAATACTATTTCAAGGTTTGGGGACTTAGGTGGTCACAAGTATATCAGTGCTCATTGACCATAAGCACTGGCCACTGTTTGTGTTTTAAAGGCAGCCCCCTTCAAATCCTTTCTTCTAGGTAGGTTTATGCTTGCCAGTGAAAGATGGGCAACGATGGGCCGAAAGATTGAGATACGAGCATCTGATAATGGAAAAATACATTACTTGGCATGTCGGTGAATATAAAACTGAACTGAAGTGGGAGACTGAGGAAGACCTGGATTTGGGGTTGAGCCAGATTAAAAGAAGCATGCAGTAAACCGCTACAGATCTACTTCCTCCAAGTTCTTAATAGTGGCTACCTCTAAAAGACTCAGCTTGTAGGGACACCTGGGTGGTTGAGTGTCTGCTTTCGGCTCAGGGAGTGATCCTGGACCCCGGGATCGAGTTCCATATCGGGCTCCTTGCATGGAGCCTGCATCTCCCTCTGCCTGTGTCTCTGCCTCTCTCTATGTATCTCATGAATAAGTAAATAAAATCTTTTAAAGGTAATAATAAAAAAAAATAAAAGACTCAGCTTGTAGATCAACCAAAGAGGTGCAAGTCCACCTGTCCTGGGGACTGGCCACCCATCTTTAAAATCAATGTTACAAAGTAAATATAAAGACAGGTTATTGCATCCTACATGAAATATCCAGTGGACTACAGGCTTCACGGGGAGAAAAGGGACTGAGTCTTTTCCATCTCATACCTGACACATAATAGATGCCCATTAAAAATCTATGGGATGGGAGAGTGATGTTATTCTTTAAATTACTGGCTATAAAAGGAATAATAAAAAATAAAATGTAAATTTCTATTTTTAATTGTCCCTCATGTGGCAATCTCAGAAATTATACTTAGTCATTTAATTTCCAAATTAATGCACACCCAGTCTTTGCAAAGCCTGAAGGTCATTCTCTTCATTAATTTATATTTGCAACACATTCTATCCAGCTAGCCAAGGAGCTGAGCTGCTAAGATGGAACAGACATGGCACACAGGAAGCTGACAATTTGGTATATAATTGCAACCTGTATACAATCCAAGAAATTTCAGAAAGCATTTGGTAAAGGTAACATTTTGTTTTACTTAGAAATATGAGACAGAACCTCTGAGACCTGAACTCATTCTCTCCAAAGGAAGAAAAAGCAAAATTTCTTTCAAGCACTTATAATCCAAAGGAGAAACCTTGGATCTCAAAAATAAACCAGAAGCTCACGTGCTGGGAAATAACTCCATTTCTTTTCCCATCTCCATTCCTCCCACCCTCCTCCTCCACCAAATATGCAGCCTCTTAGGACCCACTTGCCTCAAATCAAGCGTGCTTCTAACTACAGGTAGACCCTTGAACAACACAAGTTATTTTTATTTTTATAAATACGGTACAATACTGTAAATGTATTTTCTCTTCCTCATAATTTTCTTAAAAACACTTTCTTCTCTCTAGCTGACTTTATTGTAAGAATACAGTATATAATACATATGACATACAAAATATGTATTCATTGGCTGTTTATGTTATCAGCAAGGCTCGTCAACTCTAGGAGCTATCAGTAGTTAAGTTCCGGGGGAAGAAAACATTAGATGTAAATTTTCAACTGCTCCAGGATTGGAGCCCGAATGCCCCCATTGTTCAAGGGCCACGTGTACTGGTTATTATAGTCAGAGGCAGCAAATCCCAACTGAGAGTGTCTGCGAAATAAGTCACAAATTTTCCAAAGGATTAAACATTGATAACATTTCTTTACGAGATACATTAAAAGTCCCACTTGGAGGCAATAGGCCAGATCTAGAACCCATTATGCTTCCCTTCTCTTTTCCACTTTATAGCCTTCAGGACATCTGTAAGAAGGTTAGACTACCAGTGGGTAGTTGGATGGTGGCTGGCCCTGAAGATTGCTGCCTCCAGAAAAAAGTGAGAAACAACAGAGTCTCCAACAAGACTGTCAGACAAGAACTCTGACCAGGCATTGGCTGGTTCGAGGTGCCACTCGGTGGGCTGTATCATTTCTTTGAGTGTCCTAAACAAGTGGTTTTGATCTTATCTACTG
Source organism: Vulpes lagopus (assembly GCF_018345385.1). Lineage (NCBI taxonomy): Eukaryota > Metazoa > Chordata > Mammalia > Carnivora > Canidae > Vulpes > Vulpes lagopus. The sequence goes on from NC_054831.1 coordinate 88,225,671, forward strand.
TTGAGTACAATCTATGTCTCCCTCTCTCCTCTTTTTTTGGCATTAAAAAGTTGAAATGCATAATGATGGTTGAGTTTGCTAAGTTAATTCTAAGGCCACTGGGTTAAGCTCCAGATGGTTATTTACTTCTTAGTATATCTGCACGTAGTTTGCTGTTGTTTCATGATTTTTTTAAAGAAATGAACTCAACCAAAGCTGTTTAGAGAAGCTTCTAGTCTAATTCTGTAGCAATCCTGGTGGCTCTAACATGATCACAATATCAAAGATTTGGGCCAGTAGTTCTGATAGACGTGATAGAGCTCTTTGAAGATTTTTTGGAAATTTGCATGGGTGTTTTGGTTGCACACTGATAGGGGATCACCACTTGTATTTGGGGAAGGCTGGGGATGCAAGACACCCAGCCAATTGCAACAATTCAGCATCAGGAAGAAATCTTCCAGGATCTGCGTGGTTTCTAATCCCATAGCGGGGAAATTTATTTGTAATTTATCTTAACACAGAAGCTTTTATTTCCACATAAATTTAAAGGTTTTAATTTTGCACTCTTTTGATACAAAACAATTTTCTAGCAATACAACTACTGCGGAAATCAAATGTTTTGATTTGAAATCACATGTTTTCTAACTTTTTTACTTGCTCCAGAACTTTACCTAGCTAGAGCTGTTTACATTTCAGAAAAATAACAGCTTTCAGTAAACACTGCTGGTATTTGAGTCACTAATGCAACTTCTCTGTCATATGCAGAGTGATTCAATATACAGAGGTAAGCACCCAACTCTTTCTTTATGTCAGCAAGTGAGGATAGGCCTGGGACGATGCACACTAAAATAAGTGTGCTTCATAATCAATTACATTTATTTATTTTTTATCCTGTACTTAGGACATTATAGTTTCTTGTTCTTGGTAATATTATGTGTAGTCAGAAGTCATAGTATCTATGAGTTTTGTTTCAGGATAGAGAAGGAGCAGAACTACAAAGCAATTATTCCAAAAAGAGGCAGCTAGGTAGGTTTTATATTATTCTTCCTCGGTTTTAATCTGCCTGAGGTGAACCACCGACACAAACATCAACCAGGGCAAACACTAGAAAACTGCCAGCACTGTAGAAACCCCCATTAGGCCCTCTCAAAGATGACCTCCTTCTCCCACTTAATGGTAACCACGATCTTGACTTCCATGAAAATCTCTTTATAATTTACCACATAATCATACCTTCCTAAACACCACTTTGTCTTTCTCTCCCACTTTAATTGCCTATAAATGAAATTACAGAGTAGATGCTTATGGTCTCTGGTTTCTTTTGCTGTATATTATGTTAGTAAGATTCATTTACATTGTTGTGTCTAGCTAGTTCATTGCCACATAATATTCCACTGTGTGAATGTACCACAACTTACTTGGCCACTCTCCTGCTGAAGGACATTGGGCTGTTCCCAGGTTTGAGTGATTACAAAGAATGCTATGGATATTCTCGTTCATACCTCCTGGTGTATCTGTGCACACATTTCTGAGGACTATATTTAGGATTGCCAGGTAACATTATAGGACATCTAGTTAAATTTAAGTTTCACATAAACAATATTTTTTTTACTCTAAGTATGTCCCAAATATTGTATAGAACATAAATATACTACAGATTTATTCTTTATCTGAAATACAAATTTAACTTGTATCCTGTATTTTTATATTGCTAAATCTGGCAATCCTAAGAATAAACCTGTAAGTAGAAATTGCTGCTTCATAGAATAAATGTAACTTCAGCTTCACTAGATAATGCTAAGTTATTTTACTGAAAGGTAGACTTAAACTACACCTTCTCTATCAGTGTCTGACAGTTTTGTTATCATAAACTACATGTCCACATATATGTGGTTCTTTTTTTTTTGATTCTACTCTATCTGACTATTGGTCTGCTGTGGTGCCTGCTGGTATTTTGATTTGATATCATATTGAATCTAAAGAACAATATGGGGAGAATTTGTATTTTTATAACAGTCATCTACTTCATGAACACTGTATATAACTCTGGTCCTTTATTTTTTTATAAAAATGGATTTTTATTTCTCTAAATTTCTTCCTAGAGATAACTTTTTAAATTTTAATTCCAGTATAATTAACATACAGTGTTATATTAGTTTCAGGTATACAAAATAGTGATTCAACAATTCAACATCACTTAAAGCTCATCATGGTAAGTATACTCTTAATCCCCATCACCTATTTCCCCCATGCCTCCTCCACCTCCCCTCTGGTCACCATCAGTGTTTGTTCTCTATAGTTAAGAGTCTGGTTTTTTGTTTGTTTCTTTTTATTTTGTCCCTTTGTTTCTTAAATTCCACATATGAGTGAAATCATATGTATTTCTCTTTGACTGACTTATTTCACTTAGCATAATACCCTCTAGCTCCATCCATGTCATTGCAAATGGCAAGATTTCATTCCTTTTTATGGCTAAGTAATATTGCATTACATACATATAAACGCATGCACACACACACACATACACAATATCTTCTTTATCTATTCATCTATAGATGGACATTTGGGCTGCTTCCATAATTTGGGTACTGTAAATAATGCTGCAATAAACATAGGTGTGCATATATATATTTTCAAATAAGCATTCTGATATTCTTTGGATGAATACTCAGTAGTGCAATTACCAGCTTATACGTTAACTCTATTTTTAATTTTTTGAGGAAGCTCCATACTGTTTTCCATGGTGGCTGCACCGTTTTTGCATTTCCGCCAACAGTATACGAGGGCTCCTTTTTCTCCACATCCTCACCTGTTGTTTCTTGTGTTTTTGATTTTAACCATTCTGACAGGTGTGAGGTGATATCTTATTATGGTTTTGAGTTGCATTTCCCTGATGATGAGTGATGTTGAGCATCTTTTCATGTGTCTGTTGGCCATCTGTATGCCTTCTTTGGAGAAATGTCTTTATGTCTTTTGCCAATTTTTAAATTGGGTTATTTGGGGTTTTCTGGTGTTGAGTTATATCAGTTCTTTGTATATTTTGGATATATAGCTTATTTATTTGGATATATAGCTTTGTATATTTTGGATATATAGACTTATTAAATATGTCTGGTCCTTGTTTTTTTTTTTATCAATTTATCATTTAACATATATATCATAGTTATTTTAAAGTTCCAGTTTGATAATGCCAACATTATATCTATTTCTGGATCTAATTCTATTGCCTTTTTTCCCTTTTGACCATGGATTGCATTTTATTTCTCTATTAAATGTCTCAAATTTTTATGTTTTAAAAGATAGTAGAAAGAGAAGTAATATTAATTCCTAAAAAGGGCCATATCACCTCTGAGAGGCTCCCAGTAAGGCGGAGTGAGAAATGCAGTCTGTAGTTAACTTGGGTCTGGCTTTGTTGTCACCTTAATTAGATTCAGCTCACTACTGTTTCAAATGTGCTAGGACAGGGATTGAGACTTTCCATTCAGCAAGGCCTAGAATCTGGGCCTTAGCAGATGCCAGAGATTTCTTTACGCTTTAGAGCTGAGCCACCAATTTTCTGAGCTATGAAAGATCTCACTGTGCTCACTGTGCTCTACAGCCAGGGTGCCAGCTTTGCGGGTCACTGAGGAGTTCTCTTTACTCTCCAGGCACAACTTCAGCATCCTGCACATCTCAGAATCATTCTCTCTACGTCCCTCCTGCTCCCCGTTGTGGGGAAAAGTTCTGATGGATTCAGTGAGACCCGTTGTACTTCAATCGGTTTCTTAGCTCTCTCTGTCTTTCCTGACAATTCAGAAAGCAACTTTAATGTGCTCGACAAGAACTTTTTAAACTTTTATCTTTGATTTGCTTCTTTCTACTGTAGAAAAATACAATTAATTATGTATACTAACCTCTTATCCAGTCATACTGTTAAATTTACTTACTAATCCTACTCATTTGTCCATAGATTTATCTGAGAGTCACATACAAGGACGCTCTCGAGGATCACAACGATCAAACCTTAGCAAGTCTTGTTGCTTGAGAGAATGATTTCTCAAGCCAGATTCCTGGGTTTAAATTCAAGCTCTGCCACTCGTTAGCTCTGTGACATTGGACAAGGTATTGGTGGGTTTTTTTCCCTTATTATTTTTTTGCCTCTATTTTCCTGATCTATAAAATAAGGATAATCATAGATAGCACCCACCTCATAGGTTTATTGTGTGGATTAGCTGAGTTAATACATGCACGGTGCTTTCAATAGTGCCCAGTACAAAGTAAGTGCTCAATAATATCACCTCTGTCTGCCTTGGTGCCTATATGCAGCATATTCACAGGCCTCCCTCCACATTGCTCTTGGGCTCCAGCCTTAGCAAAGGTGTGCCCACTGCCTGGAACACACTTCAACCTTTCATTATCTGGCTAACTTCTTATGCCGCAAATTTCAAATTATAAATTGCTGCCCTGAAATGTGCCACCACCACTGCCCTAGTACAACAGATTCTACAGCTGTCCTACTGCCACCAAACAGCAGGCAGCAGAAAATGGTGCCCTCTGTGTCACGCACACAAAGGACAGAATTCTTTCTTTATCTCAAAGAGCATTTCAGTGTGCTTCAACATTTGTACTGAATTAAGTTATTAGACTCTATTATACTGTATCTTTGGTTAATTCTAAATACTGTAAGAGAAGGATTATTTTTTTCCATATAAAAAGGGTTTTAAATTTTTTTATAAAAATTGTATGCGCTGTCATAAAATACAGCTGGAGTTTGTTTGCATAATATCAGGTTTCTCAAAGTGTAGTGTAATAATTAGATACTGCTGTCATGATGAGAGTTTGGAGCTCTGCCGGCATGTTTTTGCAATGCTGCTGCCATCTCAAACTTCACCCTCTCTTTTGGAAGCTCTCCGTATTTTCCTTTGGTACCATCATAAAAAAACCTATGGAAAAATATAATCACCGTCCAGACTTAAAGAGATCTCCACTGAGATGCTGAAACAGTACAGATATGCATCTGTTTGGGAGAGCTGAGATGTTTTGCTTGGAGTAGGGAGATGGTTGATGCCTTCCTCTTTTTAGGTCTTACTTAGGACATTATGCTACAATGCCCTGAGACCCATTTCCCCGCTCTGTCACCACCAATTTATTTAGCAATGCTGATAAAATTCCTCAGTTTTCTGAGCTTTAAATCAGTACCTTTCAGAAATAATCTTATAGATCAGAGGTCAGGAAAGTCTTGCCTTTTTCTTTTACTGTAAACGGCCAGATAGTATATCTTTTTGGCTTTACAGGCCATATAGTCTCTGCTGCAATTAATCAACTTTGCCATTTAGTGTAAAAGCCACCAGATCAATTCATCAGTGGTTGACCACGGTTAAATTCCAATAAAACTTATTTTTCAAAAACAGATGGCAATCTGAATTTGGTCTGTGGACTACAGTTTCTGGCCCCTGCACTAGTCAATCACCTAATAAATAAGAATATCATTTATTCATTTGTTTGTTTATTCATTTTTCATTTAAAGGATATTTATTGAGGGTTACGATGTGTTTGTGTGTGTGTGTGTGTGTGTGTGTGTGTGTGTGTGTGTCAGGCACAACTCAAGGCCATGGAGACATAGAAGCAAACCAGAGAGGTACAGATCTTGCTCTCTGAAACTTACTGTCATATAAAAGACTAATAATAAATAATTAAACACGTAATTTTGGATAATCATAGGTCTTTGGCTATTTCAAGGCTGAATATGTGATGGGAAATGTCTTGGGACTGCAGGAAAATGTGTGTGACACTTGAGACATGAGTCTAGGGAGGTGACATAGCACAGAGGTACATATATGTTAATGTTCTTATACAACCTTATCTTTAACCCTCATTGCACCACCACAGGGTGTTTTATTATATTTTTTTCTGTAGAATGAGATAAAAACTTCAGAGGCTCAGCAAATAAAGATAATGTCCTTGCAATTCATAACTGCTAATAACAGAGTGGGGGTTTAACTCTAGGTCCACTTGCCCCCAAAAGCCAAGGACTTCCAGTCTCTCCCTCAAACCTTGCTAAGAGTCTCAAGCAATGCCCCTTCTAGCTTTCTAGCTTTCAGTGAATTAAAGGAAATCAGCACTGGAAAACAACCGAGAAACAACTTCATTCGCCCTTTCATTTATGTATCTTTCATTTCTCTAACATTTCCTGAGCACCTACTGTATACCAGGCACAAATGAGGATATAATGGTGAGACAAACAAATAAGGTCTCTGGCCAGAGGGATGCTGGTAAAGGTTGAAAAGTGGTTCTGCAGAGGTGGAGGGAGCCCTGATCCATACCATCTGCCAATTTCTGTGGTATAAATACTTCCCCATGGTTGACTTCAAGCTGCCAACTTGTGAACTGGCTTGCAAAATTTCAAGAACCTGATCATTGGGTTTGGTGAACAGCTGTAACCCAGCTCTGCACACCACTGTGCTGCACGCCCTCAGTGCTTACATCCTCATGGAGACACAGACAAGTAAACGAGCCCTTTTTATACAAAGTAGGAAGTACTGTTAAGTGGAGGTGGAGGCTGGATGTTCTTGGTGCTGGGTTAATGCAAAGAATGGGCCTTTAAGCTAGACATGAAAACAGAAAGAAAAGAAACAATTGCTGTGGTTATTCTTGATACCAAAGATGTTGCCATTTGGAAGCACTTGTATTTTTATACATAGAAATCTTCACTTTTTGTAGAAATATTTGTCATCTTGTTGACATGCTCCGAACGGTCAGTCTTTTGACTAAAGTATTTAGATGGTTGTTCTGGTTCTCTACTTTACTTGGTAAAAGTGAGTCCAATTTAATTCAAGTTTCGGCATTGTAACTGCTCCTGTGACTACAGGACAGTGACTTGATTCTCTGGGTATTAGTGTTCTAAATGACCTAAGGAGTCTCCAGTGTCAGGGCTTTGCCATGAAACCTCTCTGGTTGTAAGAGTTTTATTTAGATGAAGCCTCTTCTCTGTTCAGCTCAGTGAGGGCTCCCAGACAATCAGCCCAACTGACTAGATGGAATTCTGTTCTGGTGTATTATATGTCACTCCCATTTGGTCATCCCTAAAACCATTTAGAGAAGGCTCAACCTAGAACTGAAAATCTAACTACACTCCAAAAGTTAAAACACCTATAAAATCCACAGAATTTCAAAACCAAGACAGGATGGGAACACCGATGTCATGCAGACGGCCTTTGGAAAATGTCACCAGCTCTAAAATAGCAAGCAGACTAAGACAAATCCTGAGACTCGCAGGACTCCAGGACCTTTCTAGTCACATCTGCCGGCATCTGCTAAACTCTAATACCCACCATCGCAATAAACGAGTCAGCGACTGGGACCTGTTCACACATCAGTTAGAAACACTGTTTGGAAACAGTTGTGGCAGTTGTGGAACACCGATGGCTAACATGCGTGTGGTCATCCTCACACCCCCAGGGTTGTAACTGCTTTTCTGGTGTTGCTGACAGGGAGGATCTCTAAGCATTTTCAGGTTGCATGGCTGGGTTCCCTGCTTCCCACGGGCAAGGCAGAGGTCTGTAGCTGATTTCCCTGAGACGCTCTTCCCATAGTCATGACCGCTCAGTTTGCCCCTTCTAGGTCATCTGTGTGGGCAGGCAGCGCGGGACTGCTCCGGCACAAAACAGCAATTCCAACCCTGGCCTCACTTCATTTTTAAGTGAGGCTCACATCCCCATGACTGGAGATGTGATTAATAAGAGGACCACAGCTGCAACCTGAAAATCTATTTTTATGGCTGTTCCAAACATATGCATTGGGTTCATTTGGAATTCATCCCTATGATTTTAGTTCAAAAGCAGCACCTAGTGGTCTTCAGAACATATGGATGGTGAGCTGTGATGAAGGCCTTGTCTGCATCTACAAAGCATAAATTAGACAGATCTAGAGACTCAGATTCTCCACTCACACTCTCCTCCTTGCTATGGTTAACCATTTAATGACCAAATCCATACCTCAACGTGTTCTTTGTCAGAAAAATCTTACTCTGCAACAAAAAGCTACACAATATCTGAATCTGTCTGGCCCATTACAATTTTTCAGCAAAGTATCAGTAACTGCACATTCAACCAGATTGATTGACAGGCAAAAGGGGTCACAAATTTTGCCAGAGAGACCAAAGGGAATGCTGGAGACTGTGGCAAAGTGGAAAGCTCTGGCCTTGTGTCCAGGAGGCAGCTTTTCTTTTGTTCTAGCAGATTGTTGCCATGTGGCAATGTAACCCAGAGCTACAAGAGCTGCTAACATTTCAAAGAAAACTGTAATCTAAATTTTGATGTAAATCACCTCCATTTTTAATGGTTCACAATTAATTTAGTTTTCATTTAAACCCATGGGCCAAACATCTTTGGGTCTGAATATAGCATACAGACCACAATTTTGTAACCTCTGGAATTGATGCAACTCCTTTCTATGACAGCCTGTAATTTTCGAGATTTTGCCACACTTTAAAAACGTTCTCAATCTCCCACCAGTGCCATGCACCCTTCTTTTTAAAATATATTTTATTTAATTATAAGTTCAGGAAAGTGCATGTATCATAAGTGCTTTAAGCACACAGGTTCACAAACTGGATATACATGTATAACTGGTTCTCAGTTCTGGAAAAAGAACAAAACCATCACTACTCATCCCCCACAAGATTAACCATCATTGCATACACTTTTCTGTTACCGTTTTTCTAAGTAAAGTCAAACTAATGAGCCAAATGAATATGGTCTGTGCCTGAATTAGTTACAAGAATGCAAACTGTGGGGTTGCTAAGGGGCAAAGGATATATATTGTTGCCATGCGGGGAACCTTGGTCTGATATTTCAGACAATTTATCAGCATAGTTTAATATAACAGCCTTGGCCAAGTTTTCCATTCCCTTTGTCCATACAAACAAAGCCAAAGGAAAGGCTTTGTATTCATTGGCTTTATGTTACCTAATCCGGGTCATTTGAGCCAAATGCTTCCCTAACTACATATGTAGATAAAATCCAAATCCATATGTAGTTTTCTAGTCCCTGTGAACTGAGTATCAAGACTCTAGCACGACTTTTTTTTTTTTTTCATGAAATTAACTGCATGTATGAAATACAGGACTTTGCTTCAATGCATTTATTTATCTTACCAAGTTTATGACAGACCATCAGGAAGCCCCGCTGTGCTCTGGCTTCTCAATATGTTTTTTTTTTTTTTCCTTCCGTCAACCATCATCGAGCAGTTTAAATTTTTTGGTTCTCACATTTTTTTGTTTTGAAAGCAACCTGAATCTGGCATCATTTTTTTAAAGTGAGAAATAAATAATCTGTGAAGTATGTTATGGCACATTTGGCACAAGATACTAAAACAAAAAGACAGGGGCTCATGCAGTCTGTGTCGAAACACACACCAGCAATGGGTGAAAGCAGTGCTGGTGAGCTCACCATTGATGGGGATCACTTCCTGACTGATGCAGTGGCTACACATGTGCTCTGGCTTCCTGCTACAATTCCCAGCTGCTCCTCCTCCATGCCAGGTGGGGGGCAGAGAAATACTCACATTATGCTGCCACCACAGCCCCGCAGTCCGTATGGATTTCTGCATAACTTCACTGATGGACCATTTCACAAAATGGCCTTTAAAATCTCACTTCATTAATAATCTAAGAAACACAATTCAGGAAACCCTGAGATGCCTTTTCACCTAGTGAAGGTGAAGTCTGTTATCTTGATGTTTGTTAGTTTGATAATAAGACCGACCCGTGGGGAGAGTGGCAAAAGCGACTCTCATACAATGTTGGAGGCACCATAAGTGATGCACACAGTCTAGCAATGCCACATCTGGCAGGCAGGATTTTGGTGTTCCTGGCTTTCACTCCAACATGACAAGGGGGCTTTGCCATGGGATGAAGGCTGCTAATCAGCTGACTTTACAATAGGTAGATCATCCTATACTATTGGTCGGGCCTAATGCAATTCCATGAGCCTTGAAGATCAGAAGAGGAGGCCAAGAGCTGCCGCAGCACAGGAAGAATTTGATGCCCCTGCTGGTTCTGAGGTATAGCAGGCTCCTGTAAGCACCGAGGAGAGGGCCCTAATTGCTGAGGGAGACAGGCCCCAGCTGACAGCCAGCCAGGAAACAGGAACCCAGTGCCACAGCTGTAAGGAACTAAATTCTGTCAACTACACAAGGGAGCCTGGAAAAGGATTCTCCTCCGGAGGCTACGGGAGAGAATGTGCCCTGCTGGTGCCTTAATTCTGGCCTTTTGAGACTCTAAGCAGAGAAACCAGCCAAATCTGCTGGATAGTAAATAATAATAATAAATGAATGTTGCTTTAATTCCCTATTTGTCTTAATTTGTTATGGCAGCAGATTAGCCACAGTTCTCCAGAGAAACAAGAACAATGGGATACACACACACACACACACACACACACACACACACCATGGACCCTTGAACAACAGTGGTGAGGGGGTGAGTGGTGCTGAGCCCTAGTGCAATCAAAAATCCACATAAAACTTTTGACTCTGTACCAACCTAACTTCTAATAGCCAACTCTTGACCAGAGCAGTGCTGATAATATAGTTTATTAATACATATTTTGTATAAATATTATATATACTATATCTTACAATAAGGTAGAGAAAGTATTAAAAATATCAAAGGAAGATAAAATACATTCACATATTGTGTGGGGAAAACATCTGTGCATAAGTGAACCTGTGCATTCAAGGGTCAACTGTTTATTTCAGAGGAGACCCATTAGGGGAATGGGTTCACCTTGTTAAGGAGCCGGGGAAGAACTACGGTCTGCCGTGTGCAAGCCTAGAGCTCAGGAAAGCTGCCAGTGTCATGCAAGCTGGGTCCCAAGCCCTGTGACCTGAGGGACCTCTGGTGTGGGTTCCAGAGTCAAAGGCCCGAGAACCAGTTGCTCCCGTGTCCTGGTGCAGGAGGAGATGGACGCAGCAGCTCACGAGGAAGAGGGAGGAGGACGGGGACACAGAGGGGTTCCGACGGGTTCAAGATGACCCCGAGCAGGGCTCCGGGATCACCTCTGGGGGGACATACCTAACCTGCATTTAGTCCAAGCTGGTGGGAGAGGCTGGGACACACTCTGGCCCTCCGCCCCATCCCTGGCCAGGCCAGACCCACAGTCAGGAAGGGAGTCACGACCTGGAGCTTCCCCCAGGAGCGCAGGGTGCGCACCCCACCGCAGGCACCCCAGCTTCCAGGTCCTGTCCCCGAGGGCCCACCCCCAACAACGTCTAGCTTTGCACGGCGGAGGCGCTGGGCCGCCACACCTGCAAGGCTGGGCAGTGCCCCGGAGGGCTGGCCTCTCGGGCGAGCATCTCTCATCCGGGCGCCAGGCACCTGCTGCCGCCGAGCCACCTTCTCGCTCTCCCACCGCCTCCCTCAGACAGGTGGGCGCCTCTCTCTTTCTCTCTTCTTATTAAGGCCTTTTTTCTTTTTCCTTTTCTTTTTGTTTCCTCTCTTTTCCTGCAGGTACCACCTATATGCTCTCCCTCGGCCTTGTGCCAGCTGGCAGGTGCTGTCTGTCCTTTTTTCTCTCTCCTTTTTTTTTTTTTTTTTTTTGTCTTTTCTATATTTGTGCTCTCCCTCTATATGTGTGGGTGGATTGAAGTATTTTTAACACCATGTTGCTAGAATGTTCTATCTGGGTTCTGGCTGTGGCCTCCAAGGCCATGAATAAAAGCCTAGGTGTTCGTTTCTCCAAAGGGTTGGCAGAGAAGGTCCCTGAAAATTAGCCCCTACTCCCTCCAGGGTATAAAAGAGGTGTAAGAGGAGAAACAACCTGGAAACATGATGCTTCTGGTATCCTCCCTTGACCATTTGTAGAGGGGGATAGCATGTGCTTGGTGTTCACCCTACAACGAGTGAAAGAGGGGACATTGGGGGTCACCTACAGAGAACTTGCTCCTTTTCCTGGAGTTTGGAGGATGCATGGGTTGGGGTGTAACACATTTCTTAGTAATTCCTTTATTCATTTGTTCATTCATTCAACCAACATTTACTGAGCCAACTAACATATGTTATGCATTGTGCTGGGTAGTTGATTCTGGGCTTCATTTTTTTTTGTTGTTGTTGTTGTTGTTGTTAAACCTTCAATCTCGTGTATTTAAACCAAGGAACTACAGTGAATCCTGAATGGACGTTTGCTCTTTTCCCAAGTCCATGTGTGTATTTTGGATAAAAGCCCAACTTTGAATCTGAGAATTTCCCCTGCTGCAATCTCAGGACATGTGCTTCACTCTTCTTCGGCCCAAACGTGGAATAGATGACTTAAGCCACTTAATGCCTCCCATGTCCGGTCATAGTGATTGATTCAGGCATAAGCATATGAACCTAACAGACCAGTGAGATGCAGTGAAATTTTGGCTGGGTAGAGGCACTTTCTCTTTTTCACAAGATATGAACTTGAGAGTGAGCAGAAGCTGGAGCAGTTGTAGCCATTTTGCCATTATGCAAACCCTGGGAACTAAGTCACTAGCTGGAGAAAGCCTGGTGACATTGCTTGAGACGAGGATAATGCCATCACTGAAATCTAGTCTTTCTGCTGCATTACTTAATATCTACAAGCTAATAATTGTCATTTTGCTTAAGTCATTTTGAGTTGTGGGGCAAAACTTGCAACAAAAAATGCATTCATAATGACAACATCGTATACTACTCCCTGTTTTCAATTCTAACAATGCCGAAAGGTTGAATCTAAGTTCTCAAGATAGAAACTCAAAGAGGAAAGGTGATATGATAATCTAATATATTTAAAACTATACATACATTTGATTTTGAATATGATAAAAATGAGTTTATATCTTCAAATATGCTTAAACTAGAATTTTAAATCAAAACACCCTGAGGACTGAGAAAGTGTGGTAAGCCAATGCAGAATGATGAGAATGCTTTCCATTCTCTTTTAAGCTTCTTTGATTAACCCACTTTCTACTTTCCAGTTATGCATCACCCAATTTGAAGAGTAGATGTCTGGAGAGAAAATACTAGAAGAGTAATGGAAGAGAAAAAAGTCATCAGTATTCTGACACCTAAACATCTTTCAGATTCCTATGATCCCATGAAGGAACTTGGATTTTAGCTACCAATTTCCTTTTTCGAATGTTCTTTAGTGTCTGTGCCTTCAATAACACACTGTAACACATCTTGTCATATACTTAACATCTGGAATGAGGAAAATTTTCCCAAAGAACTTTTGGCTGCCTTATGCTCCCCTGGAGGGAATTCCCTGGGAGTTAGGATGACAGCATGTTAAATAGCCATCATTCATCTATCTGCGTGACAGTTCTGCATCTCACCACATCTGAGAATAAAAGAATAAGAGCCCCCAGTTTTTGCAGGCTAACCTTGGGGTTATAATACTTGGTGCCAAAAAATATCTAGATTAAGATAAAAAATATTCAGTCAGCCAATCAGATATTCTTAAGCATCCCACTTAACATCTTGTAAGCATAGCCTATGATGGCACTAATTGGATAACATAAAAATTCCTATCCCCTTGGTCTTTAAGCATTTATTATCATCTACATATGAGCTGGCCAAATAATATGGATTAACTCATACTATTTTTCCTGCCCCTCGTGGAGTTCACTATCTAGTGGCATGTAAGTTACACAACAAATGACAAGAAAATGTGTGGATGATTTATCAGAGTAGGACACTTTCATGGCAAGGAGGGTCTGCACTCTAGCAATTTCTATTAGCTAATCCTGGGTTTTTGTGAAAATTAAACAAAGATGCCTCATTGTCTAGGCAAAGACATCTATATCAGAACACATAGTGTGAGTAAGCAGAGAGTAGCACCGTACCTGCTACAGGGCAAAATCTGCACAATGTGCTTGAACTCCTATGTCATAAATAATATTTTAGAATGAATAGTCCACTGGTAAGAAATTCTAGTGATTAATTCTGAAACATGAGAGTTTTGCTAGGACTATGTGGTTTCCACCTTTTTGCTCTGGCATCGTTAGTATGTTATCTCTTCTGGCTCATTCCCTCTTTATTACGAAAGAGTTGTTGCAGCTCTAAGTATAACTTCTTTACACAGCTCTATCCAAAGTCAGAAGGGGAATCTTCTTGGATCAAGGTGTAAAAAATTTTCCCAAAAACCCTTGAGAAAACTTCCCCTTATTTCTCATTAGCAAAGGTTAGATCATCTGCTTATTTTTAATGCAATCTTTAATACCAGGGAATGAATGAATGACCAATTAAATTGCTACTAATCAAGACTCTCTCCCTGGAGATAAGGAAACTATCAGATTCTCTGAGTCACCCAACATTAACAGAAGCGAGCTCTGGTTAGAAGAAAGAAGGGTAGGATGGTTTGTGGGTTGACAATAAATAATGCCAACTACAAAGTCAATCAGAAATATAACCAAATTGCTACATAAGCAGGAGGGGAAAAAAGACAATTCTTCCAACTCCTAGAAGCCCTGATTTTGGAATTGGCACTTGATACATGAGAATTATTTCTCAGGTGAGTAAGGAATGGTAATAAATTCCAAAACAAGACAATAAAAAATAAAAATTATTTATTTCAAGGTTATGATGCCTTTTTATGATGAGACAAATATGATGAGACGAATGTTCTGTATGTACACTTATATGGGTACTACAGAGAGACAGTGTAGGAAAAATCTAAAAGAACTTTCATCTTTTTCAAAACTGCTATATATTTTTTAAGATTTTATTTATTTATTTATTTATTTATTTATTTATTTATTTATTTGACACACAGATAGATAGCACAAGCCGGGAGAGCAGCAGGCAGAAGGAGAGGGAGAAGCAGGCTTCCTTCTGAGCAGTGAGACTGATGCCAGGCTTGATCCCAGGACCCTGGGATCATGACCTGAGCTGAATGCAAATGCTCAACTGACTGAGCCACCCAGTTGCCCCTGAACTGCTATATATTTTTTATTAAAACACACACAGGGGATCCCTGGGTGGCGCAGAGGTTTAGCGCCTGCCTTTGGCCCGGGGCGCGATCCTGGAGTCCCGGGATCCAATCCCACATCGGGCTCCAGGCATGGAGCCCGCTTCTCCCTCTGCCTGTGTCTCTGCCTCTCTCTCTCTCTCTCTCTCTCTCTCTATCATGAATAAATAAAAATTTAAAAAACACACACATATTATATCTAAGTGTTATTTTTGTATTTTAAGCACAGAAAGTTAGGAAGAAAGAAAAAGGAAACTATTGGTTCTCATCCTGGGAAGTTCAGACCTAGCCTTAAACTATGCTGAGCTGCTCAGTGGTGGCCTACATTCTCTCCTGTGCTGGCAGATTTCATCTACACGGATGAAATTTTCAACAACTTTAAATTCAAATCTTGCAGGCTTACCCATCCCAGGGAGAGTGAATGTTTCTCTCCCTTTGTGTGCATATTAATACCAAAGAAAGACACAGATTGGTCAGGTTTGGTCAGTTACTCAATCTTTAACCAATCACAGTTTGCCAGGAGGATGGTAATCTCTATGTAGACCACTGGTCCTCTCCACTGGCTGCCAGACTGGATATCACCCTTTCCCCTAAAACACCCAGAAGAATCAAGTACAAAGACCACATAGTGTATGATCCCATTGATGTGAAATCTTCAGAAGAGCCTAATTCAGAGATATAAAGTAAATTAGTAGTAGCCAGGGGCTAGGCAGAGTGTAAGAAGTCAAAAAGAATAGTGATCCCCAGTGGATATAAGGTTTAATTTAGGGGTGGTGAAAATTTCATGATTAAACTGTGTCAATGATTGTACAACTCTGTGAATATACTAAAAACCTCTGAACCAGATACTTCAGATAGGTAAATTTTATAGTATGTAAAGTATATCTCAATAAAAAAATTATTTTTTATGTGTGTGGCTGGTAATGTCACTACCACCTAGAGATAATCATGTTAATATTACCGTCACCATCTGGAGATATCATGTTAATATTTTTGTGTATACCAAGCAGACTCTTCCCTAGGCATTGCATACAGAACATGCATTTTTAATGCTAGTAAGTATTCTATCCTATATATACAACGTAATTGACTTAACTATTCTTCCCTTAAAGGAGAAACTTTTTCCAAATGCTTTTCCTCTGTTTCTGCTTGGCTTTGTATTTATGAGTTAGGATAAAAGTCTGACTCATGCCTAAGACTTTATAAAACTCATTATAGAAAAAAAGAGAAGAAAATCACAAGCATTAATCTACTTATTTTTAAAACTACTGTTGTCATAACAATTTCATGTTGCCTTGTAAGTGGAATTTTTTTTCCTTCATGCTATATTTAGAGAATTAGTTACCATAACGACAAGATGTAATTCATTGTATAGAAACCCAACCTGAGGGGCATTCTCTATTAGGAATCTTTATGTTACAAATGTGAAAGGCAGTTCCATAAGTCATTAGGTCCAGTCTTGTGTCTCTGGGATAGATTGCCCAAAACCTTCCAAATAGATGGGCCCTAAGCTAATTTTAGAAAAATAAAATAAACAAATCCTGATGAATCAAAAACTTACTATCTCATTTCAAAATCTTATTCAGGATTTTGTAGCCAAGATGTAGATGGCCTAACTTGTAGGCATTCTCTGTTAGGTACAGTCTTAAATAAATGTCTTTGATTTCCCCCTCAGACGCCAAAAAAAAAAAAAAAAAAAAAAAAAAGAAAAAGCAAAAAAAAGGGACCCAAATAGCCTTTCTTAACCCCGGCCATATCAAACATGACAGGGCTTGATTCTTCAATCCAAGGACATATCAGCAACGTGCCACTTTGGTCACAAAGAGCAGAATTTTCTTCCATGACATTTGCTTCTTCCTTTATAATGAATACCAGTGATATTTAACCTTTTGGCTTAGACATCTCTTTGGGATTCTGATGAAGTCCAGACCCTACTTTCAGAAAAATGCACATAATGCATAAAATTTTATTCAAATTTCAGGTATTTCATGAGTCCTCTGAAGCCCATCCAAATTCCTCTAAGGTTAAGATCCCTGGATTACAGACTAATAGTTTGTTGGCATTTTGTTGGGTTGTTTGTTGTTGTTGTTTTGTTTTGCCGTATTGTTTTCTTTCTTTCTTGTTTTCTTTCTTTCTTTCTTTCTTTCTTTCTTTCTTTCTTTCTTTCCTTTTTTCCTCCTTCCTTTCTTTCTCCTTCCTTCCTTCCTTCTTTCCATCCTTCCTTCCTTTCTTTCTTGTGGCTCATGTTATGCCACAAACTCTCCTAAGTCCTTCATTGTCCTGTGAACTTCTGCTTCACCCAGGAGACTTTGTGGGGACCCACAGGCTCAGAAAGGGTGCATGGCATAGTGCAATTATGTGCAATGGGAGAGATTCCTTGCTCTACAGAAAGGTGAGTTACTTTGTTTGATGCACCTCTGTGATATCATTGTCTTCTAGGTAGATAGTTCTGTGTAGCTCTGTGAGAGTCTTTTTCCTGGCAGCACAGAGTTTGGGAGGAAACACAAGATTCTAGGTCAAACGTTTGAATTCAACCCCAGCAGTACCACTTTTCAGCCATGTAGAGCTGGGCAAGTCACTTAATCTCTCTAATTTTTAATCTCCTCCTCTGTGTAATGGAGCTGATACATGACCACCTCACATTACCTCCATTTGGGAGCTTAAGTAAAGTAACAAAAGAAAACGGAGGGCAGAGAACCACAAGATAAAGGATTTTGTAAACCAGAAAACAAATGATCATTAATATTATTGTTGTTCTTGTAATGATATTGTTATTGAAAATCAGACCTGTATCTTCACTCTTGGCTCTACAGAGCAACAGACAGGTGTGAGAGCCCATTCCTAATCTGACTTCCAGTTTTCTCATCTATTTTGAATTTAAATAACATAGCACAGGCAGTGTCTTTCCAAAACTGTGGGACTTCTCCTGAGCAATTCTTAGCCTCTGATCTGCAGCTATGATACAATCAGTTAGAGGGCCTTATACATACACACACCTTCACTCCACAGAAATGTAGATAAAGCCACTAGACATTTTTAAAAACTAGATTTTAATTGTTTTTCTTGGACATTTTTAAACATTTTATGTATTTATTCATGAAAGACACAGAGAGAGGCAGAGAAATAGACAGAGGGAGAACTAGGCTTCCTGCTAGGAGCCCGATGTGGGACTTGATCCTGAGACTTCGGGATCATGTGCTGAGCCAAAGGCAGACACTCAACCACTGAACCACCCAGGCGTCCCAGGAACATCTTGAAAACACCTTTGCCAATGGTGTAAGGTTCTTTGGTGGCAAGTAGCAGAAACAAACACTAATTGCCTAAACTTCTGGTTGAGAAATTTCCTTCAAGATATGGCAGGGTTCTATGGATCATATGATTGGGCCTGATCTGGGGGCAGTTGGGACCCTCAGAACCCTGCCTGTTTATCTGTGTAGTGTGCTCTTGTGACTCCTGGCTCTTTCTCTCAGATCACTTCCTGAATCTGGGGTCCAATGGCAGGCCGAATGTGGCTGCACCCAATGCCTGGCCTGATACATTTACACCCAGCACCATAAACAGACCCAATCTACCTCCTTTTCCCAATTCCACATCCCTTCAATCAGAAAAGGGAGTCTGGTTGGCCTGAGTTGTATCATGGGCATGTTAGAATTCGAAAGGATCCCAACATCTCCAACTCTATTCCCTTCAATGTCTCTGGCCTTTGTACTCTTCGACCCTATAAGAAGGAGTTCTTGACTTGTTTTGATTTAGCCTAACATTCATTAAGGTTGGGGTACTTGGTACAGTCAGTATGGAGGTGTAGTTGCTCCTTTAAGAATGAAGAAAAGACATAAGCAGCCTCTGAGAAGGGTTCTGCCCTGCAGGAACAAGGGCAGGGGGGCAGAGATGTCTGTGGTCTTGACCAGATGCTGGGCCAGGCTGGAGAGGGAGACATATGGAGCAGAGACCCACTATATACAAACCACACATGATTTTATGGGAAAAGAAAAGATGTATGAGACTGTCACTCTCCTCTGTGGTTGTGACCAGAAAATAGGCCCTGTCTTCATGTCCTTGTGAATGTCGCCAGACACAATATGGCAATGAAGTTGGAGCCTTGAATCAAGCTTTCTCTTGGGACTGGACACCAAAAGGCCTTCCTCCCTGGGTGGGCACAAGCCTCACTGCTGAGATAGATAGATGGATAGATAGATAGATAGATGGATAGATAGATAGATAGATAGATAGATAGATAGATAGATAGACAGACATGAACACTGGGTCTGCCACACACTTCATTTATAGCATTTTGCCTTGTGCACACTGGACACCAAAGACTAGTCTTTTCACATCTGGTGTACAGTTCTTGGATGAGGACTAAACTCTTGTATGGCCTACAGCACCCTGAATGATCTAGCCCCTGCCTTCCCTTCCAGGAGCAAATCCAGCCATTTTTCTGCCCACTCAGCTCTGTGTACTCAAGACCTGCTTGCTGTCCTTCCAATCCCAAGAGGCTCAGCTCTCTTCCATCTCAGAGTATTGGGCATGTTCTCTGCTGCATGTGGCCCATTCTTCCTTGCTCTCCTCTTTCTTCATTTAGATGACTCCTAATTCTCACTCTCAATACAAATGTTTCATTGACAGGGAGGGCTTTCTGGGCCCCAGTCCAGAGAAGCTGTGTGTTATCAGAACTCCCACTGCCTTTTCCACAGTACATATCAGCTTATGATTTTATATCTCTGTGATTATTTGATGAAAATTCATCTCCACATTAGAACACAAGCTCCATGAGGACAGGCTCTTTGCTATTTTGCCTGCCACACGATGTAATATATTCATTTATTATATGGCACAATTAATATCGTACAATGGTTAAAAATTCTGACTCTGGAGAGGCACTGCCTAAGTTCTAATCTCACCTGTACCACATAATAGGTGAGTCTCAGTATCCTCATCTCTAACATGGGTATAATAAAAGTACCTACTCTCGTAGTATATTGTGAGAAATAAATTTGTTCATACATGCAAATTGCTTAGAACAGCACCTGCCAAACAGTTTTCACTTAATAAATATGAACACTAAATTAAGAGCAAAAAATCTGAGAGAAACTTTTCTAACAGAAAGAGTGACAATGCCCCATTTTGGATTCAAAGAAAGGAGATACCACTTTCTACATCTTGAGTCTAAACTATGTCCTCCAATTTGAATCCAGCAGATTCTGGATGTTTGTCAAACTTCTAATATTAAGTTAGAGTGCTTAGTCTTCTAGCAAAGACCTCACAGAGTGCATAAACAGTACACTCACGGGAAAGCTCACTGTGATTGGAGAAACGAGCCCATCCGTGTTTATACAAATGATAAATTCTAAGATAAGACCATAATGTTGTTTGGTGTAGCAAGTGGCAGCTAGGATTCAAATGCCTCTAAACGGGAATCAGATGAAGGTGAGTTTGCAAGCATGCAGTCAGCTTTTTCCCAATTGAAGGGTAATATTAAAATAATTTGTCACTCAACATGGTTGAGTGTGGTTGATCTTCTTACCACACATATTCCTCCAGTTTGTTTCTTCAGGAAGCAAGGCAGAGTCATGGAGAAATACAATGAACTTATTGACAACTTGGGCTCTCCCTCAGGAAATTGGCTTGTTTTCTTCTTTTGGCCCCTTCTGGGCCATGGGAAGAACTAGAAATGTTGTCTTCTTATTCCTTGATAAAATCTCCAAACTTCTTTTCAATATGTTTTTTACTGAGTCACAACCGTGTGACAAACTTTGACATGCTTCCTGTTCTAAAGGCCTTTGCCACAGACTGATCCAGGGGTTGGAACAGTTCATGGCACTTGTATGACCTCGTTAGGCTGCTATAGAGCCAAGGAATGGGTGAACGAGGGGCTCAGTTAAAACTGGGATTAAATACATAGTTGAATGCTTTCTCTCCAATTCCCATTCCTGCTTTTTCCTTATACCTTTTGTTTTTCTTACTACTTACAGGCCTTTCCACGTAGCAGAAGCATGCCTGTTGACATTCCCCAAGCTTAATCACGTGCAGCTTTACCCACCTCCAATAGAATGGCTTTCTTATCTAAAAGCTCTAGGCCAAATTTCCCAGAGCAGGGTTCTGATTGGCCAACTTAGGTCATGTGGCTCTCTGGGGGCCAATCAACTCTGACAGGTAAAATATTGTGAACCATAGGTAGGGATGTAGTGTGGAAATGATGGGCAGACAAAACAATGTGTCTGGCCAATGCATTCACGTACTCCTCTTCTTTTCAGTTTCCACTGTGGTCCTTATCACCTCTACCCTCCCAACACTAGAGATGACATTGACGAAGTGAAATGAGAGGAGTCAGACCCTGCATGTCTGCTATGGTATACATCAAAGACATCTGTGTGAAGCACCCAGATTCTTTCTGAGCTTCTTTCCCCATATGATTAAAGCTAGCTCATGGTCTTAGATTCATAACATCCAGAGAGCTCCAGCTGGTTTTTTCTTTTCCCCTCTTCCTCTACATCTCTGGGAGAGATTGCTAATTATAAGGAAATAAAAGAAGCTAACTCTCTGCTGGAATCATGGGCAGATATGAACTATATTTTAAACAACTGTTGTTGTATTCCCCCAAACATTCCCTTTTGGGATATTTTCCATAAAAGGAAAAAAGGAGGACTTTAGAGAAAGAGTAGAGGGGAAATAAATATTAAATGGGAGGATTTCAGGCATCATCAGCAGGCAGGTGGTGGTGACAAGTAAAGGACAGAACTCTCCAGTCAGGCCTCAAATCACAGTGGAACAGGAAGACTAAAGGGAGATTGCACTGGAACAGGACAGCTGGTGGAATGTTTCAGAGTAATCTTTTTTGGGAGGCAGGGTGCTGGTACAATAAGATTAATTGCTACTCCACCTCTCAGTACTAAAATGTCACATCAAATACAAATTGTGGCCTGTATTTTGTAGCTGAATAAATGCAAGCACTTCCGACTCTTAAGATGAAGGAAATCAATCTGGTAGATGGGTTCATTTTGCAGATGTAATTAAAGAGCCCACAATGAGCTTCTACTCAGGGAATCAAATTTTTTTTTTGTTTCTATTTACTTTTGATTAGGAACCAGACATTTTATAACTCTGTTAAGTTAGAGAAAAATGATCAAATACAATGATTTTCTCTTCTGTCTGATTTAAAAAAAAATCCAGAAATTTATGGTTTTATTGTCCTTAAGGACATTCATCATTTTTGTATCCAGTTGAACAGTCTTATCTCAGCATTACTTAGTTTTTCCATTCCCTACAAGATCCCAGTTTTTCCTACCATCTTTGGGACTTGCTTTGTCATTCTTGTAGTGCTTTCATGAATACATTACTTGTATCCATGGTATTCTCTCATGAATACATGAAACCTCGACAAGTGATCACTGTTTGTACAAAAATGATGTTTTAACATGTTAACAATAAGGACTCAGTTTCCCTCGGGGCTCCAACTTTCCATGCTGGCTTCTTTTCAAGTTCCTTGCCAGTTTTTTCCAAAGGTAGATTCTGGGACTCTTCCCAGAGATTCTGATTCGGTGAAATCTTGAGGAATAAGTATTTTTTTTAACGTTCATGTGATTCTAATACATTGTTAAATTTGACTCACTGTGCCTTGGTTAATATTAATAATAATATTAATACTAAAACCATTACATTTATCACATCAGATCACAGTAATAACAACTATTGAGTCCTTACTGATTAATCAGCCCCTGCGCTAAATGCACTTCATATACATTGTGCCATTAATCTTACCTAATCCCTCTCTGAACCCTAGAGATAAAGAGATCCCTTGCAAAGCGACACTAGTTTTGTTAAGGCTACTGGGCTAGATACTAGAATACAAAAAGAATGCCTTCTAAAGTGAAAATAACAACAGCTGATCTTAATCAAGCTCTTTCTCTGTCAAGGTCATTACTAAGGAATTCACACTTGGTGCCCATCCCTCAGCCTCACACTGAAATCCAGTGCTCTTGTATGACCCATCAGTTCATTAACTCATTCAAACAGCATTTGTCAAACTTCTACTGTGTTCTAGTTACTGTGTTAGGGACACCAGGGACACCAGTTACTGCCTTAGGGACGCCAGTACCTCATCATTAAGAAGCTTATTATCATGCTTACAAGGCCAGGAATTACTTTTTATTCAATAATCAGGCCCTGACCAACATGAGTACTTTTGAACTATACTCCAGCATTTACCTAGGATTATGATCTCCTAAATTAATGACCTTGGATGATAATCATTGCAGAGAGATCTGTCAAGCTGACTGCTTCAAGTTAGACCAAAATGAGGTTCTACCAATCTTTGCAAACCCCAACATTTCTCTGTCAAATGAAGGTTCAGATTAAGTCTTTTAGAGTAAAGAAGGAGTTACATGGTACAGGGGGCTGCAGATCCCAAGGGTTCATGGGTACAATCCAGGAGGCCTCTCAAGATGGCTGGGAAAAACTGCATCTGTATTTTTATTGACCTCTAACAGAAATTACCCTTTCCTTCAATTATGCATATAGGTAATAAGCCACAACAGTATTTGTGAAATCAGTGACTTGGTCATCAGTACAGATATTTTTCATATGATATTAGTTCTTGTAGGTATCTCTCTCTCTCTCTCTCTCTCTTTTTTTTTTTTTTTTTGAAAGAGAGGAAAAGAGAGAGAATATGAGTGGGGGTTGTTGCAGAGTGAGAGAGAGAAGCAGACTTTCCACTGAGCAGGGAACCCAATTCGGGGCTCGATCCCAGGACTCTGAGATCATGGTCTGAGCTGAAGACAGACCCTTAATTGACTGAGCCACCTGAGACTGAGCCACCTGAGCACCCTGTAGGTATCTCTTAATATCATTTATACTTATCACCACTTCCATATTATGTTTATTATATTTGCAGCTAGATCTTGGTATTTAATGCATGAATAAAGAACTATACACATTGCTATATCACAAATCTGTGTTTTAAATATTTTGATAACTGGGGGCGCCTGGGTGGCTCAGTCATTTAAGCATCCAAGTCTTGATTTCAGCTCAGGTCATGATCTCAGGGTTGTGAGACTGAGTCCTGCATCAGGCTTAATGCTCTCTCTCTTCCTTTCCTTCTGCCCCAACCCTCAACTCCCAGCTCACTCTGTCCCTCAAAAATAAATAAATGAATAAATGAATGAATAAATAAATATTTTGATGACTATGTTTCCACATAATTGGCTTCCTTTGTAATCCTGAATTTTTTTATGCGTTTGAAAACATTATTTTAGGGGCACCTGAGTGAATCAGTGGTTGAACGTCTGCCTTTGGCTCAGGGTGTGATCCCGGGGTCCTGAGATCAAGTCCTGCATCAGGCTCCCCACAGGGAAGTCTTCTCCCTCTGCTTATGTCTTTGCCTCTCTCTCTGTCTCTCATGAATAAATAAATAAAATCTTTTTAAAAAACAAAAAAAAAAACAACCATTATTTTAAGAAGGAAATCCATAGGCTACACACACATACACACACAGACACATACACAAAAACATGCAAACGTTAAGCATGTGTATATACGTCACATTCTCTGCTCTCAGCCCCATGATGGATGCTAGGCAATATAGAGAAATATCAGAGAATTGGTGTCTACCAAAGAGATATCTCAATACCATCATGATTACCTAAATTCATAAATGCCACCACGTGGAGCAGGGAGGAATCCCAGTATGCAAACTCAGGTATCCAAGAAGTTAAACTGTGGTTTTTTTTTTTTTAATTACTTAATTCCTATTATGAGCCTCTTTCCATCAGGAGGGCAGAGTCTAGGATCTTTCAGTTCAGGGTAAAGAAGATCCTTTTGAGGGTCGTGACTGTTTTCCAGTGTGGAGTGGAGTGTCTGGTCCTTATGGGATGGGTTTTATGCGCCCACATCCCCCTCTTCTTTGATGCCTTCAGCCCTGAGAGATCTCAGTTCTTGTATTGCAGGAGGCTTCTTGGTGGCACTTCTTCCTGACCCAGGGCTCCTCCGGTGTGGTCCCTGATTGCTGAGCCCTGCCGGGTGTGTGAGAAAGAAACAGCCTGCTCTTCCCAAGCCATGCCTAGAGCTCTGGCCTTTTCTGTCAATACAGAATACGTTTTCCTGCAAGGACCACATAGCATTTCTGCTCTGTGGTCTCCCCTTTCCCCAGGGCACAGCCAGAAGCTGAGTTAGTAACTTCTCTCAGATACCCCAAACCTTCCAGCCTTTTATTACCCCCGTTCCTATTAGTTCTGAAGATCCTGTGGTTTGGTGACCATGTATCTGAAATGTGTGTCCAGTAACTGCGCTTGGGCAGCAGTGGGAGAGCGTGAGGGAGAGGGGGAGCCATTTTCGCAGAATCCACCTGGATTTAAGCTTCCTTACAGCCTTGCTCCTCCTCACACTCAATTTGAGTAACTTCTTAGTCTGGGAGGCTAGGAGGCTTTGCTCCTACCCTATGCTTGTTTTCTCCCTCACATCCTACAATCTGAAAGCAGAAGCATAGTATTAAAAATTCAAAAGCCTTTGCTCTGTGTCTGCTTCTCCCAGAAGCAATCCCTTGGCTTGGTGGCTGACTTAGGGAACCCTGCGTGAAGGGGTTCCCAGGGAGCACGAGGGACAGCATATCAGGTAATTGCCAATAGTTTTCCACCACAGAAACACACAAAGTCACATATCAAATGTGTGAACTATAATTGAAATAAATGGATCCATTCTCCCTGTTGAAGAGAAATCCCATAAATAAGTAGAAACAAAAAAACGATGTTTTAAAAGACATGGATGCTGGTGTTTGGAGAAGCTCGGTCTGTAGCCAAATCACTCGCTTCTGTGCGCTCTGTTCTCATGTTATGGGAATCAAAACAGGGCTCTGTTAAATAAAATTGTACAATAAAATTGTAATAAGTTCTGAGTAAGGCCCCAGCTCGTATGAGTTTGCCTCTCCTGTGTTCCTACAACACCCAGGGTAAACATCTATCTTAACTCGGGGAAAACCCTGCAGAAGAAGGCACTAAAGAACGAGCAGTGAGGAAGATCAAGCCACGTGGAACCTAGACTTTGAGGGAGAGGAAATGGGGGGGAAGGGGCGTTCCTTCTATAGCAAAAGACAACAAACCAGTGTGTGTCTGTGGGGTGGGGGCCAGGCCAAGCCCCTGTGATACTGATTGGCTGCTTCTATCTGGGTCTGTGCACTAGGTCAATCCTGGTCTTGGTCAACACGGAGGCCAAGCATCTGCCCCAAGACCAGCGTCCAGCTGCCCATGCTGCAAACATGATGGATCAAGTTGGGATTATGGCTTCTAAGTCGAGTTTGCATTTTCCACAGGCTTAACAGCCAGGCCAAGGACACCGTAATTTAATACTTTATTATTTGTTAATCTTTCAGCCTCATGTGACTAAGCTCATAGAGGGCACAAACCAGGCTTTACTCAATTCCACACGCCGGCATTCCACGCCAGGAGGCACATAGAACGTGCTCAGTAATATCAACTCCCCAAGGTTGACTGAGCAATTCTTTGGGCATGGTTTTGGGCTTATGCTTGAAAGGCACTATCCCATTTCCTCCTCCTGAAGAGCCTCTGAGGTACAGACAGCATGTGAGGGAGAACTAAACACATCATGTCAAGTCATGCACCTGATATGTGGCAGGGCCAAGACTTGATTCAGGAGTGGCTGACACGTGAGGCCTAACTTCTAAACACCTGCAATGCTGAAGAGAAAGCATTCTCTTCACCAGGCCTCTGGAGGTTGTTGTCTCAATGTCCAGAGCAGCTGTAGCCAAAATAAGTATGGACTGTAGGATTTGAGTTTCCATGGTTGTAGGGCCTGGCAGGATTTCTGAGTACCATAAAGCCCAGAGGTAAGAGCCTGAGCTTTTCTGTGAAAAGGTAAATCCAGAGATAGTTAGATTTGTATTCAGAGGCCTCTTTTCCAAAGAGTCCACATAGAGCTCAACATGCAGCTGCAAGAAAACCCACCCAAACAGCAACACCACCCGAGTACAGCAGGCATCCCAAGTTCACTGCATTTTCCTGGGGACAGCCCTTGGGCTCTGGTTTCCTCAGTTGGAAAAGAAGGGGCTCATGGTTCTTGTTGTGATTCTCCATGTCTGGACTGGCAACTGAGGTTTTCAAACACAATTTTCAGGTTTCTGTTCAACAGAGTTTTTATTTCAGCAGTTCTGAGGCCAAGTCCAGGAGTCTGTATTTTTTAAAAGATTTTATATATTTATTTGAGAAGCAGAGTGGGGGAGAGAAAGAGAAAGAGAGGGAGAGAATGAATGAGCAGGGGGAGAGGCAGGGGGAGAGGGAGAAGCAGACTCCCTGCTGAGTAGGGCCTTGATCTTAGGACTCTGAGATCATGACCGGAGCCAAAGGCAGACTCTTAACCAATTGAGCCACCCGGGGGGCCCCTGGGTGATGATTCTAATGCTTGGCCTTGTTGTGGAAACACCAGTCTGGATCATTTCATTGGTCCCTTCCTGAGTGGACTACCCATTTCAGTGATTAAATTCATGAGTATTACCAGATGGGTTTAGGGTGCTATGGAATGTTTTAGAGGTGTTTGTGGATGGACACTAGGGAAGATATTTAGTGGAAAGGCAGTGACCCTTCAGAGTGGGCAACTATTGCTTTTGCCTGCCCAGTTTAATTTCCCTTCTTCTGAAAATGATACCTTGACGCTCCTCTTAGAAACCACTACATTTCTAATTCTTCATCTGTATGTTTTGGGTGGTATTAAACCTACCCTCCTCTACACTTCAGGAGTCAGCAGGGGTTATCCTTACTTGAACAAACAGAGGAGGCCTGGGATTCAGGAGAGGAATTTGTGACTGAGTCTCAGCATTTTTGATGGCTTGCTTCCAAAGCTGGGCACTGTTATCTTAGAGCTGTTGGTAGCTTTCTTCTCTGATGGCAGGGAGGATGCATGGTAGAAAAAATGAGACCAACACATAGAAGATAGACATTATAAGTAAACCTGTAAAAGTACAAACTACTAAGTTTTAAACAAGGATGAATTTTATTAAAGATTGAATTTCTGTCAGTAAATGACACCATGGATGCATTTAATAGAAGGCTGGCAGGATGTGAGAAGGCATTTATAATGTGTATGTGTGTGGGGGGATATTTAAAATATACAAGGAACTTCTGAAATCAAGGACAAAAATATTGCAAATGGACACAGGATGTGACTAGGACATTTATGGAAAAGGAAGCTTGAAAAACTAACTAGGCTCTGATGACTGCTAAAGATCATGGTGATAAGAGAAGTTCAAACTAAAACAACTACAGATAAGTTTATATCCACTAAGTTGGCAGAAATCAGGAAGCTGGATATTGCTAAAGGTTGGGTCATTTCTCCCAAGAAATGTAGAATATAAGAATATCCATATAATGTTGGGGTGGGGGTGGGGGGCGGGTTGAGCACTGCAACTCTCTGGGAGCAATTTAACTCTACTTGATTAATTTAGTTCTACACAAACCCTAAACCCAGTGACACAGCAATGCTTTTATAAGGTCTGCATACCAGTGGGGTTCACTCCCAGGCCCACAAAAGACATGTTTTGGGCTTTCATAGAAATGCTGTCTTCAGGGGTGCCTGGGTGGCTCAATGGTTGAGCGTCTGCCTTTGGCTCAGGTCCTGATCCCAAGATCTGGTATTGAGTCCCGTATCGGGCTCCCCATGAGGAGCCTGCTTCTCTCTCTGCCTGCGTCTCTGCTTCTCTCATGAATCAATAAATAAAATCTTAAAAAAAAAAAAAAGGAAAGAAAGAAATACTGTCTTTAGTGGAAGTGCCAAACACTAGGAGGAGGAGTGAAGAAATGTGACAGAACCACACCATAGATTATTTTTTTTAAATTTTTTTATTATTATTTATTTATGATAGTTACAGAGAGAGAGAGAGAGAGAGAGGCAGAGACACAGGCAGAGGGAGAAGCAGGCTCCATGCACCGGGAGCCCGATGTGGGATTCGATCCCGGGTCTCCAGGATCGCGCCCTGGGCCAAAGGCAGGCGCCGAACCGCTGCACCACCCAGGGATCCCCACACCATAGATTATTATGGAGCAGTCAGGAAAAAAAAAAAAAAAAAAAAGGAGAACACATATAGGAGAAAAGGAGAGGAAAGCAAGAAAAAGGAGCAAACAGAGTAAGATTTATAACCAAGTACTATTTGCATAAATTAAAATTACATGCACGCAAAACAATATATATTTTTGAAACAGCATATTCAAATAAAAGTATATATACATTAGACATATTAGAATGATGCCCAAAGAGCATCCCTGCTCCCATGGACTTTAAGCAAAAAAGCAAACAAATAAATATCAGATAATGTTGATAAGTGCAACTGAGTAAGGGAAGGGCTAAGGTGTAGGCCAGGAGAGATAGGGAGCCACTGATGAGGCTCTGAAACTCTTCTCAGCAGAAGCTAAGCCAGAGGGAACCAGAGGTAAGGGAATAGACCAGAGCACCTGGACTCGGATGTTAGGGAGTATTTTTCTTTGGCAGCTAAGAAAATCACAAAAAAATGACCAAACCTCAGAGAAGTAAGTCATTAAGGGTATTATCAATAGTTGTTGCTCAGACCAAGATGGCACAAGGATCTCAAGGCCACAAGCTCCCTGGTCAAGTTTTCGATGAAAGATGGGCCCTAAAAGCCCTCTGTGGCAACCCGTTGGGGATCCCTCTCACTTGAGGGAGCTTTCTCTTTCCTTTCTGTTTTCACTTTCTCTTAATAAACTTCCACTTCCCTTCACCCCATTGTGTCCCTGAGATTCATTCTCTGACCCCAGGAGACCAGTACCCTGCGATTCTGCAACACAATGAAGGAAAAAAACAAGCAAACCAACCAAACCAAGTGTCCAGAGAAAGACTAGTGAGAGAGATCTCCTTTGCATTGAGTGGATAGGTCAGGGAAGACTCCTCTGAGGGACTAGTACTTTCATTGCAATGTCACCTAGGGGTAGTATTTGGGCCAATTGATCGGGAACAGCACCTGAATGGAAGAAAAGCCTCGAGGAAAGCTCTGAGGTAGGAAAGAATTGAATGTTCAAAGAACTGAAGGTAGCCCGTATGAGGTGACCCAAGAAGACAAAGTCCCTTTCCTTGAGAGCTCCTGAGTTTCAGTGTGGGGTGTGTGTGTGTCAAGGTGGGGAACCAAACCAGAACCGCCAGAGCTCAGGTTGGGAGGCATCCAAGAGTTGTTAGCACTGGCAGGCAGCAGACTATTCCCCTGGTAGCACTGTGTTAATGCCACATAATTAGCCCGAGCTGTAAATCCACTCTTCCTGTGCACAGTCATTATGAGGAGGAAGGGTAACACTTCATCCATGTAAACCTCCTTTCAGCTTTGTGGCAAGCAGAGCGCCTTTGGAAGGAAATGCTCTGCGACCTTAACCTGAGGCCCCTGTGTGGGATTCATACAGTACCCTGCTCCTGAGGCTCTGCTGTAAACCCTCTCCAAATCAGTAGTCTGAATAGATGGAGGCGGTGTGGGTAAGTGGGTAAGGGTTCAAACTTTGGGATTGGATAAGTCTCTCTTTTCAAAGTGGCAGCCTCAGTCCAATGCTCAGAAGTTGCTCATTGTATCTGTGGGATGGACAAGTGAATAGCAGACTCTCTGGAAAGCAGAATGCTGAGAGAGAAGCCCATGATACAGTTCGGCTACATACACCTCTGCTGTTTCTCTCTCTCCCCACGCCCCCCACCGTGCCCACCCCCCTGCACATAGAAGCACACACACATGCCAAAGCCATAGAGAAAAGCAAAGTGGGACAGGAGGAAACATCAAAATGTTGGCAGTAAAAAAAAAAAAAATGTTGGCAGTAATTATATATATTGGGTGAAGGGTCAATGGGTGAATTGCATCCACATTTTTCTTTCTGATATTTAATACATATTTGCCTAACTTCTACTTTTCGTGTAACTTTCGTCAACATAATACATGTTTTTTAATTGAAAGAAGTCATTTATAAAGGGAAGACAAGAATGCTGCTTAAAATGGCCCTGTCACCCCCTTTAGGGGCATGAACCACTTTCATATGCTTTTGATGACTAATGGTTATGTGTATTTCCACCTATAGCTATATCCCCCTGAGATCTGATTTTGAATATGTAAAGATTGAGCTGGAGCATGGTTTCAGGTGGAGTCGAAGCTAAGATTGCTGTGCATGAGGGAACAATAAGATACATAAGTGAGTCTGTGCTTGCATCTGGGGAGAGAGGGGCCCGAGCAAAGCAGCAGGAGGCAGACTGCAAAAAGAAAAATGACCACTGAGAAATCTCCCTATGATGGGGATCTTGGAAACTGTTGAAAATAGCCATATCTAGGTTTCCATGTGAACTGCTTGTAACAAAATATCTCACATGGGCCAGGCCGTGTCCTTGGGGCTAGGGCGATGATAGGAAAAGGAAAGACAAGGGACACCTGGGTGGCTCAGTGGTTGAGCGTCTGCCTTTGGCCCAGGGTGTGATCTTGGGGTCCTGGGATCAAGTCCCGCATCCAGCTCCCTGCAGGGAGCTTGCTTCTCCCTCTGCCACTGTCTCTGCCTCTCTCTGTGTGTCTGTCATGAATAAATAAATAAAACCTTAAAAGAGAGAGAGAGAGAGAGAGACAAGACCTCTCTTTCTATGAACTTGACGTTCTGGGGAGGGGTTCATAATAATAACTTGGATTCATAGAGTACTTAACTATGTGCCAAGCACTGTTGTCAATGCCTCACATGTGGTAGGTCCTCATAACAATCCTATGAGCTCCTTGCATTGCAGATACAAAGCTTTTTTGCAAAGAACCAAGTTAAATAACTTGCCCAAGACCCCTTAGCCAGTAAACCATGAGGTTGGGATTAGAACCCACAGAGTGTGGTTATAGGGCTCATCCACAAACACAGTGACAGGTTATAATAATTCCCAGACCAGGAAACCAAGGCTACTACTTATATGGAGAAAGCAGACAAGGGCAAAGCAGGCAGTTCACAGTACAGTTTCTCAGTAGAGACCAGATGGAAGGATAAGGGAAACTGCAATGCCTTCCACCCCACCTTGCACAGAGTATCTTTTGCATGAGATCCTAAAGCCGCTTTCTGAAGAGGCATTAATACAAACTGGCACAATAGAAAGTGATACAGTATTAAGCAGGTTTTTTAGGGTTCCAAATTCATGCCCACAATATACAATATACTTTTTAAAAGCAAGAAAATAAGCCTATTTTTGACAGGGAAGCATGAATATTAACATTGCCCATTCATGAATGATCATTGCTAAGTGGAAAATTATTCTAATAACTTACATTGTTCCACAGTTATCAGGACTAAGTGGCTGGTGAGACAAAGCTTTGGCTTTCCAAATGAGGTGCATTCCAAACTATCGCCTTGGATTTTCTGATCAAAGGCTTTTGGTGGATTTGATGTATTTGCAGACGTACGTCCCTTGCTTCCATCCCCCTGCTTCTGAATGAGCCCCTATACTTGGTGAGTAATACTCCAGAAATACACCAGAAACCTTTTGCTGATGTTCTTTGAGAGACCTCTGTACTGTGGAGTCTCCTGTCTCCTGTCTGCCTCTCTTCCCTGCCCCTCCTTCTTCCTTCCCTTTGAACATCCACAGCTCCCTGATGGCCAGAATTAGATCATAGCAAGGTGGCCATATGCTTTCAATCAAATCTTTTCTTTAACCTTTGCAATGATTCTTTTATATTAACTATTGTTGCATTGCAAATTACACTGAAATGGAGTGGCTTAGAACAACACATATTTATAATCTCAGAGTTACTATGGAACCCATATCAGGCATTTGGTAGCAGCTCATCTGGGTGGTTCTGTTTCAGGGTCTTCCATGAGGTGGCAGCCAAGATGTTGGCTGGGGCTGCTGTCGTCTGAAGGCTTGACTGTGGCTGGTAGATCCGAGGTGGCTGACTCACATGGCTTTTGGAAAAAGCATCAGTTCCTCACTGGCTGACAGGAAATCTCAGTTCTTCATCATGTGGACCTCTCCACAGGGCTGTCTGAGCATCTTCATGAGCCACCCAAGAGAGCACGACAGAAGCCACAGTCTTATAGGATCGGGCCTCAGAAGTCATAGAGCGTCGTTTCACAGTATCTTAGTTACACAAGTTAGCCCTTTTCAGTGGAAACGGGGACTACTGAGGGTATGTAGTCTCAGGGAGGTCATCTTGGCGTCAACTATCACACCAGTGAAAGGCATGTGTTTAGTCTCTGACTTAAACATTTGGAAGCATAGAGAAAGAAAACAAACCTGCCTAAAATGAGAATCAGCTAGCACAGGCATTTCAATGTGGTGGTAGAGTCAATTTACTCTCAGTTATTTGTGGATGAACTATCCATTTTGAAGACTGTCACAGTGATTATCAAGATGATCAGATCTATTGCAGTTAGCAGCATTTTTATTTATAATCCCATTTATGATATTTTTACTGTGTGTTAGTCCTTGGCCTCGGGACTTTACTTACCTTTAATCTTCACAATAATCCTGTGAGGTTGGTATTATTAGCCCTGCTTTACCGATAAGGAAACAGACTTAGAATGAGTCTCCAGATTACAAATGTTGCTAAAGATCACCCAATATAAACATTTAACAGAAGGGACTTAAGAGTCTGAAGTTTAAGAAACTCTTCTGGAGTCCACAGTCAACCAGTGGCTGAGTTCAGACTGAAACACTGGCCTCTGGAGTCTGGAAGAAACTTTCTTTCTATTAGGGCAACAGAGGGCAGCTTTTGCATGATTTTTTTTCCCCCTAAACGAAAGGTCAGAACTCTGACAAGGTATTTAGCCCCTGGGAGCCCGTTAAAATGGGCACAACATTAGAATTTATCTCGCCGAGTGTTGTAAGGGTTACCTAAGCCAATGAATGTAAAGTGCCACATGCAGTGCTTAAGAATAC
Source organism: Vulpes lagopus (assembly GCF_018345385.1). Classification (NCBI taxonomy): domain Eukaryota; kingdom Metazoa; phylum Chordata; class Mammalia; order Carnivora; family Canidae; genus Vulpes; species Vulpes lagopus. The sequence goes on from NC_054831.1 coordinate 88,259,471, forward strand.
CAAGGACAGACCCTATGGTTGCTTCCGCTATCCCCACCACTGTTGTCATTTGTCTCAGGCTACTTGGAATGCTACAAGAAAATGACACAGACTTGGTGGTTTATAAACAATAGAAGTTGATTTCTCACAGTTCCGGAGGCTAGAAATCCAAGATGATGGTGCCAGCATGATCACGTAAGGTCTCTCTCCTGGGCTGCAGACTTTTTGCTATATTCTCACATGGTGGAAGGGGTTGGTGAGCTCCCTGGAGTCTCTTCTATAAGAGTTCTCATCCCACTCATGACCTAAGCACCTCCCAAAGGTGCCACCTCCTAATACATCACACTGGGCATTAAGATTTCAACATAGGAATTTTGAGAGGACACAAACATTCAGACCCTAGCAGTTTTATTAATTTATTAATAGGAAAACTAAACTGAGCACCTTGTCACTGAGCACCTTGATGGTAGGGATCATGCCTTGAACTCCACATCACCCGCCCTAATTAAATCAACCCAATGATATGGCGAAACTTACGATGGACCAGTCAGCCTCTTTTTATTCCAACTCTAATCTCTGAACCAAAGTGAGGAGTGTGTGCATGCTGCCAGTTGTATTTAAGATGATTGGTGGCACACGTTTTTGTATTGTAATAGTTATGCACTCATTTTAATAAATATTAGAAAAATACAACTAAAGATAAAAACCACTGATGTAATGGATAATGTTGCTTAGGATGAAGCCAAAAATAGGTCAATTTAAGGACAAATATTAAGTGGAGACCAGAAGTGGCAGCATGCCATTACAAGAATTGCAAAGATGGGTTACAAATGCACTTTGGGAGGCACTGATTTAACATACCCTGGAGATGACTGGGCTTGTTGGTTCAGAATAGTTTTATTCATTAGTAGCAATAGTCTTTTTAAAATTTCACTAGTATGCTCTCTGCTGAGATAGCTCAGTCAGCCTGTCTTTTACACATACCATCCGTGCCTCTCTCTTTTTTTCTAACTCTTGCTTATAAACCCATTCCCACTCTCCAGGTAAACTTGGATAACTCCCGCCGCCAGTCCTTTAAGTTTTGTCTAAGATATGGGTCTCATCAGAGAAGGAGGACTCTCTGTTACCTTTCCCACAGTCTTGCCAAGCATCCTCCTTAAAACTCCATTCCTGCACTTAGCCTTTTGTACAAGAAATAAGGATCATGTATCTCCATCTCCTACGCTTCTGGAGCTTCTCAAGGGCGAGGACCATGCCTTATTCATCTTTGCATCCCCAGCACCAAACATAGTGTGCTTGGCATAAGGAAGGCACTCAATGTTTGTCTGAAACGAGCTATGACTACAGGCTGCAAAAGAAATGAAAACAATGTTTCTTCGTGTTGACCCCTTGAAACTGGCTGCCTGTCCAATGCACAGGGGCAGTCAGGAAAGAGCTTCACAGCTATTCTGTTTTACTCAAGACCCTGGTGACTACTAAATATTTTTCAGCTTGTCAAATGTGGGAGAGGCGAGAGGTGAATATATTGAAGAAAGAGTAACATGTGTTCAGGCTCTAGAATGTGCAAACTTCTATTCTTTGGAACTGGTAACCTGGTTTGAACTTGCAACTTTTAATTGGGACAAAACCCTGAGGAAAAAAAAAATCCCTCCCATATGCAAATGATTCCATCTGTGATCCTGTTAAACATTCGTTAGTTCGGCAGAACCTTGCCAAACTGCCACATTATGTCTTCTTCTTGACAATTAACATTTGATCCAGCAGCAGAGGAATGGAGAAACAAATAGACTATGGACTCATTTTAACTAAAGTGGGTATTAAATAAAATGCAAACCTGCAAATTCATTAAGGTCCTGAAGAACTTGCCAGGAATCGCTATTCCCTCCAGTGTGATGAATCACTAGACTATGAACTTTCCATCAGGACAGAAAAGTATACTGGGGCTGGGGTGAACAGATGTGGATTCTATCTCCAAATTTGCTCTTGGGCAGGGCCTCTGGCAAAGCAATGAACCTACTTCAACTTGAGTTTCTTCCTTTATATTAAGAGTTTGAACTAGGCCCTCCTCAGGTCTTTCTAGTATAATTATTTATTAAGTACCGACATTGATAAGTATTTATTGAATACCCACCAGACACTGTTCTGGATATTTATAGGCAATAATTAGCGAGATAGACAACGTCCCTGTTCTACTAGAATTTGTTGTCTGGCGATGGAGGTCAGTATTAAACAAATGATTATGTATGATCATGTAAGTAACGACTTAAGGGTGGTTACACTGAGAGTGATGAAGGAGGGCAGGGTAGTGTGAGCATACCTGATTGGAAGGCCTTAGGATAGTCCCAGAAGTCAGGGAAAGCTTCCCCGAAGAAGTGATATTTGATGGCTGCTAACTGCAGGATGAGTAAGAGTGGCCCAGGGGAGGAACATGGGAAAGACTGGCCCAAGCAAAAGAAAGAAGCCAAGTGACTGAGGAAAAAGAGTAACTAGCAAGGGGCTGGACAGTCACATGAGCTGCATTCAGTCCATGCAGGACACTGTAGGCCACAGGAAGTTTTAGCTTCCTTCAGTGGCAACAGGAAGCCATCAATGCAGGTGATACAACTGGAGGTGAAAGACTCACAGTAACTCTGATTAAGAGAAGTTTCTAAAAAAAAAAAGAGAAGTTTCTCTTCTCTAACCTTATCTCCAAGTTGTGTTAGACCCTCATTTGCAAGATCTTAATTTGAATCTATGAAAATTAGTAAAGGGGAACCCTCACTAAAGTGGACTTGGGATACTAGAAAGTGAGCCTGGAAGGGTGAGATGAACCACTCAGTGTTGATAACAGGCCCCAACAGAAGAATGTCAGTAGGAAAAGTGATCAATTACAGGCTCCACCAGGGAAAGATGTACACTACATCCCCCACAGGTGGTCGACCATCCTGGGATCCAGCCAATGAGAAACTGTCATCACCCTGGACTCTTGCTTCTTTCCAATGAACTTTTGTCCAAAACAAGTCCTCCCATCTCCCTACTTCTTCCCCATAAAACAATGTTATTTTCCTATGTTTGTTGGAGTTGCCTACGGTTTTGCCATGGCTTCCTTGTCCCCGCTGTTCGCAAATAAACTCACTATGGCTAGCAAAATAACAGGCAATTTTATTTTTCAGGTTAACAAATTCTTCTGGATTAATAGTTATAAAAGCAATATTGTCATCTGAGGCTTCTCTTGGGTTCTTGAACAAATTCCACATGAGCTCATGGGCCTCTCACACTTGGGCAAGCTTTCTTTGCACATTATGACAATATTTTAGCAAAGAATATGCTGCCAGAAACTTTTGCAAACTCTCACCTGTGGGGTTACCACCCAGATGCTCTTAGGTAATATCACCTTGTGTAAGAGCAGACGTAGACAACGTTTTAAAGGAAGTCAGCACACGGTTTGCTATTTGGACTCCCTAAAGCTCATTTCCCCTATTTCTCTTCTTTTCTTTGTAAAGGATCTAATAGTTTCCATTTAGAAATTGAGGTGAATTTAAATCATGTGCTCTCTCTCTCTCTCTCACTCTCAGGGGCACTAGCATTCTAGATTTAACTCCTATTGTAGACTGGAAGACTTTGTACTCAAAAAGACTCTCAGAAATCAGTCAGTAGGTGGGGAAGAAATTGTGGTTGTTTGGGAGATGGAAGGCTGGGTTGAGAATCTTTTGAAGTGTGCTGTTACTTCAGGCACACGGCACACTAACCATGAAGAATATAGAAGCCATTTGGAAATTGGCTGCAGCAGTAATTCCTTAACAAATACTCAAGGATGTAGTTTTTTAAAATTCTATCTTAAATAAAAATATTGTGTCAGTTCTTTCTATATTTAAAAAATGCAATCTTTTCATAATGCACTGAATAATGCTATATATTGTTCACGTTCTTAAGGACTGAACATAACAAGCTGACCCAATTTTTGGACCTGAACTTCTCCTATTCTTCAGGATAGATTCAAGGCTCATAATCAACATAGCAATGAGACATTATTTGTCAATATGTTGTTCCTTTAACCATTTGATTTATAGCCAACCAATCAGTTCACACGAAAGAGACTGTGAGAAAAATGGGTAGTATAAAGTCTAGGGCCCTCAATTCATAGAAGGGCTATGGAGTTAGGAAAGTGGCTCACTGATAAGCTGAACAACAAGCCCACTGTGTGTGATGCTGTGTTTCACCATGGAGGTTGGCCAGTTAGCAATTAGTCAGGAAGGCGTGCTGGAGATTGCCGTAGTGAAAAGCTGCATGTTCAGATCATGGAGTGACAAGCAGAGGTGACCAAATCACCAAATTCTGCTGTCTGGGACCATACTGCAACAGTCTCTAAGACATATCTACATACAGAAAAAAAATGGTATAGCACAGTGTTTAACATAGATTTTGGATTCCAGCCTGACTGCTTCATTGCGGTGCGGCCCTGGACAATGTTATTTCCTTGTCCGTGCTTGAGCTTCCTTCACTGTAAAATAAAGATAATACCACTGAGGGCTGTGCGAGCAGTGCCAGATCTTGGGTGAGATGAATGGAAGAGGGGCGACACAACTCAGTAAGACAGATAAAAATTTTAATGTGATATTTCCTTAAAAACTCAAATTTAATGCTACAAATGCATAACGAATGAAACAGCACAAGAGTTGTTTCTATGACTGAATATTCTGGACTTATTATCTTTCTGAGGTTTCAGCGAAAGGATGTACAGTCACACACCCTGCCTTTTCTCCATGGCACTGTTCTGGCAGACATTTCTGACTTTTAGTATCGTTTGCCATTTAGAGAGTCAGAATTTTCAAACTCATCCAGTCTTGATACTGACATACTATTTACTTATGGTATTTTGTCTGTTTTACTTCTCTCACTAGAATTTTATCTCTGTAAAGACATGGTTTTTCTAAATACTTTTTATGTTGATATAATTCTAGATTTACAGAGAAGCTGCAGAGACAGTAGGAAGAATTGATGTACACCCTTCACCCAGATTCCCCTAATGTTAACACCTTATAACCACAGAACACTGATCAATACTAAGAAGTTAAGATCAGCACAAGACTGTTAACTAAACTGCAGACTTTGTTTTTATTATTATTATTTTTTAAGATTTTATTCATCCATTCATGAGAGACACAAAGAGAGAGAGAGAGAGAGGCAGAGACACAGGCAGAGAGAGAAACAGGCTCCATCCAAGGAGCCCGATGTGGGTGGGGCTCGATCTTGGGACTCTAGGATTACGCCGCGGGCTGAAGGCAGGCGCTCAACCGCTGAGCCACCCAGGCGTCCCTAAACTGCAGACTTTGTTTAGATTTCTCCACCTTTTCCATTAATGTGCTTTTTCTCTTTTAGGATCCACGATGCATTTAGTCATCCTGGTTCTTAATCTCCCCAGATCTGTGACAGTTTCTCTGTCTTTCCTTGTCTTTCCATGACCTTAGTAAATTTGAAGGGTCACATATTTTGTAGAATGTGCCTTACTTTGAGTTTGTCTGACATTTTCTCATGATTGGACTGGGGTTATGAATTTTAGGGAAAATAATACGTGATAAATGCATTTTTAAAATTTTATTTTGATCACTGATGTTTCATTAGCATCTAGAACAGTACCTGGAATACAGAGACGGTGAAATAGAATAAAGCAGAGAAAATAAAATACTTTGCCAATGATTTGAGATGGAATTTACATGCATCTACCTGATGATGTGTATATACATAGCTACAGCAATATAAAGTTTTTCTAAAGAAAATACTTGTAAAAGGCCGATGGCTTCCAAAGAAAATTAGTTGTCCTGAATAATCCACTTATCTTCTAAAGCAAGGTGGGAAATCAAGTTTTTAATTAATTCTAGGTCATTGACTGTCAGAAAAGAAACAGAAGACCCAAAAATGTAAGAAAGCCAGCTTTAACATCTGAAAAACTCTCATTAATTCCTTCCCTGCAAACCCCCCCCCCCAAAAAAAAAGCTACAATGTCTTACCTTTTACCAAGAATTTATAAAAAGAAAGCAGTTGGGTCCTATTTGTGCTATGTATCAGTGACATCTAACATGCTACTTGCCTCTCAGTGGGTGCTTTATAAACATTAGCTTAAACCCAGCCTACGCTATTAATCATACTGCTTAAACAGATACATACTGGCCCTTGGGCAGCTATTCCTCCAAATGACATGGCAATAATCATGCAGACTAATTTTGACTCAGACAAATAGCTGTTCAGATTCTAGCTCTAGTAAGGCAAATTTTTTGAGCTCTCTGAGTTCATTTTCTTCATGTATAAAAAAAAAATGGAAAAGGCCTTTTTATCTACATTGTCAAGGATAAAGCAAGGCAAGTTTTTTTTTTTTTTTTTTAAAGGGCGTTACAGGAGCCCAGACACATAAAGAATGGTCAGTAAAGAGTCCATCTTATCTTCCCTCCTGTACCTTCTTAGCGACTCACACACCCCCCTGGTGATGACCAGAGGCTTCCATCACAACAGATCACTGCCCCCAAGAAGGAAGATGCTACTGGCAGACAGAAGCGGTTAAAACATGCTTCTTAATCTGCTGTTTAGAAGATGCATAACCTTGGATAGGTTAACTGACCTGTGCCTTCATTTTTTTTTTTTTTAATCTATTTGATGGAGATACCTGTGACTACCTCAAAGGGTAACTATGAGGGTTAGGTAAGAACATGGACATAAAGCACTTGGGACTCTGCTTGAAACGTCTAACTTGTAATAAAAATCAGTCGTTGTTATAATGGGTTGTTGCATCTGATGTACAGGACAGGCAGATATATGAGAGAGAAGAGAAATAAAATCTCATTTATTATGAAGGAAATGCAATGCAATTTTGCATTGATTCAGTAGATACTCTAGAGCTAACCCTTCCATGATTTTACCTAAAAAGTTAAGGAATGAAGTGGAGGGAAGAGGACATTGGTCAATTATAGTAGCCATTTTCGCAGGGTTAGAACATGGGTGGGCAAACCTTTCCTGGGAAGGGCCAGTGAGTAAATTACTTTAGGCTTTATGAACCACATACAGGCTCTGTTCATGTTCTTTTATTCTTCTTTTGTTTCTTAAAATTCTTTAAAAATGTGAAAGATCATCTTTTGGTCCACTGGCCAAGATTTGCGTTAGCGTTACCAGGTGTTAACCTGGTAAAATCAATTGCCATATTTTAGAGAAATTTGGAGAAGGCTGTAATGAGTAGCTAAGCTTAAAGTTTAGAGCATTACATAGTTGCAGATAAAGGAGACAGGTAATTTCAGAATGGGCCAGTAGACTCCTAGTCAAAACTGTAGAAGAATGGAAGCAAGAAAAACCCAAAGTCTAAATCCAAGACTTAATGAAACATTCTTTTCACACATAGATGACTTGGGACTTATTTGTCATAAAATCAGAAGGAAATTTGTTTGGCCAACTGCTTATGTCTATCAGAGGGTAATTTTCCATGGGCCTCTTGGGTTTCTGCACATCTTGCAAGGAAGACACTCACTGCCCATCTGTTCCAGACTATCTTTTGAGGGATATTTGTGTAGTGAACAGCCTTGTCTCTCTCAGGAGCAAAACACAGGCACATTACTGACTATTAAAAAAGATCTGGGGGCAGCCCCGGTGGCCCAGCGGTTTAGGGCCGCCCTCAGCCTGAGGTGTGATCTTGGAGACCTGGGATCGAGTCCCATGTCAGGCTCCCTACATGGAGCCTGCTTCTCCCTCTGCCTGTGTCTCTGCCTCTCTCTGTGTGTCTGTTATGAATAAAAAAATACAATCTTAGAAAAAAAAAAGATCTGGGTTCCCTAAACTCAAGACTCTTCTATGACACACATCATTGTGTGTGCAAGTATCAACTGACCTTCTGCATGATGCAAGAGAAGGCCATGAGTAATAAAGAGCCCTCATTTCTTACCCAGGCGTCTTTTGTCATCTGTCAACATTCATGAACCTCTGGCAGGTTTACTTCTTAGCTTGCACATTGGGAAAAATCCCAAACATTTTACAACTTTTAAAAGTGACAGAAATGGAATTAAGTACAATCTAAATCAAGGGAACCAGAAAACATTATTTTAAAAGCTGCTTTAAAAAAAAAAAAGTATTTAACAAAGCCTGAAAATGTTCTGATGCTCTGATACAGGAAAGAAAATGGAAAGAGATGGTAAACAATGACTTAGCCTCTTTGGGTGGTTTGGATAAATGTGTCACATTGCCAGAGCCCTCCACATCTATCCCAGCTGCCTCTACTAGTACCTCAGAATGTGACTGTATTTGGAGGAGGTAGAGTGTTTTAAAGAGGTAGCTTTGTAGGGATAAAAAGAAAAGAGCTAGTTATGTGGTCATTAACATTGGTCCTACTCCAATATGACTGGTATCATTATAAAAAGAAAATTGGACACAGATAGACACAGAGAGAAGAGACCATGTGAAGACATAGGGAGAAGACAGCCATCCACAAGCTAAGAGGAGAGGCCTCAGAAGAAATCAACCCTGCTAATACCTTGATCTCAGACTTCTAGCCTACAGACTGCCAGAAAATAAACAGACAAGCAAAAAATAAATTTCTGTTACTTAAGCCAAAATCTGTGGCATTTCATTATGGCAGCTCTGGTAAACTAATATAGTGCTTCATATTTATTCTTAAATAAATGGACTTTTAAAGAAAGTCATCCCTGGGTTAGATATCTCTCCTATTTATTGCATAACAGCTTGTACTAACCTCTATCATATCACTTACCTATCATACTGCATTATTTTTAAATTATTTATTACTATGCAAATTATATAGTATTAATTACATCTGATGCAAGTGACAGAAAATCTGATTCATATAAGATCAAGCAAAGTGGAAATCTACTGATGCTTCAGTAGATGTTGCTTCAGGCATGTTTTGATTCAAGGACTCAAATGACATCATCAGAACCCATTCTATTTCTATCTCTTAACATTGCTTTCCTCCACACTAGCTTCATTTTCAGACTTCATGTGATGGTAAGATGGCTGCCAACAGATTCAGGCTTATATAATCCCAGGTTCAAGACCAGATAACAGAAGAAAAAGCTTGTTTTTCAGCACTCCCAGCAAAATCCCTCAGGTAGCATCTCCATGGATCAGACCACATACTCACCTCTGCACAAATCACTGTAGGCAGGGATGCAATGCTCAGGCCCTCAGAGAGTCACACATTCTACCAGGAAGTCAGAGGTAGAGTCAGACACTTGATACCCATGGACTAAGGGAGGGAGAAGAAAATCGAGATCTAGAAGGGAGGATGGGTGTTGGGCAAGCAATTTGTTTGTTGGTCTGACATGACTGTTATGGTTTCAAAGAGTAGATATCCCAGTCTTATTCTATCTTCTGGACCCAGCAAGCTTCCCTGAATATAAAAATAGATACCAGTGAGTGTGTGTGGAATGAATAAATGCAGTAGATGTGGAGTCATCCTGGAAGCATGAGATTTCCACTCCTGCTGCAACAGGACTGAGTACTTTTGAGTTCCTCTCATCTCCATAGTTAGAAAACAGCTTGCAGCCTCACAAGCTGAGCCTGGCCTGCTGGAGGAAATCGCCCTCTTCTCTTCCCCAGCAGGGAACACACAACAGCCTTGGTGAGATTGCGCATATTGACTCCGTGACCAAATTCTATCTAGACACAGAGGAGTGGGTGAAAATTAAGATAGAAACAAACAGGGAAGGTGTGGAGACACGAATCCTACCCTAAATGTTTCTGTTCTTCACCTCAGTCAGCAAGTGGGGATTGCATCAGATAGGTTACAGAACCACCTAGTGGTCAAAGAGCACCCACACTAGCAGCGCAGACTTAGGTTGGTGTGTGTAATGAGCTTAACTACTGTCATCCTGGGACTGTGGTGTACTGTGGTCCCTGAAGGGAGCCCTCCCTGGCTTCAGCTTTTTCTCCTTCTTTTGGAGCTGCCACTGGGAGCAGAAATTTAGGATAAAAATGAGTCTGTTAAGAGTGGTTTTTCATTTCTACTTCTGTTACAAGAAATTGTTGACAAAAGAGGGATATTGAAATGGCAAAAGAGACCGAGAATTCTAGTGAGAATGTCAGTACAACATGCTCTCCTTATGTCCCGTTATCTGTGGGCATGGAGGACATATGAGAGACCTTCAATTTCTACTTCATATACTTTTATATTGCTTGATTTATAATACGTGTGTATTGCTTCTGTGATAAGAAAAAAAGAGGTCATATTTTAAACATAGAGAAATAGATGTCATTTGATCAGGGAGGTTTTCCCTGATGTCCTGAGACCAGAGTGTGGTCAACCTGTATTTTCTGGGTAAACAGATGGCATGATAGGCACTGCCTCTGGCACTAAATGGTGCTGAATTTGTTCAACTGGGAGGTTAGCTAATCCATGGACCTCATGGGTTTGGATACTCCAATATTCCACAGAGATTCTTGCTTCTGGCCGTTTGAGATGGCAAGCCGCTGTCCCCACAACGCCAAGGAAGTTGGTACTCGAGTGTTTGGAAGAAATGCGGTTGGCAGATGGTGACACGGTATTCCACTTTGCTAGTGGACACACAGCCATGATTCAAAATGCAGCTGGGTGGCCTATGATGCTCTACATAAAGAGTCCTAAAGGTTTTGGACAGCCTGGGTGGCTCAGCAGTTTAGTGCTGCCTTCAGCCCAGGGCTTGATCCTGGGGACCCGGGATCGAGTCCCACGTCGGGCTCCCTACATGGAGCCTGCTTCTCCCTTTGCCTGTGTCTCTACCTTTCTCTCTGTGTGTCTCTCATGAATAAATAAAATCTTAAAAAAGAGAGTTTAAAATCTTAAAAAAAAGAGTCCTAAAGGTTTTAGATCACGGTGTATGAGTTAGTGTCAGTTAAATACATGATATTTAGAAAAACATTATCAAAGTTGTATTTAGAGGGGTTATTCTGCAGCCTGATGAATGGGAGATGGAAGGATATTGGCTCTCAAAATACCAATTTGGAAAGTATTGTAATAAATCAGGGCAATCGCCCTGATAATTGCCATGGCAATTTCTTTGCCAATATCAGATCTTCCACATGCCCATGACAGTGCTGGTAGACTAAGATGCTTTGGTGGAATAAATGTTTGTGTAAACCTGGATGATTAATCACAGTACAGTAGAAGGAGGTATAGCAGAGACATGAAAGAACACAGAAGGCATCTCGTGCATGGATGTAAGAAGCCAGGGACAGAGGACATCAAATGAAGAGGACTCTACAGCTTGCTCTACAGCTCACTGGAATGGCTGTGAGGGAAAGACCGAGATGGAGATGAACAGGGTGGGGGTGTGTGGATTTTGCAGAGGCAGCCTGTCAGAGCCAAAAAGGGAAGAAGAGAGGAGTTCTGGAGTTCTGTTCATTGTGCCTATGCTGGGTTTGAGTTTATTGACTAAGGTACATCTTAAGGAAATGTCCAGCAGGCAGTCAATGATAGGGATTTGAGCATGGTGAGAGGTTAGTGTGTGGGATATAGATTTGGATATCTCTAACATGGGGGCAAGATTTCAATCTGTAAGGGCAAAGAAACTGCCCTGGAGAGCAGATGTAAAGATAGACAGGTGAAGACCCAGAACTGAGTTCTGAGGAGCAGTCACTATTTCAAAAAGTGTTGGGAACAGTGGAGAAACTTGCAGGGGATAAGCTTCTCCAATTGCCAACTGAATCCATCTTTACCAAATGCCAGGTGAAATTACTTGACATTTTAAATGCAGACTATAGAGAGACTTGTTAAAGTCAGATATGAAGTGGAAAATCCTTCTGAGATACACAGAGGGAATAAAATATCCCCATATTTCAGTTGTGCTGTTTTAAAATTCTTAAAAGCAACAAAAATCCAGGTACTTCAATTAAAAAGTTTGCAGCTGAAGTTTGCTTTCATTCTAGTCCATTTGAGTGTACTTTTTCCCTTCTATTTTTGCTTTGTCTCTGCTTTGTAAAGAGGTTGTTTAAGCCTGTGCATCGAATTCTCACAAAGCAACCCAGCCACTAAGGGAAAATCAAAAAGGAAGTACAGTGCATTTATAACAGCTTTGCTGGGAATCAGTGGGAGGGGAAACCAAAGGATACTGCCCAGATCAGTGACCCTTGAGCACTGGGAAAAGTTAATTGGCAAACCATGAAGGAACATAATGGGAGGGCCAAGAGTGGCTCAGGCAACCTTTTTAGGATGAAAGGACTAGACCTTTGGCAGTTACCATTTTTCACTTCCTTGCTTCCCAGTGGCTTCCTTTTTATATATTAACAAAACAGTACCTTTCCCGATGTAATCAGACATCTAGGAACAAGGGACCGAAGAGGGGAGCAGGTGAGCACAGTTGTTGCTTTGGGTGATGCTGAGGCACCCAGCTTATTGGAGGGACATGTTGAAATAAACATATGTGACTTTTACTAATGGTAGAGAAAACAGTTTCTCGTTTTCATCCTTTTTCAAGGATGTGTGTGCATCCGCACATATGTATATTACTAGCATCAATTTGGATAGGTAAATGGAAACACGTAATTATTACATGGTGATGTAAGTATGGAAACAATACACTTTTTTACTAAGTAGATATCTGATGGAAGCAGGACCCAGGTGTTTCCTTTCTGAAGGAAACTCCCAACAATATTGAAAGGCACTGAAATCCACTGTGAACAATGAGAACACACTGATAGAAGAGCCCTGTGATTCTCAAATCAAATTCTTTAAGTATCTTAAAGATACTTAAAGACTTCTAACACTGTAGTCTTCTAACACTGTAGATTCAGCTCATTAAATTCCTGAAGGGCGGATAAATTAAAAAGCAATCATTTTAATTATCGTGTTTATGTCAAGTTTAGCCAACTGCTACAATAATATCACTTGGCTTGTTTTACTGTAATTAATCCACTAAGTGTACAAAGAAAACAAATTAGAACTATTTATAGCTCTGAAGCTAAGTGGAAATGAGATATTACCCAAGCACTACTATAATAAATAGAGGTTTGTTGACACTCCTTCAAATTATGCTTTAGGACTTTTAACCATTCATGTTATTCTTCAACTCTATTAAACTCCATGAAACAAAGAAAATTCTAATACTGGATTTCATCATACTTATTTTCAGAGGTGCATACCAAATTGGGTAACCGGGCACTTGTTTTGAGGCAAATTGGATAAATCTCATTAAGGAGATGTTAACTAATATGCAAATACGGAGTGCATTTTAAGAAAAGTCTCTGCAGTGAGGTGCAAACATTATGTGACTCTATGAGTCAGTTCCACAGAATGAAAGCCATAGTCAAGATCCCTCAGTCAGCAAAAGCAAATGAAAATTGTGTGCAAGATTACTGGTCCACTGTTTAGACACAATATGTGCAAGTTAGGTCACAAGAAATTATATTTATAATTTTAAGAAAAAATTGTCCAAGTTTCCTTGTGATATTGGGGCATGGTTATGGCTAAGACTACTATCGTCCATAATAACATATACTACATACTACCACTGCCAGCTTTCATTTTACAAGGCACCATATTAGCCCTAAGCATTCTTTTGCTTAACGAATCCACAGTGTCATATGTAGCAGCTGTAGTTATTCCCGGACATACAGATGAGCCAACTGAGCCTGAGAGAGGACATTCCCACAAGATTCCAGGGGGATAAACTAACTTCTGAGATCTCTTCTTTCTAACTGGTCAGATTAGAAAGCCTGGGCTCTTAACCACTGTATTTTCTCCTAACAAACACAAATTTTAAACGTGGGGAGTTTAAGTGAGACTTTTTGAAAACAGTTGAACTGGCCTGCTCTGTCTTGATGTGAACAGGCCAGCTCTCTGCTTCAGGAGATCTAGCTTGAGCTCTGGCTTTCCCCCAACCACAGGTTAACATAGTGCATGAGCATTATAGCTAGGCTTTTTATTTTAAAAATAGTGTCCTGTGTGTAGCAATTTGGGTTTTGTAAAGCCGTTTCACATAAATGGTCTTTTTTGATTCTCTAGTTCAGTGAAGTGGGCAGAGACATCATTTTTATCCTCATTTCACAGGAAGCATAAAATTTAACTTCACTGAAAGCTATATGATGGATTAGGGGCAGAGCCGGAGGTAGAATCTGGGTTTTGTTTTGTTTTGTTTGCCCTTTTCCCAAACACAATCCACTTTTGCTTGGCCTTCCCATGTGAGGGAACACATACAAACCATACACATAACTGCATATAAACATGACTGCAGCCCCCCAAAGGAATTTTCCAGGAACCTTCTCAGAGTAAATAACACCTGGTAGGGTCAAAACTTCATGTTCTCACATAATCTAGGATTTAGAACTAGAAGCACACATCTCTAGTTCATTTCAGAACTGAAACTGAACCTAAATTCCCTAATCCAAGCCTCAGAGAGATATTTGCTGCCCTTAAAAAGAAAAAAGCCCTTCGGGAGAAGAAGCAAAATTTTAATTCATCTATCAGTTCAGTGTCATACATATGGTTTATTTTTTCTAGTTTCCCCTTAGGATCGAAAATAAATTATAAGGCAGAATGAATCCTTTTCAAATGTCACCAACTTTTCAAGATTACATAACTACTCTCTAGGTCAAATTGCGGCTATACTCATTTTTAGCTGTGAAACAAATGGGCAAACACTGAATCTTCAAGATAATCTAAAGCAGTGATAATAATAATACTGACCTCACTGGATTGTTGTGATCTTTAAAAGAGACATGCAAGTGACACATCTGGCAGGGGGCCTGGCACATGGTATGTGACAAGTACTTTTAAGTTGACTCACACAGCAACACATTTTTAAGTGCATACTTGAAGGCAAGTACACAAAAAGTGATTACACTTCTGTCAATTTATCTTAAAGTTGAATTTTATCAGATTGATTGCCAATCAAATGCATCACTGAAAAGGGAATTGATATCATCAATTAAGTAACATCTTTCTTAATAATGGATCTAAGGTGCCAGACCCATGATGACATAGTCTCTGTCATGGATGAATTTACTGAGGCTTTCTCTTTACTTTCAAGTTTGCTTAAAATCTCATTAGCTTGTGAACACCTTGAAGGTAGGTTTCTCATTTGTAACTCTCAGAATCTACCACATACCAGCCATTCAGTAAACACTTGTTGACATTGATTTGATGCCAGGAAACTAAAACCCATTTACCCATTAAAAGAATGTGTAAGTTTTGAGATTCCTACTACGTTTGGTCAACAGCAGCACCTTTATTTCTCTGGGATCTAAATTCTACTCTTGGGCATGTACTGCTTTATTCTATTCTGAACAGCTCTTATAACACACATACACAAAGGGGAAGGAGATAAAAAGGGGAAAATAAAGAAACATAAGAGAGGACTAGGAGAGAACAAATGGAAGAGGACCAAAAAAATGAATTAATAAATTTCACTGTTTACCTTTCACAGAATACCCTTCAGTATTTTATGATTTTTTTGATATATCCATTTATAATTTATATAATTTAAAAGAAAAAATGTAGAGAGTTGATGATTTTTGTATTAAAACATTTCAATTAAAATGGCACCATAGCTTGGGACCTGATTTGTTCTTTGCAGCCACCATCCCGAGGTTACTGGAAATTTTAAAGTAGCAGAGTAGTCAGAAAAGAAAGAACATGGCTTTGAATCTACACACCAAGAGCCCTACAGCAATCTGTATTACCTTGTCCAACCTACTGAACTCCAACCTACTGAACCCCTGCACTTTCATTTCTTCATCTTTAAAATAAAACTTAATGTTGATTCCCCTATGAAAACTCTACCAGGGTTAAGAGCACAAGCTCTGTCTGGAGTTAGGCTCGAATGATGTCTCCAACGTTCGCCATCAGAGTAACCTCGTGTGAACTTCATTTTCCATTGGAATGAAATGTAGGTAAGAATATCTACCCCATCAGGGTTGTTAGGAGGAATAAACTAAATTAGATAATCAGGAAGAACTTCCATTCCACACATTAGTAGACCTGTGTTATCAGAAACTGTATTCAATTATTATATTTTTGATTTTGTCAATAAAAATTTTGTGGAAATTTGTTTTCCTTTTGGATGTACAGCAGTACGTATACCATATATTTTATATGCATATATATATACACACACATGTACACACACACACACCCCATATTTTATATGCATATACACACACACACACACACACACACACACACAAACACACACACACATAATAAACATACTGTCCTTGATTTTGCCTCTTGGCCTGTAGAGTACAAAGTATTTATCATCTGGACTTTTACAGGAGAAGTCTACAGAGCTTTGGTTTGGGAGACAGGAAGTAACAGTATCCCAAGGAACTGCTTTGCTTCCTCTAATTCATGCATCTTATACTAATGAAGCCAACTGCATGTAGGTAAGAGCAGAGAGAGTGTGCCTAGAGGAGGAAGGAAAAAAGCAGACATTTTAAACAAGATTCTTGTCTTTAAAGGGGGTGTTGGGGGGGGGAGGGCTTCTTTTTCCTTTCCGTTCTTTTTAGTGCTAACCTAGAAAGTACCTTATGGTTAGTTTCACTGTCCCTTCCTTTCCTGGACAGATTGTTGGGGAAATGGTTATGAAACAACTGTATCACATATGGGAAAAAACAAAATTGGATTCTTACTTCATATATCAGGTGGATTAAAAAAAATTAAATGTAAAAAGCAAAACTTTAACATGTTTAAAATAGTGAGGCCACTTTTATTTCGAGATAAGAAAGAAGCAAACCATGAAGGCAAAGATGGGACACCTGAGCCCTACAGAGGTCCCTAGAAAAAAACCTTGTGTACACGTACACAAGACAGGCACAAGACTATTCATACACCAGTTTGTAAAAGCAAGCAACTGGAGACCAATGTAACGTTCACAGCAGGAAAATGGATCAGTGCACTGCAATATATTAATGGAGTACTACATACTAATAAACAGAGATTCATAAAGTATGCACACAGCTGCACTGCACACATTTAGGACTGCAAAAAGCAAGACAGGAAAAACAGGGGGATGTCATTTATATAGAAGTAAAAAACTGCTAGATAATCCTACATTGTTTAAGGACAGACACAACACATACATAGTAAAAATGTAAAGGGAAGCTGGAAATGATAAGCCTAAATTTCAGAATATTAGTAACTCTCCTGGGAAGAGATGGGCTGCAACTAAATAGGGTATTTCAACTGTACTTAATAATGTTTTTATATCTCAATCTACAGACAGGGTACATGGATACTTATACTTTTTATCTTATTCTATATTACATACTCTAAGTATACAATTCAAGTACTTATACTTTTTATCTTATTCTATATTACATACTCTAAGTATACAATTCAAGTTCATTAATAAAGAACAACAACAACAACAAAAAATCCCTCATGTTCCTTTACTGGCTTCGCCTTTTGAGAACCTAGCTGGTTTTTCCTGCACTTTCCATGTTGCTGAAATGGACGCAATTACTGCCCTCAAGAGTAGCACAGCTTTTATTTTGTCCAAGACATTTTAGTTATTGAACTAAGGAAACGGCTACCGGATTTTTTGAGAAGAGTCATGCTACACCACAAGAGGCCAGTGCTAATACAGATGGAAGTCCTTGCTACCTCAGAGGGAATTAGATTTTTAAGAATGAGAGGGGGACTGATGAACCAAAAAAGGGATTACTCTAATGGTAGAGTAGCAAACTGTGGCCTACGTGTGATGTGTCTATTATTTTTTAATGAAATTAAATTAAAAGGAAAAAAAAATTAAATGCTAAAAAATACATTTGGCGTTATTAAGGCAAAATTATGTTTTCTTTCTAAAGTGTAGTTAAAACTTCTTCCAATCAATTCAAAAGCTATGAAAAAAGAGCATCGAGTCATTAATTCCCTCACTTAATAAAATACATGTGCCAGGTGAAAAAAATGTGTTTTTTAAAAACAAAGATATCATTCTATCTCTACTTCTATATGTAATTTCATACAGCTAATAAAATTTTAATATATATGGAATACTTTCCCATGCCAATATGTTCTTTTTGAATATGACTAAGATTTTATTACCAACTCAAAATTATATGCATATTTATGTATTTTATATATAAATATATAACAATACATACTATATATATGTTTTAGAACTGAAATGCCTTTAACAATCTCATTTTATAGAGAATAAAACTAAACCACAAAATGATTTAATCAAGGTTTTGTCAATTACTGGCAGGGTTACTGCTAAGTTATGTATTTTCCACTCTCAGCTCAGTTCAAAAGCATATACAAAGAAGTGCCAGGATTGTGATGGTCTGTCACAGTGGCCATAAAACCGACCCAGCAGGGGAAGACAGGAAGAAGATGGAAAGGGCCCTATAAGGGGCTGCTGAGATGCTCTGAGTGTCTGGTTCTTGATTTAGTCATGTAACCATGCTCACTGTGCAAATTCACTAGCTAGACACTTCTAATTTTCTACATACGTCATAACACAATAAAAAAAAATCTCCATAAAGAGGGGCACCTGGGTAGATCAGTGGTTGAGCATCTGCCTTTGACTCAGGTCATGATCCTGGGGTCCTGGGATCAAGTCCTGCATCAGGCTCCCTGCAGGGGATCCTGCCTCTCTCTGCCATAAATAAATAAAATCTAAAAAGCCAAAACAACCACAAAGAAAAGCACACATGAAATATGTCATTCCATTAAGAAAAGCACACATGAAACGTCATTCTTAGTCACACAAAAAGAAGTAAATGCTACGTGACGGCTTATTTAGTTGTCACTAGGTGCATGAAACGTGTAAGTCCTGAGCTGGGCTACACAATTAAAAAAAACAAAGAATTTGGGAAGGATCCAGAGAAGAATCCAAGGGCAGTTAGAAAAAGAAAATAAGTTGTGGGTAAAAACATTTAAGCAGAGAATATTTAGCTTGTAAGGGAGAAGCCAAAAGCAGGACTTTGTTCACAGTAGGAACTTAATAGTTTGGAGCCACATTCAATGGGACAAGCTCATTGAGCAAGGCAGGGAACCCTTTCCCCAGTCAGTGAACCAAGAAAACTTTAAGCAAGAGCCTTACTCCTCCTTATATCCCTCTCTAAAGGGTATCAAGTATATTTTCCCCATTACTTAAAGAGGCATTATTACTTTGTTAAAGAACTGAGAATAAGCAACATAAAGCTTTGGTAGGTACAACAAATGCTACAAATACATCTAATTCTGTATCAGGGCCAGAGATGGAATAAACAGATACTACCAGGATAGAGAGGCAGGGACAAGAGGCATACCTGGGCAGTAGATACTTGTTTCTCTTAAAAAATGTTGACAAACTGCCTACTTTTTATAGCTCTTAATTTCAATCCATCAGCTCAGCTCTGAATCAGAATTTTATAATTGCCAATGTGGAAAAAATTATGTTTGGAGCAGTACCAAGCAGCCAGAGCACACTCAGCCTGGCAGAGGAAGGGGCAGATGAAATGAAAATTAGGATGGTAGTGAATGGATAGTGTCTTCCAGATCTTGTCCAGGGACCACAGGTTCCCTACCCATCTTAAAGAATGGTGACCTGATCCCCATCTCCAAAAAAGAAAGAGCAAGAAGACTGAAGCTGTAATTGCAGCATGAGTAATTTAAATTAGTGAGGAAGAGAAACTTCCCAATCCTGGGGCTGAAATGGATTTGCAAAAGGTTGTGCAAACATGATCAGATCAGCAAGAACTGCCTTGTGTATTCTGGATGTTGAGAAACTGCTTTTCACTTGACCTCGGTAAAATAGATTTACAAAATTAACATACCTGTTGTTTGATTTCCTTTATTTTTAATACATATGGCTTTTACACCAATAATGTAAACAGGCTGTATTTTGATACACTAAAAAATTTTATGTTCATATAACAAAGCGTAAGTATGAAAACAAATTTCCTAATACAGATTAGCACAATCTCTCCAACTTTCTCCCTGCTGATTCTCTTACAGCCCCAGATCCCCTGCTATCACCTTCAACTCAGTCTTGACTTTCATGCTCTCCACTCAGCTCCTGTTCTACTACCTCTAGCGGGGTCCTGGTTAAGACAGAGGTTCCATGGTTTGTTCATAAATGATTCTTTCTTATTTTTGTGATATGAATGAAAACATAAAATCTGTATGACTCTTATGTCAAATATTAAATTCTAACTTGGGTTCAAAGTAGATGATCACAGACAGCCATATTTAAACATTCCTCTCATAGTAGATGCAGTTTAATCTTTTATTAAACCATAGAAGTTATTCAATTTTTTATAGAAAAGGTCAAACCATGACCTTCCTGGGGGAAGACTCACAGTCTTCCTAGACGAGTCAGAATAAAATATGGTCTGAAGGGTTGATAAAAACTGAGCCTGGTTTAAGCATGATCTTGTGGCAGACGTAGACCTGCCAAGGAGTATCTGAAATCGCATTTAGGCTGGAAGATGCTGTTCCATAGGATTGCTCAGGCAGTGATGAAAATGTACCACATTTAAACAGTTCAGAAAGTGTTTTTTTTTTAAAGTGCATTAAAAAAGCCATAAAACAGAAATACAACACCGAGGCAAACAAACATTCTCTAAAGAAAACCCCATGGAAACAAAAAACAAGCAAAAGGAAAGCATTTTAAATCATTTTATTAAGTAATTCAACTCTTAAAAGCTCAATAAAAATTTATAACAAACTAATTTCTGCAGATGTCTGAAGTAGAGATGTTGATTTTAGTTTTTGTAACTGCTATCATGATAAATTTAACTCTTGGGAATTAAAATAGGAACAAATTGGGTAACAAGACCTAGTTTGAACACAGTCAACTATCAGATTATACCATGTATTTGATATTCTCTCTAAAGATGAGTACTGATACAACTAAAGCACAAATGAGTTAAATGGTAGGGATGTTCTGAAATAAGTAAATTAGATAAGTACAAAGAGCCACTGAAGGAGAAATTAAAAATGGGCACATTTCAGAACTTAAAAAAAAAAAAAAAAAGCTATGTATAAACAGTGACCTTAAAACAACACTGTCAGACTGTCAGACTGACTCTCCTAAATGGGAAAAAAAAAAAAAAAAGGGAGCTCACTTTGAATGAAGTCTTCCCTTCTAACGTAGGAATAATTTGAGGCGTGGGTGTGACATGATACTTTTACCAGTATTCACCTATCACTGCTTAAGAGTAGTATAAAAATACTGAAGTAACAGAGAACCACAGAGCAATGCCTATATGTGACTTGCATGCTTCAACAAACCAAAAACTAGACTCATACTAAACAGAACTATTAGGAAATAAAATTATTGAAATTTTCAGAATTTAAATTCTGCATTTAAGTTATTTACCGGAGTGGTATAAATGTGACACTGAAATAATAAAAGATAACAGTACCAATGCAGCACTATGTAGAATTTTTCAAAAAGGTAAAAAGATCCCAACAGTCTGACGATGGGGCACTGCCAAAGTGAATTAAATTCTGGTCATTTAATAAAATGATATCCAGCTAGTAAAAAGAATGAAGAAAATTTCAAATCAATTTGAATAAAAAATTTGCTTAAAAAAAAAAAAGACCTTGAAAACATTATACTAAGAAGCCAGAAACAAAAGCCCATCTTTTATGCTTCTATTCATATGAAATGTCCACAACAAACAAATCCAGAGACAAAAAGAAAACTAGTGGTTGCCAGGGTATGGGAGCTGGGAAATTGAGAAGTATGAGGTTTCTTTATGAGGTGATGGAAATACTCTGAAATTATATAGTGATGATGTTTGCACATTGTGTATACAGTTAGGCCACTAAATTAATAGGACTTTTAACAAAAATTTCTAAAAAAGAGGAGTGTGTATGCATGTATTTGTGTGGATACAAGCCACTAGGGGAAGAAGAGGACACCCATGTGTGTGATCTGATAAAACACAAACCAATCAATCTGAAGGGAGTTAGGTGGGGAGTAAAATTTAGAGGGGGTGGCAATCTCACTTCCTTGGTATTACAATGTTTTTTTCCCTCTGGTCAAAAGTACTCTATTGTTTTATCCTCTATTAATGTTGAGCTTAGGTTTCTCTTCCTTCTTTTCTCTTGAACTCTAAAAATACAGATGTTCTAGCAGTTTGTTCTACCTCTCACTCTCACTCTCCATACTATTAACCTATCATAAAATCTAACACATTCCAAGGGTACACTTTAATGATTTTAATAAACATACAGTTGTGCAACCATGATCACTCAAAAAAGCTCTCTCCTCCTTTACAATCAATTCCCGCTTTTATCCCCATGCAACTACTAATCTGTTGTCCCTACAGATTTCTTTCCTAGAAATTCATAGAAATGTATATGTGGTCTTTCATATATGGCTTTTTTTTTCCTTAGCATAATGTTTCTGAGGGTCATTCCTGTTAAAATATCTTATCAATAAACCACTCCTTTCTATTGCTGTATAGAGGTATTATTCTTTATCATAACAATGGCATGTAACAGGCCAAGGAAATAGAGACATTCCCACTTTGAAAAAAACCATATAACATTGTAGGACTTTTAGGACCTAAATGGCTGCCTAAAAAAAAAAAAAGACTATCAAGCCCCATAGCATTATCAAAGATCACAAAACTGAAAACTGTAAGCAAATTTTTCATAAAATTTTACAAGGACTTTTGTCTGAACTATATTTACCTGAAGGAAAAAATGAAATAACCATATTGCTTTCTCTAATTTTAAGATAATCAGAGTAAGCCAAGTAGGCATACAAATTTATAACTGTCTTAAATGTATCTACTGAGCACTTCTCATTTTTAAAATTCTGTCTGTGCTGCTAGTGTTGAAAAGCTATTTTAAACACCTTAATGCAAAATTAATCACCCCACATGCTATCAGATTTAGTGGTAGTTTCAGAAATAAACCAAATTTATATATGCAAGGTAAGCCTAATTAGTTAGGCTCACAAAAAATGTAATATCCGATTTTCAGAACCTAATGTGCTCAAGAAAGTATTTGTGCTTTTAAATTAGAAGAACAACTCTGTATTTAATTAGTCCTCATTTGAGTATGTAATCATTTTAATTTATTTGCACAAACACAGGACACTGTGCTCCATCAGTAGATAATGTTCTTCATTAACTAAAGTAGGAACTTTGTGCACAAGGGTAGAAGTATTCCTATCTTGATGCAAAAATCCTAACTGCACACTACTAGATTTCATTCTTCAGTTTTCATAGTCACCATTCTGAGATATACATTTGTTAATATAAAACACTTTTAAAATAACTACTCTGCCAATCCCTACAAATCAATAACTTAATATTTAATATTACCTACTGCCCAGTTATGGATACTTAATTATTAATGAACAAAGCAGCTTACTGAAATTCAAGTAATAGTTATATATTAAAATTCAAACTTCAATAATTTGGATGGTAGCAGAGTTAAAAATCAATTATTTCTTCACTGGTGCTATAAAATAATAATAGAGATTGTAGAGTGGTGAGGATAGGCTCTACTCAGGCTGTCTGAAAGTAAACTGTATTCTTGACAAGCTAATGATAGATCATTCTTATCTATTTATAAAAGATCCAATTTTTCCTTACGGGATTCACCATAATCCTTGATTATCTTATTATTGCCATTCCTTCCCTCAAATACTAAACACATCCTGGGGGGTGGAAAAAGAGTCTAGGAATATCCCATTAATTACTATAACTCTTTGAAAAAGTACTTTGCTTTTGGTTAATTCTAATGTTTCATTCTTAAAGTTCCTATTTTAAAACAAGTATATCATTATAGGAAACTGCTTAAGAAATCATTTAAGCTTTCGTTTCCAAATAAATTGGAATTTGTAAAAATTGAGATCATTGGTAACCAGTAGTTGGAATTTGACAAGACATCACAAATGAAAAGGGGATAGTTTGTGAGGATAGATTTTACTTGGAGCATTACTTGGGCAGAAGCTTGCTCTAGCTAGAGTTTTGAAAACCCAGGGCTATTCTTTGGTACTCTTCATGCTATGATCTGTACCATTCAATATTTCCTGGAAAGCTCTTGGAAATAGCTTATGAAAGGCTAAACATCTTGTCACATACATACATATACACACACATATACACACATAGATATAGATATATAGATATATATATATATATACACACATACATTTACACATACATATATATAAATAAATTAATAAAACTTCTCCCACAGGGCAAGTTAAGCAAATTGTCTGCATCATTACATTAGCTCTGCTCTATATGACAACAGGCAGATCTCCAAATGTGGTCTTGACTTCCTACAATTCTAAACAACTAGGTCAGAGTACCCTTTAGGATAAGATTTCAACTTCTATAGTTCTCTTTTTCCCGAAGTTCTAAATTCTTCCATTTAGAAGGAAAAAGTATATAATTTCAGAAAGGAAAGGCTTTTTTGTAGGTAACAAATACTATAAAAATAACTGCATAACTTGAGCTTCAGAGATAATTGTCCTTACTTAGATCTGGAGTATATTTGAGTTGAGTAATACCCATGTAAGGTCACAAATTTGCAAAATGTCAAATACTTAAATTCTGCCCAAAATCATGTCATTACCTACATTTTTAAAAATCTTCTTTGATTGGATGCCTAGTATGTGACAGTACTTAGTATTTTAATACTTAACAGAAATTTGCACTACCTTTATAACTATATCTGGAAAAAGAATACCTATTCCTACAAGGCCTAGTGATATAGCTCTTGAAAGCACCCGTTGGTAAACATGGTAATCTAACATGGTATTAAAATTCATAAAATATACATTTATACCATACATAAAAACAATTATCTGTCCTTGGCATACATACATGCATAAATAACACTAGCTTGAGTCAGAGATCCTGAAATCCATTCACAGTGAGTTTGTTACTCAGGGATAATCACTAAGTGAATCTATAGCTATACAGAGTGTGTCTAGCATTTAATGGTACCTGTATGTTTTTGGTACAAAATGGGCCCTCAAATCAAGCTACCTGCTCTTCCTGAAACTTCAATGAGGGAACATAATCTACTACAATGTCAGAGAAAAAAAGTCACCACATATAACTTTTTGAAACGGTTTTTCAGCTTTTAAAGTATGCATAAATATGGCTATATTTGTTGTATTTTAAAGAAAAATTTTAGAAGGGAAATTGGGGCACATGACTCTTCGGGTACCAAACTCTAAAACTAACCTCATGCATTAAATGCAACTCCACTATATAACTATTTTGACAGAATAACTGTTATGTATGAGATGGTTTTGTATCTAATGACTTTGGAGTAAAATAAGACAAGTAACAATAAAAATCTCTCAACATTGATTTAAATTAAAAATTTTTATGTTCGGAGTGGGAGAGGCAAAAAATAAATATGGCTTAAGATTAATGGTCTAGGACTAAGTAACAGTGGGAAAATTTATT
This sequence comes from Vulpes lagopus, assembly GCF_018345385.1. Lineage (NCBI taxonomy): Eukaryota > Metazoa > Chordata > Mammalia > Carnivora > Canidae > Vulpes > Vulpes lagopus. Next base: position 88,284,773 of record NC_054831.1, read on the forward strand.
TCGCAAAGAATCATCTACCCTATTTGTTAGGAAAAACTGGGTATTAACAGAAGGCACTCATTACATCTGCCTTAACAAGGTTACTGTGTATTTATAAAATGAAATAAAAAAGGCAAAAAAGATACTATCCATGGATTACAATAAAAAATATTCTAAAACACTTTGGTGAGGTTGAAAACCCAGCCAAAAATGAATTGTGAGAGTATTCCTCCAGAAGATTAAGTATTAATGAAGAAAAGCAAATTTACGTGATTCCAGACATTAGAAATTATGATCTTATAAGAAATGTGTTTTATTAATGTAACCTCCTTTTTTTATTGAACTTTAAAAAAAACATCAGTCTTTTTGCTTAGTCTAAAAAGTCCCCTTTTCTAAAGAAGGCAACATTTTCCTCCTCCCAGGGCACCCTTCTCATAACTATAAATGGACTCATCCAAAATCAGAGTTGTTTTTTCAGAAAAACCCAAAGATCAAAATACAAGATGCAGCATTTTCCTAGAGATTTCTGGCAAGATAGCATGATATTAGCCAAATAAGTTTAATACAAGGAAATAATGTTGTAACTAAAAGTAAATTGCCTTCCACTTAAGACCTTTTTTCTGATTTTATACTAAATGATTTCTGTTCCTAAAGCTTAGGATAAATTAGGAATACAAGTTAAAACCAGAACCTTGTTAAAGAAAATGCGATACCGAAAATAGCAAAGTCAACTCAACAGCAGATAAAATCGGGAAAATTTTAATTACTAAGCATCAAATGCATTTTACATTGATAACTGCAGTACTGAAATTGTGACATTTTAAATATTTTTCTCAAAAAAAGGTTAGTGATTTTCTTTTTCCTAGGAAATATGGAATCCCAACTATGAACATTAATGTGGCCAGTCTGGGTCACTATGGTTTAGTTAATGCTAATCTCAACAGGTGTTCACATTTCCTATCTACAATAAAGTAGACTATGGGCTTCTCTCATTGAATTTTAGCAAAAACTCCCTAAGATAATTTAAAGGAATGTTAAATTTTTGAAGTGCAAACTCATAAAACTCTACTTTGGGATCACTTTTTTTGCTTCAAGTGCATCTAACGCAAGAATATAGCAATTTTTCTCTCTTAATCCCTTGGAAAAATATTTCTGCAGTAAGTCTTGTGTCTTCTTAACTATGGGTTGTTTCTAAGAAAGAGTATTAGCTCTATGGTTAGTTTCCCACAGTTGATAAAAATCTATTAAAAACATCTTAATATAATTTGCAAGGAAAAAAATTTGTTTTTTAAAGGCTGCAGGAACAGGAGAGAAATAGCACTTATTTGTATAAGCACAAACACTTAAAGCTAGTCATACTGCAGATAAATCCAACATAGTATTCAAAAGTTCTATAAAAATGAACAAAAGATACATGTTTACTTCCATTGCTCCAATAATCAAATATTAGGTCTGCATGAGAGTTGCACTGTAGCAGTTCGCTGGTCCAATTTAAGAGTTCAAAGTCCTTTTTGGCTCAATGATGTCCACATGCCAGATAAATTCAGTTCAAAAAACAGAAATTAGGGCAAAGACTCCATATAACAAAGCACAAGGATATGCTACTAGAAGTTGCTGTCCTTCCATGGCTAATGCAGAAATAAAAATTTTGGAAGCAGAAAAACTACACCATCCAATAATTCCAGCAGTGAGAATGATTCCTACCATTCCTCTGTAACCAACAAGGAAAAAGAGGGGGAAGGAGGAAAAGGCAGTAGATGAGATTAGTTATGTAAAAATACAACAATAACCAATTCTAAAGAAAAGCATTTTAAATCCACATTGTACACACATCTATAGAAATGATCGATTTTTTCAAATGTTAAAATAACGTACCTCATAGTGAATTCAATGATGCTGAATTATTCACATCCACATTCAATGATGTGATAAAAAGCTCATTTATAATTACATTTTGCTCCTGTTAGCATAGGAGCTAGGTTTCTCACTTTAACATTACTGGTATCTGGGATGGATGCACTTTTGTTGTGAAGGACTGTTCTGTGCATTGCTAGGTTGTTCAGCAGAATCTCTGGCCTTTAGCCATAAGGTACCAGCAGCACATCTGCATGGCCCACAGATGCGACAATCAAAATGATCTCCAGACACTGCCTAATGTACCCTTAAGAGCAAAACTGCCCTGGTTAGAAAATACTGTTTTGGTAGAAAATGTCTTCTGTAAAATTCAAATATATATGTACCAATCTCAACAAATGAAAAGAATGAGTTTACACTGCAAATCTGAAGCATTTTTACACAAAGCAGGAACACTGTGAAGCCATCAAAATCTCTACCATCGAATAGCTGATACATGCTCTTCCCCTAAACCTCTCTTTTAACTTTATCTAAGTGTAACAAAGGCCCATCATTGGTTGTGCCTGGCACTAGCCACAAGGAGGAGCCTAAACTGTTGAGAGAATCTGTATACCGGCCATGAGAAGAGAATTTATCAGCAGGAATTTATACCTTTCTTTTTAACTTTACCTAAAGTATTACTTAACAATTACACACTTAAAGCTGCTTACAAGTACATCTGAGAACATGTAACAGCCTCTTCCCATTAAAGGAATGTTTTGTTTTCAGTTAATAAGCTGCCAAACAGACTGTGTGTTTATTACTTTCATTTAGCATATGCCTAACATCTTTAAGAAATCAGATACAGTGTAAAAAATATCAGAGTTGGTAAGAGTAATTTTAACAATTTGATCTTTTCACCCAATATTTTAGTTAACAATCACCACTGTTCTGTTTGTTTACTGACAATGGTAAGTAAACACAGAACTAGTGAAATTCTTTATCACAGATAAAAGCAGAGATGGTATAAAAAGTTTTTAAATTTATTCTCAGTTCCACTGTTCACCACTGAAAAGCATATAGTACAGTCCTTATTCATAACAGGCACTGTATCTCATGTTTGCTGAATCAGTGATTTATCTTAAACTGATGGTGAGATAAATCCTATTACAAAGAACTGGTCAATCAATCCCCAAAATAATGATCAGTACTTACTGCAAAGAAAATATCACTGCAAAGCTGGAAAGTAGGATCATGGGAAGAAGACAATATCCAAGGACACTTGCCACACACCCAAATGAAACACCTGTCATACTCATTAAGTTTAGTAAACAAAACATTCCTAGACATCCAATTGCACTGATCCCATATACATAGCCAAACTGGATTTTGCCAGCCTATGGGTAAAGAAAAGATTACAGGTTAAAGGGAACAAATTCTTTTTGGTCTTAGTTCACCTAAAATGGTACATGTAAGAAAATATCTAATTTGCAAACATCAAAATCTATAGAGGCATCTATACTTTATGCAGAGTAGTAAAATACAGATTTACATTTCCTCAAGATATCTGAAATATCCACTTTCCAATACACAGATACTTGGTTTTTTTCATTTTCCAGTTAGTATTTGAGCAATTCAGCAAATAAAGATACAAAATCATGGTACAATTACCTTTAAGTAGTAGATTCCTAAAAAAAAAAAAAAAAAAAAATCTAGCTGATATTAAGCAAATAAACTACAGAGACAAGATGGAAAACCCTGCAGAATGTTTGGACGCTATCTAATATTACTTGAAAGCACCTAATACCACCAAAATTGCCCTGAAGCAATTTATTCTCATTGGCAGATGTAGTTGCAATCTTTTTAACAGCAGAAACAATTTCATCATTCACTTTATATGGCTGTTAAAGGAACTAAGAGAAAGGAAGCCAGGATAAGCAGGACACCATGGTTCTATGAGGAGGGGAGAAGAAAACTGATTAACAAGTAAGAGAAATATAATGGAAGATGTATTTTCTTTCATTATTTTTCCAAACTGCTGGTGGATTTATAGTCTTTTGACAAACAAAAAGAATTATGCTCTTCTAAAAGACACTACCAAACAGAACTAAGACAGTATAAGTTAGTTACACTGCTCTAAGAGTATTCTTTTTTTTTTTTTTTTTAATTTTATTTATTCATCAGAGACACAGAGAGAGAGAGGCAGAGACATAAGGCAGAGGGAGAAGCAGACTCCCTCCAATGCGGGACTCAATCCCAGGACCCCAGGACCACCACCTGAGCCAAAGGCAGATACTCAACCACTGAGCCACCCAGGTGCCCCTGTAAGAGTACTCTTAAAATCAAGATATATGAGCAAACAATGTATTCAGGTCATACTATGATGAAAATCAGTCCACAGAGAAGATTTCAAAAATGTCCTTGTTTATCAGATTTTGGACATATAAAACTCAATCATGAGAATGTCTTCAAAGATTATGTTACATGGAAAAATTCTTGTCATTTTTGTTAGACTCAGTATTTATTTGCAAGTATGTGAGAATGTATAAGATTTAAAAGGTTCAGCTGAGTTTAATGAATTCATTAATGTAGTAATAACAAAACCTCATATATTTACAGCACTTTAAAATTTTTCTGGGTTCTCATATAACCTCTTGGTTAATCTGTAAACAATCTTGTGAGGTGGGAAACATAGGATTATTAGAGGGAGCTGAAGGATGAAACATTTTACTCCAGAAAAGAGCAGGAGCACTGAACTGATGCCCAGCTTTTCTGACTAAAAATCCCATCTTCTATCCATTACATCATTTATCTCTCTTAATTCAGAGACATAAGATAAAATACAACAAATATTAACAAATTATCTTTACAACTATTCATTTTCAATATACTTTAACATTTGCAGGGAAGCTTCTTGTCTTTTAACATTCCAATTCATTAAAAGGTAAAATAATATATACGAAACTAACAACAAGCACCACCATAACAAAACATCATCCAAGGTCTACAGATTAAAAAATAAGCAAAAGCTATTATTAATATACATAAATAAATAAAAGAGCAATAGGCTAAAGAATGTTGTCAATTTCTAAAAAGTAAGACGGAATTTTGATGAGGGACTGAAGCCACACGTTATTTGTGTTTTTTTCCCCTAATAATTGGAACTTTTCTCGGAACAAAAAAATTATTTCTAAATATATGACATTTGTTGTCAATGGAGAAGTGATGAATGGGTATATATTCCAGCAACTCAATACCATTCAAAACACATGAAAGATTTGATGTATCAACAGTCTCAAAAATGGCTCCTGATGGAACAATGAAAGATTTTCTTTAATCTCACACTGAGAGCTCAAACTAAAATCTTACCAGTAACAACGTAGCTCCAAAGGCAAGGCAAAAAACCATTGGTCCTGCCAAATCAGTCTCATTCATGATGCTGCCATCTGCTACTTTTAACGGATGTAACACTGTTAGTGTTTTTTGCCAGATGTGGTCAAAATTGATACCTAATTCTAAAGGAAAAGAAAGTAAGACAATTAGGATTTGTGACACACCTTGAGTTTACCAAAATCTATGCTACAACAGGAGACAAAATGAAACATTCAGCATCAAAAGAAAATCTAGCAATATCAGGCATTTTGGTGATTACTCAATACCAGTTTTTATCGACCGCAAATATCCTATTTTTGGTTTGATGCTGCAAAAGTGTGTGGATATGACAAAACAAGACATTCACAGCTATGCGTGCATAACAAAGAATATATGGACAGTGTTATCAGTTAGGGGTTCTTTACTTGGGACCTCAGAAATACTTGGAGATGCTATGAAATTGTATATGAAACTATGTTTCTATGCACAGGTGTACATTTTTCTAAAAAGGGTATTCATAGCTCTCATTAGACTTTCATAAGGTATCCAACCTTGACCTAAAATGTATGGAACTACTGCTTTATGGGTTTTAGAATACAATTTGAAAATCACCATACTTTTCAGTGATGTTACTAGTTTTGCCAGTTTCTCCCATGTAAAACAATCACTACTATGGTATTTCCTTTTACTTCTTCTACTGACAGAATTTAATCAGTAATGGGAAATAAGTCAATGCTCACATAATTGTCACTTTATGAAGATCTATTAAAAATCTGGTCCCCTATAGCCCAATGTGGTTTCATATGTGGCTTTTTTTTTCTATAAAATTATTCTTTTAAAGGAAGGGACAACTTCTCCAAACTGAGATATGTTTTCACTGACCAGCTAGACATCACAGAATACTACGAACTACTGCAACCAATCCTACCTTCTAATAAGGGTGGCTCATCTTCAAAATTGTTTCCATAGAATGGCTGAGGTGTTGTTGGAGTGTATGCCTGAGTTGGCTGAAAAATCTGCCCGGTGTATGGCTGTTGTGGCTGCATCATCTCTGGAGGGACAAATCGGCCTTGCTGCGAGTAGTCATAGCCAGCATATTGTCTATAAACCAAAGTTACATCTCTCAGAATTACATCAACAGTGGCAATCTCTGAGAGCTAGAGAATCAAAGTCCTGCAATTCCTAGAATAGCTACTTTACTACTTTTCATAAATAGTGTTGAAATAAGATCTAATAACTAAGATCAATTTGATTATCTAATGGTAAGTTGTATTTTTTAGAGAATCTTGCTAATGATGCCAACACTCACATGGAGCTTAAGCATTTTACCAACTGTGAAACTTTTAAACATTAGGCGGTCAACAAATGAAAACTAAGGAATCTTATCTATTCTTCCCCTTCAATAAGAATATGTAATATGAAGACAGCTGTGAAATACAACTGATGCCTAAAACTATGAATGAAAATGTAACATGACAGACTTTGTCCTACATGCTATGTAATAATTTTCCATTGTGGTTTGGATCTCCATTGAATGTAATCATTCTTCTTTACTTTCTGTAATATGTTATATTTTGCAAGTGGATAAATCTCTTTAAAAATAACCACTAACTTCAAATACAGAGTAGAAAAATTCAAGCCTCTTCCTGTGAAAGCTTTCTGAATACAACAAAACATTATTAGTACATCTTGCATTTGAATAGCACTGTTAAGTTTTCAAAGCAGATGTACATCTACTGTCTCATTTGATATGTGCTATAGTAAATCCTGCACTATAGAAAAAGAGATTTTACCAAGGCTATTTTAATGATGAAAACAACAGGGACCTAAAGGTTACTGAAGTAGTGTCTTTAAAAACCTGTTTTACCGTGTTCTGGGAAAAAAAAAAATGGCTTACCTATCAACAGAACTAATCTCATTACATAGAAAGAAACAAAGAATAAAATAATTATTTTGAAAAGAAATTTTTTAAAGCCTTAAAGATCCTTTAGTTTAATTACCCTTAAAACTTTTATAGTTCCTTTTGACGAGTATAAAATCTAATGACTGCCATGAATATTATTTGGAGATTTTAAATCTAATTTTAAAATAACTGATATCAAAAAAAATAAAATAAAATAAAATTTAAAAAAAATAACTGATATCTTGATTAAAAGCAAATCCAAGTAATGGCAAAAGTTCAACTACACACAGCCCTCTGGAGAACCCAATGAGATTCTCAAGACTCAGTTATCACTCTATTTCAATCCAAGCTGTAAAAAAATGCTATTTATTTTTCTGGCTATATGGTAATACAGAATTCGATGAAACACTATTTAATAGCAAAACACAAAACACAACACGAACAGTTACCAGTAAATATATTGTAATGGGGGGCAAAGATTACTAAGCACCTGTTAAAAGGAATGAGGTACTTTTATGTGTAATAAAGAATGAAAATAAAAAAATACTTAATGGGCAGAAACGAAAAAACACCCAATGTTCAGAATAGTATATACCATATGTACCCACTGTGATTGTACTTTTTGGAATATATCTGTATGTATATATTTGCATATGTGTATTTTATTTACAGGTAAATATATTACATATAATATGCACAATTACACAAGTTTAGATATAATGTAACATAGTTAATATAATATACATAATTATATAAGTAAAAGGACAGGAAAGTAGGGGTAAGTAGAAGACTTAATTTTCATATTAAAAACTTCAATATTAAAAACTTCTGCAGGGATCCCTGGGTGGCGCAGCGGTTTGGCACCTGCCTTTGGCCCAGGGCGCGATCCTGGAAACCCGGGATCGAGTCCCATGTCGGGCTCCCGGTGCATGGAGCCTGCTTCTCCCTCTGCCTGTGTCTCTGCCTCTCTCTCTCTGTGTGTGTGTGACTATCATAAATAAATAAAAATTAAAAAAAAAAAACTTCTGCACCTTTAAAAGGGTTGTACATTTACTATTTATTATAATTCATTCTAAAGTGTTATATATGGGGATCCCTGGGTGGCTCAGCGGTTTAGCGCCTGCCTTCAGCCCTGGACGTTATCCTGGGATCCCGGGATTGAGTCCCATATCAGGCTCCCTGCATGGAGCCTGCTTCTCCCTCTGCCTGTGTCTCTGCCTTTCGATCTCTCTGTGTCTCTCATGAATAAATAAATAAAATCTTAAAAAAAAAAAAAGTGTTATCTAGAACACATAGGTATATATTGGGATTCCTGGTGGCTAGGTGGTTTAGCACCTGCCTTCAGCCCAGGGCGTGATCCTGGAGTCTCAGGATCGAGTCCCACATTGGGCTCCATGCATGGAGCCTGCTTCTCCCTCTGCCTGTGTCTCTGCTTCTCTCTCTCTCTGTGTATCTCATGAATAAGTAAATAAAATCTTAAAAAAAAAAAAAAAAAAACAAAAAACCAACAACATAGAAAATTGTTAACAGGGCAGCCCGGGTGGCTCAGCAGTTTAGCGCTGCCTTCAGCCCAGGGCATGATCCTGGAGACCCGGGATCGAGTCCCACATTGGGCTCTCTGCATGGAGCCTCCTTCTCTCTCTGCCTATGTCTCTGCCTCTCTCTCTCTGTGTCTCTCATGAATGAATGAATGAATGAATGAATGAATGAATAAAATTATTAACAACACTAATAAACTTTTTATACTGTTATATTAAAATACACTGATGTGTCTTGCACTTTGGATTCTTCCCTTACTCATGTATGATTTTGTAACATTCACTGCTAATTTAGAAAATATTATTGAGTGATATAGCTCTCCCAAATATTGACATACTTAATATAAAAACATATATATGAAATACAAATAGAGGAAAATCACATTTGTTAATATCTACCAATGATTTCATCAGAAAAATGGTTAATTACTAGAAAGCTGACAAGTTCACAGTAATGGATATAGTTTTCCCAAATCCTCATTTTTACCTGAAAACTTTAATTTAACCATTAATTACACATACTGTCAGTTTTCTTTCTTGAAGTTAAGCATTATTCAATTATTATCTCAATTATTTCATCTTTGAGAAAGTATCTGCCCAGTTCTCAAATCTACATAACCACAGTTTGCTGGGATGTTATTTCCAATAAAAATGGTTTTCACGAAAAGCAGTTGCTACAACCTGCAACTGAAATTGCACAGCGGCTTTTCCTCAAGATAATAACTGTGCTTCAGTATGAACCGGAGGTGCTTTATGACTGTTTCCCATTTTGTCACACAGAATATTTTTAATATATGTGTACTGAAGGGTCAGGATTTAATAACATCATGATTTTTACTGCTTCATCAAGGGCAGCCTTAAATGAAACTGGTTCCCTCCGCACCCCAGCAAGTGTGTGGTGATGAAGAATACAATGATTACTAAAACACTCTGATGCCCTTGTCATCATATTCAGGTACTAGCGGTTTTACCAATCATTGTTTTTACAGTATCAGTAAAAATGTTAACACACCTAAAAAGGTAAATAGTGTTTTAGTATTGTTATTATTAGTTTTAACCTTAAAAGGCTCCCTGAAAAGGATCTCAAGGATCCTCTGGGGTCTGTGGTCCATACTTTAAAACTGCTAATAGAGACTCATATATTTCATGTAAGGAAGAGAATTACTACAAGCAAATGACAGCTTCAAAAGAGGTACCATCATTCCTTCTTTAAGATCCAAGGTGAGAAAGACTACACCGTGGAATTTTACTATTTTCCTTTTCCAGAAGGACCTGGTCAGGAAAATTCCTGGCTTGCCTGCTGGTTTTAAACTAGAACACAACATGGTAGACATGATCTTTAGAGAGTAAATCAACACTGTACTCCATATAGATACTTATCAGTTAAGTTAAAGAAGAAAAAATACTAGCTTTAAAAACTTTAAAAATAGTAGTTGGTATTTTATATCTAGCATACAACGTGGACCCAACCAATGTGGCAATCATAAAACTCAACAGATTAAGGTGAAAGGGCCTTTTACTTTTTGTTATTATATGAATATGAAAATGACACTTATAAAAAAAAAAAAAAAAAAAGAAAATGACACTTATAAATGAAACCCAGTGAGAGACTCCTAACTCTGGGAAACGAACTAGGGTGGTGGAAGGGGAGGTGGGTGGGGGGTGGGGGTGACTGGGTGACGGGCACTGAAGGGGGGCACTTGATGGGATGAGCACTGGGTGTTATTCTATATGTTGGCAAATTGAACACCAATAAAAAATAAATTTATAAAAATAAAAAATAATATAAATAAATAAATAAATTCCAGTTATTACTGCTAATACATTAGGCTTCCTACATTCCTACACTAGGTTTCACCTATAAACTCATATTTGTTAATTGGCAATAATGGGTATAAAAGCACCTGGCATAAAAAATTCATTATACTGAAGCAATGGTTACTGGCACATGATCTGGTTGCAATGGAAATGTGAGAATAGTTAGCAAAAGAATATCTAAACAACCTCCCTCTGGAGAATTTAAATGAGATGATAATACCTGAGATGAAAAGACAAGTCACAGTTTAAGTGATGCCCACATGATGCACACATGAACAGGACAGGAAAGAAAGGCAGAGATCAATAAACCTAGGAGGTTGTGATCTATATGTCATAGTTTTGCAGAATCCAAACATCATTTAGTATAAACAGGCCTACATACAGAGCCAGGTTTTCCAAAGCGCTTTGGCTGCACTCAAGCCTATCTTTCATTTTCCTCTCATACAAAGATTCAAACAAACAAACAAAAACAAAAACATTTTTAAGTAAATGGATATTTCTCAACACGATTTTTCCAATTCTGCCCAATTAATTGATCAAAAAAGATAAATCCCCAATAGCATATAACAGAATTTAGCAGAAGGAAAAAAACTCCTTTACAGATAGTATTTCTCACATGCTCACTCCCACTGTTCAAGGTGTTAGACTTTTAGGGGGGAAAATCCTTACAATATATCAAATTAAGCAGATTCAAGAGGTCAACAGGTGACAGCTTATCTAAGACAGGCCATACTGAGTGAGGGCTGAATTTGATTTTTGCTTTGTTTTTTAAATCTCTTGGCACTGTCATTCAGATTTATTAAATCAAACATGTTCTACTACTACACGTTTCTCTCAGATTGATTCAATACACAACCTTCCCTTGTCTTCATCCTGGGATACCCTTCAGGAGGTTTTTAATTCTTGGTTCATAAATGAATATCATATGACACCAACTGTGTGCAGTAACATGCATATTTATGTGGGCATCTGAGTGTGTACAGTTACATCTCAGAAACAGGTCCATCTTTTCTGTTAGATTCTTGAAGGAATTCTGGACCATCTAAGAAAGGTTAAGCCACCCTGCTGTAGGAAATGACTGATGAGGTTATCTTTAAGATCCTAAGAAACTAAGAATACGACGTTCTAGAAGAAATCGGTGGAAAATCTCCGCTAATATATTTCTGCCACTAACACCAGGGACCATTAAAAAAAAAAAAAAAAAAAGTAGGTTTTTTTTTTCTTGTTGTTTAATTTTGTTCTTTAACAGTTCAGGGCTGAAAGGTTTCGAGGCCTCCTCTTCAACCTGCAACTGGTGACTCGTGTGTACTGACCATAGGTTTTGCTATGAGCAGTAATAAAGATGACTATCACCTGCTATAATATATATATATCACCTGATGATTCATAAGAGAGCTTACACTGCTAAATAGTGTCACTAAGCCCTCTGAATTAATACTGATAAGGTCTGAAATTTGGACTGATTTAACTTCTTGAGCTAACTGTCGGCAAGATTTTAAATTTTTAACTGGCTCTGTGGACTAAACAGCCTATGTATCTCCTAGGTCCTTGAAGCCCTTATCTGTATCTTAAATGATGTAGAAATACTACCACTAGGAAACAGCTCTTTAACAATCCACTTTCACAGTCACAGCACGCGGGCAGGTTTTGCAGAAGACACCAAAGTAAACAGGGCAATCCTTTCAAACCCAAACCGGTGTCACAGATCTTTCCAGAGGAAGGGAAATTATGAAAAATCACACTCCTGACAAGGGACACGGTGACACGCTCGGTTTTAGGAAGAACCAAACACTGAGGATACAGGCATTCGCTTCAGCCGGGACTACGGTCAAAGCTGACAAGTTACTTGCTATAGGGTCCTCCACTTCCTCCGTAATCATAGGACTGTTGTGACTGGTCATCGATGCTGTAACTCGTCTGGTAGAAATCCGTGTTCAAGTTCTCAAAGCCTGCCATCGCAAATGATCTGAAAGAGAGAAGAAAAACGGCTAATACTCTTTAAACCCAAGGAAGGTCCTACCGAATTCGTTTCGATACGAACGAAGCAAAAAGCCTCAGAAGGCAGTAAACGATCTCTTCTGGAATTTGGGGGACGAGCATTTGGAGGACGGGCCCGGGTGGGCAGCTGCCCAGGAAACGTCTAAACGAAGGGCCGGGAAGCCCCGTCCCCCTGCCGGAGCGGCTGTGCCCCGGGTTAGGGGAAGGGGTTCCGCGGAGATCTACAATACCAACCACGGAGACGACTCCCCAGCTCAGGGCAGGCTCTGCCGCCGACAGGGCGGCTGTCTCCCTGCAGGCCAAGGCCTGGGCCTGCCGGGAAGGAGCCGGCCCCTGGAAGGCCGAGCCTGAGGTCCAGGGGCCACTTCAAAGCAAGGGCCTGAAAGGGAGTGAGGGTCTGGGCGAGAGGATCGGAACGCGGCGCCGAAGGGCCGCAACAAGCCGCGCCGCAGGACTGAAGAGAACCCGAACAGCGGGCCACAAGCCTGGGACACTCACCAAACGCGGAAGCGGCGGTAGCGGCGTCAGCAGCTCCTGCGACCCCCCCGAAACCCCCCAACACCAGTTCAGACTCTGAATTGACTCCGTTGCTACGTGTCACAGGGCCAAAGAACTGCTTCCGGGGCACGCCGCTCGCGCAGGCGCGTTGGCAGATTTGCGCCCCTTTTGGGTTGGACACTGCGCGGGACCGGGCGCGCGGGGGGGGGGGGGGGGGCGTGGCGGGGAAGACCCGCTATAGAGCATGCGCGGTATCGACGAATGAGTCCAGTGGCGAGCCAATGAGAAGAAGGAAAACACTTCCGGTAGTCTGGGCAGCGGTAGAGGCAGAAGGGCGCAGGCGCAGCAATTGCGAGTTACCCTGGAGGAGGGAGAAGCCGACGGTCGCGGGTCGTCACGGGGGAGGGTGTGCGAACGCCGATGCGGGCCGCAGGGGTCCGCCCCTGTCCGCAAACTGCAGAGCGTCGGGCCCTCCGGATATACCGGGATTCAGACTTAGTGTTACGGAGTGTATATGCCTGTTTTTTAGTCCTTATACCTTTTGAAAGTGAGGCTGTTAAATGTTCCTTTAGTCGCTTTTAGTTGCAGGACAGCTCGCCTGGCTGTGCCCGCTGTCGGGGATCCTGGGATGCACACAAGCTGTACGGTGCCGGTCACCTGGGATTCCTTGGGCGGGGGGCGGGTATCAAGCACCTGGACATACGTGTGAAACTGTTACTAATACTCTTAAGTGCAACTAGTTCTTTGAGGGAGTGTAGTACTCATCTGCGGCGGAAAATCGGGAAAGCCACGGTGAGAAGCTGTTGATCCAAAGGGTGAATGGGAGTTACTAAAGAAAAAGGAGAGGCGCCTGCGGGGCTCATGGCTGAGCATCTACGTTTGGCTCAGGTTGTGACTCCGGGTCCTGGGATCGAGTCCCGCATCAGGCTCCTTGCAGGGACCCTGCTTCTTCCTCTCTCTCTGTCTCCCATGGATAAATAAATGAAGTCTTAAAGAAAAGGGAAAAGAGGGGGAGAGGAAGAGCATGAGTATTGCAAGCACTGAGAATAGTGTGTAAAGCCTAGGAACAGGAAAAACATGGTGTCAGAAAAGGTGTAAATAAGAGTACTTCAACCTTTGCACTATTAACATTTTGATCTAAATGATTCTCGGGGGAGGTGCGCGGAGGATGCTGCCTTGTGCACTGTAGGATGCTTGAAGAACATCCCTGACCTTGAAGAATGCCCCCTGACCTCTACCACCTAGATGCCAGTAGCACATCTCCCATCCCCGCTGCCACCTTGTGACAACTAAAAATGCCTCTTGGATAAAATCAGAGTTTGGAAATCACTGGTTTAAATGAAGCCAGGATAGTTAGGCCTCGAGAAGAGCCATGTAGTTGAGGCTGGAGCTATAGGCAAGGACCAGGAAATAAGAGTGTCTTGTGAGATTCTGGTGTTGGTTCTAAAAGACAAAGGAGAACTACTGAAGGTTATGAACTGAAGAGCGTTATAAGTAGATTCTTTCCTTTTGATTGCTCTGGCTTCTGTGATAAATCACAGAGTATTAAATCACTTTCAGAAAGTTCAGGAATCCTAACTCCAAATGCCATGGTATTAACCAAGAAGCGGAACTGTCTTCAGAGCCTATAGTATTAAAATTTATACCATCAGCCTTTGCATTATATGCTGCCCTCGAATCCTATGGTCTTTACAAAAGAAACCAGGCCATTGCTCTGGGAGCAGTTTCCAAAAGAATAATAAAATTTCACTGGTTAAAAGGTTGGTTTTTTTTTTTTTTCAACATACACACTATAATGAAACAAATTAAACCAATCAAACAAAACAACTCCACACTCCCCTCCAAACAAGAATAGTAATAAGAAAATTACAAACTGAAAAACCAAGGACTATACTCCTGAGATGAATGGGCAGCTAATTTCACCAGAAAATTTATGAAATAGCTCATCAAATTATTTAATTTACCAACTCTTATAAACCATTTTAGAACTTATGGATGCAGATACCATCTGCACAACTCGGAAGAATGATAATGTAGCCAGATTTGCTGGAGACAGCCATATTGTCCCATTTTATGCTTTTTTTTCCAGCATAATTATTAATATTGTCCCTTTTTCTCTATCAAAAATGTCCCAGTTTCATTGATAAATCATATGGTTATACTCTCTAAGCTATACTCTCTTTGAAGCTGGGCTTCTAGTTATTGCCAATGTGTAATAATCTATTAATTCATTTACTTAGTGATCTTATGGTTGAAAGAAAATTCTAGTCTCTTGATTCTTCTCATCTCCATTTCTTCCTGTCCAAAAAAACTATCAGTCTCAAATTTAAACAAAATATAAGAATATAAACATAAAATATTGCTTAGGAATGAATTGTTAGATGTAGCTGTTATTGAAATACTTCTATCTGTGCAAACAATTACTGTATTTACTGGTTTTCCTTCTTCTCTAACCCTTGCCCCAATTGATAATGTTGCAGGGTCACAGGTTCTTGTCTCATGGAGTTGCGGAATGAATCTCATGGACACAAAAGGATAAGGTGAAGTGAAAGTTTATTACGTGAAGGTGAGAATGGAAAGGAAGGGGAAAAAGCTCCCTAGAGTGAGACGGTCTGGAATGGGTTGCCACTGGGGGCTTAGTTTTCCACTCTCTCTGGTTAATATCTTGTCTATAACATTTTCAGCATCTGGGATTTTGTAAGCCTGGTCACCTACCCCTCTGCAATAGTGTAGTCATGTTGCCCTACCTGTCTCTTCCTACCTAGCCTTGCCAGCCCCTTACTCCATAAGACAAGCAAACAAATTAAGCTATATGATTAAATCTTCTATGCTGTTGGACTTTGAAGTATAAACCAAAGAATCCTGTAGAAACCCCTTAGAGAATACCAGTCTATTTTGTAGACCTCTCTTTTTAGAAAAAAAAAAAAAAAATTTTTTTTTCTTTTGATGTTGCATCCCCCCAGGGGATAGTCTCCAGAAAGTTATATTACAGGAAACTGCAGTACTCTGTAAATGTGCTGACCTCTGTTAAGGTCACTGAGTTGTCTTCACTAGTAGAAAGGCTTAACCAGGTCAAGAGTTGATGGATCATGAAGTCGGCTTGTTGTCCTAGTTGTCCCTGAGACTTAATATGTCAGTACTAAACTTGTGCCCCTCCCCCCCCAAAAAGAAAGAACATTCTAATTGAGTGATATCTTCTAATTAGTTTGACAATCATACTTGAATACAAACTAACACTTTTACATACTTGACAAAGTGGAAAATTTCGTTTTTTTAGGAGGCAGTGAAATGGTGCTTAGATTTTAGAGTTGCCTTGTTTCTCCTCTGTTTTATAGTAATATGTCACAGGGAATTTTGCCAGAAAATTCTAGTGTGAACATAGATAGTTTCCCCTACCTTCAACCATATCCACAAGCACCAAATGAGGCGGGGATTTGACAGCTGTACTTATCATGTCAAGTTCCACAATGAAACCTGATAATTATGGTAAAAACCAACATAAGTGCCCAAGATCTGTTTTCACTAACTCTGAATATTAATGATATCATTCCGTTTCCCAAACATGACAATTATATTTCCTCCAAATTCTCCTTTATGCCTTTGAAAAGAGTTTCCTCATCAAATTCTGCCTTTGTTATTTCAATTATTTTACTTTGAGCAATAAATTATTGTCTTGGGAAGTCAGATTTGCCTGGAAAAACACTGGATGCTTTTAGACAAAATGGGTTTTTTAAAGGCAAAGAAATTTAATTTAGCAATTATTCTTGGGATTTTGACTTGAATATTGCAAATGCCTCATGTTTTTTTTAAAAAAAGGCTTTTAAAGTTAATTTTAAAAGCAATGCTGTATTTTTATTGTAGAGATAAGACAATCTCTTAAGAAGCAAATAAAACATTTCTAATATGAGGTGAATGAATATTGTAGTTTGGAATAAGAATTTCAGTGGCAGTACTGGGAGTTCTGTATCTCAAACAACTTAGAAGGGGAGATACTGTAAAATACAGTGTAGAGGGCTGGGCTACGGTATGACAGGACCCCTCATGCCAAAGGTGCAAGTGAAGCATTCGGGGGAAAAAAAACTAAGAGCTAACATGGGAATATACTTACTATGTGCCTGGCACTGCTCTAAAAGCTTCACACCTTTCTACTCAATTACGTTTCCTAACAGCCTGAGAAGGTAGGTACTATACATTTGACATATAATTAAATAGAACAAAGAGGTTAAATAACTTGTCAAACATCATAAGGCGGGAAATACTAGACCTCATATTTGAACCCATTCTGGCTCCAGGATCCCTGTGCTAAACCACTAGGCTGTATTGCTGTGTTATGTAACATAAATATAAAAAAGGCACTATTTCTTTACCTAACATGATTTTAGATATATATGATATGTATATGATTTATGTATATATGATATATATGTACATATAAATATACTGTTGCAGTTAGTCGATAATTGTATCTGCATTCCCAAATGTGTATATATTCAAATTGATAAAAAATATTTTTTATGATCTTCTCATTGGGCACATGACCTATCACCTAATATTCAAATTTACCTTATAATCATCATGTAATTTAATTAATAATATATGGTGGTTAAGGATGCATGTCTGGAGGCAGACTGCCTGGATTTACATCCTCTACCACTTATTAGCCATGATGTTAGCAAAGTCTCTGTGCCTTACTTTTCTCCTGTTTAAAGAGCAAGATAGTAATAGTATTCATCTTATGTGCATGCTACAAGGATTATGTGAGATAATACAAGCAAATATCAATGCCTAAATACTAAGTACTCAGTGAATATTTGAACTTATTGTCATTGCTGCATCTGTATAGCCGTAGAAGCCATAGGATCTTGTCAGCAACCAAAATAGACTTTTAAAAACTGCAGTGATTGGGCTTGAAAAAAACTATCTCTTTATGAGATCAATTACATACACTCACTCTGGCGCTTCCCTGCAGATTCTGTATTATTTTATAATGTATCTTTTGATACTATGGAGCATATTAAAAATATGCTGTTGTCATCTTCTGTACTAGATCTTTCCAGTTGGGCTTGTCTGTGTTGTACATTTTAGTCTCACAAATACCTTTTGATTATCAGGCACTCTTGGTTTAATACATTAGAGCAGTTATACTTGAAAATTTTGAACAATGCTACCCATATTTGATTTTCCTGGTGTGTTTCATGTTATTTCAAACATTAAAGAAAATGCGCACATCTTTTTACTTCATCTCCCTTCTTGTCCTCTTCTCACAGTGCACAAAATTTGTCAGGACACAGAGCATAAGGTGACTTATGTTGTGGAAAATATGTCTTTTTGCAAAGAAAGAAAATGGCAGTGTCCTAGCCAAGTAAGCCAGTCGCCATAAAAATTTAATATATAATGGTCCTTAAAATGATAGAGAGATCAGCTTTTATTATACTCAATAAGAGAACAGCCTAGAAATGACTGTAATACATGACCCTTCCTTTAGGTGATTCATTTTTTTACATTTTTCTATTATAATTCTTCATGACGCCCTAAGTTAGACATTGCAAGCTACCACTGCTCTCTTCATTCAGTTTAACTCTTTGGTATTATAAAGAATGTCATATTAAACTTTATTTTGTTACAGGACAGTATTTTCAGCACAAGATATTGCTGGTCTGGGAGCTTTAATCCAGATACATTTAAATATAAATTTGAAACATTCTTTGGAGTACAGAGGCCCAAGCTACAGAATTCTAATTTTTTATTTTTATTTGATTTCATGTTAATGTATTGATAATAACAGTGTCATGCCAGAATAAGAAATAGGTCACTGGGCATGAGACAGGTGGCTAAGTGGGAGAGCATCCTAGCTTAAAGACCACAGGCGGCAGTACACTTTTTTCATTATTATTCTTACTTTCTTCAATTCTTTCTTAAATGTTGGAGAACACATGTTCCCTGAGCAGAGAATGGTTACTATTATGACTATTAGAGAGAACAGGTTACTCTATCTTAACCAAAATGTTCTTTATGAACTTAGATATAAGTTTTTGTTACTAAGACTCTTGAAAATGTCAACCTAAATTCTTTTCCTGAGATGAGGATAATTTTGCTTTAAAACAGAGGCATGTGAAATCAAACTTACAATTTTTATTAAGCTCTGCAAATTTGGGTTTGAGAGTCAAAGACAAACACTTTTTTTTCCCTTTCTCCTTTTGATCAAAATTAAGCAGGCAAGATGTTTTTGACTCTTCTCCTGCAGTCTTAAATTTGTGGAATCTAATGAGAGCCACAAATCCCCTACTGTCTGGGATAATGAATTTTTCCCTCTGGAAGAAAATATAAACATTTCTTAACTCTCGCTCAGACTTTACTTTAAAAAGGTTAATATTATTTAAAAGAAGAGTTGATTTTAGGCTTATAAATATCATTTATTTCCTGGACTCTCTAAAAGCTTTTCCTGTTAATTCCAAAATTGACTTCTGTGCTAAATGTTGTAATGTACTCCCCTTCCCACTTGCTGGAAATGAAATGCTTCAGCTTCACATTAAAATTTTCAGAGGGCCCTAGGAGATTAGCCTGAATTCAGTGAGATTTCTCTAACATGAACAAAAATAGACTGGTCTTTCACAGACAAATCAGGACAGCAAGTGCCTCCAAGAGTGACCTCTCATTTGAGTGGCTTCACGTAATGAGAATTAAAGAAAATTAAAACTGACAGGAACCTTGAGATCATTTGTTTCCCATCACCTGATTTTACAAAGGAGGATCTGCGGCCAAGAGATGTAGTATAAGACCTAAATTTCAAGTGCTGCCTTGACATTTCCCACCCTCACAGGGCCCTAAAAGCCTAGCAGTGACTTCCTCTTCTCTTTCCAGATATGTCCTCTGCCCAGTGGGAAAGGCTCCACACCTGGCTAGTTCCTCCATCAGCCACACCAGCTCCACCCAACATGGTCCTCAACCTAGTTGGTTTTACAAGATAGTGTAATTATTCAAACAAGCCAATCATACCCCCATGGAAAGCTGGGATCACTCCCACCCTCTTGATACTACAGAGTTGGTCTTCCACAGCCCCTGCCAGTTTACTCTGTTTCTGGGTACAAACCCCACATGGCTCTGTGTGTGGCTTGCAGCGTCCACCTCACAAGGACTGGAAATAAATGTGATTTAATAAGCTGCCGCCAATGTCATCTGTCTAGTGTCGAGTGTCATATGTTCTTCCATTCCCTCCTTCACTGATAAAGTGAATAGGTGATCAGAACAAGGGATTTGATCAATTTTACTGATAGAATTAGTGTCAGACGCATCATTGTACCCTCTCTGTGACTTTCAGGTGCTAGGTGACAAATGAAGATGAGATGGTGAATAAGTGAGTCATTGTAGCCATCTCACTACATCAGATGCTCTAGGAGGACAGCGGTCATGTTACATTTAGTGTTCCAATGCTAAGGCCTTAAATGATGCTGTTTGTGATGTTTATTTATTTCACAAATATTTATTGAAAATCTTTTTTTATGTCCTATTTTATTTTATTTTTTTAATTTTTTATATAAATTTATTTTTTATTGGTGTTCAATTTGCCAAAATATAGAATAACACCCAGTGCCTGTCCCATCAAGTGCCCCCCTCAGTGCCTGTCACCCAGTCACCCCCACCCGCCGCCCACCTCCCCTTCCACCCCCCCCCAGTTCGTTTCCCAGAGTTACAAGTCTCTCATGTCCTGTCTCCCTTCCTGATATTTCCCACTCATTTTTTCTCCTTTCCCCTTTAGTCCCTTTCACTATTTTTTATATTCCCCAAATGAATGAGACCATATAATGTTTGTCCTTCTCCGATTGACTTACTTCACTTAGCATAATACCCTCCAGTTCCATCCACGCATAATACCCTCCAGTTCCATCCACGTGGAAGCAAATGGTGGGTATTTGTCGTTTCTAATGGCTGAGTAATATTCCATTGTATACATAAACCACATCTTTATCCATTCATTTTCCGATGGACACTGAGGCTCCTTCCACAGTTTGGCTATTGTGGACATTGCTGCTCTAAACATGGGGGTGCAGGTGTCCTAGCATTTCATTGCATCTGTATCTTTGGGGGTAAATCCCCAGCAGTGCAATTGCTGGGTTGTAGGGCAGATCTATTTTTAACTCTTTGAGGAACCTCCACACAGTTTTCCAGAGTGGCTGCACCAGTTCACATTCCCACCAACAGTGCAGGACGGTTCCCCTTTCTCCACATCCTCTCCAACATTTGTGGTTTCCTGCCTTGTTAATTTTCCCCATTCTCACTGGTGTGGTATCTCATTGTGGTTTTGATTTGTATTTCCCTGATGGCAAGTGATGCAGAGCATTTTCTCATGTGCGTGTTGGCCATGTCTATGTCTTCCTCTGAGATTTCTGTTCATGTCTTTTGCCCATTTCATGATTGGATTGTTTGTTTCTTTGCTGTTGAGTTTAATAAGTTCTTTATGGATCTTGGATACTAGCCCTTGATCTGATATGTCATTTGCAAATATCTTCTCCCATTCTGCAGGTTGTCTTTTAGTTTTGTTGACTATCTTTTGCTGTGCAAAAGCTTCTTATCTTGATGAAGGGAGTTGGAACAAATCATCAGAAAACCATAGCTGGGGGCATCACAATGCCAGATTTCAGGTTGTACTACAAAGCTGTGGTCATCAAGACAGTGTGGTACTGGCACAAAAACAGACACATAGATCAATGGAACAGAATAGAGAATCCAGAAATGGGCCCTCAACTCTATGGTTAACTAATATTCGACAAAGGAGGAGAGACTGTTCACTGGAAAAAAGACGGTCTCTTCAATAAATGGTGCTGGGAAAATTGGACATCCACATGCAGAATAATGAAACTGGACCACTCTCTTTCACCATACACAAAGATAAACTCAAAATGGATGAAAGATCTAAATGTGAGACAAGATTCCATCAAAATCCTAGAGGAGAACACAGGCAACACCCTTTTTGAACTCAGCCACAGTAACTTCTTGCAAGATACATCCATGAAGGCAAGAGAAACAAAAGCAAAAATGAACTATTGGCACTTCATCAAGATTTATTGAGAATCTAACATATGCCAGTCACTATTCATAACAGACAGACTTTGCCTCTTGGTGTTTTAAGCTCAAAGAAGCCTGATATTCCCATCTTCCTTGCAGACTGGCTGCAAGCTAGCCCTCTTCATTTATCCACCTGGAGAAATGCTCCTATTCCTTAGGGCTTCCTGCTTGATGAAGTCATTACTGAGTTTCTATCCCGCCAGCCTTGCCATTCCTTGTTCATGAACTAGAAGGTTCAGACCTTCTAGAAAGGAGAAAAGCCTCTCTTTTGCAGATCTGCTGCTTGGGAGAATGTTTATAGCAACCTTCCAATGGACGTCAGTGATAATGATGCCTGTAAACGTCAAGTTTGTTCTGTCTCTAAGACTCCATGGTCCTGAGCATCAGTACACATGGGATTTGACACTGAGTGATAGCATATCTTGAGAATATTTTTATTGGTTTCAGGGCAGGTGTGAGTGGGCCCATGCCAACTGGATTCCACAGAAGCACTAATATAATCCTCTGGGAGTTTATTTTCTGAAATTGTTGTGCTGTATTCCCAAAGACCATTATCCCCTGTTCCAGTTATGTATTGCTTTCTAAAAGTAACACCTTGAAACTTTATGGCTTAAAACAATGATGGCATTAATTTTTCTCACACATCTGTAATTTAGGCAAGGCTTGGCAAGGAGGGTTCATCTCTGTCTCACACAGCTTCAGCTGGGGGGTTTGAAAGCTGGGGATGGCAATCATCTGAACGCTCGTTCATTTAGAGGTCTGACTTCTTTAAAAAAAAAAAGAAAGGTTTTATTTATTTATTCATGAGAAACACAGAGAGGCAGAGGGAGAAGCAGGCTCCATGCAAAGGGCCCGATGTGGGACTTAAACCCAGGAATCTGGGATCACACCCTGAGCCAAAGGCAGACGCTCAATCACAGCCACCCAGGCATCCCTACAGTTCCAACTTCTGATTCTAGTTGCAGATTGGGACCTTTGATGGAACTCTCAGCCACAATACCTGCATGTGGCCTCTCCCTATAACATGGGCTTTTTCAAATCATGGTGGCTGTATTCAGAGGAAGAGCATCCTGAAAGATGGAGTCAACCAGGAGTTGTATTACCACTTCTACACCTTCCTTGGAAATCACACAGCATCATTTTTAACACATGATATTGGCTAGAAACAAATCACTAAAGCTGGCCTGTATCCAGGGAAAAGGAATTAAACTCCAACTTTTGAAAGAAGGCTGTCAAAAAGATTTTTCACATTTTAAAACTACCACTTCCCAATGGGATATAAGGGGAAAAAAGAAGAGCGTACGTTTTCTTTTGCAATCGAAGAGACCAATACACATTAGTAGCAATGAAGAAGTGAAAGAATTCTAAATGTGTATCAGACCCTGACATCTAGTAAAGGGTAAAGTGCTACATCAAGACTGAATATGTTGGTTAGTATCTTGTGGTTTTGTAGACATCGTCTTTTTTTAAAAAAAAGAGATTTTATTTATTCATGATAGTCACACAGAGAGAGACAGAGAGGCAGAGACACAGGCAGAGGGAGAAGTAGGCTCCATGCAGGGAGCCCGACGTGGGATTCGATCCTGGGTCTCCAGGATTGCGCCCTGGGCCAAAGGCAGGCGCCAAACCCCTGTGCCACCCAGGGATCCCAAGACATTGTCTTTTATACGCATTTCACTATGCTGTTCAATTACTAATCAAGCATTCTGCTTCTTTCCTGCTGTTATTCCTCCAAAAAACATGATCTCTAAATCAAGTACTTTATTCATAAAATAAAGTATAGTTATTTGGAGAGTTATTTGCCTAACTATTCTGTAGACAATAGAGAATCTTTCCCTACCTTCAATAATATACATTTACTGTTTGCTTATTTTTTTCATGATATAAAAGGGCGACTTTTAAAAAAATTTTTTTAATTTTAATTTCAGCTAACACACAGTATAATATTAGTTTCAGGTGTACAATATAGTGATTCAACACTTCCATACATTGCATGAAGACAAGTGCCCTCCCTCACCCCCATCACTTCTTTCCCCCAACCCTGCCCCCCTCCCCTCTGGTCACCATCAGTGTGTTCTTTATAGTTAGTTAAGACTCTGTTTCTTGGCTTGCCTCTCTCTCTCCCTCTTTTTTTTTTCCTCTTTGCTCATTTGTTTTGTTTTTTAAATTCCACCTATGAGTGAAATCATATGTTTTTGTTTCTAGAATTTTACTTCGGTAGAATGTTTATATTGTGCTCATTTTGCCCCCTAGTGGTGTTTTATGTCCTTTTTCATATTTACTTGTAAGCTCACAAATTTCAGTTCCTGATACTTCAGGAAAGACATCAGGGACTCTCATTTGGCCAACACAGCTTACACCTAAAAATTAAGGTTTACACTAGCATCTAAAGTTTATAAGTATATAACTTATATAGACTATAAGTATGCATAAAGTCTATTGTCTGTTTGTCTATTGTACCAAATTTGTGCTAGATGCTGATTATAAAATATTAGGGGCAGCAAGGTGGCTCAGTCAAGTGTCCTACTTTTGATCTCAGCTCAGGTCTTTTTTTTTTTAAGATTTTATTTATTTATTCATGAGAGACACACACACACAGAGAGAGAGAGAGAGAGAGAGAGAGGCAGAGACACAGGCAGAGGGAGAAGCAGGCTCCATGCAGGGAGACTGATGTGGGACTCGATCCTGGGACTCCAGGATCAGGCCCTGGGCTGAAGGCGGTGCTAAACCACTGAGCCACCCGGGCTGCCCTCAGCTCAGGTCTTGATCTCAGGGTTGTGAGTTCAAGCCCCAAGTTGGGTTGAGCATGGAGCCTAGTTAAAAAAAAAAATTAGGGCACCTGGGTGACTTAGTTGGTTAAGCATTTGCCTTAGGCTCAGGTCATGATCCTGGGAGTCCTGGGACTGAGCTCCGCATTGGGCTCTCTCCCTAGCAGGAAGCCTGCTTCTCCATCTCTTGCCCCACTCCCTGCTTATGTTCTCTGTCCTCTCTCTAAAATAAATAAATATTTTTTAAAAAATAGACTATACCTATTCAGAGTCTAAGGGAATGTGAAAAAAATTTAAATTATCTGTACTACTAGTCTGAATTAGTAACCATCATAAGCAGTAACTAGAAGAGCTTGAGTAGCATTTTAGTTTTGCAGTTTTTAAATAAACATAGCTGCTGGAGCACCTGGGTGGCTTTTGGTTTCATCATGGTCTCAAGATCTTGAGATCAAGCTCTGAATTGAGCTCTATGCTCAGTTTAGAGTCTGCTGGAGATTCTCTCTCCCTCCACCCTTCTCCAATGGTGTGTGCTCTCTCTCTCAAAAAATAAATCTTTAAAAAGCAAAATGAAACCAAAAAAACATAGCTGCAAAGTTTCTTTTAAAACTTTTCACCTATTAAGAGAAAGCAAAAGGAGTTTTAACCAGTTTGTTTAGGCAAGTACCAAGTGCTCTTCCAAGTGTTGACATTTTTTTCTTC
Organism: Vulpes lagopus; assembly: GCF_018345385.1. Classification (NCBI taxonomy): domain Eukaryota; kingdom Metazoa; phylum Chordata; class Mammalia; order Carnivora; family Canidae; genus Vulpes; species Vulpes lagopus. The sequence continues at coordinate 88,310,242 of NC_054831.1, forward strand.
ACGTCACTCCCAAAGAACAAAGTGTCAGAGGCAAAATACCAAAGATATGCTAAAATCTTAATATCTTGCAAACAATGATTAAGATAAAAGATTTATTTTATATTTTCCTTTAGAATAGTCATTCTTGGGGCACCTGGGTGGCTCAGTTGTTGAGCATCTGCCTTTGGCTCAGGGCGTGATCCCCGGATCCTGGGATCTAGTCCTGCATCAGGATCCCTGCGGGGAGCCTGCTTCTCCCTCTGCCTATGTCTCTGCCTCTCTCTCTGTGTCTCTCATGAATAAATAAATAAAATATTTTTTTTTAAAAAAAGAATAATCATACTTTAACGGAGTGATAAAAAAATCGCACCAATTGGCAGTTCTCATTAATAGTTAATAAACTGGAAGGAGGAAGAGGATCATTCTGGAGCCAATCTTACTCTAGATGTGTATGTAACATGAGCTTTTTAGCTTTTCTTGGCCTCATCTGAAAAATGAAAGAAACAAAACTGGAATGGGGATATGTCAATATATCCACTCAACCAAGATGTGTTTATTGAACACCTCTTAAGTGCCAGGCACTGTGCCTGATGTCTAGGATGGGTTACAGTGACGATCAAAAATGAATATGATTCTTACCTTGCAGAGCATTCCATGTCACTGGGGGAGATGAACCTGAGTCAAATAATCACTCATCCAATAGTGAGAAGACTCCTTAGAGCTTCTCAGTTTTTAAATTCCATATGCGCAGAAACATAAAAGAATAATTCATATAACACAAATAGTTGTATGTTTATTAGAGAGATCTGATGAATGACATTTTATTTTTTAGACTCACTTTTTTACAGACTGTTAGCTATGTATATTACAAGCCAGTCATGATGATTTTCTGTCAATGACATAATGCATTGTCCCAGCTCAATGCATTGTAATATTACAACTATTATTGTAATAATAGTTACTATGCATATTAAATGCATAACTTCAAATGATATTTCAGTCCTTGTTTTCATCTCATTCTTAAAACTTTTTTTAAACCACAAGAGATTGAAAAATAGTAGAGTCTTATTCTAAAGTCTCTGACAACAGTTGTGATGTCAAGGTTTTCTTCATATAAAATTTAGAGAGAGAAAGAGAGAGCTGTTGCTCATTTTTGTAGCTATAATAAAATATCCCTTGGGTTCCCCTTTTCCTTCAGATTTAAATTTTGCTAACAGAACATAGACCAAGATGTGAAATGAGATGTCTTTACTGAATCATTAATGACCCAAGGCTAACAGGAGGTAGGCTTTGTAACTGCTTATTTGTTTATTAAATTCCTCCTTTGGCAGCTGATCTCTGGATTGCTTCATATAACACAAGTCAGATTGTTAATTAAATCTTCTGTAGAAGTTTTGGTTTTATCTTGAAAAACTATCCTACTGGTTCCGCATGCCTCTAATTGGGCTGAAAGGATGAGGGGAGGAGAGCCAACCAGTAGCTTGTTTATAATATTTTTGTCAGCAGCTATGGTACCTCAGGCTGTGATTTCATGAACAGATAATTTGCACAAGTCATTGCTTCCCTAGCCACCCTTTCAGCCCCACCGGAGGTGGATGTGATCGGCTCAGTACACAGCACTCTTCCCTCTGAGTCTAGCTTATGCATGCTGCTAGTCTTTTGCATGCATTACACACCTGCACTTGCTTTTCATCAGGCTCTGATCATCTACCATCCTTATAGGTTTCTTGCTCCTTAACACAACAGCAAGGCTGCTTTGATGTAGAAGAGGTTAGGCAAATATTTCGATTGATAATGAACTTGCCCAAATCTTAAGCTATCATCTGGCATTTTCTGTCAATGTGATCCTTTTCTACAAATTCTTCTTTGATACTTATGAAAAGCTAGTAATACTTGCCTTGCATCACTCCCAGACTCACTGTTATCTAGCAATGGGGAATCATCAAGGCCAAAGTCTCGTCTTAGATTTTCTTTTTCCTTGTGCCTTCCAATAGCTGGCCCATGAGAATATAAAGTTAGTTTTAAAAGTCCGTTTTTTGTGCACTTTAGAGTTATGCATCCTGGAGGTGAGCTTTCTCATCTATATAATTTTTTTCTTAACCTCTAAAGGACAGTTAACCAAAAGTGACCAGGCCGATGGTTTGTAAAGATGACATTTAAGTCTGTGGCACATTTGTCATTGGGCAGCATCAGTAAAGGGCTGGAATAGGGGTAGGGGGTAGAGAAGGGATGGATGGGATGTTGTGTGTGACTTGAAAACACCAGATAAGTGATGTGAAGCTTTCCCAAATACTGCCCTCCTTCCCGGCAACACACAAAGGTTGAAAACCAATACTACACTGTAGCCTTCAAGAGCTAATCCTCCTACACAGAAGTGCCAAAAGACGGGATCCATCCCTGGGTGACCCAGCAGTTTAGCGCCTGCCTTCGGCCCAGGGTGTAATCCTGGAGTCCCGGGATTGAGTCCCACATTGGGCTCCCTGCATGCAGCCTGCTTCTCCCTCTGCCTATGTTCTCTGCCTTTCTCTCTCTCTCTCTCTCTCTCTTGTGAATAAATAAATAAAATCTTGAAAAAAAAAAGAAAGATAAAAGGTCAACCATACACAACAGAATCAAGGACAAGTCCTGAAGTCATGTTAAGGCCTTATACTCATGTGTGGGGACCTAGTGGCAACACTAATTTGCAAGAATTTTGATGAATATGATGTCTAACAATAGTATCAATGCATTAACTTAGGCTTTTCAGGCCTTCTTAATTATGCCTATATTTAAGACTGTATTATACTTAAATCTATTGGAGAAACAGGTCTGAAAGTATTTAATGCATAATAGGTCTGAATCTCTTTGTGGGGGGGACACATACTCTTTAAATGTGTATGAACTTAGTAATCTCTAGAAAATGCACAACAGGTACGTAAAGTTTTATACACAATTTCAGGGGATTTGCAAATTTTGTGAAGTTCATACATGGACAAGGTTAAGAACGGGATGTTTAAGGCAAACTCTGCTAGGTAATGGAATACAGTTTTCTTGTCTGTGTATCTGTGTTGTCAGCTGCTTGCACAAATGCACATGGCCTTTGGCCTTTCCAGATGGGTAGCCAGCATCCTCTCCCCTTTCCTCCTCCATCATAACATGGCATGGTCATCTCATTTTACTTCACCTGATTTCATTTACTTCACGTTCCTCACCCTTTTCTGAGGGTAATAATGGTAAATTGCTATCTGGTTCTTTTTCTCCCTTCTCCAGAATGTTTCTAAAGACTTCATGTGTCCCCTGTGTCAGAACCACTTACTGCGTGCAGGATGAGGCTGACAAACCACAACCTGTGAAGGCAGACTGGGGAAATCCACCGGAAAGAGACTTTGGAAGGAACTGCAGATTCGTTGTGGCTAAGTCGGCCCAGAGAGAGCAGTGAATTACATAAACACAAATGTCTGCATTTTGATGACTGCCCCCCCCCCACCCCCCGGGGTCAGGCACTTAGTCACTCTTTCCTCTGTGTCTCCTTAACTCTATTATACCTCGATGATAGCTCCTATCACTGTTCTAGGATTATTTGTTTATGAGTCTGTCTCTCTTACCAGACTATGAGCAATTCCAAGACAGAGTCCACGACTTATTTATCTCTGTACCCCAATCCAGTGTCTGGGTTAAGAGTGCAGTCTCTGGAGTCAGACTGTCTGCATTCAAATCCATGCACTGTATATATGAAAAGGATGACTAGGGCAAGCTATGTTATTTATTTGAGCCTTGATTTCTCTCTTTCTCTTTTTTTCTTCTCTTCTCTTTCCTTTCCTTTCCTTTTTTCCTCCCTCTTCCCCTCCTTCCTTTCTTCCCCTCCATTTCCATCGCACCAGAAGTATCCCACTATGATATTTATTGGTTAATTGTGAAAAATACATGAAATAATGCTTAGCACAGTGGCAGCCTTTAAAGATATAGTAATAGGCATTACTATTATATCTATTACCATCAGTATTGGTTGTTGAATATCATTATGAACCGTGGTTCACCTGCCAGGAAAGAAGCCTTTCAGGCTTAAACTACCAACAAGGTGCCCGTTTCTCCTACCTCTCTCCTTGTCCCCCCTGCCCTCTTTGCTACTGACACCTCTCCCTTGCAACTTGGTAATTGATATCTTACTTGCCTCACTTTTTCACCTTGTACTCATCATCATCTAACACCTGATATGTTTATTTGCTTATTGTCTAGAATGTAAACTCCACAAAGGAGGAGCTTTGGCTATTTTGGGTTCACTGCTGTGTCCCTAATGCCAGAGCAATGCCTGCCTGGCACATGGAATATGCTCAACAGATACTTGTTGGATTGGATGGATGGACACAGGGACTCAACAGCACACTTAAAGCAACCTCATTCTCTGCTTTAGGTGAGCCTTGCTGATTGTCACTCAATGTCATTGCACTAATTGTGTGCATTCCTTCACTTTGCCAGATGGTCATAGAGCATCTTTTACCTTTATTCCTCTTTACTCCATGATCAGAACGAGGAGGGGAAAATATTTTCCAAAAGTGTTGCAAAAGGTTAAATGTTAGAACTTTGATGCCAAAGCCACAGCCTTCAATGGACCCGAATGGTGGGAGCCTTCTGGGAGAGGTCAGAAGGGAAACAGGGTGACAAGGGTGCACGAGCCCTTGATTCCTTTGTGGGAATGGCTGCTGTTGAGAAACTTGTCCCTGTCATGCCACTCAGAAACTCTCAACGACTACTCATCGGTGATATTTGTCAGTCCAAACAGCTCTCACACCTTCCCTCCATCGGTACCTTCTGTTCTAGCCAAACTGGATCATCTTCTGTTCTTTCCTAGCCCTGTTCTCCTGCTTACACACACACTTGCACACACATGCACATATTCTTTTAACTTTTTTTTTCCTTCTGCACAGTACCTTTCCTTCTAGATCCTACAGTCCTTTAAGGTGCAATTATAAAGCTTTCTAGCTAGGATATTTCCTCTAATTTCTCTCCTGTTCTGCCACGGGAACTCTGGAGATGGCCAGCTGAGTTCTTCCTCAGATGCCTTCAAGAATGTTTCCCTGTCTTTGGGGAGTGCTTGCCAGCCCTTCCCCACACAGAGCTATCTCTACACTTGTCTGCTAAGTTGTCTCGAGGGTGGGGACTCTTGTCTTTCCTTTTTCTGCATTGAACCAACTACTCAGTGAATGTTTCTGAGTAAGTCCCTGGGTGGATAGCTGAATCTATCCATTTTCCTAGCAGTACAAAAAGAAATAAAATAAAATAAAATAAAATAAAATAAAATAAAATAAAATAAAATAAAATAAAATAAAATCCTTAGGGCCTGTCTGATGATAACATTTTAAATATAAAGTGTTTTTCTCATCCGGTCAGGTGAATTTTTTCACTATCTGTTCTGTAAAAGACAAAACAAGAACTAATGTACATATAGAGCGGGGCTTGTATTTCTTTGAGACCACAGGGGGAAGCAGTCACTTTCTCACTGGGCTTAGCAGGACGCAGCCAGGTGGCAGACCGAGGGGGGACTTCATTGCTAACTTTATTTCTGGGCTCGAGACTTAGCCAGTGGGAAGAAACAAGAAACTGATACGGAGATTCACTCTGAGATGGTAGGTAAGTCAGCAGGGTTACTGGGGCGATGAGCAGTTTCTCGGTGCCTCAAGACCATGCAAGAGTCTGTGGTAACACTGCCCTCTTCTGTTCCTCTGGATTGTTAGTACCGGTGACTTCAGTCAGCTTTCATCATCTTCGTGAATTTTCAATTTCCAAGAAATGCTTGCTTAGGGCGGAAAGGAAAGGAACTCATAGGTTCAATGTGAGCCATGATTTTATTCTATTCTGTCACGGTTTCTCTTTTGATAGTTCACTTGACCACTAAATTTTGTTGTGAGGTTAATTTTATAGTTCAGTTGCACTATAATTGGATATTATACGTCAGGGGAATGAATGAAACCAAGAATCATAACAAAATTAATCCATTCCTCGATTTACATGTATTCTAAGGGCTTCCTTAATTTTCTTTTTCTGGTTCCTAAAACTTCCTTATTTCTTCCCTTGGAAGTTAAAGTATCACCACTGGTCAATGCATGGCGACACTTTCATTTAACACAGAGCCTGTCAGACTAAGAGCAGTTAAGGAGTTATGAAGGCTGGTTCTGCGCAAACTGAGATCTGACACCACTTCCTCTGCAAAGTGCTGTTTGTGAAATGACTTAGCTCAGGGCTTCTGAACTCCTTGGTAACTCTGGTCTCTTCCCTTGCAAGCCTCTTTTTGTATCCCTAAAGTACTTGAGTCCAGGAAGCATAGGGCTTTGAGTCTACACCCAGAACTGCAGACTTTATTCTAAAAGCAATAGAGAACCAATTAAGCTATGCGGGCAAACAATGGCATCTTTGGGAGGATGGCTCTGTGAGCTTCGTGCTGAACAAACTGAGATGAAAAAGCTTGGAAGGAAGGAGAACACTAGCAGATCCATACGGTCATACTGCCATCAGTATCTGCACCTCGCAAGCAAAGCCTTCCCTGTTCTTCCTCGTTTATCCTCTCTCAAACCCAGTCCAGCCACCAGCATCTGTCACCCAGATCCCTGTACTGTTTATCTAGCTCATTGCCAGACAACCAGTCTTGCTCCCTTCTAATCCATTACCCCCACAGAAAACTGAGGACAACTTTTAAAATAGGTGACTTATCACAAGAAGTCATCAGAGAGGGAGACAAACCATTGAGAGACTCTTAACCATAGGAAACACTGAGGGTCGCTGGAGGGGAAGCCTGTGGGGGATGGGATAACAGGGTGATGGGCATTAAAGAGGACATGTGATATGATGAGCATTGGGTGTTTGTTATATAAAACTGATGAATCACTGAACTCTACCTCTGAAGCTAATAATACAGTATATGTTTTTTTTTAAGGATTTTACTTATTTATTCATGAGAGATACACAGAGAGAAGCAGAGACACAAGCAGAGGCAGAAGCAGGCTTCTTCCAGGGAGCCCGATGTGGGACTCTATCTCGGGACCGGGATCACGCCTTGAGCCGAAGGCAGACGCTCAACCACTGAGCCACCCAGGTGTCCCTAGATTGCACACTTTTAATAAAATATGTAATAAAATGTGAATCCTATTTGTTAAAAAACAAATGACTTGCCATCATCCTTAGAATGATATTCATGCTCCTACAGTGGTGCATGAGACCCAGGACAGTTTGGCCTCCATTTGCTTCTCAGACCTATACTCTCATTTCTGCTCACTGGTTCCAGCTCGCTGGCTTTCTTGATTCCCTGAACAAGCCACAAGCTTAGTCTGACCTCAGACATGTGAGCCTTCGTTTGTGCCATTCCTTCTATTTAGAGCATGCTGTTCCCAGAATTTTACATGGCTGTCTTCTTGCTTCTGCTCAAATATTACTTCCTCAAACAGTCCCAACCTCTAGTCCCTCACCCTCTTCTCTTTGTCTCTACACTCCCAGCACAAGACATTCTTTTCAAATCATCTGGTTCTATTTTATTTATAACCCATATTGCTATTTGAGATTATCTTGCTCATTTATTTGTTTACTTGTTCAAGATCTGTATTCCTTGCCTAAAATGGAAGTTCTGTGAGGGCAAGAACCTTGTCCACCTTGTTCATCTCGGGGTCCCCAACACAAAACTCTGCTGCACCTGGTTCACAGAGAATGCTCAGTAATTATTTCTTGAATATGCTAATTTGGGTAAACAGTAAAGAAGGTCAGGACAAGGGAAACTGGAAAAGAAGAGATACCTGAAAGAATTAGAGAAGAGATAAAGTGGATAGGTTTGATTATTGGAGGTCAGGCACTGATGGAAAGGGGAGGAGAGGTATTGGGTTTTCACTTGGAGAGTACAGAAAAGCCAGTGATGGCATTAACTCAGAGAAAAATTTGGTGGAACATAATGGACAGAAGTGGTAAACAGATTTGGCTTTGGCCCTGAGTGTGAGATGTGGTAGGTCTTTGTGAAGAAGGCCAGTAGGTATATAGAAATTGAAAAGAGGCCAAAGCCAAACATTTAGATTGTGGAGCCATTTGTGTTGTCATAATAGTCCACTGAGACTGAATTTTGCCAACAATGCAAAGCACGTAGCTGGGAGGAAGAGAACTTTAAAGATATGCAGATTTTTGCCCAAACATCTTTGTGTACAAAAAACCATGCTCGGGATCCCTGGGTGGCGCAGCGGTTTGGCGCCTGCCTTTGGCCCAGGGCGCGATCCTGGAGACCCGGGATCGAATCCCACATCAGGCTCCCGGTGCATGGAGCCTGCTTCTCCCTCTGCCTGTGTCTCTGCCTCTCTCTCTCTCTGTGACTATCATAAATAAAAAAAAAAAAAAAACAAAAACAAAACAAAACAAAAAAAAAAAACCATGCTGGCACAGGTGACATCTAACAAACGAGGAGCAAGAGCTGGGGTTTCATGGGACCAGGGATGGAGACACTAACAAATTTGGCGGGTGGGGAGAGACTGTGCTCTTCAGACAAGGAGCATGACAGCACTGCCATATGGTACCCTCTGACCTGCCCAAAATATCTCTCAGTAAGAGGCTGCGTACCCTGAAGTAATCTGTGTGACTGCTCTGCTTCATTCCCTTCAAACCCTCGAGGGATCCAGAGAGAGAGCTGGGTAAGTTTAATGATGTACCTCTCGACCCTCTGACCTAGGCAATGGATAATCTAAAACAATTTGGGGTGGGAGTGGGGAATCATTAAGAAAAGCCACGTTTCTTGAGCACTCACTATGGGCTTGGTGATGAACTAAGCACTCCATATGCATTCTCCTATTTAGTCCTCACAAAATCTCTAATAAGGAATAATAATTATTACCAGTTTTACAGATGAGAAAACTTTGACTAGAGAAATAATGTAATTTTCCCAAATTGTAAATAATGGAGCTGGAATTCGGCCCCAGAACAGCCCGATCCCAAAGCCCACACTTGGAACCATGATGCCCTAATGCTTCCCTGCGTAGGAGATCGTTGTTTTTAGCCCTTAAATTTTATTTCAGTATTTCTTTGTAAGTTTCTTTCCCTTTCCATCCCAAAGTTGTGAATATTAGGTTAATAAATCAGGTGAACTTTTTTTTTTTTTTTTGTAGTAAGAAAGGTAACCAAGATTACTCTGAGGTTGTCCTTTGGTGCCAAACAAAAGTAACTCCTATTCTTTAATTAGATCTCCTCTGTTACACAATTGTCTTAAAGAACTGCTGTTCCTTACAGAGAGTCTACTTTCCCAAACCCTGAGGATATCCTTAATTACAGGGCTTGTGGGGTATCTGAAATAGAAATAGTGTTTTGGATCCTCCTCCACCTCCATTCCCCAGTTTTAACGACAGGCATATCCCGTGGATTGTGGGAACCTGCTCTTGGAAATAGTCGTGTTAGTTCAGTTGGAGCTCTACGTGATTATTGCCTCATGATACCATGAGGATGTGCAGCTGCTGTCATACTTTGGCAATTGTCCTTTCTCTTTTAGTCTCCTGAAGTTGTGATGTGCCTCTGGCCTAACATTTCTTCTTTTTTATCCTCAATACTGTTGTTGGTCAATCTTTCTAGGCAGTGGCAAGGCTTATGCTGCCCTGCAGAATGTCCAAGAATTACTGCCAGGCGGCATCTGTCTGCTGCTCTGGGTTTCTTAGACTGTCTCCTTGGAGGAGTTTGGAGCTGTTGCAGTGAAGCCTGCTTGCTCATGCAAGTTCTTTCTTGATCCCTTGTAGAATCCTAGCACTGTCACTTATACACCCTCTGTCAGCAATCTTGAACCACTGTCCAGTGGCACAAAAGTAATGGCAGACGGAGGGACCTGGTAGAGTAAATAAATAATTCGGAAGGACCTCTCAAATGGCTATTCATCCTTGTTGGCTGAGAACCAAATATAAATTAGCTATAGGGACTAGTGCTGTAATGGGTTCACATTAATATCCACATATAAAATATTTCTGAGACCATTGGGACTCTAATGAATCAGCCCAGTTTGGGGCAGTTCTAAATGCATTCTAAATAAGTGCCCCATAAATGTGTAGTGATGCAAGGTGGCACTTTCTTTAGTCCATCTATAATTTATTAATGGGCACTTTGTGCTAGGCATTGTGTTCTTCAGCGTTTCAAAAAATGGCTTCTTTCTGGTTTGCTCCGTGCTTCCCTCATGGAACTTCTTCTGGTTCCTTCCACAGCCATCGCTACCTCCTCCTTCATGCTGTGGTAACCAGCCTCCACATCAGACATAGAGTGCTTACAGATTATCAACTTGCTGAGGGCAAAACTCATGTCTGATTGATCTTTGCGTTTCCTACAGTGTCTAACATAGTTCTTTGTACAAATAGATATGTAAATATATGAGTGAATGAATGAAGATCAAAGACATGAAGCAGGAAAGGGAATTTAAAGGAGTTTAAAGCTTCTTTTGTTGGGCTCTCCCAGCATCAGCTGTTGTTACTAATTGGGTGTCCGGGGAAGGACTCTGCATTGGCTCTGCTTATGAGTGGCTTTGCAAGTGAGTGGCACCATCTGCTTATGGTGGCTTTGCAAGTGAACTATTTTGGAAGGAGGGAGTTATTATGCTGAGGCATTGATGTTCTCAACCTGGACTTTATTGGTTACTTTCATTGGGCAATTTCTTTCTTTACACTTATAGACGTAAATACTCACAGGCAAAATGGCAGCATAAGGAGTGCATTTGCTTACTCACTTAGGCGTAGATAAGAAATCCATAACTTCTTCATCCCTAACCCATTTATCTATATTTTCATCTTAATTTATGATTTTTATCCAATATCCCATTTAGGGGTTATCTTAGCTTCTGTGTCCAGTACGATGGCACTTCAACAACATAACTATTTGCAAAATCTCATTTTAAACATGTGAAAAATTCAAGGAGCTGGTCAACAGACACCACGTTGAATCCAGTTTCTAACAGATACATAAATCTTTTTTTTGCGTCACTCCATTGGTGCATAGGCATTCTTTTTCCTGATGAATGGCAATCAGATATCCCAGGAAGACGTATGACCCTGGCTCCATTTCAGACAATTGCCTGATATCCTCTGGCAGCCATTGGAACCACACACTGCAAACCGGCCTGTCATTTCAAGAGACCCTAGGGTAATAGTGAGATGTGTTTGAGGCTCATATTATTGTCTATAAAGGTAACATACAATTTCTTTGGCAGAAGCAGTGCACATCTGCATGATGTGGCATAGTGATGTTTCTCAACTCACATTTGAATTCTGTGTTGTCAACACTTAAAACCTGTGCCCGGTATGTGTGTCTGCATAGGTCACCCATTACCAGGCCTTCTAACTCCACTCCACACACATTTTGGGGGGTGGGTGTGAGTGACTAACACATAAAATGGCTAGATTAGAACTGTCTAGTATCTTTTCAAGTTATTTTTTTAAGTAAATCATATTTTTTTGCAGCATCTAGGCACTTAAATTTTTTTTATTGTTCTGGGGGAGAGTCTTATCCCAAGAGCAGTTTCTTATTTCTAAAAGCTTCTAAATTCTGGAACATAAACATATAAATTTGTATTACTCATCCTTTTGGATTCATGAAGGACTAATTCTCCAATGCTGAGATGCCAACTTTTTATCTTTCATCTCTGAAATCATTCTCCCGTTTAGAACCAACATTTCAGAAGTAAATGCCACATCAGATCAGACTCTTGCTGTACCAGCCAAAATTTCTGGATACCCTTGTCCCAGTTGGTAGTTATTCCTTTGTTCATTATTTATGTATTCATTCATTTGTTCATTCCCTTCTTAATTCTAATAGTCCTTGGACAAATACTTATGGAGTGCTTACTTGGTGCCAGGCACAGAATCAGAATTAGAATATAGTGGTGATCTGTGCTAGGAATGCATTCTTGCACCATGTGATGCCAAGTGCAAATATTGCGCATAGATTGAGGATATTTAATTAAAGGAACCATATGGCTGAGTAAGTTTCGTGGACTTAAAAGGGAGCTCTGGGATCAGACAGGCTTGGTGTGACCTGTTGCCAATAACTCAACCTCTTGATGGCTCTTTTATTCTCCCTGTGATGCCAACAGCTGAAAATTGCTATAGGAAGTGAAAGAGATAACATGTGTGAAATGTCTGGCAGTCAGGGTCAGTTTAATTTCTTAATTTTATTCATTTGTTTGGACACAGGCACCGACATGGATATTTTAAGAAACTGCCATCGATGAAATTTTGAAACTAGAGACTTTGTCATCTCTTGCTCTTGCTGGGGTGTTCCTTTTAATGGCTCTTCTCTTTTTCATTCCGATTTGACTCCAAATTGTGTACACACATGACCCATCTGTGTGGCTGAGTTCCAAAAGTCTGTTTTTTGCAGGCAGTTGATTTCTGTGGGACTCGACCGAATGAACAGGTCCCTCCCAGCATGGAAAACTCAATGTTTTGATAAAGAAACTGAAATCGACCACCTTATATTCCCAACCAACAGCTCATTCCAATATGATCCCATCAGCTTCTTAACATATCATTGTATTGGGACAACTGAAGAAACACTCTTGCTCCTGCAATTAAATTCAACAAATATGTAATAAGCACCTTCAAAATACGAGTTCCTGTGCTATTGGTTGGATAGAAAGATGAATAACAAATGATCCCTGCCCTGTGGATTTCTTGCAAATCACTTCAAAAAGCAGGGAAAAGTGCTCTGGATACCAAGTGGTATTTCAGAGCCTACATGAAATCCTCAGCTTTGACTCCTCAAGTCTTCTAATAAAACAATTCAATTTTGATCCTTGAACTAAATTGTTCCATTTGTTGTTTGGTCATTGTCCTTCTGTCTTCCTGCTGTGTCCCATCTGCAGATGCCACTGATAAGATTCATTTCAACCTATGAGAATGACATGTTTAGACTTCATTATGAAAAATGCCTTTTACAAACAATTGCTACACCAAAGTGACTGTGCTGAATCACTGCAAAATGATGCGAGATATTTTGAACGAGCCAGCCTGTTCATTTGCTTTCCTCCATTCATCATCCTCTGAAAGGTGTAGCTACTTTCTAAGGCCAGAGAGTATGTTTTTAAATCAACTAATTGTCCATCTCCAAGGACAAATGTGCTTAGAGTTCCAGCATCCTTTTCCTTTCTTCCATTCCCCTGCGTGAAGGAAGAAGCACTTTCAGAAAAGGGACGAGTCACCTCACCAGCATGAATGAGTAATGTGATACCCTTCCATCCACTCATCCACACAGACCCCTGGCATAGGCACAGAAAGGGGAGGGAAGAGGGGCAGAGGAGGTGATGGAAACAAGCATGAATATAATCACATCGCCCATTACTTATTGAACATTTGCTGTATTCCAAGCACTTTCAGAACATTATCTCTAATCCTTACATCAATCCTGCAGAGTAGATATTTTTATTTCTAATATACACATGAGGAGAACACCGTAGGAGAGGTACAGTGATTAGCTCATGATCCTAGAGCTGGTATGTACCTCTTCCAAACCTTCCAAACCTGCCTGATTCTAACATATGCTCTTTTCCGGGATTTTCAAGCTCTATTCCTGCAAGTTGCTGCAGGGTGATTAATAAATTCCATATGCATGTATAAAACTATTCAGAAAAAAATGCATTCTAGAGACCAGTGACAGAGTATTGCAATTTCTGACAATTCTTTTTTTTTTTTTTAAGATTTTATTTATTTACTCATGAGAGATAGAGAGAGGCAGAGACACAGGCAGAGGGAGAAGCAGACTCCTTGCAGGAAGCCTGATGTGGGACTCGATCCCAGGACCCCGGGATCATAGCCTGAGCTGAAGGCAGATGCTCAACCACTAAGCCATGCAGGCGTCCCTGACCAATTGTTTTTTTAAAAAATAAACAAGTGTTTTTGAACTTAAGACCTAACTTTGTCCTGTTTTGATACTGCTTGAATCTGTTGCATATTTTGGAATGATGACAAAGGTGTCATTTGAAAAATAGGTTTCCTGTGTAGGAGATAAAAGGACGACAATTACTGGCCTATAAATTAACACTACTTCTTTACCAGGAGATATATTGCATAGTACATAGCAAACACAATAAAGACTAAGCCAGAGACACCTGGGTGGCTCAGTGGTTGGGTGTCTGCCTTTGGCTCGGGTCCTGGGATTGACTCTCACATCAGGCTCCCTGCAGGGGAGGGAGCCTCTCCCTCTGCCTATGTATCTGCCTCTCTCTGTCTCTCATTAAAAATAAATAAATAAAAATCTTTAAAAAAAAGGACTAAGCCAACATGTGTAATGTAACAAATGTAATAAGCATCATAGAACAAATAATACAACATAAGTAAACAGATTTCTAGGGAAAGGACTGTGTAAGGAGAGGCAAGAGTAGACCTTTTTTTTTTTTTTATAGCTATTTCTAAAACACTGCTTGTGTATTTGCTGGAATCAATTGCTGGAGAGTTGGGCAGCTATATTCTATTTTCCCCCTCACTTCCCACCCAGTCTCTGTTCCACACTGCTAAGATCATAATTTCAAAGCACATATGTGTGTGGGTTGTCTTTACACAACTTCGTGGCCAAATTGTGCACTCCTAACTTTGACCATGTGCTCCAGAAAAACTTCCCAGTTTTGAAGGGAAGTCCAGGGGTGTCTGGGTTGCTCAGTAGGTTAAGCGTCCCACTTCTAATTTTGGTTCAGGTCATGATTTCAGGGTTGAGAGATTGAGTCCCTCTTGGGACTCCACGCTGGGTGTGGAATCTGTGTTAAGATTTTCTCTTTCTCCCTCTTCTGCCGACTCCCTCCACCAAAATAAATAAAATAAAAATAATTCTGTTTTGAATGGAGTCTAAAAGGGATCCCTGGGTGGCACAGCGGTTTAGCGCCTGCCTTTGGCCCAGGGCACAATCCTGGAGACAAGGGATGGAGTCCCACATCGGGCTCCCTGCATGGAGCCTGCTTCTCCCTCTGCCTGTGTCTCTGCCTCTCTCTCTCTCTCTCTTTCTCTCTCTCTCTCTCTCTCTCTCTGTGTCTATCATGAATAAATAAATAAAATCTTAAAAAAAAAAGAATGGAGTCTAAAAGGATATGCACCCATATCTACCACAGAAATGTGTACCCTCTTTCCACCATCACATGCTCACACAGAAAACTTTAGTTCCTGCTAATACAGTCAATAATGTCACCCCATACTTGAATAGCAATACTTTCTGTTCAGATCAGCATAAAAATTTTTTAGCGTTCAGATCTTAAAATGACAGTTCCCTTGGAAGAACTTTATTCTACAGACTTTCATTCAGAGGCATCACGGTGATATGAACAGCTTTAGCTAATATATGTATTTTATGAGAGTATAGTTTGAGTATTTTCAGGAGGGACCAGAAGAAATGACTACACCAAATGTTTGCTGTTATGTAAAACTTGTAGGTGAATCCAAGGCTGCAGCGGGTGAGTGCAGAGGGCCTCGCCTTCCCACTTGAATATTATGCAGACCTAACCCAATTTTTTTCTTGCAAGGCATTATGTTAGCAAGATCGCTGTGTGCTGCCTTCTTGCTCTGTTTCTTACATAGCAAGTTATTGCCTGGTATGTCTCTAAAGATTTGGCAGCTGTGTTTTATCTTTATTTTGCCATCAGTCATTGTATCTCTATAAAGGGAGACAGGTTCATTTTATAGATGTGGAAACAGAGGCCACCCTGAGGTTAAGTGGTTTGTTAAAAACATAGGTGCCCTATGTAGGCCCCAAAGCTGAATACAGCTGTAAAAGGCAACGCTCAAGAATCTAGAACTTTTTAGTCTTTGCCTTCCATTGGTATGATTTTGAGTATGGGTGTTTGCATGTGTTCATGTCCAGAGATTGTCTTGAATTCAACTTTGTATCTCAGGTACCTGGCACTGTGCTGGACACATAAGCACCGAATACATCCATGTGGCATGAATGAAAGGGTGCCAGGAACAGAACCTTGTATCGCAGAAGATACCGGCATGTTCTTTTTTAACCCCTGTGGTAAAACAAAACAAAACAAAACAAAACAAAACAAAACAAAAACCCTGTGGTACTATTTTCAGGCCTCCATTCCACCACCCTATCTCCCCCAGCAAATGCTGAAATCCTCACATTATTAATACGCATATTTATAACAAGTGATGATTTTCACCTACACCTGCCTGGTGAGAAGAGTGAAGGTTTTTCAGAAGTAGAATGAATTCCAGTCTTTGGGGATCTTTTGTAACTTCTTTATGCTTCCACTTCCACTTTCGAATGACAAGTGCAGTTACTTCTGCTGCTGTCACGGAGACTACTGGTATTTCATAAGCATGCACCTAGGGCCGGACGATGTGCTCAGGGTCTTATACACATCACAGTGTTTAATCTGCACAACATACCTGGGAGGCAGGTCTTCTTATCCTCATTTCACCCTGACTCAGAGACATCAAGCCTCTTGTCTGACGTCACCCAGCTATCAGGCAGAGCCGGAAGAGGGTTGGTGACTGTTGTGGGTTCTTGATGGCTGGCCCCCCATAAACAGTAGCTATTACTGTGAGGGTCATAATGCAGGAGTCCCTGGGGCATGTGACATGATGAGTGTATGGCATTTTAATTTACGTTTATGAGCTCATTCCCTCCCTGATAAGAGAGACAATCAGCACAAAAGCTCTCTCTGCTCCAGGGGAGAGAACACTTAAGGATGTGTTAGAAGGTAAGGATGTGGGAAGTGAACACATTATTCCAAAATTGTAATTGTCCTTTTGAGGATATCCTCTACAGCATTCAGCTATGGGGGTGTGTGAAGGTAGGGAACAGGAAACAGAGGCTCAGACACATGTTATCAAGTCCCGATCTACCCATGGTGGAGCTAGATGTGCTATCGTCTTGAATATTATGAAGAACAGGATGCAACATTCTTCTTTTCTCTCCTAAGAGAAATCTGTTGCTGTACCATCCGCCTTTGGGCCAAGTGTGGCATCCCACAATGTTTCAGCCGACAGCTGCCAGAACAGAACAATAACGCTAGCTGTGTTATCTGCTGACACGGAGGACAGGAATACGCTTACAGCCTAGACTTGGCTTCTTGCCTCTTGCTAAGGCACCAAGCAGCTGGGCTTACTGACAACCTCCCTGAGACACGCGAGCTTACTCTAGCACTATTTAAATCTCTCTCTGTGGTGTATTGCCTTGTTTCCTTCAAGCCTGTTACCCCTTAAATCTCACTTCTCGTTTGTTTGCATCCCCTAGACTAAAGGAACAAGAATATGTGTGCATCAGAGGATGTGAATCTGGGGGGTGGGAGACCCCAGCTTGAATAGGCTTCAGGCCAATCTTGAAACAAACCTTGATATCTCAAAAGGTGAGACAGAGGCTCATGCACTCTTGATTTCTGGAGGCTACGGGTAGATTAAAAAGTAAATATGCCTTTGGGGCGACTGGGTAGCTCAGTTGGGTAAGCACTCGACTCTTGATTTCAGCTCAGGTCATGACCTCAGGGTCTTGAGATGGAGTCCCACCTTGGGCTCTGGGCTCTGGGCTCAGTGGCTCAGAGAGGAGTCTGCTTGAAGATTCTCTCCCTGTGCCCCTTCCGCAACTCTCTTTCACACACGAAAGCTCTCGCTCTCCCTCTGCTCTCTCTTTCTAAAATAAATAAATAAATCTTAATTGGAAAAAAAAAGAAAAGCCTAACCTTTGAAACCCAGACCAATGAACAGAGAGAATTCCTCCTTTTTAAAACTGAATCCTCTTATTTAAATTATTATTTTAAAGCTATTATTTATAGCTTTACAGAGAGACAGAGACACAGGCAGGGGGAAAAACAGGTTCCTTGCAGGGACCCCTGGGCGGGACTGGATCCCAGGACCCCAGGATAATGACCTGAGCCAAAGGCAGACGCCCAACCACTGAGCCATTCAGGTGCCCCCTCTCTTACTTAAATTATAAAATCTTTTAGACTTGAATTTACTTAATATTGAAAACTCTTTAAAATGGCTTGCTGGGTTTTTTTCAAATGTGTAGCCTTGAAATTCTTATATTCTTTGTTTGCCCCTCTCCATCCCTATTCTAGAATACATGCAGGTTAAAAAAAGAACATTAATCATACTGGGTAGGCAGTGGTCTAAACCCCACTCTGCTGCTCCACAGCTGTGTGACCTTGCGGAAGTGCTTTCCTACTCCCATCCTCAGCTTCTCTATCTCTAAGAGGAGATGGTAATTTCCATTTCTCAAGTTCCTTTGGGCTTTAAAAGGCTATGAGTTTTTCTTATTCCCATTCCACACTTCCTGCCAAAGTGGCCCCAGAATCTTTTTTTAAAAAAGTAGGCTTCATGCTCTGTGTGGAATCCAACATGGGGTTTGAACTCATGACCCTGAGATCAAGACCCAAACTGAGATCAGGATGAGTAGGATGCTTAACTGACAGAGCCACCCAGGCACTCCTGCTTCCAGAATATTTTAATACCCAATCTCCAAAACTATTGTCGTGGCCTATTCTGTCCTATACTGTTAAAAAAGAGAGAGAGAGAGAGAGACAGAGAGAGAGAGAGAGACAGAGAGAGAGAGAGAGAGAGAGATTGAGAAGAGAAGAGAAGAAAAAGAAACATTTGCTTGTTTTTAACTACAACTCAACCCAGTACTTACTAGGCACGGACTCAGAATTATTTTTTCCTTCGTCCTGTGGCAGCTAAATTTTTATTTTCTCATCATGGTGAACAGTGTGTGTCCGGTAATATTTAAACGAATATAAAAATTACCAAAAAAGAAAAAACCCTAACTTTTGGCTGTCAGTTACAGATCTGCATTGATAGCTTGTAGACACTAGATGGCGATACAAGTGCACCAAATAATAAACATTCCCTTGATTGGTCCAGCATTAAAATCCCAATGATTGAGGCCAGAACAGGTTAAAACATTAGTTAAAGAAACAAAGCCAAATATAATCAGGTGTTGGAATGTTAGCTAATACTCCGAATGCGTTCAGTAACCTAATAGTTATTGAAAGAAAAGATTGTTAAACTGGAAATTAATTTCTCCTGCTGCTGAGTCTATCTTTAAGCTAATTCTTGGGGGCAAGAGTTGGCAATAAACACACGATCCCTTAAAATGTATCTAATTCATACTTTCATGTCCATCTTTGGCCTTCATTTTTTTTTTTAATAGCAATTATTTGGGATGGAGTGTGCCTCACATGTATTATTCATAGATGAAATACTATATTCTGATGAGGAGTGTGAGTCCTAAGACACTGGCATTTTAAAGGAGAAATGGTCCACTTACTGTAAGCTGTTGGCAGGACCGTTATTGACTGGCAGGATCAACTGGAAGCACTTTGTTAGTGGATTAGGTTGCCCTGGAAATGCCTTCCTGAAACTCTAATGATGCACTTAAGGAAGCCCTCTGGGACAGGAGTAAAATGTCTCTTAGCCGGGCGTGTCTTCCACCGGAGTCCTCTTGGGATGAGCTGGGAGGGGGCTGGGGGATGTCCAAAGAGATGCTCAGTAGAGACACAGCCCCAGGAAAAGGTTGCAGGTAACCACGTCTTACAGGTAAGCTAAGATAATGACCTACTGATGTCAGCTCTGGGCTTTCCGAGGGTATCGGGCCTCCTGTATTCTTTGGAAAGCGCATCACTGATTCCGGAGAGGCTGCATTCATTTATTCGTTTGCTGGGGGTAGGGTGGCGGAGGGATGGAGGAGAGGGGAGGACTGAGGGCGTCCGAGGGAGAGCAGGGTCTAGCACACGGGGTCGTCCGCTGTGCCTTCTTCTTCTCTCTTTTTTTGAAAAAAAAAAAAAAAGCAACAGAGGGGAATTCGCCCTTCAGCGGAGATTCAGAGCATGTGCAAAGGGTCGGTTTGTAGATTCTCAGAGGCAAAGTCCCTGCGCTTCTGTCGCCGCGGGGTTGGGGGTCGCTTCTGGGGAGTGGCGGCGGCGGCGGAGGTGCGGAGGCGGGGGCGAGCGGCGAGGAGGGCGCCGGGGCCGCCTCGGGGCTCGGGCAGGACGCGGAGGGCGGGGGGAGCAGGACGGCGCAGGACGGGGCCGGGCGCAGCGCGAGGCGCGAGGCGCGAGCGGCGGCGGGTGCGCGGCGCCCCGGGCGGCCCCGGGACCTGCCGGCGCGGACCACGCGGCCCGAGCTGCCCGAGCTCCCCCGCGCTCCGCCGCGCCCCGCCGCGCCCCGCCGCGCCCCGCCGCGCCCCGCCGCGCTCCCGCGCTCTCCCCGCGCCGTATTCCTTTAAGATGATGTAATAGGCATTTCCCTGGACGGTGTCCCGCCTGCGCCGCCGACACAGCAGCCTCCGTGCGCACGGAGTCGCGAGCCCCCAGCCCCCGCCGCCCGCCGGAGAGATTGAGTCCCGGACTCCACGCTGGGTGTGGAATCTGTGCCGATTTTCTCGTGTCTCCTCTTCTGCCGACTCCCTCCACCAAAATAAAAAAATAAAAATTTCGTTTTGAATGGAGTCTAAAGGGATCCCTGGGTGGCACAGCGGTTAGCGCCTGCCTCTTGGCCCAGGGCTTTCCTGGAGTCAAGGGAGGAGGACCCACATCGGCTCTCTGCATGAGCTTTCTGGCTTCTCCCTCTGCCTGTGTCTCTGCCTCTCTCTCTCTCTCTCTCTTTCTCTCTCTCTCTCTCTCTCTCTCTGTGTCTATCATGAATAAATAAATAAAAATCTTAAAAAAAAAAGAATGGAGTCTAAAAGGATATGCACCCATATCTACCACAGAAATGTGTACCCTCTTTCCACATCACATGCTCACACAGAAAACTTTAGTTCCTGCTAATACAGTCAATAATGTCACCCCATACTTGAATAGCAATACTTTCTGTTCAGATCAGCATAAAAATTTTTTAGCGTTCAGATCTTAAAATGACAGTTCCCTTGGAAGAACTTTATTCTACAGACTTTCATTCAGAGGCATCACGGTGATATGAACAGCTTTAGCTAATATATGTATTTTATGAGAGTATAGTTTGAGTATTTTCAGGAGGGACCAGAAGAAATGACTACACCAAATGTTTGCTGTTATGTAAAACTTGTAGGTGAATCCAAGGCTGCAGCGGGTGAGTGCAGAGGGCCTCGCCTTCCCACTTGAATATTATGCAGACCTAACCCAATTTTTTTCTTGCAAGGCATTATGTTAGCAAGATCGCTGTGTGCTGCCTTCTTGCTCTGTTTCTTACATAGCAAGTTATTGCCTGGTATGTCTCTAAAGATTTGGCAGCTGTGTTTTATCTTTATTTTGCCATCAGTCATTGTATCTCTATAAAGGGAGACAGGTTCATTTTATAGATGTGGAAACAGAGGCCACCCTGAGGTTAAGTGGTTTGTTAAAAACATAGGTGCCCTATGTAGGCCCCAAAGCTGAATACAGCTGTAAAAGGCAACGCTCAAGAATCTAGAACTTTTTAGTCTTTGCCTTCCATTGGTATGATTTTGAGTATGGGTGTTTGCATGTGTTCATGTCCAGAGATTGTCTTGAATTCAACTTTGTATCTCAGGTACCTGGCACTGTGCTGGACACATAAGCACCGAATACATCCATGTGGCATGAATGAAAGGGTGCCAGGAACAGAACCTTGTATCGCAGAAGATACCGGCATGTTCTTTTTTAACCCCTGTGGTAAAACAAAACAAAACAAAACAAAACAAAACAAAACAAAAACCCTGTGGTACTATTTTCAGGCCTCCATTCCACCACCCTATCTCCCCCAGCAAATGCTGAAATCCTCACATTATTAATACGCATATTTATAACAAGTGATGATTTTCACCTACACCTGCCTGGTGAGAAGAGTGAAGGTTTTTCAGAAGTAGAATGAATTCCAGTCTTTGGGGATCTTTTGTAACTTCTTTATGCTTCCACTTCCACTTTCGAATGACAAGTGCAGTTACTTCTGCTGCTGTCACGGAGACTACTGGTATTTCATAAGCATGCACCTAGGGCCGGACGATGTGCTCAGGGTCTTATACACATCACAGTGTTTAATCTGCACAACATACCTGGGAGGCAGGTCTTCTTATCCTCATTTCACCCTGACTCAGAGACATCAAGCCTCTTGTCTGACGTCACCCAGCTATCAGGCAGAGCCGGAAGAGGGTTGGTGACTGTTGTGGGTTCTTGATGGCTGGCCCCCCATAAACAGTAGCTATTACTGTGAGGGTCATAATGCAGGAGTCCCTGGGGCATGTGACATGATGAGTGTATGGCATTTTAATTTACGTTTATGAGCTCATTCCCTCCCTGATAAGAGAGACAATCAGCACAAAAGCTCTCTCTGCTCCAGGGGAGAGAACACTTAAGGATGTGTTAGAAGGTAAGGATGTGGGAAGTGAACACATTATTCCAAAATTGTAATTGTCCTTTTGAGGATATCCTCTACAGCATTCAGCTATGGGGGTGTGTGAAGGTAGGGAACAGGAAACAGAGGCTCAGACACATGTTATCAAGTCCCGATCTACCCATGGTGGAGCTAGATGTGCTATCGTCTTGAATATTATGAAGAACAGGATGCAACATTCTTCTTTTCTCTCCTAAGAGAAATCTGTTGCTGTACCATCCGCCTTTGGGCCAAGTGTGGCATCCCACAATGTTTCAGCCGACAGCTGCCAGAACAGAACAATAACGCTAGCTGTGTTATCTGCTGACACGGAGGACAGGAATACGCTTACAGCCTAGACTTGGCTTCTTGCCTCTTGCTAAGGCACCAAGCAGCTGGGCTTACTGACAACCTCCCTGAGACACGCGAGCTTACTCTAGCACTATTTAAATCTCTCTCTGTGGTGTATTGCCTTGTTTCCTTCAAGCCTGTTACCCCTTAAATCTCACTTCTCGTTTGTTTGCATCCCCTAGACTAAAGGAACAAGAATATGTGTGCATCAGAGGATGTGAATCTGGGGGGTGGGAGACCCCAGCTTGAATAGGCTTCAGGCCAATCTTGAAACAAACCTTGATATCTCAAAAGGTGAGACAGAGGCTCATGCACTCTTGATTTCTGGAGGCTACGGGTAGATTAAAAAGTAAATATGCCTTTGGGGCGACTGGGTAGCTCAGTTGGGTAAGCACTCGACTCTTGATTTCAGCTCAGGTCATGACCTCAGGGTCTTGAGATGGAGTCCCACCTTGGGCTCTGGGCTCTGGGCTCAGTGGCTCAGAGAGGAGTCTGCTTGAAGATTCTCTCCCTGTGCCCCTTCCGCAACTCTCTTTCACACACGAAAGCTCTCGCTCTCCCTCTGCTCTCTCTTTCTAAAATAAATAAATAAATCTTAATTGGAAAAAAAAAGAAAAGCCTAACCTTTGAAACCCAGACCAATGAACAGAGAGAATTCCTCCTTTTTAAAACTGAATCCTCTTATTTAAATTATTATTTTAAAGCTATTATTTATAGCTTTACAGAGAGACAGAGACACAGGCAGGGGGAAAAACAGGTTCCTTGCAGGGACCCCTGGGCGGGACTGGATCCCAGGACCCCAGGATAATGACCTGAGCCAAAGGCAGACGCCCAACCACTGAGCCATTCAGGTGCCCCCTCTCTTACTTAAATTATAAAATCTTTTAGACTTGAATTTACTTAATATTGAAAACTCTTTAAAATGGCTTGCTGGGTTTTTTTCAAATGTGTAGCCTTGAAATTCTTATATTCTTTGTTTGCCCCTCTCCATCCCTATTCTAGAATACATGCAGGTTAAAAAAAGAACATTAATCATACTGGGTAGGCAGTGGTCTAAACCCCACTCTGCTGCTCCACAGCTGTGTGACCTTGCGGAAGTGCTTTCCTACTCCCATCCTCAGCTTCTCTATCTCTAAGAGGAGATGGTAATTTCCATTTCTCAAGTTCCTTTGGGCTTTAAAAGGCTATGAGTTTTTCTTATTCCCATTCCACACTTCCTGCCAAAGTGGCCCCAGAATCTTTTTTTAAAAAAGTAGGCTTCATGCTCTGTGTGGAATCCAACATGGGGTTTGAACTCATGACCCTGAGATCAAGACCCAAACTGAGATCAGGATGAGTAGGATGCTTAACTGACAGAGCCACCCAGGCACTCCTGCTTCCAGAATATTTTAATACCCAATCTCCAAAACTATTGTCGTGGCCTATTCTGTCCTATACTGTTAAAAAAGAGAGAGAGAGAGAGAGACAGAGAGAGAGAGAGAGACAGAGAGAGAGAGAGAGAGAGAGATTGAGAAGAGAAGAGAAGAAAAAGAAACATTTGCTTGTTTTTAACTACAACTCAACCCAGTACTTACTAGGCACGGACTCAGAATTATTTTTTCCTTCGTCCTGTGGCAGCTAAATTTTTATTTTCTCATCATGGTGAACAGTGTGTGTCCGGTAATATTTAAACGAATATAAAAATTACCAAAAAAGAAAAAACCCTAACTTTTGGCTGTCAGTTACAGATCTGCATTGATAGCTTGTAGACACTAGATGGCGATACAAGTGCACCAAATAATAAACATTCCCTTGATTGGTCCAGCATTAAAATCCCAATGATTGAGGCCAGAACAGGTTAAAACATTAGTTAAAGAAACAAAGCCAAATATAATCAGGTGTTGGAATGTTAGCTAATACTCCGAATGCGTTCAGTAACCTAATAGTTATTGAAAGAAAAGATTGTTAAACTGGAAATTAATTTCTCCTGCTGCTGAGTCTATCTTTAAGCTAATTCTTGGGGGCAAGAGTTGGCAATAAACACACGATCCCTTAAAATGTATCTAATTCATACTTTCATGTCCATCTTTGGCCTTCATTTTTTTTTTTAATAGCAATTATTTGGGATGGAGTGTGCCTCACATGTATTATTCATAGATGAAATACTATATTCTGATGAGGAGTGTGAGTCCTAAGACACTGGCATTTTAAAGGAGAAATGGTCCACTTACTGTAAGCTGTTGGCAGGACCGTTATTGACTGGCAGGATCAACTGGAAGCACTTTGTTAGTGGATTAGGTTGCCCTGGAAATGCCTTCCTGAAACTCTAATGATGCACTTAAGGAAGCCCTCTGGGACAGGAGTAAAATGTCTCTTAGCCGGGCGTGTCTTCCACCGGAGTCCTCTTGGGATGAGCTGGGAGGGGGCTGGGGGATGTCCAAAGAGATGCTCAGTAGAGACACAGCCCCAGGAAAAGGTTGCAGGTAACCACGTCTTACAGGTAAGCTAAGATAATGACCTACTGATGTCAGCTCTGGGCTTTCCGAGGGTATCGGGCCTCCTGTATTCTTTGGAAAGCGCATCACTGATTCCGGAGAGGCTGCATTCATTTATTCGTTTGCTGGGGGTAGGGTGGCGGAGGGATGGAGGAGAGGGGAGGACTGAGGGCGTCCGAGGGAGAGCAGGGTCTAGCACACGGGGTCGTCCGCTGTGCCTTCTTCTTCTCTCTTTTTTTGAAAAAAAAAAAAAAGCAACAGAGGGGAATTCGCCCTTCAGCGGAGATTCAGAGCATGTGCAAAGGGTCGGTTTGTAGATTCTCAGAGGCAAAGTCCCTGCGCTTCTGTCGCCGCGGGGTTGGGGGTCGCTTCTGGGGAGTGGCGGCGGCGGCGGAGGTGCGGAGGCGGGGGCGAGCGGCGAGGAGGGCGCCGGGGCCGCCTCGGGGCTCGGGCAGGACGCGGAGGGCGGGGGGAGCAGGACGGCGCAGGACGGGGCCGGGCGCAGCGCGAGGCGCGAGGCGCGAGCGGCGGCGGGTGCGCGGCGCCCCGGGCGGCCCCGGGACCTGCCGGCGCGGACCACGCGGCCCGAGCTGCCCGAGCTCCCCCGCGCTCCGCCGCGCCCCGCCGCGCCCCGCCGCGCCCCGCCGCGCCCCGCCGCGCTCCCGCGCTCTCCCCGCGCCGTATTCCTTTAAGATGATGTAATAGGCATTTCCCTGGACGGTGTCCCGCCTGCGCCGCCGACACAGCAGCCTCCGGTGCGCACGGGGAGCCGCGGAGCCGCCCAGCCCCGCCGCCCGCCGGAGGAGCCCGCGCCCCGGCCCCGGCCCGGCCCGGCCCGGCCCGGCCCGGCCTCGCCGCTGCGGCTGCCGGCGGCCCCCACCGGCCTGGGAACATGGGAGTCCGCGGCCCGGGCCGGCAGGGGGGGCGGCTGCCTGGGACCCCCGCAGGGCGCCTCTGCCCGTCTCTCTGCTTCTGGGCTTTCTGAAAAGCTGCTAAGTCCCAGGACCTCTTCCAACTCTCTTCTGTTTTAAGGATTCTTTCTAAAGGTTTGATTTTTTTTTCTTTTTTTTCCTTTTTTCTTTTTTCCTCTCTCTCTCTCCCTTTTTACTGGAGAAGCTTTGGTTGGGTATTTTCTCTGCCTGGCTTCTTCCACCCAGACACCTCTCCCCACGCTTTAACTTTTTTTGTGACTTGTTTCAACTTGAGATTGGGAGTGAATACATTCCTCTATGCGCACATACAAATATACATTTATATAAATATTTATATGTATGATTATTATTTTCTAAGAGCACATCTCTCTGGCACTTCTCATTGATACCTCTGTCCTTTACCTCTTTGGGATTTGACAAGCTCCAGACTCTGTGGCTGTGGATTCTGATTGCTTTGCAAATGGGTATTTCTTCACAGGAACTGGGTTTCCGGCACTCACTAAGGTAAGTTCTGAGACTTATTGTTTTCCTGTCCAGCTTGGAGAGAGAGACAGAGAGAGAGAGAGAGAGAAAATCAGCTTTAGAAGTTGAAAATCTTCTATTCCTTTTTAAAGCAGGAATACAAATAGAAATATTTTTGATACTAATTGCCGGAGACAGAGGCATATGGATAAACATGTAGACACGAAATAGCTTGAGAGAAGCTACAATTTAGTTGAAGAATGGCTGAAATCAGTAGTTCCAGGGCTGCTTATGTAAAATAATCTCTCCCTCCCTCCCTCCCTCCCTCCCATCCTCCCTCCCTCCCTCCCTCCTCTCCCCCTCTCCCTCCCTCTCCTCTCTCCAGTGGTGTCTCTTTTTCTGACTCATGCTGGGTTTGAGGAAATAATTTTCTCTCTTTTCCTTCAGACAGACCTCTGAGTAACTGGGGACGTGGCCTGCCTTGCCTACTGAGCTTGGGGCAGATCGGATGGAGATGAGTTGATGATATTCTATGAAGTGATAGCTCACCACCAGCCAGGGTTTAAACTACTTTTGCAGCATCACTTCACCTGTGGACTCTTCTAAATTTTGCTTTCTTGGGGGAAAAAAAAAAAACTGGGGTAAGAGAAGGTCGTTTTTTAACAAGTTAGCATCCTTCTTCCTCTTTGACAAGTTGATGCAAAGGATAAGGCTGTGACTCCATTGGATTGCACCTTCAAATCAAAATAGGAGAAGAACAAGAAGAAAGGGACAATGGCTTTGAGTGGAAACTGTAGTCGTTACTATTCTCGAGAACAAGGGGCTGCAGTTCCCAACTCCTTCCCTGAGGTCATGGAGCTGAATGTTGGGGGTCAGGTTTATTTCACCCGCCATTCCACATTAATAAGCATCCCTCATTCCCTCCTGTGGAAAATGTTTTCCCCAAAGAGAGACACGGCTAACGATCTAGCCAAGGACTCCAAAGGAAGGTTTTTCATTGACAGAGATGGATTCTTGTTCCGTTACATTCTGGACTATCTCAGGGACAGGCAGGTGGTCTTGCCTGATCACTTCCCAGAAAGGGGAAGACTGAAAAGGGAGGCTGAGTACTTCCAGCTCCCGGACTTGGTCAAACTCCTGACCCCTGATGAAATCAAGCAAAGCCCGGACGAATTCTGCCATAGTGACTTTGAAGATGCCTCCCAAGGAAGCGACACGAGAATCTGCCCTCCTTCCTCAGTGCTCCCTGCGGACCGCAAATGGGGCTTCATTACGGTCGGCTACAGGGGGTCCTGTACCATGGGCAGAGAGGGGCAGGCAGATGCCAAGTTTCGGAGAGTTCCCCGGATTTTGGTTTGTGGAAGGATTTCCTTGGCAAAAGAGGTCTTTGGAGAAACTTTGAATGAGAGCAGAGACCCTGACCGAGCCCCAGAACGATACACCTCCAGATTTTATCTCAAATTCAAGCATCTGGAAAGGGCTTTTGATATGTTGTCAGAGTGTGGATTCCACATGGTAGCCTGCAACTCCTCTGTAACAGCATCTTTTGTCAACCAATATACAGATGATAAGATCTGGTCAAGCTATACTGAATATGTCTTCTACCGTAAGTACAAAGGGTTCTTATTGTTTTTCATCTGTATCAATTCTCCTTACAGATGTTTGTGGTCTGCATGTCCAGTCAGTGTCTAAGGAATACAGTCTGGGATTTTTATTTTAAACTCATGAGGTATAGCTAGAGTATTAGAGGTTCTAATTGAAGTCTCATGTCATATCTAAGGCAACTTTTATCTGTTTTATCAACGATGTTAGAGAACATTCAACGGCCTATGCAAATGATACTGGTTTAGATATACGGGGAATGGAAGCAGATATCTCAGATACCGAATTGTGAAGAGAAGATGATGGTTCGAACTTGGCTCTTGGTCCACGGGAGGTTGGCAGACTCAGAGTGGATAAAGTGGTGCTGTCCAATCTTTTGTGTGAACTTTGGGATCTGTTAAGCTGGTTGCTCCAGACTTGCTTTCACTGGGGCTCTGAGAACACAAATGGCTGTTGCACAGAATGATGTGGTCTCGGCTAGATAGATGGCAGTATAGACTGACAAAAGACCCCCTGGCTCCCCCACTAAGTCTGAAATTTGCTTTTATAGGCTTTACAGATTTGCTGTTTGAGTCTTTAGCATTTTATACTGAGACTGGAGTTGCACTGCAGACTTAATTAAACTAAACTTCATTTAAGACCCATCTAAAAGGAAATAGCTCTTTGAGAACTGTCAATCACAAGCAAATATCTTCAAACACCTGAGGTGATAGAATTACTGACATAAAAGGGAACTAGAGGGGGGAAAATGAGTGGAAACAATTGTTCTGAAGCTTTCTAAGTAAGCCTTTCTTAGAGGTCAATGCATTGGCTTAAGTGACGACTTCTGCTACAGATTGCTTTGTTTTATGAAATGGCATCATTCTAAATAAACCGTAAACTGTTGATTTCTAAAGGGAGAATAGTGAATCAGTCTGTAAAGTTTAGTGCTTGATTTAACAGTAGATTTTCACCAGGGCCTGGGAATGGGGTGAAATGAATTCCCTAAGAAATGTTTCTATTAGCATTCAGTTTCCTCTATTCTTATTTTAAGGCAAATCCATAAGTTTGGAGGATTAAAATGTCTAAGTTTTTTTTTTTTTTTTTGGTTTTTTTTAATGTCTAAGTTTTTTAAAACATAAAGGTATGACTGAATTTCTTGGACTGATTTTTGCCAACGGTTGTGTTTCTCCATGTGGAGATGGTGCTGGGAACATGATAAAGAAGCCAGTGGCAAGCTGAGTTGTTCTGTGCTGGGTTTATCACACATTAGATTTTTAGAAGTGAGGACACATGGATTGTGTGGAAAGGACAGCCTGTGGAGCAAAATGAAGTCAGCTATCAGTTCAGGAACATATTGATGTATAATAAGAAGCATTATTTGGTCCAACAACCCTATCAATGGCCTTTATCTATAATCTATATCTTCCTCGATGCTGGAGCTTAGTCACCAGATACTGCTTTTCTTTCTTTGGGTGTAGAGATAAGACTGTAGCTTTTTAGCCTTCTGTGAAGGAATCTGACATTATCTGTAATTCTGTAGAACAAATATCTGTTCCTAAGTTTTTGGAAAAATGCATCTTAGAAAGAGTTCAAATCTAGGTTTGTGATATTTACCTGGTTCTGCAATTTCTAATATTTGAATATAGCACTTTGCGAGGCTTTAGACAAGTAAATGAAAACATACCAGCCATAATCCCCACAAAAAAGACATTAGATTTCTGTCACTTACTCATCTAAATGAGACCCCAAACCTGAAATGTATTTGCCTGTTAGCTCACTGACATTTGTGTGTTCATCAAAGACTCATCCGTCTAACACCATGTCCTCTTTATATTGCTCTGAACAGGTTCTGCTCTGCTGATCATATAATTGCTTCCTTCTTTGTTGAGTTGCTGAGAGGTTGCTGAGGAGCAGTTTGCTCTCCATCACTCATGGACAGGCTAGCATAAACAATGCAACTTCATATTGCACAGCATATATATTTTATGTGATATACTTCCCTTTGTACCTAACATCCCAAGCTAAGTATTAACTCTTCATCTGTCTTAGGACCAATAAAGCTGACAGCTGGCTTTCTAGGGTGCATAACAGCTTCTGTGCAGACATTTAACCATAATTATTTAATTAGAAGCTGCCAACTGTGCCTATATAAGCATTAATTTATCAAGCTGTTGTGCTCGGGTTAATGGGCCGAAACTATGGGAGGTGCTCTAAAGCAGGGAGTTGACTCTGCAAAGATGCTCTTCATCCAGCACTAGCCCTGCCCGGCCCTGCCCAGCCCTGCCCAGCCCTACATAGCACTGCCCAGCATGGAGCCCCGATGTGCACTGTGCAAGCAGAGCACTTGGATACACCACTTCAAGGTTGGAAGGGGCCGCATGTGTCCCCAGGAGCATCTCCACATCATTATGTTAAAAAACAAACAAAACAAAACAAACAAACAAAACAACTACCAGCCAACCAGCAAACAAAAAAAGATGCCCTTCAAAAAGAAATTCAACTTCCTCCTTAGTTGGAAAAATTATATTGTATATACAAACTCCTTAGATCCAAGGAATTAACTCCAAGCAATCAGACTCTTCTAATAGTGTGGGAATATTGCAAAGTCATTTTGCCTGGATCCATATCACAGTAAAAAATGAACAATGAGAAGTAAATACGTTCATAGGTTGGCTGACAGTCATGAGGGGAGACTCCTTTCTTCCCATGTTTGCCTCATTTTCTTCCAAGTTTTCCAAGGTGAAATTGAGAGACCAAAATCTCCCTGTCAATCATTAACAGATTAGATTCTTGCTTTTAATCTTAATATAGACCTAGAATTGATGGTGAAAATCAGGTAGACTGTATGGTTAATGTAGAACTATGAACAATTAAAGTCAACAGGTGTTCATATGTGTTTAAGAAGGTGATAAGAAATGTGTCTACATTACTTACACACCAAAATATGATATGTGAGATGGTATGGATTATGATTCACTTATCAGCAACCAGGAAAATGTGATTGATGTATCACAAAGAAACATCTGGCATAAAAAGAAAAGAAAAAATGTATGTAGGGGTGCCTGGGTGGTTCCGTCAGTTAGGTGTCCAACTCTTGGTTTCGGCTCACGTCCTGATCTCATAGATCATGAGATCGAGTGAGCCCCACATTGGGCTCTGTACACAGTGGGAGTCTGCTTGGATATTCTCTCCCTCTGCCCCTTCTTCTGCTCTCTCTGTCTCTCAAATAAATACATCTTTAAAGAGAGAGAGAAAGAGAGAGAGAGAGATAACTAGCCAGGATTGCCTCACAAAGCATTTTAGATATGTCCTTTGTTTTAATTTAAAACAATGGGAATGTGGGGCAGCCCGGGTAGCTCAGCGGTTTAGTGCCATCTGTAGCCCAGAGTCTGATCCTGGAGACCCGGCATCTAGTCCCACATCGGGCTCTCTGCATGGAGCCTGCTTCCCCCTCTGCCTGTGTCTCTGCCTCTCTCTCTCTCTCTGTGTGTCTCTCATGAATAAATAAATAAAATCTTAAAAAAAAAAACTATGAGAATGTACCTTTCCTTTTCTACCACCCCACTAGCTAAATAATTACCTCTTTTTTCTCTTCAGGCATTACAGGAAGGCAATATCATAAACATCAGATAATGCCTCCTTGACTCACCTGTAAATGTATTGGGAGCTGAGTAATTTGGAAAAGAGAAGTCCTGATTTTGAACCAGATACTCAATGGCTATTCATGCCACCGAGGAACAAAATCACAGGTGCAGAAAATAAATGAATCTGTTCGTTAGAGCCATCTTCCAATACTCAAGATTAAGAAGACTATTCTTGGTTGGAGAGAACTATACACATTTTTAAAATCCTGCTCATGTCTGAGTTACTTCAGACAAATGCCTGAAATACTCAAAATCAAAGGAATTTGCCTCTAATTTTACTGTGATAACTTGACAAGTAGGGAGTTTAATTCATAGGATGCATACTCCAAAAACATCCCCTCTGAGTTCTGTGAATTATAGTAGAGACACCGACTCATCGCCTTTTCAACAAATTGCTGCTTGTCGGTGCATTTTCATCTTCTCTTTACTTCATTTCCTTAAATTTAAAGGTTGTTTCCACAAAACTCTCTAAACTGCTTTATATACTGTTAACCTTAAAAATGAAGCTGCTAGTTATTTTACCAGCAAAACTAGGTTTATTTGGAAATAGTAGAAAATTGCAATTCAGGATAAGCAAACGAAGGCAAAACCATAGGCAAGTTGGAGAACAAAGCGGAGAAATTCTCTTTTATGGAAGAGGAGGAGGGTAGCATCTAGAAGGGCTGTTATAAACAGAAGCCCATTGGAGTAAACTGGGAGTTTGCAGTATAGTGACTTTTCATTGGCTCAGTTGTGATAGTCTCTTTTTGGCTGGGCTATTGCCAGGGGAGTAGCCAACCTTTTGCCCTCCTGGGGGGTGGTAAAGCAGTATGGACTTGCAAGGTCTTCTCTTCCTTCTGAGCCTGCAGTTGATGACACATGGTAGGGTGTAAGAGTTTCCCCTTCTAGAATCTGGATTCCAGTTTAAATGAGATTTCCTTTTTAAAATAGTACACAGTATTTCAGGGTTGTTGATTGAGATGGGGTGTTGGAGAAAAATCTATCAGAAAATGAGTTCTCAGAATTCAACTGCATGACCTTGTATTGAGAAGAAGTATGTGGTTGTGGCTGCTGCCAGCCAATAACTTACCCAACATTGACTTTAGAAGCTTCAGTAAAGGGAGAGGGGGACAGTGTGTTCTTAACAGGTAGAAATGCAGCCATCCTGAAATGATTCTAGATCTTTTCCTATTGGTTACTCAAAAGATAGCAATGATCATTTCTATTTTTATTGCTCATAGAAATATGATGTTGGTACATTCAAAAAGAAGCGACAGAGCAATGTAGTCAGAACTGTGAAGGTTTGGTCTTTACTACCATCTACCTCTCCTCTTTCTGTGTTGTTCTTCTGTCTTCTCCATCTTAGAGACTCTCCTAGTCCTGTTTTAGTCATTTCTGCTTTTGAGTTCTTTCTTGCCATTGTCAGTAAAAATTCTCTTCTGCCATACATTTAGAATACTTTTAAGGCATAGTGTACTTTTCTCAGGGGTTTTGGTACATAAGAAACCTTCTGATAGTTGTAGAACAGGTAACTTAGTATCCCAAAAAGAGTGTTCTTTTTTTTTTTTTTTTTTTCCAAAAGAGTGTTCTTAAGATATAAGCTTTCTTAATTTATATTTTAAAATGTAACACAATTTAAATATAAGGTTTCATCATGAAGCTGAACTGGACGCATGCTTGGGCAGATACCGAATGGTAATACTCATGACAAAGGACAGGCGTATGGATGTAATTTCCTTTTAGCTCTTTAAAGTGCTGTGCTCTGAGCAATGGGCTCAATATAAGAGTGACATAATCGTGCTAGTAAAATATTTTATTACACTATTTTCACTTTCATGCTGAATAAGATATGTTACCTGAGCCCAGTCCCTTGTGCAATTCAGCTACTTTCTTCCTAGGTCTTGGACATCACTGAACAAATTTCACAGCAAGAGAAGTGTCAGTATGTGGGCAGGATGGGGAGATCTCTGAGAATGCCCTTAAGTGCCTCAATATGTCAAAAAAAATATATATATATACAACTGGAAAGAGAAGACCAAATGTCCCTGACAATCTAATGAGGTTTAGGTCTTATCAAACAAATGAGAAAAGGAAATTGCTGAGAATATGGCACAAAGCTCCATTTGGAACCCCTGCAAGCATGCACAATGGAGAGGAGTGACTGCACAGGAGAGAGTGAACATCCAATGTATAAAAGAAAGTTCTTCAGAAATGGATACATGGATGCTCAGTTTCTGCATCTAACTGACTGTTGCTCTTTTTCTTTGTTTTTTTTTCCTATGGCTTTCCTCAAATAGTGCATTTCTTGGCAAGTCAATGAAAAAAAAAAAACTTCATACAGAAATTTTCAAGTGCATCCAAATGTAGACACCCAGTTCCAATAATTACAATTAACATTACAAGAGCAATCTTGTTTTATATATATTTCTACCTACTTCCCCTTCTGTCTGCACTACATTATTTTGAAGCAAATTTCAGACATCAGTCATTTCATTCATCCACAAATACAATGCTGTATGTTTCTAAAATGAAACAGATTCAAATAAAATATAACACAATACTATTATCACACATGAAATTAGTAATTCTTGACTATCATCTAATATCTAATTGATGTTAAAACTTCTTTGATTTTGTTACAGTATTTTCCTAAAGTTGGCTTCTTAAATCAAGGTTCAAGTAAGGCCTATCCATTATCTTTGATTACTGCTGCTTCTTCAAAATTTTAAAGATATTGCATTTATCCCATATGCAACAAAGTAGCGAAATGTATATATTAAATCTCTCTTAATCTCTCCTTCCCACCCTCCTTTCCTCTTTCTCTTTCTTTCTTTCCGTCTTTCTTCCCTTCCTCCCTCCCTTTCCTCCTCCCTCCGACCTTCCTTTTTTTTAAAGTCAATTTATTTGTTTGAAGAAACCAAATTGTTTGCCATGTTCAATATCTAGCTTTCTGGGTTTTACTGATGCATCTCTATGATTTTTGTGATTTCATTAAGACATTCTTTTTCCTGAACCCTATATTTTTGAATTTGTATGATCTAGACTCTAGATTTTAGAGACTCGATTGGATTCATGTTCAGTATTTCTGGCAAGAAATCTTTGTAAGTGATGGCAAGTCCATTTTTTAAAATATTGAAGCATAATAAACATATAGTATTATATTAGTTTCAAGTTTACAATGATTCAACAATTTAATATTACTCAGTGTTCATCATGATAAGTGTATTCTTAATTATTTTTATCTAGTTCACCCAAGGCAAGTCCATTTTTAATTTTTAATTTGCTTTGGAAGGCAATACAAGAAACCCCTATTTTTATTTCCAGGCACTCAAGAACTATTTAATATTCCCTTGCTGTTTTTTTTTTTTTTAAGATCTGTTTATTAATTTGAGAGGGAGGAGGAAGGGGAGGAGGAGCAGAGGAAGAGGGAGAGAGAACCTTAAGCAGTCTCTGTGCTGAGCACAGAGCCCAACACAGGGCTTGACCTCACAACCCTAAGATCAGGACTTGAGCCAAAATCAAGAATGGATGCTTAACCAACTGTGCCACCCAGGAGCCCCTCCCTTGCTGTTCTTATTATTAAAATGGGCTAACATCAAGGGTATAGTGAGCCTGCTGAGATGTGCAGCAGGTCCTATACACTGGGAAGAAGATTCATTTTGTGTGGGAAAGTTTCCCTCCTGGCTATTCAAATTTTATATTCTTGGATTCTTTCAACTGTGTTCAACTGCACTGAACTCATCATCTGTATTCCCTAAACCTCCTGTCTTACTTGTGTTCACAGTAATTGCTGTCGTCAGTCACTCATGTCCTCAGGGAAGAATGAAACCTGGGTGGCATCCCTGACTTCCTTCTTCCCAACCTATGATGAGTCCTACCAGTTCTTCATTTCTCTCAAGTCCATCCATTTCTTTCCATCACTGATGCTACCCTGGCCCACACCACCAGCACTGCTTTTTGTTGCCTCGAAACCCTGGAAGCTTCCCAAGTGAAATATGAAACCAAGCTTTGTTTGCAGAGGGCAGGAAGAGACTGAAGAAAGGCAGATCTCTCTAGATTGGCAGCTAGCAGGCTTCATAAGCAGGAGAATGTACTTACAAGGCTGATTTGGGGCTGCCACAAGACAAATAGATTCTGCATCCATCTGCCAAATCTTAAAAGTTTACATAGTGGCCTTAATGGGGTTCAGTGACATAAACCATCCAGATGGTCGCAACACCATATCACTATCTCAGGCTGTGTCCTTGGAGCGGCTTCTGGGAGCAGGGAAGGCAAGCAGAAAGCATATTCCAAAGACAGGGAAGGGTTGAGGAGCCTCTGATTTGCCTGGGTCCAGCTCACTGGTCAACCAGTGGCTCTTTCTTCTTGATGACCTCACCCAACACTTTTCTAGACTCCTGCAAAGAAACTTAAATTGTCCTCTCTACTCCAAATTCAGTGTTATCCCCTTTGGATCTGTCCTCCCTGCTGAAAAAAAATGGTGAGATTTCTAAAATTCAAGCTTGACTATGTCACTCCTGCTTTAAGTTCTTCATTGCCTTGCAACTGCTCTTAGAGTTAAATGCAAACTTCTTACCAGAAATCCTTACACAGCCCCTCATGAGATGACCTCTCTTTCCTTCCCCAGAACCTTCTCTTGTCATCCTGCCCTTTGCATTTTTAACCTCAGCTATACTCAATTTCTTTCAGTTTCTGAATGCTCTTATGTACTTGCTTCTTTGGTTTTGTGTGTGATGTTCTTTGTCTGAGACTCTGCTTCCACCGGCTTTGATGAACTAAATCTTCAGGTTCCAATCTAGAGATTCCCTTTTCTGGGAAGCCTTTCCTAGCCCACTGCATCTGGTTAGGCACTCCTTATCTTTGACCCAGAGGGTTCTATCTTCCTTTACCATGGCACAAATAATATTATACTTGATTATTTAACTGTGTCTTTTACATTTTCTGTAAACCCTGCCAAGATAGTAACTGTGTCTATCATGGTCATCATAATACCTGGCACAGTATGTGGAATAAATGTAGGTGCTCCATAAATATTTTCCAGAAAAATGAGAAATAAACGCCTACTGCAAAGTTCAATTATGGTCATAGATGCCACTGTCTTGCATACACTATTGCATTATGTCTTAACAGAAGAACAAGAGAGCAGTGATGGAGTGATGGCACTTTAAATAATAATAACAGTTTTTCCAAATTTCCATTGAGTGCTTCAGGCATTGGGATAAGCACTTTACATACAAATTGGAGATCTTACCGAAAGACTCATGTGCACTTAGCAACTGCACCGAGATTTGAGCTCAAGGGGACTGAGAAAAACACTTAGCAGAAGCAAAGTTCCCTGTGGTCTCCTTTTAGTTGGTTCACCCAAGCAGGAGCAAATCAAAGCCGGGTGCAGTCAGGGTTTATGGAACAATCCAGGAGGGACTCAGGAGTCAGAAAAGTGTTCCAAAATTGAGAAAGTAGCTCCACGGTGAAGAGAACTCTACTAGAATACAAAGAATGTTATGAGACCAATCAGGTTTCTTCATAAATTCTCCTTCTGCTGAAGTGTTCTATTTCCTCCTCCCTTCTTCCCATATATGTTAGGGATTGCTCCTTAATGCCAGAGGCAGCAGAACATGGTGGTTAAGGGCCTGGGTTTTGAGGTCCAGAGTGCTTGAGGTTGAATCCCTAGCTATTGGGATCACTGACAAAATATTTTACCTCTGTGCCTCATTTTCCTCATCTGTGAAATGGAGGTGAGGACAATAGTACTTACCTCATTTGGCTGCTATGAGGATCAGATGAGTTGCTATATATAAAGTGCTTGCAATGGTGCCTGGCACCCAGTCATTGCTGTGCAAGTGTCAGTAATTACCAGGGTGGCTGGAAATACTGGGTAGAGACATGGTTGCTTTCTTTAAATAAACCACCTGATTCTTTCTGATATTCCCCTTGAACTCTTTGCTCAGTCTGTTGATACTATGCATTTTAAAACAAATAAACAAACAAAAACATCCAGAAAATTTTTTTCTGAGAGAAAGTGCATGAACAGGGAAGGAGGCAGAAGAAGAGGAAGAGAGAATCTCAAGCAAACTCTCTGCTGAGTGCAGAGCCCAGGACCTCGAGATCATATCCTGAGACGACATCAAGAGTCAGACGCTTAAGCAACTGAGCCACCCAGGTGCCCCCAAAAGTCATTTTAAAAAGGAAATTCAAATCATGTGTTGTACTTGAATCTGAATTTGCATATAAGTAAACACCCTAAAGATCTTCAAATTCTAGTAAGTCTTTTCTTCCCCCTGGCTATTCCATCATGGAAGTCATTAATAGTGCCTTTCCCTCCACCTTGTTTTCAATGTGTGGCTTTTCAGAACGTGGGATAATGTGAGGTAGAACTGAAATTTAAGACCACAACTTAAATTATATATTCAGGCACTGCAGAATTAGAATAACATTTTATGAATCTCAACTTAGAGAATATTCTCCTTCATGGTGACAGAAAATGGTTATTGAGCATGCCACTGACAATAGGATCATTCAAATTGCTCTAAAAACGAAAACGACATTTTTCTCCATACTGTGAGTAGCTGCGTTGTATGGCATTAAAAAGAAATCAGCGCTAATGTGGGGCTGTTGCCATGTGACCTGCTCAAAAGCTGCCCATGGGAAGAAATTGATACTTTCCACTTTCATTCATCAGTCACATTCCAAAGTGGAAAACTCTTGCCATTTTTCCATCCCAATTTATACCGACCTTTTATTCTGAGTATATTTGATGAAATGTGACTGTCAATTAATTACATTGGTGAAAATAAAAGGCAACCCATTATACATAATTTGATGGAGCACTTAAGATGCCATAGAGCTGTTGTATATTGTGTTTTAAACAATAGACTATCCAGATCAACAGTACAAAGCATCTAAATAGAGAAAAGGGTAGGTAAACTCTGGTAATGTTGACTTTCCTGTAAAGGGGACCTTGGAACAGCAGAGACATTCTAAGGACTGGAAAAAGGGCAAGGTGTATATGGCTGTTAGTGGGGGCAGAAGGTACAGTTAAAAACACTGGGAGGCTTGAGAGCTGGGGAAGTGTTGCAGTTCTGAAAATCCCCTAATCATGGAAGGAGAGCTGGCACATGATGCAAAGCACATCAAGCACTGGTTGGGAGTCATGGCTCATTGTGTTACAGCATAAACGTTCAGTTATGTCAGGTGGAAATCTTTCCTGTGGGCATGTGTCTGCAAATTTGCACTGGAATTCTAATGGAAAATAGGATTCATTTCTCTTTAATTTGCTTTTTAGCCAGTGAGGTGAAATGTCTTTTTTTCTTTAAATAGAGGGATACCTGTGTGGAGCTGTACAACTTGTTGAGCTGCATTGTCATAGTAAAGTGTTAGTTTCTATTTGTGTAAGAAAAGTGTGCATTAAAAAATGAGCCTGGGAGGGGCACCTGGCTGGCTCAGTGACTCGAGCATCTGCCTTTGGCTCAGGTCATGATCCTAGGGTCTTGGCATCAAGTCCCGCATTAGGCTCCCCACAGACAGCCTGCTTCTCCCTCTGCCTGTGTATCTGCCTCTCTCTGTGTGTCTCTCATGAATAAATAAATAAATAAATAAATAAATAAATAAATAAATAAAATCTTTAAAAAAAAATGAGCCTGGGTGGATACTCAGTTGAGTATCCAATTCTTGATTTCAGCTCAGCATGATCTTAGGGTTCTGGGATCAAGCCCTGCATCTGGCTCTGCCCTTGGCACAGTCTGCTCATCCCTCTCCCTCTGCTCCTCCCCTTGCTTGCATGCTCTTTCTCTCTCTAATAAATACATCTTTAAAAAATATTTAAAATATAGGCTGGATTTCAGTTTTTAAAAAATAAGCAGTTTGCTTGGCTCTTCTGGAGAAGATACTCCTGTGGCATGGAGCAGTAATGACTAATGATATAACGTGTGATACCTTCAATGCCATAAAGGGCCCTTTTTAGTCATTTGGATGCTCAATAATGTAAAATATTTGTCTGAAAAGATCTGATTGTTTCCCACTTACTAAGGACCTGTTTTATAAAAAGTACTTCTCTTTGTTTTGGTAGGATTGTCTGTCCATTAAGATGGGTAGGAAATATCGTATCTGTATGCAAAGATCTGATATCCTGACTCACAACGTCCTCATGCTGATGGTTTTCTAGTACTTTTCCACAATGTGTCAGGGAAGTGATTCACAGAGTGCACAGCCACCATTGATTAGAAACTGCTGGCCCTTCAAACCTTCTTTCATCTGCATCCTTCCACACAGTTAGGACATATAGTGAAGTGTAATTTTGTTGTCTAACACATCTTGACATCCGTTCATCAGAACAGCCTTCATTAACAGGCAGATTTAGGTCTAGCCTAAGTTACTTACACATAATTCTGTTCCCTGCCTTCTGGCTATGTGAGTAAATGCCAGGCACTGTGACCTTGGTATGCCCTTTGCTTTTGTGTGTCTTAGGTTCCTAGCCATCTCTTCAATGGTTGGCCCATATAATTCTTCCAGACATATTTATTGAACACCTACTATGCACCAGAGACTTCATGCAGTTCCAGGGATTCACCTGTGAACAAGGAGCATATGGTCAATTCTTTCATGGAGCATATGGCTTAGGGAGAAATTAGACTGGTAAATGGGCAGTTTCTATCTAGTGTGATGAGGAAGTGTAAATTGATATGAAAATAGAGAAGAAGCTCCTAAGCTGAACTTGGGGTGTCAGAAATTAAATTGGAATTTATTTTAATGCTTGGAGAGGAGAAAATGCTTAAATCTTTAATGCATTTGTTGATTTTAAGATACTAGCTGACTGATAGTCATAAAAGTTATATCCTAGGATGGCTTAGCAGAACTTTAAGATCACCAGTAATCATTTCATTTCTCATTAGAGAAATCTCCTTAGATTTTTTATCCCAGTGATAGCTGTCTGAATGATTTTAATTAGTCTAGGAACCACTATCTCAAAAAATTCTTCAGTTCTCTTTTCCATGAAACCTTTGTCTTGATAAAGCATATATGCAAAATCAGAAGCTAAATGATAGCCTTACACGGCTAGCAATTGATTTTAAAGATACTTTACAATTATGTCTGTAATCTCCTTTTATACTGATTCTCAAAATGGTATATGTCATTATTATTCTTTTAACTTTAACTCAGGATTCCTGACTTACCTTGTCAGTTTCATGTACAACTCAATGTCAGTAACTTCCCCAGTGTGAACACACAGGAGGTGATCATAGGCATTTGTTGAATTAATGAATAAATTCATACCACCACATTTTTAAATAAAGAAAATATGAAATGGAAAGGGAATGAGATTTGCTTCCAGTTTTGCTTGATGTTTACTTTTAACCGTGGATGCATTCTATACACAATGGTGAAGGTGTGGTTGATAAACTGATGGTATCAGAACTATCTGGGTAAAAACCTTCATCCTGTCACTTCCCCAGAGGGCATCTTTGGGTGAGTGTCTTACCCTCTTTACACCTCAGAACACTCATGTGTAAAAGGGGAACAAGGAAGCCTCTCTTGGGAGTGTGGTGAGGATTAAGCCAGGGTCAAGCCATCTTATTAGCTTGTCTCATCATTAGCCAGGTATGTCACCTTGAGGCTCTTTTAGTTCAACTTACACATCGGCATGTTTTGGACCTAGAAGAAGAAACTGAGAATATGGAGCCATTAGAACCGATCCTGCCCACTCAAACAGCGAAAGTCCAGCGGCTGCCCACTGGTTTCACTCTGGATTATTACTATACACACTTCATTACCTTGGAGGAAGGAAAAACACAGCATATATCATCTGTTCTTCTAGTTCCTTCCATAATCTTGCCTCCCCTGTCCCTTCTGAAGACACTTGTCCACCCATGGTACGCCATTACACTGGCCTTTTGACAGTTCTTTTTTTAGGCCAGTCTGTCGGCCATCTCAAGACTCTGCATTTGTATCACCTCCCCCAAAACACTCTTCCTTGCACTCCTTGCCTTTCTGAGTCCTTCCGGTAGGCTTGAACAGGTTTTCCTTGGAAAAGCTTTGGTTACATTCCTAGCTGAAGCAGAAGATATCATCCTTATTCTCTATTCAGCACCGTGTTTCCAGCATAGCACTGTTCACACGTGTGATTATCTGCTTGACTTTCTCTCTCTCCCTCAGTTGACTGTAAGTTTTATGGTGGCAGGAGTGCTCTTGTATCTCTAGAGTCTAGTATAGTGTAGGCCATCAATAAGTTATTTTTTCTCTATTCACTTCACCCTGCCATGTAAAATTACAATAGTAGGATTCCCTCTCATAGTGAAGGCAACTGATTATATATATATATATACACACACACACTCACACACACACACACATACATATAAATAAAACATATATTATCTCTGGCTAGTAGAGTAGAAATGGATGAAGGTGAAAAAGCAGAAGGCACCCAAGGTAAATCCTGAGAGATTGGATAACAGATATAGACAAGAGTGGAAACTTGCTTTGACGAGTTACTTAGTCTCTCCAACACTAAGGTACCTCAGCTGTGTAAGGAAATAATGGACTTAATTCACTCTCATAGGACACTGAGAGCTGGATAGTATGACATGTATAAAGAAATGATGTTGCTTGAATAGATGTGTGCTATGAAGGCGGATATTATCTTAGCTTGAGTGAACATCAGGAGGATGTCTTAAGAAGAGAGAGATTAAATCTGCTCATTTGGAAAGTTGTTAAGTCATTTAGAAGTGCATGGTCAAAATGCGCAAATGGGTTTTAATGGGACTACAGCACTAGCATTCTTATTGTATAAGGTTGAGTAGCACACAGTCAACATATGTGGGGTCTATTCTGATCTCCTCCACTTGCGTCATGATCACAGACGTATGGTGTGAAGGTACTGGCCAAATGGATAAACACAAATCCCTTTTTGAAGCCCCATAAACTGTAATGCTGGATGGGAGCTTGTAGTGTATCTTTCACACCAGGGAGAGTGCCGACTGGATTTATAAAATCAGAGTACCCTGGGAGATGCAGGATCTTGTGATTCCATGCTTCAGTTTCCTCTCTTTGAATCTCGGGCTTTAAATGAAGTCCTAGGTAGAAGCCAATATACAGAATCTTTTAAAGTGGCATCATTCTGATTTAAGTGGGAACTGGTTGTTAGACATTCTTCACCATTCCATTTCTCCTTTCTGCCTTTTTTCCTCTGGTGGCCTTTGGGGCAGTTCCAGGAAAACCCTAACCCAGACATTCGAAACAAATGGTGAATTTTCATCTTTTGAAAAAAAATGTTTTAAAGATTTTATTTATTTATTCATGAGAGACACAGAGAGAGAGAGAGGCAGAGACACAGGCAGAGAGAGAAGCAGGCTCCATGCAGGGAGCCCGACAGGGGACTCGATCCCGGGACTCCAGGACCACGCCTCGGGCCAAAGGCAGGCACTAAAATGCTGAACCATCCAGGGATGCCGAAAGATTTTCTTTTTACATTTTTGGTCAGGTTCTTAGCTGTGTGTTCTACTTCTTTTATTTTCATTTGACTTATGTTTCATTCTCAGGACAAGTATAAATGGAGGATGAATTGAAGAAAGGCAATTATTAGAAAAAATAAAGAGCAAAAATAAATTAATTTTGCCTCTATCTTTGGTATTTTACGGAGAAAGAAAGGTAACTACCTTAATTAACTACTGTAAATTTTTGTGTAACAACAAAAGAGATGGGAGTCATTGTTATTAAAAGAAAGCCTGGAAAATAGTTTT
This sequence comes from Vulpes lagopus, assembly GCF_018345385.1. Lineage (NCBI taxonomy): Eukaryota > Metazoa > Chordata > Mammalia > Carnivora > Canidae > Vulpes > Vulpes lagopus. The sequence goes on from NC_054831.1 coordinate 88,353,635, forward strand.
TCCAACTTCATATGTGCTCTACCTAGTAAATTTGCAGTTGTTTTCTAAACTGTGAATAAAGCCTACAGTTAGTATATTATTCTATCAGATCAATATAATGTATATTTTCCATTGACCTTAAGAGACTATGGTAAAATCTCTGGTTGAAATGGCGCTTTCTATCTTGACATGAAGAATTAATTGTAAACGGAAAATCTATTTTGAGGATGTTTGGAAATATACCTCATATCAGCCATATTCTTCTATATAAAAACAGCAGGAACACTTTTTATCATAGCTATATTTTCATATTGTTTATAGTCTGTGATTTGCCTTGGTAATTTGCTTCCTTTTATGGGAAAACAAGTTTTCTTCCAAACAACCAGATGTAATGTAATCAAATAATTGCTATCTTAATTTGCTGCTGAAGTCCTCCTGAAGAGAAAGAAAGAAAATACAGGTACGTAGCGACCTGTATTTGAACTCTGTGATGTTCCAATGATCATAGTTATCCTTTACTGAACTCCGTGTCAGGTTCACATCAAGTGTTTCTCATTCAATCCTCTTGAAAACTCTACAGTAAGAGACTGGGGCTCAGAGAAGTTCAACTTCCTCAAGGTCACTGTTGGAGCCTGCTTCAGAATTTCTGTAGAGGAAAACCAAGTAGTGTTAAGTTTGAGAGAAGTTCATTTGTTCATATCAAGAACAGGGGGAGGTAAGCTGATGGAGACCGAGGGTGGGTGATGAGGCTGTATTTTAACCTCTCCATCCCTCAGACCCAAGCTGCTGCTGTAGGGTCTAATAACTGGGACAAGCAGAATTAAAAAACCCCAGTTGCCCCGACCCCAGTTCTCATACTCTTAACTGTCATGCCATACCACAGAAGTACCAGATGGCAGTGCTATCTTTTTTGAACTGCCAAAAGCAGCTCTTCAAGGGAGCCACCTCCCAAGATTAAGTGAGGAGCCCACATACAGCCTCCAGGAGGGGGTGGGATGGCAGAAGGTGCTGGACAGGGATGATTTCCCATTCTTTTCCCCTTCAAATTTCAAGTCTTTCAGAGCACGATTTCCCCCATGATACAGCTTTAAAAAAAATAAACCAGATTGGGCTGAAATCTGCAAATCTGTCCTCAGTTACCCACACAGAACTTCTGGGACACAATCTCTTCTCCCAGAGACTCCTACACAGCATTATTTTTAAGAACTCGATTTCCTAGGTACCACAAATACGAAGAGGCACAAGATTTCATAGTACAAAAAGATGTCAAAAACATTTGAAGTGGAATAGGAAGAATTTCATCCTTGTCTTCCTAAATACCTAAGCAAAAAGAAAAAAAGAAAAAAGTATACATACAAATGTATAAAATCCTGAAAAGTGAAAAAACACAGAGGCATATTAGCAATTTCTGGTTCTAGAATCAGTAGCAAAAGTGAAATGAGTGAGGTAGTCATAAACAAGATTAATCCAGATTCCCAGGCGGACATTGTTGGTCCCCAGAGAAAAGGCACATTTAGACGTGAACTTATGACGAGAACTCAAAACACTATTTAAATCATAAAAAATACTGAAAACGAGCTCCTCTTTTAGCTCACCTAGTTTTTACTTTGGGGATAGTTACTTAATATAATTGTCTTTAAGTATTTTATATTAATGATAGCTTTATACTACCTTAGTAGCCTGGCCATATACAGCAGCAAGGTTATAACCCAAAACTAAAAAGAAACATCGATTCTTGGTTTTAAAAGCCATTGACCTTCTTAGCCCTGTTCCTTTCTAAATCTTGATGAAAGTCCTAGAACCCTAGAAATAAAGAGGTATGAAACTCTTGGCTTTCCCCCATGTCTTAGGGTGTTTTTTTTTTTTTTAAATATTTATTTATTTACTTATGATAGACATAGAGAGAGAGAGAGAGAGAGGCAGAGACACAGGAGGAAGGAGAAGCAGGCTCCATGCCAGGAGCCCGACGTGGGACTCGATCCCGGGACTCCAGGATCGCGCCCTGGGCCAAAGGCAGGTGCCAAACCGCTGAGCCACCCAGGGATCCCCTTTAGGGTGTTTTATTTACTCCATGTAACTGTTTACTCTTTTCTAACATTAATTCTAAGTGCCACTGATTGAGTCCAAATCACATAGCAAAGTGCTTTGTAGATATTATCATGTTCTCTCTTCAGAACAACTGTAGGGGGTGAGGATTATTTTTTCCATCTTACATAAGAGAAAACTGAGACCTAGGAAGAGCCTTACCCAGGTTCATAGCTAGTGAATAATAAAATCAAGATTTAGACCCTGGTCAAGTCCATCTGACTCTAAAGACTGAATGCTTTTTTAATTACTAAATTACCTTGGATAGTACAGAGCCTTCCTATAAAGTGAAATATTGAAATTGGTAATACAGAAAATAAGATCAAAAGAGGATTTTAAAAAAGATAGTAGAAGAAACAGTATACTTGTATGCTGACAGGAAGGTTCTAGTTGTTAGGGAAAAAACAGACAATATAGGAGAGGAAGGAGAGAGAGTTGCCTTGGATAAGTAAGAAGGAATGGGATTGAGTGCATAGACTTTACCCTCTGTTGCGAACCTTATCAGTTCATCCAGGGTAATAGGGTGTACGAATATGTAATAGATACAGTAAATGTATACACACATATGTATAGATATGTATGAAAATGTAATATATATGTATATGAAATAGTAATAGAATATATGGGTATAAATATGGTTGGTACACTTTCATAGGAACTTACTGATTCTCCTTTGGGTCACTTCTATTTGTTCAGGAAAATAAGAAGCTTCAAGACTGAGGATGGGAAAGGAGGTATTTGAGGTTTGAAGAGAATAAAAACAGTATAAAATGGTTAGCTAGGATGGTGAGGAGTGAATGAACTAGGGGGTTGTATTATTGACTGGGAGCATTAAGGACTCCCTTCAAGCAAGTGGCCATGAATTTAAAGTGAAACCATTTAGCATGGTTATACATTTTTCTCCAGCTGCGTGGATGCATGTGGAGAGCAGGTCCAGATGTGATTTTAACCACTGGGTGTAAGGTTTTGCAAAGTGGGGGTAGATGAGTTGTATGCAAGAGAGTTATTAAAATAACTGATTATTGAATTTTAAGTTACTGAGATATTCAGTGGGGGCATGAAGGACAATGAAAAGGTACAGAATTAGTGGGTTGAAGTCTCTAGGGAGTCAAAGAGTTGTTGGAATCTAGTATTGGAGAAAATGAGCTAGAAAGTCAGGAGGAGATGGTGGGACTTGTGAAATTGGGCTTACAGAGGGTCAAGCAGTTGATAATGACACAGTGTGGGCCATGACCATGAAAGTATGTGGCCAAGGGAGGGTGGAAGATGTGATTATTGGAATAGAGAGGTTGAGAGTATTCAAAGATAATTTGTGCTGGTATTGAAAGCACAAGATTAATGTTATTTCAATTTCATATCAACTCTATTGTCCTCATTGTAGAAAGAAAAACTGAGGCTGGGTGTTGGTAATTAAGTCCAAGATCCCAATGCTGAGAGGCATCAGCCTTAGGACTTAAATCTAGTGTGTAAGACTCATCTCTCTTACCCACTGTACATGGTGGCTTATTTATGGAATGTTCTCTGCCTCTATGTCATAGCTAAAGGGGCTGAGAACTTGCAAATGTTTTGTGTCATTTGCCTACCAAACCTGTCATTCACCAATCTAGATTCATTAAGCACCTACTGAACACCAGTGTGCTACAGTGTGCCATGTTCAGGGCTACAAGAATGAAAGGTATTTATGAAGTTGCAGTTTATAATTCCCTTTGCCAATAAGAAAGTATTTTAATCATTATTTGAATATTTTATTGCCTTTATTAGATTATAAAAATGAGTAGAGAATAGAAAATGAAAGTGCTGATATTGGTGATAAGAAGCATGTATCTCATAAATTTAATATAATTGAGACAAAGGTGGAAATCTTTAGGTATTCTGAAGAGGAATCCTCTGAAAGGGGAAAATCTTTAGGTATTCTGCAAGTGAGTATCATTGGATTTAAGTCGGTTGAATGAGTTTTCAATTAGGAAGGAAAAAAATCAAGCCAAAAAAAGGTATATATGTGAGAACTGTATTTCAAAGACATTGTTTTTATTTCAGAATTTCTATCATGTAAGATGTAAATCTGTGATTTGATTTATGCAACAAGATCTTTATACTTGACTAAAGGGATATGTTTTACATTAATATATGGGAAGTTTTTACAATATAGAATTGATATGAGTATTGGGGGGAAAATGGAAGATGAAGTATTTGATTCAGTGTGGAATGATCCGAGATGTCTTCCTTGAGGTGGCCTTTTTAAAAAGCAAAGTCATAAAGACTGAGGAGCTTATTGGGCAGACAAGACAAGGAATAGGAAAAAGGACTAGCAGGTGTCAAGGCACAGAATTGAGATTGAACACGGCCTGTCTTCTGAACCTCATGGTTAGAACTTAAGGGCAGGGGGCAGCAGCAGCTCTCTGTCTAGAAAGCTAAGATAGAACAGATGGTGAAAGGCCTCACATGACATGGTAAGCTACTGTACTTTATCCTAGATCCTGGCGAGACTTGTAGGTACCAAAGAACCATAAAACATGTTTATCAGTGTCTTCTTTCTGTTTGCATCATTAATTTAGTTAGCAAAAATCATATCTTTTTGTTTGATGCTTACAGAACACTTTGTAATTATCTATGATTTGGGGTACACTTTTTTGGACCGTTGTCATACATTTCTTCCTTTAAGCTATTTGGCTTACTGAGTCTCTTCATTCATGTATTTGATAAATATTTATTGAGCACCTACTCACTACCAGATATATTCTAAGTACTAAGGATTCAGGATGAATGCAATTTCTGCTTTCATAATACTTATATTTAGTGGGGATATAGATTGGTAGGGCAAATTCATATACAGATTATATGTCCTCCTAAATTGCTATTTCATGCTAATATTATAATTCCCTATCTATGACTCATTTTTCATTCTATGCTTTAATCTAGTTATAGCATCAATGGTGTGTCTTCCTACAATGTCGGTTGGAGGAGGAGCCAAAGCAGTATAGGCTTAAATCACTCTCTATGAATACTGCTTATATAGGATGTGTATTAGTCTAAACTATGAAGTCGAAAAGTCCCTCCCCATCCTCTGCTATACCTTGCTCTCTGGTGTCAAGAGTGGTCCAGAAATGGTAGCACCACACAAAGAAAGGACAAAGGTTTCCAATCATATCATTAATTCTTCATTAAGAAGAGGGAACTAGTCTTGATGGTTTGCCGAATGGTAGACTATTATTCCCTTGTAAATTCATATATATGGTCTAAAAGATCAGAATTTTTCTTAAATTCATGTTTGGAATTCCAAGTAATCTCCTTATAATATTCAAATAACAATAACAGTATTTTAGAATTGTTGTTAAGGACAACAATAGTAATAAATAGCTAATACATTCTGAGCACTTACTGAATATATTATATCCACTATCTAAACACTCAAAGTAATGGGCTCAGAGTGGTTAAGCAACTTTCCTAAGGTTGCACAACTAGTAAAAAGCAGAGATGGGGTTCAGACCTGAGATACAGGTTTCTAGAACTTGGGCTCTAGATATGTGATCATGCTACCACATAGTCTTTTTCCTTCTGGAAAATAAACATCTTTTGGTGGAATCTAAAATAGATTCCTCTCTTAGGTCCAAGGTAGATTCTATCCCTAAAGGAGAGTCTAACATCTTTAGAGCAGTAGAAACCTAAAGCGAGCCATGTATATAGCTGAAAATTTTCTAGTGGAAAAAAAAGTTAAAAGGAGTAAAATTAACTTGAGTAAAATATTGTATCTAATCCAATACATAAAACTACTATCCTTTCAATATATTTCTACATATTTTTCATTGCCTCAGTTTTTAAAATTTAAAACAATTAAAACCAAGTAAAATGTAAAAATCAAGCTTTTCAGTTACATGTGCCATAATTCAAATGCTCAGTAGCCACTTGTAGCTAATGGCTACTGTCTTGCAAAGTGAAACTTTAGAGGGTCCCCTTTTAAGGAGCTTCAAGTTGTTCACGGACATCATTTACAGATTCATTTACAGACTGTGAGGTTTTATAGTTTTATCATTTTTTTGAGAGAGAGAGAGTGCGTGAGGAGAGCTCAGGGGTGGGTGGAGTGGAGAAGGTAGGGGCAGAGGAAGAGGGAGAGAATCCTAGGCTCCCCACTGAGTACAGAGCCCTACACGGAGATCCTTCTCAGAACGCTGAGATCATGAACCTGAGCCCAAATCAAGAGTTGGTGCTTAACCAACTGAGCCACTCAGTTGCCCCAGTAGTTACTTTTCAAATTCAAGATTAGAAACATGGAAGCTGTTTCAGGCAGAGCACTTGTTTTTCATTCATTGTAGAACTGTGTCTTCTAGATTTTGTTAAGTGCTTTGCAGGTACCTGCCATATTTCCAGCATTAGTGAGCCTCCAGTCTCATAAAGGAAACCATATATCAACTGTTAAATAAAAGAATATGGCATCATTGTGAAAGTTAAAGTTTAAACAAAATAAAAAAATTTGTTCTTGTAGGCACAGGCAGAGGCAAAGGCTGTGTGATCTTTGTCATTTTCCATCCATCCCAGATGAAATTCTGATACTATCATTTTAAATTCATTACTTTATTATGTTGAAATCTACATTGTGAGAGCTCAGATACCATCAAGGTCGACTGTTTCCATCTGAATTTTAAAACCTGCAGGGAGTCTAATCATCACAGCTTTCTTCCTGAGCTTGGGAAAGAGACAGGGAAGGAAGAAGAGATGTCTGAAGCTCGCATATCAGCCCTACTCAGAGGTCTTTTTTTCTTTTTCCATTCCATCCCTTTTTATTTTGTTTTCTTGCAAAAAATAAAGAGTTTAGTGATTATGACTTCAGGTGCTGTCCATCATAGTTCCGTCCCCAAAGGACTGTGTTATTACATTATTTGTATGTTAAGTGGAATCCATTGTTACAGCCAGCTTTTTCTTGTTTTATACTTTTAGCTCTTCCATAAACAGGACAGATAATGAACATTAAAGAACCCAGCTTACCCAGGAAGATAAGGCAAAATTACCCAGGTGTTTGAATTGTGCTGGCCAGTTTTATCTGGTTGTGATAAATCCTCTCCTGTTCTGGCAGTCAGTGCTGGGAAGGGGAAAAGGAAGAATTACAATACACTAATGAGTGTACTCCCTAGTGAATCTCTACACTATCTATCTGTTTTAGACCTAGGACACCATAGTATTTTTAGATAAAAGTCTCCAAGGTTTAAAACACAATTATAATATTTTCGGATTAGGTAAAAAAATTTAAAAAATTAAAAAAAAAACAGTAGGAGGAGATGATCTATTGTAAAGAACCTAATCTTCAATTATTGTATTTTGCTTTTGTACAGAAGTATTTACATTACCCAGTCATGGGATGCCAAACAGGTATCATATCAGTGGCCAAGTTTTCAGTTATGGGAAGGAAATGAGTTATTTTTCCTTTTGATGTGGCCATTGGATGTTCCAAATTCAAGTCAAGATGAATTCTTCAAACCTCCCTATTTGGTAGAGCCTCTGGCCATTTGTCTCTAAAACTGGTGTCCACCAGCCTCATTCCACAAGAGAAAGTTCAGATTTTAACTGTCTTATGAGAAGTGTAATATAGAAAAGATTCACACATTTTATTGACTTCTTTTTTTACTCCAGCCTGTGTTGGTTGAATCACTTATATTTACATGTATTTCTTCTCCATCTCAGGGATCACGAGTTGTTTGGGTGACATAAGAGGTGCTGAGCCAGTGGGGTAATTTCTAAGCAACTTCACTCAATCCACAAAGACCAATGAACATAGTGGCTGTTTTAGTAGAGGATCCTAGACTTGGAATCAGGCTAGAGTTTCATGCCCCACTTGTGCTCCTTACCAGCTCTGTGAGCCAAGGGCAAGCCACTGGGCAAACCGAGTCTGGTCTTCCCGCAAACAATGAGAACAAATCCGCCACCTCACCAGGTTGTTGGATGGCTCAAATAAGATGATGTGTATAGAACACTTAGCAAATTATAATGCACTATACTGAGAATTTAATACATATATAAACCATACTCATTATGATCTCTTCCCTTTCCACAGACAACAATTATTATGATCAAAAATAAGAAACCAAGCTCTCCCTAAAGGGACCTCAGCCTTTTCTTCTCTCCTAATGAAAACAGAAATATATCACTGTCTCTTTGGATGAAAGCTAAAAGCTATCCAATGAGCAATAAATAAATGATTGCCTGGAAATATATACACTAGCCTCACTAAAGCTGAGCTCAATTTCCAACACATGGGAGTATACAAGTACACCCAGCTGATGGAATTAAAATGTTCTCAGTTTATGCTTTCAGGGGGAATCATTTTGTATTGGTAATAAGCCTGATGTTATGCACAGAGCTTAGTCTACTGATTGGGTGTTTTCAACCTTTTAACAATGTATTCCTTTGGATTCGTGTAAGTCTCATGTTTCCCCATTCTTTGGAGGTTCTAGTGCCTCTCCCAGTATATAGCTTCCCTGTCCATAGCTAAGAAAGGCTAAGCTAATGTCCTCAATCTCCTGATTAGCACCAGGAGCTTCAGCAAATTAACTGAGCTCTTGATTTCCATAGTTTGTGTTTAACTAGAACAAGGGCTGTGGAATACATCTGATTTGGTCAAACCCTCACTCTAACTAACCACTTATTTCTTTCTGAACTTGTAAATACAAGTTACCTAAACTCTTGATGATTCACTTTCCTCATCTATAAAATGGAAATGATGACAGTAACTACTTTATGGAATTGCTGAGAAGGCTAAATGAAATTATGAATATAAAGTGCTTAGTGAAGTGCCTGGCTCATGGGTAAGCCATCAATGAATATTAGGTTTTTTTAAAAAAATATTTAATTTATTTATTCATGAGAGACACAGAGAGAGAAAGAGAGAGAGGCAGAGACAGGCAGAGAGAGAAGCAGGCTCCATGCAGGGAGTCGGATGTGGGACTCGATCCTGGGACTCCAGGATCACGCCCTGGGCTGAAGGTGGAGCTAAACCGCTGAGCCACCGGGGCTGCTCGAATATTAGTTTTTTATATTGCTATTAATATTATTATTAAAATGCAAGAGGTTTTTTTAGCTTTTTAGATAGAAAATTATACTATAATATTACCTATTATTAAAATTCAGACAGGTATTTTTAAATTCACTATTGAAAATTTATGTCTGTGGGAATGAGCCTCATGCCCTTTGGAAACATTTTAATGTCTGATTCTTATCGTAAAAGACACAAAACGCACCGAAAGAATTGAAGTAACTTCAGAGTATGAACATCTTCCTTCTTTCTCTGTATCACAAACTCTTGTCAGTGCTGTGTGCTTTACCCAGTACTTACTGACTGTGATAATTTTTATACCAAAAGGTCATTGTCAATGTCTGGAGTGTAGAACAAGATCAAGTATAGATCTTGGCAATGACTCTATTATAGCATTGACATCATTAAACAACAAAACAGTTACGTAGGCCCCCCTGCATGCCAGGCGCTGTTAGATGCTGGAGATACGTAAAACCTGTCTTTGCCCTTGAGGTGCTAATATTCTAGTGGAGACATAAACATGAATATAAGTCATCAGATAATTAGTTAAGTACTGGATCTAGGAACAAATAAAATGCAGAGGGAGAAATGAATTCTGCCTTTTGGATGAAGTCAGGGAAAACTCTGAAGAAGAGGCAACATTTGAGTTGGGTCTTTGAAGATAAGCAGGAGTTGGGCTTGTGGGGGGAGGACAGAATGAGGGAGGGCCATTCAGGTGGAAGGAACAGCAGGTGCAAACAGGATGTGCATGGATCTTTGAAAGGATGGTTCCAGTGAGTTTTATGGAACTGGTGGTTAGTCTGATATGTCTAGGATCAAGTATGATAGACATTGTGCTATTAATTACACTTACTTAAAAGTTATGGATATAACTCTTCCATAGTGATATAGAGATAATACAAAATATGAATAACTCATATTTTGTGAAATAGAGCTAAGGATTATGAAAGACACTATCTTAGAGAAACTTGCTTCTAGTATAGTAAGATAGGTGGAGAAATTTAACAAAGGCAACAATGTGAGTAGCTTGAAAAACATATGATGTTATTTAGTAAGAAGAGAAAGATCTGTGTAAATGCCTTTAGCTACAGGGACTCTGGGGGAGGCATCATGGGATAAGCATTGGTCTGGGGGGAAAGATTTGTTCTGCTACCAGCTGGGAGGTGACCTGGAAAAGTTGCTTAACCCTGTGGGATTCAGTTTTCTCATTCGTAAAGTAAAGGCTTTGGATAAGATGATTTTAAAAGTCTCAAAATTTAAGGATCTCTTGTGTTGGCAATAACTATCTCAGTACTGGACTATGTTTTAATGGCTTGCCTGCTCCCCACTGAAAAACACCCCATTACTAATCTATGACAGTAGGTCATGTGGTTAGGTATGAGTGACTTGCCCTAGATGGACAGGTATACTATTAAATCTCTGCTTTGATTCTCTACCTTCCTGGTTCTTTCTGTTTGGTGCTAGGTTCTTGGGTATTCAGAGCCCCAACTCAGAATGTTTCTCCCATCTTGAAAGTTCGGCTGCTTGTAGTTCTGCCAATTACATGCCTCTATTTGGTTTTAATCAGGGTGAACATAAAGCACTAAAATAATTTCCATCCAAGTTGGTTTGGCTCTGGTTTCTCATCCTATTAAAGAATGGTCACTATTTAGATCACACGCCATGAAGCTGCTGTCCTTGCTATCATAATTGTGATTTGGCAGATTGATACAGTATTAAATTCCAGTTGAGCAGATGGTGCCAGGATTTAAACTTATGCTTATCAGATACAGATGGTCCAAACAGTGAACTTATCCATTGGTTATTTTTATTTAGAGCAGGTTAAATATAAATTACTATGCATCTTTTTTCTTTTGTGACTTTTGTTTTTCTAGTAATTACAGGTGATTTATTCTTTATCCTTTTGTGGGCAAGGTCTTTGGTTTTAACTAATACATATTAACTTCCATTATCTACCCAACTGTTTTCAGTTTTTCTGGAACAAGAGAAAAAACAGTCCACACTGTTAATTAGTCTGGAAGAAAAGACTCTTTGGTTGTCAAGAGTTCCTAATCACATACCCCCACCCTTCGCCACCCCCAGGAAAAGTTGTCAGTAGCACAAGAGAACTTAGCACACAGGATCTAGAAGGGTCCATGCCATGCTCACTTTAGAGATGAGAAAATAAAATAGAGCATCAAAGAAACTGAGTGATTTATCCAAGGTCACACTGAAGTGTTTGTAAAAGTCAAGGCCAGAACTGTGTCTTCGAATTCCTGTTTGGTACTCTTTTCAGACATCACACAGCCTCCTGGAACCACTCTGGTTGCTTAGCATCAGATACTGTTACTAGTGACTGGCATTTTTCCCACATGGGGAAGTTGATGCCATCACTATGGAGAAGACACTCTGCCAACTCTCTGAAAAACCACAAGTTCTGCAAATGTTTCATGGTTCTGATTCTGAAGGTAAAGCTTGTACAACCAAATGGCTATGAATTGAAAGAAGGAGATGTTGCGAGGAAGGAGGTTGGAGCAATAATATTGATGCAGAATGTAGGATAGGAAGACAAGTAAGACTTAGGCTGTTGTAGCGGAAAAAGGCTCAGGAAGGTGAATGTATCACATGGATTTCTATTGTATTCTTGAAGATTTTCAGGGGCTGACTTTCCAATCCCTTAGGAATCTATTTCAACATTTCACCATTCTAGGAGTCAATGAGCTCCTCTTACTTTCATTTAGGAGCATTAATTCCCTTTAGTTTGGTAACATCACGGCAAAAGTTATCATTTCTATCCTTTTCTTTGGAAAAAGTAAGAGTTGCCTAAGGAGTGTGACAAAGTCAGGATTAAAACTTATTTAGATAAAACAAGCTTTAGCTGAGAGTGTGATAGTAACCAGACTTCATTTCATGCTTTTCCAATGATCACCTGATCTTACTGGCTTCTCTCCTTCCCCAAGAGTGGACTGTGATATCTCCCAACAGTCAGTCTCACTGTTGGGAAGAATTGGTTTATAAGATGTGAAGACCTGCAAAAGTGAAGATGTCATTTTCATTCATCCAAAACAATTAATTTGAGCTCTTTTGTACATCCTTTAGCACCATTTTTTTAGTTGTCTCCATTCATATATTCCACAAGTGCTTTATTGAGTGTCTTCTTAGAGCTAGGTACGAGGGGTACAGCTGGGGCAAGACAGATGCTTGCCTACAAAAAGCTTGTAGTCCAGGGGCGGACTCAGATGATGAAGTAGATGATTGCAGTCCTTCAAGATGAGCACAACACTGACAGAAGCAGGCATGTGAGCTGAGGGAGCACACAGTGTATGGGAGCCTATGGGAGACACTCAATAATGCTCAATGAATGAGACAAGTGACTTAAAATTGCAACTTCCTAATTGTGTGATTTTTGGCAAGCCTGGGCCTCAGTTGTCTCATCTGCAAATTGGGGATAATAATATTTTCTAGACAGTCTCTCAGAGTTTTTATGAGAATCAATTAAAACAAAAATCTTAAAAGCACTTAAGAAACTATAATGCTGTATAAGGGAATTGTTAAAAATGATGTTTCTCTTCCTGCTGTTGTCTGTGGTCATGGTATCTGAATGTAGAAGTTATTAAGAATTTTGGGTAAATTTCCTGGGAGAATGGATTTCAGCCAAAGAAATGTGTCTACGGAAATCCCTGAGAGACTTTATTTGAAAGTACCTTCTTTACAAGAGAAAAACACATGACATAAACCCCAGAGACAGCAGTGAAGAATCTAATTTAGTTTGCATTTGGAGTGAAGAAGATTCTGAAAGACTTTTTATTTCTTTTTTAAAGGGCTTTTGAGGATATGTTTACCTTTTCAACTCCTGTTTTGACAGGCCTCTAAACTCCCAGTGATTAAATCTATGGTGGTACAAGATTCCCCTAGAAACATTTAAAAATAGCATGATTATAAACCTTGCCTTTTTGAATACTTACTATGTGTTCAGCATTGATGCCAAGGAAAATATAAGAAGGTAGTCTTTACCATCAAGGATCATATATTCAAATTGATGGACTAGGGCCACCACACATAAGTTGATAATGAATGATAACTACAAAGTGTATATATCATAAGTAAAATGGGTTAGAGAACTTATCATACGTTTATGAAGATATTGAGATTCCACCGGCACTTGGGGGTGGACAAGATTCCGATAAAGCTGAAGGGAATGAGGGAATTACAATTTTTAGTGTCAGTTTCTGTGCTAATATTAATGGCTCCCATTTATTAAATGCTTTTCATGTGCCAGACGTGTGCTAAGAGCTTAATGTGTATGACTCCATTTTATCCTCATCACAAACCTATAAGTTGGTACTATTTGCATCCCTACTTTACATATGAGAAAACTGAGTTTCAGAGGATTAAGTAATTTGTCATTAGAGACAGTGCTAATAAGTGGTCAAGTCAGGTCTTAAATTAAGCTACCTTTTATCCTAAAGTTTGTGTTATTAACCACGGTATTATGTCACCTTCTGACCTTGTGTGGATTGGAAAGTTTTCAAATGAATGACTCACATCCACTGAGGAATTTGTCAGCATTTTTCAAACTTCACAAATATCTCTTTAAATGAGAACCTTCCTTCTGCCCTTCCATTCCTCTCTCTACCCTTCCTCCCTTCCTTCTTCCTTCTCCCTTCTTTCTTTTCCCCCTCTTTACTTCTTCCTCCTTCTCTTCCTTCTTTCTTTATCACAATCTATATGGTGGCTTTTATTTTCTCTTTGCCTTTTTAATAGTTAATTTTTACATTCTGAGATAATTTACACCTAATAAAATAGTTAAAAAATGCAAAGTCTCAGTACCCTTCACTCAGCCTTTCTTTATGCAAATATTTTACATGATCACGTATGAAAACTGTGCCATTAATCTCTGTACAATAGTTAGCTGTTGTACAGGACTCAGTAGGAATTCACCAGTTTTCCTCTGACGTCCTTCTTCTGTTCTAAGACCCAGTCTGGGTTGCAACAGTGCATTTAGTCACCTTGTTTCTATAGTCTCCTCCAGTCTGTGATAGTGCCTTCGGATGTCCTTGTCTTTTGGAAACTTGACACTTTTTTTTTTTTTTTTTTAATTAGAGGAAGGGAGTCTTAAGCACATTGACCAAGGAGCCCAACTCAGGCTTGATCTGACCCTGAGATCCTGACCCGAGCCCAAATCTAGAGTCAGAAACTTACCCATTGAGCCATTAAAGAGCACCCCCCTGGAACCTTGATACTTTTGAAGATTGCTAGCCAGTTCTTTTCTTTCTTTTTTTCTTTTTTTTAAGATTTTATTTATTCATTTGAGAGAGAGCATGAGCAGGGGGAGGGGCAAAGAGAGAGGGAAAAGCAGGCTCCCCAATGAGCAGGAAGCCCAACTCAGAGCTCTATCCTAGCACTCCAGGATCATGACCCGAACCCAAGGCAGACACTTAACCAATGGAGAGCCACCCATGTGCTGCTCAGTTATTTCTTCCTAATGTGTCTCTGTGTTTGTCTGATGTTTTCTTATGATTAGATTGGGATTATGCATTATTGGAAAGGAAACCAGAGAGGTGATGGGTCCTTCTTAGAGCCTCATGTCAAGGGGTCCTTGATGACAATATATGGTTTTAATGTCCCTCAGTGCTGCTAGATTGTTTAGGCCAGGGAGGAGATAGAAGAGGAACTGCATCTCTGAAAAGAACAGAATTGAGTTGAGGTATAGGTATTGGACATGGGTAGTGGTGAGCTCTGCTCCTCTCCTTCACCATCTACCCTCTGAAGTTGCTACAGTGTAGAAGAGGACAGATTTCTCTGGCAAGTCATGCATGGTGCCTGAGGTCCTCTTAACTCTGAAATTCACTCTAAAGGGTCTAAGTAGTTGTCCGAACTTGATTTTCTGCCTTGATAGCCTGGGGTTAGTGATAGTGGAGAGAAGGGCACTAAATGAGTAAAAAGCTTTCCAAATATCGCAGTTTCTCCCTGACCTTACTCCTGTTCTCAAAACATTTTCAGGAGTGTTAAAGGATGGGGTTGAAAACCGGGCCATACAACTTTCATTGTGGTTGAGGTAGAAAGATTATATTAAAGGCACTCATGTCCAGGAATAACAGGATATTACAGTGGAAGCACTCTTTTCACAAGAACCTTTGAATTTTACACACAAAGTAGATAGGAAATTGCAGTCAGATCAATTAAAGGCACACCACTTTTTACACTAATCCTTTCTTTAATCACTGACTTTGGTGGATGTTTTAATTTTATTCAAGGAGGCAAGTAAGGCTTCTGTGTGAATAATAATGGAAAGGATTGTGCGTATAAAGACTTTACCACTAGTGCTCCCTTGTTGAATACAGTGATTTTCTGGTTACCTGATCTGAAATGAATTGTAAGTCAGTGGCATAAGAAAGCACAATACAATAATTCAGGGCACCATGTTTTGCCTACGAAGCATAAATATTTGAACATTTGCATTACCATTTCTGAATGAGTGGATTAAGTAGCTATGAAATATTAACTCGTGTTCTTTCAGGTATGATTGAAATATTACATTCAGTATTTACCCCCCACAAAAACCCCCCACAAATCCCTGTGTTCTATGAAACGTGAAAAGAATCTCATTTCACTGTCCTGCTTCATTTAACTGGTGCCTCTTCTATGATATGATATGGCAACCATGTTGCAGTTGAGAATTTAAAATTTTCACTGTGCTCTTGGGAGGAACAGTATACAACTGGACCCCACCTTTCCCACTTTCTCTAAAGGTTGTTTGTTAAGTTGAAATTTATAAATTCAGAAGAAGAGCTGGCAATCTAAAGAGGTTTTTTTTTTTTAAAGAAACCACATTTTTAAAATGTGTTTTATGTTTTATTAGCTTGCTATTTTAAGTATTTTTTTTAAGATTTTATTTATTTGAAAGAGAAAGAGAGAATGCATAAGCAGGGGGGAGCAGCAGGCAAAAAGAGAAGCAGGCTTCCTACTGAGCTGGGAGCCTGATGTAGGGCTCAAGCCCAGGACCCTGGGATCATGACCTGAGCTGAAGGCAGACACTTAACCAACCCAGTCACTTCTATTGTAAGTATTAAAAGATATTAAAGCAAGATGCATTGCTTGGACTTCTAAGATCAGGAACTCTTTACTTATCTAGGGACCATACACCAACATTCTAGTTTAACAGACAGGAGTCATGTTAGTCTTGTTTATAAAATAATACAGTTTTAGCAGGTGACTTTTCATAGAAAATGATAAGCATTTCACCGTAATGCCATATTAGCATCATCATCATTATTATTATTAGACAAGTAATATAAACCATAGATAATTACTTTTCCCATAAGGTAATGTATTTGTCACTTTCCCATCTAATATTCTGCTTGTCACAAATTTTAATTCTACATGTATGTTAAAACTCATCAGACATTATAACTATTTATATAGTCCACATTTATTAATGAACCAATATTGATACATTATTATTCACTAAAGTTCACAATTTATTAAGATTCCCTTACTTTTTATCTAATGTCCTTATCCTCTTCTAGGATTCCAGATTACATTTGCTCATCTAATTTCCTTAGCCTCCTCCTGGCTGATGTTTTTCTCATGACTAGGTTAGGGCTGTGGGCTTTGGGAGAAAGTCCACAGAGGTAAGCAGCCATTTTTGTCATGCCAAATCAAGAGTATGCACTATCACCATGACTTATCACTATGATCTTGACCTTGATCATTTGGCTTGACCTTGATCATAACAGGTTTCTCCACTATAAAGTTATGCTTTTGCCCCCCTTTCCATACTGTATTCTTTGAAAAGAAGTCACTATGCATAGCTCACACTTAAGGAGTAAAGAGGTTTGCTCCCCCTCAAGGGAAGAATATTTATATAAATTATTTGGAATTCTTCTGCCTGGGAGATTTGTCTCTTCTTTCCAATTTATTTCTTTATTCAATCATTTATTTATGTTGTGGACATTTATTTTATACTTGGAGTTATAATGTAACTTTGCATTATATATTATTTAGTTTGTTACTCAATTCTCAATTTCTCCCAGCTTTGGCCTTTGGGAACTCTTCTATTTTGTGTTCCTGTGACATAGCATCATCCTCTGTTTTTTTTTTTTTTTTTTTTTGTATATTTGTGTGTGTGTGTGTGTGTGTGTGTGTGTGAGAGAGAGAGAGAGAGAGAGAGAGAGAGAGAGAGTGAGCACTTCATTATTTTTCATTATTTTTCGGTACTACAAATTCCTCCCAGGCTTATTTTGAATATTTCCTATTCTAGTCCCAGGACCAACCATTTCTATGAAGAAGCCTGGTTTCTTGTACTGGATAATGGTATTAGAAATCAAGATCTGGGTGCTCAGTGTGTTTATTGCTACTAGGGTGACATTGCTTCTAGTCTCTGTCACCTGACAGGGCAAGAACGTATTATATGTGTATACTATGTATGTATACATACCTATAAATGTTATACGGTATATGTGTAAATATTACAGAGATCATGTAACTATCTGTAACTATATTAAGCTAAATATGAGTTCAATTTGATGGCTATAATTCTCTGATCATTACTACGTGGATCATTCTAGCTCCTCTCGCTTATCTGTAAACTCCCTCTCCATTAGTGAGAGAAACCTGTTCCTGCTATCTGCTGTCCACTTACTTAACTGTTCAGTTCTGGTATGTATGTGGAGTAAGTTCAGAGTTGTTAACTTGTGCCCTATGGGACACAACTTTACCAACTAGAAAACAGTGCTTATGTGCAATTTCCTTAACTTTTGATCTTACAAATATCCCATTCATTTCTAGAGTTACTTAGGTCGGCACTTTTTCCTTCCCTTTTCAGTGAGGTTATTTTTTTTTTTAAATGCAGTATGATCATATTGTTTTATTCTGGATATTTTCTTCTGACCTATGCTCACTAACTCTTCAGCTAGGTTCACTGACTATTAAAAACCTTCTTTGGGTTCTTAATTTTGATTATCATATTTTTCAGTTACATGTGTTTCTACCTGATTCTTTTAGGTAGTTTCCAGTTCCCTATCAAAATTCTCAATTATGTGTATCATCCTTTGGACGTATTAAACATAGTCTCTATCTCATGACACTATTATTTGGATCCCATATGAGTTTGTTAATATTGTCTGCTTTCCCCTCTTGGTTTGTGATCCTTTTCTCTTATTTCTTCTCTGTCGTTGTTGGTTGTTATTGAATTTCAGGCATTGTATTTGAAAAAAAATATTAGGGTAAATATCAGAGTTCTAAGATAGTATTCCTCCAGAGAGGATTTATTTTTGCTTCTAGCAGAAGGCTAGAGCCAACAGAAGTCTTGGGTTACCTTAACTCAAATTCAGGGATTGAGATGATTTGAATCAGGGCTTCTACCATTGTGAAGATTGATGTATTTATGGTATATGGGTCTTTAAGATACCCAAAGGAAAGTATGAAGAGTTTCCAGGGCTCTTTATCCCTAGCGGACTTAGGACTCCAATTTTTGTCTTTCTAACTCAGCAGTGTCAAAATCTGTACTGAGTTACTTAGTCATCTCTTTTGGGATTGATTGGTGTCCAATGATGCCTGTAAAAGATGTTTTTGGGTCCAATGGTCCATAAAACCCTTGAATGTGGAGTACTGAGTTGTACTTAAATACAGTTCCTACCAATTTTTATTTTAGTTATGAGACTAAGAGTATTCACAGGAAACATTGAGAGCCAATTGGGTAATGGAATGCTAAATTGCATTGTACAGGCAAATCAAAACTAGCAGAATCTATGTTAAGTTGGTTGCTTATACAATAAAAGGAATAAGCACAGAACAGATACATAAAGGAGAACTGGTAGCAGTTGCTGTCTTAGCCATGGAATAACCTGATAGACTTCTTTTCTACCTTTTTTTTTTTTTTTTTAGATTTTCTTTTTGAGAGAGAGAGAGAGAGAGAGAGCGAGCAGGAGTGGTGGGGATGGGCAGAGGGATAAAGAAAATCTCAAGCAGACTCTTCATTGAGCATGGTGCTTGACATGGGGCTCAATTTTATGACCCTGAGATCGTGACTTGAGTCGAAATCAAGACTTAGATGCTTAACTGATTGGGCCACCTAGTTGCCCCCCTTTTCTACTTTTCTACTTCCCTATCAGGTATACTCTCTGGCCAGACAGATAACATGACCCAATCTATCTCAACTTTACCAAAATAAAGCCTTAACTAAGTTAAATCTGTGTTGGATTTAAGAAGAAATACCTCTATTTTTAGATATCTTTCCCAATGTATCTTCAGCAGTGGACCCAATTTCCAGTTCCTCACCTTGCTTTTTTCAGGTTGGCCAGGAGTTTTGGTGGTATGATTAGAATGCTAATTTTGTGTCTTTGGGGCATTTTGAGCTTCATATTCTTTTTTTTTTTATTTTTTTTTATTTTTATTTTTTGAGCTTCATATTCTTTATCAGTAACTCAAATGTTGTAGTTAATGTGAAACTCCTTAAAAGTGAAAATCAGGTGTGAATTATGCATTATTAATATTGCTTCGGCCTGCCATCAGATTGTGGACTATGGAGATAATAAGATTAGAAAGCTCTGGATATGGGAAGACTATAATGATGATTCTTTTAAGAAAGAGACTGAGACCTTCAAAAATCTGAATTGTAGTTTTTTTAATTCATTTTAATGTTTATTCATCCATTTACTTATTTAATAAGTAATTACTGAGCCGCAGTCCTGGCACTGTGCTGAATGCTGGGGATTACAGAGCAAATACACACATGTATTTGCACACAGTCTACTGAGGGGGTTAGAAAATAAAGAATCACACTAAAATAAATGTGAAGTCATACTGTAATGGATACCTTGAAGGAAAGGACTGTTACTTTAAGAGCATATTTGAGGGATAGAGGGTTTGACCTGGACAGAGAGATCTGGGAAAACATCCTCAAGCAAGTGATGTTGCTGTGAGACTTATAGAGTTGGCAAGATATATGGAGGAAATAAGAATATTCTGGGTCAAAGAACTACCATTTGCAAAAGCCCTGAGGTGAGAGGAACACTGACATGTTCAAAGACATTAAAGAAATTCAGAATGTCTGGAAGACAGATGCAATGAGGAGGTGGGACATCAGGTAGGGTTGAGAGACATTCAGGGTCTGACCCTGCAGAGCTTTGTGACCATGGTAAGCATTTTGCTATTCATTGCAAGGACATTGGGGGAGCCACTGAAGTGTACCGGGAATGGAATTATGAGGATGCTGTATTCCAGAGATCAGGTGATATGTGGGCAAAGAAATGGTCTCTAACAGGCTTCCTATCAGCTGGTTGAGTCCTCCATTTTCTACCATTATGTTCACAGAGAAGAGTAATTTAATGTGAACTTTTCAATACAAAGCAGAATCTGTAAGTTTATGCCCAGGAGTGCATTATCAAAAAGGCACTGACTATAATTCCAGGTAGCATTAAAAAATCATCAGACTACTTCCATTTGCTCAATGAATAAATGGTAGCTATTTTGTCGAAGTCATTAGGCTAAAAACAGGCTAAATTTGGCATTGAGTTACATCCACTAAACATTTAAAGAGCAAAATATTGAGAACATTCAAACAATCGGATTCTTTCTTCAAAATGTTTACAATATAATGGAATGAAATGGATAGTATGGAACTTTGATTGTATTTGATTTTCTAATTAAATTTTAAATATTTGGTTTGTGTTAACTTAGGAGGAATTAGATGTATGGTATTATCTATTCTATTTCCTTATCCTGTTAAGTAAAATAAATCAAATCACTACATGATAATTGAACATTGGTTAGGTAACATCATTGTGCCCTAGCCCCAACTAATTTTCTTTTTCTTTTCCTACTCATCTCCCTTTTTCAATCCCTTTGATTTCTGCATTATTGCCCCAACCTCATATCATTTATTTATTGAGACTCCCCTGGCCATGGGGAAGATATATTAGCGTGAACTCTGGAATTACATTCATCTGTCTCTCAGCAACGCCAGATGTCCACAATGTGATCTTGAGCAAATCATTGAACTTTCTACTGTGTGGTTTTCTTTTATTTAAAATTTGAAATAATGCTGACTATCTAACTGGGATCCTATGAGAATTAAGTTAGATAATTATGTAAAATACATACCGTAGTCTTTGTGAGTTTCCAAAGGTGCCTGCAAAAATTTCTCCTATCCCCTATGTCCTTTTACAATGTGATCAGCTACTCTGACATCAAGAGGTGGGGTTCATGTCCTCTCTGTGGCTTGTGCTTGCTTTGACAACAGAATATGGTGGAAATGATGCTTTGTGACATCTGGGGATAGGTCATGAAAGGCACTGCAGCTTCTGCCTTGTATCCTGGGATACTCCCTTTTGGAACACTGAGTTACCATAGAAAAAGTCTGGTTACCCTGGGGAAGCCCAGGTCATGGATAGGCCATAGGTAGGTACCTGGTCAAAAGCTCTAGTTGTGGTCCCAGGCAACAGCCTGCATTGACTGCCAGTTGTGTGAATAAAGACACCCTCACTTGATTTCAGTTCCCAGCAATCATGTCTTCCTAGCTGTGGCTCTAGCCATCATGAAGCACAGAAAAACTTTTCACAGTGTGTCATTTGAATTGACTTGTAGAATCTATGAATATGATAAATGGTTGTTTTAAGCTGATTGTGGGATAGTTATTAGTGATAACTGCAACAGTTTTCAATAAATTCTAGCCATTATTACCATGATTCTGGTTAGTATTATTATTATCTCCTTCACAGGATAACTTATATTTAGTATATTACCAGGAAACCAATAAAAACAAACCAGTCTTACTGATCATGAACATACATAACATCTAGAAGATGTAAAACATGTCTTTATTCACTTACCAAGTCAATGTTGTTGTCAATGAGCATCCAAGAGTGCCTTCTCTCACTGGCCTTCCTAACACTTCTTTAATTTTCCTGCCATTTTTTTTGCTACTGCCCCTCTCCCAATCCAGCCAGGGTTCCAGCTTTGATCTGGAGAATGGTGCTTGGGCTATTTCCATGCTCAGTCACACTGGCCTCGGGAGGAGGCTTGTGAATTTCAGATTCTTCATCTGAATCATAAATATTTATTGAGCTCCTATTTCATGGTAGTGGGAACACAGCAATGAAGAAAACAGATCAACAATCTTACTATTATGGAGCTTAAGTTCTAGTTTGCAGAATTATAATCTAGTTGGGGCCAAATAAGTAACTGAAAACTATGGTATGGTAGAGGTGTGTAAGTACTACAGAAAAGCATAAACCTGAGAATGGAGAAAAGGGAGTGTTGGGGGCAGTGGTGTCATTTTAGAGAGGGTAGCTAAAGATGACCTCATTGGGAGGACGGAATTCCAGTAAAGTTCTGAAACAGGCAAATGAGAAATTCTTATGGATATCTACAGAATGTATTTTATGAAAAAGGGCCAGGAAAAGCAAAGGCCTGCAGTGGGGTAGGCATGAATCTTCAAGGAGGAGCAATAAGCCCACTGTGGCCTAGGCAGGCAGAGAGTTAAGTGGGCTACATGGGGTCAAATCTTAAATGACATTGTGAGGACCTTGATTTTGATTCTGAGATGAGAGAGCAATGGAAGGTTTTGGACAGAGAAATAATATCCTCTGACTTTTTTTTTTTAAGATTTTATTTATTTATTTATTTATTATTTATTTATTTATTTATTTATTCATTCATTCATTCATTCATGACAGACACACACAGAGAGAGAGAAAGAGAGAGAGAGAGAGAGAGAGAGAGAGAGACATAGCCTGACACAGGCAGAGGGAGAAGCAGGCTCCACGCAGGGAGCCTGACGTGGGACTCGATCTGGGGTCTCCAGGATCACACCCCGGGCTGCAGGTGGCGCTAAACCACTGGGCCACCGGAGCTGCCCTCCTCTGACTTTTGTATTAACAGATTCCCTCTGACAGCTAGCTGTGTTGAAAATAGCCTGCAGAGAGAGACAAGGTTGAAAGCAGGGAGGCCAGCTAGGAGAAGATTGCAGTGATCTGGGCAGGGCTGAGTGTACCTTGGGCCTTGGTACCACCAATGAAGAAGGTGAGAAATAGCCTCCAGCTTTGCTGATAAATTGGATGAGTCAAAGATGCCTTCATGGTTTTGTTCCAAAGCTAGAAGCATTTAATAACCAGTTCTGAAAGAGGGAAGACTACTGGAGAGAAATCTCAATTTTGGAATGTTGAGATTGAGATGTCTATTAATCTCCACAGTGGAAGAATCTTTGTAAAGCTAAATATTGCCTGCCTCTCTTAACAAAAAAAAGACTCACTGCTATGTTTTTTTTTTTTTTTTTGGCTCACTGTTATGTTAACAGACTCTACCTCTTGATCTTATCAAAGATCATGACCATGCAAATCAGATAAAGTTACTCTCCTGCTTAAAACTATCTAATAATTTTGCTCACTGCATTTAGAATAAAATCTACTTCTTTGCCACAGTCTCCAAGGCCCTTCCTACATGTATTCCCTGTCCAACCTATCCTGTAATACCCTCTTCTTCATTCATTATGCTACTAATATAGGGACCTTGATTCTGTCTCTCAAAAATGCCAAGATCATTTCAGTCTTAGGGACTTGGAGTTGCTCTTCTCCCTTTCTGGGATATTTTTCTCACTTTTTCTTTTTTCTTCTGTACCAGAGATTCTTTGTGCTCATTCAGCTTGCAGACTATGTGTTTCCTCTTCAAACAGTTCTTTTATAATCATTATCTCCATAGTGCTTCTCATCCTCAGAAATTATTCATTTATTTATTTATACATGAATTGATTGCCCCTTCCCCACAAGGTATCTTATCTGACTAGTTTGCTACTATATTCCCAGCACCTAATACACTGTCTGGCACACATTAGGCACTCAGTAAATATCTGTTAAGTAAATAGAGTTAGGAAGAAAAGGAGGAAGTAGAGAGAAAAAAACTATCTTATAATCAAATAGAAAACATGTATCACATATTGTCTTTTTTTGCAGTTTTGCTTCCCTACATTGATTATTGCATTTTATGTTGTTAGACCTCACAACTTGCAAAGTATTTCATGGGGGTTTTTGTATTAACAATACAAAGTCAATAGGTCAGGCCATCTACAATTTACATATGAAAATGAGTCTCAGGGGACCAGCTTGCTCTGCTTTTAAGTGACAGTCTGACCTGACCTTGAAACCTTGTCTCCTGACTTTGAGTCCTGTATTCTTTCCATATACCTTGCTAGTTCTCTGTAATACCATGGGCACTGATATTGTCACAAGAAGCAGTGTGTAACCAAATGGGTCAGATAAAATTAGAAGTGGTCTCAAATTTTGCTGACTCGAGTCTTTGCCCATTTTAGAACCAAAATCAGATTTATTAATATCTTCTGGCTCTGGAATTTTTAAATAACTTTCTTTAATTTACATACATATTTCTCAGCCTGCTGGGAATAAAATTGGGTATATAAAAACCTCCCAGAGAATGTGCTCCTTTCAAAATTTTTACCTGATTTTACGGTCTCTGGGGGCTTTGTAATCTCTGAGAAGCCTGAATTAATGGTTCGTTACCCTATGTTCACAAACCACAACACTTTCCATAGCATTCATAGCAAGGTGAGGTGCTGTGACTCATTTCTACCTGGATATTTCTGGCAGAAATGTACAGAAGAAGGCCTACTGCATACTGGCTCTTTCTGCAGTAATCTGCTTTCATGTCAGTGTACCCAGGGGCAAAAATAATGCCCATTTAACTGGTGTGATGCTTCAAGGGGCAGTGGAGACATATTGTTCCCAAGGATTCAGTACCCAGAAGTCACAAAGTTGATACTTTTTTTTTTTAATTCTTTGCCTTTGCTTACTTCACTTCCCTTCTTTGCCTCTGCTTATTACTTATTGTGCTCAAAACTCTGATAGTGTGTTTGGTGGTAGGGGAGGGGTTGGTTATGCAAAATCTGGCCTTTGTTCTAAGAAGTATGCAATTTAGTTGGGAGATATGAAACTTACTCTCAAACAACTATATTGAAAATTAGAATTTGGAATGAATGCACCTTGAATATTTGGTTAAAATCTTGCTCATTAGAGTCACATAGACTTGGGGTTCAGGTTGTGACTCTGCTACTTCTTAGCTGGGTTGTTTTGGACAGGATATTTAACTTCCCTAAGACCTGGTTTGCTCCTCTGTAACATCAAGGTAACAATTCGTATATATGTTATTACACATAATGGAATCCATTATATATTTGTGTAAATGGATTAATACAGTTCTTGATAAATTGTAATTGGTCAATAAATGATGTTAACCTTTATAATTATTATCTATCTGTATATGTTTTAAAGTGGTTTTACTTTTCATTCTGCCTTTAATAAGTGACTGCATTTTAAATTGAGGAAATACCATCAATAAAGTTATGAAATGAGAAGTTCAGGAGTCTGGGGAAGTGTGGGATCTGTCCCAGTTCAGCCAGAGTCTGGGATCTGTGTGGAGAAGTTCTGAAATATAAGAGATAAATCTAGAAGGATCAATTAAAGTATGGTTTGAAGAGTTTTGAGTGATAAACTAAAGATTCTATATTTAAATCAACAGATGTGTTCAGGTAATGAAGGATAGAGCTCTGTTTAAAAGGGAGTTTTCGAGCCAAACTACCTGGATGGCTTCACACCCAAGCTCTACTGTTTACTACTGCATGATGTTAGGCAAATTATATAGTTTCTCTCTTCCTTAGTTTCTTCATTTGTGGTACATTACCAAAATCATAGGTTTATGTTGAGCATTATGAGATAGGTAGGATATGTTCATTATGTGGCTGAGAGCCTGGAAAAACGCTAAATGGCTATTATTACTATTATTTTAATAGAACAGAGTAGTTGATTTGCAAGTAGCAGAAACAAGAAAATACTTACAGTGTTATTTTATGGCTAAATAAAATTCTTCTCCTGGGCATGGTGATACATTTTTGAGTAAGACAGCCATAAATGTGGTACTTTAGACCTCTTCTCTAATCCCTAAACATTTGGTTTTTCTCCAAGAATTTCCTGACCATTATTTATTCAGTCAACTTCTAGCTGGAGGTAACTTTAAGAATTTCTATGCAAAGTGGCATGTCCAGACGGAACTTACATATACTGACATACCACTGGCGCTTGTGGTTTGTGATATATCGATGTAGCACATGAGTAAATCTATTCCTAAAATGTTGAAGGTATATGAATTTTCATACATTGAATAATTTAAGCAAAAAAATGAGGTCTTTCTTTCAAAAAATGCCAACATTAGTTTATTTTTAAAACGTAAAAGAGACTACCACCCCATTTATCATCTTTTTAAATCCAAGTATTCATTTATTTGGGTGAACAAAATGCTGCATAAACAATATCTACTGAATAACACTATGGAGAGGACTACCAAAAGCCAAATCCGAGTAAACCTTGAATTTTTCCTTTTTCTGCCTTTTCTAATTTCTGCTTGTCATTATTAATTTTCATTGTGTCACTTTTCTCCAGGTACAAATTTGGACAGGTGGCCGTAAGGCTTTTCATGAAAACTCAAAGTAGGTGAATACTAAATAAGAATGTCACTTGCCTAGAAAAAGTCAATGAGTCAAACTATTCACCTTTGATTAGTATGGCTAGACTGACAGTGGCATCTGAAGGCTCACAGGTGAGTTTTTCTCTCAGTGGTGTTCAACCAGATGACAAAGAATCAGTGCTTTGAGTTCTTTGGATTTCAGGGAGATAAGGAGGCTCATATCAAAAAACCTTAACGAAGATTTTGCTGGAAAAAACATGCAACTAGATCATGCTACACGGGACAATATAAATGCATCCTTTTGGGAAGGGATCACTAGTTACATCCAGGATGTTCTATGCTCCTCTTCATGTGCCACATGGAGCTCCTTTTCATTGTTATCTTTATCCCTAAGCCAGCATGTTTTCTCCTCCTGTCCCATCATGTACAGGGAGATCCATATCTACCAGTATCACATATTTATATAGTATATAATTACATATTACAGACAGATATCCTATGTATCATTCCTCCTGTAGTCACATAGTATTAGAATCTAGGTGTCAGAAAGCTTTTTTCTTTTTCAAATTGTGATCATCTTCAAACATCTATGAAATAGTGAGAGTTATGTAATGAACCCCGTATCGGGAACTATGATATTTCATGTGCTCTTGTGTCTTTGTGAGGCCCAGAGGTGTGACCAGCACAAAGCAGGTGTTTTATACAAGTTCGCTCGTCAAGCTGGTTGCTTATTTATTAAATTTATTTTCTTCTTCAAAAATAGGGACCAACTTTGCATAATTTCATTCCTTGGACACCCCCCCCCCATTACTTTTGTTCTTTGTACTTTTGTTGTTCAAAAATGAACCTGTTGCAGATCTGTGGCTATAGAAAATAACAGAATCAGATTTTTTTGTTTCTTTTCGTTCTTTCTAAAGAGGATCACTTGGAGCATCTTTCTGTAGTTTTCTAAAGATGTTCTGCCTGTCAACAAGTGAGGGATTTATAGCAGAATTTTTCTTCTACTAAAAGGAAAAAATGTCTTTTATTACAAGTTGAGATAGCAGCTCTTTGAAAGTACTTGACCCTGAGTGATTAAGTGTCTGTAAGAAAGGGGGGAAAAATATATAGACCAACACCAAATGCAATGCTAATGAAATATGGAAGTTTGTTTTATAATGGGAAATTTACAAAACTTTTTTTTTTCATACAAAATTTCCTGAGCCTTTTTACAGGGTTTAAAAAAAGGAGGTTTCACTACAGAGGAATGTTATTGTCTGCCGTGTTTTTATGAAATCACCGTCACATTGATTTCCACGTGGGACTTGAGAAAGAAGTAGGCCGCTGATTATGAGCATCTCTAGGGTAACAACCTGTTGTCTACTGACCACTGTATCTGAGACCTGTGAAGGTCTCTGGAGAAAACCAACCTGGTTGGCAAACGCATATTCCAATATGCACTATATTCACTTGACTTGAGGTGGAGAATAAGCTGGCAGCCCAATCAGAATACCTTCTTCTAAAAAAAAAAAAAAAAGAATACCTTCTTCTTTCTTTTTTTTAAAATTAATTAATTTATTTATTTTAAAGATTTTATTTATTTATTCCTGAGAGACCCAGAGAGAGAGGCAGAGACACAGGCAGAGGAAGAAGCAGGCTCCACTCTGGGAGCCCGATGTGGGGCTCGATCCCGGGTCCCCAGGATCATGCCCTGGACCAAGGCAGGCGCTGAACTGCTGAGCCACCGAGGGATCCCCTGCCTTCGTCTTTCTACTTGAATGTAGAAACTCCAACTACTCACTCCAACTACTTTCTGATAATTGAATAAAGAGGTGAAATCGCCTTTGACTTTGGAAAAAATGTAGCTCCTGGAGCTCAAAATGATTTCAATTCTAAAATCATTTTGTTTTGGTTCAGACAATTGATGGACATATAAAACTACCGACATTCAGCGAAGAGGAACCCTAAGATAATCACAGGATTCTGAGCAAATGAAAACCTTACAGAATGTCTCATTCTCATACAAATGATAAAATGGAGATTTGGAGAAATTAAGTGTCTTGGTGAGGTCATCCAGATACTTACTGGCAGAATTAGATCTTTGAAAGCAGGTTCCTGGATCATATGCAATCAGGCTGAGAGATATTAATACTGTAAATGCCAGGACCATATTGTATCCATTTCTTGTTCCCACAAATTATACTTGGGATGCTTTCAAGCCTCCATTGGATAAAATATGATTATGGCCATTATGTTGTTGTTATCTGGGTTTGAATCCAGGAATTTCATATCTAGATTCCTCCTTTCTTAAATTCTAACTGTATCCTTCACTGATGGATTGGATATCACCTATGGGAGGGCACCTGGGTGGCTCAGTGGCTGAGAGTCTTCTTTTGGCTCAGGTCATGATCCTGGGGTCCTGGGATCAAGTTCCGCATCGGGCTCTCTGTGGAGAGCCTGCTTCTCCCTTGCCCTATGTCTCTGCCTCTCCCTGTGTTTCTCATAAATAAATAAATAAAATATTTAAAAAAAAGAAATCACCCATGGGAATAAGTAACAGCATCATTTGGACAAAAAAAGCAAAAAGATACAAGATGGTTCTTTGCAGGGATACAAACATTACAGTCTACATTATATTCCTATTATTTGGAGTCTAAAAAACAAAGAAACTCTACAATTATTCTAAACACTGTGACTTTAGCCAAAATAACTGACTTTTGTGGGCAACTTTTTTTTTTTTTTCCATTCGAAAACAAAACAAATAAATCGAGGAGATTGTGAAGTCTGGTCCTGAGAGAAAGACTATCAGACCTCTGTTTGGGGTAAATCTGTTTGGGATTCCATAAACAGAACCATCCCTGGGTTAGCTTATAGGAACAGAGAATAAATTTTCTTCCACAAGTTCATTATTTCCTGTGTTGCATTCGGAAGGACAAGTTCAGGGAAGATGAGCAGCTGAAACATCCAGAAAGTCCCCCAGGAGTCTTTAAATAGTGAGAGTCTGTGTGCCTGACTTCCCTTGAGGCTGGGTGGAGAGGAGTGCCTTTTAACAACACTACCAAAGCAACAAGAAGTCCTAACATCTAGTGATCATAAGTGGCAGTTTTGGGGCCATTCATCATGTTGCTAGAGGAAATTCCTTGTTTACTAGAATTTTTATGCCTTTAATACTATTGCATGTGACTAATATGAGCCATCAGTGAGATTAAATATTTAGTAAAGTAGTGGCTCAGATGGTGTGATCAAAATCTTCTATACATAACCTGGAAAGGTGCTTATTTTTCTTAAAATCTTCAAGCTATTAATAATCTTTTTGAGTGGGGAGTAGTGAGAAATCATAGTACGCAAGGTAAATAGTGGGGCAAAAATTTTGCCTTTTGTAAAGTAATATGTAAGTTATAATCCCTAAGATATTTTTTGTGTCTCATTTATCAGTCTACTTTATATTTGAGTTATTTGTGCATACATCTGCTTCCCTACCAAATTCTAAGTTTTTAGAGGGCAGGGTGTGTGTATAATTTACCCTGATACTCCCTAAAGCACAATATTGAACAACTGAATTATTCAAGGAATTCTTTTTATTCTTTTTTTGGGGGCGGATTTGTTTTTATTCTAAAATGCTCCTGTCACCATCCACAATAGAGCCACAATTTCATAGAGCTATAAGGTAAATGTTCATGAATCGTCAGACTGCTTTTTAGGTGCAAGGTAGGACCTATTAACTTGAAGGCTCAAATAGCCAGTGAACAACTAGCACCAACATGTTTATTTCAAGTTTGCAAATCCGAAAATAATTTCAAGTAACCATTTCTTTCATTTTTACCCCATGGAGCAACCATCAGAGGTTTAAGCATAGTTTTTTATTAGACTCTTGGGAGTTAGCTTATCACCATGAGTGGTACACTGTTTGGGACCAACTTCACCTGGATGAAATAGCATCATATATCAACCCCACTAAGATGGAAGAGTTCTGTAAGACCTAGATTGCCTGAAGCTGTTTAGGTAATCCCCTTGACTATATGTACATCCCTCTTAATTCATAGAGGGATGTTTCAATTTCACCAACGTTTTTTAAAAAAAGATTTTATTTATTTATTCATGAGAGACAGAGAGGGAGACAGACAGAAACACAGGCAGAGGGACTCAGGGATCACGACCTGAGCCATAGGCAGATGCTCAACTACCGAGCCACCCAGGTGCCCCCAAACTCACCAACATTTATACTAAGACTATTCACTTATGCATCAGACAGATACAGAATATTTCCTTTGTGCAAGAAGACACAATGCTACATTCTAGGAATGCTAAAATTAGCAAGATCAAAACATAGCAGCCGATGATATGGGAAGAACTGCTCTATGAAGATAGTGTTCTACATACATGTAACCTTCAGTAAGAGTAAGTACACTGTAGTTCTTGCCCTAAAAAAACCAACTTGTAGCATGGTTTGATCATAAGTACTTATCATGTTATTGAAGTTTCAGTCATTAGAAAAATGCATAGTGAACACTCTAAATATACCCTAAAAATACATGTATAGAAGATGCTAATAGGCCTTGTGCACAAGGACTTCATTCAGCTGAGGATTACCTAGTATGGTTAAGTGTATAACCAATGAGTAGTATGATTAAAACAATAAATAACACAAGAGATAACACATGGCTGTATACAGTTGCCATGAAATTAAAATAGACCTTAAATGCAATGTGCATAAATTTCATGGGAGAAACTGATCACAGTTGGTAAAAGTCCTTGTATCCTTCATCCACTGACACAGAGACTTCAATTCAAAAAGATTGAAATTAGAAAATCACTCCTGTTTCTTGAACACTTATTACTTTTAGGATTTCTACTGCTGTAACCTTTTTATACATTTCCCCTGCATGACTATATGAATTCAGTGCTATTATACCCATTTTAGAGATGAGGAAATGGAAATAAGATATAGTTATTTACCTACAGAGAGATGGCAATAAGTAGTGCAGCTAGACTGAAATCCAAGTCTCTCTGTCTCAAAGCCCATCCTACCTGAAAACAGGTACCAACCTTTCAAGCAGATCATTATGAGAATAGTTAATGGGTTAGCAGGTTAGACATGAGTATAGATGGTGCCTGATGAGTATCAAATTGAGATGCTCTTCTAAAGAAATGGTGCATTTTATTTTATTTTCTATATGCACTGCAGGATTCTGATGCCCTTTGAAAATGTGGGAGGTTCTGAGACAACTTACAGAACCAGTAGCCGGATACAAAGATGTGCACATGTGCCGACCTTGTAACTAGCTCTCTCTTGCAAGCCTATCTGTTTGCATGGTGCTCAGATAAGTGACTGAAAATCAGGTATTCCCCTTTTGTTTGGATTCATCCTTTAAAGAATGCCTTCCCTTGCAGAGAAGGATGTATTTTCTTAGCATATATACTGTAACACGCTTTGCACTCTATGGATGCCCAATAAATATTTGATGTTGGCTGAGTAGGTGACAGCGATGACACCCTGAGTTGCTTTCTTATAAGTCAAGATAATTAAGTTCTTTGCCAATCAAACAGAACAAATTAGGTGTCCTGTCAAAAGCTAGAGAAAACCCTGCAGTCATCAAAAGTCACTCATTTTGAAATACCAAACATTCTCTTTATAGTATTTCGGTCTCTTTTTAGGATACCTTGCCCACAGGAACTTAGTAGTTCAATTGTTTTCCATTATGTCATAATGTTCAATACTATGTTGTCAAGGTGATGAATGGTGGGGGGGGGGGAGGTGTTTATGAATCAGTCCTTAGGGACTTTGCATTCCATCTTTCCAGCTAGCATAAGTAATAGGCATCTGTTAACTAGTTGAAAGCTGAGAAAGCTTTGGCAACACAAAGGAGAAATACAACCTAGAGCACCCAGGAGACTGGACCCACTCCATGCACACAGTCCACATATGAGGAGACAAGAAGAAATCTCGAAATGCTAAGGCTGGATGTGGGTAACCTCTCCTCTGACTTCATGCACAGTATTCACATAACCAGAATCATGCATATGGTCTAGGATGCACCCACTGATGAGCTGTACTCATGCAGCACTTGATCTAGAAAGAACTCAACTATGCGTCATCTCTGGGGAGCTAGAAGGGGACCAGCTGTCTTCTGAGGAAGAAGAGATTTCAAAGGTAAAGAGGATAAAGAAAATCTCAAAGAGATACAATGAGGGAAAAAAAGAATATCGAGATCTGCAGCTTTCTCAAGGAGCAGTTCCAGGGACAAGTATCTTGTCTGAACCCATTGAAAAGATGATCAAGGAACTTGGTTCTCTTTCAGGAAGAGCAAGGTGCAGTAAGGCAAATCCTTCCTACTCCTGAAAGCAAATAATAAAATTATTTAATGCCACCCTCGTCCCCAAAGAAAAAACAATTATAAGGTCAAGAAAAACATAAAGCTGTATGGTCATTTGGGCACAATCACAAGTATGTAATCAGTGTAGCATGCTGGAAAATGTGGTTAGCTGTTTCTTTTTATTTTTTTAAGCTTGGCTTTTGCCTTGACAGTTTTACAATTAATGTCTTATCTTTGACTCTGTATTTGCCTTGCTGAAAAGAGATCATTATCCTAAGAAAATGTTCTATTCTATTGGAATTATTTCTTAAGTAACTATTAATACCATTCTTATAAATGGATATAATTAACTCATAGACTGGCAGCTTTCTTTGAAATTCTCTTTTCTCCTTCCTGAGCTTATTCTAATCTCTGACTGTAACTTGTAAACATCTGTCTAGAATTGATGAAATGACCTCATTTGGGTTCCAATCAGCTCAGCAGCAGAGACTGTCATGTTTAGGAACTGAATGCTATGGATGCAGGGTAAGAATGAAAAAAAAAAAAACCCGAAGAATACATTATAGAGGGAAAATCTCACAGGCAAATCCCTCTAAAGATTCGCTTTACACAAAGTTGGGACTTTAGGAGGGAAATGTTTAAGGAAATAATTACTAGAATAACTTATACATGTGATTAAAACACTCAATGTACGGGAAATAGGTGGTTTTCTTAGAAGATTAATTTGAAAAATAATGTGCCAGAGGCTCCCCTTAAGTGTCCTGAAGCCTGCCTACCTCTGTCTGTGTCTATAAAAGGGTAGAGTTTGACCCAGCATATTACCTCACTCTCTGTATCTCCCTACAGTTCTTTCATCCAGAGATTTCAAAGTGTCTTTACAAATGTAAATTAACAAGCCTCATCTCTTCTCTCCATAGAGATGGTTCATTTAAGTAGCACAAAAACTTACCAAAATGGCTTACTCAAGGTCACCTGAGGAGTCCTTTGTGTAATCTGGAAATGGATATTCAAAGTGTAAAAATACTTTGCAGCCTCACTGCAGATCCAGACTATTGTATCCCTTGGCAAGTACCACTGGACGGATGAATAATTTTTAATTTTTACAATGAGGGTCCTAGTGGTTGGTCTTTTCTCAATCTCACTAAGCTCCCACAAACCTGGAAACCCAGACTTTAACCCTTCTCTTTCCATTTTATCTGTCCCCAAAGCTGAGTGAGAACAGAACATTTTCAAAAAGATTTTTATGAATCATTTTGATTAAATTAATATTTGGCAATATTTTCATTTTCTCCCCCAAACTCTTTTATTGATCCAATCAACAAATATTTGTTAATGACTTATTTTGTTGCCTCTTGCTGTCCTGGACACAGGGAACTCTGCAGTCATGCTTTTCCCTTCTTGGGAAAGACAGACGATAAGCAAGAAAAAGATATACCATGGTTAGTGCTATGAAGATGAACATGAGGAGCCAGGTGAGGTAGGTAGGAGTGGATGGACTAGGGAAGGCCCTGCTAAGCAGGTGACATTTGAACTGAGGCCTGGAACATGTCATAAATCAGTCTTATAATACTGGAGGAAGAGTGCTCCAGGTTGAAGGAAAGCAAAAATAAAGAGCTGCAGGGAAAGAAGTTGGCATATTGGAAGGTGACCAAAGCTTAGTGCACTAACCTGAACAGCAGGAGGTGTGGCCTCAGGGGAAGAGCAGAGCTTGAGGACCATGCAAAGGAGTGTAGATTTTATTCAGAGGAAATATTTTATCTATCTCTACATATTACAAGATTCACCAACCAAAGCTGGACTGGACCTGTTGAACTGAGATCTATAGTCACTTTGTTTTTTTTTTTTTTTTTTAATTTTTAAATTTATTTATGATAGTCACACACACACACACACACACACACACACACACACACAGAGAGAGAGGCAGAAACACAGACAGAGGGAGAAGCAGGCTCCATGCACCGGCAGCCCGACGTGGGATTCGATCCCGGGTCTCCAGGATCACGCCCTGGGCCAAAGGCAGGCGCCAAACCGCTGCACCACCCAGGGATCCCCTATAGTCACTTTGAAAATCATTGTAGTGAATTATGGGCCAGGCTTTCTCATGCCTTATAACCAATGAAGAAATATGTATAGGAAACCATGGGTACTTCCTTCATCCTTACTGTACCAAGTCTCCCAAACACTCATGGATACAAAGCATAACATTATCTTAAGAGGGAAAGACCTAACTGCTTATGCAGAGCTGATTTAATGGTTCCTATATCATGGGTTAGCTGGTCTCCTTACCCTTTTCACTGAGGAAACTGCAGTGTTCCTTTGTCTCATCTGTCCTCCCTCCCCTTATGTGGTTCTTACAGCATAAGGCACAGACCTAAGCATGACCTTTATCACCTTTATTGTTGTTAAATGTTTCCCTTGCCCTGATCTGTTTGTGAACTGTTTGCTCAAAAAGGATATGCAGATAAATGATTAACCTGGTAAGAATATAGTGGATTATCCCAAATTAGGACACTTTTGAGTGTAAAAGGGATTGATTATGCTGGTACAGCAGTATAAACTTGGACTGGACCTACTGAACTGGGATCTATGGCCACTTTGATAATCATTATAATGAATTATGGGCAAAAGTGTGGACTGTACAATTCTAGACGTGTTTTCCAAGGCAGTAGTACTCCACATGCTTTGGCCAGTTTGGACCAATGGTTCTCAAAGGATGAGACATAGTAGAATAGGAAATTTTATAGGTGTCAAGGGCATCAAGATTAAGTAATATAGATTTAAACTTTCATAGCATAATTCTACATTCAATTCTACTTTAGCATTTCTAATTGTTACAAAGATAATCTTTCAGTTTTCTGGTAGATTATTTTTAACTTCCTCAAGACCCTACTAATCTTACTTTTTTAATGAGAAGTGAACAAACCGCAGGATCACACCTTTTGACCAGGAAATGGTATTTGTTTGGAATTTAATATTATCACTTAATTATGTTTATTTTGTGCTTTCCTTTCCTTCATGGCAAATAATGATCATTTTCCAGGTAGGATTAGAATATAAAATTTCATTTTTCAATGAATCTTTTGAAGCAAGAAAATGTAAGATTTAAATGTATCATAAAGGTTATACACAAGTTTTGGCAAAAACCATGGAGTTGATGTAACAGATAACTAAAATTTGGGAACGAGATCAGAATAATGATTTCCAATCTTATTTCTGAGCCTATCTTGAAGGTGCACATTTACTGAAAAATATTCACATGAAATTAATTTAAATTAATTTAGAAAGTAAATATGTCATGTATACATCTATTTTATTTAGTTTTATAATATTTTCTCATTATAAATGTTATGCATGTTTCTTACTGAAACGTGATCCTGAAAAAGACAATGGCATAAAGATAAAAAACACGGAACACTTCAGGGAACAAACCTATTTAATATGTGGGTTGGGTTGTTTCCTTTTTTTTTTTTTTTGATACTTTTGGAAACTGAATTAATGATTTTGAATCTCGAAATGTTAATATGTATGTGAATCAGAATTTACATAAAAGAAATGAAAGACTTATGGTTTTGTTTGTTAAAAAAATTAACAATAGAATGACTTTAAATATCAAACCTTCCCTTGTGTACTTAAAAGTTTAATTTACTCAAAATTTATATACGTGTAATATCAAGCACCATACTTATCAAGCACCTTAACCCGTATCTTTAACACATAAAATTTCATACAATTTTAATCAGTTACAATGAGATGAGTGAAGCTTCCTTTTGTAAATCATGTACTTAAACCTCTGCTTTTCTTATTTGCCAGAGACATAAACTTTTCAGCTCTTTGCAAACTTACCTTCCTACTATGAAAGAATAAAACTATGGCAGATTGAGCAGTGTTCTAATTTGCAATGAGAGGCAATGGCTTTAGCCCTATTGACATACCACGCCAACAAGTATAGGAAAATAATTATCTACTTATAAATGGTACAGGTGTTGGAAATGTCTATTTACATTTTGTTCTCCAAAGCAGAACATTAGCAAGATGTAACATTATTACCTTAATCACAAGCAGCCAATGTGGTTAAATAACAATAGCAACCAGCAGCAATAATAACCACTCCAAACCAATATAATAACCTGCTGTTGCTTTGAGAGTTTCATTTTCCTCTGCCTTACTAAGGATTTCTCTATTTAGGAGAATGACAACTCCATCACTCGATTTTGATGTTATAAGGTGAGAGAGGTTGGATTATAGGATCTTGTTATCGTACTTTGTCAGGAAACATGATGAAGCTAAGAGGACAACCCATCATCTTGAAATAAACTCCAGTTCAGTCTACCTGCTTCCACTCAAATACTAACAATTTTAAAGACTGTAGTCCCCAGGAAGACTAGGAATCCATGAGGTTGTCTGCATCTTCTGTGCTCAAAACAAGGCTCATTTCCTGAAAGAATCTTCAATATTGTTGAATGAATGAGCCATCGTTGTTATAATAGCTTCTACTTCTAAATACCCAAGATGTAATATGTGCCATGATTTACTATACCAACCTCTGTTCTCACAACAGCTAAACCTGTAGTTAATATTACCTGCATTGTTTCATTTAAGAAATAGGCTCAGAAATATTAAGTAATGTGCCAAGTTCACACAGTGAAGGGACTGGGATTCAAAGCTAAATGTGTCTGATGCCAATGCTTAATTTTTTTTTCTCCTAAAAAATGGAAAGAGCTATATGGCTTCAAAAAGGGCTTCATATATGAGAAAGGAAAACTCCAATGGTGATTTGGATTCTTTTGTGTGAGCCAGTAACGGTACTCAAAGAAAAAGGGTGGGGATGGGGAGGTTGGAATCCATGTTTGTTTCTGGGATTATGAAACAGATTTTCCCAATAGCTTTCCTCTGGAGGGTTGGGAAGAACCTTTGGGAACACACATATATTTATGTGTATGGAGAAATGGAACGTGTGTGTGCATGTGAGTTAATTTTTCAATCTTTTGTCGCTACTTAACCTATCTTCAGCAATCTGGCAGTGGAGGGCACTAAAGGGCTCAGAGGGGCATCTTGGCTTCATACCTCCTTCCCATCCTTTGCCTTTCTTTGGCGGCTGGGCCACCTTCTGAGGTGACTGGGCGGCCAGAGCCAAAGAGAGCGCAGAATCCCTGCAGAAGGGAGCAGAGGGTGGCACCACAACAGCCCTCCAGGAAATGAGGACATCAAAAAGATTTGTTCACCAGAGTTTGCAGTTTCCTGCAGCTTTATAAATAATTCACATGGGTAATGTTTTATCAAGAACTGCACAATTGCCTCAAAAACCTGAGAATCTAATGGGCTTTAAAAAAAAGTTCTTATAGAAGAACATCAAGGCTTTGACTGGATACCTTTCGCCAATCTCAGGTCAGTTTTTTTTTTTTTTTCTTTCTTCTTGGGAAAAAAGTCTGTAACACGCAAATGAGTTTGTTGTAATTGCCCACCTAGTGTGTAAAATTTCAGCTTCATTGTCCTGCTTAACAGGCAGTGTGCACAATGTGCATGAACCCAGCCAAGCCCTCCCGATTTCTATTTGTTGTTTTTCTTTAACATCAGCAGTTGGACACTATGCTCATGTTCAGGAAGAAGTCATTAAATCAATTCTTTATTTAACCTCTTTGCTGACTTATATTCCCTGTCCTATGACAAAGATATTTTAGTCCATCTGCTTCTTATTAAGCATCAATTTCCCTCACAGTGTTTTAATCCACTGATTTGCATTTCTTGACATACATACCTTACATGCACTAATAGTAAAATCTATTTCTCTGGTCACAAAGTGAAAATAGGCAGGAAAATGTGGAGGATTCATGAAACTCTGTCATCACTCCCAGGGAGTGAGTCTAAATTATTTGCCAAAGATGGTGAAGATCTTAGAGAAGATGGACAGGATTGATTTAATGGTAAAGGTGTGGGCTTTGGGTCAGATGACCTAGTTTGAATGTAAGCTATACCACACGTGAACAATGTGACACTGAGCATCTTCTTTAACCCTCTGTGTCTCAGCTTCCTTGCTTCTTAACTGTAGACAGGAGTTGTTACTACCTAAGAAGGTTACCGTGAGGATTGAGCAAGTGAATAAACGGAAGGCACTCAGGGCAGGACTGGAGCATAGGAAGCACTTTATAGAGGTAGCTGCTCAAAGTCATTCTGTTTTAGCACACTTTCTATGTGAAGCTCTTTTACCTGACATGCAGCAAATATTAACTGATTAAGTGCACACATGCTTCTTCGAGTTTCCACCCTGAAGCTGTGGACCTATCAGCTTCTCTGTTCTTCATTCTGCTTTCCATCACTAGGTTGAATTTAATGGATTGGTGCTGTCCTTTTGTATCCTAGATTTCCCATACAAGATTCCCACAGAGGATGCATGTGATCAGTGGACAAGGCAAAACAAAGAGGCAGTTTATCAAATTAGATGCCATTCTTTTCCTCCAGTGACACATCTATAGTGATCAATTTGAGCTGATAAGATTTGAGTATTTACTTATCTGCTTTTCAACAGATAATCACTTTGAATTGTTAGTTGTCTTTTTTTTTTAAGATTTTATTTTATTTATTCATGAGAGAGAGAGAGAGGCAGAGACAGAAGCAGGCTCCATGCAGGGAACCTGATGTGGGACTCGATCCCCCGTCTCCAGGATCACACCCCGGGTGAAAGCAGTGCTAAACCGCTGAGCCACCGGGGCTGCCCTTAACTTTGAATTGTTAAAAGATAAACTGAGGCCCATTAAGATTTTTTAAGAGTTTGAGGAAAAATTGATTCAAATCAAGCAGCATGCAGTCCAGCAGAGAGAAGCTCCAAGGAGCCACACAAAATGAAAGATTTTTATAGGCAGGAGGGAGAGCAGGAACAAGGAAGTTACACTAAGCATAAAAGCAGGTTGATAATTACAAGGTGACCTTCCTTTAGAGGATGGTAGCAGCCCATTAGGCAGATTACCAAACCAGTACCAATCAGGCAATTCCTGATTGACCAGCTAAGGATTCCATTTCTGGGAAAGCCAAAATTGTAATTAAGTATCAGTTTTGTAGTATGGGACTTAGCACAAGTGACTCCATTGTGGGCAGGCCTGTTGCCTTGTTTTCAACAATTCCCCTCTTTTTTTTTTTTTTTTTTTTTAATTTTATTTTTTTTTTAACAATTCCCCTCTTTATCAGACTCTCAGCCTTCCTGAGAGGTGTCTTCAAAATTTAAGGCCTTAGTGCCACTCTCAGCTAATTCTGGGATTCTTGCAGTTTTTGCAGAATCTCTGTGTGATATTAACAGGTCACAACTTCAAGTTCATAGTCTTTATTATTATTATTATTATTATTATTATTATTATTATTATATTTTAAATTTTAATTTTACTTCCAAAATAGTTAACATACAGTGTTATATTAGTTTCAGGCATACAATATAGTGAGATTCAATAACTCTATACTTTACTCAGGCTCAGCATGGTAAGTGGACTCTTAATTCCCCATCAGCTAGTTCAGCCATCCCCCCCCACCTCCCCTCTGGTCACCCTCAGTTTGTTCTCTATAGTTAAGAATCTCTTTCTTGGTTTGTCTCTTTCTTTCTCTTTTTTTCTTTACTCATTTCTAGGTTCACATTCTTTAAGTTGGTCATTCTCTTCATTCCTTTTCCAACATTCTTTTCATTGGGAGATCATTTGCTTTCTGGGAGATGGCCAGAAACATGCATTTTGAGAGAATTCAGTGCACCAGAAAGACTGTTACGATTATCATAGAAGGGTAACTTCCAATATTTGGAGTGCATTTTAAAGCCTTGGTCTTTAAGACCTAAACCAATGAGAATCAAGTAAGTAAAAGAAAGGCCCCTTGAAGGTATCACTTTCATAAGCCAACTGGCATGTTCAGTCATCTTATATTGCTGGGTCTCAACTTCCCCAGAAATGTTAATGCAAGTGCAACAGTTGGTGTTGGCCATAGCGCAAACTCCCCTTTACTCAGCTAGGAAATAAGGGCTATTCTACTATAAAGAAAAAGTTTTGTCAGAGGGGATAGGGATTTTGTTGGGCAGCAGTTGTTTGACCAGCAGATTCAGGGGTGCATGCAAGAATTAAGGAGCATTGTCCTCCTATGCATTAACAAAGAAGAAAAGCAAGTAACAAAAAAGGCAAAAGAATGAAGGCTTCATACTAGGGATGAACATTTTGATCCATGATCTTGGGAAAGCTGCCCACCTCAAGATGCCGTCTGCTTCTGGGGAGAGACCTCCCTAGTCAATTTTAATTTTAGATTTCCAGCTGGTGTACAGTCCCAAGAGTCTGAAAGAGAACTTTTTACTTTTTTTTTAAGACTTTATTTATTCATGAAAGACACACACACACAGAGAGAGAGAGGCAGAGACACAGGCAGAGGGAGGAGCAGGCTCCATGCAGGGAGCGGGACGTGGGACTCTATCCCAGGTCTCCAGGATCACACCCTGGGCTGAAGGCAGGCACTAAACCGCTGAGCCACCTGGGCTGCCCTGAAAGAGCACTTTTTAATTGGGAGATATGAACCTGAAGTTCAAGTCCTTGAAGTTTGGTTGCTATCTGGGTAGTGAGAAGGACCTGGTTGCATCCCTTCCAAGGACGTTCAAGGGCAGTCTTTCTTTTTAGTAATTCCAAACCAGAAAGGTGGGAGACAATTGGCAACATTAGTTTGAAGAGTCATAACCAGATATTTGAGGAAACTAGAGTAATTCAGTATCCTATCCAGTACAGGTATGTAAGAAACCTCAAAGACAATTAGGATCAGAATTTAAATACAGACAAAGATACAAACATAATTTTTCTCTCTAAAATCAACTCCACTTTTTACCAAAGATAATCACAGTAAAGCTAATCGGTTTGCATTAAACTTGGCCTGATATTATTAACACAAGTGTAGCAAGACTAGTAAGTGATCACGTAGGCTCCTTTTAAGTCTGCTTTGCTGGAACTTTTCATAAGGAATCTCAGACTGAATTTTTTAAAGCTTCTCAAGGCTAGGAAATCAAGCCAAGGACTTGCCATCAGACTTCACCTGCAATACCCATAGATTTTGGTGAATTCTTCCCTTATTGAAGTTTTACAAATATCTTTAAGTTTCCTGGGCCTGCCAGAAGTGACACTCTTTTCTTACCTGGTAAGGCTGCTGGGAACCCTTGTAAGCAAGGTATCAGGTAGTTTTTCGAAGGGGCGTTATTGTCTCCCTAAAGTCAACCTTATTTCCTTAAAGCTGGTGGTCATATCTGAGTCTACATACATTCTCAAAAGTGGCATCCAGCCAAGGCCTTGGCAATATAACCAGTGTTTCCAATTGTGTCCTATTACAAGGAGAATGGATTCTTATTGAATTTATGCAAATCATTAACTATATTCCCATGAAAAGAATACTTAAGAGTTTCTGAATTCTGGAGGAATCAAGTAGGAAGAAAAATGTTTCATCTTTGTTTACAAAGGTATACTTTACCAAATTGCTGCTAGTCATAGGTAGCTTAAGAGAAAGATTTTTTTTAAATCTGGAAAAACAAAGCATTAAGGAACTAACAATGTTCCAAACAAAAAGTTATAAAAATTATAATTATCTTCAGTTCAGTTCCTTCAGTCCTATGTAATTATTTCTAACCAGATTTAATTACATATTGATTAGAAGTTTTAACCCTTAGAATCCTTAATTCCTTGTGAAAACCAAGAGGTTAGCAGTTTCAGACTGTTGCAGTAGCATTCTGTGAGTTGGAACATTTATAAGTGTACTGCATAATTTCTACAAGTATATTCTTCCTTATAGTAAACTTTGCAGTGTGACACAAAACATGTTTACTAATAGACCCAAGTATCTTTAGTTCCTCTGAAAGTAGAAGCCAGTGGTAGATAAACTGTGTTTAGTTGGTAATGTTTCAGTATTTTATTTGTAAATGATCTAGATATTTAATGAACAACCATCATTTATTTTATCTCAATATAAATAAGGTTTCAAATTACCAGAAGGATTTTGGAAAGTATTTTTAAGAAAACATACCATAAAACATAATTATTGAGGAAATTTCTTTTATAGACTTATTTTACTTACATCTATTTAATTTACTCATTATTAACAATTATGTTTAGATCAGTCATGAACATTTCATGAGACATTAAACAGCTAACTGTCATCTTGTTATCTTTCTTGCTGACAAATTATGTAACAGATAACATGAGCTTAACATGACAAATTATGTAACAGATAACATGACTTTTAGTAAACTTGGGTAGAATAGAAGTATTTTATCTAATGCTGATAACTCCAAAGACATGTCTTTTAAAATTAAGCCATTAAACTAACAAACTTAAATTGGCTTTTTATTTACCGAAGATTACCCTAGGTCACATGATAAAGATTGATCCACTCATCCAATTGCAACGTCTCTTCAATTTGCTTCTTTATAAACAGGGAGAAGATCTTCAACTAAGATGGAAATCAAAAGATTCCTACGTTCTAGATTTAGAGCTGTGTTTCTTTGCAAAGTTTAGTGATGCCTTTCACAATGCCTTCAGAATGCTTTGCTTTCCCTCTGGATACCTAGCTTCATTGTGGCCTAGGGGAGAAGACCTAAAAGAAAGTTCTATCAGGTTCTGAATATCAGCTTCCAATTTATCCAACTTTTCAGCCTAGAACTATTTTTTAAAAATTGCTTTGAATATCCTGTTAGAGCACGGCTGGCCGGAACAGCAAATATTCCCGCCAGTACTGAGCAACCCAAGAGTCATCCCCAAACACAATGCAAAATATACTATCCTCCAAGATCCAGAGCCAGTCCCAAAGGTAATGGAAAGAAAGATTTAAACAATTCCCTCTAAGGAGTGGCAACAGCTGGTAAGGCCCTACCCACAAACTGAGTGCAACCCACATTTTTGTCCAGCTGCTGACCTGATGGTGCCAACTGATGACAGCCAACTTAAGTTCTTAGGACACAACATGAGGTACTCAAGAAGGCAGTAGCTAGCTGTCCCTGCGAGGGAGGATCAACAACCAATGGGTACTCAGAAATGAATTCACAAGTCACAATTCTAAGATCTTATTATTACAAATGTTAAATTTTGTTGTTTGCCTGCCAATCTGGATTCGGAAAGGAAGGGACAAAGGGAAATTTTACCTTCCTCTATGCACCAGGCGCCGCAGACAGGGATTGAGAGAGGAGAGCTTACTTTGGTTGGGAATTCTTGCCTTCGTCGGCCTCGGTCAGTTTTCCCAGTTTCCAGAACCTTCTGCAGGTTCTGGAGTGAGTGCGACGCCCCAGCGTTCTCGCCCTGGTCACCAGATGCTTCAGAGGAGGAAACTCGTTTCCCTCCACCTCCTCGACCACGCCGGAGGCCGGGCGCCTCGAGGAGGGGAAGCCCACCTGCCGCCCAAGTTCTCGCCTGTGGCCGCTGAAGCCCGAGCTCGTCTCCGCTGCCTGCACCTGCTCGAGCGGCCCACGAGCCCGCGGTCCACCGGGCCTCGGCTCGACCCCTCGGCTGGGACCAGCCGGTGATCCAAGCGGACCCGGCCCAGCCTGAACCCAGACCCCTTCCAGGCGGCCCCGGTCCTGGATCCCGCTGGGCAAGGGAGATGCTCCGGGAGAGCCCGGGGGCCCGACGAGAGGCGGAGCGGGGCTCCCACGGGGGACCAGGACCTCCGGCTCCGGCCAGAAGCACGAGAAGCTGCGAGCCAGGGGCTGGGCAGGTACTTCGTCTGGTCTTTTTTATTATTATTATTTTATTTATTTATTTATTTATTTATTTATTTATTTATTTATTTATTTATATTTATTTTTTTTAACAATACTCCAATACACCATTTGCAAAAGAAACTTATCTGGAGGCTTCTAAAA
Organism: Vulpes lagopus; assembly: GCF_018345385.1. Classification (NCBI taxonomy): domain Eukaryota; kingdom Metazoa; phylum Chordata; class Mammalia; order Carnivora; family Canidae; genus Vulpes; species Vulpes lagopus. The sequence continues at coordinate 88,398,312 of NC_054831.1, forward strand.
AGGAATTGCCTTCAATAAAAGGAAGCATTAATTATTTTATTTTTAAAGATTTTATTTATTTATTCATGAGACATAGAGAGAGAGGCACAGGCACAGGCAGAGGGAGAAGCAGGCTCCCTGTGGGGAGCCTGATGCAGGACTGGGTCCTGGGACTTCAAGATCATGACCTGAGCCAAAGGCAGATACTCAACCCCTGCGCCATGCAGGCGACCCGGCATTATTTTAAACCACATGGGCATTTTTAGGAAAAAAGGCTAAGATTTCCAAGAACTAGAATTTCTGGATTTTTTTTTCTCCTCCTTTTCTTCTCTTTCTCTTCTCCTCTTTTCACTTCATTTTCTTCTCTTTCTTCCCTTCCTCCTCTCTCTCCTTCTCCTCCTCCTTCACTGCAGTCAATCTGTGGCTTTGTAATCAGAAGTCTTCAGTGAGCCAAGGTGTATGGGAATAAGGTAGTTAAGTTACCATTGAATGCGGCAAATAATTGTCCAAAAAGTAGGTAAAGAATAGATTTAGGAAGGCTTGAATAATGGGTAATAACCCAGAGTCACTGAGGATGAGGAGCAGAGGGATTGAGGTATATAATATTTTTTATTATACTGAACATGAGGTCATAACCTCATCAGTATTTCTTCAGAATCCACAAAAACTGAAGTGTCCATTTAGGGTCATAATTACTCTTGTGAAAATATTAAATGGAAAGAGTGGGCAGAAACATTTTTTATGTTATTGGGACTTCACCTGTCTTTGAATTGAGCCTTCAACTTCAACAGAAAAGAAACGGTGGAGTGGGGCACATGTAAGTGATAGCAAAGATTCTATCTTCCTCTTTCCTCCTTCAGATGATCTTGCTTTCTCCTAACTAGCCTACCCCAACTCACTTTTGCTTGGATTTCTGTACTGAAAGCATCAGGATCAGAAGGTTTCCTTTTTCTTTTGGACTTTCTGTTTTATAGGGAACTTTTAATGAAGTTGAACAAAGCCATGGTGCTTCTGAAAGCTGGCTCTGTTTAAATAGTACCCAGAATTATAATTTCTTTAACGGTGGCCATTCCTCTGGTAATGTGTATCACACTGAAAAAAGATATTTTGAAATTCTTTAACAGCGTATTAAAATGCAAATCGGTCTTCCTATTAAAGATTTCTGGAAGTTCTCTGACAACACATTTAAATGCAAATTGCTGAAGTGTAGATGCTAAAATTAAAATTGGGAAACAGAATACACCTCTGTGGAGGGGCTGGTGCTCTTAACAGCAGAGAGGAAAGCCAGCCTTGCTCTAGGCGCCCTGCATTGTAATCGCACAGTCAATCAGTGACCGAATCTGGACAATTCCAGAGGAAAAGAGTCCCACCTCCCAGTTGCTTCTCCTCCTGTGTTTAATTCTGCAAAATGGATCTGAACAGAGTGGGCTCATGGCAACCTGATACAGTGCAGATTCTTTCCTGCTCTTGTGTCATGTTGCCTGGACAGACAGGGGCAGGCAAAGCTCCTAACCCATATTACTATTATTTACTATGCAACTCTGCCATGCCCTATTTACAGCTCTTCTGAGATTTTTCCTCTTTATCCTGCTCTTCCTAGAACTGAATTGTACCAGGAGGCAGATCCCCATGGCAACGATGCAAGCCAGTGCTTTTCCAATTCTGCTTTTGTGACACTGCAGGGTCCTTCTAATTATTCCGGCGGGGGGGGGGGGGGGGGTGGTGTCACGGGATTCTCAAAACAGAATTAGTTTTAATTCACTCTAAATTTAAAAATAAATGTCATTCTGTGGTTTAGGGCCACTGGATGGTGAAAACTGTGGGCTGTGAGTAAAGGAGGTGGTGGGGGTGAGATTAAATAATGATCTGTTCAAAAGACTTGAAAATTTAATGTTAGAGATCATTTCAGGAGGGTGTGGTTTCTTCAGAATATTGCAGAATAGACTTCTAATCCCTAAAATGTGGCTCCCAGGTTAATATTCTAAAATAGGCTGGGCCGGGAGGAAAGCCTTTCTTGGCAAAGCTGAGCATTCATCTTCTGATATTGTTTCTCCATATGTCCTGTCCTTCAGATCTTTCTAAGTAGTCCTGGGAAAATTTCCTGATGCCATAGATCTCCTTGGTATGCTTTATTGGGCCCTCTGTTTAAAAGTAATTTTTAGTCTGGGAGCCTGGGTGGTTCAGTCGGTTGGGTGGCTGATTCTTGATTTCAGCTCAGGTTGTGATCTCAGGGTCCTGGGATGGAGCCCCAAGTTGGGCTCCGCACTCCTTGAGATTCTCTCTCTCTCACTCTGCCCTTTCCCCATGCTCATGTATGGGCTCTCTCTATATATATATCTTAATAAATAAGTAAATTTTTAGTCATACAAATAATACATGAATACATTTTACCTTAAAGCTTCTTTTGTCTTAAACCCAGTACCCTCCTCTTTTCCTGAGAGTTAACTCCTATTGTGAACTTAATATGTACCCTTCAAAATGCTTATTTATATATGTCTATAGATGATATATAGAACTATTGTTAAACAGTTCTTTAAAAGTCACTCTACTCTGTCTCTCTCTTTGTCTCTCATGAATAAATAAAGTATTTTTAAAAAGGGATGCCTGTGTGGCCCAGCGGTTGAGCATCTGTCTTTGGCTCAGGGCGTGATTCGGGGGTCCAGGATTGAGTCCCGCATCGGGCTCCCTGTGAGGAACCTGCTTCTCCCTCTGCCTATGTCTCTGCCTCTCTCTGTGTCTCTCATGAATAAATAATATTTTTAAAAAATAAATAAATAAGTAAAAGTCACTCTAAAATATGATTTTTTGTCTGTCTGTATGTCTTAGGGGATTGCCAGTTTTGATGTTTATAGCTTTAATTCATTTATTTGCTTTTAGTATTATCATATGATTATATTATAGCTTACTTAGCCAATCTCTTAATCGTAGACATTTGGATTACTTATGAGTTTTCACTATTACAAACAATGCTGCAAGGAATATTTTTGCATTTGGTTCTTATTAGGGTGGATACTTAGAAATGCAATTACTCTGCACCTTATTTTTCAAGAAATTTGCCCCTTTCTCCTAGCCTTCTATATCAGCAATGATCTAAAAACATTCCTTTTTTGACTTATAGTTTCTGGTTTCCTGAAAAGAGAGATTTTGTTCCCTATTGAAACTGTATTCTGTAATCTGTGTAGTTAAAGAAATACCAACATCGCAAGAAATTACATCACAATAACAGTCATATGTTTTGTCTTATCTAAAGTGCAAGTGACAGGGCATAAAGCAGAGGTCTGAGTGATAGAGTTAATATCATTTGTTCAATGTTGCTACATATCCATAGATTCTGTATTCTTCCCCAAGGCTCAAAAACTCACTATTTTCCCCCTAGGTGTTTCATTTTTCTTTGAAAAGTTTGCTGTAGAATAGAAATAATAATTTGCAGTTGTGTAGTTCTTTGTATTCTTTGGTGGGCCTCATAGTCTGGAAGTAGTGAATTATCTGGTGAATTCACACAGTGTTGATAGCTCAAAGTTAAGATGATGATGATGATGATGATGATGATGATGATGATGATGATGATAATGATGACAATGGTAATGGTCCAGTGAGCTGATTGGAAGGAATCCTTGCTGAAAGAAAAACATAAACTTCTGGATGACTTCCTTTTGTAGAGTACCTGTTAAGCTTAGTTAGGGAATAGACAGGCTTTTGTATGATGTAATTTTAATCATAGAAGGCCAAGCCTGGAAAAGCACCTAGACCAACACCCTCATATTCCATTTAAGAAAATTGGGTCTCAAGAGGTAATGTATCTTGTCCAATATCACTTAGGAAGATAGTCGAAGGGACAACATAATAAGCCAGATTTCTAAAAATTTACTTTTTGGTATACAGTTCTATGAATTTTCACAAATTCACCAACACAATCAGAATACAGAACAATTCATCACCCCCCAAAATTATGTTTCTCCCATGTAGTCAAATCTGACCTTCATCCATAACCTCTGACAACTAGTGATCTCTGTAGTAGTAGTGCTATTTCCAGAATTTCATATAAATAAAACATAGAATATTTAACTTTTTTGTCTATTTCTACTTACATAATATGTTTAAGATTCATTCATATTGTTGAGTACATTAGAAGTTCATTCCTTTTTATTTCTGAGTGGCATTCCCTTGTGTGGATGTACTGTGGTTACTTTATCCTTTCGCCCACTGAAGGGTAATTGGGTTGTTTCTAAGTGATTACAAATAATGCTGCTATAAATATTTGTGTACAAGTTTTTGTGAGAACATGAGGTCGTAGTTATTTAGAGTGAATAACTAGAAGTGGAATTGCTAAATTATATAGCAAGTTTATATTTAATGTTATAAAAAGCTGCCAAACTGTTAACCAGAGTGACTGTACCACTTTGCTGTCCCACCAGAATGACATTCAGTTATTTACACTTTTTCCAGCACTTTCTAATGTTAGTGTTCAGATTTTAGCAATTTTGATATGTTTGTAGTTTATTGCATTGTAGTTTGAATTTGCATTTACCTAAGAAGTAACAATGTTGTGTGTAAGCATGTTTTCGTGCGCTTGTCATTTGTATGTCTTCTTTGGGGAAATGTCTACTAAAACCTTTGATCTGGTTTTTATTTGGCTTATTTGTCACCTTTACATTGAATTTTAAAAATTAAAAAAATATATTCAGGATATAAGTACTTTGTTGGATATGTGATTTGTGGCTATTTTTTCCCAGTATGTAGTTAGTCTTTCCATTTGCTGTCTTTCGCAGACCCAATTTTTCGATTTTGATAAAGTCAAATTTATCATTTTTATATTATGGGTTGTATTTTGATGTCGTATCTAAGGGCTTTTTGCCTAACCAAAGGTTTCAAAGATCTCCTATGTTGGCATCTAAGAGTTTAATAGTTCTGTGTTTTCCACATAAGTGTAGGATCCATTTTGAGTTAATTTTTATTTAATACATGATGAATAAGTAGAGGTTTTTTGTTTTGTTTTGTTTTGTTTATTTGGCTTGCATATATACAGTTGTCCATCCTCGTTCATTGAAAAACTATACTTTTTCTCCATTGACTTGCTTTTGCACTGTTGTCAAACCCCAATTTTTTGTATATGTTCCTGAAATCTGTATTCTGTTCTGTTGATTCATACAACTAACCTTGCATCAACACCACACTGTCTTATTTACTGCAGCTTTGTAATATGTTTTACAAATTCATGTGAGATCTCTAACTTTGTTCTTAATATTTTAAATTGTTGAGGCTACCTTAGTTCCTTTGCCTTTTCATTGAAATCTAGAACCCATTTTTCAATATCTCAAAAAAATTCTGCTAGAGTTTTGATTGGGATTATATTATATCTTTAGATCAGTTTGGGAGAGATTTGGGGAAAATCAAAATCTTAAAATATTGGGGAAAATTAAAGTCCTAAAATATCAAGGTTTCCAATCTGTATACATAGTATATCCCTCTACTTACTCACATTCTTCTTTACTTCATTGGTGTTTTAAAGCTTTCAGCACAGATTTGGCACATATTTTGTTAGATTTATCACTACATATTGAATTTTTTGAGCTTTAAAAATGGTTTTTTGGTTTTCAGGTGTTCATTGCTTACTGTAGAGAAATATGATTGATTTATGTGTGTAGACCTTGTATCATGAAGCCATATTGAACTCATTTATTAGGTTTAGGAGCTTTTTTGATAGATGCTTTGAAGTTTTCCATGCAGGCAATGATAGGAGAGACAGTTTTATTTTTTCTTTTTCAACATCTATATGTATTTTATTTCTTTTGTGTCTTATTGCAATAACTATGGCTTTAGTACAATATTGAATAGGAAGGGTGATAGTGGATATCCTTGTCTTGGCCTCCATCTTAGGGGAAAAGCATTCATCCTGTATTCTTTAATTATGATACCTGCTTCATGTTTTTAAAGAGATATTTATTCATGTTAAGAAAGATCTTTTTTATTCCTAGCTTGCTAAGGGATGCCTGGTTGGCTCACTTGGTAGAGCATGTGACTCTTGATCAGGGGGATGTGAGTTCAGTGCCAGGTTGAGTGTACAGCCTACTATTTCTAGTTTGCTAAGAGTATTTATCATAACTGGATGTCGAATTAAAATTTTTTTCTGCATCTATTGATAAAATATGACTTAGTCTGTTCATATGATGGATTACACTGATTTATTTTCTAATGATGAACCAGCCTTGCATTTCTGGGAGAGACTTTACTTTGTCTTGGACTATGCTTCTTTTTATATATTGCTGGATTTGACTTTTGAAATATTATGTCTATATTCATAAAGGATATTAGTCTGTAATTTTCTTTTATATTGCCCTTTTCTGGTTTGTTATCAGGGTAATGCTGGCATTACAAAAGGAGTCGAGTAGGTATTTCTTTCTTTTCTATTTTCTGGAAGAAATTGTGAGGAATTGGTATTATTATTAATATTATGATTGGTATAATTCACCTGTGAAACTTGTGCCTGCAGTTTTCTTTGTTGGAAGTTTTAAAATTATGTGTTAAAGGTTTTTTTAAAAATGAAACAAAACAAATAATAGACCTATTCAAGCCATCTGTTTCGTCTTGTGTAAGGTTTGGTAGCATGTATTTCAACTGGTCCACTTCATCTAAGTTGTTACATTTATCGTCTTAGAGTTTTTCTTAACACTCTCCTATAATCCTTTAATGTCTATGAAGTCCATAGTCATACATTCTGATATTGGTAATTAGTGTCTTCCCTCTTTTTTCTTAGTCTGGATAGAGGTTTTTATCTATTAAATTGATCTTTTCAAAGAGCCCTTTATGATTTCATTGATTTCTCTATTTTCCATCTTCTTGTTTGTTATTTACTTCCTTTTGCTTGTTTTAAGTTCCATATGCTATTCTTTTTTTAGTGTCTTAGGGTAGAACTTTAATTATTAATACGAGAATGTTCTTTATTTCTATTTTTGTAAGCTTATTTATTTATTTATTTTAGTAGTCTTTATGCCCAACATGGGGCCTGAATATGGGGCTCACAACCTTAAGACCAAGAGTTGCAAGCTCTTCTGATTGAGCCTGCCAGGCTCCCCTCCTCTTCATTTCTAATACAAGCATTAAATGCTATATGTTTTCTTCTAAGCATTGCTTTAGGTGCATCCCATAATTTTTTATGTGTTTTATGTTCATTTTCATTGAATTCACAATATTTTCTATCTTCCTTTGACTTCTGGATTATTTAGAAGTGTGTTGTTTAACTTTCAAATTTTGAGGGATTTTTCTAGGTATCTTTCAGTTACTGATTCTTGGTTCAGTTTTGTTATGATTAGAGAAAAATACCTCGCATTATTTAGATTAAAGAATTTTTGTGGTCTAATCTGTTGAATGTTTTATGTGCATTTGGAAAGAGCATGTATTTTACATTATTGAATGAAGTGCTTTATGAATGTTAATTAGGTAAGTTGATTGATAGTTTTGTTCAAGACTTAGATATCCTTGTTGGTTTTCTTTCTGCTTGATCTTGGATAATTGAAAGATAAATGCTGAAGTCTCCAAGTTTAATGATGGCTTTCCCTGTTTCTCCTTTCAGTTGCACTCATTTTTGCTTCATGTACTTTGAATATGTTATTAGGTGCAGATACACTTAGAATTTTTATATTTTCTTGATGTATTGACCCTTTTAAAATAATTTTTGTAATATCCCTCTTTATCTCTGATAGTTTTTCTTGTCCCAAAGTCTTTATCTTATCTTTTTGTAGTTCCTCCTATGATCGACTTAGTGACAAAGGAGCGAGACAGTAGGAAGAAAGACTCTTGAACTCACAGAGGCCTTCTTTTCCTGTTCCTCTGATCTTAGATAGATATGGCCCTTCAGATTATCTAAACATCTGCACAGGAAAAGTTTCATGACTTCGGCTTTCCTGGGGCCAACAGAGAGAATAAAAAATATTAAATTAAACTAGCATTCCACCCACAGTATCCATCTCACAGAGGGCCACTTTCCTGGTTTTCTGGCCATGAAGACAGGGAAGAGTACCCCCTTGAAGTGTTTTATGATTGTACCTGCTGCATGGTCTTGAGATTAGAATTTCATGGAGTTCAAGCTGGTAAATAGGGGAGGGGAAAAAAACAGGAATGTCTGTACCATATTGATCATGCTCCCAGTTCTATTATTTACTTTCAGTGTAATCAGAGTTGCTTAACAGATTCTTAATGTATTCTCACTATTTTTAATTGTAATCAGAGGGAGAGAAAGTATGGAATGAGCTTACTCCATCTTAATGGAGTAATCATCATCACTGTGGATGACTCAGAAGACTTTCCCCTCACTATCTGTCACTTGGGTCATACTTTCTCTGGTTCTAATCTGCCTGAGGTTCTCATGCTACATACTAATTTTGACATATGTAAGTAATGCAAGTGCAGCACCCAATTATTTTTAGCCAATTATACCTTAATTCCAACCAGTTTAATAGATAATCACTTGCATACATCATAACCAAGAGATAGCAGAGACAAAAATAAAGAACTAAAATTCTTTGACAGGAATTAAAAGGAATCCTAGAGACTCACTTTATTAAGACCATGTCTTGGTCAGGCATGAAAATATATGTCCCTGAACCCAGGAAGGACAGATAAGAACTCTGATTACCTGGGGGATATAAATCAATAAGTATTAGGTTTTATCAGTAACTACTCTTTTGGTTGTGATCATAGAAATCTAACACTATTTGGCTTAAAATAAAAAAAATATATATGTATTTAAGAATCTTAGGGATAATATGGTTTCAGAAGTGGCTAAATCTAGTTAAATTATGCAGCCAGGAATCCCTCTTTCTCATTTTCATGGCTCATACAGCTTTCTCTTGGCTTCATTCTTGGACAGATTCTTCCGGTGATGTGGTAAGGTCACCGGTAATTTCAGATTTATGTTTCCTCAAAGCAACTTCAGGAAATAGAATATCTTTCTCACAATTGCAATTGCAAGTTGAAGGGTCACATTGATTGGCCGGGAGAGGGCTTATTCCCATCTCTGAACCAATGATTATTATAATGATTGTCCAAGTCTCTGTCTGGAACCAGGAAGCAGGCTTAGCCCTTGATAGAACACAGGCGATAAGTGAGGAAAGAACAAATCCTCAATTTGAGGACCTGTGATTTTAAGAAGGAATTGATTCTAAAAAGGCAAAACAGAACTATCCTCTAAGTAGGTGATGTTTGAAGAAGGGTAGAAAGCTATGAAAAGAAACCTTTCCTACTTCACAGTAGGGCTTAGAAGTCTACTTTGTATGAGAAGGAAAGCTTAAAGGCTGATTTTCTGAAACTCGAATGCTAACAATTCTCTTGAATCCAGGGGAGTAAGTGAATATGCTGAGTTTTTGTAGTCACTCATTTTAGCACTGACATGCATAGTAAATGCCATTCTCCAGTAATATTGAATGGCATATACAAAAGACAGACCAGTGCCTCTTTTTGTTGTTGTTGCTAATTGCTACCTGCTATATTTTGCTACTTATTAAAAAAATAAGGAACAGATTTCAAGTTAGAAAGATTGCTTTTCAAGTTAAGAAGCATGTCAGATACACTTTTTAATGTCAACATTTTTATAACTGAGGGAAGAGATTACTAAGAATTAAAAGCAGAACATTGGTTGAAGAATGGAAAGGAGGCATTTCCAAAGTTATAAATGCTGCTTTTTCATCTTCCATATCTCTCACCATCAACTGGCTTAGTAGGGGCTCAGGGGTGAGTGTCATAGCCTGAATCCCTAAGTGATCATGAAATATCCCATCAGAGGAACCCTCATTGAAACCAGCACCACCATTCATCTGCCAACAGAGACACGGAGGTGAGAAGCTTGAAGGCAAAACTGTTTCATAAAAGACTGAGTCTCCCCCTATCAGAGGGGAGTTTGTAGGACGGTGGGAAGAAGGTCTCAGCAAGGGGTGGTATGTGATTGCCATGTAGCAGCTGCATCACAAAAGGAAAATCTCCTGGGAACTAAGAAAGAGTTCAGAGATTTAGCCAAGTCTCTCAGCCTGTTGCAAATGGCAGGGTGACTGTTCAACACTTGAGAAAATCTGAGAGCCTAAAATTAGTCCTTGGGCAGCCCCGGTGGCGCAGTGGTTTAGTGCCACCTGCAGCCCAGGGTGTGATCCTGGAGACCCGGGATTGAGTCTCACATTAGGCTTCCTGCATGGAGCCTGCTTCTCACTCTGCCTGTGTCTCTGCCTCTCTCTCTCTCTCTCTCTCTCTCTGAATAAATAAATAAATATTTAAAAATAAAATAAAATAAAATTAGTCCTTAACCATCTCTGGGATAAGAAGAAAGGAAAGATAACCCCCCAAAAAATGCTTTCATGTTTTATTCGAAGTCTGACATGTAGAGTAGCTGGCATAGCTATCTTTAACTGTTGGAAAGCATTGCAGAATGAAAAGTTAACTCACAGTTTTAATGTTTTCTCCATCCATCCATCCTCCTGACCTTTCCTTATCTCTGGCTTTTGTAGAATCAAGGGACCTCAGTTTGATGTATTTGGTCCAAATAATATACTTTGGAACTCACTGACCAAGTTTTTTGTTTTTCGAGCACTGCACGACCATAGCATGGATTTTTCACTAGAGTCTGCCCAAAACTCTTTCATAATATATATATTCTAATGTGCTATTTCACTCTTTAAGTATAAAACTACTGGATCATGAGAGAAGCATTCATATTTTAATTCAAAAATTGTACTACACATTGCTATCTATTTTACATAGGACTATGGTTTCGAATGATAGTATTATGTAGTTGGTATTCTTTTTTTTTTAAGATTTTATTTATTTATTTATGAGAGACACACATAGAGAGAGAGAGAGAGGGAGAGAGACACAAGCAGAGGGAGAAGCAGGCTCCATGCAGGGAGCCTGATGCAGGACTTCATCCCGGGACTCCAGGATCACACCCTGGGCCAAAGGCAGGCGCTAAACCACTGAATCACCCAGGGATCCCTGCCTGATGATCTGATAGGACAGCATACCTTTTGTTAAAGGACCAAGCTCTTTGTAAGTTTTTGTCTGTTTCTTCAAAATTCAGAATAGATAGAACAATTTTTAGATGTACAAAATTTTTGCATTTCAACCACAGGCCTGAGTGGAAAGCATATGATTGAAATGCCTATCATACTAATTTTTTTTCTCTTTAAGCCTTATGCTAATGGTAGTACTAATTTCCTGATAAAGGGTTTAAATCATTGGCATCATTACTTGATATTTTTGGCAAGAACATGTTTGATTTTGTTTTGAATCATTATTAACTGCCAGGTCTAGTATAATATGAAACTTGAAAGTTTGGAGATATTTGTTTTGTTTTATTTTTAGATAGTTCTCTCTATTTCTTTGTGTTTCTGGCTGCTTTACTTGGGATCATACTCATGCATCATATAAATCATGGTGTGTGAGTAAAAATATTTTCTTTCCTTCCAAAAAGTAAAAATATCTTTATATTTAGATTTGTTTGCAAATTGAGTGAGTTGTAAGTACAGTCATAGGTCTGGGTTGACCCATAGATTCTCTAACAGAGGTGTCATTGTGATTTCCACTTTTGTTTTTGGGAATTGATTTGGTTGTACTTAATCTGTAAAAGTGTTTGTCCAATTTTAAAGGGCTCCAGGATTTGTGGTGGAAAATAAATCACTTAACAAATAATGCAATCTTCTGCCTTTATACTTGAAGCCTTAGATTTAGCTGCACAATTTAACAATTCATTTTGACCAATAGTTATGAACACCCACCTTGATCTAGCTACTGTGTGAGATGTGGGGCTTTGAAGATGAAGGAGACATTGTCCCTAAGGTTGGTGGTGGAGGGAAACAGAATTTATATAACAGGTAACATCTGCATTGTACCTTAGAGTTAGTCACTTAAATTTAACTCCAAAATGTGGTTTTATAAGGAGGAATTATGACCATTTCTATTCTTAGTTTTAAGAATGTCTGCAAAGTCTTTTTATATAAATTGAATTACCTAAAATTGGGTTAAATGAGAACACTGTGAGTTAGTTAGCATGGTTGGTGAGGAACAGTCTACCTCCCATGGTCATGACCATAATGGCAGTAGTAGTAGTAGGAGTAGTAGTAGTAGTAACAGCAGTAGTGAGAGTAATGGTGATCTTATGTCAGATCCCTCTTGGGCAATCACTGTGTCCCAAGTCTGATTCTAAATCTATTTGATGATTTTCCTCACTTTATCCTTATGTGCTAGTCTTAAGTCCTCCCAGAACCATATGCCAAGACAGGATGGAGCAGGCATGCATTTTGTTAGGGGAGATGTCTGTGAGAGAAATTTGGAAGGAGCAAGGAGAGAGGCTGACAGGTCAACCAGGTTATGATGTAAGTTTCACCTCAAGTGAAAGGGGTGGGAAAGAAGGGGTGGGAAGGTTTGGTGGAAGTATCTGGGGTTGCCACAGTCTGAGGAATGGTAGACAAGGCGGGCAGGGAGTCCCTGAGTCAAAATTAGTCAATAAGGAGTCTCATGTCTTTTAGAAACAGGCCTACCCTAACATTCTTCCTGTGTTCTGTTGAGGGTGGTGAGAGGCTTGTGTGGGTCGGAGTGTTGGTGCACCTGTGGCTGTGGATTTCACAGCTGCCTGGGTCTCTGGTAGCTTAATTGATTACACCCGCCATGACTAGAGTCTATGGGTACATTCTCAAAGCCACCATGCTTTACAACAGCTCCATTTTACAGATGAGAAAACTAAGGCAACAGAGAGACTTAGTAATTTGCCCGATGTTAGCAACTCTTAAGTGGCAGAGCCAGGATTCCAACTCATGCCATCTGGTATCAGATTCTATCCTTTTAATCCCTAGACTAGCTGTCAAGGTCATACTTTTTGATACTGTTAGAACAAGAATCTTTACGCTGCTTTACAAACCAAAATACCATATGAAGGTCGACAGCAATTGTTTAATTTCAGCATGCATAGAATCCCCCGAAGGGTGCAGATTATTCATCTGCTTTTCCCCCTGCAGATTCTGGTGTAATAAGTTTGAGCTGGAGCTTTGGGACATGCATTTTTAAGGGCCATCCCTAGTGATCCTCTATAAATTATCCTCAAATCAGACTTTCACAAACCCTACTCTAGAGAAAGAATACCAGGCATGGAAACAGAAAAGAGTGGCTTTTGTTCTGATTGTGCCAGTTTCTTGTCATAAAGTCTCAGGCAGGTTGCTTAAGTTTGACTAACTTGGTTTACAATTTGAAAATGGAGATGATGTAACAGCGGCAATTACCTAAATAAGGCTCAGCAGGTTGTTGTGAGTTCGTTGGACTAGATGTGAAGGCATTGCTTGGTAACCTGGGGGAGCGCTGTGTAAATGCCTGCTGTGATGCTGCCAGCCGCAGTGCCCTCCGCAGCAGCAGCAGGAGCAGCAGCAGCAGCGTCACTGACTATGTTGTTGGATGGTTGGGGACCCTGGCTGCTTGTGGGTATATCATGTGCTTCCCATGTGAGCATATTTGATATCTGCCCTTGAATCCAGGTGAAGGAAAAGGGCGGTCTTTAAAGCAGTAAATCAAAGAATGATTTTTCCTCTAGTTCTGCCTAAGTCACATTATGTCTGGAGAGAGTGTCCTGGTTATGTGGAGGGCTTGAAAATGAAACCCTTGAAAAGGCCTTTCATTGGTCCATTTTTTTCATCTTTGTTCATGGCATTACTATTGGTTCCTTTAAAAAATTAACAGTGATCATAAGTCAGGGTGCTTAGGAAGATGAAAAAAAAAAAACAAAAAAAACCCCAACCTTTCGTTTAATGCATGTCTCTTCCTCTAGCTTCCTATGGGAACCAGAATGTGCCAGAACCGGCACTCTACTGCATTTAATTCTAAGTTTCTAATGTTCCTACATCCCATGAAAGCAAACTTCAGGGGTCAGCCCAATGCCTGTCTGCTAAGGATTTAAGAGGACCGAGGTTTAAGGCCATGAGATGCCTGTCATTAACATTTTTACCTGTCTGTAGAGATTGCTTATCACTCGTCTCACATTACTCTTCCTTTATCTGCATAGAAAGCAGCGTCTAGGGATCCCTGGGTGGCACAGTGGTTTAGCGCCTGCCTTTGGCCCAGGGCGCGATCCTGGAGACCCGGGATCGAATCCCACATCAGGCTCCTGGTGCATGGAGCCTGCTTCTCCCTCTGCCTGTGTCTCTGCCTCTCTCTCTCTCTCACTGTGTGCCTATCATAAATAAATAAAAATTAAAAAAAAAAAAAAAGAAAGCAGCGTCTAGTAGAAGAGGGATGCCTATTGTCCAAGATTGGACACTGTCACACATATTTCCCTCTACTGATTCTATCCTGGTGCTTTTCTCCATTGTGTTCTTCAGCCAGAGATCTCAAGAAAGGAAAAAAAACCATTTAGCTACCCTGAGTCTCAGTCTATCTGTAATAATACTTGCCCTTTCTGTTTCAGTATAGATTGGGTAAGATAGAGTCAGTCCCTTTCTTAAGACCTAATTGGTTATCAAATTATGGTTATCCAATAAGCTATCTTTAATACTAAACACTGCTTCCAGTAGGGAAAATATTTTAAGCTTTTGTTTCTAGAAATGCATTTTATACCTTAAAATTAAGAGAGCTACCAAAAGGAAAAAGGAAAAGGAAAAGAAAAGAAGAAAATCAAAACAGAAACTTTGAACGAACATTTATTAAGCGTATAAAACCAAACAATAAAAACCTGTGTCATAAACATTCCTTATGGGAAATTTTTCATGTAGACTACAACACTGGATGAGATACATTGAAGTATATCCATTAAGATTATTATTATCTTTTGTACTGGAGTTTTTCCTTTTATAGTCATGGGTATTGCTCAGTTTACTCATCTTAAACAGATATATGATTGGGTCAGTATACCTGAATGCCTCTTACTTATAGAATAGTGAGTGCTCAGGGAGAAGCAGTTTCCATAATGACTTTTTTTCAAACATCTTTTGTGTTTTTATATCAGTAAGATCTTTCCTTCTGAGCATCCATCAGTGATGTGCCTTATAAACAAATGTCAGATTTGCTCTTTTACACAACATAACCAAGATATTGCTTCCAAAGAAATCTCATTTTTATTTTCTTTTAATATCTGTCAGGAAGGATAGTTTTCACCTTAAATGATTTCAGCTGATGCCCCTAGGAATCATCCCTGAAGTGTCTGGATCACTCCATGGAACTTCCCTTAAACTCTGACCTCATGCCAAGCAATAATCTTTTCTGTTCAGATACAGCTACAAGGATTATAAAGAAATTTCATCAATTTATTTACAATGATGTTGATTCCAACATATTTTAATGTGGACACCAAGATGCAACAATAGAGGATATTAAAATAATTCAGAACATCAAGAGCTTGGGTAGTCAATGAAGACTTATTCTCAAGAATAGAAGTGTTAAGTCTAAATCCAGCCAAAGTATTATATACACAGCAAAGATGGGATGAGTGGGGCTTAGAGCCAAGGGAACAGAATAAGGATGGATGGCCTAATAACCTTTGATAGCTCTCAGTTGGCATTCTTAAGTTTACAATATCTTTGTCTCCTGATCATTCTTTTTTTTTAGGTTAAAATAATAAAATGTTATTATTACTGCACATTTCATAATCTAGATTATTAAGAATCTTAAAATTTTTTATGTTTTATTGAGGTATAATTGACATACAACATTGTGTAAGTGAGGTGTGTGACGTGTTGGTTTCATACATTTATATTTTACGATATGATTACTAAGGAAGTATTAGTTAACACCTATATCATATCACATAATTATCATTTCCTTTTTGTGTTGAGAACAATTAAGATCTAGTCTTAGAGCATCTTTGTGGAGTTTATAACACAATATTGCTGACTATACTCACTATGTTATAAATTAGATCTCCAGAATTTATTAATCTCCTAATTGCATACCATCATTTCTTTTGAGCACCCTAAGTTCTTCCCATGCCAATATCCCTCATCTCCACACCTACACACTTTCTGAACTTTTGCTCAGATTGATTGTCTTCCTTGGCTCTCCCAGACAAGGTTTATGGTACATTCTCTCTGTACTTCAGTATGCTTTTTTAGAAAGGAAAGTTTTTGTTTTTGTTTGTTTTTTCAGGAGCAAAAAACATCCTGTGAGATGTACCTAAAATCATTAGACCCGGGACTATTAAAATGAGATAAAAATCAAGGGGTCTGGGAAATTAGCTGGGGAAAAAAATCATTGTATTTTATTAACCATTATCTTAAACTGAAAATTTTTTTGGTTATGGATCATAGCTACCAAGCATTGTAATATTAGCAGTATCTCCAATTTTGACATTAGTAGAACTTACAAATATTTTTGTGTCATATCAGTTATTTTAGATGCTTGAAATGCCGTTTAAGGTCACTTCTTCAAAATTAAGATAATTATTAGACTAATGCTAGATCTTACTATTTAATGCATCAGTGAAAGCACCCATATATTTCTGTATAGATTTAAAAGAATAGTCTGTTTTTCAGTATTACTGGTTTCCTTTGCAACCCTTTGTATTTTATTTTATGCATTTAAAAACCTTAATATGAGAAAGGCCTTTCATCAGATTGCTGAAGGAACATTTGATGCAAAAATAGGAATACTTGCTCTGTAAGCTCAATGAGGTCGGGGCCTGTGAGGATTGTTGGTGGTGCACATACAGGCCCAGGTCAGGGCCTGTTTGGGGATATGGTGAGGATGTTCTTGTTGTGGTAAGGAATTTAGCATTGAAGCTTGGTCAATCCAGGATACTAATGAGCAGTTTGGCTTGATGGATTCATTCTTTTAGGAAAATAGGTCTGATTATCCTACCTTGGATTGATTAGAGAGTCAGACTCATTTGGAAATTAATTGTAGTCAAGGTATAAGATGAGAAGGCCCAATCAAAGATGATGGCCATTAAGATTTAAGATGAAGAAATGGCCTGAACTACACAAGAGGTGAAATAGAAGATAGAGTGAGAGATCAGCTCTGGAAGTGCTCTTCTGGGTGGGAAAGAGCAAGAGTGAGTTTTATGATACTCTGATGATACTCATGAAACTCTTGTAGGTTTAGATCCTGGTGTGGAGTTTCAGTGTGAAGTTAGGAGTTTGAAAGCCATCAGTACAGAGAAGTGAACAACAGAAGAGGCAGACAGGCAGAAATAATCAGAAAGAATAGAAATTCTCAGTTTTCCACCTCTCTGAGTAACCACTGATCCCTGCCAGCATTTACCCTCTGGAGTCAGGATCCAAAGAATGGGCTGGGCTCCTGGGTTGTACATATTTTAGAAGACAGCTCTGCTCCCCAAGAAAGGCCAGTGTTCTGCAGTGACCAAGGACCCACGTTGGCCTCAGACTGTGATGCTCATGGCATTATGATTCCTTTGCCTTTTTGTACAGAAGCTTGGTGACTTCAAAGGCCAAGTCCCATGCACCTTGCTACTTAATTCATTAGGAACTTGCTGTTCCTCTTCAGTAGCCTCACTTCCTATAGCCCTCCCTACATCCAAATCCTACTCTTGATGTGACTACGGCTATTCTCTGACTGATCTCTCTGGTTTCTTTTTCTCTTCCATTGCATTTGTTCTCTCCAAAGTTTTCCTCTCTCTCTTAGATAGTTTGTGACTCTTTTCTGGTGTGACTTTGTAGTCTTATTACTAAGTCTTTCAAGCTTTTGGAAATATTTACTGTGGTACCTCAAACCTCCACAATTAGTTGCTCCCCTAATTTGTTCCTTTTGTGAACATTTGAATAACTATTTAGGTGTCTGCTACTTAACATTTTTCCAGTTATTTAATGGTCTGTGTTTATTGTTTCTATACTTTTTTATTGTAGATTTTCTAGAAATTTTAATTTTTGTTTATAAAGGTTTGCTCTTATAGGTGCATTGAAGTTTTATTCTTATATGTCATTACTGTCTCTGATTCTATCCATTGCTGAAATTTTATTTTGAAGTACCTTGTTATTTGACTGAAACTTGATCCATCTATAGAGACCTTCAAAAACATTCATATTAAGCAGAAAAGATGGTAACCTGCTTAGCAGACTGCATCTGGAATATCAATTCCCCTTAAGTCCAAGCCAATTTCAATGATGAACTAACCACAGAAGCATAGTTTAATAAAACGAAATATCCATTTCATTTCATTAGTCAGTTTTTATGTGATTAAACAAGAAGCCAATTACATTTTGCATATAATATTAAATGTTTTTCAGAAGATTATCTAGTAATTTAACTAGAGTATAAACCCTGCATTCTCTTAAATTAGAATTGCAGTATTTTTTTGAATGAAGACCAGTAAGTCATATCATATTTTGCTTTTGCTGACACTAAGAGGGAAATAATAAAAGAATAACCTAAAACAGATTATCATGAATTTTTAAACAGCTATTAACTTACTTTCGATTGATACCATCAAAGATATGCTGATAACTATAATTCGGTGCTACTTGCTTTATTTAAAATGAAGCCTTTATTTTTTTAGAGTAGTTTAAGGTTCACAGCAAAATTGAGCAGGATGTACAGAGACTTCCCATATATTGCCTGCCTCCACACATGTATAACCTCCCTATTATCAACAATAGCTTCTGTAAACATCCTTGTTTACCAGAGTGGTATATTTATTATAGATGATGAATCTCTATCATAATCACCAAGAGGTCATAGTTTATATCAGAGTTCCCTCTTTGTGTTATACCTTCTGTTATTTGGACAAATACATGACGCCATATAGCCGTTATTGTGGTATCATACAGGGTATTTTTGCTGCCCCAGAGTCTTCTGTGTTCCATCTATTCATCCCTCCCTCCCCATAACCTCTGGCAACTGGTGATCTTTTTACTGTCTCCATCCCACAATGTTGAATTGTTGGAATGATGCAGTATGTAGCCTTTCCATATAGGCTTCTTTCACCTAGTAATATACATTTAAGGTTCCTTAAATGGCTTTTGAGGAACCTTGGTCCTTATTACATGGGAATAAGGCTTTATTCTTTTCATGGCTTGGTTGATAATTCATTTCTTTTCAGTGCTGGGTAATATTCTGCTGTCTGGGTATACCACGGTGTATTTATCCATTCACCTACTGAAGGACATCTTGGTTGCTTCCAAGTTTTGGCAATTATGAATAAAGCTTCTGTAAACATCCTTGTGCAGGTGTTTTATGGATATAAGTTTTTAACTTCTTTGGGTAAATATCAAGGAGCTCCATTGCTGGATTAACAGTAAGAATATGTTTAGTTTCATAAGAAACCACACCAAAGTGGCTGTACCATTTTGCATTCCCACCCACAGTGAATGACATTTCTTGGTGCTCCCTATCCTGTCCAGCATGCAGTGTTGTGAGTGTTACGGACTGTGGCCATTCTCATAGGTGTGTAGTGGTATGGTATCTTGTGATTTTTATTTGCATATGCCTGATGACATATAATGAGTACATTTTCATATGCTTATTTGCTATCTGTGTATCTTCTTTTGTGAAGATTCTGTTTAAGACTTTGGCTCATTTTTTAATTGGTTATTTTATTCTCCTACTGTTGACTTTAAGGGTTCTTTGTATATTTTGTATAACCATCCTTTATGCTTTTGCAAATATTTTATCCGAGCCTGTGATTTGTCTTCTCATTCTCTTGACATTTTCTTTTGCAGAGCATTAGTTAGTTTTTAATTATTTACTATGTTTTTTTTTTTTTTAAGTAATCTCTACACCCAAGGTGGGACTCTAACTTTTGACTCTGAGGTCAGGAGTCATATGCTCCTTTGACTGAGCCAGCGGGCGCTTTGGTTTTTATTTTAATGATTTCCAACTTATCAATTATTTCTTTCATGAATGTAGCTTACTTTTTAACTTGATGTCTAAGATGTATCTTTTTTTTTTCTTTTTTTAAAAGATTTATTTATTCCAGAGAAGGAGAGATAGAAGGAGAGAGAGTGAGTGTGAGTGTGCATGAGCCTGGGGTAGGGCAAAGGGAGAGAGACTCCCTGCTGAGTGGGGAGCCTTGATCTCAGGACCCTCAGATCATGACCTGAGCTGAAACCAAGGGCTGAAGGCTTAACCGGCTGAGCCACCCCGGTGCCCATAAGATGTATCTTTTCTAAGATTTATAGACATGTTCAATGATACTCACATTAGATATGTTTGGGCATGTTTGCACATGAACTTTATTTTTAATTATGGGGAAATTTCACATTATTTACTACATTATCAGATTATCAAATTTTGCAAATCTATCCACAACTGACAGAATTTTTCATAAATATGCCTTTCCTGATCAAAGTCTTAATGGCTATTAGCTGTGGAGGAATCCTAATAGTTTTTACTTCATGATGGGCTTTGAGAGAGGGAGGGAAACCTTTCCTCATTTCTTCTGTGTAGAATCTTCACCCTTGTATTCCTTTTGTTTTTTTAAGATTTTATTTATGTATTCATGAGAGACAGAGAGAGAGGCAGAGACACAGGCAGAGGGAGAAGCAGGCTCCCTGCAGGGAGCCCGATGTAGGACTCGATTCCGAGTCTCTGGGATCAGGCCCTGCGCTGAAGGCAGGTGCCAAACTGCAGAGCCACCCAGGGATCCCGCCTTATATTCTTTTTGAATTGAGCCAGTAGATTTAGGTGGCAGCATAACACAGAGCATGGGCTTTGGTGTTGGCAGAACTAGGTTCTAATCCCTGCTTCACTGTTTATGACGTACATATTCTGATTTAACCTCTCCCTACCTCAGTTGCTTTATCTGTACTGTTCAATCCCTCATTCATCTATCACATGGAGCATATACGATATGGAAGGCACTATGCAGATTGCTAGAGGTAGGCATGGTCTTTGATTTTTTTGGAGCAAACATGTAAATAGAGGGTAATAATAGAACCTATTATATAAATTTATGGAAATTAATTAATATTATTCAAGGAAGTGATAAGCAAAGTGCCAGGTTTGGGTTCAATAAACAGTAGATATTTTTTATAGTATTGTTGTTAGCTTATGAGTCTCCTGACCAACCACTGTTGTCTTATTCCAGTGCTTAGCATATTTCTTAGCACATATGTGACTCTTGTCTCAGGAAAGTTCCTTCAGAAGCAAACTCCAAGATAAGAATTGTATGCAAATAATTAAGGAAGTTCTCCCAGGAAAAACTGATAAGAAGTTTGGGAAATGACATCAAGAAAGTGGAAGCCATGGAAGGACGGGATTCAGGCAAACCTCAGTGGAGGTGAACTGATACTCCAGGAGACTCTGGAGGATAAATTAGCCCTCAGAGCAGTCCCAACCTGAGGTGAGAGAGTTGTCAATCATTGTACCTGTCAGTCATTGTCTAAGGGCATCAAGGGGGACTATGGTGGGAAGAATAATGGCTGCCAAAGATTTCAGTGCCCTAATCCCTAAAACTGTGAATATATTACGTTCCACGGCAAAGAGAACTTTGCAGATGTAATTAGGAGTATCAGCTTTCAGATAGGAAGATTATTCTGGGTTAACCAGCGGGGCCCAGTTTTGTCACATGAGTCCTTATAGTGGAGAATCTTTCCCAGCTGAGCTGAGAGGGAAATATGATGACAGAATGGTCAGAGAGAAGTGATATTGTTGACTTTGAAAGTGGGACTGTAAGATAGGGAACGTGAGAGGCTTTGTGAATGTGAGCTGGGAGGAGACAAGAACATAGGTTTCATAGGTTTTCCCCCAAGAGCCTCTAGAAGAAAATACAACCTGGCAGCACCTGGTGAGAACCGTGTCTGAATTCTAACCTACAGAACTATAAGGTAATAAATCTGTATAAATAAATAAGTGACTAAGTTTGTGGTAATTTATTATAGCAGCAATACAAAATCAATATGGGGACATAAGCTCCTAGGCATTTTAGGCTCTGTGCTTTCTGCTCTTATGTGCAAAGCAACTCTAGGTATCTGTGGGAAGTTCTCCAAAGAACAGTGGCAGGTGCGGAAATAGGCAAGAGTACACCAAAGTAGAATGAACTCAGAAATGGTAACAGAAAATCTGGGGAGTCACCAACAGTGTTTGCTGAAGTGCTCAGTAAGTACTCGGTAACTGAATGGATGAGCGAATGAACGAACTGACAGATTTATGTAAACTACTGGAAAAGAGGTTTTATAAGAAATGACTTAGCACAGGTAGGCATGTTGGCAGTTCCCATTCAGAGTATTTGGTAACCAAAATGTTCTTCTACATTTAAGGCCTTCCTCTTGGTTTTAGGTTCTCCAAGGGGCCAGTGGATTGGAAAAATAAAAGTATTCTATAGACACAGTAAAAACAAGCAAACTTTAAAGCTATATCTATGCTGTAGAAATCCTCCAGAAAATTCAACAATTCTTTGGAGAATTTCATTGCCTTTTAAGTACCTGACTTGTAAACTGCTGTAACTAACCAGCTGGAGAATTCATCATCCTCTGGAGCATTTGGCTTGCTTGGCAGAAAAACAAAACAAAACTACCTAGGAATGGAAAAAGAAAAGCCTTTAGAAACCCATGTTTTGAGAAGTCAAAGTCAAGAAAAATCCGCTAAAGGAATATTTCCCTTTTTTCTATGATTCGCCTCCCTCCCTATTTTCTCCTTTCCTACCTTTTGTGCCTGGGCAGAAATCCCAAATGAATTGTCTTTCTTATGGTTAAGTTAGAATAAAATCTTGATATGTGAGTAATTGATTCCATATCCATGTATTCAAGAATCAGAGAAAGACAGTTGATTGGAATATTAAATATAATGGAAATGATTTTGCTAATATCCTAAATTTTGGGACATGATTTCTAAAATTTTA
Organism: Vulpes lagopus; assembly: GCF_018345385.1. NCBI lineage: Eukaryota > Metazoa > Chordata > Mammalia > Carnivora > Canidae > Vulpes > Vulpes lagopus. Next base: position 88,421,038 of record NC_054831.1, read on the forward strand.
CATGGTTTCAGCTAACTTAATCCCCATAGATGCTTTAACTCTAATATTAAGAATGCTTTTGGCTGCAAATAAGAGAAAAATGTAACCAAAACAGGCTCAAATAATAAGGGATTTGTGACCTCTAAGAGGAATTTAGAAGACATGACACGTCCTGTGATGCACTTGAGGACCCAGGTGCTTTTAATATTCCCACTGACCGTGTCAGACATGCCTCTGGTTTCGGTTCCAAGTTGAGTGTAGAGGTTCAGACATTATATGCAGATATACTGCATATAGTGAAGAAGAGTTTTACTTTAGTGAGTACCCTTTAACATGGAATAAAAACCTTTTCACGTTGCCTCCAGACTATCCCAGCTTACTTCTCTTTCAGTCACACTGACCAGGATAATATCACATTCCATGACCCAGAAGCAAGCAAGGCTTGGAAACTAAATGTTTGTAACAGTTTTTCCAGCCTTAGTAGTGCCTCCAGCAAGGAGGAAGGTACCTGGTTGTTGTGATAGTGAAATGACACGTTGGTGGGTGCTTAGTGTGTAAGTACAGCCTGGCTCAAGATGCCTTCTGGGACATCGTTCCTTCAGAGATATTTTCTACTGTGTTAGCCATTTTAATGTCCAGCGGTAATACCTGTCCAATATCTGGACAAGCATGGCAAAATTTAATTATTTAAGAAATCTCTCAGAGAAGGTACAGGGCAGTTGTTTTGCATGCAGCTGAAAAATAGCTAAAAATTCTTCTTTACTCCTTTATCTTCATTTCTCTAACAGTCCTTGCTATCACAGCTGCTCCCCACTGTACTTGGATCTTTGCTCAGGTCCTGTGTCTCTGAGTCCTTTTTCCTGTCCTCCTTTCAGATGCAGCTCTTTGTTACACAGATCAATTTAGTTTCTCTAGTCTTCTTTCATTTTTCATTTTCACCCAGTATCCTGATCAGCACAGTGAAGTCTTAGTAAGGGACCACGCTGATACAAACTTCTCTTAAGAGGCAAGGAATGAAATAGAATGTTATAGATAAGTAAAATGGAACAATGCATTTTTCTTTCCCCCGTCACTGAGCTATCTGATGTTGCCTAGAGATCCTAGACAATGGACCGCTAACACTTTGGCAAAATCTTCAAGCTTTTTGATTCTCTTCCCAAGAGAGGACCAAGAATGCAAACCACTTTGCGGTTCATCATACAGATCCACCACTTCTGCGTTGCTGAATTAGAATCACACCTTCTACATAAAGATAGCTTAGCAAAACTTGAGGGAAGGAAGACAGCCCAGTGATCTTAAACATATTGTCCACTTTCTGTCTTTGTCACAGTGGTTTTCATGTCATTCTGCCCATGGGTGATGGTGCCCATATAAATCTGAATTCTTCTTTACTTTTAAAATTTTATACACTATTTTAATGTTGCTCATATAAATGGACACTCGATTTGGGTTTTGTTTTTCTTTTGCCACTTGCCTAACTGTACCAGCTGCCCTCTAGGTTTGAAAGGAGAATTAGTTACATCCACCATTAGTTTTATCACTTTATTTTTTGTGTATTGTCTCAAAGAAAGTGCTCAGACAGATACTTAATTGCAGAAAGAAGTCAGCTAGCCCCCATACTTCAGGAATAATACTGCTGATTATGTCTTTAAGGGCTGTTCCAATCAATGAAATTCTAGGCTGGGCAGGAAAATCCAGGTCCCTTTGTATCAGGTACATTATATTACCTTTAATGTTTTTAATGTGAGGACTTCTTCACTCAGATCCTTTTCTTGAATAGTTGATATATATTAGTTTTAGGTGTACAACTTGGTGATTTGACACGTTTATACATTATGCTATGTTCACTGCAGTGTAGCTACTATTGGTCCTGTTATACACCTATTATAGTATCATTGACTATATTCCTTATGCTGTGTCTTTTATTCCCATGACTTACCTATTCCATAACTGGAAGACTGTATTTCTCAGACCTTTTACTATTTTAGGACAACTAAGAGCTCAAACAGAGAGAAGTGTACCTAAGGGAGTTTACCCTGGGACTTCCATTTACTTCCTTTGAAGGTCAAGACTCTTTCTCTTGGAGCTAGGTTCATTGGAAAACAGGGCATGTGAGGGGAAGGTAAGTGACTTTTATTTGCTTTCTGGAGAACAAGGTAGAACAGAATCCCATTTCTGACTGTGGCTTAAAAGGAGGCCTTCCTGGAAGGGAAGTCTTGACCCATTTCTCTTGATATCAGTTATGGGACCAAGGACACCAGAGTACAAGAGGCAGAAATCATAGAAGTATGGGCATGAGGGAGTACCAGGTAGACAGGGTAGTTTTGGGACTTTTATCCATCCAAGACTGTGCTTGCTTGAAAGTACTTTTTCACAAAAGGAATGGAGGCAGTTCTCTCTACACTTTGGGATAAAAAAAGGATAGTTTTGAATTCAGAGAGAGGAGAGAGGTGATAAAAATGATAGCAAAAACTTGGTATATTAAGCATTTCACACAATCATATCATGCAATCCTTATATAAGCCTCTGATGTTGACATTACTATTCTATGATTATTTTCATTGAGTAAGTAAGAGGTTTAGAGAGGTTATGTAACTTGTTTAGAGTTACACAGCTGGTCCTAAACACTACATTATATGACCTCTCTAGTATGTTAGGATATATCAATATCTATATGGAGAGTGACCTTGAAAAACCTGTAATCAAATATGGATATCTTCATTTCAACAAATTCATTTTCTAGGACCAAATATTCGTATTTCAAAGGGTTATCTGACTCACTGAAATCATCTACTGAAAAATAAAAAGTGTTCCATGTTTTCTTTCAAACCTTACAAATACTGAGAAATGATAAACTTTCCCTTTTTACAGCCAGGTTCCTTGGCCTAGTATTTTGGGTAATGTGCATATGCTGGAATTAGAATACCAGAGACCGAGGGTCTGAGGAAAGGAGATTAGATGAGAAGGAAAGGTATTTGTCGTTAAGCATAATAGAAGCATTAGAATTTCATTTTTAACAACCAAAAAATACAATGACTTGTATTAATCTGTCTCACGAGAAAAATAAGAAATCTATAATGCTGATATTGTCAACACAAAATTAAGTTTTATTGTAGATAGAGAAATTGTAGTCTAGAAAAACTGGTCAGGAATCATTCATGGCTGGCTGTCTTAGAAATCATTATAGATTCCTTCATGATCAATAGAACTGCAGTGCTTCTAACCATGTCAGGCATAGTGGCTGTGGTTGACTTTAATGGAACCACTTGGCCACACTCAGATATGATCTAAATGCATGCTTGTATTATTATCAAAACAATTTTCAGCCTCTCAAATGGGAGAGCCTTGAATCAAAGAAGATATGGATTCATTCAGAAAGTATAGGAAAGTAAGTCTGTTGAGTTCCTGGTATAGCAAGTTACTACTTTGCCAGAGTAGATCTGGGTGTTTTATGTCCTAAACATCTCTGCTTCACTGCCATTCTTCAAATCGTTGTTTTATATCTCTTTTTTCCAAATCTGTGCAACTTTCCTTGAATGCTGCAGCTAATTTTGAATATCGCTTTTTACAACTTAGCATTGGTACTATTTAATAAGGCACAAATTGCTTTGTACTATTTCACTGAGATAATGTAGGAGGAAGCATCTTGCGATCCACAGCGTATTTTGTAATGTAATTTATTATATGTATGTAATATATAAGTTATAATTGGCTTTCTATTTTCAGTCATTCAATAAATATGTATTGATCATTCAACCCATGGCAAACCTCATGGTAATTATAAGGGATATGAGATAAAGGAGACATATCCCACTACTCTGGTGAAGTATATTGCCATCAAAGCTCACAATTAATATCAGTGTGGCTGGGTAAAATAGAATTCTCCAAAGGATTTCACATTACTAGATACTCCATCTTAAACATGGAGCAGAAGTTTGCTAGGTTAAACAGAGAAAGATATGCCAAGTGGAATTCATCTAACAGATACAGAGTAAGGGCTAAACCATACTCAGGAAATGGCAGCAAGGAAGGTGGGGCAAGAGACAAGGAAAGTAGATTTAGTAAGACTGTCAAGAACTATGGTAGCAATGTGAGGGGAGGTGGAATTTTTTTCTAAAGGAAGAATTGAGGCAGAGAAATGATTTGATCAGAACTGCATGGATATTGAGCTAAAATGAAGTAAGGCCAGAAGTAAGATTAATTGTAGGCTATTAAAGTAGGTAAGAAGAAAGGTGGCGAAATCTTGAACTAGAAAAGAGTGTGTATCTTGACTCCTTGGCAAAACCCTAAGTTCCTTGTGGCCATATCAAGCAGAAGTTATGTTTTGCTGGTATCTTTCTTTGTTCCTTATATATTTCTACATACATAGTAGGCTGTTAGAAAATACTTGCCTTGTAAATAGGTTAGGCATCCACCTCTACTTAAAGAATTTACTTGCATATTATAGTCTGGACCCAGTGGACAGGATGCCTTTGATAAAGCTCTATCATTTTTAGCATGGAAATTACCACTTTGTGAATCACTCCATGAATAAAAAAGTGTCTTGATGATTCCCTTGGCAGCAAAGTGGCCCAAAGTTTGCCTATCAAAACCTCATCTTTTAGGATCTTCAAAATAGTAGCTTTTAAAGTTGTAAGTATTTCTAAGATTCATGCAGATGAAAACAAGAAATTTCAAAATCATTTATTTCATTTTATTTTACTATTATTATCTCTAATGATAGTGATGGGTTTCATTTATTGAATACTTACTCTGTGCAGTTACTCTTTTTAGTACCTGGGGGGACATCTTCTCACTTAACTTTTTAGACAGTCATTTTGAGGTAGGTTTTATTACTATCTCATTTTAAATATGAGGAAATTGGAGCACAGTTTAAATAACTTGTCTATATGCAAATAGCTAGAGATAGAAGAGCTTCCAACCCAGTTTTTCTGAATCCAAAGCACACTCCTCACTATACAAAAAAGTAGAGACAAGCAGATTTAGCATAGCAGAGTGGTCAAGTGCTAGGACCCTAATAGTATCATTGTGGTGACATGGAGAAGAAAAAAATGAAAAGGAAGAAAAGTGAAAAAGAGAGATAGAGAGAGAGAAATCTTCAAAACAGGAATATATGTTTTTACAGTAAGTGTGCAATCAATATTTTTCGATGAACTGAATTATAAAAGACAGAAACAAAGGAAGATTTATGGCAGAGAGTGGAAGAGGACTCTCCACCATGGCTCTGAGTTCCATCCTTGGTGTGGAAGAAACTTACACTTCAGAGTATAGGAGTTTTTGTCCATTGCAGCTTCACTTACTCCCAAGCTGTTTCTGGACCTACTAAGAAATTCATCAGTCTTTACCCAGTGATTTTTCTTTCTGGTTAGAATCAGACCAAATGACTCTCACCATATTTCAAATACAGTATCAAAGAAAGAATAACTTAACTGTAAATCAGCCTATTTCCTTGATTCTGGGTCTGAGATTCTTTTACTCAGGAAAAGCAGTTGTGCTAGTGTCTAAAATATGTTCTCAAATAACATGAAATTATGCCACAGTTGTATGTGAAGGATAGAATGTTTTTGATAATTTGGTACAGGCAGAATGATTAAAAAGCCCCTTCACCTCTTCCTTCTTCATTGTTCCGTCTCTTTTAATTTGGATCCCTTTGGGTTGGCTATAACCAAAGGAAAAGAAGAGCAATCTATAGAATGAGCAGCAGGATATTGGGAAATATGGAAATCATTTCTGTATTGTAGAGGGGAAATCTAATTACCTCTATCAATCATTCATGGGTTTTTCCTCTCCTGTGTTGTTTAGTATTCAGTTATATAATTGGCATCATTAGAGCATTAGTGACTCTTTTCACAAGGCATGTGGTTGCTGGTCATTAGCAATCTTGATAGACATGTCAAAGAAAACAGACCTAAGATTGCCAGCAAACTTTCTCTCCACAGCAGGGTAGCTGGCTTTCTCTAGTTAACCCATTGTTTTCTACAAATGTCATTGGAATCCTATTTCAGAGGCAAACCTTCTATGCTCCAGCTGACTGTTATCTGAGCCTTGGAAGTGATTCTTCTCAAGAGTGGTAGTAAAGCATGGTTTTATGTGAGACATATGTTAAATCCATTATGATTTGTCAAAAGCTCAGTTGGTACTTTTAAGATTCTCTATGACCTCCAGGTAGGGAGCGGTTGTTCAGAGATGGAAAGGAACCCTGACTGTTTGTGGGCCAAGGGCAATGGAGAGGATCTAAAGTTCAGCCTTTTGTGAAAAATAAAAGTTCCAAAAGTGATTGAGCTTTTTACACACGTTATCTCAGAGTAATCCATACCTGTTTGAGTGTCATCAAAAATATTGGTTGAAATACTTAAAATTCTTCATTACTTAACTCTTTTTTCCCTCTAGCCATTATAATGAGCCAATACACATGCTAATGGAAATAATAGGCTGGAAAGGGAAACATTGAGCTCCAGGTTGGTGTTCAGGCTCTCCTTCAAGTAGCTCTGTGACACTGGGAAGTCATTTCTCTTCTCCAGTTCCCAACCTCTGTTTCACATGAGTTGGTTGAATTTAGGAGTTTAAACTCAAATGCCATTAGAAACCTGGCAACAGAATATGAAACAAAAGGGTAGAAATCAGTTCTGGGGCAATTGGAGTGTGTGTCAACCTGGCCTTAAAGTATTAAAGCCTTAAACACTTAAAAATATCTGTCACAGATAATATTTCTATGGCAATGTTCAGCCACAGCTGTCAGTTTACCACTCCTAGATTATATTATCTACCACCCCCTTTCTTTTTTGATCTAAATTTTCTGGTTCTATAAAAGATAAATAAACAAGGAAATGAAAGACATAAATGAAATAACATAGCAAAAAAGGAACAAAGCAAATAATGTGAGGGTAAAAACTGACTTAGTTTAGATAGAACAAAAAAGGCCAAAATGTCATAGTTAAATATAAGTGGAGTGGGAATTGCTAGTGTAAGTATTATTGTTGTGCAGAAAAGAAAAGGCAACAGAATCCTGAAATGCAACAGAAAAGGCTTGTCACACAGCATCAGGAAGTCACTGTCCCACCGTGCTCAGCTTTAGTCTGACCCTCATTATGGGGGAATCCAGATATGGTCAGTGACCCTGAAAAGGGTTGTGAAGAAGTTGAGAGGCACCCAGAGCTTAAAAGAATGGAAAAGGGTTTCTTTAGATGAAAGGCTAAAGACATTTGAATTGATTAGCCTGGAGGAGAGAATTTGGGTTAATTATTCTTTGGGGACAGGATGTACTTTCATGTTGAGAATGTAGTTTTCTCTCTATTTGTGAGTAAAGACATTAGCCAGAATAAATGAACCTAAATAAGAGCAGTGGAACTGTGATTATGTTAGGAGGAATAATATCTTACGTAGTAGGGTGGTTAAATGCTGGAAGTTCTACTGAGAGATGCTGCCATGTATTGAAAAAAGGTAAGTGATTAATCTGGTTATTCTGAAGGTAAGCAGGGACCCTTCAGCAGTTCAATCTGGGACCTGTCTTGATTGAGATTACCGCTTTTTTCTCAGCCACCATTACCTTGTGGTTGCCTCCCTTATTCATAACAGATAGATCTCCCACAACATGAAGGCCAAAGGTCTTCTTGAGGTACTGAAAACAGAAACCTCAAAACCAGTGAGAGTCTCAAAAAAAAATTTTTTTTTTCCCTGAGCTGTCCTTTTCTGGACTAGTAAACCTCATTTTTATTTCTGTGTAATTCACCCAGCATGTGGAAAACCTTGCATATAGAGCTCCTTCGGGCAAGAGAACAAACTGACTGACCATCTCTTTACTCCAAGCCTAATTGCCCAAGATAGAGATTCTGTTATGTCTCACTTGGGGCAAGTGTTTGTCTTGATCCAATAAACTATATCTTGGAGTAAGGTAGGAGCTACTGGGTAGGGGAATCTACCAGCATGTGTGATGTTATAGGGTGAATTCACACAATTGTGTTCCTCAAAATTCATGTGTTGAAACCCAAACCCTCAGTATCTCAGAATATGACTGTATTTGGAGATAGGGCCTATAAAGAGGTAATTTAGGTAAAATATAGTTGACAACGTGGGCCCTAATCTGATACAACTACTGTACTCATAAGAATAGGAGATGTAGATGCATAGAAAGAGACCAGGAAGGACCAAGTGAAGACGAGGAGGGCATCTGTAAGCCAAGGACAGAGGCCTTAGGAGAAGCTAAGCATGCTCACACCTTGATCTTGGACTTCTGGCCTCCAGAAATGTGAGACAATGCATTTGTTTAAGCCCCCCAGGCCGTGGTACTTTGTTGTGACAGCCCTGGAAAACTAATATAGATGGTCAGTGTAATGCTTGGAGTAGAGTTTATTGTGAGCTCAATAAATGCCCCAAGAAATCTGCTATATCGCTCTAATCATTGTCATTACCTATATCAACAGCAGAGGATGATTAAGAGAGACCATGTTGCCCTGCCCTCTTGCTAGGAATTTGTAGCTGGATCCAGTGTTGTGCTTTTCTAGGGCTGGAACAGAGAATTCAGCAGCTCAGTATTGCTTTACCTCTAAATAATTCTCAATATTCTCTGGTATATACTTGATCGGAGTAGGAAATTTAGGGAAGAGGGAAGTCATAGCATTTGGTGCTTTTGCAGCCTGTCTACTGTGACAGAACACCTACCAGAACCATCCCCACTGCCCCTGCCCAGCAGCATAGCCACTGTGAGTCTTGTCCTACCCTCTATGCTTCCGTACCTTTGACTACCACTTGTGGAGCTTTGTGTAGGTTGGAGTAAGTTCACAACCCACTTCATGCCAGTAATTGCTACTGGGACTGGCTTCACTGGGCTGTGGGCTTTTACAAACCCCTCAGAGGATATAAAACTGTAAGGACTAAGTGACTTTACCTTGGCCTGAATTGCTCACATCGCTTCCTCCATCCTCTGCTTAACTTGGGCGGTGGGAACCTGCCTTGGGATTCCCAGGGAGTGTGGGGCCAACTGTTAGCATTAGTGAATCTCACCTACAGGTCCACTTGCCCTCAGGATCTTGCCTGTTTGCTAACAACCCTTTCTAAAGTCTCCAAAATAGGATTGAATATTCTAGCTGTTATTTATGGAGGTCAGAGTTTCTCCCCTCTGGGAACTTCCTTGCTGTGTTGTAGGCAAATCCATTCAATTACATAGTTATTCTTAACACCTACCAGAGCCAAAGAAAAATTCTGTCCTCTCTGATCTCATCTAGGCAGATATTTCCTTTACCCTGAAATGGTTGATGGCTTTCCACTGCTTACAGAATAAAGCCTCAGTTCTTTCTGTGATATTCAAAGATTCCTAGTCAGACTCCAGCCCACCTTTCTGGCCATGTCCACAACCACACACCAGCCTCACAAGTGTACTTGCTGTTGCTTAATCATTACTTCCCATGCCTTTGGTGGTACGACTTTCTCTGTCTAAAGTGCCTTTCCTCATATCTCCATCTCTTTCAATTCTGTCCATCTTTGAAATCCTAGATCAAGTGTGATCTCCTCCATAAAAACATGCTCTCTCAAATTGGAATGAATCTCTTCTCCTTCTGTTACCATCATGGTCTTTATAACTCCATCAGAGCCTCACAACTACATTTTTGCATGTAAAAGTGTTTACTTTGGCATCTTCCACTCAACTTCTTGGGGACTAGAACAGTGTCTTGTCTGCCTGTAGATCTGCCCCCCAGTATTCATTCAGTGCTTTTACAATAATAATCATCATTTATTGAGCATTTACTGTATGCCACACTGTGTGCTAAGAGCTTAACTCACATTATTTTATTTAATAGGCAATTTCATTAAATGAAGCCACTAGACTTAGAGTGGTTGAATATTATACTGTATACAATTGGTAGAAATTGCAATATACTGTATGCAATTGGTAGAGGCAGAATTTTAACCCATTCTTCTCTGACTTCTCAACCAACCAGTGTATAACGCTGCCTTTCAGTACTCAATATATGCATGATGAATTGATGTGGATGAAATAGGCTTTCCATTTTATTTGTTTTGTTTTGTTTTGTTACATAATATCCATATGCAACAGTGGGGCTTAAACTCACACCCCTGAGATCAAGAGTCATATGCTTCACTGACTGAGCCAGCCAGGTACTTCAGGCTTTACATTTTAAAAACATATATATGTTAAGGTGAGTTCACAGGATGGCCCCAGTCACAGTTGCTGTTGCTGCAGCTGCCACTTTTGCTACCATCTTCTTTTTCTAATTCCCAGCCAAGAAGGCTGCCTAATAGAGGTTCAGGGAGATTAAGAGCCCCTGAGTGTCATTAAGGATCGAGGTGCATTGCTGATCTTGGCCCAGCTATGTGGTAGCTGAACAAAGGTGATGTGTTGGATGCATTCACCATGCTAAGGAAAGAACAACTGAATGTTAACCAGCACATTAATCATGCTGACAGATGGTCTGCCTGGCTTGGGCTCTTAAACAGACTTCCTATCTCACAAGCTCACTGCTGTATACCTATTAGTCTGAAGGGAATAATATGAGATGAGATACAGGTTTAGATGGGGAGCCAGGCAGCCTTTTTAATAGCTAGAAGAATACATCAGGCTCTCCAAAAATTTAACTGCCTTTATTCTGCTTGCTCAAGACACTGACCCTTTTATTTCTATCATAGCAGGCCCCCACCCACACACACATATATCAGCGCATTTAAAATACATGGTCACATTCTAGTCCCACATCCAAAATGGTTCCCAGTTACAGCTTCACACTTAGCACTGAAAATGGCTACCACCAACCAGTCAGGTAAGTGTATATTCTGAGGAAATTTTCTGTCCCTTGGCTTTATTTCTGTTGGCTCAGTGGGCAGATTCTAATTTGAACCAGGCAAAATTTAGCCTGCCTGAGGCTGGTGGGCAGGTGTTGATTTTTGTGACTGGGCTCCTTGAATTAATTGCTGGGGCATCCAGATATTCCAGGCTGACATTACCTCAGCAGGAAACTCAGGTTCCACTTGGTGGGGGTTTGGGGTCTCAGTGAATCCCATCTTGCACCAGTATGACTGACAATGCCCTGACTTATCATTTGTGGAGCTGTATATATCTATCTGTCTGTATACTGATATCTGTATATATGATCTACCTACCTATTTACCTGTTTCTGTTATTATTTATCATTCTATATATTATTCTGTATCTGTCATGCCCACTCAACTTAATGGATAAATGTAGTCAGACACAAAGATAGAGAAGTCTGCCCCCATTCTCAAATTGTGTGGTAGGGAAGGGTAGAAGAAAGAAACGTGATAAAGAAAAATGTAGTGAAAGCCAAAGAGGACAAAGTGTAACAGACTCCCCAATTGGCCTCTTTTGTTTTTTATTAAGGAAAGAATTAACTTGTATTGAGCACTACACTGCTTTGGGCAGTTTTCACGGGGGTCTTTGAGATGGGTTTCAATGTCCCTTTTTCACAGAGATTGAGAGCCAGAGTGAGTAACATGGCCAAAGTCACACAGATTCTAAGTGCTGGGGTGGGAATTTAATGTGGACTTATGTCACCCTGATGCTCCGTTCTTTCTGCTATGATGGACTGCCACATTTCTGAGCACATTTCACACTGCCTCTTCTCTGAAACAAACCAATTAGTAGTGAGAGGAAGTGAAATGTTAGAAGAAATCAATACAGTCTCTTTTATTGCAGCATATAATGGACAGTTCTATGCCAAACTGCACAGAACACTTTACGCACTCTTAGAATACCTAAATTTGAAACTCTTAACCAATACATCCTACAACTCCAGGAGGGAAGATACCCACCCAGAGTAGCATCCTCTTGACTAAACACCCAGGGAATTCATATCTCCTCTGCGTTTTTTTTTTTTTTTTTCAGGCAGAAAAAGATAATAGTGGTTCAAAGTCAAGCTGATTTCTTGTAAAACCCAGGAAGTGTGATGTGGGTTGACACATTCTTGGCATATTTTGAATGAAGTCTTCATTGGTAACATTTGAGTCTTCCAAACCTTGTTAGTTTGGGAAATGAGCCAGGTCAATTTGTAATCCTGATGATGGAGTCATGAGACCAGACAAACTTCTGTTACCGTTTTAGGCCAAAATATTAGTACTCAATCCACTGGGGGCCTGTATACAGATGGCAGAAGAGACCTCAGAGGCATATCCTAGAGGCTATACATCTGCTTAGCTAATCCATAAAGTCATGGCTTCTTAAATAACTCACATGCTGGCCCTAAATTTGAGAGACTCCCAAGGAAATCCTAAGAGAAATGGATGATTTTGGGGTGTAGTTAGTGAGATATACAGAGACACACTTATTTGGGAGAACTTATTAAATAACATGGAAGCAGAAGAAGGGTGGGAGGAGAGAGGAGGACAGGAAAATTTGTATACAGTGCAATTTATTTTTAGTTCTACATGGTGTCATTGTGTATATTTAAGAAATAATTTGTGAAATCTTTTTTGGTCTTTTATGAAATTGTTTCTTCTTCCCAAATGTGCTTTTTTCTTAAGCTAGCATAAACACAAATTTTATTTTTTTGAAAATTTACTTAAGACCCTAATGATTAAAACTGGATTTTAAAGTCTGATTCATGTGACTGACCTTTCCAATATACAGAGGAGTTTCATACGCTTAGAGATGAGCTCCCTGAGTTGGCTGTATTTTTTCCTGGTTCCCACTTTATTTGGCTGAAATAGTTGGTGAAAATTGAAAATTACCAAAACTCAAATGCCCTAAAAGATCTTAGAGTTTCTTTCTCCTGCCCTTGCTCCAGGGTCCACCTACTGCTCAGTCCCATTGGGCATCTCTGAGGAGTAGGAAAGAACATTCCTCACAGTGCCAGGGTGCACTCTGCCTCACAAGACCACAGTGGTGGAATTGTGGTCTTGTTAAATAGTGCTGTAGGTGTACTGTAATTCTCATTGAGGGTCGACCTTTTGCACCCCAAGTCAATCACAATAATTCTATCTCCCTTCCCATTGATTGGTTTAGATGTGAACAAGCCAGGTCAGTTGGTCTTCTGAGATTTACCTGAGGCTTTTGAGAGGCCAGTTTCCATGAGACTCCACTTGCCCATCTGTAAAGTGGAGACAATAGTAGTGTCTAACTCATGGATCTAAAGATTACATGAGTTATTATTTAGTAAACACCTAGCACATAGTAAACACTCAGTGGAAGGACTATGATTATCCTGCAAAATTTCGCTACTTTTGATCCAGACATTCTACTTCTAGGAAGTATGCTGAAACTTAGGGATGCAGTGAAAATATATAGATGTAGCTATAGATAGATGCTTATCATAGCATTATTTATGACTGGGAACTGAAGTATCCAAGAATCATCCAAGAATAATTAACAGTGAAGTCTTCATTCCAAGGAATACTCTGAAGCTATTAAAAATTAAATAGGAGAACTTCATTTAGTGAAAGGGAAAGCAGTTTATGATATGTTATTTAATAAAGAACAGATTGTTTTCCAAAGATAGAAATACATATAGCTATCAATACAAATGTAAATATACATATATGAGGACAGGCAAGATATCCACCAAAAGTAGCAGAAAGATATTTTTTAAAAATTGGAGGCCTTAAAAAACTATACAAGTAATTTATATTTAATAGTATGTTTTAAAGACAGAAGAATACAGATATTAAAAAGAGAATGAAGTCACCTCTAATCTTACTCTTAAAATGTTAAAATCTGGGAGAAATGACCTTTAAATTTTACAAGATGATTTCTGTTTTCATGTTTCTATTAATAAGCATTTTAAAATCTTTCCTCTATGAAAATGCATTTCCATTTTGCCTTTTAAAGCTACTAAACATACATATTGTTAAAACCATTTGCCATAGATTTCTGCTCACACTCTCTGATTCAACTCCATTCAGCAAATATTTATGAAGAACCTACTAGATGCCAGGCCCTGTGTTAGATGGCTTACAAAAACACATGCTGTCTGCTGTCTTACGGTGAAGGCTGTATCAAATCATCCCAAAGTACAGAAAAAGGAAATGCATTTGACTTGGTTATTTCTGTTAATGAAGGTGGCAACTGGTGCTTCTGCTGCACATGTCCCTCTGCCATGTGCACAGTGGCTGAGCCAAAACCTCTTGGACAGGTGCTCAGCCCCATCAGTAATGTCCATCATCCTTCATTCTTTGCACTCATCACCCTGATTGAACATAAAGAGTTGAAGCAAAAATAGAAGTGACTTCCAATGCAGCTTCACCTTAACCTCCCCTCCCAATCAGGTTGCTGTGCTACGTCCTACCATATTGAAACTCTGAAGTTGCCTCTATCTGTGGAAAGGAACCAAGGCTATATTAGGTACTTGGTTCACTTTGTTCGTTGAATTGGTAAGTTCTCAAAATGGAATACAATTTGAAGTCCAATTTTTTAGAATTTGCACAGAGAAGATGAGAAGAGAGAAATCTTAAGTCTTCATTGATTCTCCTTGAAATAAGGTGTCTTCCATAAAGAGAGAGTGTAAGATAGTACATGTGAGCACAGTGCTAGAGGAACCTCTGTTAGAAGGGATGTGGAGGGTTCCTCTCGTTCCCTACCTCTTCTCATGGGATCCAGAACTGCTGTAGAAACACAATGGCAACACAACTTCCCTTTGTGTAAGAGGAAGCGACGAAGTAAAGGAAACTTGTTTTTTTTGACTCTTAGGAAAAGCTGTCACATTTATGTCTTCTAAGCAGTCTGTAAGGGATGTTTTTAATAACTGTACATTCACCACATGCCTTACGTAAAAAAGTATGGGTGGGAAAGGGGAATGTGGTACTGATAGTAGAAGCTTGGACTGATATGAGAGGACTGCAGAAGAAAAGGTATGCAATGTATGATGATGTAGTTCCAGGCTATATTCAGGGTGTTTTTAGGGTACTGAGAAAAGTTAATGAAACGTAGTTTTTGAATTGGTGGTGGAACTGAGTGGGATGGTTTGGGATTTTACTTTATGTGGCTGTGATGAGATGAGACATCAGTAGAAAACAAAAAGCAGAAATATTGAGTATACTAAAACCAAAAAAGCACATTAGCATTGATGGGTCAGATTCCTATAGTGTCCATCTGCTGCTGGATGTAACCATTCATACAAATCTCAATTTTTGCCAACTAAGATTTCCTGCCAAACACAGCCTGTTCATAGCATCTTAACCTATAGGTGAACATTCTTTACCTTGATGGCCTTGGGTCCCCTGATGCATGAATGAGCCTTAGATTGTCACCTGTGATCACACATGAAAATACCAAATGCATGGCTGAGTTTTGTTATCAGACGGTAGATCAAAATTTAGAAAGTGCAGCTACTGTTTGTTCTTAAATTAAGGTGACAGGAGCAACTGCTTCAGATTTATGAATGTTTTTACTTTAATTTGATGGTGCCCAAGATATAGGTAAATTTTATAAACAGTACTACACTTCCCTGTTTGGAAACCAGGGAGTGATGACTTCCTTCCTTATGGTTACAACATCCTTGTTGTGGCAAGCTGAACATTTATGTGATAAAATTGATCCATGTGGGTAGTCAATCTGGAATATTCAGAGCCTCTAGAACTATTTTTGTCTTTCAGTAGTGGTGGTAGTGGTAGTGATGGTGGTAGTAAATATTTACTGAGCCCACAGTGTGCCAGATACTGTCAGATATCTTCACACCGAAAGAGCTCTGGAATTAGTGTTTGGCACATACCATCTTGTTTTATTGTCACTGTAACTCATTGAGGTGGATGCTGTTATTATTTCTGCATTTTACAGACCAGAAACTGAGATTTTAAAGGGATCTGTTAATTTATTTAAGACCATACAGAGATAAATAGCTGATTTTGACTTAGTCTAACCCATTTATAATAATCACACAAGAGACTGGGATTGTCTGAATAATTTCCCTCTTACTTTTAATTCGCTGGGAACAAAAGAGATTTGGCAATTAGCAGGTTTATTAACCAGTGCAGGTGATTAATACAAATATTATAGTCAGACCCTAGAGTATTTGGATGGTACTGGAAATACTGTGTTTTCTTTTTTTTCTCTCTCTCTCTCCTTTTCTTTTCTTTCTTGTTCTTGTTCTTTTTTTCACTTTCTCTCTTCTCTTCTCTCTGCCTTCCTTCCCTTTTTTTTTTTTTTTTTTTTTTGACTGGGAGACATGAATTCTTTGGAACATTGGGGTGTGCTGAAACACAGAAAATTGAGATAAAGTGTAACTGTCTTGAGAATAATGAAAGCTTGGGCAGAAGAAATTTCTTGCGAAAGTTTTTAGGACATATCATCTGCTGTTCTCAGAGTCTACATACCTGGTAACAAACTATGAAAGTGTGCATTCTGTTCTGGCTTCGGAGAGGTTGGTCAGGCAACCCAATCACAAAACTGTTACTGAAGACTGGACTCTAAACTCCTTGAGAGCACCCTGTGCCCAGGTCTCTTTTCATCATCCAGCTAGAGGCACATTAGGCTTTAAGGTTTGTGTCACAGGGGCTAGAGGTAAAGGCAGGAAGGACTTTGGGGATTATGTATGAAAAAAATCTGTGTTCTTTGCTTAGTTGGGTTTCTTTTAAAAATAGAGAAGCTATTGTTAAGTTTGCTGATCTGTTCTTAACACAGGCATGAGTATGCACGCACACACGGGCACGTGCGCACACACATGTACACACAGAAAAATAGATGGAATACTGAAATTGTGGAAACTTCATGCTGAAAAACTGATAGGATAATAAAAAAGGATAGAACAACACCTCTTTGCCTATGTTCATTTCTGAAAGTCCCCTTCCTGTTCTGACTTCTGACCTACTAAAGCTTCTCTAGAAATCTGTGGTAAACTTCAGGGGTGTTCCAGCATGGGTATGTTCTAAAGAACATGGTGGTCTTTGTGGCTCATAGAAAGGTCTAGCCATTGTCATTTGTTAGGCCCATTGCTGTGCATGTTGTGTTGTCTTTCTGGGTTTCTAATATTCAAAGGTATTTTAAAGACACAAGCACTTCCACACTATAAAATGCCGCAGTGGTCCAATCTGTCTTTCCTCAAGACCACTGTCTCTGACATCCTATGTTTGACGTTAGGGTGTAATTAGAGTTTCATCTAACCATTCTCTCCTGAACTTTTATTTCAGTAAATCCTACTGTGGATCATCATCCCTGAACAAAGCCAACTGTGCAAAAACAGCAAATCTTTTATATCCTCCTTCTGTGTCTGCTTTTGAAACAATTTCCTAATGTACTCTGAACATCTTCATTTATCTAGATAAAAGAGAACTTTCTTTTTCCCTACTCATTTTTAAAATATAAGTGTTTTTATCATGCATAAATTATATGCTGTTTATTGTAAAAACTTTAGTAAAAAAGAAATAGCTGAACATACATACCCACACACCCTTAGATGTATGGGGCATGGAAAAAAAGAACACATTCCCTTCCATGAGTAACTTCTGCAGGGGTGCCTCTCAGCATGCTTGATAATTCCATTGTAAACAAGTTCTCTTAACTTAACTTGACTTTTACCAAAGTACCTATAGGCTCTGCAAAAGTACAGACTGGTGCCCAGGGCAGTGCTGAGTGCTTAGAGCTAGCAAGCAAGCCCCAGGCCTCCCCAGAGCTATGGTTTGCATACCAAGGATCAGTGGCTTTTGTTCCCAAACTGATTAAAGCCAGTTTTATATTTGTTGTTATAATGACTTAGTTTCTTTTAAAATTACACAAACTGGTAAAATATAAAAACAAAAAGAGTTGCCTCTATGAACACTAAACTAATTGCTAAAAAAACAAATAAACAAAATCTCTGAAGATTTTACCACCTGCTATAAAGTTATAATTGAAAATTCTGTTATGGGTGTGGTTTATTTTAAAAAGGCAAAAGCAAATTGGTACAGCCATACTTAAGAAATGACCTTGGTGTTGCATCAATGCTTAGGGAATTAATGCATAAATGATGTGCATTTTAAGGTAGAAAATAAAATATTTTGGTGTGAATAGTTCATCTTTTATTTCTTTCTTTAACGTTTTGAATGGGATCCCCAGTGATGAGTCCTAATCTGGTTTAATATAGTTAGCAGGGTCTGGCTTTGCCATTGACTACCTATCTGGTGTGGTACAAGTCACTTTAACCTTTTATCCCTCAGTTTCCTCATATACTAAACTGGGAAATAATAGTACTTACTTCACAACCATGAGAGAATTTTTTTTTCATGTTTTATGTGAAGTTCATATACCTTTCTTTTTTTTTTCCATATAGTTTCTTATATCATGTAGTTGTGGTAAGTAACCATGTCTTCAAAACATGAACATTAAAGAACAATGAATTCCCCAGAATGAACAAATTCTAAAGCCACTCCCCAGAGACTGGGCTGACGGTATAAAAATGAAACAGAACTGAATAAATTAATAGCATAAATCTAGTGTTAAGAACTGTCTCTCTCCCCTTCCTCCCAGAGAAAGTCCAACCTTATTAGCATAGCCTCTAAGGTCCTGTATGATCTGGCCCTTGCCTCTCCACTTAGCCCAAATAGGCTATCATGCTTGATCCTGCCATGCTATTTCTGTAGTCAGTTTCTCTGCCCATGTTCCTTGGCATCTGCAGCTTCACCTGTCTTGCCCCACCCCACTAAGCATATCCCTTCAAATCCCTGCTTGTGCTCTTTTCTCTCTGATCCTTTCCTGGACTCCTTTCCAGGAGGTATCCTGAAGCAGACCTGAGGGGTTCTTCACTCTGACCTCACTGCCTTGTTCCCACTGTACATTATATTTCTATTTTAGCACACATCATCCAGATTTGCAATTATACTTTAGCTTGTGTGTCACTCCTCCAACAGTGTGAAATCCAGGAGGGCAGAGATAGGGTTTTATTCATCTCTTTTTCCTCAGGGTCTATCCCATGCTTGGCAAATAGTAATGTTCCACTAATATTTGCTGAATGAGTGAACAAATAATCTGGGGGAAGCATACTTTCCACTCTGTCTTCCACCATGCTGAGACTGGAAGGCATAAACGTTCTCTGGCTGTGGCTGTGATGCATTCCCCTGACTGCAGTGCTTGCCTTCAGCCCTGGGTAGGGGAGATCGAAGAAGAAAGCTTCTTGCAGTGGCCACCCTTGCAAACCTCTTTCTAGCCTTGAAAGAGGAATCAAAGGCACAGCCCTGAGTTGCCTGCTCAAGCCTTTGTTAGTACTTTCCCTTTGCAGATAGGGAAGATTTTCTGTATATATTATCAGAGACTTTGATCTAACTTGGTTGATGTGGATGGTACCTTGTTCACAGTACATTGCCAGTAAGACTATCATATAATGCAATAAGGGGATGTCTGTGTGACAGCCAGGTGATGCTGAAGAAATTCATGGGATTATTACATTAGGAGCAGTGTATTCTCAGCAGGTACTGGTTTGCATGCATAATGTGATTCTTGAGGTGCCACAGTAGATACTCTCCGTTAGAATAAGGTAATTGCATTACCTTGCCACTTTCAGACTCATTAAGGGGAAACCTGAGCTCTCCCATTAAGTTCTGTGAGTCCTTCTCACGTTCAGAACCATTTCTCTGCAATCACCTTTCCATCAGGCCTTGCATCTCATTGGCCCTGCCTGACCACTGGACCCTAAATACTTATTAAGATCCTAGGGCTGCCCTGTGTGATTGCAGAATTGCTTGGCAAAGAGAGAAAAGCTCTTTGAGGCCAGAGAGACTGTCTTTATATTTTCTGAAGTGAATTGAGCCCACTACTGATGATTTAGGTGGTTTGTAGATAAACATTTACAAATATTAAATTGTACTCTTTATGTTAATATGTATTAGAAAAAGTAAAACTGGCACATAAAACCTGTGATTCCACAGATTTGATGTTCAGGAGACCAAAGTAGGTATTGAAATAAAGTCAATTTATAGGAAAACTTAAATTTGAAAGTAGCTAAGAAAGTGGATCTTGAAAGTTCTCATCACAAGAAGAAAAAGAAATTTGAAAATGTGTGGTGGTGGATGTCAACTGGACTTCTTGTCCTGATCATTTTGCAGGATATACAAATATCAAATTATTAGCTTGTGTTCCTGAAACTGATATAATGTTATATCAATTATACCTCAATATAAAAAGAAAAAATAATGAAGGAAAATATAAGAAGATAGTATTAAAAATTATTTGAGGAAATGGCTGAAATAATTAAGATGATATTCCAATAACTAAATTGTGGAAATACTGTGATATAGTGGAATTCCTGATATATAGTAGGTGCTTAAAAGACATTTATTGGAATGAATGAGTGAGTAATAAAAATGATAATAGAGGATCCCTGGATGGCTCAGCGGTTTAGAGTCTGCCTTCAGCCCAGGGCTCAATCCTGGAGACCAGGGATCAAGTCCCACATCGGGCTCCCTGCATGGAGCCTACTTCTTCCTCTGCCTGTGTCTCTGCCTCTCTCTCTCTCTCTCTCTGTCTGTGTGTGTGTCTCATGAATAAATAAATAAAATCTTTAAAAAAATGATAATAGTAGCTAAAATTTGTCATATGCTAATTTTGTGCCCAGTCATTGGGCCAGAAGTATTCTGTATAATATGCCTTTTGGTTCTTATTTGTAAGTTGCCATTTGTCTTCATTTTATAGCTGAAGGAGCCCAGGTGTAGACAGTAACTTAGGCAGAGTCACCCAGCTAGTGGTGACAGGTCTGCTTTCCCTTGTGACCAAACCCCAAGTGTATTCCTGTGAGTCCCCAGATAATAGATTTTTAAAGTTAAAATGGGGTTTTTATTTCCAGCGCCACCTGGGTTCCCTAAGGTGGTAAAAATATTCCAACACGTTAAAGGTTAGCTCAATTGGCTCTGTGGTGATGAGTGTGCTGCCAAGCTCATGCCTTTGATAAATTACATCAGAGCCTGCCTGGTTGCACAGCACTCACATTGTGGAGCTCCCCACAAGCCTTTTAGTCTCTCCTTCTACCCTCTCCTCTGGAACTCCTTAGTGTCACTGCCAATGTTGTGAGAACATTGTGTCACATCTCAATCTGGGATTTCCAGGGACCTCCTCATATGCTGACCCAAACAGGACTGTATCTCAGACAGCTTTTATGGCAGTGAAGACACTCTGCTTTGGACAGCTGTGCTGCTTTGACTCAAAAGTGGCTCTGATGGTCACCAAACATGAATGTCAAAGGTGCATATAAAGAGTCAGAGTGAAATAGAAGATACTTTCGAAATTACTATTTTTTGTTGGTGATTTTACATATGAATGTATACACAAATTAATAACTTTTGTCCATGTCACTCATGAGTAATTCTACATTTAAATTGACCCAAAACTTCCCTCCCCGCTCTGCTTAATATTTATAGTGTATCTGTGCTGTGCCAGGCACAATGATCTATTAGCCAGGGCAGTAAAAATGGTCTAAATATTGATTAAGTCTCACAATCTGATAAATAAAACCTGATTACATTCTTGAAAGCCATTCTCAGATCTTTGGGAAATCTCAGGATACCACTAGCTTCTAATTTACCACAATTGCAATCTTTTTAAGTTTAAGACTATGTGCATTCTCTATAAGTAGTCCCCACTCTGTGAAATTAGAGAGCTAAAAGGGAAGAGGCATTTGGAAGAATACATTACAGAGTTTTCTTAGTTTCATTAAAATTATAAATTGTTCCTTACATTTATGATTTCTTCTGTGTGACTCATTTACTACTTATGATAGGACATGAGTGTAAAGTTTGGAATAATTTCAGAGCTGACTGACATTTCTTAAAAGCTGAAAATTGTTATTTTTCTCTTCTTTTGCTTTTCACTTTTTTTCACACTTGTTTTAGGGAAGACAGGGGTCAGACCATAAGTAGATAATGGGTATCATGGGCATTTCATATATGACGGAAATGACAATTTCTGACAAAAACTTCTCTAGTGTTTCTGGGAAAGCCAGTGATCTCATCATTGATCATTAAGACTTGAAGAGACCTTTGAAAATTTCTTTCCAGAATTCCTCAAAATGTGGGTCATGGATTTCATGGATTTAAGATCATCTGGGGGTAAAAAAATATACATATCTGGTTTCCACTGTATACCATCTGAATTACTAACTCCAAGGGAGACCAGGGAACATGGATTTTTCAGAAGCTCCCTTGGTAATTCTTATGGACACTAGTTTGATGGTCACTTTAGTCCAATCTCTTCATAGTACATAGAAATTGAGGCATAATGCAGTGAAGTGACTTATCAATGGTAAAGTAGGCAGTAAATAACAAATCACCCTGCTTGGCTATTCACAACCACTTAGGTGAGCTGCAATTTTTAAATCATTTGACATGCATCTTTCTGCCTCAGCTGTGTAGTTATGTAACTTAATTACTTCTTAGTTTGATTTGACGGCTTTATTCTATTAGATAAGATGTGTTAATTACTCTGATGGCAATATGTGGTAATAATGGCTCAGTGTTACATTAATAATTTCAAGATCATGAATAATATGCAACACCTCGGTGTCTGAGCCATTATTAATTTGTTTCACCAGTGTTGAAGTGTTTAAAATTCAGTTTCAAGCATATCTTCTTGGAGGAAAGAAGAATAATACATGTATTGAAAAACCTTTCCTTTATTGTGCTATTAACTCTGTCCTTGCTACACAATTTGCTATATTGTACCTAATTAGTGAGGTACAAATCCAATTTCATTTTATTTTTAAAAATACAAGTAAATCAAAACAAAGCCTTTGTTAATAAAGGAGAAAGAGTAGAGGCAATGTAAATCTTGTGCTATTTTATCACTTATAATGAATCTCAAGGGAGAGGAATAATTCTACAAGTAGGATTTTTTATTAGCTTGAGTTTTTGAGTAGACTTAAAGTCAGGTTTCCTCACAGATAGATAGATAGATAGATAGATAGATAGATAGATAGATAGATAGTCCTACTTCTGACTTACATGATGATTAAGCAGTTGATTTGTAGGCAGATGAGAAGGCTACTGAACTATTCTATCTGCCTGCCTGGCATCCATTTCCCTCTTTTTATAGCAGCACCCTGATACAGAATGACTATTTCCCTTTGTGTGTGTGTAGCCTTCAACAGTTACCCTTGGACAGTCAACCCAGAACTGACCAATAAGCATATTCCATCTTCCCAGGAATTGTGATTGGCTTAAGGGTGGCCTGTAATGTAAATTGGTACAGTCAGAGCTAATCCTAACCTTTTCTACAATGAACAAGAAAGATGTACAAAGAACTTGGGACATAAACTTGGAGAAACTGACACCATCTTGCCACCATGAAAGGGAAATCTACCATTATAGAAAAAAGGGTAGAGGGAGACCTGAGACCAATTTCTGATGACAGACTCCAACCAAGTCTTAAATCATACTATTGTTTTTTACCGATATACAATCAAAATATTCTTTTTTTTCTTTTTCTGTACTTCTGTACTTTTCTGTAATTGGGTTTCAAACACTTGCAGCAACAACAAAAAGACATTAAACATTAAAAAAAAATTGTTTTGAACTCATTAGTTTCCAAGAATGGAAATAAGTTTGTACTAGGCACTGGGTCATTTGCATGGTACTCTTGAGTCTCCATTGTGCTCAGTGGAATAGATTAGTTGGCCTGTGTTAGAGATAGGGTGACCATATAATTTTTATCCAAATCAGAACACTTTTTAAAAAGATTTTATTTATTTATTTATTTGAGAGAGAGAGAGCACAAGCAGGGGAGTGGCAGGGAAAGGGAGAAGCAGTCTTCCCACAGAGCAGGGAACCTGAAATGGGACTCAGTCCCAGGACCCTGGGATCATGACCCAAGCTGAAGGCAGACTCTTAACCAACTGAGCCACCCAGGCACCCATTTTTTTTTTCTCTTCTTATTACAGAGAATGTGGAATCTACATAACAAGTAAGCAGAATAAAATAATAAACTCCTATGAACCCATTACGAAGCTCTAACACCATCAGTCCATTGGCCAATCCTGCTTCATTCATATCCCATAAACTCCTTCCACATCAGTATTATTTTAAAGTGAGTCTTAGACATTGTCATTTCATTGGGTGAAATTTCAAGGAAAAGAAGGAACTATTATGACATGATAGCAGATGTTAACTATAACTATCTCAGAAAGATTGAGATTGATAAGGAATAGATTGAAAATAAGTGGATTAAAATATGTAACCTTAGTACCTCTAATCAACTGAGATGGTGGGCCTAAGGGAGTACTAAATACTAAGAAGTCTTGAGACCTTTTCCTTTCCAACAGCTTTTTTTTTTTTGGTTATATGTATGTTTTATTGAACATCATCTTAGTCTGTGCCCTCCAAGAAACAGATGCCAGAAAAGGATAAAATGTGTAAGAATTTCATTAGGGTAACATCTCCATGAGAAAAAATGGGGAGGAAATCAGAAAAGGCTGGGAGTATAATTGGGCTGTGATGCAAATCTGACCCCAGGGGAAAGAAAGAAGAAGGAACATTGGGTAGAAGTGTCTTATTGTAGGTTTTGCAAGACTGTCTGGTGTCCTTAAGCCAAAGTGAGGTGTGAGAGAAATCCCATGTCTCCTACAAATTGTCTAGTTCTAGTATGCCTTGCCATACTCAGTCTTGGGCTGGGAGCAGCCCCTGGAAAGTGTGCTCGGGGTACACAAGGTGTTAGTTTATTTGGGCTGCCATAACAAATTACCATAGACTGAGTGGCTCATAAACAACAGAAATTTATTCCTCACAATTTGGGGAACTAATAAATCCAAGATCAAGGCACCAGCAGATTTGGTATCTGCTGAGAGCCTACTTCCTGGTCCATAGCTGGCTGTCTTCTTGCTGGGTCCTCACGTGGTGGAAGGAGTAAAAGAGCTCTCTCAGGTCTCTTTTATAAGGGCCTGAATCCCATTTGTGAGGACTCTGCTTTCATGTCCTAATTATCTCCCAAAGGTCCCTTCCATATACTATCATAATGGAGGGTACGCATTCAGTCTATAGCACACAGTGATAGATTTCAGAACATCACAGCTGAGACCCTTGGTCAGTTTTTTCTCCTGTAGTTGGCATATTTTTATGGCCACTGCACATACTAAGACTTTCTTCTAAATACTATCACTATAATGTAGCAAAGCGATAAAAGCATGGACCTGGATCAGGGCAGCTCCATTAAAATCTCAGCTTATTACTTAAAGCTGTGTGAATGTGGGCAAATCACTTAGGTTCATTGTGCCTTATACATGAAATGGGAATAGCATATCATGGGCTTCATGTAAAGAACTGTACACAGTGCTAAGCAAAGTACATGTCCTGTAGTTAGTGCCCAACACTTGTTAGTAATAGTGATAATGATGATAGTAAGAAACATGAAGGCTTTCTGAACAGGCCGATTTAGAGGCATTTAGCCATAGGTCCCATTTTTAGAGACTACAGCTGAACAAATGATCTGAAATAACTAATTTTATATCACTTAGGGGATTGGGCCCAGTCTTTCAGGTCTGTCCCAATTCCTTTTGTTACATCAAAAACATCCTTCTCTGTCCTTCTCTGTACTCAGCATTCCTGCTCTCTGGATTACTTTTTCCACTTTTCTCCTTTATCTCATTGCTTTGTACTCATCTTTCTTCTGGTTTCAGTTTAAGAATGACTTAATCAGGTAGGACTTCACTAACCCCACAGTCTAGTAAAGCTTCTTTTTAAATGTAGCTTCCAAGAATTGTGCTTATAAAATTGCATTCCTTTTATAGCTAGGGCTTCTGTTAGTGTGTAATTATACATTTATTCATATGAATATTTAATCAATGGTTGTCTTTCCCATGTGAGAGCAAGGATCATGTCTGATTTTGCTTACAATTTAAATCCAATGCCTAGCACAAAGCTAGCTTAGAAACACTCAAACATTTGTTAACTAAATGAATAAAGTATATCTGTTCCTCAGAAATAAGTGAGTCCTCATCAATTTATACTTTGTAGCTCATTCATAGAAGGCCTACCCATAAAACTAGCTTGGCAATACATTACTATAAAAAAGGAAGAGGTAGCCAACTAGGTCTCTGGGCAAAGCATTCCATGTCCTACATTAATTAATTTAATTTAATTTAATTAATTTTGTTATTCAAAGAGGTTTACTTATTTTGGTAAGAATACTTAATCTACCTTCTTAAATTTTTAAGTGTATAGTACAGTACTGTTAACTATAGGAATAATGTTGTACAGCAGATCTCTAGAATTTATTCATCCTATATAACTGAAACTTTAACCTATTGAACAGCACTTCCCCATCTTCCCTGGCTCCCAGGCCAGGGCAAATACCATTATAGTCTCTATTTCTATGAATTTGACTATTTTAAATACATAATATAAGTGGAATTATGCAGCTTTTGTTCTTCTGTTACTGGTTTATCTTACTTAGAAGGTGAAATAAATGATGCTCATTCATCCATGATGCTGCAAATGGCAGGAATTCCTTAGTTTTTAAGACTAAGTAATATTCCATTGTATATATGTACATTTTCTTTATCCATTCACCCACTGATGGAAATATAGGTTGTTGACATATCTTGGCTATTGTGAATAATGTTGCAGTGAACATGAGAGTTCAGTTACCTCTTTGAGATTCTGATATCAGTTCTTTTGGAGATACACTCAGAAATGGGATTTCTGGACCATATGGCAGGTCTATTTTAAATTTTCTGAGGACTCTCCCTACTGTTTTCCATAGTGGCAGCACCATATTATGTTATCACTAACAGTGCACCAACATTCTAATTTCTCCACTTTTTCACCAACACTTGCTATCTTATGTTTTTTTTTGTTGTTGTTGTTGTTGTTGTTGTTGTTGTTGTTTTGTTGTTTGGTACTTAGTCATCCTAACAGGTATGAAGTGGTATTTCACTGTGATTTTGAGTTCCTTAATGATTAATGATGTTAAGCATCTTTTCATATATCTGTCAGCTATTTGTATGTCTAGACCTCTTCTTTGGAGAAATGTCTATTTGAGTCCTTTGCCCATTTTAAAAATCAAATTACCTGTTTTTAGGTTTGTTTTGTTTTTGCTGTTGAGTTCCTTATATATTTTGAATATTAATCCTTTATCAGATATACAGTTTTCAAATATTCTCCTACATTCTGTAGGTTAACTTTTCATTGTGTTGATTTGTTTTCTCTGCATAAGCTTTTCAGTTTGATGTAGTTCCACTTGTCCATTTTTGCTTTTATTGCCTGTGCTTTCAGTGTCATAGCCAAGAAATAATTGCCAAGACAAGAGTCATGAAGCTTTTTCCCTATGTTTTCTTCTAGAAGTTTCACAGTTTCAAGTCTTGTAGTCTAATACAGTTAAGCTGATTTTAGTGTATGGTGTAAGATAAAGTTATGGTTTCATTCTTTCACATGTGAATATTCAGTTTTCCCAACACTGTTATTTGTAGAAAACCTTAAAGACTCCACAAAAAATCATTAGAACTAGCAAAGTTGCAGGATGCAAAAGCATCCTGTACAGAAATCAGTTGTGTTTATCAATAAACTATCCTAGAAAGAAATTTAAAAAATAAATCTCATTTATAAAGCATCAAAAAGAATAAAATACTTAGGAATACATTTAACAAGGAGGTGAAAGATTTGTACACTGTATATTATAAAACATGTGAAAGAAATCAAACCAAATAAATGAGAAGACATCCCATGTTTATAGATTAGAAGAGTTAGTATTGTTCTATACTACCCAAAACAATCTACAAATCACTGCAATACTTATCAAAACCCTAATGGCATTTTTTTTTTTTACAGAAATAGAATTCAATTCATAGGAAACCACAAAAGACCTCAAATAGCCAAAACAATCTTGAGCAAGAACAAAGCTGTGATCATCATACTTTCTCATTTCAAAATGTTACAAAGCTAAAATAATTAATTACTCAGTATGGTGCTGGCCTAACAACAGACTTACCAATGGAACAGCCTAAAGAGCCCAGAAGTAAACCCATGTATATATAATCAATTGATCTTGAATAAGGGTGTCTAGAATATACAGTGGTGAAAGTATAATCTCTTTAACAAATAGTGCTTGGAAAATTGGATATACATGCAAAAGGATGAAATGGGGTCCTTCTACCATCCACAAAATCCAACTCAAATAAATTAAGTACTTAAGATCTATGATTATAAAACTTATAGAAAAAACATAGGGGAAAAGTTTCATGACTTTAATCTTGGCCATGATTTTTTGGATATGACACCAAAAGCACAAACAACAAAAATAAAAATATACCAATAGGACTCCATGACCTATTTTAGCCTGACTCTGAGCAGTCTTGCATGAGAATCTGTGAGGACAGATGAGAAGTTGGTGAGAGAAACATTATTGTTATACGGCAGTTAGGGATTCAATTTATTCATATATTTTCTCTATCCAGGATGAACTTTTCTCCCAGTGCTTCTCAAAATTTAATGTTTTGAGAAGTATCTGGGTAGCTTATTAAATATGAATGTCCCCAGACTCCTCTGCAAAGAGATTCAGACTTAGTAGGTTTATGCCAGGGCCCTTGAATTTGCATGCTTATAAAATGGATTCTGATGATCACTCAGGTTTAGGAATCACTGTCCTGCATCCCACTGATGATTCAGGACCACTGAGAATGATACAGGTATGGCTAGAACCTGATATCCTCTTTTCTTTCCAGTGGTGACTCTCAAATATTTTGGAGTACTCTAAGGAGTAAAGGTCTTCATGGTTCTCTGCTCCAATCATTGCCATTCACCAGTGGGTAAAGTACTTTGTGAAAACAATGTATTTTTCTTTAAGCACATTGAGTGTGGAGTAGAATGGGTAGATTATGAGCATAATATATGTTTTAGAATTAGGAGCATGAGTGATTTATATTTGACCATGAATTAGTTTGTTATTTAAAAAATCAAAGGTCCAATCTCTTCATTAAAATTCGCATCACTGCACTACATAAGTAAACAATAACATATATTTATAATAAAAAGAAATAACAGATAGTACTGTATTATAATTAAAACAGGAATAATGTCAGCTGAAATCATGACCAACTCAGTCAACGCTGGTGTTCTCTCCCAATAAGATAATAAACTCTACAAAGGCAGAAATAATGCCATTCTTGTTTATAGTTGTATCTTCCACACTTAGCACCATCAGTGGTACATACTAATCACTTAGTAAATATTTTGGCACCCTGACAGCTCAGTGTTTCAATTTAAAAGTGTGGAACTTCCAGCTCTCTGTAGGTATTTGTAAACCTCAGCCTCTAAAATACTAATAGCAAGTTCATTTATAAATGCCACATTTTATTAATTCCTAATTATTTCCCAAAATAGTTTATTAGTAGGTCATCTTTAGTTATATGTAAAACTAAAAGTAATTGGAAGAGTGTGCCATTTGCTCATGAACTGAAGAAAGGATTGGCATCTTTTGGAATGCTTTGAGCTTATTTCTGGGTTTCTACTTTGAGAACCACTGCTCTAGGCTATGTGACAGTGGTAAACCAAGTCTCACACATAAAATTAATTACCACTGGGCTGATCAAGAATCTTTTTATCAAAAACAAAAAAAAAAAAAAAAAAAAAAAAAAAAAAAAAAAAAAAAAAAAAAGAATCTTTTTATCAGTCTTTTATTTTCAGGTTCTGTTCTGGGCAAAACAGCCATGTTTGTTGGATTCTTACACTGTGATTACTTCTTTGTTTTCTAAGCCTCTTTTCATTTAGATTCTTCTTTGGGCTTTATATAACTGCCATTTTGTCTAATTCATTGTTTGTTGTTGTTGTTGTTGTTGTTGTTGTTTTTTAGTAACTGGAATTCTCTCTCTCTCTCTCTTTTTTTTTTTTTTGATAGTTCATATTGCCACATGACCACTGCTGACAGAACCTCAGCATGTCTGCATTATACCTAATTCTTTACTGTTACTAACAGACTTAATTTTCTCCTCAGCACTTCATGAATAGAGTTTAGAGGGATAAGAATTGTCCTATTTAGTCACTAAACTCTATGCAAAGCTTTAAGTAACCATAGATTTATTACTTTACCTACAGTATAGTGATTCAGTCTCTTCTATACATGATGATAGATCTTGTAGTAGTTGTACCCATGACTTCAAGTTAGGGCTGCTTCACTAATGGTGTATAATTATGTCTTCACTACTGTTGAAATGAAAGTAGCTTTGTTAGGGGATTCATAATGCTACCTTGATACTTTAATTTACTTCTCTGCACTAGTGACACACAAGTTCTATGTGACTTTTGTTCCTCACCTGCTTCCAAAGTTGATCTCTTCCCATGAGTTGAAGTTTGGAAATGCTTTATGGAGAAATGGTCACAGGAGACAATACTACTGTCTGTCTCTCTTGACCCGCTCCCATCTCTTATATTTGCTGCACCATAACTAAATGAGATTCCAGCCTCCAACTGGTATTTTTATGAGCAGCCTGAGAGTCAATGTGCATATTTACTTTCCACCTATGAAGCAGTCCAATGATTGCATTTTCCAGCAGTGACCAGGACTTTTAAAGTACTCAGCAAAAAGACGGTCTTTATGTGCTATCCTTGGATGCAGTATTTTATAGAGTAGATCTCTTCTCTTTGATTACTTGGGTGAGAAATGATTATGATTACACTAGACAGGCAAGCACAGGCACACATGCACACAGGGTTCTTTTTCACCTCATCCCACTACAGTAGTCCAAATCACCACTCTCTCTTGTCAAGACCTCTGTGATCCACTCTTCCTTGGCCTCTTTGGCTCCAAGAAAACCTCCGTCTTTCTTTTGTGAGATTTAGATCCTACAGTGTCTGCTCATAGCCCTCAGGATACTGTCAGACCTTCAACAGCATTCAGAGGCCTTCACACTCTGTATTTCCATCTCTTCATGCTCCCTCCCCACTTCCCTCCTAGAAGTCCAAGCTAAATCCAGAGAGAATTCTATGTGATGTGTTCTCCCATTTTGGGGCCTTTGAATAAACTCTTCTATTTAACTGGAATACTTTTTTTTCCTCATTCACTCTTCCCTTTTGAGTCTTGCTGTTTATTGTTCTTCAAGTTTCACTTCTTCAAGTATGATGACTGCCTTCAGGAAGCATTCACTGGTAGCACATCTTGAAGAGGCACTTTGCCCATGAGGTTCCAGAGTACCAAGTACCTTACCCATTAAGACCTTGCCATGCTGTGTCATAACTACCTCTTGATTTGGCTGTTTCCCTGCTCCCCTTGACTGTGAAGATCATTAACTTAGGAAATATGACTTATTCATTACCAATTTAGTGTCTAGAATAATGCTTGACACACAGTAGGCATTCAGTAAATATTTGTTCAACAAAATAATTCATGTAGAGACTTTGCAACATAGGAATGATTTTATGTGTATTCCATTTCATTTTCTTTAAGAAACCTACCAGAAAGGGTTTAATAGTTAAAGATAATAAGATACTCAATAAAATTTGTTTTTAATATGATTATATTAATGGTATGGTAAAATGCCCTGTTCTTTCATAGAACTAAGGGCATTCAGAAAGGCAACTGTATTTTATAAAATGTTTTGCAGTTGTTAAAAAGAAAACACCAAATGGTACAAATATGTGACTGTTTTTTTTTTCCATCGGTTACTATGGGATACCTCCCTTCAAAAACACTCTCTCTAAGATAGATGCTCATGTCTGTGACAATAAGGTCCATGAAGTAAATTGACTTTGAGTGAGTAACGGTAAATATAGAATATTAATGTGATCAGAGATGATGGATGTCAGAGCTAGCTAGGAGAAAAATAGAAAATAATTATCTGATAGAGGAACAAACACATCTATCTATACTATAATTTTTAAAAATGTTTATAGCCTTTGCTATCAAGTATACTACTTTGTGATGAGTTGAAATATTTTGCCATCCAGTTTATCAGACTCGACTCAATATATGCAACTCAAAGTATTAAAGTTGAAATGGAAACACTAGTGTCACAGATCATATTGACCTTATAATTAATCGTGCCTCCTAATTTCAATACCTCCCACTATTTTCTTCTTGATTGTGGATGACAGAGAAGATTTTTATGGGTACTTCTTTGCCTGACTTTCACCTGACGTGAAAATCTGTTTGAATTCACTCAAAAAATATATATAATAATCCAGTTCTCTTTACCTGCCTCCAGGGCCCAGCTCTTTGTCTTTGGAAGATTAATGATCCTGAGCTTTAATGAAATATTTATTTAAATATTTAAATTCAGTAATAGTAGACACTACAAAACAAAAAAGTTGTGCTTATAACCAAAAGCTTTCTTGTTTGCAAGAATAATGTTACGGCCAGCCTTTGATAATTTTGACGTTCTTAAGATATCATTAAACTCAATAGTGTTTAGAAGTTCTGAGGGAGTTGAGAAGGTTTGAGGAAAACTGAACATAATAAAGTGAGGGAATTGAACTATCCATTTTGAATTAATTAGGAAGCAAACGTTTTAGAACTGGAAACTATGGTGACAGTTTTGGCAGTGGTGGAGATTTTGCCACTAGGTCCAGTGTGATAGTTTTTCTGCAGACAGAAGTATACAGTTATTTCTAAATTTCCACGACATTGATGACCTGCAGCTAAAAGCACATGTTTTAGTGACTTATGGAATTTGGAAGTTATTTGTTTTCAGTGGAGTCATTGTTATGAGTAACATATACCTATTTGCTAAGAAAATTCATTAGCTCCCCCAAAATAGATCCTCTAGAATATGTTTGTGCCTTTCAGCCTGTTCTTCCAAATATAAAGCTGGTTCTCTTTTCAACCATTACCTTTTTTGGATAGCTTTGTTGGGCTTCCCTCTTTTCCATTAGAATTCAAGAATGCTTCCTTGTGTTTCCATGGCATCCACTGGCTATGTACACCTGCCACACTGTAGTTTTAAATAATTAATTGTTTTTAGTGTTTTTATATACTTGTTTCAATCCCTCTTTCTACATATAATCACTGTTTCTTTCCGTAAAACAAATTTTGCATATTGCTGATATATATGTAACTAAATATAAAGATGGATTTTTAAAAATCACAAAAAAATATATTTCAGGCAATCTTTTTCATTGTACTTTTTATTTACTATATTTTGGATATATTTATTTTAAAAAAGATTTTATTTATTTATTTATGAGAGACACAGAGAGAGACAGAGACACAGA
This sequence comes from Vulpes lagopus, assembly GCF_018345385.1. NCBI lineage: Eukaryota > Metazoa > Chordata > Mammalia > Carnivora > Canidae > Vulpes > Vulpes lagopus. Next base: position 88,454,062 of record NC_054831.1, read on the forward strand.
GGAAGAAGCAGGCTCCATGCCAGGAGCCTGATGTGGAACTTGATTCCAGGACTCCAGGATCACACCCTGGGCCAAAGACAGACGCTTAACCACTGAGCAACCCAGGCATCCCTGGATATATTTCTATTAACATATATAGGCCTGCCTCATTCTTTTACAGTGGCCTACTAATTCCATTTTATGGATATTTTATAATTTATAATTGCTTAGGCTCCCAATTAGAAACATTTTCATTGTTTGCATCTTTCTGTTTTTACAAACATTGCAGTGAAGAATCATGCCTTGTGAACTTCTGTGAATATGTCTTTAGGATACATCCTAAGCAGTGAGATTTCAGGGTCAGAGGCCATGAGCCTATTTAATATTGGTAGATTGACTTTAAAGTTTGACATCAATTAGTGTCACAGTATATCAGCATCATGTTATATGTAAAAATCAGTTTACTTTTCTCTCTTGCCATCTAGAAGGTGTGAAAATTGAGTGTAGTGTCGTGCATCTTATCTCTTGTTCCCTGAAGTACCTAACACAGCCCTCAACAAATATTAGCAGAACGAAGAAATGATAAATGAAAAGTTCTGCTCACATTTTAGCTTGTGGTAACACAGTTGAGTTATGTCAGGGGTAATATTAAAGTCACATATTAAGGCAACGGTCAGATACATTTGATAATTCATGGAAAAATGTGAATGCGGTTGTGAATTCAATGGATAATTACACACCATCTCCTCATTAATCTTATTTAGAGGCCCAGGAAGAGAAAGAAGGGATGGTTCCAGATTCAATCTATATGTCTTTTCTCTCAGTGTGGACCATTCTCTGGGGCCAGCAGATGTGCTTCCTGGTGATTGGAGTGTGTGGGTGGGAACAAGAAGGGAGGGGTGAATACTCTCTTCTTTGCCCCAAGCAATGAATGTGTATTCCTGCCAGACAAAGTGCTGAAACATCAGTTTCCTACCTTCATTTCTCCTGTGTATTGCATCATGCACATGAAAACTGTTTATGGATCCTAAGGGCCTAACAGATAGACTCTAAACTTCAGCGTGACTATCAAGACCCTCCATCATTTGGCCTGAAGTGTGTGTCCTGCTATTCCCAGCTACTCCTGACAGCTGGAGACCTACTGTGGACCAAATTTGCCTGGCCTTTTTGGGGGGATCATTCTGCCCTCTTCATTGTGAAAAGAATTTACCTTTTTCTGATTGTTGTGGCTGTAAGAGCCTTTGCTACTGCCCTCTACCGTTTTTAAGCCAGCATCTGATTTCTTGCTGTCTGATTCATTGATGCCAGTTCTTAGTTCATATTGGCTGTCCCAGTGATATTTAATCTGTACCCAACTTTTTAGTGAATGAACTGTAAATATGCCACCCATCTATATTCCAACCTGTAGACTCAGAGCAGTTTTTATAAAACCTCCAGTGCTTCTAAGGCACATTTACTTGAAATATGGTGCATATCCCACAGTGTTGACACCCTGGGGGAGACAGGGTGAATTTTGGAGGTATTTACCTTCTCCTGCATCTTCACCAGGCTGATGCCTATTTAGCTTATCAGTCCTGACTGGCTCAGTATAGGTTTAATGAATGTCTTAGATTTCCCAGTGACTTTGAACTTTAATTTTTATTAGCTTGGTTCACTCAAAGAGCACCTCTGTGACACCATATCTTTAGGATACCTTCTTTCTGCAGGCTGATAGGATTTATGGCCCAGCGATTGGAAAAGCATAAAGATGAGATGGTCCTCCTGAGAGGTTTGTCTCTTCAGGTTAGTGTTAATGCAGAAGTCGGCTTTACCCACTAGATCCCAGGACCATAAAAAGTAAATCCACAGCAGAGTGCTAAAAGATGACTCTTGTTTGGAGCCATTGCAGCATCTAAAACTGACACTGCAATCAATGAAAACATTTTATTGGCCCTCTTGGGTTTTACTACAGAAAATCGCAAAGCTCTGCTATGCACCAAAACAGCAACAGATTTTGTTGGTGGCCTTAAATCAATCTGTTAGATATATTTGAAGGAATGTGGATATTAGTGAAGTTGGATAGAAATTTTCAGGTGGTGCCAAGAAATAAGCTTCTACAAATAAACAATCAGTCAAATAAATAAACACACAGACATGAGTATTTGCATAGGTCTCACAAATTTGTAAAATATTTTTGCATATATCATATGTTCAATCCACCAACCCTAGGAAGAGGCAGGTGTAATTCATAGCTATTCCATTTTAGGATGGGGGCATTTGTAGTTCAGAGAAACTGAGTGGTGTGAGGTTGAGATTTTCATGAATGTTTTTATTGTCTCTGGTATGTGTGGGAGTCCATAGATTCAAAAATTACCAGCAAAGCTATAGTTGCTTCAAATCTAAATCGACCAAGTCCAAAGAAGGAGGTTGAGCCCTGAGGTGAAAAATAAAGTCACCATTTAGATATTCAGTTTATTGGAATAGTGTGGCTAATCTATATGGATTGTTCAATCTCTTAATAAAAACCTTCTAGGGCTTTATTTACCTGGATTATAAAAAAAATCTGATTCTTACAGGATTATTCCTATATTTCTTCATTTATTCATTTAAAATGTGCTGAGTATTTTGAATGTATTAGGCATTGTACTATAGTAGATACACAAGTGAGTAACATAATTTCTACTCTTAAGAATCATAACAATATTATATAGTATTTCCTGATGTTAGTTTATGATAATGTCAGGTACAGTGGGGATTACTTAAGATACATTATAATACTGGGGTGGCTCAGTCAGTTAAGCATCCCACTCTTGGTTTCACTCAGGTCATGATCTCAGTGTTGTGAGATCAAACCCTGCATCCATGCTCAGTAGGGAGTCTGCTTGAGATTCTTTCCCTTGGCCTCTGCTCTTCCTGCAGCATGTGTGCTTACTCTCTCTCAATCTCTCTCTCTCTCATAAATCAATCAATCAATCAATCAATCTTTAAAAAGATACATTATAACATTTATTCGTAACAGCCTTTTTTGATATAGGTTTTATTATTGTCTCTGGTTTTCACAGAAGGTAGTTGAGGCTTACATCCAAGATAGGAGTAAGTGGCAGACTTGAGTTTAATTCAAAGGCTGGTGTGTTCCAGAAGCCAGTACCTTTGCTCTCTGTTACTTTGCCTTCCCATGCTCTGCTCCCTGGCTCATGGTCTGGGTTACTCAGACATGGGAACAGAAAACTTAGCAGTAAACTGGGGGAAGTTTAATAACAAAAGAAAGAGTGAAATGTAGGAAAATAAAGGAAGGAAAATCGTAGAGGACTTGCTTTAGTAGATGGACCTTAACTTGGATCTGAAAATAGCCATGAAAGTGTAGGCAAAGAAAAAGGACATTGTAAGAGGAGAGGAAAATGTGCAAAAGCATGGAGTCACATCTAAGGGTTTCTTCTTTGGGCTGCTTAGAGAGTTTATTGAATCCTCATGGAGTTCATGGTACTATTTCAGTTGCTTGAGATGCTGTTGACTAATGCTGGCATGGTCCTGTCATTAGTCTTGCTTTAAGCTAGATCAAGCTGCTCAAACTGTTAAAAAATAGTCAAACCCCAGAGAACAGCACTGTCTCTGGACTAGTTTCAGGAATACACAGCAAAATGGATGTTAGTGCAGATGAATGTCAGTGAATTGGTCTTCAGTTGCCCTCTGCAATGTGATGACTGCTACTTAAATATGCAAAAAGACTTAAAGTCTTCATTTAATCACAAAGGAAAGAGTAAGGTAAGTTGGATAGCAGGGAGTATATAATAACCCAGGGGCAAAATGAATGCGAGCTGTCAGCTGTCAAAGAATGGGGTATTCTGGATGTGATGTATCCTTAAAAGTGGGGTGGGGATGGCCTGTCCTTTTTTCTTGAAGACTTTGATGTCTCTTAATTGAAGGCACAATGTGACTGTTACTCATCAATATTAGTATCATTAAGAGTCTGAGGTAATCCTAACAACATCCTAGGAGGACTTTCTGTTTTTAAGGAGCAGTGGGGAAGTCCCAGAGTTAACTGGAAATAGAAGAGCAATGAAGTATGATTATCTGTAGAAATGCTTCGGTGGAGGTGAATTCAACTTATTTTCAAACTGAAATTTTCATTATGCTTAACTGCTATACAGAAACAAGAAAGCTGTCTTATGCCTTTTAGGGTTAAAGAATAATCCCTGTCCTCAGAGCATATATAATTGTCCTGACCACTAAGACTCCAGGAAGATTCCAGAAATTCTTAAAGGAAGCCCATCTATATTAAAAAATAAAGGTGAGGACATTTTGGTAGAAGTCAGCAGATTGAATACACAGGTATTCCTAATAAACATTCCTGATCCCTAATAAACACTCCTGAAATGATGAAAGAGGAATAAAATGTCACAAAACTACAGGGACAAAGAGAATGCTCTAGAAGATGATACCAGATGAACAATGTCAACATCATTTTGTAAGTTAGAAAGTAGATGGACAGATGATGACAACTGACTTAGTAGGGAGGAGGAGGTTGAACTTACATGGAAGGAAGAGACAAGAAGAAGAGGATGACCTGTGACCATGTCAAGGCCCCGGAGCCTGGAGATCCCAGGCTACTGAGGGTATCTCAAGGGAAAGGTGTGCAAACAGAGGTGTCCTCTGAAAGCCTGCATAAGGAGCAGTTAGGCTACTCAAACAATCAGCCACCTTGTACAACCAGTAGCCCACCCTATCCCACCTGGCAGGAGCAGCAAGGATTTTCTTCAGAAAACTCAACCAGGGAGACTTTAGACTCAGAGACAACAAACCTGGGAAGGGCAATGGTTAAATACTACACTGAAAATAGGGAATTAGGTTAAAATCTACGTGTGGATTCAGAAGACCCTCAATTTCTGTCCTCTGCATATTTCCCTGAACTCTGAATAATTCAGCAAGAAACTGGAGAATTCTTCTGTAGGGAAATTGAATGATAGGGATGTTGGCCCTACTAACACATCATTCCCTCCAAGAAACAGCCAGATCTCTGTTTGATTATGCTACTATAAAACCTGTCAGAAACTGTGTTTAAAAGTAATTGCATTATATACTTTAGGATTTCCAGGATGAGATTATTAATATTAGGACATTTCAATAATCTGTTCCAAAGCATTAAAATCACTGGGTAGTTGTGCAAAAGGAGTTTCTACTTACAAGTTCCTCAGTCAAAAGCTCTTGAAAAATGATTTATATTTGCTACTCTAAGGTGGCTTTTCTTCTGTTCTTCTCACTTAGTCCCTGGTGTATTAGTTAGGTATCTTCTGCTGTCTTTTGCTGACTGTATATTATGTGCCACATGCGATGATAAGCACTTTACCACCATAATTTTATTTAGTCTTAGTGGGAATGCTATGGAAGTTAATACTATCCCTGTTTTATAGAAAACTGAGTTTTAGGTCAGGTAATTCACCCAATTTCACATGGTATTGAAGGGAGTATAATGAAAGGATTCTGACAAATGCCAGTCTATCTTCTTTTTTCTTCTTTCTTTATTGAAGTATAATTAACATATAGTACTGTATTAGTTTCAAGTGTACAATAAGATTCAATAATTCTAAACATTTCTTTGTGCTCATCACCATAAATCTAGTCCTAATCCCTTTTATCTATTTGACCTATCCCCTCATCCACCTCCCCTTTGGTAATCACCAATTTGTTTTCTGTATTTGAGAGTCTAGTTTTTTTGTTATTGCCTCTTTTTTCTTTGTTTGCTCATTTATTTTGCTTCTTAAATTCCACATATGAGTGAAATCATTTGGTAGTTGTCTTTTTCTGACTGACTGATTTCACTTAGGTCCATCCATGTTGTTGCAAATGACAAGATTTCATTTCTTTTTATGGCCGGATAATATTCTATTGTATATATATATTCTGCACCTTCTTTATCTATTCATCTATCAGTATTCCACACCTTCTTTATCCATTCATCTATTGATGGACACTTGGGTTACTTTCATATTTTGGCTGTTGTAAATAATACTGTAATAAATATAGGGGTTCACATATCTTTTTGAATTAGTGTTTTGGAATCTGCATTCTTAGTTACTCTTCTCATGCTGTACATTGTAGCAATCTTATGTACTTGTGAACTTTCTGCACTCCCCAAAGTGTTTACCCCAGAACTCATTCCCATGATAAAGTACGTTACATTAAACAGAGGTCATGACGGTATTACTAATCTTTGTTAAGCATTTACTATGTACAGATATTGCTAAAGGTGAGCAGATAAGAAAATGAGAAAGACAACTTTTTAAAAAAATGTGATCCATACTAAAGGAAGTAAATAACTTACAGTCATGGGTGGAGGGCAGGGGAATGATGCCACTGAGAGGAGACCACAGAGCTATATATGTGAAAATGACTTTTATTTGTCTAACAGTCATTTATTGGAAATCTACTATGAAGAAAATTCAGAGGATAGAGACATGGGTAAGGCAGGCCTTGCTCTAAAGGAGGTTATGTTCCAGTGACAATCAGACAGACAGACAGACAGAAACATGAATGATGCAACATGGCAAATGGCTGTAATAAAGACTGACTTTGGTTTGATATGGGAGTGGGGAACAGGGGTTTTGTCCAGGAAGTCTCCATGGAAAAGATGACAATGAGCTGAGTCATGAAAAATGAGAAGAAACTCCTCAGAGAGAAAAACCAATAAGTCAACACAAAAGTAGGAAAGCCCTTTCCGGTGTTTACAGAGTGCTGAGGCATGAGCAGGCCATAGCAGGTGCAGGACAGAGCTGAAGCATGAAGACACATGGGAAAAGAATATTAAGAGACAAGCAGGGCTCAGATCATGAAGGATCACATGGAGAAAATGGAGACGTTGTCTAGAACACGCAAGCCATCAATTTCAAGAACCTGAAAATCCATCATTAGGTAAAAGTTAAAATGGTAAAATGCTTCAGTACCCATGTTGGGGAGCATTTGCCCCAGTCTTCCAGTAGGACTAGCTGAGGCAGAGTGATGATGCCATTTGTGCAGTGCCATCCATCTAGCTGCAAGGACCTTCCTATGAGACCACATGGCGTCTCCACACTGACAGAATCCAGGCAGACAGGCTGTCTTGTGCACTGGCCCTTGCAAAAGCAGAGCTGCTACAAAATCTGTTTTTGGAGAAGTTCTAATTTTTCTTCCTCTTTGCCAGTGCTGGAGGAGCTGGGGTGCTGAATGAGCGAGCTCCTGGCACAGCTGCTGACCTCATTCTCTGGCTCTGTAACAGCAGTATAGGCAATGAGCAAAGCATGAAGGTGTATGCAAGCCTGAACCCCAGTCCACGATTGTGCACAAAATCTGCTCCTCCAAGACTGGAACAGGTTGTGAAAGAATCAGGCAACTCAGAAGCCAGTAAGAGCATCTGCATTTTCATGCTGTGAATTAGTAAGCAAGCTGTCACTGTGGTTTTCCCTAATGTCATCTTTTCTTCTCTCAGCCTGAAAATACTTCTGAAGCCTCTTTGCCCCTAGCCGCATGCCTGATTGATGACCCAGAGGTCAACACTATTATGCTCTGGTTACATCCAGGCCATTATTTTAAAGCTCTGGGAATTTCTCACCTTTGTAAATTAAAGGAGTTGCCAGGTCTCAAGTGTAGGCACTTGGTAAGACTATTTCTATGATTTCTTCTAGATAAAAAAGACAAACTGTTCTACCAGAGTTACAAGAAAGAGAGTGCTTATTCACATGTTATAAATCCATTTCCACTCATATGCTCCTTCCTTCCCTGAGAAACTTGCCCCCCTTACCCTGATATACACATTATACCAACACACAAAACAATACACATTCATACATTCCCCTCATATTTGTAAAACTATATGGAAGGTTACTGAGGTCTGGGGAATTCAAAGTTAAATCAAATTCAAGAGAGGAGAGAAGTCTGTGTGGATGAGTGTCAATATTCATATTAATACATAACTGTAATCATTGTGTATATCACTTTATATTTTGCTGTGTTTGGATAATGTTCATAAACATTTTTTCCTAGTTTCTTCATTGTCTTCATAGTTACTATCTTAGTGACTATGACATAGTACCATATTGGTTGATGTATCATAATTCACTTGCTGTGGCCTAGTTTCAGATATTTCAGTTTCAAATATATGTGATTATCAACGAAGCTATAATGGACATCTTTGCATTGTTTGCTGCAGAATGGTTTCTTTTTGATAAGTATCATACAGTGGAATTATTGGAGCAAAGCCTGTGAAAAACTTTTGAGATTCCAGTAATTATCTTCATGCTGCTTTTTAAAATAGGTAGTACAAACTTTTTATGTCACTAAGAGTATGAACATACCAATTTTACCAGAATTTTCCCAATAGTATGCTCTGACTTTGAGATTGTTCTACTAGTCTATTAAGTGTAAAATGATACTACAAAGTTGCCTTAATTTGAAATTTTATGATTAGTAGGAAACATGAACATTTTCCTACTTACTTATATTTATATTTTCTCTTACATATGTTGTTTCTATCTGTTATATATTTGGTGTCTTTATATATCTTCACATTTCTCTTGACGTTTAATGAGTCCTTTAAATGGTGTGGGTATTAACAATTTGTATGCCATTTTAGACATTTGTAGACATTAACAGTTTGCTTCCTTGAAATGTTCTTCCCCTAAGTCTTGGCTAGACTTGCTCCTTATCATCATCCAGCTGTCTGCTCGAATGCGAGCTTCTTAGAGAGAGCACCCCTGGCCTCCCTGTATAAAGTTAAGGCAGAAAAGTGGGTGAGAATAAGTGCACTAGAGTCAGACTATTCATATCCAGATCTTGGCTCTGCCACTCTGTGACTTTGAGTAGAATGTGAAATAGGAATAATAATAATAATATCTACTAGAAGGATTATTGTGAAGATAAAAAGGATTGTTAAAAACAAAGTGCTTAGAACCATGCCTGGCTAAAATCAATAACTATGTAAATGCAGTATTATTATTTTAGGAATATGAGTATCAGAGGGAAATAACACCTGAGTTTTAATAGGTGGAGAAGAGATGAAGTAAACTGTGACCTTCTCCCCAGTTTTTTCCCAGTCGTACTTTTGCTGCTTATGGCCCTACTTTATACTTTAATGAACATTGATCAAGAAAATTCTACATCAAATCACTGTGATAAATTGCTATGTCCAGGGAAAAAGTGCTTTTAAAGAATCAGCCTTACAGAAGCTTTAAGTGAAAAGATAGGAAATAAATATGTATGTTAAAAAAATAGCATGACAAAGTGGATGGAGCATGGATTTTGGCGACTGGGGGACCTGAGTTCAAATTCAGCCTCTTAGACCAGAGCCATGCAGCCTTGGGTAACTTGCTTGAGTTTTCTGAGTCCCTTCCAGACCTTGTTGTGTTTTCAGCAGAATGAAATAAGTTAAAAAGTGTATGTGTGTCATGTATGTAGTAGATATGCAAGAAGTTATAATAAGTAGTACTGAAAAGACTTGAGTGATTCTCTTTTGGGTGAGTGGAATTTCTATTATGGCTCAAGAAAAGAAGAAAACCCGATGGGCTACAGAGAATGAGAGAGTTTGAACTGGTCCTTAGGTGGTAGAGTTGAAGGTTAGAGAGAGGCTGTCAATGGTAAGATGACATGAACCCAGTCTTCTTCATAGGAATATCCAAGCATATGGGGAACCATAGGATGAAAGCAAACTACTTCAAGTGACATTGATGGCTGAGGTACAGAAGTGAATGGGCAATAAGCTGGAAATTCATGCTTGAATTCTGATGGTAGAAGGCCAAAAGTGTTGCTCCCTGAGATGCACTGGGACTATCATGATCCCCTTCACTTTTATTACGGCCTTTGGAATGAGGGCAAAGAGGTACTTAAAAAGCACTGACTGATTTGCTGGTAGTTAACAGGAGAGTTGCTAGCATTGTGTTCTGCAGATACATTGAAGAGAGATCACCTCTGTTTAACCCCCAAGAGTTTTGAGACAGATATTATGTCCAAAGGATGCTTTGACATATCTACAAAACAAGTGTGAGCCAACTAGGTTAGCATCACATTTGATCAGTGTTGTCATCTACCACTGAGTGAACACTGGTTCTTGGTCCTCTACAGAGTGCATAACCTTATCACATCCTCTCAGCAACTCCCACATCAGGTGCTCCTTTCATTTTCATTTTATCAAAGAGGAAACTGAGGCTTGTACAGCTTGCATACCTTGTAAATACTGAGGGCAGATTAGAATCCAGGACTGCCTGTCTCCAAAATCACTGCTCTTTGCAGCCTCCAACATTAGCGTTACATCATCTCTTTGTACAGTTGCTTCAGTTGCTGCCTTTTCTCCTTTCCTCCCCCAGTTTCCTCAGTGTATTGCATTTCCTTTCTCTCCACCTCTCCCCTCCTGTTCTCTGCTTCACCCAAGCGCTTGCTCATGTCCTCAATCTCCCAGCATTTATGCAACTCGTAGAGTGTGCCAAGCATTCTTCTGAGTGATTCTATTTTTCTGTTTTTATTCCTCCATAATGCCTGTTGCAGTGCTGGCAGAAAGTACAATGGCAATAAATACATGGGAAAAATTAGAGAAGGAGACAAACCATGAGAGACTCCTAACTCTGGGAAACAAAGGGTTTGCGGAAGGGGAGGTGGGTGGGGGATGGGGTAGCTGAGTGACAGGCACTGAGGAGGGCATTTGATGGGATGAGCACTGGATGTTATTACTATATGTTGGCAAATTGAATTTAAATTTAAAAAAATAATAAAAATAAATAAATAAATACATGGTGTTGTTAGGTGTGGTCCAATACCCCCATGGACTTGAATAAATGCAGGATATTTTAGCTGACACTCCCAAAGATGGGAAGTGCTTTTGTCAATTTTTCTTTCTCCCTCTTCTCTCTCTCCCCACTTGCTCCCTCCTTCCCTCTCTACCTTCCACAAAAATTTGTCAGATGAGAGTCCCATGTCAAATACTGTGTTTAGTTACTAGAGGTACGGATAAAAATGCACAGCAAGATGACAACAATGAGAACATGTTTCTGATCCAGTGTCAGGCTGTAATGCACATCACCTGGGCCTCTGTTTCAACACTTATCTGTCAGTCAACACTTCATAAGGTGATACTTTGATGATGCCTTTTATAAAAATCCCAAACAGAACAAAACTGTTGAACAAGAAGGGTAGCACCAAAAATTAAATGAAGGGGTGGCAGGAGGCTTGGGTAGATTTCATCTATTCTGTTCCTTCCACTGAGTAGACACTTTGAAGCTGGGCAGGTGGGGTCCTAGGGTCATGCTACAAATCAGGATCTGCAGGGGAGAATTAGAGAGAGGAGCATGACCAGAACCCCAGGAGCTGGATGAGACTGTGCTGGGGAGTGAACCACCAAACCTGAATCTGTCCACATTTCTCCAGCAACATGACTATATGGCTTTTGTGAATGGCTAACAGAAACAGGTAGCACCCTTTATTTTTTGTCTCAGTGGAACAGGGGTGGAAAGAATAACAGGATACCACCTTGCTCACTTGAGGAGAAACTTTGTTTTCCAGATCAGAAACACACAACAGAGATTAGGTGATAGACTCTGAAAAGGCATTCCTCCTTATGCCAGCCCTTAGCCTATCCCATCGACTCCTCTGTATTGTGAATTGGGGGCACAGCTATAGACCGTCTATTTTCTCAAAAGAGATCTGAACATACGTATGAATAGGACTCTGTGGTAGACTGGGTTAGTTTCATTACAAAACAACATCTTCAAAAGAGTATTTACATGTTGATCTTGAATTTCAAAAAGCAGTGACCACTACTAACTGGTTGATTCAATGCATTTTGAGAGGGGATCTGCAACTCTGGGCTCCTATTTCATAGCCACAGTAGGACATAGAGTTGGATTTTAGGGATCAGGACATTCCCACTTCCCTGAAGCATATGCTCATATATTTATCAAATGAACAAGCTGAGAATGCCCAGCCCCATAGGAAATGTATTATTCTCTCATTCTTTGTCACCCATTAATAGCACACCTTTGTGTAATAATTGGATCCATGAAATGGTTTCATGCAGTTTCTTACATGAGTCATTTCATAGAAATTTTCCAGTAATATATTATTGCCTTCACCTTCTTCTCAGAGATCTCCTGGGAATATCTGAACTATGGGACTGGCCACAAAGTTATATTATGTTAAGAAGTTTAATGATCAGAAAATGCAATATAGCGCACATGTGACACATTAATTTTCATAGATTGCTTGCAGATTAGATATTGAGAATTCTTGGGTGATTTCGAGCTTCAGACCTGTTTTCTTCAACCACAGTATTTATTTATTTTTATTCTTTCCCAGTATGAATGTAAGACTTTGGGGCCATCCTCACTCATTCTTTCACTCTCTTGTTCGGAAGATATTTCCTGATTACTTGTCTAAGCCCTGCACTGTCTTGGACAATGGGAATATGGCAGTGAACACAGTAGGTAAGGGTGCTGCTCCTGGGAACTTGCATTCTAGATCATTGCTGTCCCAATGGATCTTTCTGTGATGACAGCAATATTGCAATGTAATTAGATTAGATCAGATTAAGGGATGGTTCATTGTCCAGGAGGCAGCCACTAACCACATGTGGCTAGTGTGCATTAAAAATGTGGATAGTGGGATCCCTGGGTGGCGCAGCGGTTTGGCGCCTGCCTTTGGCCCAGGGCGCGATCCTGGAGACCTGGGATCGAATCCCACATCGGGCTCCCGGTGCATGGAGCCTGCTTCTCCCTCTGCCTGTGTCTCTGCCTCTCTCTCTCTCACTGTGTGCCTATCATAAATAAATAAAAATTAAAAAAAAAAAAAATTAAAAAAAAAAAAATGTGGATAGTGCAACTGAGTAACTGAACTTTGAGAATTACTTACCTTTAATATATTGAAATTTAAATAGCCACATAGTGCTACTGTGTTAGACTGCACAGTTCTAGTGGGAGAGACTGACTTTAAACAAGAAAATACAAAAGCAATGTATATTCAGATTGTGATAAGTGCCAGGAAGGAAATATGGAATGTGCCGGGGGTGGTGGGGGAGGCTGACTTCAGACAGAGTGATTAGGAAGGCCACTGAGGAGGTGACCTTTGAGTTCGACTTGAAGGATGGATGAGAAACAGCCAGACTTGGGAGGAGCTGAAGGAAGAGGACACCAGGAAGAAGGAACGGCAAGTGTAGAGGCTCATGCTGAATTTTCTCAGGAGTCCTCTGAGTGTGCTGACGCCTGAATGTGTGTCCCGCCCAGACCCACACCTGGGCCAGAGGCATCTACTGTGGATGAGAACTCTCCTCTGGGAGGACTGCTTCTCCCTGGGAGCACGTACCAGGCCGTGGAGCAGCTGGGTAGATGCCGTGCAGTCCTTCTGTTGACCTGCCATGTCTTCTCTGCCCAGTGGCTCCCTCAGTGTTCTTTTAGCTTCTCACCCTCCATGTGTACACAGGCAGCAGAGGAGGTATTTACTGTCTAGCCTACTTTCTGTATCTAGACCTTTTCTGATGTGTCCAGGAAGGGGAGAATTTAATTCTTTTCTTTGCTTCATGTATATATCCACCTTCCAATGCCCATATATTCTTTTTTTTTGTTGTCTTTTCACCTCCTCCATCTGTTCCCCTCCTACCCTACCCTTAGAAGACCCCTTCACTAACTCCTCTCCCTGTAGCAGCTTCCCCAGGCCTGTTTGTCCTGGTCCTCTTCTTCTCTCCTCTTAGCACCACAGAGCACTTGCATGTATGGTAACACGTATGGTACTTGAGATGTAGCTGGGTTTATCAGTATTGTTATAACTGTTACAATTATCATGATCCCCTCCCCATTTTTACAGATGACTTAAATTACCAGCCTCGGTGTCTGACTTTGAATTCAGTGCTTTCACCAAATATTCTGGGTTTTTTTTCCCTCATTTTGTTACTTCAGTGTTGTTCAGTGAACAGATTCAAGAGTTTGAGGAACCTGAATAAATGGTCTTTTTTCCCACTTTGAGACACACTATAGAGTTTGCTTTTTCCATGGCCCTGGTCACTTACAAAGAGGAGACATTCAGAATAATTTAGAACAGGCTTTAATTTTTTTTTTTTTTTGAAGTTTAAGTTTCATACAAAAATCTCTTAAAGAGTCTTGGATCTCAAAGTCCTTTTTTTTTTTTTTTTTTTTTTTTTTTTGTAGGTTTCTGGAGCTTGAAAAATAGTGATTTGTGTTTGTGTGCTTATTCTGGTCCACAATCCTATTCATAGAAGGTAGACCCTTCTTTCATTAGCCCTGAAGGATACCTACCAGCCCCACTATCTTTCCTTGGAAGTGCAGTATCCAGAGGTTACAGAGGAGAATAGCTTAGATGCAGGAGCTGATAGAAATCCTGTGGGAAGGATGAGAACACAGTGAAGCTTCCTTAGTTTTTTTTTTTTTTTTTTTTTTTTGCTTCCTTAGTTTTATAGCACACTGACACATTAACTTTCTATAGAAGAGCAGTCTGAGTTATAGAGTTAGTTACTTGCCCCAAATTCCTTGATAGGAAGGAGAATTTTTGACCCTATGTTGCCCCTCTGCTGCAAAAAACCTCCAGTAAATGAATACTTCTTAATTATAGCCACTGCGCTGAGATTATTGGATCTTGGTACTCAGAGCCCTTGGTGTGCATGTCTAGGAAAGAAAACACTACTTGCAGCATTAAGCAGTTAATATCTTAGTAGGATTATGGTATTTCTCTTTTAAGTTAAACCTACATGAATGATAGAAGTTTTTTTTTTCTTTACTTTTTCTCTCTTTTCTCTTTTTTCTTTTTTCTTTTCTTTCCTTTCCTTTTCTTTTTTCTTTTCTTTTCTATTTCTTTTCTTTCTCTCTTCCTACAACTCTCCTGGTATTTCCACAGACAGCAGTTATATTAGTCCCCTCTATTACATATGGCTACTCTATGCTGAGACCTTCAGATTTTTTTTTTTTGCTTTTTAGAGAATTCTGAGTGTCATGAAGCATGCATAAATTTTTCATACTAAATACAATTGCCCCTAAATCCAGGTTTGTAAGAAAAACTAATTGGTGGGAATCAAAGCAATTGTTATTTCAATTTAAAATTCAGATCTGTGTGCCACTGAACTAAAATATGCTTTAAAAATAGGTTACAAAGTGGAATATAGTATGTGTATCTGATGGATAATAGGAGAGCGTACTTATGATCAGCAACTTATATTACTTCCATTCGAGTGTTTTATGGAGAAGACTTATGATCCTTATTTTCTTCTCTGTCTGTCTTCATCTCTCTTTTTCACGAATGTATAAGCATATCTTGATCATCCTATGCAGGGTATAGTACTGGCTAGGAGTAGATCCAACTTGGGTCTCTGAGGAGGGCTTCCACTCTCTGGTGACAGAGGCACTACTCAGACTGGCTCTGACAAACCATATAATACAATGCAACAAACACAATAGCTGTGATATGGTTCAGGTGCCCTTTGGATAAAAAAAGGGACCCACTTAATTCTTCTTCTAGAAGTTTTTCCAGGGAGTTGACATTGAACAACTTGGGCCTTGGGCAGTGGCCCTCATCAGACACAGGAGAAGTGGGGAGAAGGAGATTCTAGACAGCAAGAATACCATGATCTGAGGCATAAAAGTATATGTCATGTTTGGAGAATGGTTTGAACAGGAAGGAGTGGCTTGTCATAGGATGGTGAGCAGGGACTAGAAAGAAAATAAGGACAAATGCAAAGCCTTGTATATGCCATGCTAATGGATTTGGACTTTATTCTGTAGCTAATAAGGAGCCAACAGATGTTTGAAAGCAGGAGCATAATATGATCGTGTCTACTTAAAAATATAATAATATCAATGACAAGTAACCCTGGGCTGTTGATTCTATTTGGCTTGGAGACTGGTATCAGGGATAGGAGGAAGGTAAACAGGGTGAAAATGTGAAGGAATTACAGATCTTAGAAAAATTTAAGGGTACCAGAGAAGGAATGCAGGCAGAGGATGATAGCTTAGCAAATATAAGGGAACTGGTGGTGTCAGCTGATAACCTCCTCCCACCAAGGATATCTGTGACACACATACCGCCTCTCTGGTTCTAGTTCCTGAAATTGGTGTGACTTGGAAAATTCTTTTGATTGTCCTTTCTATCCCCAAGGTTTTCATTGCAGGTCTTCAGTCATGTAGCTAATTGCTCTTCAGTTTCCGTGGCAGCAAAACCTAGCAAATTGAGCACAGTCCCTACAGAGCACTGAGTTGTGGATGTTAAAACTTACGATAAAGCAGTTGAGTTGTGCCCTATTTGCGAAGAAATGAAGACACTTAATTTTTCATCTGCTTCAATGGCAGCGCTTGCTATAATTTCAGATCAAAAGATGGTGCAAAATTATTTCTGAATAATTTTAACATGTGAAATCTGAACATTGGAATGATTATGGAAATATATAATCTAACTTGGCACTAACAGGTTTTTGAGTCTTATCTTCCAGCCATTTATTTTTAACCTCTCTGAATATCCTCTGCTCTACTGATACCAACACTCACTTCTAAAGCCAGTGAGCGGTCTGTTTATAAATACTGAATCAACCAGCAAATCACGTTTAATTAGACTTTGTTCATTCCACCAAGCTTTTAAGAAGGTAATATGCCTTTTAAGCTACACAAACCTTGGTAATCTAAATAGGAGCAAGGCTGACAAAAAAAATCTTGTTAGATGTAGACCAGAGCTAATGTTTGCCACTTGCCCTGCCACACCTGTGGGGACCCTTGAAAATAGTGTCTGTCCCAAAGGCCCATAGTCAGACCCTGGTATATTGTGGGGGAAGTAGAGCCTAGGGGGCACAAACTCCTTACACTGATCTGCCCTGTGTTATTGCTCATTCTTTCCCTGTTTGGAGAACACTGTGGCTTCATCACAGCTGAACACAAACAGTATATTATTTCCAGTACATTTATACAATTTCTTTGGTCAAGGGAGTAGAGATAGAAGAGGTGGAGAGGGAGCAGTGCACTAGTTAAAAAATGAGACTTTAGGAAGAGGCAGAGATCTATAGGATTCCTGCCACTACCTCATGCTAGCTATGGGACTGGGACTCAGTCTCTAAGCCTCAGTTACTTCACTTGTAAACTGGACATATTATCTTGAACTTATGTCATTAGTGTAGAAATTAAATAAGATAATGCATGTAAAGTGCTCAGACCAGTGCCTCACATATTGTTAAGAACTCTGTAGTGATACATGTGGTATTATCACATATTTGTGTCCATGTGAAGTTATTTGAGAGGTAGGAGGAAAAATCCTCCAGCTCCAAACTTTCCGTGGTAATGCTATTTTACCACTGAGGAATTTTCCTAGATGTAAGGAACTTGTATTTAATGATACCAAATAATATGCAAATATATGCAAATACTGGATTCCTGTAGGTAGATACACATTCCTGTGACCTAGTTTATTTGAATAGAATGGATTAAAAGTAAGGAGCTTGAAACTTACCTACATTGTTTTAAGGGGGGGAAAAAAAACAAAAAAACGTAAAACAGATATATATATATATATACCCACTGCATTTTGACTTGAACTCACTTCCATATGCAAAACTTATCATATATTATTAAGAGTTTTCTGGGGAAAGGGAGCAAAGAAAATTTAATTAGATTCATTTTTTGATTATATGGTAAATTCTGATTTCATAAATATTAAAATGTGGAGAAAAAGCAACTTTTGCTTGAGAAGATATGGTATTTTAAAATGAATACTTCATAGATTAGTTTTACTACCTAAAGATAACAATTATTAACCATTATAATATATTTTCTAAGCTCTTTAAAATATGTCCATAATACACACGTAGGTGCACATACGTTTACATATCTGATTTAGCTTTATTTTATAAAAACATGTTACATATGCTATACATGATGTCTGCTTAGAAATACTACCTGTGTTTAGTATATGTAAAAAATATGTATCATAAATGTCACTTGTTTTTATCACGATATATCACAGGCTTTTCATCAGTCCTATTGATTTACTTAATTATAAGCTGTTACTATTGTACATGTGTATAATTATTGATTTTATTATTCCTTTTTTAGTATTGTTAATTAGATTTTAAACTTTTGTTATGATGGAGTCCTTTGAAAATCTAATTATAGCTATGGACCCGTTTTTTTTAAAAGATTTTATTTATTTATTCATGAGAGACACAAAGAGAGAGGCAGAGACACAGGCAAAGGGAGAAGCAGGCTCCGTGCAGGGAGCCTGACGTGGGACTCGATTCCGGGTCTCCCAGGATCACACCCTGGGCAGAAGGCGGTGCTAAACCACTGAGCCACCCGGGCTGCCCCACTATGGACCCTTTTAAGCATTCCTAATTTATAGGGACTTTATGGTACCCCTGGAGATCATCCCTAACCCGTCTTCACCCCACCACCTATGGCCAGTTAAGACCTTGGAGTTCCCCAAACTCAGCAAAAATTACCTGCCATATTTAATTACACATGCAAACAATGATAAACCGTAAAACACAAAACTTTAATGTATGTTGAAACTAAAATATCTTAGTTCTAGATTTTATGATTGCAAAATTTGGAATATATTCTTTGAAAAAGAATGATGCCATTCTTTGCTGGATCTGAAGCGTCTACTCATTGTATGTATTAGTTAATATAAAAACAAACTTCCCATGTGAACCAAAAAGCAAAGTGAGTTGCTAAGTGAATTTCATATGAGACTTAAAAAGCACTACATTTTCTGATACCCTAGAATATATCTTCCAAATTTTCTTTTAAGATGTAGTAAATATGAAGATAATAATAATAGCTTACATTTACTGAGGACTCAACATGTTCCGGATCATCATTAAGTACTTTACCTACCTTATCCTGTTGAGTCCCCACAACATTCCCGGGAGTTGGATGATTTTATCAACCTAATATTATAGGTGAGGGAACCTAATTGTAAAGATTAATTGACTTGCCCAATGTCACACATCTGGAAAGTTCTGAAGTCAGAAAACAAACCTACTACTGCCATGTCCATTGCCTGCCCTCTACCCGTTATAGATCGGCACTCGCAGATGATAATGATATTGAACATATTTTTGAGATGTTGTTCTCTGGTTCTCTGCTGTGCATATGGCCTTAACTGTACAGATCAAAACAAAAATATAAACAACATCAAAAAAGAAAAATAAATCCCCAAATTTATGTTCTTGCTATTTAGTTCAGAGGCTTGTAAAAGGAATATTCAGAAAATGGCCATTTGCATTTAAGGAATATTACATCTCCAAACTAACTTTCAAACTAAATTTTTAGGGCCACCAGGGTGAGCATCCGCCTTCAACTCAAGGCATGATTCTAGAGTCCCAGAATCGAGTCCCACATTGGGCTCCCTGTGAGGAGCCTGCTTCACCCTCTGCTGGTGTCTCTGCCTCTCTTTCTGGGTCTCTCATGAATAAATAAATAAAATCTTAAAAACAAAACAAAACAATTTTTTTTACATTAGGAAATGTGAAGCTTCTGGAAAAGTGCCACCAATTGGGAAGAGACAACTAATGGACACACGGTGGACTTGTCAGAAGACCCATATCACATGGTGTGTCTTTCATCTTCTGTGGGCCTTGGTTTCCTGCCATCAGGTAGTGGGCAGCAGTACAACCCAGTACCTACTTACAGTTCTCAAATTAACGTATCTTCCTACCTATCATTTCTTTTTTCTTTCTTTTCTTTTTTAACCTATCATTTTTATGTGTTTCTAGCCATTTGTTCTTTATAATCATTCTCCATTCTGCTTCTTCCTTTTTTCTTTACTCTAGATTTATTCAGACCAGTCTCAGGCATGTATTAAGAATAGGAATATACCACACTGGTTTTTGGCTTCCTCTCCTCCCCCTCCAATCCTCTCACCCCAGCTATTCCCTTTGCCCAGAATGCCCTTCCTGTTCTGTTCTATTAAAATCCTATCTATTATTCTAAATCAGCTTAAGTCTAGTAAGGTCAGCTCATTTCAGAGAAATATTTCTGTAGCTTCTGAGGTATTGAAAGGAAAAATCTTAGCCCTTGTTGACCTCCCTCTAGGGAGCTTGTAGAACACAATTAAGTTCTCAATTCTTCTGATTTTATTGCTCTCTTGTTTCATATGTGAATGTCCTTTTACTAGGAAGATAGCAAAAATTTTAAGGCAGGGACTATATCTTATACTTCTATAATTCCCACATAATGTGGTTAAACTCTACTACAGTCTGACTCAGTGAAATATGTATGTGCTATGGTCTGAATGTTTGTGTGCCCACAGTATTCGTCTGTTCAAATCCTAACCCCCAAAGGTGATAGTATTAGTAGGTGGAGCCTTTGGGAGGTGATTAGGTTGTGAGGGTGGAACCCTCATGGATGGGATTAGTGAGTGCTCTTAGAGAAGAGTCTCTGGAGAGCTCCCTAGTCCATTCAGTGAAGTGAGGATCCGAGAAATCTGCAACCCAGAAGAAGGTCCTCACATGATCCTACTGACAATTCCCTCTCCTCTCAGTTGTTGCCTTATGTGATGTAGGATCAGAATCTATGGCCTTTTCTTGAAATTTGGAATCTTCTGGGACAGATTGTAATAGGGAAGAGAAGGATAAAATAAAACACTCTAGCATCAAATTTATTGATTATTTCTCATGCCAGGCACTGTATAAATAGGATGTAACAAGGTATGCTCTGTCTCTCCAGAAGCTCAAAGCTCAATAGATGATGCATTAATGGATGGAACAGGGAATTGCCCAAAGAATTCACAGGGTGGTGACACTTGAGTTGGGCCTGGAAGAATAAGTCTGAGTTTGTTAGGTGGAGAAGGAAGCAAAGGGAAATGTAGTTTTAACATTTCAAATCGCCCACAATTCTCTGTATTCCCCTTTGTCTAATATCCTGGGAAAGATATCTTTTTTCTTTCTCTTTAGCTAAATCCCTGCCTATTAGAGTATGTTCCCGGGGCATCTACTCAGAGTCACCTGGGGTGCTTGTTAAAATTCAGAGTCTTGGGACACTCAGGTACCTCAGTCGGTTAAGTGTTCAACTCTTCATCTCAACTTAGGTCTTGATCTCAAGGTTATGACTATAACATGCATGCTGGGCATGGAGCCTACTTTGAAATTTAAAAAAACAACAAAACTTAAAATGCATAGTCTCAGGCTCCACCCCAGCTATACTGAAATGGAGCCTCTAGGATCTTGGGTACAGGTATTTATTTCTCTTAGAAGCAGAAACTCAGAGGTGGTGAGAGGTCTAAGCTAATTCTCTTTTTTGAAGCTCCTAGCTTATGAAATTGAAGAAATGCCACAAATCTCTGACTTTCAGTATGCTTACATTTAGCTTATTATAACATATTCAAAATGGAATGACTATATATAATCTCACTTGGTGATAGTGCAAGGAGCTAATAACATTTGAGGCCCTTTGTAAATGTGGGACCCTGGGACAAAGGACTCCCCAAGCCCCTGCCTCCTACTCCATTATCTCACCAACCCCACCCCCTATTAACAAATTCCTCAGGGCATCTTATAGGTCTCCAGGTGCTAATCTGCAAAAACACATTTGGACTTGTGTAGTTGTCTGACCTCAGTATATGGAGGAAACTGAGGCTAAGAAGGTCTAGAAAGTGAGATATATAGCTGTATCTGTACATTTCTATCTCTGTGTCTATCATACACACACATTAGTAGGATCACAACATTTTTATGGCTAAAAAAATCTTTGAGATATGTCTATTTGCTCATTTTCCAATTGAGAGGAGCATGCTGAGGATGCAGTGTGCCTAATAAATACTTCCTGAATTGGAAACTGCACTTCTGCAGGTGCTTAATATGCCCTGTCTCTGTAGGACTGATTATAAATGGAACAGCCTCCCAGAATGTTTCTCACAGTTTAGGTTACAAGTTCTCCTTGTTACAAACACTTCAGAATCATTTTTAGCAGAATCATTTCTGCTTGACACCTGTCAGATGGTGGCGGGAGGTGATAGAGCCCAGGTACTCTTCAATGAAGCCAAATTTTTCTAAGTAGGTGTCATTAACCCTCTTTTTTGAAGAGAATAGTCATATCTGTCATGAATTAACAGTATGGATAGAGTCAAAGGCAGGAATTTTGCAATTTTTATGCTACAGTCCTTCAGTTTTAATTATTATTTTTTGATTTTGTCTGTGTTGCCTACTAGTAAGTTATGTCCACTTCTTATTCCTTTTTCTGTGAGATTTTCTTGCTCTTGCCTCTAGAGTAGTGATCAGCTGGGGGCTGTGTGCCTCCTAGCAGACATTTGGCCGTGCCTGGAAACATTTTTGGTTGTCATAATAGAGGTGGGATGCTATTATTAGCTGTGAATAGAAGCTGGGGATGCTGCTCAGTATCCTACATTGCATAGGACAGCCCCCAATGACAAAGCATAATCCAACATTGGGTGTCAACAGTGCCAAGGTTGAGAAATTCCATTCTAGAACCAGGATTCTTAATCTGGAGGTAGTATTTGATAGTCTGGTAGTCTATGGGTAGCCTTTCAAGAATTTTTGGACCCCTGAAATTTTGTGCGAAAATCTGTGTATGTACGTTGTCTGCAGGAAGTCTACGATTCCCAACAGGTTTTCAAATCCCTCAAAGATGACAAATCACAAAACTTCTGTCCTTGCCATTTTTCATACCAAGAATGTTTTCCCTACTGCTTTTTTTTCCCCAGCCATGCCTCTTACCTTCATTGGAAACTTATTTAGCCTTGCTCTGTAAATGTGTCCAGAGTAAATATTTGTGCTGAGATACCTGGGACATGCCACACCTAATTATTATAACATTCCCTTTGACTCTCAAATGTTTCAGGTCCTGTTTTGGATGGTAAGTTACAAGGCTCCGTCAGATGTGTTGTCTCCATTTCAAGTCTCTCCATGATTTCAGGAATTCCTCATTGCTGAAGCCTAAACTGTGCATTTTAAAAAATTCATGAGTGAAAAAAATACACAAAAACATAGAACCCCTTCATTGCTAACTACCACCTCAGGCTATGTAATCATTTTGGGGTATAGAAGGAGGAAGGAGTATATGACAAGTGCCACAATTACACTAAATATTTTACTCAGAATATCTTTATATACTAAAAACAGATAACATTTAGAAATCTCATTATGGATACAAAACACTTGCCAAATTAGGGTGTGTTCTCATCACAATCTGTGGCCTATATAGCTAAAAAACCTGTAAGAAATTCAAAATCTGCCTAAAGCTTAGTCCCAAGAGAGGCTCATTTTCTATAATTTGTTCTTGTTATGAGGCTAGTTATTTGTGTGTGTGTGTGTGTGTGTGTGTGTGTGTGTGTGTGTTACATATTTATCTAGAAATTGCTTCTGGGCAAGTCATTTAACATTTTTCTGAATCCAAGAAAATAATTTTTTTATAATAAATTTATTTTTTATTGGTGTTCAATTTACCAATATACAGAATAACACCCA
This sequence comes from Vulpes lagopus, assembly GCF_018345385.1. Lineage (NCBI taxonomy): Eukaryota > Metazoa > Chordata > Mammalia > Carnivora > Canidae > Vulpes > Vulpes lagopus. The sequence goes on from NC_054831.1 coordinate 88,477,436, forward strand.
GTGCTCATCCCACCAAGTGCCCCCCTCAGTGCCCGTCACCCATTCACCCCCACCCCCCCGCCCTCCTCCCCTTCCATCACCCCTAGTTTCTTTCCCAGAGTTAGGAGTCTTTATGTTCTGTCTCCCTTTCTGATATTTCCCACACAATTCTTCGCCCTTCCCTTATATTCCCTTTCACTATTATTTATATTCCCCAAATGAATGAGATCATATAATATTTGTCCTTCTCCGATTGACTTACTTCACTCAGCATAACACCCTCCAGTTCCATCCACATTGAAGCAAAGGTGGGTATTTGTCATTTCTAATGGCTGAGTAATATTCCATTGTATACATAAACCACATCTTCTTTATCCATTCATCTTTCGATGGACACCGAGGCTCCTTCCACAGTGCGGCTATTGTGGACATTGCTGCTATAAACATCGGGGTGCAGGTGTCCCGGCATTTCATTGCATCTGTATCTTTGGGGTCAATCCCCAGCAGTGCAATTGCTGGGTCGTAGGGCAGCTCTATTTTTAACTCTTTGAGGAACCTCCACACAGTTTTCCAGAGTGGCTGCACCAGTTCACATTCCCACCAACAGTGTAAGAGGGTTCCCTTTTCTCCGCATCCTCTCCAACATTTGTGGTTTCCTGCCTTGTTAATTTTCCCCATTCTCACTGGTGTGAGGTGGTATCTCATTGTGGTTTTGATTTGTATTTCCCTGATGGCAAGTGATGCAGACCATTTTCTCATGTGCGTGTTGGCCATGTCTATGTCTTCCTCTGTGAGATTTCTGTTCATGTCTTTTGCCCATTTCATGATTGGATTGTTTGTTTCTTTGGTGTTGAGTTTAATAAGTTCTTTATAGATCTTGGAAACTAGCCCTTATCTGATACGTCATTTGCAAATATCTTCTCCCATTCTGTAGGTTGTCTTTTAGTTTTGTTGACTGTATCCTTTGCTGTGCAAAAGCTTCTTATCTTGATGAAGTCCCAATAGTTCATTTTTGCTTTTGTTTCTTTTGCCTTCGTGGATGTATCTTGCAAGAAGTTACTGTGGCTGAGTTCAAAAAGGGTGTTGCCTGTGTTCTCCTCTAGGGTTTTGATGGAATCTTGTCTCACATTTAGATCTTTCATCCATTTTGAGTTTATCTTTGTGTATGGTGCAAGAGAGTGGTCTAGTTTCATTCTTCTGCATGTGGATGTCCAATTTTCCCAGCACTATTTATTGAAGAGACTTTCTTCCAGTGGATAGTCTTTCCTCCTTTATCGAATATTAGTTGACCATAAAGTTCAGGGTCCACTTCTGGGTTCTCTATTCTGTTCCATTGATCTATGTGTCTGTTTTTGTGCCAGTACCACACTGTCTTGATGACCACAGCTTTGTAGTACAACCTGAAATCTGGCATTGTGATGCCCCCAGCTATGGTTTTCTTTTTTAAAATTCCCCTGGCTATTCGGGGCCTTTTCTGATTCCACACAAATCTTAAAATAATTTGTTCTAACTCTCTGAAGAAAGTCCATGGTATTTTGATAGGGATTGCATTAAACGTGTAAATTGCCCTGGGTAACATTGATATTTTCACAATATTAATTCCTCCAATCCATGAGCATGGAATATTTTTCCATCTCTTTGTGTCTTCCTCAATTTCTTTCAGAAGTGTTCTATAGTTTTTAGGGTATAGATCCTTTACCTCTTTGGTTAGGTTTATTCCTAGGTGTCTTATGCTTTTGGGTGCAATTGTAAATGGGATTGACTCCTTAATTTCTCTTTCTTCAGTCTCATTGTTAGTGTATAGAAATGCCACTGACTTCTGGGCATTGATTTTGTATCCTGCCACACTGCCAAATTGCTGTATGAGTTCTAGCAATCTTGGGGTGGAGGCTTTTGGGTTTTCTCTGTAGAGTATCATGTCAACGGCGAAGAGGGAGAGTTTGACTTCTTCTTTGCCAATTTGAATGCCTTTAATGTCTTTTTGTTGTCTGATTGCTGAGGCGATGACTTCCAGTACTATGTTGAATAGCAGTGGTGAGAGTGGACATCCCTGTCTTGTTCCTGATCTTAGGGGAAAGGCTCCCAGTGCTTCCCCTTTGAGAATGATATTTGCTGTGGGCTTTTCATAGATGGCTTTTAAGATGTCGAGGAATGTTCCCTCTATCCCTACACTCTGAAGAGTTTTGATCAGGAATGGATGCTGTATTTTGTCAACTGCTTTCTCTGCATCTAATGAGAGGGTCATATGGTTCTTGGTTTTTCTCTTGCTGATATGATGAATCACATTGATTGTTTTACAAGTGTTGAACCAGCCTTGTGTCCCGGGGATAAATCCTACTTGGTCATGGTGAATAATTTTCTTAATGTACTTTTGAATTCTATTGGCTAGTATCTTGTTGAGAATTTTTGCATCCATGTTCATCAGGGATATTGGTCTGTAATTCTCCTTTTTGGTGGGGTCTTTGTCTGGTTTTGGAATTAAGCTGATGCTGGCCTCATAGAACGAATTTGGAAGTACTCCATCTCTTTCTATCTTTCCAAACAGCTTTAGTAGAATAGGTATGGTTTCTTCTTTAAACGTTTGATAGAATTCCCCTGGGAAGCCATCTGGCCCTGGACTTTTGTGTCTTGGGAGGTTTTTGATGACTGCTTCAATTTCCTCCCTGGTTATTGGCCTGTTCAGGTTTTCTATTTCTTCCTGTTCCATGTTTGGTAGTTTGTGGCTTTCCAGGAATGCGTCCATTTCTTCTAGATTGCCTAGTTTATTGGCGTTTAGCTGTTCATAACATGTTTTTACAATCGTTTGTATTTCCTTGGTGTTGGTAGTGATCTCTCCTCTCTCATTCATGATTTTATTAATTTGAATCTTCTCTCTCTTCTTTTTAATAAGGTTGGCTAATGGTTTATCTATCTTATTAATTCTTTCAAAGAACCAACTCCTGGTTCTGTTGATCTATTTCACAGTTCTTCTCTGGTCTCGATTTCGTTGAGTTCTGCTCGAATCTTAATTAACTCTCTTCTTCTGCTGGGTGTAGGATCTATTTGCTGTTTTTTCTCTAGCTCCTTTATGTGTAAGGTTAGCTTTTGTATTTGAGTTCTTTCCAGTTTTTGAATGGATGCTTGTATTGCAATGTATTTCCCCCTCAGGACTGCTTTTGCTGCATCCCAAAGATTTTGAATGGTTGTATCTTCCAAGAAAATAATTCTGTAAGATGAAGTAGTTGGAATAAACTTTCTCTAAAGTCTCGTCCAGTCTAGGGTTCTATGTTTGTTCATTTATTCATGGATTCATTGATTCATTCATTCATTTATTCTTTATTTATTCATTTTATACATCTCTCCAAAGCAATTGAAAAAGTACAGACAGGGCCTGTATGTGGCTCTGCAGGTACAAAAATAAGAATTGAAATTTTAGACCTCAAAAATATCAGGGCCCTCTAAGGAAAGAGAACAAGTCCATATCCAGGGTGTTATGGGAGTGTAGAGGTGAGCCACCTAGCACACCTAGGTGGAGAGAAAGGTGATGCAGACAAGGAGAGGAAAATCTGTTCATTTACCATTTGAATATAATTCATGAATGAATTCCTATGGAAAAGCCAGAGCTCCTCCAGTAGACTATCAACTTCTTTTGGGCAGGAAATCACCTCTTCCTTTTGAATCTCTGGTGTAAGACCAAAAGAGGGTGGCAATGAAGGGCACAGGCTTTGCTCATTCAAGCAGGATTTGATTCTAGTTCTAGCATTGACTTACTATATCATCTTGGGCCAGCAGGTTCACTTCCTAACAGCACATTTTCCTCATCTGTGGATTAAGAATAATAGTAGAATTATCACTGATTATTTAATAAGTTTATTTAATAGCATTGAATAAAATGATGTGTGTAAAGCATCTAGAAGTGTGTTCATAGGAAATCAGGTTTAAGTAATAGCTAGTTTTTGTTGGATGTGAATGCTGAATGAGCTATTAGCATCTGGTGGACTTGCTAAGTGTGTGATATTGGTAAGGGATTTCATCAGTCCTAGTCTCAGCTGCCTTATCAATTAAATGAGAGTAACACCTACCACACAGAATTCTTGCAAAGATTAAGAAGACAGTATATGTAGAGTGATTGACAATTAACAATAGTTTTTTTTAGAAGTGTTCTTTTCCTAATTCCTTTCATTCTTTGATTTACTCTGCTTCTTAACTGAATACTTCTTTTTCATTCATTTAGTTATTAATTTTTAAAAAATGTTTCTTGTGTACTGAACTAAATCCAAACCTCAAACCGTCTTCAGGGAGGATAGCTCCAGTATTTTATCTGATTTGTCCCATCACCCTCCTTCTGCTGTGGTGACCCCTGTGGCAGTGGCTTCAGTTCTGTATCTCTGCCCACATGTTCTCTGCCCTTGCCTTTTCCTGCTCTTTTGTGATAGGCTCTTCCCTCTGACATGAATACTTGACAAGTCAGCATGATCTCTGCTCCAGGAGCATCGGGGCCAACTGGAAAGGAGTGAATTTTCAGAGAACAGTCATCTCTGGAGAAGCTGTGTGGCTGAGGGTAGGAGGGCATGTTGCTAAGCTGTCTACTTACATTTCATTGTTACCTCCTGTGTGCATGTCAGGATCTGTCCCTGTGTGGCACCTCTCAGAGTTCATCAGTAACTGCTGGGAGAGCCGTTCTCTTGCCCTCTGCTTCTGCCTCCTTAAAGCTGTTTCTCACCATGCATTCCCTTCAATTGAATTATGTGTAGTAACCAGGTATAACACAGTTTGATGGGCTTAATTTAGTTTGGTGGTGATACTTATTTTGTGCAATTCAGATTTTTATGAAATCTAGTCCTATATTTAAAAAATTAAAAAAGACCAGTTGGAAGATTTCTAAACCCTTTGTTCTCAAATATTTGATTTCCTGTTGCTTTTGGAACCAAAATAATATCATAAGAATGCAAACAACAAATTAATGACCCAAAACCAAGTCTAAAGCCTCTCCTGTTTTTGAATCCAAGCATTTTGGGTGCAGTAATTATATGTAGGTAAGGCTGTGGTGGCACTTTTGAGCTTATGCACCTGTGATTCTTGAATCTAAGCCACTGCTACAGAGTTTTCATCAAAAAGGACATGCTAAAAAGAAGGGTTAGAAACAAATTTTTACTTCTCAGTTTTTAATTTCCCTCTGCCCTAGTGAATGTACTTGGGTGAGATTGAGAACTGGTAGGGAACGCTGAATGCAGTCCACTAGCTTCCAGAATGCCAGGCAGAGCCATGTGCATGACTCTAGAGAGATTACCAGAGGGAAGTGGAGCAAATGGCATTTTATTGTACTAGGCTCTGAAAAATAATGTAGGACTTATTAATATGTAACTACACAGTCATGACATATTTATGCTCTATAGAATTCATAATTAGAGCTACACTGACTGTATAATTTATTGTTTGTAGGCACAGTTAAGACTGTTCAGATAACCATGTACTGTAATTATGCAGTAATTACTATTCTTTGAGTAAAAGTAGTAACCAATAAAGTGAAAACTGGCAAGTAATTGCTTTATAATTATTTTGGGACAGGAATTGTTCCAAATAAAACAACTGGAGATAAACAGATGAATCTTTCATTTGGTAGGTAATGCTAGCTAGCTATCAGAAGCCCTGCAGTCATATCAAGATGAATTCCGTGCTATTCTGATTTATTATTTATTTAATTTTTCTTTAAACAATCTGAGCAGAATAGTTTCCATAGAACACATCCTACTTCTGCCTCTGTTAGTAACTCTCATTAGCAGCTGCTTTCAAAACTGAGTGCAAGTTAAATCAGAACAGAACAAAACCTCATTTTTCCCCCTGCATCTCAGTTACTTGTTACCTTGATGAAAACTTGTCATTACCATGAACACAACAGAGTCCTAGGAGCTTTTCCATTTGCTATTTTTAACAGTTCCTGGGACAATTCTTTTTATACCCAAACTTCCTTATTGTGGGAGAGTTTAGAAGATTTCCCATGGAGACATTTTGATTTGCTATAGCTACTAATTTATTTGGTACTGGAGGAGGTGGGAAAGAGTAAGATGATTAATTTACTCAAGCAGGTCATCCAAATTAGCTTATGTTTTACAAATGTGCACTTTATTTATTTAATATTTACTTATATATTTAATCACTACTTCTAATGAGATCAATAGGGAGCTTTCTTATTCTCTAGTTGGTGAAAAAGAGAGAGAGAGAGGAGAGAGAGAGAGAGAGACAGTTGCAAACTAATTAAGTCCATGCCAGGTGAACATTTCTTTTCTTATTCGTTTCTTATTCTCGTTTGAAATTCCAGTAATACAAATTGCATGCATCTTCAGGAACAAAACCAATAAAGATCAATACTCTTTATTAGTTGCTTGAGGTTACACTCAAGCCTGTTATTTCCCTGAAAAATCCTTATGTTGCAGGTAATAAAAAAGACAGAGAGATGTGAATAGCAATCAGACTGTGGAGTTTCTCAGGATATTAATTGAGTATGTTCATCTGCTCCAAGTTACAATCAATAGACAACCCAGTAAAGGATTAGAGTCTGTAGAGAAGTTAAAGCATACTATACAACTTATTTTTAAAATTTTATATTTGCTATTTGTTATTAAGACAAAAGCACATCTGTATATACCAAGTTGAAATAATTCTCAGACTTAAGTAAAAAAGACTGGTGAGGAAATGTAGGAGTATTATCCTGCCACTCATACAAAAATAATGGGCTATTGATCTATGATTGTGAATACAATCATTATTGCTAGAATGATACTCAGGATGCTGGTGACAAAGTTTGACTTTGGGAAGGGGGTCATAGGATTGGGATGGAAGGAAGTGTGCTTTTAAAATTAATATATGTTTGGTATATACAGGCTTACCTGCTTGGAATATATATGTGCATATGCATTTACATTTACATGGATTAGAAAAGTAGCTGAAACTAATAAAAGCTCAGTGAAGATTAGTGATTATTGCTTTTATGATTAGTCATGTAAAAGCTGGCCTAAGACCAAAACTATGCTAACATCTCCAATTCTGAGTACCCTGTCACAGATTTTAGTATTGCTCAGAAAACTCACCTTCAGAGGCTTATTGAGCTGCAGATCCCAAAGAGGAGTGCAAGGATATCCAATGGCCAGACCACTGGTTTTTGAGAACTTTGGAGTTCTAGTACCTGGAGTAAAGACCCAGCTTCACCTGCGGGCCAGTAATGAGGCTTCAGGATGTTGCTGTACCCATGGCCCTTTGCAGAAGAAAGTGCTTGAAGGAGATCTTTTTAATATAACCTCGAGTGTCTACACTGTGAATCCAGAAGGAAACCAGTCCTGTCACCCTAGTCACAAGTGACTGAGTACAAACTAACAGTGGCCCCACGTGGGCTGGGTACAAAGTAGGCCTGTCACCTCGAGATTACTCAGCATATGTTTCTTGCCTGATCTCATGAATGGTGGTAGTCAGACCCAGTCAGGTCCTCACTTGCAAGAAGACCTGATTGCTCAGAATATATAGAGAGAGAATGGGTCCTTGGAGTTCTGGCTATATTCTGAACAGTGTTGGGAAGGCTCGTTGGCAGTGTCACCAGGTCATGGTCTCTACCTCACTTCATACACTCACACACACATTTGGGCCTGGCAACATTATCCACTCTCCATGACTATGCCCCTCTGGTGTAGCTGTTTAGAACAGAGATGGGCAGCTAAACTATCCCTCTCATATTTAGTATCTGAACTTAGAAGCCCTTGTTGAGTTGGGCACTTGAACTACAACCAGGTAAACTCTGGATCTGGGGGTAGGAGGAGCAGTGTGGGACTGTTCAAGAAGGCAGATTTGCCAAGAGTAAAGAATGAACAGATAACGCAAAGGTGGGTGGTTATGCAGGAGTGGCTACAGGGATTTCTGAGGCTTTCTTGTTCCTGATTCTAATCTTTGGGATATTCCTTTGTACCCTTAATATTAAGTCTTAAAACATTTTCCTCTTTCTTATGTTTTATTAAAGTCATTTCCACTGCTTTCACCCAGGAAAGCCATGATGGAGAGATCTGGCTTTCTGTGACAGACACTGCTATTCATCAGTCTCAGAAGTTCTGAGACCCAGAGTCACCTTTTGTGCCCCCAAGGAGGCCACAACGTACAGCCCCACTGTTCTTGCCAAAAACCAATTCCCACTGAGGAAAGTAGTTTGTGTCCTTTCCACCACACCCTGGAATCTTTTCAAGTCCTAAACTCTTCTAAAACAATAACATCTGTAGCGTGAGGAATAATGATGTTACCTCCCCTACTCAGCAGCTATTTTAAAGATCAAAGTGGGAGATTATTACTATTTTTAGTTTATTTATTTATTTATTAAAGAGAGAGAGAGAGAGTGCACAGGCATGAGCAGGGGGAGGGGCAGAGGGAGAAGGAGAAGCAGGCACCCCACTGAGCAGGGAGCCTGACACGGGGCTCGATCCCAGGACCCCGGGATCATGACCTGAGCTGAAGGCAGACGCTCAACCTACTGAGCCACCGGTGCCCCTGATACTATGTTTTTTAATTTCTATGTCTTGTAGGCAGTCGTAGTAAATAGACTGTTCATATCTGTAGAGCCAGCCTATGACTGGTGATTAACATGGAATGATTGTGATGGTAGAGCCGTGGCCCCTGTGACCTTTGCATCTGATGCTACACTCCTAAATACAGTATGTTACATGGCAAAGGGAATTTGCAGTGACATTAAAGTCATTAATCAGTTGACCTTAAAATAAGAAGGTTCTTCTGGATTCTCCAGCTGGGCCCAATTACATGGGCTCTTAGACACACAGAGGCAGGCACAGGGCTCTGAGAAACACTCCCAGGAGCACTGTGGCTTCCTGGAAAAGGGAAGGAGAGAAGGAATGCTGGCAGCGTGAGGAGCAGAGTGTGGCCCCAGCTCACAGTGAGCCAGGAAATCGGACCTCAGAGCTATAGCAAGAGGGAACTGAATATTCTGCAACGTGCGGAATGAGCTACAAGCGGATTCACTCCAGGAGTGAATCTCTTGCACTCCAGTTCTTCCGTGCAAGAACTCAGTGCAGTCAGTGTTTTGATTTTGGTTTAGTGAGATCCTGAGTATGAAAACATAGTTGAGCCGTGCTCTGCTTGGGCTCCTGATCCATGCAAACTGGGAGATGATAGGTGGCTGCTCTAAGTAACTAGGTTTCCGGTAATTACTTAGAGCAGCAGTACAAACTACTACACTGTGGGCTTGGCATGGTGTGGAGGGCTTTCCAGGCATTTCCCCAGAGTCATCAAGGGGCCCTAGGAAGGAGATATTCTTGAGTCTCTATAGTTACAATAGTTACAATAGTTAAAATAATACAGTAGAGTAATTGACAGAGACAGCATTTGAACCCAGATATACCTGCAAGAGGCCCAAACCCAAGCTGTTCACTGAATGGGATGTTAAACTCCAGGCATCTGAAATTGAGAGCTGCCCACCATCCTGGAAGAAACAGTCTCGTGGACTATTATGCCAGGTATGTAGCTCAAATCACCTCTTCTCTGCTTGCTTGTCGGGGAGAGAAGAGGAGCCAGACCACGGCTGTGCAACTGCAGGACGTGGCCCGGCTGCCCCACAGGGCCCATTTAGCTTCAGTCAGTCCACAGCAGGAGCTCATCTGGGGCCCGGTGCCCACCCTGCTTGGCAACCTGAGCACCGTGTCATAGTCAAGGCTCCGAAGCATGAAATGGGGTTTTGCGCTGAAGCCTGAGAGATACGGTGCATCGAGTTTGGTTTGGCTATTTTCCCCCCTACTGTTTGTTTTTAAAGATGAAATAAGGGCAGGCATGAAAAAGGTCTCTCAGGTCCTCTGTATGATATGGCAGCCAGTGGTGCAGGAAGGAATACAAATCAAGGGAAAGAAGGTAGGGCAGCTCTCTGAATCCTAGCAGTAGTCAATGCAGTCATTCCTGTTATTATTACCATGCCATTATGATATGATTATTTCAGGGGCATGGAGAAAAGCTCCCTGCCTCTTAAATGGCTGTAGTCACAATTAAGGAATCTTTCCATTCCTTTGGTTTAAGATTAATATCCTGTAAAATGTTTTCTTACCTTTGCCATCCATCCCCTGACACCTCCAAAATGCACATTGTTATAAGAAAATACCAAGTAGCTTAAAAGATGTTAGGAATTTTCAGTCTAAATCCAATACCCCTGGTAAAAGGTATTTGTTATTCATACTCTAATAAAACATTTTGAAGGGATAAAATTCATACCCCTGGGGGCATGTGACATAGTTTACATGATTCATTGATGAACATATGATTTTAATTGTTATGTATTTTTAATATGAATTACAAGACAATATACATAGCATGTTAAGTGCATGATTTCTAACAAGCCTAAAGTTGGTAGTAGGTAAAAATAGTGTGCCCATTGAAAGGAAAATATTCAATAGGTAATTATATAAATTACATATAAGGAGTACAAAGTTAGGGAGAGAATATGAAGACAGTTTGTCAGTGAGGGATATTTGGGAATCTCTGCTTTAGTGTGACTTTTTAGTACATCAGGTTAGTTCCAAAGAGGGCACTAGGAACTAAGACCAGATCCCAGAAAAGATCTTGGTCCCCTGAGGAATAAAATGAGGATGGGGTGGAGATGTCAAGACAGCCAAGAGCCACAGTAGAGGGTATAAAAAGCCCCTGATAGAGAAGTTTGAGGTCATTTGTGTCTGATGTGGGTGCCTTCAAATTTTCTCATAGTTCTACCCAGACCAAAGGGAAAATGATAGTGGCTCTTGCTGGCCTAAGAGAGTAGGTGTGGCTTCCAGAATTGCCTTACCTGCAAACAGGCTGTGCACTGAGAGATGCGCTTATTTATTTAGCCATGACAGTTTCCTTTGGCTCCACTTGATAGAACAATAGCCTTCACAGAATCTCGGTGCCAGAGAGGACATGACCAACCTCATCGCTTTACAGACAAGAAAGCTGGAACATGGAGAAGTAAATGATTTCTCCAGGGTCTCACAGAGAGCTGATGTCAAAGCTCGGACCACTGTGTCTTGTGACGCCTCCTCAAATGTACTCCTCCTGATGCAGGTGTTGTCACGGGCAGAAAAAGAATTAAGCCTCAGTCAGACCCTGCATTTAATATTTGGTGGAGAAGAAACTCAGAGAAGGGTTCCAAGCCTTGGCTATTTTTCCCACCAATCTCATGCTTTAGCTTTAATGCTGCTACCTCTCATGTTCCATCACTTAGTCTTAATGACCATTGTAACCTGCTATAGATTTTAAATTTTTAAATAGTTGAAAAGCCACTAGTAGAGGATGTGCTCAGAGTAGGCAACTGCTCTCTCTGCCACCAATCCCCTTAGCTGTATTTCTACATTTCTGCCCTAGTAAAACTTTGTTTAAAAAATGTTTGATGAAAAAAATAAATAAATAAAAAAAAATAAAAAAAAATAAAAAAAAATAAAAAATGTTTGATGGGCAGCCCGGGTGGCTCAGTGGTTTAGCGCCACCTTCAGCCCAGGGCCTGATCCTGGAGACCCGGGATTGAGTCCCACGTCCGGCTCCCTGTATGGAGCCTGCTTCTCCCTCTGCCTATGTCTCTGCCTCTCTCTCTCTCTCTCTCTCTCTCAGGAATAAATAAATAAAATCTTAAATAGATAAATAAATAAATAAATAAATAAATAAATAAATAAATAAAATAAAATAAAATAAAATAAAAAGGTTTGATATCATCTCTGGTAGGAGGTTTTAAAAACTCCATGAGCCAAGGAATCTGAATTAGTATTGACTGAGTCCTGCTGGAAAGAAAAGTCTTTCTGCTGTACTTCCCCCCACAGTTGCCTTCCCATAGAGTAGAGGCTTGGGATTCTGTAGCTTATAGGATTGGTTGTTTATAAAGGAAAGAATCTGCAGCTAATCCTTAGGCATCTATTTGGAGAATAGGTATCACACAGATTCTTACTTATGGGAATACAAATGGTACTTCTAAGGCAATAAAGATCGAAGGTGAGCTGGCTAATGACCTGTAACAACTCCCTTGCTCACTGGCATTACCTCCATTAGACTTCAGAAACAAATATCTTTTCAAGAAAATACAAATGCTACTGAAAAACTAGAGAGGATTCCTTTATTCCATCAGCTGTCCATCACAGATCTAATGATAAAAATGAGACAGTCCATTTCCTCATGGGTGCCATCATTTGAGAAACACTGAGAATTCTACTAGAGTTTCTTTGGTTCTGGCTAACCCTAACATTCCTCTCCTTTTTGGTTGGTGATGGAAACTTCCTAGTTCTCCCGTTGAGGTAAGAGACAGTTTGCAGTGGTTTTTTGAAACAGCAACCCCAAATTCCTGTTTCACTGCTTTGACAAGATGAGTAATACTAGCCTCCTATTTACTCTTCCCTTTACCCAAATTCTCTGTGTTGTACTGCAGTTTTAAGCTTTTGATATGTTTCTGGAAATAATATTTTTTCAAACATGAGTCTGAAATAACAATTTTGGTGGTATGGCATAATGGAAACTGTCCCTCTTTGCTCATTTCTACTGTGATTGAGAGGCATGTAGTTCAAAACTCTTGGGACTTGAGAGTTAAGCACTACGTTTCTGAGCAGCTTTGCCCAAATGACAGCCTCTCAGGCCTTCTGTTTCTCTCTTATAAGATGAGGATCTATTACCTACTTCTTCTGCATATTACCAAGGATGGCTTATAAATGTTCCATGTTCCTGGGCACCAAGCACAGCAACCAGCAACTGCTGATTCTTTGTATGTCACCAAGCAGTTAACAAACTCTGCTGGAATTAAACATTCTCTTTAGTTTAGGTTCCATGGCATTGATGTTTGTGGAAAAACTCCCAGGAACTTAATAATGTGATGAGGAATTGAAGTTCACCTTGGAGGCTGTCTTAACTTAGATTTAAGAAATACTTGATCAAAAACACAGCTATTCTTTTCTTCTGTCATGCCATTTATGGGACAGCTGCTAGGCAAGAGCCACAGCTTATTATTAATGAATAATTAATACACTACTTAATGACCCCAAACCTCCCCTTCCTCTCTTCCCACTAGCTGTCAGTGGGTTCTCACCTTATGCTTTTAATAACATCCTCCTCACTTTGTCACCCCATTATCAAAGCAAGAAGGAATAAAGCATAGTGAATTGAACATAGCTGTCTCAGAGTTAAGATTTAGGCTAGAGTTGTACATGTTGGACACTAATCTGAAATGTCAGGAGGTTGCTCATTCATTCATTCATTCATTCATTCATTCCAATGTAGAGGTCATTGTCCTAGAGTCAGAATGTTTTAGTTTCTTTGCAAGTTTTAAGTGGGTAAATTTGGGAAATTTATTTAACCCCATTTGTGCTTTAGTTTCCTTATGTGTGAAAAGCAAATAATAATATTTTTGTAAGGATTCCATTAGGTTTACACATTTCCTTCTACAGAGTAAGCCTCCAATAAAAGTTAGCTATTCATTCATTTCTTTATGAATTCATTTGGTAACCATTTATTCATTGCCCATTTATGCCAGACACCGTGCCATGTGTTAAAGAATACATAAATAAATAGATACAGAGTGTTTTCTTTAGGAGTTCATAAGTTGGATAGGGGTGGAGCTGCAGATTCCCTGTGCAGTCAATTGTAGCATAATGGCAGATGCTCTAGCCTACAGCTACAGCTGTGGCATGTTAGGAGATACTATGAGTTTAGGAATTGAGGAGCGTAACTCAGGTGACAGAGGAGGCAACATCTGTGTCAAAACCTGAAGAGTGAAGGGGTATTACTGGATAGACCAGATGGGAATAGCAACCAAAGAAACCACATGTTTAATGGCATGGCAATGGGAGGAGTTCTGTATTATTCTAACAAGTGAATTCAAGAGGTCTGGCTGGGGAATAGTAAGAACAAGAAGACAGAAAGATTGGAAGTACCGGATCATGAAAATCTATGCCAGGCCCTTTGAGGGCTCTTGGACCAGAATACAGAGCCTGTGAAGATGTATAAGAAGGAGGCAGTGACTTTATTTATTCATTTATTTTTGCCTCCTCTGAGGCAAGTCTGGTAAACACCATTTATAGTTGATGAACACAGCTAGAAGGGTCTTACTTTTGTTTGGGGAAGACATGATCAAGTAACCTGAACTAAACTGACTAACAATAATGGGAATGGAGGGCAAGGAGTAGATTCAAGAGAAACTGAGGGGATAGAAAGGGAGAATTTGGTGAACAATGGGATGTGTGATAAAGAGTGTTAAAAACAATGCAAACACTCTGGGTTAGGCAGCTGGGTAGGTGATGGTGGTGTCATGGACCAACATACAGAAAACCAGGATAGAACTGGGTTAGGGGAAAAAATGGAGGCTCGTATATTAAATTCTTTGGCATTCCTGACTTCATTGTACCTTCATTTCTCCCATAAAACAGAATGCTTTTGGTAGTAACATGATAGAAACAGAAGGACCTTGACATGTGGGGTGCTGGAAGAGTCCAAGACAGGGCTGGCAGGTACAGCAATCCTGGAAAATCATGGGCTAAGTTAAATCTTTGTGGGCATAAAACTTGGCTTTTGTCCAAGATAGGAAAATGCATTTTCAGATTGTTAAAATAATAAATGCTTATTGTAAACAAAAATGAAACATAAACCAATAGAGAACTAAAGAAAAGGAAGGTCATCGTTTACTCCTATCCTCTAGAGATAACCATGCTGGCCAATTTGGTGTGTATCCTTCTAAGCTGTTTGAGACATATATTCGGTTTCTGTATGTATGCTGCTGCCTATTACCTTTTAGATGGTATATCATCTCCATATCAGCATAGAGGTCAACGTTTGTAGGTATTTCTCATTCTTTGTAATGGATGTTTGAGATCCCATTGTGTAAGCATTCCTAGGAAGTATTTGTAGATATGGAACTGCTGGCTCAGACAATTATAAATGGCAAATCATATCTTCTTGTTTGATTTATATATGATAATTGGTAAAATTAGCCTATGTGATTACATTGCTAATTGGGAGGACACATGTATGAGTTTTATATTGCTGCTGTAACAAAATACCGTGTGCTTAGTCGTTTAATACAGCACAAATTTATTCTTTTGCAGTTCTCTAAGTAAGTTGTAAGTCCAAAATAAGTCTTAAGGTGCTAAAATCAAGGTGTCAGCAGGGATGGTTCCTTCTGAAGGCTGCAAGGGAGAATCTATTTCTTGCCTCTTACAGTTTCTAGAGGCTTTCAGAGGCCTCTGGCTCCTGGCTGTCTCATTCCAGCAGCCATTTTAGTCATTAAATCACATTCTCCCTCTTGCTTCCTTATGTGGATTTTTATTATAACATTTAGAGACTACAAGGATAATCCAGGAGACTCTCCCCATCTCAAGATTTTTAACTTAATCCCATCTGCAAAGTCCCTTTTGCCATGTAAAGTAAAGTATCCACAAGTTTTAGAGATTCAGATGTGGATGCCTTTCAGGGGGCATTATTCAGCCTTCCAAGTGACAATTATCTCAAAAAATGAAATGCTGGGATTCCAGTGAGAAATGATTGAGATCGGAAGCATTGTGTAAAATCAGGACCTGATGCTTTGAAAGAGATGGCAATGAATGATGCCCAATGGGTTTTTCTAGTTTCATTGGGACATGAGAGAGATTATGAAAGAATTTCAACCTCTGAAGACATTAAAATCCAGTATTGGGGGTGGGGGGTAAGGATGAGATGAATAGTAAGGTTCATATTTTAAATGATACAAAAATTCACAAGATAAAATAGCATCAGCTGGTAAATATTGTGATGCAGACTAGGTGAAAGACAGAAGGTAAAGTAATTCAAATTTCTGTATAGATCCAAATTCTTACTAGAATGAGTTTCCACAGTAGAACCTTTAGTTTTTCATTTCCTTGTTAATGGAACTGAAGTTTGCCCATGTGTGGTAGAAAGGAAAGCAAAGAGGTATTAGATGATAACTCCTTTGACTCTTATTTCTTTCAGTGGCCTGTGGCCAGTCTTGTGGTCTCCATGCTCTCCCAAGAAACAAAATAGCTTTTTTTTTTTTTTTGGATAAAGTTCTATTCAGCTAATGTGAATGATACACCTGTAGCCCTCATTACCACAGACTCTTTTCTGTGCTTTCCACTGGGGACAGGTTTATTTTTACTCTACTTTCTTAGCTTCTACTCAAATATAAACAAAAACAAAAACAAGTGAAGCCTCTTTCTCAGGGTTTTCACTTCAGGACTGCTCTAGTCTCCTGCTCTGCACGGATTTGTATGTTGTTCCCCAGCAATTATGCATCTGTTGCAAGGTCTTTTACTTAGGTCAGTTGTGTAGCAAACCTCAATGCATTACAGCTTTGTTCCTGGTGAGAGCTTTGACTACATTCAGATGGGGTAGCTATGACCTTCTTAGGGAAAAATCTCATTCCGAATCTCTTTTTCCACTTCCTGAGGTCTCATTTCTTCTGTTTGTGGTATTCTTTGCTGAGCTCTTTAGGGAGAGAGATACCCTGGAGAATGCTAAAGCCCTTGGTTAGGATCCTAAAATACTTGGAATAGCACACGATCTCTGGCAAGTTATCTTACCTTCTTGAGATCTACGGCAGTCTGTTCACAGTCTCTCCAAACTATTTCCTTTTTCTTTTTTTTTCCTTTTTCTTTTAATTACAATAGATTTTTAGCTGAATCACTGAAACTTAGAGTTGCATATTTCTCTGCAGAGAAGTGTGGTAACGTAACCTAATTCTTACCCATGAAATGTAAGCACACGTGACAGAAAGTTACTTGCTTACAAGAAAAATGCGTATCCTGGACTTCCTTCCTCTCTTCCCTTGATCAAGGACATGGATATGGCAATGACATGCTGGTCTGCAGAAGAGGGCAACTTCCTGGGTGATGGAGGAACCACCACATGGGTGGAACCTGGGTACCAGAAAGACTGATGGAGTAGAACTACCCTGGCTATCCTGTGAGAAAAAGAAAGTTCTTATTTCACTAGTCGTATGTGCTTGTCTTTTGTTACCAAGAACTTTGCGTTAGTGCTCCCATCTGAGAATGGAGAAGTGGAGCCCTGAGACGTGCTTTCCAAGGTCAATATTAGAGGACTACCACATGAAGCCTTTTTTCTTAGCTAAACCTTCTTTATTCTGACTCATTTCTACTTTTTTATTCCTTTAGTTATAAATTCTTTGGGACATCTGGATCCCAGTACTCTTCTTTTCATTCTGATTTAGCTTCTTGCTGACACATGTTTCCAAGAGCATTCATTTTATACTGTGTGTATAGAAGGTACAATCTTTATCAAAAAGGAATATACTGGGTCCATGTGTAATGATATAGATAAGATGTTATAATCTTGGTAGTTGGTCTAGTGATTCCTTTACAGTAGGAGCTGGGCCTTGCTGAGAAAATGTTTTGATAAGAGTTCCACTGGGGAGAAATGAGCCTCTGGGTTCCAGGTGTGAAATTAGCACCCAGGTGCCATTCAGAAGGATGCTATGCTGTGCAGTAAAGGAGTAAGGAGAAGAAGAGGGTTCTGGGTTACTCAGAGAAAACAGGGAAGGATGAATTAAGGACTCTGATTTATAGAATATAGCCAGGGATTCTTAAGAGAAGAGTCATGTATCAATTGATACCTTTCCAAATGAAATGCATTATACAGTAGGATATGAATCCTTCCTGTGAGGCCTACTTTTTCTGTTAAAAATATCCTGCAATATTCTTGGTCTGTTTGGTTTTCTGGTAGAAGCTTATAAGGATGGTGAGGTGGTGAAGTTTGTAAACTAGGAAGCACCATCTCGCTGTCTGTTGTCACTAACAAAATAAAGATGAGTGGTGCCATGTGACCACAGTGCTGGGCTCCTTGTGCCATCCCTAATTAAGCCATCCTTCTATTAGTCCCTCAAGCTTGCAGAATAAATCCAATAGAATATCCTTTGTTGGAGATCTCGGTGCATACATCTGCCCATTCAGATTTGCGATAATGTCAGAAGTGGTGGTGGCGTTTGGTGGCGTTCTCTTCTTACCCACCTCATTTCCTCCTCCTGCTCCTACAAGCCTGTAATCTTAGCTTTCTGGTTTTGGCCATCCTTCAGAGAGCTTTTCTCTATTCATGAGAAACATTCACTTGATGTTTGATTGAACTTTTTACTTTCCCCTGGGGTTCCTTGGTCATCTTTAACTCAGACATCCTCAAATTAAGTGTTTATGGAGATCCGAGATATAACAGATATGAGTGAAGTGGCTGGGTGTCAGACTATAAGGAATGGTGAAGACCGTGGCAGTCTTTTGAATTTATGTCCTGGCTAAAGTTGGTACTAAACTCTAGCTGATGGCTACCAGGCAGGAAATTGGGCTATTGTAGCAGCGACTCTGATTTTCAATAGAATATGAAAATCAGGAACCTTATGTGATATTTACTAATTCTACTGCATTGCATAATTTTTAAAAAAGTACTTCTGGGGCCAGAGTCAGTCCATAGTTTGGTTTAACCGTTTCTTCTCTAAACCTACCTAACATGCTGCACATATTTAAGATTCTGCAGGTTGAAGAAGGGAGGGGAGAAGCCCTCTCTAAGTTTAGACTTCTAGCAAGATTATCTAAAAATCAGTCAGCCCTTTCATAGTGGGAAGAAAATATCCTGCTGACAAGTCTTCTGCAGTCTGTTGTGCTGATTGTCATCTAGGATTCACTAAGTCCCCAGATTCAGAAATCAGTAGGGACATAAGAGAACAATATTAACAAAACCCTCCATCCCTCCACACCTGGTAAATCTCTTTCCACGATGCCAGGATTTTATACAGTTAACGGAGTTATTGACTTTCCCATCTCTTCTCTTACAGACTTTGTTTTCATTCCCTCTTGCCATTGCAACTAGGGGAAATGTGTGTGTGTATGTGTGTGTGTGTCTATCTATACACATATTGTCACATAGAATCTGTTGTGGGGGGGGCATTAATCTTAAAAAAATTCAAGCGTAACCACTCAGCATCTATCCAGATTTCCATGCATACTTTGAGATCTTAAGGATGTTTTCATGAATTTCAAAGGATGTGGCCTTCCCTCCTTTTTTCTTTCCTTCTTCTTCTCCAGGGCAAGGAACACTACCAGCCATGAGGCTAAAGAGAAAAGGTGTGTTAAAAATATTTAGTGAAAAGCAAGATGAATTTACAATTAAGGAATTCCAGACACAGGAGTGAAATAAGACTGATATGTGTGTGAATGAATCCATATATAGTCAAGTAAGAAATATACCAAACCTACTTTCTTGCTTTGTCAGGTTTTAATAAGTGGTTTATATGATTTAGATCAAGTTATTTTTTTAATTTCTCAAGTACCAGGTCTGAGCCATTATAAACTCCTATTCTACTAAAAGCTTGTAACAGAGTGGTTTTCATTTTTGTAATCAAGTTAGAGAAATAATTACTTAGTTTCAGGTGTGCGCAGATATGCTAAAGCCAATCTGTATTTTTTTTTCTTTGTTTTTTTTTTTTAACAGCTTTAGAATCCACCTTTATTGACTGTGTCATTTCTGTGTCTTTGTTACTTTAATGTGTGATTTAAATAAATGTTTTTAAGTATGTTAAAACCATTTCACATGTATCATTGCTGGCAGATTTAGTTTATTAGGTTTAGCTCTGGTCAGGGCAGCAGAACGGACTTGTGTTTTTAAATTATTCAAGTAAATAGCTAATGTACCAGACACAGATTGTGCTGGACCAAAGTATTATTTGGCCTATTCTCTCCACTTCAATGCATATGGACACATGATTGCTTTGTCTTAGATGACTTTTTACATGCATTGATCTTCAACTAGCGTTCATTGTAGGAGAAAATGCAAGCATCCATGAAATGGGATTTTGTATATTAATTGCAGGCTTTTTCTTAGGTGTGGGGCTTCAAAGTAAATGTTCATTTGCTACCCAGGGAGAGAGTGATAAGTACTTTGGATATTGCAGAAGAGTTTTCTCCCTCAGTATGTTTTGTGCTCAAAAGTAGATTCAGTTTATCATAAAATCCTCCAGATAGGTACATGCCCATTAGGTGTCCCATTTTTATGATGACTCGGTGGCCACACTCCTCAGTTATTTCCACTGATGACAAGGAATTCATGGGAAGGAAGCTCTTTATTATTTAGGCTGGATTGGATTTTGGATGAGAATTAGGGAATTTGAAAAAAAATAAATCTTTCGTGTTCTGGAAGAAGAGGAACTTACCTGAGATGGAAGGAGAACTATGCTAAGATAAATCTGAGTGTTTTGTCGTAAACCTTGTGACCATAGGGCCATGAAAAAATGGCCTTTACTAGTGCGTAACTGAGGGAGTGCGTTACTGAGGGAAGCTTTGGAAGATTCCTTTGTAGGATAACTACAAAGAGATCATCCAGCTAGATTAGAGACAAGGAGTTCATTAGGAGGAATCTGTAGACATCCCACATCCCTGAATATAGCTATTTTATTTTCAAAGATAAAACTGTTGACAGTTTTTCAGATAGACTGCTTTGTACAGGTATGACAGAAAAATATCATCATGGTGCTATTCACTCTTCCTTTTAAAGTTCCCCAAAGATAGCCTGTACAAAGTGCACCAAATAAGAGTATCCCTGCTTTTTCCCCTATGGTTAGTTTCTAATATTGAGAATTTTAGCTCATGTGAATGAGTGGTTGTAGCTTCAAATCCTCGTCATTCCTTTCAGAAATATGCTAAGGGAGTTGTATTCAAACCAAACAAAATGTAGATAAATGAATAAACCAGTCATCTAAGTGTTTCCAACACGAATAAGCCCTATATCATAAAAGTCTACATATTTAATTTTCCTCACATATAAATCTAATGTTTCATCAGTGTACCAGTTTCATGCATGCATTCATTTGCAAGTGTGGTTTCTTCTGCCTAGAATGCCATTCACCATAATATAGAATTCACTTTTGGAATCCTGCTCAGACATAGCAATTCTGGGAAGCCTTCCTGTATCCCACACCCCTCACCACTGACATCATACCTAGGCTCCGCTTACTGAGCTTACTGTATTTAGTTGTTCCCTGAACATGCTTTGTTTTTGTTTTTTAAATTTTTATTTATTTATTCATAGAGACACAGGCAGAGGGAGAAGCAGGCCCCACGCAGGGAGCCCGACGTGGGACTCCATCCCGGGCCTCCAGGATCACACCCCAAGCTGCAGGCGGCGCTAAACCGCTGCACCACAGGGGCGGCCCCCTAAACATGCTTTGAAAGAATGAGTACTGAATAGACTTATAGTCTTTCTCTCATATTAGACTACATGCTCCAAGAAAACAAAATTTATTTTGTTCACATTCACATATCCAGAGCTAGCACCATGCCCAACATATAGTAGATGCACAATAGCCAAATGCTGAATGAATAAATGAATATTTTTTAAGGAGATGAAATCTTTATTCAAAATTTCTCTGTAAAAAAAAAAAAAGATTTCTCTGTATCCACTGCAAGACCATTGATGTTCATATATTTGATTTGAGAATTTACTCATTTTATATTTTGAAGGTACACTGAGTTGTTCAGATACAGTCTACTTTGATCAAGAAAATAAAATTGGTGGGACGTCTGGGTCGCTCAGTGGTTGAATATCTGCCTTTGGCTCAGAACATGATCCCAGAATCTGGGGTCGAGTCCCACATCAGGCTCCCTGTGAGGAGCCTGCTTCTCCCTCTGCCTATGTCTCTCTCTCTCTCTCTCTCTCTCTCTCTCTCACTGTCATGAATAAATAAATCTTAAAATAAAAAAAAAAGAAAAAATTGACAAGTCACCACTGAATTTGACATTGCTTTGTCCCACTTGTGCACATCTTGCACACTATTCCATACATTATTTTCTTTCCATTCCAGGCCCTCAGAATTCTCTGGTAGGGAGCATCAGGTTGTTCTTCTGACTGTATTCTATGATGAGATAGCTTTGGCACATACCCTTACTCTTCCTTACTATTACCTCTGCAGAGAAGCAGAAACCTTCAAATTCATTTTTCACAGATAAATGAGGCTGTCTCACCTACCCTGATGTCGTACAGATGAGTTTGAAAAAAGCAGAAGAAAACACAGTTGAGGGCAGCCCCAGTGGCTTAGTAGTTTAGCCCCACCTTCAGCCCAGGGTGTGATCCTGGAAACCCCGGGATCAAGTCCCACGTCAGGCTCCGTGCATGGAACCTGCTTCTCACCCTGCCTGTATCTCTGCCTCTCTCTCTTTCTCTCTCTCTCTTGTGAATAAATAAATAAAATCTTTAAAAAAATAAAATAAAGAAACCACAGTTGAAGAGAACCTGGGGACTCTTCTAAATGATAGATGAGAATTTAGAAAATTGCCAACGTAGGCTGTAAACTGCATTTGCTGGATGAGTTGAGGAATTAAATGGCCATCTTCCATCCCATGTTGCTGAGATTTCTCTATAATTGGAGCTGCCATCTTGACTTTTCTTCTCACATCTTGTTGAGTTATTCACTCCTCAGCTTCTTTTATTTGAAATATTCAGATCTAACTTTTTTCATGGGATGGATTCCTTGTTTTCTTCCTAGCATTTTCTCATGCCACTGAACTGCATCATGTGTTAATAAGCTTTTTACTGTGCTAAATTGCTTTGTTTCTGTAGCTGATTTGAAGGCAAAAAGGCCCTAGAGGGTGAAGGGGGAAAAAAGAAACATTCTAAAGTAATTAGAATGATTACAGCAGCTGAACACATTGCTTTCCTAAAACTGCAATATTTTCTCAGGAGAGGTTTTCTCCTTTTTTCTTTTCTTTTCTTTTCTTTTCTTTTCTTTTCTTTTCTTTTCTTTTCTTTTCTTCTCTCTTCTCTTCTCTTCTCTTCTTCTCTTCTCTTTCTTCTTTCTTTCTCTTTCTTCTTTCTTTCTTTCTTTCTTTTTCTTTCTTTCTTTTTCTTCTTTCTTTTTTTCTTTCTTTTTTCTTTCTTCTTTACAATAGCCCATCAGGTTCCAGAATCAGTGTTTGCAAAGTAAATGGTGACTGGTAGTTTTTCATTGGAGAGTTGAATGAAAGTTGTATGTTAGAAATTTTCAAAGGCATTATCATGAAAGATCGTAGGGTTATCTTACGTATTTGGTACCTGTTATGGTACCTGTTATCTCCTATATTTGGTACCAGTTATGTCATCTGCCTTTAAGACCATTTGCAGCTGAGGCTTCACAGCAATCATGATGGGCTTGAATTGGCCTAAAAACCAATATTATGATAAGTATGTAAAAATCTATTCATTAAAAATGGCAAGTTGTAGACATCTCTTTGATCAGAAAAACCATAATAGTAAACGTGGCAGCTATGAATTGACTGTTATGAAACAATGATTTCCCTTGATTGAATATTTAGTCCTTCTACATTGGAAAAATAGCACCCCCCCCTTTTTTTTTCCAGAGAAAAACTGGAAGAAGCCAATAAAATGGGAGAGGACTTAAGATGGAAAGTTTATGTGTTTCACACTCTTCTCCCATGCTCCTCCATGCTGATCAAGTGGCACATGGTGGTTCATTTTTTTATATTCAAATCTTTCAAAATGTTGAGGGTCCTCAACATTTCCTTGTAATAGTTATACAAATTTTATGCACTTTTCAACACCCTTGCAGATGTGAAAAGCTGGTAAGGAGACCAAGGGAAGGTATCAGTGCTGGAGAGAAGAAGGGTGGGAAAGAAGGTCAGCTAGTCCATGCTTGCAATCCTTTCTGTGTTGTCTCTATTGAACATCTGTTGGAAATAGCAGCATTAGCTGCATTACTTTTGAATATACTAATACCTTGTAATAAAGTGTCCATCAGAAATATATTTTCCAAGTAACTTTAAAATAAAATTCCACCTTGAATATGAATCTTTCAATGTATAGTACCTACTTTGCTATCATCTTAAGATAAAATCTGTTGAACATAATAGAACTTTTTCTGATGACTCAGGATAAGTTTTAGGAACATCCAATAATTCTTTAGGCATTACTAATATTTTTAGCACTATTTATTTAGTGTAGAGACTAAATGCTACTAAGTTAATGGGCTTTTATGGTAATTGTGGCCAATTTTTAGGATTATATTTGTTTTCCTGCTTCTGCTTTTTAATGATGGTCACTTGACTACTCTTTAAAGTTTCAGGATGGGTAAATAGATAATCAGGTGTGTAAAATGAGATGACATGAGATTTAATATAATTATAAGATGAGCCTTCCATGGAACACATGTACATATTTTGTGGTGTCCTGGCTTTTTAGAGGCTCATTTCCTTTTGGACTCATTTCTGAAGTATGACAGTCGGATAAGTGAGGCATTATCATTTTTGTTATCGCTGACGGGGATGATGTCTGCAGATGGGAATAAACAATCAGCAAACTCACAAATCATGATCCCCTTCACATTTCTTTGTAAAATAATACTGTTTGAGCTTAAAATTATTTGCCTTTATTATAGCTGTCACTAAAGGGAAATGTTGATTGAGGGTATCAACAACTTTCAATAAAATATAAGGCAAAATATGAGGCACAGAAATTCAGAAAAGTATTTCCATTGTACTGAGGACTTCAGTGAAGAGAATATAGTACATAAAATCCACAAACTTTGATAATAAAAATATAATCAGGAGCAAATATTTTTGGAATATTTAGGATATTGTTAGGATTTGTTTTTTGTTTCCCTCACATCCACTTCTATTTTTTTGGGGGGGGTGTAGCTCCCTTTTCTTGTTTGGAATATTGCTCCACATTCACTGACAATGGTAGGAATGGACCAAATAGCATCATGCTCTGTCCATCTTAAATATCTATATTTCCTCTAAACATCTGCTTCATGCCACTCCAACAATATAGAGTGATTTTCTCTGATTCCCATTCCACAATGGAAAATATGGCCACCATATGTTGCCAACTTCATGTATTACTTATCCAGTGGCTCAGAAGAGACAGAATCAACTCTTGGCCCTAGTCCCAAATTTACAAGAGTATATATGTCTGCCTCTGAAACAATCACCTGTATTATGAATGGTGCTCAGTGTTGCACAGAAGTGTTGCTAACATTCAAATCATGTAAGGGTATTTTATTTTTAAAAGGCTAAAGTTACTTTTCAAAAGTGTCACATGTCATCTGTTCTTCATTAAAAATATTGGTGGTCAACAGTGAGACTGTACTTCCTAGTAATCATTGTTTGGGATTTTAAAGATTGTTCTTATAATATTTTCACATTATGTAGCTGCTACTGAGAGATTGTATCTTTAGAAATGTGTATAAACAGAAGGTGAGAAATTGAATACGCCTACTGGATTGGCAGAAAGACACAGTTAAGAGCAAGGTTTATTATTCTCTTCTCTGAATGTTTTGTCTTTTATAGACCTGAATACCTGTTGACTTTCTTTCTCAGTTGATTGTAAAAGACCATATGTAATGAATTGAGTGTGTGTCTAGGGTTGGTACTTCACATACTCTGAAAGGCAGTTCTACCGCTGAAGCATCCCAGCTGCACTGGTCACCAATCCCAGAAAACCCCAAATACCTGCGTGAAGTTAGTGGCAAGAGGTGTTTCTTGGGCATGTATTTCCAGAAATTTCTAGGCATTGTAAAAAGACTGGCAGTTGATTACTTGAAATTGGTACATTTCTCAGTGTTCTTAGATCATTATTGACCATTCTGTGGTAATGCATGGTACTATGGTTACATTTATTCTCTTTCATTTATACATCTTACTTTGAACTCTGTGTTTGCTCATATGATTGTGTAGTTCAATTGTAAGTAGTCAATACACATTTACTAAATGAATGAATAAGTCTGTTCGCAAAAGACAAGAGAACATATCGTCATTTTAAAATATCTCCTAA
The DNA here is from genome assembly GCF_018345385.1 of Vulpes lagopus. Classification (NCBI taxonomy): domain Eukaryota; kingdom Metazoa; phylum Chordata; class Mammalia; order Carnivora; family Canidae; genus Vulpes; species Vulpes lagopus. The sequence goes on from NC_054831.1 coordinate 88,503,182, forward strand.
ATTTATTAGTTTAATGAGGGAAGACACATTCTAAATGCTTTTGAAACTTTAGTGGGGTGGCAGGGGGGGGGGGACCCTGCCATTCCTCATAAAATTAGAACTAATCACATGAGCTCATATTGCATCCAAATGAAGTAATGCATGAGAGTACTTGGTAAACTGTAAATGGGTGTTATTGTTATTGCAAGACAACCCCAGGCTAACCAGATTAAGTAGTTTACATCTGGAAAGCCCTTTACTAACTGCAAAGCTCTTTTCATTTATAGTATTCCTTTCAGTTTTTTTCAGCAACCTCATGAGGGAGCTATTTTGCTATCTCCATTCAACAGATGAAGAAACAGGTTCATTGAGAGAAGATAATTAATTGGTTTGAGATCACGTACTGAGTAGTGAAGTCAAGGTTCAATCTCTGCTTCTAAATCTAAGTCCGAACTCCTTCCTCTACACTAAAACAAATACCCCAGGGTAATAACCTTCTGTTTCAGTGAGTAAGGATGCTCCTTACTCATTCAACGTATAAAGAATTGGTTACTCCTTTGCTTTGTTGAAAAGGAAATCAAGGAACCCACAGGTTTGTTGTTGTGCATGAGCCCCAGCTAGGCACAGAGTCTCTCAGCAGAGAGAAGGGATTAAGGAGCTCAGGAGTGTAAGAATGTCTGTCATTCACATAAATGACTTTAAAAGTGTCGCTCTCAGAGTTGATCTTTGGTCCTTGAAACATGACCCACCAAGAGCTTTGCCATGGGTGGACTGAATGGCAAAGGACACATATTTTAGCAACAACCCTATATATTAGGAATTTATTAGTGACCTCTCCCACTTAATTAACCAGTCAGCAATTCTGATGTCAGAGATTTAGTGACATGCCTAAGGACACAGTGCTAGAAAGCTACCATTTCTACACACTCCATTACTTTTTCTTAGCTTTTTAAGTTTAAATATTATAAAAACACATCATTTATGATTAATAAGAAAAAAAGCTAAATTTTAAGAATGCACTTTTAAAATAAATTAATTTCTTTTGTACTATTGCTTTCCTTTCCTTACCAGTTTTCACCTTTTACTTTATTCATTCTCTCTGGATATTGTCTTGGATTTAATACATGCTCTAGAGATTTTTAACCTCAACTTTAGGCCTGAGAGTTGAACCCCTATTTACATTTTCAGCCTTCATGATTTAGAGCAGAATGAAATAATTTCTAGACTTTTTTTTCTACTTTTTTTTTTTTTTTTTGGCCTTTTACTCTGTCTCTTCTTCCTAGCCATGCTGTGAGGCAGTAACCTAGGGAAAAATATTCTTTCAACAAATAATTGTGGAACATCTACCATATTTGGGGTGCATTTGCCATGACAGAGACAACCCCATTGATGAACTAAATAAAAACCTCATTCTTATGTAATCTTCATTCTGTAAATAAAATAGATTTTAAAAGTGTGTGTGTGTGTGTGTGTGTGTGTGTGTGTGTGTATGTGTGTGTGAGTAAATGAGGGATAGAAATGCCATGGAGAAAAATAGAGCAAGTTAAAAAAAATGATGAGGAATAATGGACGTGGTTGAGTATTCTATACACAGTAGTTGTGGAGGACCTCACAGAGGGTAGCTTCCTTCCCTCCTTCCCAATAGGCACATTCCCTCTGGGGTTGCCTACTGCAACAGACTAAGTAGATTGCAGGATAGATGGACATTTCTGCTCTGGGAGCAAGTAATTGAAAATAAATGATTGCCAAAGGCAGACATCATCAGGTTAGGGACAGCCAGGAAAATTATAAGAAGTATATATAGGGTGTGAAGTATGGGCATGCTGATAAAAATTCTCTTGGTTGTATCAAGCTGCCCTTTCTGTTGGTTATGAAGGTTTTAGTTTCAGAAGTGATTTGATCCTTTCCTTGCTTGTGAGAAAGAATAGTTTCTCTTTCTTCCAAAGGTCTTGGTTATTGCTGGAGCAATGACCTAATTAAAATTGGATTCTAGCTTGTAGACTATCTCTGAATGTGCACTATCTTCTACAGAGCCTCTAGAGGATATCATTACCTAATCTCATATTTAAAAAACTCTTTTGTCCAGACTAATGAGTCTTATCATTTATCTCTGAAGCAAGTAGCTATACACATTTAATATTTTATGCAGCTCTTTTATATGAATGTGAATAGAATTACAGCCAAGCTATTTAGCACCTTTTCTCTATGTGAGAAGTTATCGTGGCTATCTGCCCAGTCAGGTGGATTTTTTTCTTTCTGGTTTAGGCCTACCTTATAGTGATTTTATATCTCTTTTTTGAGAATATGGAGAATCATGCCTTGGGGGTACCCTGTGGCAGGCAATAGAAATGGTGATATATTCGAAGGAAAGGGGGAAAGATTGGATTTGGAACCCATGGAGAAAGAGAGAGAAGGAAGGAGGATCTAGTTCTAGTTGGTGTTGAAAGAGCCTGTGCTTGGGAATTGCGAGTGGAGCTCAATTTTGTAATAGCTGAAAATTCCGTCATTACATAGTTAAAAAAAAATTCATGAGAAGAACTCAAAGTGGCTACAACAGTATTCTTAAACCAGGATCAAGTTGATTCATCACATCTGGGACAGAATTGTGACATTTCTCATCCTCCTATCCCTTTTTTCACTTCTTTTGTGTTTCTTCTTTTTATTCCAAGGTGGTTGGTGCCTTTGGGAGCCTCCTCCCACCCCACTCCCACTCTGCTCCCAACAATTACTGCTTACTCACTTCTTTCCTCTATCTTCTCCAATGGATTCCACCCAGAAGTGCACTTCTAACTGTGCACTTCTACTGTAATCCTTGCTCCCATTAAAATATATGCCTCTCCTCCTGACCATTCCAGCCAACCTGGTATATTGCATTATGCACAGCCTCTGGCATTCAGTAGGTGCTCAAAATATATTTCTTGAATAAATGTGGTCATAGCTTAATATATAACCCCTAAAAATACCACAGGTATTTCATAAAGACTTCTTAGAAATATACCTTGGCATGATCTAAAGGTAGAACTTATAAGGTCCTTAGAGATATCAGGAAGAGACCTATTTATAAAGCTGAACCGTTGATGAAGTTCTTCTTTTGCCCAACCAATTCCTTTGGGCAGAGATTCTGAAATGCTTAGTGAGACTGAAGGTCATTCTCTGCATATCTATACAGAATCTGGCCCAGGTGTTATATTAATAATTTTTCTTTCATTAACACTGTCCCACATGACTACTTCTAAGGTTGACCTTCTTGAATCGAGAGACAGGATGGCATGTGGAAAGTGAAGCAGATGTACAGTGAGAATTCTCTTAATTCACCTTCTGGCTCTACCTCTTACCAGCAGTATGATACTGGGCGAGTCTCTTCATTTCTCTCAGTTTCTATTATCTTGCTGTAAAATGGTAACTTCATTAACTGATGTACCTACTGTGAATTCAAAGGATCGTTTATCACACTGAATGTGAATCTTCTGTACAAATTCTGAAGTGTAGACAAAGATATAAAGGCCATTTAATTCTAACGTTTGGATTTTCACTTTAAATTCCAAATTAGTGGCCTTGTGCTATACATGTTTTAACTTATTTGTTGATTTATTAGATATTAGCAGAAGTATCTCTAATTCACTTTTTCGTGTGATAGTTGAGGGTTTACTGTATAGCAAATAGTATGCTAAGTGCTATATCTAGGGGTAAGAAAAAAACATTATACTTTCTCTTGGGGGAATTTACAGAGGGGAAAAGATATTAAACATGTAAATAACTATATAATTATAAATTTATCATTAAAATCATGTTAATTGCTGTGAAGGAAAAAGTAAGGTTGTAAGGGAGATACAACAGAGAGTGAAAGCCCGATGTTGAAGGAATGAGTAGGAATAAGCTAGGTCACAAGGAAATAGCAGAGAGAATAGCACATGGACAAAGGTTCATAAATTCAGGAAACTTAAAGTAGACCAATGCAACTATGAGCAAGGTGGGAAGTGCTTTCATCGGATCAATAATGAGTAGAAGGAGAAAGTCATAGATGTAACCAGGGGTTGGATCATGCAAAGCCTGCTAAACTCATGTTTAGGATATTCAATCTCATTGTAAGTTCAATGAAAAGTGACTGAAGAGTATTGAAACATGAGACTAATAGGACCAGAAGATTTATCTTAAAAACAGACAGACAGGGGCACCTGGGGAGCTCAGTGGTTGAGCGTCTGCCTTTGGCTTAGGGAGTGGTCCCGGGGCCCTGGGACTGAGTCCTGCGTTGGGCTCTTTGCTTGGAGCCTGCTTCTCCTCCCTCTACCTGTGTCTCTGCCTCTCCCTCCCTGTGTCTCTCATGAATAAGTAAAATATTTTAAAAACAAACAACAAACCAGACAAACAGACAAAAAATTTCACTCTCTCTCCATGCTGTGAATAGGTTAGAGGTGGACCTGCAGTGGAAACACTTAGACTGGTTAAGTTTTATTGCCGGTGTTCCCAAGAAATGGGAGTGATTGGGGTTGTCATCGGTGCTGTACACTACATATTTCTACCTCTTCTTTTTCTGGGGACACAGTAGGATTTCATTCTTCAATTCTTCTTCAGGTATGAGCTCTTAAATCTTACTTTGATCAATGAACCTGAGAACTTGTGTCATTTCTGGACAGAAAGTTTAAGAACTAGTATTTGAGTTTCTGTTTCCTTTCTTGCTTCTTTGATGTGCCTGGAAATACATATCCACACAGAGTTTCCATCACTGTGAGGATGGAATGACGATGATTAACAGTCTCCCTGCTGACAAACACTGGATGTAGTATAACCAAAGAGTACACCTTTGTTGTGTACTGAACCACCGAGATTTGGAGGTTGTTTGTTAACTGCAGCAGAAAGTGTCCTAAGTGATATGGTGCTTACACATAAACATACTGATGATTTTCCATTTTTACAAATATGTTGATATCCCAATGAATGACCCTTTTGAATTCTATTGGTAGAACTATAGCTCATCTTTTTTGCACTTGTTTTTACATCCTGATTCAGAGCACTGTTCTTCAAACATTAGTGAAATCTGTCAATATCCTGATCTTTTAATGAATGCCATTAAGCACTTCTGTAATTGTTTTAGTTATCTCCTTTTATTTATTATCATGTATAGATCCTTCAGAACAGAGCTATAGTTGAACAGCCAAACATACGGCGAATCTGAATTCTTATTTCTTTAATTTGTGTTTTGAAGTGGTGGATTTATATGTTGCTGTAGAATATGAAGACTCTGTAAGATACCTTTATATTCGTGTCTCATTCCTGCTCAGTCTAGGCAACAAGCATAAGAAACGTCTGCCGATAGTCTCCTGTGTCCATTCAGTGTGTTAGTGTGTATGTGTACATACATATATACATATATACACATATACGTACACATATATTTATGTATGCATATGGGTGTATATAAATGTATATAAAATATATATTTGGATATATTTAGATATGTGTATATGAAAGCCAAGTTGGTTCTCCCTTGCCACCTGCATGCCTATTTCTTACCCACTCACCCACCCCTGCTATAGGAGAGAGTAGGCTGTGTATTTAAAGCATTGGCCCATTCCCTAGCAACCTGCATTCTGGTGTTTAAATGGCTTGTAGGCTGCAGCAAGGACAGGAAGAGTTAATTGCTGGCTTTATTTTGTTGCGAGAGGCAGCTTTCATTTCACATTGATTTTCTGCATTCTCTGTGCCAATTTGTGACAGCTTGTTTCGCAGCCCCACATTTGTTTAAAGCTCTCTAACAGACTGATTCTATTTTTTTTTCCCATGATTTTTTTTTTTTTTTAACTTAGGAGAACATGGCTTTGCACGTGGTTGGGAACCCAGATAAGCCTCTCTCTCTGGAGACCTTGATTGGCAGCTCCCCCTGTCGTGCAGATGTGAAATGAGGAAAACTAATTTTCCCATCGACTTTCTAGTTTCTATTACTATCTGTCATTTCACATTGGTGCTCGTTACAGCCATCTTCTTGCCAGATGGAAATCGGCCTACTCACTGGTGTCTATTTTCTGCCACTCACGGATCATGACAATGTCAGACAATATGTCAGTAAACTCCTTTCAATATCCTTTCTTGCACTGGATGGATTGCTGACATTGTGTAAAGTGCTTGATATTGGCAGGCAACTACCTTCATATTGTATGTGAAGAAAGGAAAGGCAAGGCCAGAAAATCCAGGTTTCTTGAGAAAGTTGCCCATGATACCGGAAGAGATAGATGGTGTTGGCAAAACAAATGAGTAATTCTGAAGCCATAGCTGTTCTCTGAAAACTGAACCAGAGTGACTAATGGTCCCTGTGAACAACTGAAGTGTTACGGTGTGCCCAGCTGAAGTTGGAAGGTCCTATAGCTGAGATGACAAGTCACAGCTAGAAACCAGGCTTGGGTTAAACCACTGTTTCTCAGAGGCAGTCCTGGGCCAGAAGCATCAGTATTATCTGGGAACCTGTTAGAAATGCACATTCTGAGGTCTCACCCCAGTCCTACTGTATCAGAATCTTTGGGAGTGGGACTCAGCAATCTAGGTCTTAAAAAACCCTTCAGGTGATGCTTGTGCTTGCTAATCCGCGAGAAGCACTGACTTCACCCAAAGTGGGGAAGGCATGTATAGCCATGGGGAGGGGATGTTTATGTATCTGTTATATTGAACCCAATAATTGAAGAAATGTAATCAAAATGCCAGTTTATTTTTGTTTTCTAAGCTTCCTTTAAAATTTATCGACTGAAGGAAGTTCTTCTCTGCCTTGAGCAGAAAGCTCATGGGGAGACCCTCTCAAGGCATTGTGAGGTAGTAAAAATCTTATGGATACTTTACTTTAAGGGCAAATAGTTCTCAATGCAATTGCTAGGTCCTCTCTCTACCCCAGCATGGATGGCTGTAGGCTCTAGTAGAATTCTTTGTTCCTCACTCATACCCTCCTACTTATATCCTTCCTTCTGGCAGTTTCCTCCACGGTAATTTCCCTGTTAGAGTTCTAGTGCTCTCCCAGGTAGTCCTTTGGGACACCATTCAGGCAGTTCCAGGCTGGCTTTGTCTTCCCTATATGGTCCTAATCTGGACCATGGGAAACCCTCAAACATCTTTGCTTAAGAGCTGCAGTCAAGTAAGCTGACTACACTACCACAGCCACTCTCCTGGCTCTGCTTCCCAAGATACCTATCACCCTCTAGGTCAGGCACTGGTAAACTGTGGCCCATGGGCCAACTCTGGCCTGCTGCCTGTTTTTTAAATAAATATTTGTTCAAACACAGCCACAGCCATTCATTTGCACTACAATATTGGAAGACACTACAACATGAATTGCAAAACTTAGAATTTTTTTAGTCAGACTCTGCAGAGAAAGTCTGCCCACCCTGTTCTAGAGCTTGGGGGTGCGAGAGGGGGAGGACAGGGAGAGGGAGCAGGAGAAGGAAATGGGAAGTCATACTTCAATCCACGTTGCCTCTCAAACTCCAGGGATCTATCATATTTTCCAGGTAGGCTTCTTGAAGGACTCTACTCCTCCCATACCTTTAAGGAAACAAGATAGCAACTGGCTCTATCCAGTAAATTACTGTAAAAATCTTCTCTTTATTTTTTAGCTCTCAATATCTTTATTCCTTTGATATAAGTGAGGAGCCCTAGAGTCATAAAGCCCACCTGGGCCACCTATTATGAAAACACATTGTTTTTGGTACTTAATCTTGGGGTCTGATAGCTATCACCTGAGGCCCTTGGCCAAAACTGATAAACTAATAATTTATATCCCAGTGACATTTATGTTTAGATAGTTAAAGAAAACTCAGATTAGGAAGAAAAATCAGATTGGGATCTTGATTTGGGAAAGACGTGGGAAGTTATTTGTGGTCTTAAACCTTAGCTGGTATTTTCTTCTGTAGTTGGTAATGGAGGATTCAGAGACTCAATTTAAAGAGATAAGTACAGAAGCTTTCTGAGATTGTTTACAGATGACTTGCCTAAATAATACATTTGGTCACTTCTGAAATCCACATCCGGCCTTCTGCTCAAACCTAATATTGAAAATTTAAAAAATCCAAGCATCACTTTGTGTCTTTCAAACAGGCTCAAGATAGGTTTCGGTCTGATCAGTGATTCTGTTTGAAAGAAAAATTAGCCTGCTTTCCAATCTCTGAGATGTAAACTGACTTGTAACATCTTCCAGTCAAGTACAGTACTTTGTTTATTATTTATTTGCTGAGTTTTTTTTCTAGCATTATTGGGTTCACTTTATAAAAATACTTGTATTAGTTCGGAAATGATGGAGACATAGGCAAATGGTCCGTTAAAAAAAAAAAAAAATTCCCCATGCCAATAAGGAGAACATGTCTCAGATTCTTTTTGAGATGATCCAAAAAAAATGAAATGAACATGTTGTATAGTACATGTCATATGAGGCCTTAAATCCCAGCCTTCACATTGGCAACTAGTACATCAGCATGCAGGTAGGCTGGTTTGATGAACAGGTAATCAAAATAGCTGAACTGTGAAACCATGGATTTGATTATTTTTCATTCTTCATACCCAAATTCAGTGGACTATCTTATTAACTTACTAACTTTGTGCATTGTTAGCAATGGAACTCCTATAGCAAAACCTCCTATCAGGTGTATTTTGTTCACTTTTTATTTTCTAATAGCGAGTAGGTATTTTGCCAATTTATAGTTTTAAAAAATATATAGTAATATGCTTACTACTATTTTTCATATATATAGTGGAATGGTGATAACATATTAGGTAGTAAAGAGGAGAGCTGCTTACATCTGTTATTAGTATACACACTTTAACATTTTTATTAAATTCTGCTTTTTCTCAATCTTCTTTTGTTTATGTCCAGTCTGATTTATTTCAGTATGGCATGATTATGAGCTCATGCTAATTTACATAGCCAGAGTACAGGCTGGTTGTTAACAGAAAGTGGGAATTTGCTTTACTTCATGGCTAATTCCTCATTAAGTCCTTTCAGCATGAGCTCTAAAAATATTAGTTATCGTATATCCCCAAGTTGTTTTTAAAATTTACTCACAAATTCTGAAGCTTGACTAGATGTGAAAATGTATCCTTCCATAAAAAGTTTGGAGTAGTTAATACAAATAAGCTCCTTGTATAAACATTTTTGAGAATATTACACACACATAGTCATGTACACACATTTATGTAAATTCACCCTGGAGAGAGACTCATATTGATTTACCTGCTTTAACTATTTGTACTATTTTATCAGAATTTTTTATTTCTTCAAGATTTAGGAAATGTCTTCATTACCAAAAACCATATTTTTGTTGTAGTTCAGCAGTTCTTTGCATTTATATTTATATATCATAACTTTTTAAAATCTTTGCTGTAAGAGTAAAATAGGAGATTCTCAACTGGAGCCTGTGAATTAAAGTCTCTAGTATACACCTCTCCTGTAGGTTACCAGAGAGAAATGACAGCAAGTTTGCAAATACAGAGGAACAGGGGGCTGATTCATATTTTCTTGAAGCAAATGTTGACTGAACTCCTACTATGTGTGAAACAAGATGCCTGGTGCTTGGAGAAATTTGAAGATTAAAGTGATACCGTCACTGTGCATATTGAGCCTTAGGAACATTCATGACCTATATGTACAGTTTTATCAGTTATCTAACATAGAAGATGATTCACATGAAATGATGTTGTGCCCCCAAGTTATATCTAAGTCATTGCTATTTCCTCCATCCTTGAGTTATAAGCAGCTCACCATTAACTGGAAATTTTCTCTCCTGGAATTTTTAGAATCTAATAGTACTGCAAAATCAGAACATTATATATGTAAAGAGAGACAGATATTGAGAGAGAGGCAGGGAGAGCCAGCGACAGTCATTAGGCTTCTCTGGCTTTTATAATTTGCTCTTTCTGATCATTTTTAAATAGAAGCAGCTTTCAGTGAGCAAAGTGGTTATGTTTTACCCTTTTGGGGGCTGCCGTATCAATTACGAGTACATTTGTTGAGGTGCAATCATTTGAATATATAACGAAAATTTATGAACATTTTCCTCATTCTAGAAATCTTATTGAAATGTTGAAGTATATTTCATTAAGAGCCAGTCCAGGCCATGAAATGCACTCATTGTAATCTTCACTAGTCTGATTGATAAATCAGATGAACAAACAGCATTTCATACATAAAAATGAGTTTCTCATGAATATAGCAACAATTATTATGATATTCTTATACTCATCTCATTTTCTCATCCTCTGCCCTGCTTCTAGCACCAAATGCATGCTGCAGTCCTGTATTTTCTAAATCAGCACAGAGGAAAGATCTCAGATCAATTGTACCTGTGATAGCAGAAAAAGAACTAAGGAATTTTGGATGCTAGAATTTCTCCCTTGAGAATCTATAAATTTGAGTTCAAATATTTTATCATTTTGCCTTGCCTATGTTCCCACATCCCCCATTCATAATGCCATAGCCATAAAATAGACACAGCTATGATCCCTGTGTCTCTTCACTCCAATATTTTTACTTTCTAAATATATATATATATTGTTTTCTCTGCCTGATACCCTTCACCCTTGGCCTATAACAAGAGTGTCAGTTCTGTTTCAAACAGATAAAGGTTTTTTGGATAAATCAAGATAGAATTCTTGAGCGTATAGGAGCCTGCTGGATGGGACAAGAGCTTTGCAGTAAAGAAGGAAGAGTAGTAGAAAGGCCTCCCTGAAAGATGTTCACCACATGTGACTTACAGGTGTGATATCCCTACTGGTTTGAAACAAGGAAGGGATCCAGAGCCCGAGAGGGAAGAAAGAGGTGGCTGCCTAAGGCTCTAGCATCTGATCAATTAGAGTTCCAAACATAGTGCTTGTATCAAAACCTCTTGTCCAGAGCACAGCTGCAGGGAACTTCCCACCACATGAACCCTCCTGTAACACATTGGTGTGTTTATCTACTTTTACTATTGGCCACAGAGCTTTAGGGGAAAAGAGATGTGGAATGAATTCGCAGTGGATTTTAACATAGTAGAAAACATTACTTATGGAGGAAAATTTAGAAATCATTCATTTATACCATCTGTATGCCAGGCACTGTATTAGGTGCTAGGATTCAGTGATGGGCAAGACAGATAGTGGTTTCTACCTGTGCAGACCTTATCATCTAAAGAGAGGAGGAAAACAATAAAAAAAAACAAATACCAAGAGAATATTATATATCCGTATATGCTATGGAAAAAGCAAACCAAAATCATGTGATAGTAATTGGATATCATCTTTAAATTGGGCACCTGAGACCTGGTAAAGGAGAAGATAGTGATAAGAAAATTTGAGGGAAGCATTTCCAGGCAGATGGAACAACAAGTGCAAATGCCATGAGCTGTGAGAAAGCTTTATGTGTTTGGGAACAGAGCAAAGGCTAGTGTTATTGGAGCAGAGGGAGTGAAGGGAAGAGTAGTTGGGCAAAGTTTAGAAAGGTAGGCGGAACCACGTAGGCCAAGGTGAAGGTCAAATATGGATCCCTCCTTTTAAGGATAAAGGAGCTAAAACTCAAAGATGCAAAATGCCTTATTCCTTTACCAAGGTGGTTAGTGACAGCCCAAGCTCTGATTGCTGCTCTGATCTCTATATCACACTCACACTCCTACTAAAAGTGGGATTCACTTAAACTTTTATATTATACAATGATTTTCATAATGGGGGTTTGCAATATAAATTGTATTAAATTCTTAACAGAAATATTGATAAGAAATTAAAGAAATGAGCACCCTCACAGAGGAGAGATACCCTAAACTTGCATGGTCATTTAAATTTTCCATGATGTATTATACGTCTTCCTGTATTCAACTGAAACACACACAAAATGCACATATACAAACACAGACACACAAACCAATGTGTGTGAAAAGGAGATAAAATCATTCCAGTCGGGATCCCTGGGTGGCGCAGCGGTTTGGCGCCTGCCTTTGGCCCAGGGCGCGATCCTGGAGACCCGGGATCGAATCCCACGTCAGGCTCCCGGTGCATGGAGCCTGCTTCTCCCTCTGCCTGTGTCTCTGCCTCTCTCTCTCTCTCTGTGACTATCATAAATTAAAAAAAAAAATCATTCCAGTCATACTTTTATAATTTGTTTCCCAGTAAATATGTCCTTGGGGAAGCTGTGGCTATCTTGAGTCCAATAGCATTAACAAGTGGGAGCATATAGAGCTTCTGGGGCACTCTGCAGACAGATGTATGTTTGCAGTATTAGCATCGCTTTGGAGCAACAAAAATGTGTCCAACTTACCTTTACCATCCATTTATCCATCCCTTCATCCGTTGACTCAGTCGTGGATATTTACTTGGAGATTACTTATGTGCAGAACATTTTGCTTAGTTCTGTAATGCTGTATAAGACAAAGTTATTGCTGCCCACATTTTAAATCTTGCCTCGCAGATATGGAAATTAGCTAGGTGAGGTGAAATGAATTACTCAAGTTAACACAGCTTATATATGGTAGAATAGGATCTGGATCCAAGCATAGTTGACTCCTGTTCTCTTCATTTATCTAATATTTGCTGAGCACCTATTTCCTGGGGACTTTGTTAGCCCCTGATAGCAGAAGTGAGTATCAGACATGGTGCCCTTTGTGGAGCTTACACTCTACATTGAACACCTTTCCAATGTCTCAAAGATAGCTCAAAGAAATGGAGAAGAGAGGATGATTTTCTCATATTCGGTTTTTGGAAGAAAAGGTCAGCTTGGTCCATAAGCCAGAATCTGTTGGCACATGCAGTGCCCAAGTCTGTTATTTGTCCTCTGCCAGTTTAGAGACTGGCACCAGTAACTGTTGATTGGCTTCAAAAGAAGCTTTACTGGACTGGTTGATTATCTCACAATAACATTTTTGGCAGAAAGATGTTTACTTGGCCTCTCTGTCATTGCCTCCCCCCCCACCCCAGGTGGCCAGGTAAACAGTGGCTACTTCTCTTCTATAAAGACAAACAACAAGTGTGGCACTTTTGCAGCATTTTTAGACCAAGTTTTATGTTCTGTGCCCAGTGAAGTCATCTATCTGACTATAGATGAGTAGAGTAAGAGTATGGCTTACTGATGAAGAAAAGTATAAGTCTTAGAGTCAAAATGATAGGAGTTCGAAATCTGACTTGCTAACTACAAGTTATTTGTTGTTTCTTGACCTGGTTTTTCTCAGCTTTTTATTAGGAATAATAAGTACATGCTGTAAAGGGTTTTTTAGAAGAGTTCATGAGATAATCTCTTGAGAGTTTGTTCCTTTTCTCTTCTAGCTTTTGGGGCTGCTGGTAAACCTTGACTTATGGCTGCATCACTGCGATCTCCCTTTTGTAGTCAAATAGCCTTCTCCTCTCTGACCTTTGACCCTCCTGTCTCTTTTATAAGGACCCTTGGAATTACATTGGACATATTGGATGATTTCCCCATCTCAAGATCCTTCATCACATCTGCAGTATTTGTTGCATATAATCTGGATTAAATTGTGTCCCTTAAAAAGAGATGTTGAAGTCCTAATCCCTAGTATCAGTGAATATAACCTTATTTGGAAATACAGCCTTTGTGATCAAGTTAAAATGAGATTATACCGGGTGAGAGTGGATCCTAATCCAATGACTGGTATCCTTATTTAACAAAAGAAATTTGGACCCAGACACTAGGAAGAGAATGCCATGTGAAGACACAGAGACAGAAGTGATATGCAGGGAGAATATCATGTGACTACAGAGGCAGAGATTGGAGTGATGTGTCCACAAGTCAAAGAGAGCCAAGGATTGAACTGTCAACAGCCACCAGAAGCTAAGAGAGAGACATAGGGCAGATTCTTCCTCTGTGAAGAAATTGCCCTCTGACATCCTTGATTTTGTTCTTCTGACCTCCAGAACTGAGAGAGAATAAATTTCCCTTGTTTCAAGCTACTGATATGTGGTAATTTGTTATGGTACCCCTAGAAAAATAATATACTATGTAAGACAACATATTCACGGATTCTGGGGATTAGGGCATAGTCATTTTTGGGAGGTCATCATTCAGCCCACCTGCCACACTAAGCATAGTCTTTCTTGCCCCACTCCCTCAATGCAGGACTCTGTGGTAATTAGTACCAAAGCCTAAGTGGTAGTCCTAGAAATGAAGATACACGAGACTTCTAATATCCTATCCCAATACTAAGCTGGTAGAGCAGACTCAGGGTCTGCTTGCTCCACCATGTGCATATGCAGTGAGCTCAAATAGTATGAGAAGCAGGGAGCGAGGCCTGGGAGGCAGGCTTGTGCATCCCCCTGCCTGGGATATACCCTGGAAGGGCAATGTAGAGCCCAAGCTTCAATATATGGCAGTCAGACCCACAACTTACAAACAGGCTCTGAAAAATCCACTGGATTTTTGATAACACTTCTTTCTGGAAAAAGAGAGTAGGAGGGTAGAAAAAGTATTTATGAACTGTCTATATAACAACCCCCTCATCCATTGAAAGCAGGGGAAAAATGCTATTCCCTAGTGACTGATGTGGAAAGATAGAGAAACACCAGGAGAAGGCCCTCATCTCACCAATAGTAATTAGCATCCAATAAATATCAATTAATATCAATAATATTGTTATCATGTTAATAGCTATATTTTGTCTTTTGCACACTCTAGATGACTCTCTGGCTATCCTTTGTATTCAGTGAATACTCCAGCCTTGTGAGTTTGGAATAGTGTGTGATCTGGTTGATAAATATTCTGATAATGGGGACTATCCCTCCAGTGTAATTTGTGCACGGTAGTCCCTTTCCTATCTGTGTCACAAGAATACTAAGACCATAACACATCTGAATTGGTAGATGTGGACGTGCTGTGAAAAGAGAAAGGCAGAAATGTATAATTATAGATGAAAATTGAGGAGGCAAAACCAATGGGCCTTATTCTGTGTTGAGAAACCACAACAGTGAATTTGGCATCATTGCACGTTGGCAGTTATTATATTATGAATCTCACTATAGCGAACAGGTGGCAGGTTTGCTTGATCATCATGATGTCCTTGGGGAAACTGACACTAGAGAAAAAGGTAGGGGTGCCTTCCTGGTCCCTGGATCCCATCTACACGGCTGGATGAAGACTGTTTCACGGCTGAACTGCTCTACACTTCAGCAGATGCAGAGCTGGCAAGAACACGGAGAGCTATCAGGGAATTCAGGCATTTGGCTCCTATTCTTTTTCAGGGACGAATTAAGCCAGCTTTTTCTTTGTATCCTGAGTAGAGTTCAGAAATGAATAGAAATAGTAATAATAATAATACTTAGTTAATATTTATTAAGTACGTTAGTGTAACAGGTGCTCTCTTAAGCCCTTTACACATCCTTATTTTCCTCATGAGGAGACTGAGGTTAAGTAATTTGCCCAAGATCATAGACATAAAATAACCAAGCCTATAACTTTGAACCTACAACTTTCTATCTCCAAAGGCCAAGCTTTAAGCCATTTTACTATAATTGCCTCTGGATATTAGTGTTCCATGTTAAGTAAAGCCCATTTGATTTTAGTATTTTTCTCCATAAAATATGGTCTGGAAATTATGGTAAAATCAACAGAAAGTTTAAGTATGGTGTCCTATAGACCATGATTTGCCGGAGATTGGGGTGAATTCAGGCCAATGAAAAGATTGCGAGCTGAAAAGAGTTTCCTAGGACCCTGTGATGTTTAGAAAATTACTTTCCAGGATGCCTTAATCCCTGCTGTCACGGCGTGAACCTCATTCCTTTCGTTCTGTCCTCAGTAGAGATGGTGACCTGCCGGTAACTACTTCCACAAAATAAGCCTTCATTGTGCCTGAAAACTTCTTTGGACCCCTGTTTTGGTTTCCTTTCTGTGTAACACAAGAGAGACCTCATCCCGCTAAGATGGGAACTTAGGTTCTGCTTTTCACTGCTCACCAGGTAGCTGTGAACTTGCAACTCCAGGGCCACCCATTCTAGCAAGTGTCTCATCCACAGGAAGCTGCTTCCCTGACGATGACGACTTCTTTGGGCTTTTGTTGGCAAACAGCTCTGTTTTTTCACACAATTGATTGGGATGGCAGAAGGCAGCAGTGGGGTTCTCCAGCAGAATGCCTGGAAAGACCCAAGACAATGGGACTCTCTGCTCAGGCTGTGAGTCATCTCTCCCCTGTAGCTTCTTGGAAGCCATAGGTGGTACTAAGCCCCATTGGCAATCATAGTTAATTTTGACTGTTCCAGGGACTGGATGAAAAACAAAGCTGATCTTGGTTCTATTTACAGGGCAGATTTGCTAAAAAGTAGAAAAATTGTTGGCCCCTGTTTCATTCTGGTGAAGCACATTGTAAGTACCCTGCAAACAAGGCTATTTGCATTAGCAAATGATATGCCTGTCCTAGTCCTTGTGCCTGACCACAATGAGAATTACTTGACAACTAGGAAGCACCCTGAGAATTCCCAAAGCTATTTCAGCTTAATAAAAACAAACTTGCACCAAGCACAGAGCATTTTAGTTTGGACAAAGGTTGTTCTAGCCCTAAGCAGTGGCTCACAGGCAGTGATTGATATTTTCCCATCATGAGGCACAGTTGGTTAGTTCCTTACTTTGTCTCAAATTTATTGTCACTGAAGGACATTAGTTTGTTACAATATGCCAAGAAGGAAAAAAAAAGTCCTTAAAGGTCAGATGGTTATTAATGAGTTGAACTAAGGAAAGGATTTAAAAATCACCTCCATGGTAGGGCATCTTTTGAATGCCTTACCTCAATGATCTGTTCTAAATATCTGCACTTACAAGTGACAGTTTTCTCCCCTAGTTGTCAAAAGGCAAGAATTTCCCCCCTCCTTATTATCCTGTGGTCCAGATGCACTAGTTATGGTTCATCTCATTTCATGATGACACATACCTCACATTGGTGCAAATAATCAAGCAGGCACCTGTTTCACAAAACCTGGCCAACATCACCCATTCAGTAGCAACCAATAGAGAGGCAAGAAAGGTTTGATGAAAGAGGGTGAAAGCTATGAGAAACAGAGGAAGGCAGAGGGGTGAGGCAGGGGCAATTCCACCTAAGCCTGTGATGTGCCAGTAGACACAGACTCCTCCTAGGAGCTTTCCTTTACCTGCCACTTCCCTCCTTATGTAACTATATGGTAGGGTAACTCCTTGGGCATTCTCAGACTTGATACTTCCTGGGATTTGGAGGCTGAAATCATATTCCTGATCTACTTCCAACTGACCAGACACTCCTTATCAGTAAACACTATTTGACCATCTCAAACAGGTCACAACGACAGCGATTTTAGTTGATCTTTAAAGGTAGAAATTGGATCCCTTGGGCCTGGGGTTAGGTGAGGAGTAAACAGAAGGAAGGCTTTTGGCAAAGCCTAGGAACGGAATGCCCAGGTATTCCACTGTAAAGTTCATGCCTTTATAGGAAAAGGTGGGGCAGAGGGAGGCAGTTGGGAAAATTGCATGTTGTAGGGTAATCAGTGTCTCCAACTTTTCATCCTATTTCTCCTAGCGTTCTTCCCCCCATCCCTTTTCCACCAACCAAATTTTGGATTGGAAGTATTAGAATAGATAAGAAAGAAAATAGTTTCACTTCAGGCATCATTGGAAATTCATCACTTAAACTCACTGAATTCATGTTTAATATAAAGTGGAAAGCCAGAGCCTTGAGTGACCAGTTATGTTTAAGGGCAATTGTTAAGATCTCAGCTGCTTTTTCTCAACATTTTTCTTCTGCACATTGACTAGTTAGGATAAAGCACAAAGCCAAGAGCAGAAGGGCTGGTATTTGAATAATCTTTGTAAACAGTCACTGGCTCTGCACATCCCTGGCAGAGAGCATCCTCATCGGAACACTATTTTGGATACCATAACTTGGTGGAATTTGCAAGGCCTAGCTGCACTTTATGGTTTAAGCACTTAGGCTCCAGTCAGATTGTTCTCACAATTAATTTTCACACAAGCATTATTTGTGTATAGCTACAAACCTTCCTATTTCTGGGAAATACATTAGAAATGAATCCTTGGTTCATTTGCTATATTAATTCTTAAATGTTTTTTACCCCGGTTCACTTACTAGCTCAACAGTAATGACAGGATAAAGCAAAACACTATATTTTGGTGAAAAAAAAAACCTATGAGATGGAAATATACCAGTCACATCACTCCCTCTCAGAGCTTCCCATTGCACCTAGAATAAATCCATACGGCTTACCCTGCCATCCCAGACCCTAAGTGATGTGGCCCCTGCCTGTGGCTCTAGCCTCATTGTACATGATTATCTTTGTTCTCCTTATACTCCCACTGTCCTTGCTTTGTTTCTTTGATTTCAGTGCTCCAATTTTCTCCCTATTTTATTGCACCCTAGATCTTCATGTGGCTGACACTTGAATTTCAGGTCAAACACATCCTTTTCAGAGAGACCTTCCCTGACTTCTTTATATAGTGTCAAGCTCTCGTGTGTGTGTGTGTGTGTGTGTGTGTGTGTCTTTTTTTTGTAATTCCTTTTTTACATGTCTGTTGTCTGTCTTCTCTCCCCAGAACATATGCTTTATGAGGACAGGATCCTCACTTCTCTTATCCACCCTTATATCCCCAATGCCTGGCACATAAATATGCTCAATTGGTACTACCAAATAGTTGAATGAACTGGAAGTCAAAAGATCTATGTTCTGTTCCATCTCTCCCAACATTAAGTTGTGTTGGCTTCTAGAACTCTCTCATCCTCATGTCACCTTTTGTAAGATGAAAAAATTTAACCAGATTTCTAAGTTTAATTTAACATCTGACTTTAAGTTTTTACATCAGTTGTGCTTCATTAAATTCTGTTTCACTTCATGGGTATAAAAGACTATTCCCACAAAAGTGGAAATACAAATACTTAACATTTTTAAACAATTTTCAAGACTGAATCTTTGACACAGTTCTTAGGACAGCTGTGTCATCTGCCACTCATTCAACAGCCATTCTTTGAGAAGCAGGAAGAGTGTTAGGTTTGAGGGCTGTAACCACAACCAAGACCTTCTCTGCTTCAAGTTTCTTATATTCTCAAGAAGTGAACAATTAACAATAACAATTTCAATATAGTGATAAGTACAATGATGGAGGAGTATCTATAATGGCCCACAGGTAGACTACCTAAAACAAATATGAGACCCTAGGGAGACTTCTGTGATACTGACAGTTCAAACAAGACCAGGAGACAGTGTTGCCCAGGTGAGAATGGGCAGGGGAAAGAAGTACCAGGTAGAGGCACTAGCATGTGTGAAGAACTCTAGGAGAGAGGGAATGTGACCTATTTCAATAAGCTTTGTAGTTAGAGTGGTAGAAGCAGAGGCTACAAGAAGGAGATGACTAAGAAATGTCACTGAGCATCCATCACTGTGAACAAGGGTCTGGCAAAACAAAGGGAGGTCATCTTAGGTTGTTTGGATCTCTGGTTCCTAAGGGGGGCCTTCCTTAACACATTCTCAGACACAAGGTCCAGAATGGGATAAACTGTTCAGTCTGTGTGGCTGTTAAATTACTTATTCTCTATGACACTAGCATATGAAATCTGTTTCAATAGAAGAAAGATTAGTACTACCTTGCTCTTTACATTGACTTTCATAATATCCTCCACATAACCTCATATTTAACAGATAATTCCAGGGCACTATTTGTAGGAAAGTTCTCCTTTTCTCCTTATGGAATATAGAAAACAACTCTAGATAACACAGTGGATTTTTCAGATTGTGCCACTTCCCAATAACATGTGCTTATTTGTTAGTTTTGTGACATTTGGTTTTCATCCTGCTTGATCTGTTGTCACATTCCTCAGGTTCCAGCCCATGTTGTCATGGTACTGGGGATTGGGTACTAGGCAGTACATACACAGTGGGGAAAATGACATTTCAGAGATTTCTTTTTTCCCCGCAAAGCCTTGATCATGCCTTGAACAGAAAAACAGAAAGAAAGAAGAAAGAAAAGAAAGAAAGAACGAAAGAAAGAAAGAAAAGTTTTCTTGTGCTAATTTGTAAAATTCTGATAACCTGAAATTTTTTCTTAAAATATATAAATATTGTTCTGCTATGGGCTGTTTGGGGCCTGTGCTCCCTGCCAACCAAATTCCTATGTTGAAGTATGTCAGAATGTGACTGTTTTTGGAGATAGCCTTTAAAGAGGCAATTAATGTTAAATGAGGTCATATTAGTAGATCCTTATCCAATTTAACTGAAGTCCTCAGAAGAGATTAGGACACAGATATGCACAGAGGAGAGACCATGAGAAAACAGACGTAGAAGACAGCCATCTGCAAGACAAGAGGCCTCAGAAGAAACAATCCTACTGACATCTTGTTGTCAGATTTTAGCCTCTAGAAACGTGTGAAAATATATTTGTTTTTTAAGCCACCTGGTCTGTGGTACTTTGTTACGACAGTCCTCAAAACGAATACATACTTTACCCCCCATTTATTAAATGAATAACTTCAAGATTTCTGGTAATTCATTCATTCATGAACTAGTCTAGTATATTTTATTAAGTTCGGGCAAAATGTTTACAGGAATTTTTCAGGACTGAATTATCAATGTTTGCTGTCAAGAATGTTACCAGCTTCCCCTGACAAGTCTGCAAGACCCCTTGAAGGGGCAGGGAATCAGAGAATATAAGAAGGATTAAAACAAAGAGAATCACCTAGTGATCAGGAAAATGGTACTTACTGTAATATGCTAGCTATTCACCACATTTTCAGGGCATGTTCAAGATGGAGAACTCCTATGATTTGAAATTACACCACAAGCTTTGGAATGAGTATACAGTTTATAATTTGCAAGGTTTGTAAGTATTCTCCTTTTTTAAAAAAAATTATTTATTTATTCATGAGAGACACAGAGAGAGAGAGAGGCAGAGACACAGCAGAGGGAGAAGCCGGCTCCCTGCAGGGAGCCTGATGTGGGACTCAATCCCAGGACTCCAGGATCATGACCTGAGCCAAAGGCAGACATTCAACTGCTGAGCCACCCTGTGTCCTAAGTATTCCCCCTTGAATGGACAGGTCATCAGTGTTTAACTGGTTTGTAGAATGAATATTGATAAAGAAGTCTGTCACTAGGATGCTGCTTTTGCTGTGTGGATTCCATAGTCTTCATCTGCTGAAGGGATTGGCCTCTATGACCTTGTAGGTCCATTCTATTTATAACATTCAGTGTAAATAAGTGTCCCCAGTGGGCTGATGTGGTTGAGAAACAATTCACACTTATATGAATTTTTGCTGGGTTTAAAAGCCATCCATATGGTTACAAGTTATAGAAGTCAATATTTAGAAAAACTTTTCTCTGCTCCCAAACTTTCAGGGTGTTAGTTATAGGTATTTTAAACTGTCATTTCTTCAATGTCCTTTTAGTTATTTCATCCATATTTTCCTCTCCATGGGGTCAGTGTTATAGAGTATTGTAAAATAAATCTATCTACTGATTGATAGTATGAAAAATGCTACATACCCTCAGAACCTAAATACGTTGTCATGGCAACTGATGACATTTCTACCCTGCAGAGTGCACTAGGAGTATATGGCCTGTGTGTCCCTGCAAACTATTTCATGTTATTTTTGCAGTGGGAAATCTGGAGTTAGTAGTAGTGTGAAGATAGGAAATTATCCAGCTCAGATCTCTTCACTTTATAGGCTTACCTTGGGCAGAGAAAATGTCTTCTTCATCATTGAATCTCTAGGCCTTGCATTAAAGTACACATTTAATACATGAGTTTTGCATAATTCAGTGCATGAATGTCAGAACCTTGCTGGTACATGAGCTTCAGCATAAAAGACAGTCATTTTAAACGTGGAAAGCTTTATTTATCAGAGGGCAGTAGACATTTGTGGGTTTTACTGACCAACATCTACTAACACGCCAATTTTCTTCTGGGATATCACTCCCTTTCCAATGCTTTGTCAGTGGGTTTTGGGTTGGAGTCACTTTTCCACCAGCAACAAAAATGGGTTTGTGACTTAGTCTAGCCAATCAGAGCATTGTATCCCTGTGGCCTCAATAACTGGCTAGGCATGTAAACCAGTTGTATTGAAACACTGCTGAGACAAAAGTATCCAATCCATTTGGGCTAGTCTTAAATCTGAGTGTTGATTGGTCTGAGCTGTTGGCAATGGTAATACGATAAATGCATCCTGAGAATGAAAGTATTATTGTGGAACAGAGCAGAGCCAAGGGCTGGGGAGGAAATTGAACCTGGTGGCATTGAGTTACACCCAAAGTTCCTTTGGACTTACCAACCTTGTGAGCCAATAAATTCCCTTATTGTTTAAGACAGTTGGGGTTGCATTTTCTGTGACTTGTAACAGAAAACATGTCCATAGAAACGTGCCTCCAGGAAGCGTTGAGGAATAGTGGAAAGAATCCTGGTCTATGGACAAACTTTACTATTTGATTTGGGGCTAGTACTTCTCTTAAAATGGGGCCAATTGTCCTAGCCTGTCCTATTTCTCATGGTTATTAAGAGGATTAAATTTGAAAATATATTTTGAAGTGTTTTGTGAAATGTAAAATTACTGCTGTTAGCTATAGAAATTTTGACAGTAGGTATTACAAATGATGCTGAAAAGCAGTGTTTTGACTGGAAGCTGCTAAGTCCATGATATTCAAATAAATATCCCAGTTGTTTCATGCCTCAGATCTAAAGGAAACCTTATGATACAAAACAATTAAGTGTTGAATGAAAAGAAATTGAAGCAATAATCAGTTTCTGATTATATAGATGTTCTTGTAATGAAGAATAGATGGTAGGATGTTTATAATAATAATAAATATCACTTATTTATTAGCCACATACTTTATGCCATGTTTTACACACTTGATCTTTTAATCCTCTCAACAACTCTATGAGGGAGGTGCTGTTACTTCTCCTGTTGTATAGATGAGGAAACTAAGATTAAGGGACACCAAGTAACTTCCTCAATGTTGTATGGTCAGTAGGAAGCAATAGCAGAACACAGATTCAGGCTGTCCATCTCTAAAATAGTTAGCTATTTCCTTAATCCAAATGTTGAGAAGAGAAATACAGGTGTAGGCAAGCATTGTTCCTTATTGAGGTGCACTGTTCTGGTAAATTGTGTTATGCTCACACTGGAAGATAAAAAGGCAAGAAAGCAGTAGCCCCAAAGTCAGCCATGTCTATTCTGGACTCTGCCCAAACCTGGATAAGTTACAGCATCATTCTGTGACTCAGTCTCCCAAGGAGAATGCTATGAAGATTGGATGAGGCACAGCTATGATAGTACAAACAGGAGATATTTTTATTAAAGGTATTACTGGTTCAAGGGGTGCTGCGGTGGCTTAGTTGGTTGAGCATCCAACTCTTGGTTCAGCCTAGGTCGTGATCTCATGGGTTGTGGGATTGAGCCCCACATTTGCCTATGTGCTTAGTGGGGAGTTTGCCTGAGGATACTCTCCATCTGCACCTCCCCCAATGGTGATCTCTCTCTCTCTCTCTCTCAAATAAATAAATCTTTAAAAGACAAGGTATTACTGTTTCAAGTCAGTACCTCGCCACTGAGGAACTGAATTGGCTTTGTTTTATAAATGACAAAGTTATTTTACTCTTTCTTAATTGAGGTAAAATTTATATAACATAAAATTAACCGTTTTGAAGTGAACAATTCAGTGACAGTACATTTATAATTTTGTGCAACAGCTATCTCTATCTAGTTCCAAAAAATGTCCATTACTCCAAAGTAAAACTCCTTACCAATTAAACAGTCTTTTCCTGATTTTCCATTTCTAACAGCCCCTGTCAATCACAAATCTATACTCTGTCTCTATGGATGTATTTGTTTTGGATATTTCATATAAATGAGATCATACTATATGTGATCTTTGGTTTGTAATTTCTTTCACTTGGCAGAGGTTCATCCACATTGTAGCATGCATCAGTATTTCATTCCTTTTTATAGTTGAATAATATTATTTTGTATGTGTATACCACAACTTGTTTATCCATAATCATCCATTGATTGATCTTTGGGCTATTTCTACCCTTTGGCTACTGTGACTAAAGATACTATGAATATGCATGTATATGTTCAGTTATAGGGGGTATATATCTAGGAGTAGAATTACAGAGTCATATAGTAATAATGTTTTCGACTTTCTGAGGAATCATCAAACTGTTTTTCACACTGGCCAAACCACTCTATATCCCACCAGCAATATGCAAAAGTTCCAATTTCTCTACATCCTTGTCAACACTTGTTATTTTCTTTATAAAAAATATTATTGGGTGCTGGTGGGCTCAGTTGGCTAAGCATCTGCCTTCAGCTCTGGTCATGACCCCAGGGTCCTGGGATCAAGTCCTGAGTTGAGCTCCCTGCTCACTGGGGAGCCTGCTTCTCCCTCTCTGTCTGTCCCTCTCCCAGCTCATGTTTTCTCTCTCTCTCTCAATAAATTATAAATAAACTCTTTAAATATATACACATATATTATTATCATGCTAATGGGTATAAAGTGGCACCTCATGGTGGTTTTGATTTGTATTTAATGGCTAGTAAAATTAAGCATCTTTTCATTTGTTTTTTTGCCATTTGTATATTTTCTTTGGAGAAATGTCTATTTACATCATCTCATTTCTAAATCGGGTTTTGGGGGGTATTGAATTATAAGCGTCTTTTTTATATTCTAGATACTAAACCATATCAGATAAATGATTCACAATATTTTCTCCCATTTGGTGGATTATCTTTTCATTTTCTTGATAATGTCCTTTGATGGACAAGTTTTTAATTTCAATGAAACACAATTTATTTTTGTTGTTGTTTACGGTTTTGGTGTTGTAGCTAAGAATCTGTTGACAAATCAAAGATCCTAAAGATTTACTGCTGTTTCCTAATAAGAGTTTTTGTTTTAGATCTTATATATAAGGTCATTGATCCATTTACATTAATTTTTGTGTATTGTGTGAGGCAGAGGTCAAACTACTTCTTTGCATGTGGATATCCAGTTGTTTCAGTACCATTTGTTGAAGAGAATACCCTTTCCACATTGAGTGGTCTTGGCACTCTTGTCAGAAGTCAATTGGCCTTAGATATATGAATGAAAGTACTTTAATTTCTGTTATTATTTTTCACAATGTTGGGGAAAAACACAGGTTTTTTTCCAAACAAAAAACAAGTGGTTGTTGTTTCTCTTTAATCAGTGGGGAAAATAGAAGCTGAGAAGTTAAATATATTAATAACAAAAATATCTTCCATTTGCTACTTTCTATGTGCTAAACCATGCTGATGAAAACGTACATCTATTATTCTTGAATTTCACATTCCCACAGAATTATGACTCTGATGTAGAGAAGAGGTACCATGAGGTAAAATAACAGACATTTGCTCATACAGTCCATTAATATCATGGTCATCTTTGGACATAGATCCTTCAACTATAAAGGATTATTCCATTGTACCACAGTGTCCACAATGTCTTTAAGTTATACAAGTGGTCATGTGTCTGCTGCTTGTCTTATTTCTCACTTGTTAGTAGAATTGGAGGGATCTTCCTAAGAAGCAACCAAATCAAGACACTTTGATGCTTAAAATATTGCTCTTTGTAGTCTTGAGTAGATTTTGCGATTGTGTGCATTTGATATTTGTTTCTTTGCTCAGTTTCCAGTTTATTTCAGAGAATGAAAATAAACCTTGCACTGTTGAATTTTGTCTCTCTAACATGCCTAGATCTCAGACTACTTTTCAAACTAAACTCTGAAAGGTTAGTAAGGCACTCTGTTGCATACAGCTTTTTCTGAATTCAGTAGCTAAAATGCCCTTTTAGCCTACTTCACCTGTTTTACTTTTTCTTATGACCAAAACAGCAAAAATAAGTAAGAAATTCTACCACAAAGTGATTTGCTAATTTTTCCACCTTCAGTCAAAAGAATATTCCTCTGGCAAAGAAAATATATATCCTTGCCAATTCATCGTATTTCTCTCCTGTTTATGTCGAATTTGAATGGGGAAGGTTCCCCCACAGTTATCAAATATTGTGTTTCTTCCTCTTTCTCTGCTGCAGTCAGGATAATGTCCTAAAGGCAAAGGTAAAATGCCTTTGATATCCAGTTGTTATTCATGAAGATGAAGGATAAATTACCCACTTCAAGTCTATAGACCAGCACTGTCCAAGATAACTTTTTGCAGAAATGGAAATATACGTATGCTGTCTAATATGGTAGTCATTAATTACATGTGGCTATTGAGCCCTTGAAATGTAGCTAGTATGACTGGGGAATTGACTGAAGTTTTGATTTTTTTTAAGTTTGGATTTTATTTAGTTTTAAATAATTTAAATTTAAAATAGATAGCTCATGTGACTAGTTACTACCATTTTCATCAGGGAAGCCTAAAGAAATTATGACTCCTGAACTAAGTAAAGATAGAATGGATGTATAGAACAAACATAGGTAAAAGCCACCAGGATATGAGCAAGAAGCATTAGGTAAGAAGTAACTGAGGAAGAATTACAAGGAAGAAGGCAAATGACTTTTTATGCAATTTTCCCATGTACTTTTATTCATTCATTGATGTATTCCATGCTATTTGAGCACCTGTCATGAGTGAGTCACTGTTCTAGATGCTGGTGATACAGTAGAGAACAAGAGAAATTTTCCACCTTGGATCTTATATTCTAGTGCAGAGTTTCTCAGCCTTGGCATTATTTGGGCCCAAATAATTTTTTGTTGTGAGGGGCTGGCCTTTGCATTATAGGATGATTGGCAAGATCCTTGCCTCTACTTACTAGATGCCAGTAAACACCCATGCCATTTGTGATAATAAAAAGTATCGGTAGACATTTCTTGATGTCTCCTAGGGAGGGGGAGCCAAAATATGCTCTATACACACTCCCTAAGAATGACCAGTGTAGTGGATGGGTAGATAATTGTCCTTAGTTGTTTAAAAGAAATGGACATATTTAGTCAAAGTCGTCATTTGTTAAATTAATCATCACATTTTATGGAGCATCTTCTTGTGGACTCTTATGGACTCAATACTCTTATGGACTCTTATGAACTATGTGTCCATATCCACCCCCAAATTCCTGTGTTGAAGCCCTGATCCCCAAATTGATGGTATTTGGAGATGAGATCTTAGGGAGGTAATAAGGGTTAGATGAGGTCGTGAGATGGGGACACCAGACAGCTTGCTCTCTTTCTCTCCCTGTGTATATACATAGGAGAGGCCATGTGAGCACACAGGAGATGGCAGCTGCCTGTAGGCCAAGAGAAAAGGCCTCAGAATGAAGCCTACCTCATGGGGACCTTGATC
The DNA here is from genome assembly GCF_018345385.1 of Vulpes lagopus. Taxonomy (NCBI): domain Eukaryota; kingdom Metazoa; phylum Chordata; class Mammalia; order Carnivora; family Canidae; genus Vulpes; species Vulpes lagopus. The sequence continues at coordinate 88,530,415 of NC_054831.1, forward strand.
TTGGACTTCCCAACCTCCAGAACTGTGAGCAGTAAATTTCTAATTCTTAAGCCACCTGGTCTACAGTATTCTGTTATGGCAAGCCAACTATCTGGTATTGTTGTGCCCAAGATTGCGAATCCGAGAAACCACCAAGGAGCTGACACCGATGCAAACACACGAGGGTTTATTTACAAGTTTGAGCTTGGGTCCAAGTATACCCGACACAGCGACACAGCGGAGCAGGGACTTGGACCCTGAGGTGGGTTTCAGCTTAGTTTTAAGGACTGGTCTAGGGGACCTCCAGAAGGGGTGGAGCAATTCCTCAAGTTCTGTTTACATTTTGATATGGGGCCTTCAAGGGCATTGAGCTCTGTTCTTATTCTAATAGGGGCTTCCTGCCCTTGGCTTGGGCTCTGTTTTTATTCTAATATGGGGCTTTCTAGGACATTAAGCTGTAAGCTGTTTACTTCCTGTAACTGAAGTAAGGTAAGGTTCAGCTCTTATTCACAGGGGCCTGGGATGGCTGTACTTGTGATAACACTGAACTTAAAGTGGAGTGGCCTTAATTTTCTCGGCCTCCACAGTATAACCTCCCAGGCCCTGACCTAGGCTCTGGAGGTGCATTAATAAATATAAAACACAGTTCTTGCCTCAGGTGTTCACAGTCTAGTGGGGAAGACATACGTATACATGCATACATACAACTACAACACAGTCAACTTAATGTTATCTTTGTATGTGGCCACCCTGGAGTGGGCAAGTAGGAAAATAGTTGGGGAATGAACTGGGTCCATGTACAGTTATAAATAGGACTAAGAAAGGTGAAATAGGTAATAAAGGCATTCCAGGCCCTGTACATGCATGGGCCTGGTGATGGCAGAAAACATGGTATTTCTGGGAATTATAGTATTTGATTTGGCTGGAGTAAGCAAGGAGAGGTGCTGGTGACCAGAGGTATGGTTTGACCATAGCTAGTAAAAGGCAGAGGCCAGATCGTGATCTGCTGTGCTATTCTAAGGAGCACATATTCCACCCTGCAGACATCGAGGATCTCTTGAAGGGTTTTAAGCAGGATTATATGTTAGCCAGATTTGTTCTTTGCCATCTGGCTACAAAGTGTAGGATGGGCTGGAGTGGACATGATTGGTTAAGAGGCTGCTGCAGTCATTGCGTGAAAAAGACCATAGCTTAGCTCAAGCTAAGGCAATGGTAATGCAGACAGAAAGAAAAGAGGTGGATTATGACAATATTTAGGAGGTGGCATTGACAAGCCTTGATGACTAATCAAATCTGGGAGATGAGAAGAAAGAATGGAAGATGGCTCCAAAGTGACTTCCTAAAATGTGTGTGTGTATTCCTCTTCCAGACACCATGGTTAAAATAGGACCACTTTAGTTTCCTTGTGAGGACTGAGAGCTGAATCCACACTTGGCTGTTCTTAGGAAAGGAAATGCTCTTACTTCCTATTTTGGGAAGAGGCTACACTTTAAGAACCCAATGCATCATACATAGTTGTGTATATATGGACAGTGACTCCACTTGAGGGCTGCTTAACATCCGAAAAGAAAATGCCTTGCTTATAGCATCCTAAAATATAACCTATAATGATATATTATAATATGATAGTGATATTAATAATTAATTAATAATATAATATGAAATATTAATATATCCTAGAAGGCAGTATTCTTAGGGACTCTATCAAAGGAGAGAGACTGGGGCAAAAACAGCTGTCCTGTGCTCACTGGTAACCCCCAAGGAAATTTCATCATGACAATGGTTTGGATTGCCCTGTGAATGTGAAATTCATGCTTGGTGTAAGTCATCTCAAAACCGATGGAAGGGATTTGGGCAGAGGAAATGAGACTTGTATAATCTCCTTTGGCCTCTGTTTCATTCAGCATCTCAAGCTTCTCTCTGCCCATTTTCTACCTTAGTGATTTGAAGCTCTACTTTGTTATTCTGGTTTCTCAGACCTTTCCCCAGCTGTCATTTGGCAGACCACAAGGACAAGTGTAGGTATGTCTTGGTTACTTGTTTTTAATTGGAAAATCTTGTTCAGAATACATGGAAAGAATTTTTTTTTTAAATCCTTAACTCCAAATGATTTAATGTGTTTCCTGACTAGAGTTTCAAAATCAGATAAATCATTTGATCTTAAAGTGAAATCAAATGATTCTCTCAAGCTCCACTTCTCCCTGCAAGGAGATGATATGTATTAAGAGAGTCTCCTTCTGGGGTACCTGAGTGGCTCAGTTGGTTACGCATCTGCCTTCTGCTCGGGTTGTGATCCCAGGATCCTGCAATCAGGGCTCATATCCAGCTCTCTGCTAGGCAGGGAGCCTGCTTTTCCCTCTCCCTCTGCCTGCTGCTCCACCTTCTTGTGCTCTCTCTCTCTCTCTCTCTCTCTCTCTCTCTCTCTCTTTCTCTGTTTATAATGAATAAATAAAATCTTTTAAAAAAAAGAGGGTGTCCTTCTGAGCTCAACTTCTATTTATAGTTAGGCTGTGTGTGAATCTGTTAGCCTGGGAATCTGTTAGGCATCTATTTGCATAAGTTGACTCGAAAGAGAGGTTGTTGTGTGTAGGAAGAAGCTTTTGTATGTGACTAGAGTGTAGAATAAGGTAGAATGACATGTCAGGAGTAGTCCCCCTGACTCTTTGGACTAGGTTTGCATGTCAGTGGAGTAAGAGGATGAGACAAAGCTGAAGGGAGTTGCTTTCAAAGGCTTAAATGAGAGAGTGTGGCAGAGAGACAGAGAGGCAGCCTCCTGTCTCTGTCCTTGCACAGACATTACAGTTACTTCCACAACTCTAGGCCTGGCCACTTTGGGAACACCCAGAGCTAACATACCTAGCATGGACATTGGTTGTAAGAATGATAAAGATGAGAAATATTAACTTGTTCTGGGGCATCCCTGAGTCAACTCTGGGGATCCCAAAGAAGTAACTGAGAGACATTCTGATGGAGGATGCCTGGAGCCTCCTAAAGTAAGTGGACAAAACCTGAATAGGGTTTGGATAATTTTACCTCATTTGTCCTTATAGGCATGTGGGGCCCAGGATGCTGGATTAGCCATAAAAACTCTGAGCAGGAAGACATTTGTCTACAAGGAGGGTGCAACTTCAATCAAAAACCTGGAGTGGGTGCCCTAGTAGAATTTTAATCAGTGTCCCTAGTCTCCTTATCACATTCTCTGACTCTTAAATGTCATCTAAAATCTCTGCTTTCTGTGTGACAAAGCAGGGAATGTGAGACTAGAAACAAATTGTGTGGCTATATAAAACCTGAAAGTGCCATTAACTTTGCTGAGCAGATAATCATCAGAGCTGTGGTCTCATGGTTGTGTAAGAGAAGCCAGGACCAGGCTCTCTGAGCTGTTGATTTCCATCTAAACTGTTTCTGTTTGATTGTGTGTTGATTTGGGCATCTGAGTGGTATGCCATGTACTAATCTTCCCACTTACTCAGGCAGCTTGAAAGTTAGAACATCCACATTTTTAAAATTTCAAACAGATCCACAAATGGAAGTATTTATGTTCTCCCTATTTCCGTGAAAAATACAACAGGCTGTACTGAAAAATTTCAGCAAGTGCTATTTATTCTTATTGCTTGGCCTAGGTCCATTTCAGTTCTGTCTCCAAACAGTACAGCCCTATGTGTTTGATTTGCATGTCTGGTTGGGGAAGTGAGTGGCACTATTCAACAACATCACAAGTAAAATTTACCCATCATCTTTGTCTACTGAATGAATGATAAAGGAGCTTAAATAATGAGGGGAGATGAGAAAACAAACTAATACCCAATAATAGGGAATTTATTAAGGAGATTATGGTATTCTATAGAATAGTATGTTACCATTTAAAATTAAGATATGTTTAAAAAGAATATCTAATCACATGAGAAAATACTCAGTGTAATGCTAAGTCAGAAAAGTAGTTTACAAAAATGAATATATACTCCCAAATGGAATGTCCCCAGCCCTTTGATATGTGTGTGGCAACATTAAGGCTGTGCTTGCTCCATTTATAGGTATAGTAGGTCCTTTATTCTTTCTTTGACTTTGTGGAAGGATGCCAAGTTAGTGGCAGTATCTTCCAGTGCTCTGTACTGCAAGTACAAATTCCTCATGCACTGCTACCTGTTCTGACTCAAAAACTATGTGAAATAGATAAAATGATGGTCAACCATTCATTTCTGTTGCTTGTCTGTTACTCAGCATCTTGAAAACAATTCTATGTACCAATATCGTGCTTGTCTTCCTGATGCCAGCACTTGTATAACAGCCAATTACAAGGCATTTGTCATTGTTTTTACACCATAACTTGGTAATTTTATTTAGACAGGGACATTTTCTGTTGATAAATCTAGGTGGATTACCAAGTCAGAATACATTTATTAAAGCACCAATTAGATCTTGCTCCCTCATCTATCACAAGACCTTTAATTCTTGTGTCTTTTGGTGGGGTGTTCCAGGAACGATGTTTGCCTGAGTGAATGACTTAAATCAAATTGGCATTTTATAAGGATTACCTTATCTCTAAATTTCAAAACAAGCCATTCTTTTTTATGTACACTTTGAATAATGAGCAACATTGTTTTTGGTCCTTATTACCTCGTTGTTGGGATACAGCATGGGAAATTACATGACCGGAAAGTGGAAGCCAAAAGGTGATTATTTTCCAGGAACTTTGTGAAGTCGGGAGGAATGCACCATTGATATGCACAGTGGAATGCTGAATGAGCAAGGTGGAATGCTGAATGAGCAACAGTTAAATCTGGAAGAAGAGATGGGGTCAGTGAGCAGATCAGATGCTATTTCCCAAATGTTTGTTTTGGGTATTCTTAAACTGAACACAATGTCTTCTCCTGCCCATCTCTCAGCTTTTGTTTTCTGATGTTGATGGACAAGAATAATATTTCTTTTTTCCTGAAATGTCTTTTTAGGATTGGGTATTGTGCTGCATACTCTCTGCTCTGACATCTTCCATGAGAACATCTATAAGCAGGTGGCAGTAAAAGAGCTTCTCCAAAGGAGAAAACCGAAGAAAAGACAGGTGTTGGGCAGGAAGAAAGGTACAGTCTGAGAAAACAGAGATAAGACAAATGAAATAGACTGACCTGAAATAAAAAACCCTCAGTAAATCTTTATTTAGCATTTACTTAGGTCAAGGCATTATGAGTGTATTTGTCAGGAACTTTTGGTCAAAAGTAAAAAAATCCAACTTGAGCAAACTTAGGCCAAAGATAAAATTTATTGGAAAGATACTGGTATAACTTACAGAATGCAGAAAAGAAAAGAAAGCTGAGTTCTCTATGGCTTCTTTGTCCCTCTGCAAGTTGTATCATTCTCTTTAGCTATAAGATGTTTCTTCTTGAACAAAGGAGGCCTCAGGCAGTGAACTAACACCATTTTATTTGAGTGACCCAAGATGTAGACCCAAGTTCCCACAGCTGAACTTAAAATCTTGTGAAGGACTCTGGTCCAGCTTGGGTCACATACCTCCCTTTAACCAATCATGTGTCATAGTGGTGATGACAGGCTTTTGTGTGGCCAGATCTGAGACTCACCTCACCTATCTTTGGCTGGTAGCAGGGCACCATGATTGGCAGTTGGCAAGATAGCCATAGTTTTTGAGTTGAAGAGGAGGTATTCCCCAAGGAAAGAAGGGAAAGATTAGAGTCAGGGTGGCAGTGACAGCATGCAGACAGGCTTTCTCTGGGCAACAACTGAAGCTAACTGAAATGAAGATTATAAAGATGAATAAGGCAGACAGGGATATATACTGCCCTCAGGGAACATACACAGGGATCTAAGACATATTCATAAATAACTTTAACATTCAGAGATCAAACCAAAAAGTGAAAGAGAAAGGAGAAAGAAGGAGAAATGGGAAAGAGAAAAGAGGGAAATGGGCTTCCGAGAGATTCCAGAGGCCTGGCTTTTATAAAACAATAAATGCACGAGGTTGTAAGATGATTAAAATGATAGCAATGGGGAAAAAAACAGGAAATACGATATGAAATATACAAATTCAGCTAGTCTACACAGTATCTCAGGGAATGTGGTCCTTGTGCAAGCTTCTTGTGTGTGTGTGTGTGTGTGTGTGTGTGTGTGTTTTAATAAAGCAAAGCAGTGAAACCAGAGGCCTCATTTTTTTCTTCCAATTTTGCAAATATGCTTATCTTCCAGATACTAATTAATTTTATTTTATATTCCATAGATATAACCTACTGTTTCCTTAAAATAAGAAAAGATGAGAAATTTGAAATGGGAACTGTTGAGAAACAAACATGACAGAGAACACTCAGGATAGAATGATAAGGGAAGGGATGGGACCAGGTTCAGACGAGGTGAGGGAATGCAGTCTCACTGTTTGTCAGTTTGTCTGTGGCAGATATAATTTATTTCTAGGCCAGGCTCTGACACCAACTTACTATTTGGCCTCAGGCAACTTGTATTATTTCTCTGAACCTAAAATTTCTTGTCTCTAAAATAAGAGAGATTGAATTAAATCAGGGATGGCAAATTGTTTCATCATATGGACCAGTTCTGATCAATTAGGAGTAAGAAGGGTTTTGTCTGGATTCACTGAAAGGTACTTCAAGCATTGAGACAGGTAACATGTGAAGTCATCATCTATTATTAATGTTTTAGTGGATATTGGTTTGCTTGGATTTTTCCATGTGACAGGAGGCATTTTTCCTTCCTGGAAGAGTATAAGGAAACTGGCCCAGACTCTCCTATCTCTACAGGGTCTCTCCATCTATACTGACAACATCTCTGGAATGAGTTTTCTGCATATTGCTTTCCCAATTTTCATTTTATAGTAGTTTCCACCTGCTTTTTCATGAGATTCTAATAGCCATGGATGTCCTACCAAAAAACATAAATATTCAATGTTCTGCATAAAATTTCAAGGGCTTCTTAGTCCTCCTGAAGACCAAATATGTGGCCCCAAGGAAGCTTTCCAGGACTCTTGATATTAAATGCAATATTACTTTATCATCATGTAACAACATTTCTAATTATGAATTGTGAAATTAGAAAAAAATCTCATTGTGTATTTAAATGAATTTTCCTGTGTCAACACTAAGTAGCAGCCCACTCACCTATACATATTACATGTTTAGTCTATTTAGTAGAAAGAAAAATCAGAGAACTTTTTTTCTTTTTTAAATGACTGTTTCACTGAAGTATGATAGCAGGTAAGTAGTCACTTTAGAGAAGGTGAAGAGATACTTGGTTTCTAAACAAGCACAAGGAGATGCTTGATCAATGACTTCTTAAGGTTGGTATCAGTTCTAATACTTTTAATGTTCTAGGATACACTTAAATAATTCAACAGCACCCCATTTGCTAATGGAAGAGAGGTTAGCTCTTTCACTCAATTGGTATCAGTAGATAATTAATAATAGTTGGGGTCATACACATCACTGGGTATGTTAAAATCCAGGTTCCCAGGTCCAGATCGCAGAATTTTGAGTCCCTGAGTCTGTGAAAAGAGGCAAAACATGTGCATTTGTAAAACATTCTCCTGGTGATTCTGCTGCAGAGGGTCCCAGGAGTACACTTGAGAAACATTGTGCTAGATGGTTTGGTAGCATGAGGCAAAGATCATTTCTTGTTTTTATTCTGACACAATACCTTGTATACAGCAGATACTTAATACATGCTCATTAACTTGAATTATTCCTGCTTGAGTGAATCATGGGAAAATTGCCTGGGCTTGCAAATGTTTTGCAGAGCATTGTGCACCATAATATACGAAGGAATGGGAAATGCTAACACCAAACCATATGTCTCAGGAATCACAGCTAAATTTCCTATACTATGTTTTTTTCAATGTTGATCATTCTAAGCTGCTCATTTTCTAATCCTGTGAAAGGAGCCATGTTCATTCTGTAATTCAACAAAAATGAAACGTTAGATGATGTGGTAACTTCCTTCTTTTTCTGTTATTCTAATTCACCTTGTAAATAGATGCTTTTTGAAAATATGTGCATTTAGATCATGGTAATGCAATTTCATCAATGTTTGAAATTGCATTTAAAAACAAAACGAATCTCACTTCTTTTTTTCTTTTTAAATCTGAGTAGGATTCTTTTCAAACGAATCACTAGAATAAAGGTAAATGGGAATAACCATGTGTCCCACTTATTTTATGTGCTAAGAACTTTAAGTGCTTTACAGACATTGTACTAAGCCTTACCACATCCCTTAAGAAGCAATTATTATACCCATTTTACAGATGAAAACACAGATTCAGAGAAGTAAACTACTCAATCACCTAGCTAGTAGCCACTAGAACTGGAAGTGGTTTTATCTAACATTTAATGACCCTTTTCCAGCACACATTTTTCAGTAAGGAGGACTTACTGAAATGATTCCCTTGGAAAAGAACTCAGTGCATCAGTGACTATAATTTGTCAGTGGTCCACGTGAGCCGGCGAGAATGCTTTATATTCGATCATGTTCATACCATAGTGGCAAGGACTAAATCAAATCTTGACTATATAAATACATATAAAGCCCCTGGATATTTGGAAGAAAAACTAGATTACTAAGCCTCTTTAGTTTATCCAAATAAATTACTCTCTTCTGCTAATCTAATTTTATTGTAAGTCAGGCGTGATTTTTTCCTGAATCACCTCAGTTTTCTTTCTCTGTCATTTTTTATGTTCTCATTGTATTTGCCAATATATACCAATACACATACCTACATCCATATGGTTAATCTTTATAGCTGACATAGAGGATAGATATTCTTACCATAATTGTTTCCATTTTACTCATGGAAAAATAGATCTATAGAGAAAGCAAATGATTTATTCAAGCCCAAACAATGTTAAGTAGCAGAACTAGGGGTTGTTTCCAAGTCTGTATGACTTTGAAAGTGTGTTCTCATAGTTTCTTACCAGTTACAGCAGGTGTCACAAACTCAAACACCTATAGATGCCAGACTAATCATAAATGTGAGCATAATGTGTCAGGAGTAAGAAAAAAGAAATTACTTGGCTCTCTTGGACACTATTCTGTTTTCCCACTTTGTATAGAGAAGTTTTGGGGTACAGAGAAATATTTCTCTGCTATTAGGAAATAATAGTGCAGTGATAGTCAAGTGTAGTGATAAAGTAGAACTGATATTCATCCCTGGTATGGAAAAGCAGTAGGGAGTAGTGCAGACTGTGGCAAACTGAGCCCTTCAGAGGAGTGAGGAGTAATGCACCTCATTAACAGCTGACTGCTGCATGAGAACTTTATGATCCAGAGGGACCAGACTTCCTAAGTTTTCAAGAAAAGCTGGGACTCTGGATTTTTAGGTTAATGTTTCCTAATTTTTAAAAATTGGCTTATAGGCTTTTTAAATTTTAAACTGTCACCTAATTAAAACATGTATGCAGGCCAATGGAGTTTCTAGGCCACTTGTTTCCTACCGCTGTGATTATTTCTTGTCATTTAAAAATGAATAGCATAGAGCATATAAAGTGGCATCCAGCTTTTCTTGACTTCCCAATTGTGATAAGCTCTTCCTGTTTCAGTTGTTATATACCTTCCTTCCTTCTCAGGTGCCTGATAGAGGCACATGTCTACGATAATGATGATGGTTGAAGTCCTTAAAACTTTGTCTTTTGTGCTCTCAATACTGCGTCACACCCTATTGCTTATGAAAAACAATGCAGTGGTGTACATTATTGCCTTGTCAATGTAGCTGCTGTCATCAGGTTTTTCAGATAATGCATCCTATCAGTTAAGAGCCTGTCAGTGGAAGCAGCTGCCCTTGTGTGTCATGTTCTCATCTGCTGATTATGCTGGCCCAGAAAGAATGTGGGAAGTGGGTCTCGCCGTACACCGACATCACCAGCAGACAGAGCCCGCAGCTCTACTAATCTGTGAAATTGCTTCCCACTTTCCAGCACACTAAAAGCTAATTGCTTTCTTCAATGAAACAAAACTATAGACTGAGCCAGTATGTTGAGCTGGGAGATTACTCACCTGTGGCAGTCTGCTTATCTCTGGGAAATAGGAAATGTTAAAGGAAGGTTTACTGTTCGGACGTAATTAACCTTAAAGAGTGAGCTGACCATCTAGGCATCCTTACCTTTTTGGCTGATCTTTGCGCTTTATTTCAAAACTTGAAATCCACTCCTCAGCTGAGAAATGATGATTTCCCTTTACTTCATATTAAAGTAGTCATGTTTTTATGGTCAATGCAAAAACAAATAGTTAAATTGATTGTATTTTGCAGGCAATGTAAAAATATTCCTAAACATGGTATTCAGCATGTGGATGTTAAATGACAGAGGGATGTGTAGCTCATGGAATACTTTTGCTGATGTGAATTATGATAATCTTAAAAGGCCAGAGAGGGAAGATTAAGTCCTATCAGCCCCATGTTTCATCTCATTTACTTACACCTCTATTTTCCAATCAGTTTTGATTAATGTTATACATTTATACCTGTTTGGATATAGTACATTTATACTGTATACTGTATACTGTATATACATTTATACCTGTTGGATATAGTTAATTGCAACTGGACAAACATGATAATGGTTTGAAAGAAACACCCAAAGCTGACTCCTTCTTTCTAGTTGAAGTGATTAGAATATTGGCCTAGTCAGTACCTAAAATACGTGTCATAACACAGTTGGATCACAGTGGTAGTTACTATTCAGTAGGTCACATAAAACACTCTGTTCTGCATTTTTAATGTAGTGCACATTGTGGGATACAACTGAGCAAAGGAGCCTTTGGTTGAATATCAATACATATTTCCTATGATGAAGGCTATTAGCTGCTGGGACCATCTCTAAGGAAAACAAGAAGAACAGAGTTCTTTCTGCATTTTAAAGTAGAACAGGGAAGCATGTGAGGAAGGAAGCTGAGAAATGTGCTATGGGGTCAGGTGGGGAGGTGGCCAGAGGTGAGTGTAAGATCTGGGTCCATAGGTTTTTTGTTTTTTTTTTTTGGTTTCTTCAGAAGATTTTCATGGTCAGTACCATTTTCTTTCTTACTTTTTTTTTCCAGTTTCTTAAAAAAATGCTCATTTATTGAAGAAAAATAAAACCTATTGAATTGTATGAAGGAAAGGCTGCAAGTTGGCTCCTCACCCTCTCCATTATGTTGAACAGCTATTACCTTGGCTTATGTATTTTACCTCTCTGTGACTTGCTTCATTTCCTTATCCATAAAGCAAAGATAACAAAAGTATCACCATCATACATTTGTTGTGAGGTTTAAATGAATTATGTATAGAAAGAGCAACTGGCACTGCCAATCCAGATCAATGGATCTGCCTATTGATCTAATTTATCTACTGTGACATTCCTTCACTTGCTTTCCCCACACCAGTTATCATATTCTCACAGACAGAACTGTCTCATTCTTTTAAAGTCCACATTATATTCCAAAATGTGAACATACCATAATTATCAATCCCCCCTTTTTTTAAAAGATTTTATTTATTTATTCATGAGAGACACAGAGAAAGAGAGAGAGAGAGAGAGAGACAGGGAGAAGCAGGCTCCATGCAGGGAGCCTGATGTGGGACTCGATCCCGGGTCTCCAAGATCACACCCTGGGCTGAAGGTGGTGCTAAACCACTGGGCCAGCTGGGCTGCCCAATGCCCTTTTGATGGACACTTACGTTATTACCATTATTAGGCTATTAACAAAATTCTGCAATAAATATCCTTGTGCATATACTCTTCCATATTACCAGAAAGGGGATTACTAAGAAAAGGATCTACAGATATCTACAGATATAGTTTGATAAATACTGCTGATTGTCTTTCAAAACAGTTGCGTTGATTTACACTTCTGTTAATAGTAGTAGAAAGTTCTCTTTTCCCCAAACTTTGCCAGCATCAATAGAGGCAATTTTGTTGTGTGGTGGCTATTGTTTTTGTGTCATTGTATGCTCATGAGAACTCTGTGCTGTATGTGTGTGCATGCATATAGTTTTGGCTCCACTGCTTGACACATTGCTTTCAGCCATATACACACCCAAAGGGCAAAGAGCAACTGTGTTTGTAGATGATTATTTATAGAGTTGCTCTGTGTCTGTCTTTCCATGGAAACCATTTTGGTTTTAACTAGGTGATGTTGTGCAGATGTGACTCCAAAGTGGAAACTGTCCAAGCCATAACTCTAATCTTCCTCTCCGTTGGGCTAAAGCTGAAGTCCTGTGGGACTTTAATGAGTGTTTACACTTTGGGACAGGCAGCCCTGGTGTAGTGACAAATAAAATTGACTGCCAGCCACCTATTATGATTATCTGGTTCCCTGAATATCTCTTGCACTGCTCTGACAGAGTGTTCAACACTCGCCCCTTAGGATTTGATTTCTAGGAACCATATGAAAAACTTTGCACTTTATCTTATCCTTTTGTCTTTATTTTAAAAAGTCTATTGTCTGTAGTTTAGGGAATCGGCATCATGGAAAGAAAGCTGATCTTGGAATCAAGAAACCTAGATTCTAGCTCCAGGATAACAGGTAAAAGATACTAGAAACCTGGGTCCAAATTCCACTCTGCCAACTACTTCCCAGGCAATTGGGCAGAATATTTAACTTTGTGACATTTAGTTTTCTCCAGCATAAAATTTCAGTTATAATATTTCCTATTGATGTCAATCAACATTCTTCATTGTAGATAATACACATTGACTCGATGTTTTAAGCAAAAGGGCATTTATTGTAAGGATTTCACTGTGACTTCTCAGATAAACAGAAGGAAGGGCATAGATTCAGTTCTGGAAAACAAGCAAAATGTCAGGTTCTTCGGAGGCTAGGCCACAGGCACAGCCTGACTAAGGTACTCCAGCTGCTGCCATTGGCTTCCACTGTGAATAAATTCTCACATAATCCTTTGTAGTTGCACCATTTCTCCAAGGTTTGCATTTCTGAGTGGGAGTAATCCGTTGGCTAAGATTGAGTTAAGTATACATACTCAGGCTACCAGGGACAAGAAGGAATAGGAATACCTGTCTCATTTGGTCTCTATAATTGGAAACATGCTGCTACCTCTGACAAGACCATGAAGGAAGAACACTGGAGTGATTAATAGTGTGAATTTGGGAGCCATATGCCTTGGATTCATATTCTGGCCTTACTCCTTAATCCATTTGCATTCATAGGTGAAATGAAGTTGATTAAGATATTTACTTAATTAGGGTTATTCTGCGAATTGAATGAGTTGATACATGTTATGTTTTTAGAAGAGTATCTGGCATATAATAAGCTCATCACATGTTATCTTTTAATATTGTTCATTTTTCCAACTAGGAAATAGTTAATACTGTATAGCCAAATACAAACAAGAAAACTAACAAACTTACCCCACCAATATCAACATACATAGTATGCATTTGATGCTGATAGTTGTTTTTTCTTATTGTTTTTTATGAATTTCAACTCTGGAACTAACTCACTCTCATCAGTCTGAGCTATTATTCTTTCTTCATCTCTAACATGAGAATGTGGACCACTTGACATTTAAGATATCTGACAATTCCAAAATACTCTGAATGAGATTCAGGACAAAGCAGAGAAATTCTGGCATGAAAAGGTAGAAAATGACCTAGAGTTTATTGCCCAGTAAGATAGGCAGCAGCCACATAGGGCTATTGAGCATTTGAAATGAAACTAGTCTGAATTGAGATGTGCTGTAAGAGTAAAGTACACAATAGATTTCAGGGTCCTCAGGAAGAAAGAATGTATTCTAATAGTAATTTTTAAAATATTAATTACATGTTGAAATGACATAATACATATGTATACATATGTATAGACATATACATATATGTTAAGTAAAATACATTATTAAAGTTAATTCTACCCATTTGTTTTTACTTTATATTTTATGTGGAGGCTAGAAAATATTAAATATTAAATATCACATATGTGGCTCACATTATATTTCTGTTGGCCAGTGCTGGGCTAAGAGCAGGTACATGGTTGAGTACTCTGGGAGCAGTTTAATGTTCTTTGAGCCCTACATTAGTTAATATATTTTCATTTTCAACTGACAGAAATCCAACTCATTGTGCTCTTTAAAAAAAGTAGTAATTGGAATATTATGGCTCACACATAACTAAAAAGTATGGGAATAGCCCATCTTCAGACTTGACTGGATCCAAATCAATGTCATTGGCGGTATGAGAAAACATGTGGATTCTGCATGTCTGTCTCTGCTATGTTTTCAGCTGCGTTGGCTTCACTCCTTGGCACGCTCTCACTTTGTGTTAACCACAGTAGTAATGTGGATAGCATTATAACTCCTAGTCTAGGAGAATAAAAGATGGCTTCATTCTCCCAGTTCCAACAAATCTAGTTTAGGTCATGTGCCCATACTGCACCATTCACTGTGGCATAGCATGCTATGCTTTGATTAGCCAGTCCTCTGTCCCCAGGAGTTCCCTGGAGCACAAGTGGAGATAGTCATTCAAAAACTGTGGCCTGAAAATGAAGGTCACCAAGAAAATACGGTTTCTGTGACCAGACCAATGGCCATTGGACAGGGAAAATCAATAATCAAAGGCTGTTGGAGTTGAAGAGAATTTTCTGCTTTTTATATCATGCTTACTGGAGCCATAAATCCCTAAGTTGTCTCCTTCCACCTCTTTCTTACACACTTCAACCATTTGGTCACCATATTATATTAATTTGCCTCTAAACAGCTACATAAATACCCCAACTTTCCCTTCCTCTTAACTAGCTTCCTATCTGTTCTTTTTTTTTTTTTAATTTTTTTTTTAATTTTTTTTTTTTTTTATGATAGTCACAGAGAGATAGAGAGAGAGGCAGAGACACAGGCAGAGGGAGAAGCAGGCTCCATGCACCGGGAGCCCGACGTGGGATTCGATACCGGGTCTCCAGGATCGCGCCCTGGGCCAAAGGCAGGCGCCAAACCGCTGCGCCACCCAGGGATCCCAATTTTGTAGTTTTTAATATGCAAGCCTTATACTTCTTTTGTTAAATTTATACCTAAGTGTTTTATTCTTACTGGTGCTAATGCAAATGGAATTATTTTCTTATTTTCATTTTTGGATGTTCATTGCTACGATATGAGAATATAATAGATTTTTGTGTATTGTTCTTGATACATTGCTGAACTTGTTCCTCCTAGAATCTCCAATACATATCGAATAAAGTCTGAAAGTTTAAATCCTTGTCTTTTGCCTGATCTTAGAGGAAAATCATTCATTCTTTCACCATTATGACGATAGCTATCTTTTTTTTTTTTTTTTTTTTTTGCAAATGCCCTGTATCTTGAGATAGCTTATTTCTTTTCAAATTTGTAGAACATTTCTACTGTGAAAATATACTGGATTTTGTCAAATAATTTTCTGCATTTATTGAGATGATTATGTGGTTTTTATCCTTGATTTGTGAAATGATTTATTATAATTATTTGATGTTTGGATATTAAACCAACCTAGCATTTTGGGGATAAATCTTAATTCGTTGTAGTATATAATGCTTTTGTACATGTTGTTGGATTAAGTTTGCTAGTGTTTCTTGAGGCTTTTTGCATCTATACTTATGAGATATTTTCTGTGGTTTTCTTTCCTGTAATATCTTTGCCTGGTATTATAGTCATATTGACTTCATAGGTTGTGTTAGGAAGTATCCTCTCCTATTCTTGGAAGAGTTTTTGAAAGAATTTGAGTTTTGAAAGTTTTTGAAAGAATTGGTATTAATTCTTCTTTGAATTCTTGTCACGATTTATCATCTTAGCCTGGACTCTTCTTTGTGGGAATTTTTTTTTTTAAAGAATTTATTTATTTATTTATTTATTTATTTATTTATTTATTTATTTAAGAGGGAGAGAGCACAAGCAGGGGGAAGAGCAGAGGGAGAGAGAGAGACAGTCTCCCCACTGAGCAGGGAGCCCAATGCAGGGCTAGATCCCAGGACCCTAGGATTATGACCTGAGCCAAAGACAGATGCTTAACCACCTGAACCACCAGGAGCCCTTGAAGGAAAATTTTAAACTAGTAATTCCATCTCTTTACCTGATGTGAACCTATTCAGATTTTCTGTTGCTTTGAGAGTAAATTTCCATAATTAGTGTCTTCTTAGGAATTTTTCATTTCATCTAAATTTTTCATTTCATCTGATTTAGTGGCATATAGTCGTTCATAGTAATACAGTATAATCATTTGTTATTTCTGTGATACTGGTAGTGACATTCCTTCTTTAATTCCTGATTTTAATCATGTGAATCTTCTTTACTGTTTGCTTAGTAGAGCTAAATATTTGCCCATTTGTTGATCTTTTTCAAAGAAACAACTGTGTTGGCATTATTGATTTTCTCTGCTCTTATCTTTATTATTTCCTTTTTTAAACATTCTTGGGCTTTGTTAGCTCTTCTTTTTCTTATTTCTAAAGGAGAAGTTTAGGTTATTGATTTGTGATCTCTCTTTTTTAAATAAAGGCATTTACAGATATGAATTTCTCTGAGCACTGATTTAATAACTAAATCCCATAAGCTTTGTGATGCTGTATTTTCTCTATTATTTATTTTTTTAAAGATTTTATTTATTTATTCATGAGAGACAGAAAGAGAGAGAGAGGAGAGACACAAGTAGAGGGAAAAGCAGGCTCCCTGCAAGGAGCCCAATGGGGGACTTGATCCTAGATCCTAGGATCACGCCCTGAGCTGAAGGCATATGCTCAACTGCTGAGCCACCCAGGTGTCCCACTGCTGTATTTTCATTTTCACTCATCTAAAATTGTATTTTATAATTTCCCTGGTGATTTTTTTCTTTGACCTATTGGTTACTTAAGAATGTTTTATTTAAATTTTATATATTGATTTATTTTTTAAAAGATGTTATTTATTCATGACAGACACAGAGAGAGAGGCAGAGACACAGGTAAAAGGAGAAGCAGACTCCCTGTGGGTAGCCCAACATGAGACTTGATCCGGGCACCCTAGGAACATACCCTGAGCCAAAGACAGATGCTCAACCATTGAGATGCCCAGGTGTCCCTACTTATTGATTTATATTTAGATTCCACTGTGGTTGTAAATATGTGTTATTTAAGTCCTTTTACATGTTTCAAGACTTATTTTTATGACCTAGCATATGTGCATCCTGGAGAATGTTCAATATGTGATTAAGAAGAATGTATATTCTGCTGCTATTGGGTAGAGTGTTCTATAGATTTTTAAATATTTAATTTATGTAAAGTGTTAAGTCTTCTATTTTCTAGTTGTTTTAACCATTATTGAAGTGAATTTTGAAGTTTCCAACTATTATTGTCATATTTTCTATTTTTCCCTTTAGTTATCTCCATGGATTTTGGGGGCTATACTGTTCATTGCATTTGTGCTTATAATTGCTAAATTTCCTGAGAGTCTGATTTTTTATTATTATGAAATGTCCCTCATCATCTCTAATAATTTTTTTAAAGTATATTCTCCTTATTTGAGAGAGATTTTTTAGAAGGCTCATATTATATATGAGAATAATACTATTTTCATATTATTATGTAAAATATATTTTCTCATATTAGGGTGGCTATCTCAGCTCTCTTATAATTGGTGTTTACTCGGTATACCTTCATTTATACTTTTACTATTTGTATCTTTACATCTAAAATATGTCTCTTGTACAGAGCATATACTCAGATCCTTTTATATCTCCAGTTTCACAGTCCTTGCCTTTTGACTGGGCTATTTAAATCATTTACCTTTAATGTTACTGATATGGGTTTGATTTGCATCTACCATTTTGCTTTTTATTTTCTATATATTCCAGGTATTTTTTAAAAATATTTTTCTCTGTTATTGCCTTCTTTTGTATTAAGTATAATTTTAGTGTAACATTCTAATTCTTTTTATAATTTTTATTTATCTTCACAGTGGTTGCTATAGGCCTTATAAAGTACATTTTTATTTATCAGAATCTAGTTCAGATTTATTCTCAGTTCCAGAGAAATATACTATCTTTTATATAGCTCCATTTCCTCCCACCCTTTTTGTACAATTACTATTAATACTAATATATACTATTATGTCTGTATATGTTGCAAATCCAATAATGAATTGTTTTAATTTTCAGTTTGCATAGTCATATCTTTTAACAGAGCTAAAAGAAGAAAAGAAAGCAATTGTAAATTTATAGAGTTTGTTATATTAGCCTTCTTATTTACCTTTTCTGGTTCACTTCATTACTTTCTTTGGATTTGATTTACCAACTGGTTTCATTTTCTTACTGCAATTCAGTTTTGTTCTAACTAATGTCCTCTGTGCTATTATTGTCTAATATATTACATTATTATATGTTAAAGGCATTATTGTACAATTAGACTCATATTTTTTATGAAATTACTTTTTAAATCAGTGAGGAGAACAAAGGAAATGAAATACGTAATCATTCTGTCTTTTGTAATTATTTAGATGATTACCTTTAACAGCACTCTTTGTTCTATCATATGGATACCAATGACCATCTGGTATCACTTGCTTTTTGACATGAAGAACTTTCTTTAGCTTTTCTCCTATGGAAGATCTTTTAGGAACAAATTTTCTTAGGTTTTGTTTATTGGCAATGTCTTTTTATTTTGCTTTCGTTAAAAAAATAGTTTTGCTGGGTATAGGATTCTTTGTTGAGTTTTTGCTTTCCACCCTTTGACTATTGTCATCCCACTGCATTCTAACCTCCATTGTTTCTGATGAGAAGTCAGCTGTTAACCTTCTTGAGTTTCTTTGCACATGCTGAGTAATTTTTCTCACACTGCTATCAACATTTTGTCTTTATCTTTCAACACTTTCATTATAACATGTCTTGATGTTAATATCTTTATTTATCTTACTTGAAGTTTATTGGAGTTCTTCGATGTGAGACTATTGTTTTTAATTAAATTTGGAAATTTTTCAGCCATTATTTCCTCAAATATTTTTTTCTGTCCCTTTCTCTTCTTTCTTTCTAGTACTCCCATTATACATATTTGGTGTCAAAATACTGCACTGGTTCCCTGTCTTCCTCCTTTGTGATGAGTTACTATTTTTTTTAAATTATCATCAACTCATAGACTTAAAGTTATTTGATGAGTTTGAATACATTGTAGTTATTATCATTGATAACTACAAATTATTCTATTTTTGTCCAGTGAGAGCCTCTTCTGTTTGACTGCTGAGTCTTTTTAGCATGACTTTCATAGTCATTGATCATTTACTTGCTGTCAGGTACAATGAGGTATTCAAGGTTCATCTTGTGTATTTCCTACTCCAGACCTGGAATCAGTCTTTTCCAAGAAGGTTTGGTTTATTTTAGTGAGAAATAGCATTTTAAGATCATAATCTAGGTATAAGAATACTCATTGCTCTTGGGGTAGCCATTATATCTATGTCTCTTCAATGGATAGAGCTAAAATACAGATACATATATAAAGATAAAGCATATCATTAATTTATATTGATACTTCTATCAGATTTAAAACTATTGGGTTTTTACTTAATTCTTCTCTAGGATATCTGATCTCCTTTGTTCCACATCAGAAATCATTGCATATAACCAGAGCATAATAAACTTGGTTCCTCTTAGATTTCACTTAACCTTAGTTCTAAAAGCGTATCTGTTAGGGTTTGATCAGTGAAGCAGACCACTCCAAATGGTATGGTGTAAGTGATGGGTCTTATGGATTAGATTTTACACAATTGTGACAGCTGTTGAAAAAGTCAATTGGAGGCTGTTCCTCTGATTCCAATGTTGGGTCCAAAGCTGCTATAGGTCAGTAGGGAAGAAATACTATACATGAAGCAGGGGGAAATGAGGAAAAAGTGGAACCCCATAAAGAGAATCTGAATTTCATGTTTATTTCCCATCACCTATAACACCAACAATGTAGGTGATCCATAGAAGAAACTCATGCCCTTTGTTAAAGAGTTGCACACATACTTAGCTGAGGACTTACAGAAGCTAAAGAAGGATATTTGATACAACTAAAAGGGTTTAGGGTCTGACTGATGCCAGAGACCAATAAGGTTAGTTAACAGATAATAACTATATGCTCAAATTGTAAGTACATAGAATATTTTACTGACATCCACAGAATAATGGGTTCTGTTTCATTTCTGCTTTCTAAATATTATGCAAATTTGTTTTATAGAGAGTTGTAACCTAGGAATATACAAAGAAAGGAATTCTGAAAAATGCAATTCTAGCTTAGCTAAATTGACACAGTAAAAAACTACTACTTTAAATAAATATATATTTAATGCTAACCACAAGTCCTTATCTTGATACTACTTTAGTCTTTTTGGTTAGCTAAATCTTGTTTTATTATAAATTTCCCAGAAAGCTTTCAAGATCTGAATAATATCCCCTTAGTTCTTACAGTTGATAACAGTTTCTGCCACTTATACCTATAAGTTAGTTTTGCTAGATATAAAATCCTTGATTTACACTTTCTTTCCCTGAATATCCTAAATATGATATTCCATTTTCTTTTTGCATAAAGTATTGCTGTCAAAAAGTATGATGATAATTTAATATTATTTCCCTGAAAAGCCACATGCTTTTTCTTTACCTAAAGTTATATATGCATAATGGAATAATTGATTGTTTTATATTAACAATTTTTAACAATTGCTCTCTCCCCTTGCTTAAATTTTCTTTTTTAGAAATGCCTATTATTTGTTTGTTGATTTTTTTAGCCTGTCTTCAATATATGTTGTCAGTTTCTCTAGAATCTTTTTTTTTTCTAGAATCCTTTTGATCTCTTATTTTTATTTTTTTAAGTATCCTGTTTTCCCTTTTTATTTCTAAGATGGTTTTTGTTGTGTTTTTGCACTCCTGTATTCTTTCTAGCTTAGTCTTCACTTTTAAAAGTATTTATTCTTTTATTTATTTTTTTAACAATTTTATTTATTTGTTTAAGAGAGAGCATGTCACTGGGGCGGGGGGTGGGGAGGCGAGAACAGAGGGAGAGGGATAAGCAGACTCCATGCTAAGCATAGAACTCCATGTGGAGCTTGATCCCACTACCCTGAGATCATGACCTGAGCTGAAATCAAGAGTCAGGGGATGACTGGGTGGCTCAATCAGTTAAGTATCTGCCTTCAGCTCAGGTCATGATTCTAGGGTCCTGAGATTGAGCCCCATATCAGGCTCCCTGCTCAGCGGAGAACCTGATGCTTCTCCCTCTGCTCCTCCCCTGACTCTCTCTCTCTCTTTCTCTCTCTCTCTCTGTCTTGCTAGCTCTCTCTCAAATAAATAAATAAAATCTTAAAAAAAAAAGAAATCAAGAGTCAGATGCTTAACTAAATGAGCCACTTAAGTGCTCCTATTCCTTTGTTTATAATTCTTTCATTAATACTGTTGTTGAAATTCCTAGTCTTTCTAATTCCAACTTGTGTTATTCTTCAATATTTTGTATCAGTTTCTTAATGTATTTGAATTCATTTTGAAACAGTGAATTGTAGTTTTAATCTTCTTTATGTTCATGTCATTCTGGCATGCATTCATTATCTGCAGGGTGGTTATTCTGCTCTTTTTCTCCATATATCTTGTCTAAATGTTATTCTTTCACTTAATTTCACCTTATATATTTGGGTAGAATTTGAGCTCAACAGTATTGTATTGCTTATCTTTATGGAAAATTATCTTTTCTAACCTTTTAGAATAAGGTGAGGTTGTTCATGGTATACTTTGCTATCCAGGAGCTATTTTATTTGGTGTAAAATCTCATTTATTTTTACTTTCATTGCCTTTCCTTTTGGTGCCAAATCCAAAAAGCACTGCCAGGATGAATGTCAATTTACTCATTCTTTTTTTTTTCTATGAGTTTTATGGTTTGAGGTTTTAAATTTAAGTCTTTAATCCATTTTGAGTTGATTTTTGTCCATGAAGTTAGAGGGTCTAGTTTGCTTTGTGTGTCGCTGTCCAGTTTTCCCAACACTGTTTGTTGAAGAGACTGTCCTTTCCTTATTATGTATTCTTGACTCCTTTGTCATAAATTAATTGACTATATATAATGCTTTTTTCTACTTTTTTCCTTTAATGTGAATATTTAGAGTGTTTAAAAATAATACTGTCAACTCTGCCATTTCTTCCAAAACCTGCAGAGCAATTATTTTGAAAACACAAATCTAAATATGATACTTACATACTTAAAAGTAATAATTTCATATATTACTATCCTTTAAATCCATGCTTCTTTTCATAGCCCAAAAGAGAGGATCTCCAGGTCTTCTCTGTACTGAAATTACCTATGCTGCTTTTAACAATCACCCAGGGGCATGTGGCTGGCCCAATTGGTTAAGCAGTGTGACTTTGGCTCAGGTCATGATCTCAGGGTCCTGGGATTGAGCCCTGCATGGCAGTGCTCCCCACTCACTAGAGAGTCTGCTTGTCCTTCTGCTCCTCCCCTTGCTCATGCTCTCTCACTCTCTCTCTCTCTTAAATAAATAAATAAAATCTTGAAAACAATCCTGAGGCCCAAATTATACCCATGACCAATTAAATTAGAAGCCACAATGGTGAGATCAAACATCTGCATTTTTTAAAGCTCCCCAGTTGATTCCAGTGCCTGAGAGCCATTGACAAGAAGTTACTTCATAATAATCTAGCTCTTTTGGAGTTTTCTAACTCTCCATGTTGAAATTCACTGGTAAGCCCACAAATAATCCAAGTATCAGTCATATCAAACTAGTTATACTGTTAAAATTCATTGTTTCTCTTGTACTCTTACTTATTCTGTTCTCTTTGCCTAGAATTACCCCCTTCTACCTAAAGTGACTAATCGCCTGATCACCACCAGATAGCCTGTAAGTAAAAGATCTAAAGGCTATTACAGGTATATGATCTTAACATAAGGCAAAGAAAATGGCTGATTCGCTGTAAATTTAGGTTTCTTGTATCATACTGAGTCCATTGTGGAACCCTGTGTGAAAATATAAAATTTTTTTTAATTTTTATTTATTTATGATAGTCACAGAGAGAGAGAGAGAGAGAGAGAGAGAGAGAGAGGCAGAGACACAGACAGAGGGAGAAGCAGGCTCCATGTACCGGGAGCCTGATGTGGGATTCGATCCCGGGTCTCCAGGATCGCGCCCTGGGCCAAAGGCAGGCGCCAAACCACTGCGCCACCCAGGAATCCCACCTGTGTGAAAATATAAACCAATTCTTGCTTGGAGGTAAGCCTCAGCTGTCTCTGGTTATCTCCATGAATTCCTAGAAACTAAGTTTTGGTCTTTGGAAAGTTTATTGAGAAGGATGAGTTACTGACCAGGACCCCTATTGGATGTTTGCTTCTCCGCGTGATGATTTATATTCATAATACCGAGGCTGCAGTTGGAAATTAGACCTGCCACTTTAAAATATGCTTGGTCTGGCTCTGATATTGTGAGGAGTGGATTCTTATCAGCAGTTGCATTAAAACAGCATCAGAGACAAGAGCAAGCATATTTTTAAAATGACAGCTCTAAGAGGCCTTCCTGTTTTAGATTAAATCATGATTCTAAAAGGCTAAGCCCTGGATTAAAGATTTTTATTTGTCTCCATATTCTCTTAATCAAATCTCCTTTTCTTAATGCTTCCACCCTTAGGAAAAATGAGAAACCACTTTTTCCTTATGGATTTTATTGTATCACATTTAAGTCCCAGTAGACACCAAACAACTTATCTTGGTTTGAAATAAGATAAACTTTTGATACAACCAGTGAACTACCATGAAGTTATTAAAAATAATGTCACAAATTCATCTTTTATAGTTGTGGACAAATGATAATATAAAATCTGGAAGGATTCACACCAAAACAGTAAAAATGGTTATTCATTTGTGATAGAATCTCAGGTCAGTTTAACTTTTTTCAGTGTTCTTATCTACCTTTTCCCCCAATTTTCTTACAGTGGATATGTATATGTACATATACATATTAAAAAGATAAGTGTAGTTTGAGAGTTTTCCACTAAGATAGCAGAGGTTGCCTTTTAAAAGGCTCTATTGAAGGATTTATAGACTGTATTACTCTTCATATATATTTTATCTGAATAGCAAAAGCTAAAGAGTCTCTCAGAGCAACTTAACCTGCCTCCATTCACTCCTCAATTCTGTAGAGGTCTCAAGTTATGATTTCCAATTAGAGGAGAGAGAGGATTTTTTTTTCAGCATAGTAGTCAATTTATCAAAATCGTTCTAAGTCTCCAACTTATCTTGGGGTAGATGGCACAGGGGGATGCAGGAAAGGCCAACTAGTGATTCTGTATCTGTTTTTGTGTGGTCTGGGTCAGGTTACTCCATCAGGCTCAGCTTTGACTACGCTCATTTTACCCCACCAAGAGATAATGGCTAGGAGGGAGACCTTAATTACATGTTAGAAAGGACAAACCAGTGCACTAAGGGACTGCAACACAGATCTCACTTTTTTTTTTTTTTTTGAATCTCTATTAAAATCAAACTTTAATCATGAATTGTGAAATAGAGCACAGGCAGTTAGGGGCTGCTAAAATATTAACACATCTATTGAAACAGAAACCCAGGCACTTTATTATCCTCATGACCAGCTCTGGGATTTCATAATTAAGTCTTTCAGTTTGATTTATTTAGACTCTAAGCAAATTTTCAAAGTGAGTTTGAGGGGCTTTGTACTTGGAACATGAATGCATTGCATTTCCCGAGGCAATTTTGAACTGGGGTTTCATCACTTCAACGCCCTGGCTCTGAAGCAAGTATTCTGAGAAACTTCTCTTGAGCATCCTTACTCATTAACTGTGAGAAGGACCTCACACATCTCCCTTAGCAGTGTGAATATTCAGGAGGGAGGGAGAGGGAAAGATGTTATACTTAGAAATGAAACTGTATTAGTCTCAGACCAATTTCTCTTGGTCTGTTCTCATTGGTATTACAAATGGACACTTCTATTTCTTAGATAATCCTATAGCTGGTTCTAGCTATTTCCTCATTGGCCAGAGCCATTAGAAAGATGCACCCCTTCCATATTTAGAAGAAACATTCCATTGTTTCTTTTACCTTGCAAGAGGTATTTTGATGTTGAGGAACATTGGACCTAGCATAATCCTGAGATTTAACATGTCTGCAAATGCTCAGATAATCTGAACTTGAACATGCTATGTAAAATTTAACCCATCTCAAGGAACAGGATAGGTGAATCAAGGAAGAGAATGAAATCTAAATATGGTACAGACTTCAGGATGGCAGTTTATCCAGTGATACATGAGAATCTTTGTTCTAGACAGAGAAAGGGAAAAAGAGAATAAGTCATATGGAAGATTTGCCTAATTATTTGTTAATATGAGAGAGAAGGAGAGAGACAGAGGTGTGAGAGTGGAGAGAGGGAGATAGGAAGGAAGGAGAGAGGGATAGGAAGGAAGGAGAGAAGAAGAGGGGGGCAGAGGAGGGAAGAGAGGAGAGGGAGCATTGCTATAGGAAACTATGGTATCTAGTTTTTAAAATACAGGGTTTAGCATATCCACTTTGAGCATTTGAAAATCACTAGCTAACCTTGGTCATTTGCCAAATCAGCTGCCAAAACTGGACCACAATGAAACACCACAGCCTTTCATCATTGTGATGAAAGAAACAGCAAAAAGGTTGAGTTCAGCAGCAGCATGAACAACCAGTGCGTTTTGACTTCCTAATCTGCTCCCCTTTCCCCCACCATCAAAAAGGATGTGAAATACATGTCATTCTAGTTTTCCTCTCACCATGATGTAGAAAAGAAGCTGTTTTACCCTGAGTTGTCAGACTCCCCTGACCACTCTGCGATGTCTTTATGGTCTGGGTAGATTTTCATAGAAGGTTCTTAAAAACAAAATACCTTAGAGAACTGATGATAGGATTTAGTGTCAGAAGCCCCTAGACTGAGTCTATGCTAATTGTGGAACCTTGGAAATGATCCTCGGTTAATATGAATCACAATTTATTAATTTGGCAAATGGAAGGAAGTATTTATTTCACAGGATGAAAAGTAAAATGTGATTATAGCTATATAAAATCTACCAATTTCCTGAGCATTCAGTAATTGTTGTTTGGATTATTACTTTTATTATGAGAGAATTCTTGACTAGCCAGTGAAAGAAGTATTTTTGGCAGAAAAGGAAGGATGCTGCCATCAAAATTCTGCTATCATATCCCATGGTAGCTCCCTACTCTACTGGTTTTAGCTTGGCCTCAATCCGGGACTGAGATATTAAACTATACCAACCCTTTACAAGAATTGATTTCTCTAAGATCTCAGAGGT
This sequence comes from Vulpes lagopus, assembly GCF_018345385.1. Taxonomy (NCBI): domain Eukaryota; kingdom Metazoa; phylum Chordata; class Mammalia; order Carnivora; family Canidae; genus Vulpes; species Vulpes lagopus. Next base: position 88,556,619 of record NC_054831.1, read on the forward strand.
GGCTGCCTTTGACTCCAGTGTGACCTCCTGGAAAAGCTCTCAGTGTAACATTGAGCCCAGCCAGACTCAGTAAATTTAGCAGATGGAGATGAGACATGTATTGGGATCAAGGAGGATTGACCTCTCAAATTTTTTTCAGTGACAAAATTGGCATACCATTGTTCCAACTAGTGTTCTGGCCATGCTGGAGAAATCAAAAGTGAATCAATAGACTTCAAACCACATACACATATATGTCAATGCTGTCCTTATCTTAAATCTTTATGCTGTGCATTATTTGCTACATAACTTAGAATTCAGGAGGTTCCCCATGCAAACAATTTTCAGCTTTTATATATCAGTTAAAAAAAAAAAATCTTAAAAACAAACAAACTGTGAAGTTAAGGGCACGCCTGATAAGGGCACAGTCAGATAAGGTTCCAACTCTGATTTCAGATTGGATCATATCTTTGGATTGTGAGATCAAGCCCCATATCAGGCTCTATGCCTTGTGCAGATTCTGCCTAAGACTCTCTCTCCCTCTCTCTCTGCCCCTCTCTACCCCTCTCTACCCCTCTCTCTGTCTCTCAAATAAATAAATGAAACTGAAGCTAAAAAAATCATCCATATCTTTCATAAAATTAAAGCATTCATAGAATCAGAAGTATCCATATCAACTTTATATATTTTTTGTTTTTTTTTGTCACATGGATACAGAGTCAATCAACTGTGTGGTTTATAGGAAACTCATTATTATTCATACTACTCTATCATCTCCCCCTGATAATGTTCGGGAAATGTTGATTCTTTCAGCCAGCTTTTTAAGGAGATTAAGGAGTTTTTAAGGCCCACTGTGAATGAACCAAGTATCTGCGTTTATTTAAATATCAAATATGGAAAATATTTTCTCATAGAAGCAATGTTAAAGCTTGTGGCTAGAGTCTTTAATTGGTATCAGAAGCTTTTTAAAATCATTAAAGTTTCTATGCGAAGTCCTGAGATTCCATATGTAAAGATCCCTCACTGATAATTCAATTTTGTGAAGGAAGCTCCTCTGTCTTTCTCTATTTGCCATGCTAGGTGGGTGGATTGCCTTTTCCCCCTTCACCAGGGGTTTGTTTGCACGAGTCAGGGATATGTCTTTTTTTCTGGGTTAGGCCACATTTTGGTTCATTTTAAGAAAGCATTACACCTGGGCTTCATTCATAGTCTTAATGGAGCGATGCTTATAGTGACAAGAAAACAAAGAAAGAACAGGCCTGAAGTTTCAGGTCACCAAAAATGTAGAGTCCATCTAGAGGATGATTGTGTTCCACTTTTATTACAGGTCCCAAAACTATAACACCACATTAGGAGGTCACCACATTCTGAAGTTATCACAGCAGTTTCAACCTTCTGCTTCAGATCTCCTCTTTTTTCTTTTCACTCATCTGAGATAATGTGGACCGTGTACTCTATCCTCTTAGGGATTTTGTTCACAAGCAGGCACCTGCATCCAAGCTGGTGGTGGCCTATTCTCACCCTCCTTCCTAGTTGCTCTGGGCAAATGTGACCAGTAATAATAGAATCCACTAGGAGTTCCATTACCTAATTTGAGGCACATTTAATGTCCATTACTATTCTCAATGATCTTCACGAGCACCATTACATGGCAAGCAGGTAAAATTCTAAGCATATTTCTCAAGCAAACTTTAAAAAGTGTTGGTTATTTTTTTTTGTTGCAGTAGTGTGGGATACATCATTCTGAGAAAGGTACACACAGAATTGTGTTTATCTTTACTAAGGACACTAGGTTAAGCTACTATTTTATTGCCATTTTTCCTCAAAGAAAGAAAAGTGTCCTTAAGTAATCTGGTGACCACTTTGGGGATATTTAGAGCTGTAAAAGGCTACTCAACCTAATGTTTCCTAGAATAGGAATATGGTGATGGAGATATATAATGGCCAAAGCTAGTGCACTACATTGATTCATTTAATCGATATTTTTGGTTTAGTGTCTACTTTGTGTAGATATTCTTTTAGGCACTGAGGATGCAGCAATAAATAAGAGATTAAAAATCCCTCAGTCTCATGGAGCTTACATTCTAAAGCATAGCAAGGGTCTTAGGCTTTGCAATGATTGGTATAAGGTGGAAGGCCCCAAGAGGTCACTGGCTCCCTGCTATCTGGAGTGGTTTTACCCCCAGCTTTTCCTTGTGAGTTATAGCAGATCCTTCCTCCTTTCCTTCATCATGGCACCATTAAGGGGTGTGCACACTTCTGAGTTTGGAGCAGATGAGAGAGAGGCAAGTAGGGAGTCTCTAACTTTCTTTTGCTTCTACATGACCTCCTCCCTTTGGAAGTGTGAGATGACCCCTCCTTGTTTAGCCAGAATGCATTTCCCTACTAAATGGAGTGCTCAGCGTGGTTCTCCAGCACCATTTGACAAGAGAGAGGCACATTCAATTTCTGCAGTAGTACTTATTTTTACCAGACACTGTGGTAGAGATCAGAGTGGCAGATAATTTGGAGACCAAGAGAAGGGAAGGGTGGAGAATAAATGAATTTGGTGTGGACCCCGGGGGTAAGCCCCAGCCAGCTACTGTGATCCCTCTGGCTGAGCAATGACATGAAGGCAGGATTACTTGAACGGCTGGTGTGATGCAAGGGAGTTGAATTGGGAAGATGGTTGACCCTGATGGTTTAGTAGGGAAGCAAGGGATTGTAGCAGTCTGAAAGGTTAGTAGCTAGGTAAAGGGAGAAGAGTGTTCCTAGGCAGGACTAGCAATATTCAAAAAGAGCAGTTAAATACTGAAGTGGAGGCTTTCATAGCCTATGATTTTTAAGAAGCAGACTTCCAGGGATGTCTGGGTGGCTCTGTGGTTGAGTGTCTACCTTTCTCAGTGTGTGATCCCAGGATCCGGAATTGAGTCCCACATCGGGCTCCCAGCAGGGATCCTGCTTCTCCCTCTGCCTATGTCTCTGCCTCTCTCTCTGTGACTCTCATAAATATATAAATAAATAAAAATCTTTAAAAAAAAAAAAAAAGAAGAAGAAGAAAAAAAAGGATTTCCATAAACTGGGAATGACTCAATCTGAGAATGCCTGAATAGAGGTACAGTTCTCCAAGTACATTTGTGTTGGTACCTGGGTCCTTGCCTGATTCTCCAGCAGCATCACAAAAGAGAAGCTTATGCCCAGTGTTAAAAAGTGTTTACATGTGTTAAAAATGTCAACTTGATTCAAAGATAAACTGTAAGTTGTTGCCGTGTCTCGTATTATGTATGCCATTTTCAAATTGTACCAAACTTGCACAATTTCTACCCATAGCAAAATATATGTAGTACCCATGTCATCTTCAAGTAATAGGAACATGACTGTGTTTTTAGAACTTAATCTATTTTCTCTAGGTAACTAAAAAGGCACATATACCTTTGCAAAACATGATAAAAGACCTATGCTTTCAATCTGATATAAGCCAATTGAAGAAAGCATTTTTAGATGGTATTTCATGCTGCTTTATACTCATTATTCAATCATAATTAGAGATAACTTCTAGTACTACCTATGTTTATTAATATTTTAATTAATGCTGATGATGGTGGTACCTGTGCCTTCAGGACAGAACAAATGTTGCAGTTTTGAAACTCAACTAAATAAACAGGTCTTGTAATGATAAAAAAAATAAATAAAAAAGCACATATAATTCTTCTTTATATTTTTACTATTTTAAATTCCTTGTATATTTTCATTATTTTAAATTCTTTGCATATTTCCTTCCCAATCTCATCTTTGCTGGAATTTTGAACAGGAGGGGTAGCGTGAGAATAAAGTACTGCTTTCTTACCTTTAACACTAACATTTTAGCTTAGAAAATATCTACATGCTTTTAAATAAAATTAACTATAACTGAAAATACAACCTGCCTCTCAACTCAATATGTATTTTTTTTCTCTCTTTCTCTGTTACTTTGTTCCTCTCCATTCATTCCCAGTCCCTACACATACTACACACACAGGCTAGACTCATCAGGGACATATTACAGTGCAATTTTGGTATCAAACTTCTGCTTATTTTTTCATTCAGTTGAAGAAGGTAAATTGCCATGGTCTCAGGTTTTACTATTCGTTTTCCTTAATGCATGATTCAATGATTTCATTTAACTGGGGAATGTATTTTTGAGTGATACATTTTTAGCTGGGTAGATCTAGGCTTTTGAATTCATGTTGGCAACACTTTCTTTGAGACTATATACCACATCTCTTTTTTCCTGGCGGATGTAAAAACAAACAAGAAAATCAACCTCTTGCATTGACTGTTAAGATGAATATTTGAAAAGATCAACTCTTTAAAATTGTCTTTCCCTCAATATCCTCTTACACCTTATGCTATACAAACTGCTTTTATTCAAAAGTGGTCTCTAAAGATCTGAGAGGAGGAGAAAACAGAAATTTTCTGAATAAAATGCATATAACCATAGATGAAAAATGAAGTTTAAGCTTTGAGTAACTTAGTTGAGAAAACAAATGAGCCTATTCTCACGTGAAGTATAAAAGTTGAAATGAAAAAGTGATCATCACGCCTGGGTGGCTCAGCAATTTAGCGCCTGCCTTTGGCTCGGGGCGTGATCCTGGAGTCCCCGGATCGAGTCCTGCATTGGGCTCCCTGCATGGAGCCGGTTTCTCTCTCTGCCTGTGTCTCTCTGCCTCTCTCTCTCTGTCTCTCATGAATAAATAAATAAAATCTTGAAAGAAAGAAAGAAAGAAAAGAAAGAAAGAAAGAAAGAAAGAAAGAAAGAAAGAAAGAAAGAAAGAAAGAAAGAAAGAAAGAAAGAAAAAGAAAGAAAGAAAGAAGAAAGAAAAAGAAAGAAAGAGAAGGTGATGATTGCTGGACTATATATACTTAAATGTAATAAATATGTAATGAATCTGTGGTCAGATAGCCTCATTGATCAAAAGGTGTTTCATTTATTTGCTTACTCAGTGACCACGGTGAGGTGGCCCTTATATGCCAAACATTTTGCTCTTCCTGTGGGCATAGAAGATGAATGAGCATGGCCCCTGCTGGTGAGGGGCCTTGAATTTGATGTAGGGTCCACTCACAAAGCACAACACAGTGCTGTAAGTGCAAGAAAGATGTGCCCAGGTGAAAGGTGGGGACGCAGAAGAGGGGTCAGGACCACTGGGGTTGGGTATGGTAGAAATCAGAAAGCTTTCTAGAGAGGTACAACTAAGCTGACTCTTCACTGATGAGTTATCCAGGCAAAGGGACAGTCTGATCAGTCAGTGGGGCAAGAAACCTAATGTACAAACACTAAGGAGTAAATATGGGTAGTGGAAGGAAACTAGATTAAGGAGAGATTCAAAAATACCAGGTCAAGAATTTCCTCTGTCCTGCTAAGGAGAATAATCCAGTGTCAATGAGACTAATCTGAAGACGGACAATGAAAATGATGGTAATACCGAAGATACAAATTCTACCTCAAATTTATATGCTGTGAAGTTATTATAACTTTGTAGAATACATTCATGAATATTCTCATTTAATAGAAGCTAGCAAGGTGGAAGTGGGGGAATAATACCGTCAAAATTAGGAATAAGAAAAATATATGGATTTTAGGAATTTGGCCAAGGTTATATAACTTGTTGGTATCAGATCAGGGCTTGGGACATGAGTCTCATACCGTAACTGGCATAGTGTGCCACCTGCCATGTAACAGAGGAACCCTTACTCAAGGTCTTCACTATATCCTGAAATGTAAGCCAGCCATCTTCTCACCTGTGGGGCTGTTCAGATGGACTTCTGTTCAGTAGAGTAGGGCTGGAGCTAACCAAAGGGTTAGCCCCGTTAATGGGGAAAGAAAAAACATATTGTACATACAATTCATTCTCTTTACATGAGAGAAAGAGATTAAGGAATAATCTGTAATAATAGATTGATAATTATTAATTACTTACAATTAGTAATAATATATTACTAATATATTATTTGTAATAATAGTAATAACTGGTGACAACAGTGACAAATATGTTTAGTTCAGGGACCAAGCACCAAGCAAAGCACCCTCCATTTACTTCTCAACCCCATGAGGCAGGTACTGCTATTGCTCCCATTTTACAGGTGAGCAAACTGAGGTTTGGCACTCGCACAAGTCACACAAGTGATTAGTAGAAGTGCGATTCATACCGGGATTTGTTTGAAGTCACATCCAGGCTCTTTCCCGCCATGTGAAACTGCCGCTTGATTTATACACCACCTTTACCGTACCATATGTGAATTGTTGCTATTTAATAAACCATATGGAGACTTCTTTCTGCGTTCCAAGAATTCTGCTGCAGAGGCTGTTATTCTGTAGATAAAGGAACCCTGTCCTAAAATGTTTACTAACTACGCCTTGGTCCTGCTGTTAAAACAAAAAAGAAAAAAGAAAGACACCAAATGTCTTAGACCCTAATGCAATTTGATTTACTGTTTCTTTCTTTACTAATCCAGCTTCATGGGCTGGGATGTAATGGAAATCTATTAGAAACTCTGTTTCTTGAATAGAAATGTACCAACCAAAGGAATAATATAAAATTGAACATGCTGAAATCTGTTAATTTTCATTGGTGTTTGAACTTCGGGCTTGGCTCCTGTTTCTGAGAACCTAGAGGATACGGGACTTCTTGCATTTCAATGTGTTCACAGCTATTCTCTCTCTGCCTGTGGTAGGGAACGTACAATCAGGTACTCAGATGTGACAGGATGATGGAAATGAGAAAGTAAAGACGGCACATGGGAAGGAAGTAATTACCTAGAATGCATATTTATCATAGTCTGTCATTGTTTACAAACAATATAATGATTCCTGATTGTAGAATTAAACTCCAGGCTCCCAGTTTGTGAAGTCAATCAAATAACCCCAGCAGGTGCAGGACTAACCAAGTAAGGCTTCTGATGTACAGGATAGGGCTAGAGACAGAACTTCTTCTGTGAAAACCAGATTGCTTGTGGAAGATTTCAATATCTATATATTGGGATGCCTTCCCATTGACAAAACCATGGCATAATGGGGAAGAACTGAATTTATAATATGAAAGTTCTCTGCTGTTATACCCAGCTCAGACGAATCCTTTACTTTCCTGAGCTTCACTTTCCTCATCTGTAAAGTGGGAATAAGGACATGTGTCTCATAGAGTCCCTGCTCTCTACCTCTACTCTAGAAGTCACCATTATCTTTTGCCTGGACCTTGGAATAGCTTGGCTTTCTTGCCTCCATCTTTGCTCACCAATAAGCCATCCTCTGGAGAGCAGCAAGAGTTAGCTTGTAACAAAGATAAATTAAAGTCACGTAATTCCCCTGTTAAAACCATCCATCTTAATGTATAAAACACTAACTCCTGATTGTCACCTTTGCAGTCCTGCTGGATTTTGCCCTTGTCTCTCTAACTTCATTTTCTACACGTCTTCCTCTCTCACCACATTCAAGCCATACTGGCTTTCTTTCTGTTCTCTGCACATGCCATCTTATTCCTACCTCAGGACCTTTGCATTTGATGTACCTTTTGCCTGTAATGAGTTCTACATGATCTTCACAGGCTGCCTTCTTTTGGATGTTGGGTTCCTGCTTAAATGTCACCTTTTCTGGAGATGCCATCTGACCAGTCCATCTATTGATTACAACCCTCTCACCCCAACTCACTACATCATATTACCCTGTCTTATTTTCTTTGCAGCCTTCAACACTACCTGAAATTTTATTATCTTTTACTTGTTTAGTGTTTATCTTTCTTTCCAGAATGTAAACCCCTGTGGCTAGGTCTGAACCCATTGCCTAGACAGTGTCTATCAGAGAGCCATCAAATATTAGTTGAGTGCTGAATGAATAAATATAAGGATCAAATGAAGTATAATGAATGAAAATAGTTCTATGATCTATTAAGTATTGTACAAATACTAGGTTTCACAATTTCTAATCTCCTGCTAAGTCATGATTCTTCTCAAATCTTTGTCAAAGTGGAATGAGCATGATTTTCAGTCAGAAATTCTCTTTCAAATGGGAACTTACTTTCCAGGGGCTTATATTTTAATGAAAGACAAGATTAACACTGGAGTAAAATTGAACGTCTGATAAAAAATGTAAGATATCTTATATTCATATTGCTGGGGTCACTTTTCTGTTTTATACCATTCTACTCTAGACAACTGTATGGCTGCAAGCATATCACATAGAATTGCTGAAACAAAGACATCTTTATGGAATTAGAGGAGAAGCAGGGGAAAAAATGGAATTTGGAATTGTGTTTGTGAGGAGAGAGGTCAGGATTTATCAATTTGGCTCTTCTAGAGGCCCATAAGAATTCTCAGATTTAACTCATTACCTTTATCTTCTGCCCGACTCCCAACCTTTTCCTCATCCTGGCACCTTTCCATGTACCTATTGGCCTTTTGTGTATCTTCTTTGGAAAAATGTCTATTCAGTTCCTTTGCCCATTTTTAAATCATTTTTTTGTGTTATTGAGTTACAGGAATTCTTTATGTATTTTGAATATTAACCCTTTATCAAATAGATTTGCAGATACTTTCTCCCCTTCTATGCATTGCCTTTTAATTTTTCTGATTGTTTCTTTTGCTGTACCGAAGCTTCTTAGTTTGATGTAGTCCCACTTATTTTTGCTTTTGCTGTTTGTACTTTTGGTGTCATATTCAAAAAAGCATTATCAAGACCAGTTATCAAGGAGATTTTCCCCTATATTTTCTTCTCAGAGTTTTATGGGTTTATGCTTAAGTCTTTAATCTATTTTGAGATAAAGTAATCCCTACCAAAATTCCAGTGGTGGGGTACCTTTAGTTAAGTGTCTTTCTTCAGCTCAGGTCAAGATCCCAGTGTCCCAGGATCAAGCCCCACATCAGGTTATCTGCTCAGACAAGAGCCTGCTTCTCCCTTGGCCACTCCCCCTGCTTGTGCTCTCTCTCAACTAAATAAATAAAATATTTAAAAAAAAATTCCAATCGCATTTTGCACAGAAATAGGAAGAAAAAAATCAGGATGCCAGGCTGATTCCATCAGTGAAACATGTGACTCTTGATTTTGGGGTTGAAAGTTCAAGCTCTACACTGGGTGTAGAGTTTACTTAAAATAAATAAATAAAAATTTAAATTTAAATTAAAAAAGAAAGAAAAATCTTAAAATTTGTATAAAGCCACAGAAGATCCTGAATAGCCAAAGCAATCCTGAGACAGAACACGGCTTTCTGACCTCCAACTATGTGACAAAGCAATAGAAACCAAAACAGTATGGTACTGACATAAAAATGGACTCCATAGTTCAATAGGACAGAATCAAGAGCCCCAGAAATAAACTATATATATATATATATATAGTCAACTAACATTTGACAAGGGAGCCACAAATACTCAATGAGGAAGGATAATTTCTTCAATAAATGGTACTAAGAAAACTGGATAATCACATCCAGAAAAATGAAATTGGACTCTTATACCATTCTTTTGGTTCTCTCTCTCTCTCTAAGATTTATTTATTTGGGTGCCTGGGTGGCTAAGTCTGTTAAATGTCTGCCTTTAGCTCAGATCATGATTATGAGGTCCTGGGTTTGAGCCCCACTTCGGGCTCTCTGCTCATCCAGAAGTCCTCTTCTCCTCTCCCTCTCCCCTGTCCCCTTCCCCTCTCTCTTCTCTCATGTTTTGTCTCTCAGAGAGGCAGGGGGATAGGAAACTTAAGTAGACTCCTCGCTGAGCACAGATCCTCACGTGGGGCTCAATCTCTGGGCTTGAGATCACAACCCTGAGATCATTACCTGAACCAAAACCAAGAATAAGAGGCTTAACTGACTGTGCCACCCAGATGCCTGTCTTTGTTCTCTTTTAAAAAGCTCTTTCCCAGGAATGCCCAGGTGGCTCAGTCAGTTAAGCATCTAATTTTGGTTCAAGTCATGATCTCAGGGTCCTGGGCTCAAGTCCCATATCATATCAGGCTCAGGGCTCAGCAGGGAGTCTGCTTTTCCCTTTCCCTCTGTCCCTCCCCCTGCTTGTGCAAGCTCTCTCTCTAAAATAAATAAATAATTTTTTTTAAAGTTCTTTCCCAACTATTTTCCAAATGTAAACAATTAAGAATGTGTTATTAGGGATCTAATCATCAATTAAGAGAAGGGAATATATTTAATAACCAAAGACAAAAAAAATGTAGAATTCATATCTCTTTCGATCTAACTTCCCTCTGATTATCAGAGAGAGAATTATTTTCCATCCCTTGGTGCCTAAAAGTCATTAGTGCCAATTTAGGTTGGTAGCATTCCTTTGCTTTCATTTATATTGGAAATACCTGTAAACCACTTCAAAGACTGTTTTAAGTGAATTAATCATGTAGGTAATGGTGGGCTCCTTTCTCTGACTGAAGGATATGTCTCCCCATCAGAGGAGGTCAGTTGGACAATTTTATGAGGTTGTGAGGTTGTATGTAATTACTATGGTTTAAGAAAAACAGGAAGGGGTGCCCGTGTGGCTCAGTTGAGGGTTGGGCTCTTCCCACTCAGGTCATGATCTGAGGGTTGTAGGTCCCAGTTTGAGTTCAGCAGGGAGTCTGTTATAAATTCTTTCTCCTTCTCCCTCTGCCCCTTCCCTCTCTCCTCCCCCCGCCACTCTCACACTCCCTCTCTCTAATAAATAAATAAAATCTTAAAAAAAAAAAACCAGGGGAATCATATATAAAGGTGTAATAGTGAACTATCATCACCGTTTTACCCTCTTTCAGGAATTCTTACTGTCCTTAGAGTCACTGCAAGTCACATATGGCAATTCTTGCCCCAGAGCCAAGGGGAGAGCTTACCTACTAATATATTTGTCCTTCAGAGATGTTTCCCTAAATTTTATCAATCTATGCAAGTGGGATCCATGATATTAAGACTAGAAAGTAGAGATCCGGGTTAAGTAATAGGAAGACAAAGAAAAGCAGAAGAAACAAGAAATTACCTGTCAAGTTGTCATTATTGAAATTACCTTTTAAATATTTCACAACGGTAACTACTATCAGCATTGCCAACTTAGGTATCAAAGTAATCATTTATCGTTAATAAAAACCCATTGTTCAATGGGCATTGAGTATATTCTAGGCACTGTAGGCATGCTATGGACAAATAGCATTTAATTCTCACCTTCCTATCAGAAAAGTATTATTTCTAACATTTTTAGATGAGGAAACTGCAAGCCACCAGCAGAGTTGTGCTCCATTCAGGATTCTTTGATTCTAAAGCCCAAGTACTGAACCACAGGCTTTAATTATTGCCTGCCTTGTTATGGAAATTCCAAGCCTGCATCACAGCTTGTCTCTTTAAGACTCTGGGGTTAGTCGTTTACCAGTTCTGTCCTTCAGTTAGCGCTTTTGTAAAATGTGAGTAACAGTAAAGCCTACTCTACAGGGGTATTTTTAAATCTCAAATAAGATTTCCTGCACGGAGAGTACAGAACAACACTTGGAATGTAGTAAATACTCACTTTAACTTCGATACTTATCATTACGTAGTGATTAATATAGCCTGCAGCTATGTGGGAAAATCATTGGGCAGAGCCTCCATTGTCCCATTTTGAAATCCTAATGTAAATAAAGAATGACTGAACCAGTGGCCAATTAGCAGAGATAACATGTTCAGACAAAGCTGCTAAATTTTGTAAATCTTCTTATTCTGTTATCTGAGGATAGCCTGGTGAAGATGAAGTGTTGTTTTTGTTTTGTTTTGTTTTGTTTTCCATTTTATGAAAAGTGAAAAGGCAACTCCGTTTTCTTCACTTCTTTGCATTTGGCTTCTTTTGGAACTTACTGTGAATGGGAGGGTTGTTTTTGCCTCATAAGCTCCTTTCAGAAAAGCAGAGTTTACAGGAACATCACAGTATAACAGTGGAACAGGTAAGAGTCTTGGAGTCAGATGTACCAAAAATCAAATTGTAGTTTCACCTTTTACCACCATTGTGATTCATGGGTAAATTAGTCAAATTTTGTAGAATTCAGTTCCATAAATATCATAAAATAGGAATATTCTTTACCTTAGAAAAACAGTTCTCAACTAGAGGTGATTTTGCTGCTCAGAGGACATTTGGCAATACCCAGAGATGTTTTGAATTGTCTTGACTGAAGAAGGCAGTAGAGGATAGTGAGAGAGGCCAGGGATGGCCTGCCGATAACGTCCTACAATGCACAGGACCGTCCCCACAGCAAAGAATTATTCAGCCCAAATGTCAGTAACAGGGAAACCCTGCCTTAGAATGTTGTTAGAATAAAATATTTGTAAAGCACTTAGTATTGCACATGACATGTGGTACATTCTCATCTTTCATTAATGCCATTTGTGAATTCCTAGGCTTCCTCTGTCAAGTCCAAGCATTGTGATGAACTAATTCACACTGAGGTGTCAGACTTGTTCTTATACTGTGGGTTCATACACTTTAAAATAAGGCCTGTGAGATTCTGAGTAAATCCCTCTGATAGAATGTGAGTTTTCCTGAAAGCTAGGCAAGTGTGTGCCCGTGAGCCTCGTCTTCAGGAGGTGTGAATTAAGTGTTGTAATGACTTACCTCTCTTCACCGGTTGTAATGATTCAGTGAGATGGTGCAGATAAAGTGCCAGGCCCTATGTGTGGCTTAGCGTAGGTGCAAACATAGGTGAGCATCATCATCAGTTAAAGGTACCACTCATGCTCCCTCCTTCTTTGTCTCCATGTCTGTCTCTCTGTCCCTCCCCATTAGGCATGTAGTACTATGGCAGGAATCTGCTTCCTCCAGACTCTTCTGTCTTGTGTTCTCTTGACTGTACGCAACAGTGATCTCTTCCTGTAAAGCTTCCCCGCCCCAGACGAAAGACTGTCCATACATGAAACCCTCTCTAGCTGGGTGTGATATTGCCGACAGAGCTCCACACCTTCTGAGGTGTGTCTCTGGCAAGGTCCCAGACAGGTCTCCAGACTTGGAGTTCAGCTCTGATGTTATTCTTAGGCCACTTTCTTTCTCCTCATTATAAAACAAGGGTGCTCAGAGGCATCTGAGGTCCTTTCTGGGTCTCATACTCTGAAGTTCTGCACAGTCCTGCTCACAATGAGCTCTGCACCATCATCCAGGCCCTTCTCATGGTTGGCTGCTCTTATCATTGTCCAAAGTTTTCTGGTTAACCTAACTCCCTTTAAAGTAGTTTATAATTTATAAATGTTTTAAGACACTTCTTTTATGTTATCTGTGATTCTTTTAAAATTCACAGAATTCTATAACCCTTAAACAACTTCTCCGGGTTGATTTGGCTTTTTTTTTTTTTTTTAAATTCTACCAGCAGGATCAGTAGAAGTTTGGGTTTGCATTTGCCAATAAACCATAGGTTGTTAGGTTTCAATTTTTCCCCTTTTGAGGAGGTATCACATATTGGTTGGTTGTTCAAAATTCGTTAAGCAGTATTAGTCACTATTATATCTTAATTAACTGACAAAGAGCTCTTTTTCCTGCACGAATTGAGTGCATACTTCAAATACTGCTGGGTCTTACCAGGGCTGCATTGATGGCATGGTGGAGGGAGCACTGCAACATGGTGGAGGGAGATGGCGGCGTGCGCACACATCAGGAAGAGCACCCATGACACTTCACCCTTCATTTTATCCTTTTCACTTCTTTCCAGTTGGCTTGGCCAACAGAGCTAAGATTTCTTATATAAGTCCTATGGATTTTCAGTTAGTTGTTCAGTTAGTTGATTACTTCTAAAAGTGGCTGAAGTGCTAAAATCACTGGAGCTATCATGTCTGAAAGTCAACAGTTCAACCCTTTGGGCCTATTAGAATTTTTAATATCTCTGGTAGAAAACTCTTGCAATATTGAGTATCGTGTCCCCCCAAAAAGCAGAGGCTTTGTATTAAAAGAGATTGGGATTGGAATTCTCAATTTGTCACTTGTCCATTCTATAACTGGATCAGGTAATTAATAACCACTTTGGGCGATAATCTCTACTTCCATAAAAACAAAAGAATAACATCCACCTCATAGAATATTATGAAGATTATATGAAGTGCTGAGCACAATAATCAGCACAAAGGGGACCCTCAACATTTATATCTATATTATTATGTTAAGTTTCTGGTTTTGGAAGTACAGCTGTTATCCACTACTAGAATGACTGTGTACAACCAGTAACTCTCCTGAGAATTTTAATCAACTTTGTTGGAACTAGTCTAGAGACGATGTACCATTCCATAAAAGAAACTAGCTACCTCTAAAGTAGTTTAGCCATGTAAGAGTACCTGCCCCTAAAGAGCCAACCAACTTTAGTGCCAGGGTTACACAAGTGCTCAGAGGATGATAAAGGTAAATTAGACATTAAGTGTTTATATGAATGTGATGTTGTGTTCAAGACTCTTCCATATTTAAGGCAAAACTAACTCACACTAGATTAAGCAAAGAGAATTTCTGGCTTATGAAATTATAAGCCTAGGAATGGGGCCAACTTGAGACAACACGGAGATACTGTAGGGCTCTGTCTCTTGACTGTGGTCAGCTTTGCCTGTCTAGATGGGCTTCTTTGTGCATGAATGTTCTCTTCCACCTGTAGGCAAGATGGCCAGTGAACTGATATCCCCCTGGCTTCACAACATCCCACATCATAGAACATACATTACCTATAAACTCCAGTGGGAGAATTTCAGTGAAGACTGATTCATACAACTTGGGCCCCATGCTTGGGACATGGAAAGTTCAGATACGGGTTAGATATCCTCCTCTTGTGGCCAGGCATGGCAGCATGAGTGACAGTCCCTTTGGGACCATATGGAATCAAAAAGAGGTAGTTCACAAAAGGAAGAAAAGAGATGTTTCTATTGGAAAAGGGGACGAGGGGATCCCTGGGTGGCGCAGCGGTTTGGCGCCTGCCTTTGGCCCAGGGCGCGATCCTGGAGACCCGGGATCGAATCCCACGTCGGGCTCCCGGTGCATGGAGCCTGCTTCTCCCTCTGCCTATGTCTCTGCCTCTCTCTCTCTCTCTCTGTGACTATCATAAATAAATAAAAATTTAAAAAAAAAAAAAAAAAAAGGAAAAGGGGACGAATAGGGTCACTTGGGTGGCTCAGTGGTCAAACATCTGCCTTCAGCTTAGGTCATGATCCTGGGATTCTGGGGATTGAGTCCCACATCAAGCTTCATGCAGGGAGCCTGCTTCTCCCTCTGTCTGTTCTCCCTCTCTCTATGTCTCTGCCTCTCTCTCTCTCTGGGTCTCTCATGAATAAAAAATAAAAATAGGGGAAAACAAACCCTATAATAATTACATGTACATTTCATTCTAAGAGACAAAAGACCCTGAGATATTGATTGAGAAGGGTTTTATGGGGAGTTGTCATTTGGACTAGTTCAAGCTTGTGAAAAATTGGTGCAGAAAATGTAAAAGGGGATGGCTGAGCTGGAAGCCCAGATATGAAAAGAGATCAGGATGGGCTGAGGGACTTGCTTATGAAACAGGGAAACAAGGACTTTTGGGGCAGGAGTAATTAAGTAAGATCTTAACAGAAAAATGCTGAGACCAGGAGGAGGAAATACAATGGAGAGGAAGAAAGCAAGAAAAGGGCAAAAGACCTTGGAAAATGAAATTAGTGTGTCATCCAGGAACGTTGAAAGAGCAAGGCAGCAGGCCAGGAAGTCAGAATTCAGGATTTCCTGCCTTATGCAAACTATCATGTTGTTTTATTCAGAGAGAAAATCCTGAGCCAGGAGGATATGACTGAGCCTCACCAAATTGGAAAATGATATGAATAGAGAGCATGGTTGAATGGTTAGGAAAGTTAATTTTTCCCTGAAGTTGTGTAATGTCTTTAAGGATTTTTTATATCAATAAATAATTGAATGATGATCAATTAAAAATTATTTTTGTGTGTATATACACAAGCACATACATACATTTATTCAATACTGGATATGCCAGTGGATCTTGCTGTTAACTCTTCTGGTCGGCAAATTTGTCACACGCCCAGTGGTATGCCTAAATATTTTCCAATTTGACTACCTTTGCATGTCAGATTTTTCATTCCTTTGTGTATGTATGTGTGTGTGGAAGGTTTACTGTCTCTTTCACACACCCTAAACCAAAATTTATTTTCTCTACCATCATCCATTTCCTCTCCCATTCATTTCTCATGCCAATGTTTCCTGGGCATCTGCTATGACATGCCCTGAAACCCTGGTCTGTATGTGGCCTAGAGTGTGCCAGAAGGGAACAAACAGGGGCCTTACAGTCAAGTGTGGGAGAACAGACACTGAATAAACAAACATAGAAACACCTCCATAATCACACATAACAGTGGTGCAAAAGAGGTGGGCAGGAGGTTGGGACTGGCTTTGGCCGGGTTGGGAGATAGAGGTGAGGCCCTGAGAAAGCGATATTGCAGCCAAGCATTGGAGGACAGAAAAGAACTAAACAGGTGAACATCGGAAACAGAACTGTCTGGGCAGAGGGAGAGTAAATACAAACCCTAAGGTATAAGAAAGGGCAGCAGGGTGAGAACTGAACTCAGTGGTAGTTTTCTGTTGTTTGCATGTCCTGACTCGTGTGTTAGAGCACCTGTTCTAGCAGGTCAAGTACCACGTCTTTCTTTTCTTTCCAACCCCTGGCGGGGTCAGCGTGCTCTTATTAAGCTGTTGTCTCTCAGCCCCAAGCCCACGCCTCTTGATTCTGCCTTGCGATACTGGGGCTGAAATTCAGCTGGCCACACTTGGCCTTGGCCCAGTGCGCTTCCTTTGGGTTCTGTCCCGCTGTGGGGCTTGTGAGAGGGAGGCTGTAGGAATGGAGCCGACGAGGGCCCCTTGTCTGCTTGCTGCTCGTCAGCATCAACTCAGCCTCATTTACCTCAGAAGCAGTTGGTCCCAGGTCCCAGTTTTGTTTTGTTCTTTATTCTGCAGAGCAAGGCCCTTCAGATGCCAGGACCGCCAGGCAGTGTGCCCTCCTCAGATGCCTGGGTCCTACCTCTGCAGAGTGTCTCTTGCAAGCTTCCAGGTTCTAATAACCTCATCTTCATTTGATTTGTCTCCTCAGCCCCAAATGTGGTAGCACTATCTTTGTCTCTTCAGTGCTATGTTTTTGCATCTTTTTCATCCCTCCAATACCTGTTTAATCAGTTCCTTATATTAAATTCTCCCTTGAAGATTACAGGTGCAATGCCTATTTTCTTGACTGGCACTGACTGATGCATGAATGATTTAACTGTCTGCTCTTACCCAAAATTTCCACCTCTTAATGAGGAGCCCCAGCTGGCCCCATCCAAGGCCAAATGTCCATGAGTGGAAAAGCAAGGAAAAAAGGATGATTACCAAGCTGGAAAAGGTATTTTTCTCAGTAGTTTGCACAGCCTGCCTATTCCCAATCTCTACTATGAAATATCTTTTCCAAGGTTAGCAGAATTATACAAACATCAATTTGGCCATTATTGACTTTTCAACTGGGATACCAAGAAAGTCTTTCAGCAGGCTCAATAAATTAGATCTGGCCACCTAGCTTCCAGACTGGCAGGCTCCTACATCATTGACAGAGAAGACAGGGGAAAGCAGTTTCCCAGCTGTTGCTGTAAATGATGTGCATTGTGTTCACAACCATTAGCAGGTGGAGAATTTGAAGTGTGGGTAGATTGCAGAGCTGCCTCTTTTAAAAATGCATAAGCACTTTGTGAGTTTGCTAAGTCATGTTTCACTCAGCTCGGTTTGAATTTTTCATAGAGGAGAAGTATTCTGTAGTCTTTCCTCTTTTATTCCTTCTTTATCAGTAAGGATTTGTGCAGTTAGGGCTATAGTCAAAAGGGGCCATGCACAATCACGCAATTTGCCTGATTGGCCGTCAATTTTTCCAACTTGTAAAATGTTGGAAGACTTGAGCTTTAAGGATTTGGGGTGATGGAGGGCCCTGCTCCTCCCTATTTAATCCAAAATACAGAATACTCCCAGCTCTGGGTTTAAATTTATTTTATGTGTCTTCAAGTAAAATCTTATTTCAGTGGACTCATCCATTTATAAAATTCTAAGCTCAGCACGGTGAAGGAAACTTCTTTCTAAAACTGTCCCCTGATCACATGCCATGTGCCAGACACTGCCCGGTGCTTGTGGTTCCTCTCCACTCCCACACCAAATCCAGATATTACTAAATGTCATGATGAGTCCAGTTTCAGCATCAGTGTCCTTCCTCACATGATGTTCCAGCCAGACCTAAGAGTTGGTTGTAGAGCATATTGGGAGAAACATACTTGTGCTATCTAACATGCTTCTCGTTTGTATTGTTTATGTAAGTTAGTGCCTGGCTTTCAATAAAGCAAAGAGGTACAAATGAATGGAACACTTATTAGGTGCTTCAAACCATGAAGCACCTTTACATTAATTGTCTCATTTCATTTTTTTAAAACATCTATGAGGGAAATACTATTATTAGCTTTGTTTCTTAGATGAGGAAATTAAGGCTCAGATGAAGTAACTGACCAAATTTATCCAAACTGACAAATTGTGGGACCTGATTCTGAAGCCTACAATCTGTGCTTCTATGTTATGACCTTGATACGATTCAACACATGTGTCTGACCCATTCATTCATTCATTCATTCATTCATTCATTCATTCATCGGTTATCAAACCCTTATTATATGCCAGGCACCAAGAATGATATAATATCCGACAAATTAAGCAATGATTTATTTATTTTAAATTTTATTTATTTATTCATGAGACAGAGAGACAGACAGACAGACAGACAGACACAGGCAGAGGGAGAAGCAGGCTCCATGCAGGGAGCCCCACATGGGACTCAATCCCGGGTCACCAGGATCTCGCCCCGGCCAAATGCGGCGCTAAACCGCTGAGCCACCGGGGCTGCCTGCAATGATTTATTTAAAAGTAAAGTAGAACTATTGTACTCTTTGACTTTTAGCAACATTAATAAACCTCTCAAAAGACAGATTTTTAAAAAGATTTTATTTATTTATTCATGAGAGACACAGAGAGAGAGAGGCAGAGACACAGGCAGAGGGAGAAGCAGGCTCCATGCAAAGAACCCGACGTGGGACTTGATCCCAGGACTCCAGGATCAGCCCCAAGCCAAAGGCAGATGCTTAACTGCTGAGCCACCCAGGCATCCCAAAAGACAGATTTTTTTTGCTTTTTTTAATATCAATAAATCAGACTTTTCTTGAGATGAAATGGTTTTCTTCCTGGATCTAGCTAATCAGCTGTAATGTATTTTCTCTTCAAATGGAGAGAATTATTCCAGCCTGTATTGAAACCTCAGCCAATTGGGAGCAAAAGTATATTGTAATTTGAAGTACCAAGGTATTTATGAGATCATAATTTGCTATAATTGAGGGGATTCTAGAATAGCTTGAGTTACAGAATTGATCTTTCACAGATCCTTCCACATCTGCCGGGACTGGGGAGCCCACGTCAGTGGGGCTGCAAGGGCAAATGGGTTCAGTCCCCATACACAGTACTTCTCTGTTGTGGTTTAAAACCTCTGCTCTGGTTAAGTTCTTGGGAAGGGGGTAATGAGACAGACAGTGTTTCCCAAAAAGAAACAGAGTGGTTATCTTCCCACATTTGACTGCTTTTCACATTTCATGATGACTCTTCACACAGCACCTCTAGCTGGATTCATACCATCTTCTTCCTTGATTTCAACCTAATTTATAGACTTCAGAAGCCTTCTTATGAATTGTCTTGCCAAAAATGTTAAAACATTTAAATGCTCTCATAAAATATTGAAACATGTGGTAGTATAACAGGCTCCACTAAAATGAAGCTGTTCAATTTCCCTTTAATAGTGATAGCGCCTAGAATAAGTGGAAAGTAATATTTCCATTTGCCTGGAAGCTGGAGGATCCCAGCTGACATTTAAATCCATGATCATCCTAGCGGTTCAGGGAAGATAGCTGCATCCGCTCTGGGTTCTTGGCTTGGACGTGCAGTGGAGGGTTGTGTGCAGCTTTCCACATAAACACGTAGACCTCCCTCCCATGATGGAGTTTGTGTTGTTAGATTACCTTTTAGAAAAGCCTCTGGTTTTCCTCCAAGTTCACTGAATGAAATGACTTTACCATGGGGAAGGTAGCTCTTGGGGAGGAAAACACAGGCTTGCATTTCTAATGGTTCAGCAGGATTTATGGCCAGAATAGTTTGTCATCTGTTTTAAGATAATGGACAGGCATATCTCAGCATGTATTTCTTCTTCTTCTCCTTTCTGTCTCCCCTTTCCTCTCCTTTTTTTTTTAAAAAAAAAATGTAAGGCTTAGGTTATTTTCTGAACGTTTCTCATAAAGACTCAAACTAGATCAGATCTGGGTTGATATGATTACCTTGTTTTTGACCCAATGTATTAGAGCCATTTCTCCATTGAGTCATATTAGCATAGGGATGGCTGGGTTGGAGAGGTAGAGGCAGATGCTGCCATCAGAAGGAGAAAAATGATACCCTCAGAATCTGGGCTGGCAGACAAAACATCTCCTCTTGCTGATATTTTCAGTCACCAGCTGGTACATGTTGAGCAGTTTCCCTGCTGCATGGAAGATATTTATTGGTAATAGCCTGGGATAAGTAGGACATTATTGCCGTGGTGATTCCTTTTGGCTAATTGGATTGTTGCATTTCATTTAATGGGTATATAAATACAATGATTACTCAGTCACATTTTAAAAAGTGGTTTGAAAGAGTGGGTATACTTTAGAGATAATTTTGGAGTTATGATGTACAGGGACTTTTTTTTTACTCCCTCTGGAAAATGTGTAAGTTTCTATAAATATTTAAATCATTTAGGTATGTAGATGACAGGCCTTTTACAAGAAGACAAGGCATAGCTTTCCTAATAGTTTCCATTCTAAATCTCCTGTACTTTGACCATATTAGAGGTGGCAATAAAGTGGGATCTTATTATAATGTGATTCATCATTTATGAAAGTAAGATATAGCACAAACCAAAACTGGGTCTCCTTTTAAACATATAAAGACACTACATTATCCTTTTCCTCAATATTAGCATCATAAAGGGGATTCATTTCCTTTATTTTCTTATGGCTTACATGCAATGAACTATATGAAATGCCTAGCATATAACGTTTGATGAGTAAATGCTATCAAGCTCATGACTCTAAGAAGACTGAATGTTCAGTGGATAGAAAGCTGGGAGAAGTGACTTATGTTTAGGAATTTGCTTTGTGCCATAATTGTGGATTTTCTAGTTCAAGGAGCCATCAGCTGTGTATCTGAAAAATGAGTCTGTCTCCAAATAGCTGAATGCAGTGCTGTGAATCAAGACTGAGGGAAATAGGGAGAGAGGAACTCACACTAGCTTAAAAATGATATAGTGGATCATGTAACTTAATAGTGCACTGTTATTATCAGCTTCAGGTACGGCTGGATCCAGGTACTTAAAAGTTACTATTAGGATACACCCTTTTATTGAGTTTCTACACCATACTCTGAGCTAACTGCTAGAATTGCAACAATGGGCACTTCATTGTGCCCACTTCTGGGAATTCATGGTGCGTAGCTGAGATGAATAAAGTGAAAAAGAATTATAACAAAATGTGGTTTGTGCAATAATGGAGGCACTTACAAAACAAAACCATAATTCAGGGGGAGGGGATGATAAATATCTCTGAAGAGGGGTAAACAGACACTTCAGAGAGAAGTTAAACCCTGAACATTGTTTTTAAAGAAAAGCAGGAATTTTATAGTCAGGCAAATCGAAGAAAAACAAATGGTTAATTGCTTTGATTGTCATATTTGGGAAATCTGCATTCGAACCTCAACTCTGCCACTTATGAAATGTGCAATTTAGGGCAAGTTTCTTAAATTCTCAGGGTCTTAGTTTCTTTGTAGGGAATTTAGCAGTAGAGCTACTCAGAGTTGTCACGAGTCTCCCGTGAGTTGATGGGTGTGCAGAGCTTAGATGGGGGCTGGCACAAAGTAAGACTCTCACAGACTTCCATTGTTGTACCGGACTGCAGTGATGTGGTGCTTTGGATCTGGCTTTAGCATCAGCCATGGTAAAATCAGTAGCATTTATTGAGAGTTGACTGTGCATTATGTACTACATTAAGAATTTCACTCAATTTATCCTTCCTACGACTCTAAGGAGTAGGCAAGTGATTATCCTCACCTCCAAGGGGAGGGAATGGAGACTTGGTGAATGGAAGGAGACTTCCAAGGTGACAGGGTTAATAAATGGTGTAGCTGAGTAGCTGACTGCAGTGCCCATGGCCTTAAGCACAGCATACTGTCCTGAGCTTTCTCCCTTCAGTGCACTTGACTTTCAGGTACTCATGATGCAGCCCATCCTGTGTGCCTCTCACTTCTTGTAAGACATGGTTGTGGAAACGTGTGTGTGTATGTGTGTATATGTGTTCAGGTGCTGTGCTACTCCTCCAGGCTGAGCTGGCATTAACCCTTGGGTACTGTGCTTGCTTGCAGGAGAGCCTTCGAGGTGGTCACCCTCCCACTGCGACTGCTGCTGCAAGAATGCCACAGGGGACAAGGAAGGGGAGAGTGGCACATCTTGCAACGACCTCTCCACCTCCAGCTGTGACAGCCAGTCTGAGGCCAGCTCTCCCCAGGAGACGGTCATCTGTGGGCCTGTGACACGCCAGACCAACATCCAGACTCTGGACCGTCCCATCAAGAAGGGCCCTGTGCAGCTGATCCAACAGTCTGAGATGCGACGGAAAAGTGACCTGCTCCGGACTCTGACTTCGGGCTCCAGGGAGTCGAACATGAGCAGCAAAAAAAAAGCTGTTAAGGAAAAGCTCTCAATTGAGGAGGAGCTGGAGAAATGCATCCAGGATTTCCTAAAGATCAAAATCCCAGATCGGTTCCCTGAGAGAAAACATCCTTGGCAATCTGAACTTTTGCGGAAGTATCATCTATAGGGGAGGGCCAGGGTGGGAGAGGAATGAATCATGTCACCATTTGGAAATAAACCTCCTAACGAAATTCGTATTTGAAAAGGAAAGTAACAACTAACAATACGTTTGTTAGAACACAGTAGCCCATTGATATACTACTGCCTATTTACCTAGTTCACCTTAACATTTGAATCCACAGGGTAGATTTCTTTCCAGATGTGGAATGATAAGAAAATCTCTTTTTGGTTCCTTGTTTGTTTGTTTGTTAACTGGGTACCATGTGCTGAGTATCGTATGTATAATGAGAGCCAGCTACAGAAGAGTAGCTGAGAGGCTTTGGGAGTCCTTTATCCCAAACTGGGTTTTTCTCTCATCTTCTACCTCCCTCCTTTGAATGAGAATATGGTAGAAAGAGATCTGGCCCAATGGGATATGCTTGGGTTTTTTAATTTTCCTTTTCCCTTTGTTTATGGGGTTAGGGGGGAAATGGCAGATTTATATGACTTTTCACTGAAATCTATTATGTGCCAGTTTATATCGACGCTGTATGCATGAGTATTTGTGCGACACAAGCACAACGATGTCTGTACATACACACAGTGCACATGTCCCCAGGGCCTGGGCATCCGAAGGGCAACACCCCTGCTCCCAGCAGCAGTTTCTTAGACTACTTTAGACAGATGAGCCTCTGCTCCTTTCTTAAAACCCTTCCGGGATGATTTCCCAGCCTCTATTGGCAACACTTTCCAACATCGGGTAACCCTGGTCATCAACAAGTTGTCTTCCTTATTTTGAAATTAACACCCTCAGGCTCCATTTTACAGTTTTGCTCTTCCTCTGCACTAGGAGAGGGTGAGAAGACCTAGTAAAACATTCTTTGTATTAAAGAAACAAACATTCGTATCCACAAAAATTATGACTCAGTGACCCCACGCTCAGCCTTCTCTACCCTGAGCTGAGTTACCTTCCTTCCCTCAATGTTTTCAGAGTCCTTACTGCCCATGTTTTAATGGTGTGGCCTTTTCATGTGATCCATATTCAGTTCTCCACATCCCTGTGTAGTTGAAGAAGTAAGAACAACACACAGTACTTGAATAAGGCTCCAGCTTTCTGTTTGTTTCTTTAAGAGGGAATTGTATTCCACACACCGCCTAATAATTTCTCATGACTTTTTAAAACTACAGCACTGCGTTGTTACTTTCTTGTAGCCAGTTTTGTCTGTGGGGTTCTGGGATTTGGCTGTGCCTATGCTGGGATTTGGCTGTCATTTCCCCAGTGTCTGTGAACAACCCAACTAGATAACTAAAGCTTCAGAGTTAAGGTTTTGGCTTTCTAAAGTGTCTTTCTTAAATACATCTTTGACCTGTATAGACACAGCCAAAAAGAAGCTGTTACTAGCCATCTATCCATATGACTGTATTTTATTAATGTACCAACAGCTCTTTCATAGGCTTGTGGTAAATGAAGATTAAAAGACCAGTCTTTATTTTCAGCATTCTTCTTGCATTTCAGTGGGAACTTAAAAAATAATTTGTCAATCATTATCTGTGTGCCAAGCACGCCTAGTTTTTTTTATTATTATTATTATTGTGTGTGTGTGTATGTGTATATGTATCACAGGTAATAAAGGCAATTGGATGATGTCTGTAGGAGGGAAAAATAATGAACAATTGCTTTCTCTTGAAATATATTGTTGACACACATTTATTATGTCAGAGGTTCTCTCTTGATTCCTATTATCAGTGCCCATTAGTACATGGGTATCTTCCTGAATTTTTGTGATTCTTGCCCTCACATCTGGGCAACAGACTCAGCCAATTTTTTCTTGTCCTGAGGCTCAAATGAAATTTAAAGTTCTACTTAAGTGGAAAAGAAAGTTCATCTGTGGAGTTGAGTTGTCAAGAGAATCATCATTTAGGAATTTAAGTGACTCTTTTATGAATTAATCCATTAGCAGGCATTTGTTCTTAGCTAAGCATAGTTTTGTAAAGCCCTACCAATATGTCTTCATTTCTTTCAGTGTGTCTTAATACTTCATCTTTCTATTAATAGAGGATCCTGCCAAAAAAAAAAAAATCACAAAATTTAATGGTCAAGAAGAAGTTGAATAGAAATTAAATATCTTCAAACTCACTTAAGCCAGATGATGCCTGTGGCTCTGTTGGAGTTTGGCATCATCTCCAACTTCCTTAAGTTTCAGACCTAACTCTAATGGCATTAAGATAGAGCTACACCAGTAAGAACTAGAGAAGGAGGAAGATGTCGATCAACTCACTGCTTCCACTGCCTGCTTTACACAGGAGAGCAAACAATGCAAAGACAATGTTCATGGCATACTTTTCTGTCCCTTGACCTGTCGTGAACTTTTTTTCTGCTTTGGTACTTCTTATGCCTCCTTGTGAGCAAAGCAAGTGGTAGAAAATCTGATTAAAACAATAATAGCATTTTTAATATGGGCCAGCTCTAGACCAACACCCACTCCAGATATTCCAAAGAGCTAAGACAACAGCAAGGTGTTTATTTGTGTGGCTGTTAGTATAAAGATGAATACAGACCTACTCAGTGAAAAGCTCTGAGGAGGCACCAAGTCAATGGAAACCTTCGGTCCTACTTTGAGTAAAGTTATCAAGTGAGGTCTAGGTGGCTTGCCACACTGGGAATGATTTAATGGTAAGTGAGTTATAAGAGTAAATGCTCTAGTGACCCCGATTCACACCTGCTTCCCCAAATTTAAAAGTTTTCAGAACTCTTAGTTCACTTCTGGACAGGACAACGTATGTGGTTCCCTTCTTGAATATTGGTTATGATGAGGGTCATAATTTGCTGATGTGAAGAAACTAAAAGCATCAGATGGACCAAATGAATGAGGAGACATATGTGTAGAATTCTAACTTAGGTTTCCTCCTGCAATCTTGCAATGCTAAACTCCAGTGACCTTGGGGAGGTTATGGTCTACAGGTATGTGGATCTCCTGGAGTCAGGAATATATTTCTGGAGTCCTCCTACCCATTGAGCTTTCCTGTTCAGCAGGAAAGGGGAAGACAGGAAAATAAAACCGTGAGGTCACTGTGGTGGTGTGCTCACCCTCCCCCACCAGGAGAACACTGCACTGAGGTATGGTTATAAACAGCCAAATGAAGTGGCTTCCCCAATACGCAGTGGTGTTATGCTCTGTGATTATAGGCAGTTGTCTTACTGGAAATGCATGTGTGGTAAATTAAAATAAAAGGGGAACAATGCACAAATCATTTGTTCCCTTCGCTCTTTATTCCCCCATAGCTCCATTTACTCCCACCTGATTCACTTTAGGGAGACACATTTATTAAAAGAAAACAAATGGAATTCTTCTTTTTTCAGGTGCTCCTGTTTGATTCAGAGGCACCTTTATTCTAGGGACAGATGTGTGCTCTTCATGGTGGATCTTCTTGTCAACTCTTGGTCCTTCTGGATTATTTTGCTTCTCTGGCCTTTAGATTCCCCTCTGATTGTCCTTTGTCTCTGCCAAGCAAAACATGTTCCACTGAGAAAAAAAAAAAAAAAAAAAGGCATGTATGGTGTCTTGCAAAATTACTTGACACCAGCTCCCATAATGGGAGCCAAACGTTGATTCTCAGACATTTTCCTTTGTTGTACTTTTAACCTTCCAACTTTGTATTTACCATAGTGATTTAACCCAGAGCACTTGAGTGCTGGTATTTTCTGCCACTAGATATCATGTTGTAAAATGTGACTAACCTTGGTCTTCCTAGATGATCTTTGAGTTAATAAGAGTCTTTCTGTGGACTTTTAGGAAGAGTTCTTTGTCATCCCCACTTGATATAGCAATTTTCATAGGAAAAATGAAGAGAGTTATTTTTTTCCCCTGGTGACTCTGTGGCAGATACATGTTTTTGCCAATTTGCATGCTTATCGGTTTAGCATGGACCATTTCTCTCTTTAATGTCTTGGTATTGTTGGCAACTTGCAATCTTGATGGCCCACTGTTTCAATTTATTTACTTTCTTTTATATTGTCAAAATAACACAATAGAGAAGGAATCAGAATGAGAATTCTGTATTCTGAGTTAAAATGGAGTTAGATGTCACTTGTACAAGAGTGTACAATGATTAATATCTGCAGAGAAATTAGACCAAATGAAACCTGCTGGAATGGGTTTGATTGATATTGCCTTCATCTCTCTGGTTTTAGATGAAATGGTTATTGCTCTCCACCCCTGCTGAAAGAAAAGAGTCTTAAACTTTAATAATCACCATGTTGTGATGCGACCACAGAGCTTATATGTTTGAAATGTCTATATTTCTCATCTTGCAACATACATTAGAATGGAGATTCTTTTCCTAGTGACCCCCACTGCAAACTTTTTAGCAGTGTTTTTCAATACTCAGCATGCACAAAAACCATTTGTAGCACTTGTAAAAATGCAGATCCCTTTATCCTGGTCCCAGAGAGTCAGTCAGAAACATTGAGCAGGGCCAAGGAATCTGCATTTTAGTCCAACATCCTTCATGATTTTGATGAGATGATCTATGGACCTTCTTTTAAGAAATCCTGTTCTTGAGGAGTTGGCTGTACAGAGGTCCACATCTTTTCACTTCCTTTCACTTTCCTTCCCCTACAAAGAAGTCAAAACTTGCATTATTTTTTTTAAGAGGAAAGGCCCAAAAAAGAGTATTCCAGGACCAGGGCAGAGTAGATTCCATTACTCCTTTGCCCTTTCATCTGCCTGTCAACCACCTCTCCATTTTGTGTGTATTTGTGTGTTCGATTTTTGTTTTATTTTTTTTTTCCCAAACTGAAAGCCTGCATCAATATAGTTTTTACTCTGGATACTCTGGGTAGATGGGAACACATCTCTGAGTGAGCTGTATCCTTATGATACCCATCAAGGAAGAAAAACAAATGAACTTTCCCAGGCGGAGTTGTTCATTCCCATGCCTGTGCAGCGTGAATCAGAGGAACTGGAGAATGATCCATAATTTAATGGTGGTGTGTATGGCCCCAAAGGTGGTTCCACTAACTGCATGTACAAACACCACCAAAATGAATATTGAATGATTAGTGAACTTACTGCATTTCACCTATAAAATCCTGAGTCATTGGATTGCTAAATTTGTCCAATCTGACTCATGCAGGATTATGAAACTCTCAAATAGTTGAAGATCCTGAACTCCAATATTAACTAAAAACTGCAAGCAAAACCCATGAGGGAAAATAAATAGAAAGAAAGGGTGAATTCAAAATAGTGGCCATATTTCATACATAGTGACAAGAAGGAGATGAAGTTCTACATGTTTCCACTCACTGACCAGAAAGGAAGGCCATATTGTGATTATTCAGATAGAAACAATTTTGGAGAGTTTCAATGATCCAGTTGGTTCTACCCCTATAATAGAGTAACTGGACAGGTTAATCAAATTCCCATATGGTAAGAGAAATGGAGAATGAGTGGCTTAAATACATGCTTGTGGTGATCCTTGGTGAATATTTAAGTAAAGACAACTGTCACAGGAAAATGAAGAATGGCTAATGAAACTAATAAACTTGAATTGCTAATTAAGAGTATTTGGCCAGGATTTTTTTTAATGTTAAATTTGATTTAGCTTGCTTCTCCCCCCCCCCCCCACTTCCCAAGTGAGATCCCTTTATTGTCCCAACTTCCTAACCTTTAAAAAATGTTCCTCCTGTTTGTGAACAAACTGTGTTTATTGGGTAAAGAATTTTTAGTTCCTAGACTGTCATCCTTGCTTTATTTAGGGAATTTACTTTGAAAAAGCTAAAGAAAAATGTGCCCTGGCCCTGCAACTCTCAAGGGGTTTGTTCTGGGCCAAGGGGTGGTGATTTTCCTGTTAATCAGGCTTCTAAAAGCGTTTATATGCCAACTGGGAGATTTAGTCTCTCCTTTTTCCAGAAACCTCTTCCATCTTGTCACTTTATTCTTAGAATTGACCTTTAGTTAATTTAACTGCATTTGCACGATAAAAATCAACATTGCTTTCAGACCCTGCTGCTGCTGGTTGGCTTCATCCATCACAAATGGACGTAGGATTGATGCACAAGAAAGTAGTGGAGAAGAGTTGCTTTATACTTGCGCCTCTTGTGTGAGGGTGTGTGAATGTGTACATACACACTTGTGCAATTTCTAGATCGATGTTGCATCAGTTGCCAATGTCCATGGTAACCCTATCTCAATATGTGGAAA
The DNA here is from genome assembly GCF_018345385.1 of Vulpes lagopus. NCBI lineage: Eukaryota > Metazoa > Chordata > Mammalia > Carnivora > Canidae > Vulpes > Vulpes lagopus. The sequence continues at coordinate 88,585,647 of NC_054831.1, forward strand.
AAGTCTGGTTACAAAGCTTCACAGCTTTTAAATTCAGCACAATAGCTTGTCTTTACTATGGGTGTCAATGCTTGACAAGGTTGAATAAAGCTGGTCTCCTCGTGTGAGATTCAAGCATTACAGATTTCTGAGCAAAAAATCAAACTCATTTTTATTTATATAGTCACTAGTGGCAGTGGCATTTACTCAAAAAAAATTGAAAAGGAAAGAAAAGAAAAAGAATGCATGAAAGCTTAAATATACATAGAATTCACAGTGATCACTAACAGTTTTTCTCAGTTGCAGCCCGTGGTCAGTGGTTTATTCTTGTATGTGAGAGACAGAACCAATTTCAGGAAACGCTCATCTCTGACTTGTGTGGGTTATGTGTACTTAGGGCAGTGGCTCTCACCCAGGAATGATTTTTGTGCCCCAGGGGGACTTTTGGCAATATTTGGAGACATGTTTGATTGTCCTGACTTCTGAGGTGCTAACTGGCATCCAATGGGTAAAGATCAGAGATGTTGCTAAACATCCCAGAATGCAGAAGACCCCTCACAACAAATAATTATACAGCCTGAAATGTCAATAGCGCTGAGGTTGGGTTGGCTCTAATTTTCCATTTTTTTACCATGTAGAGAAAGACATCTGGGGCAGAGCTAGAAGGAAATAGCACAATAGTAATTAGTAGCACCTTAGATGAGTAGAGTTTATTTGGGATTATATACAGTTGTCCTTTATACAGATGTGGATGCTGAGATTTAGAGAGAAATGGGTCCCATTTTCCATGGTTTCAGTAGTGATGGGGAAGGTGTGTGATCTGAGTTTCAGTCTTCTATGGCAGTCGCTTTCTGCCTCAGAAAAACAATACCTTTGATGAAGTCATCAACCGTGTAACAACTACATGTGTTTGGTGGAAAGTGCTTTGGGAGCATTTTCCATTCATGTAACACAATTAGGGATGCTTTTCAAGCTGAGCAACAGGTGCTCTTAGAAATAAAACAGAAGAAGGGAAAAAAAGTGCTGAGAACAGGCCAAGAATTTTGTCATCTTGAACCGCTCACTGTGTACTTTGTTTCTTAAGGTTGAAACTCCCCTCACTAAAGAGGACACTTAGATCTTGGAAAATATTATTGTCAGACTCACACAGGTGGTCCCAATGCCCTTGTTTTCAAAGATGTGATGAGTCTAAGCATAAACTCTGACTACTGAGCCTTATTATATCATTTGTATATACTGACTTCATTAGGACACAGAACATGTGGGTGTCTTATATATTTGACATTTTTCTTTTAACATCATACTGATACTCCAGTGATGGAATCAAGGTCAGAACATTCTATCCTCATTTCATACAAGGGAAACTGGGACCCAGAGACTTAAAGTCATTCATTCATTTGTTCATGCATGTATTTGATGGGCATTTGTTGAGTGCCTACCATGTACAGGCCACTGTCATGAGCATTATAATCTACTAGGGAATCAAATTTGTGATACAGAACTTGAATTCAGATTATCCAAATTCTAGACTAACATTATTTTTCTATGTAATTCTGATCCACGTTCTAGATTTCTAATTTAATTATTAAGTTATAAATAATGTATATTAAGGAGTGTGTGCACTTAAGAAATATGTGCCAGGAACTGTAATAAATGATTCACATGCCTCATCTCATTTAATCCTATAACAACCCAATGAAGTAAGCCTTGTTACTGTCCTCTTTTTACAGAGGTCAGTGTAACTAGACAGGGGCAGAGCCAGATTTTCATGTTGGTTTATTGGACTCCAAGTCTGATGGCTTAACCACCTCATTATATAATGTCTTGTCTCTGTTCTCTGGATTTCACCTGTTTCTGGTTTCTTCTATTCTAACCAAAAGATAGCCAGGAAGAATCCAGCCTGACACACTTCCAGAAAGTCATTAGCTATTTTTAATTATAAATTCCATTATACACACATTTCCCTAGGAGATAAAGGAAAGGCACACTTGGAGGCATACTTTTGCCTACCGTAGACTGCACTTTATGACACCAGCCCTATCAAAGGGTTAGTTACAGAACAAATGCCATGTGAATACTGTACCTTTGTGTACACCTAAAGGGTGTGTTCACATCCAAAGTAGCAAGATAAATTCCATGTTAGAACAATGGCACCTACACCTGCTTGCTGTGCTGTTTATAGGTTACCAGGGCAGAGTTCATGAGAGATTAAATAGGTGTCTGTGCACGCATGTGTGTATACATGCATGTATGTACTATTTTCACCTTTGGGCCTTTTAAACAAAATCAGTTTTTGTTCAAGAAAGGTCAGAAATCCAGCCATGGTTTCCTGCCCCCCAGCATACTATCATCACTATTCCAAGTTGAAAAAGGAGAAGCAACAACAGAAAAGAGACTGCATTGAGATGTGTGTGTGTGTGTGTGTGTGTGTGTGTGTGAAGAATGTATGCCCATGTACATTGTGTATGTGTGTTTATATATAAATTTTATGTATATATGTATATATGTGTGTACATGTATCTAAATGTATATATATCTATATCTATACATATGTATACACACATAAGCATATCTCATAGTTTGAAACTCGGATTTTGAGTTTAAGGGATTATTATTATTATTTATAATGGGTTTCATAGATAGTTTAATATAGTTCTGTTTTCCAAAATTCTCTCCCACTATGAGTGTATATATTTACGGTACAGAAAATATGATTAGAATACTTTGGTTTAACATCTATAGATACAAAATCAAACAAAAGTGCATTTAAAGAAAGCCAAACTTGTAAACACTGGCTTTCTTATTTCAACCATTTGTTAGAATTTCAAAGTATGTGTTTTCAAACATCATCATTTAAAAAAAATTAAAGAAAGTAAAAACCCCAAAGAACAAAAAACAAAACAAAAAACCCACCAGGTGAATATGACAATGTTTAAGAAGAAAAGAATAAGAAAATATAAGTCTGTGAAAGCACATATTCTGTGGTTATTATGCTAATGGTAGTTCACCTACTGTTGTTTGATTTATTCTTAACTACTGATTTCACTTCATCTTTAATGGGGTGGCTCCTGTGGCCATAAACACTTTGTAGGTGGAGCTAATTATCTGTTTAATTATTTTAAAGCTATAGTAAAAAATGTATAATATGCACACTGTAAATATATACTAAAGCTTAAGGGCACGTTGTAATAAAAACCAAACACTTTCTAGGCTCCTGCAAATAACCCTGTAAGCCTGTTCATACAGACACCAAAATAGCTGCCCAAAGAAGGAACAACATGCAGTTAAATGAAAGACAATGTTGCTTATGTTTTGGCATCCTATAGACATAATGGCCAAGTGACTAAAATTGGGGTTCTCTGAAGAATATGGTAAGTTATACTTTCATTCATAACCATGTGCTTTCCATACTTTGGAGAATGTGAAACTTGTTTTTAGTCAACCTATGCAAACAGAGCTTCCCTGGTGCTCCTTGGGATCAGTTTGTATGCACACAAATCCACACCCTCAGAAGCAGTCTGACTCCAAGCCCTGTCCCTGGGGTTCAGATTCCTTCTCCCAGAACCTTCTCCCAGGAACCTATCCGGTTTGCTCATACAATCAGAAGTGTTTGCAAAAATAATTGAGTATGGTCATTTATTTTTTCCGTAGGGTCCTTGCAAATGTGGTCTTAAAAGCATATGAAAGAAAATAAATTTTATAGTGAGTAGATGCTCTAATTAGGTTGAGGAACACTGAAGAAGGATTGGTTGTTTTTCCCAAAAATTTTGGAGCAGACAGGGGAAGTTTTATTTACCTCATCCCTGGCTCCAAGTTCCCGTCACTTTCTCTCATTTATTTATTTTTAATTCCAAAGGAGAATGTTGAATCCAAAGTTTGCTTAAAATTCTGGTTAATGTATAAAAGGACAGACTAGTGTGTTTTTGTAAATCATGAAGGGTGGAGAAATGGGGGTGCTAAAACTCCTGATTACCCTGTTTCTGATCCAAGGAAATGGATTCATGAATTCCTGGAGTGGTATCCTTCTTAAAACATAGGAGCACATACCTAGGGACTTGGATTTCAGAGAGTCTGGTTGAAAGCTGTTAATGGGATCTGCGGTAAATGGGTCACCATTTAGAATAGTGATGGAGTCTAGCTCGCTTCCCTTAGAAGACCTTACTCTGTAAAATCAAGAATCTTTGTGTTGGCTGAAGGAATTGAACTCATGATCTCATTTGAATTCCTGTTCCTCTCATCTTTCAGAACCAGCAGAGCACTGGGTTGAACCTAACAAAATAATTTGTCAAAATTATATGAACATGTTTAAATATTATCAGCACTACCCTCGACATTTATAAAAATAAAGACCCGATTCATGAGGTTACCTGGAGATCCCCAAACACAGTTTGCCAGGGATTATCAAGCTCCTCTTTTATCCGTTGCTGATGCTTTGAATGTGCTGGTCAACACAGAGGAGTCTGAATTTTGCTGGTACTAACATCAAGTGGTGATCTACTGGGGCCTTGTTCATGTTCCTTTCTCCTGACCTCATTCAAGTGCTTGATGACTTGGGTCAGTTTGTTGCACACTGATGTATACCAAGTGACACCCACTGAAATTACCTCTTCTCCTTTCCAATACAGTTCGCTTGTACATAAGTGTAATGTCAAATTGTTTACAGGTTCTTTTTGTGTATAATTGTGATAGCAGATTTAGCTCAAACTTTAAAGGAATCTGTTTACTGAATGGTGTTAAAATGGATGTGCTTATTACAGTATAAACATCATTAATTATGGACTCACACGAATGCATGTCTACATGTCGTCAATTTCCAGCAGCTCGGTTAATCCAGCAAAAAGTCTGCGGTCTGTGAATAGCAAATATACATAAACTACTGTGATTCTAATAACTCAGTAACTGTTTTTACCTTGGTATGTAACACTGTAGATTTTAGCCTGCTGTATTATTTTCTTACCTATTTGTTTGGAGGAGACAGACGTAAAAGATAGTATACTAATTGTCCCAATGGAATTGCACACCATTTTGGCGACCATTGGTCCACCTAGAAGGCAACTGCCTATTGATGGAACAATGGCCCTAGGCAACATATAAATATATACATACATATCTATGTATGCAATATCTAAATGCTAATTACTACCATCTATTTTCACTGCCAATGGAAACTACTATTTTCTTTGGAATCATTGATGATATAAAAAATTAATTTGCTATTATCTGCTTTCATATTCTGTTTAGTTCATCTAGTATGGTAAATGATACAGGTGCAGTATCAGTATTGTAAAATTGTGTGGTGAAGACTACAAAAAGTCATACTGTGGATATATTTTAAAAGGCAGACCAGAAACTATATTTCAGATTCTTGTGTGAATATAATTACAGAAATAGCAACTATTTTTTATGTGTTTCCATAAATGACTCCATTTCATATACATTGTAACTTAGCACCAATCATAATAAATCATTTGGTAACATTTAGTTGTTATATATATGTCTATTTTCAGTAGACATAAGAGACTGATGATTCAACATCATTTCATGTTAACTCAAGAATTTTAGATGGAAGGTAATCACCATTGCAATTAGTCTATTTCTGGTTTGTTGTGGCAGCTTGCTGGATTGGAGTACAAGAAAGGAGACAGTGACTAGTTATTTAAAATTCTTAGAATGAGATTTCAACCAGTGGAGACCTTGCCTCTTCTCTTACTGGGTGGCTTCCCATTATTTATCAAGCCTCTTTAACCTCAGTTTCCTTACCAGTATATAGGGAACAAAAGTAATAGATACTTCCTAAGGCTAGTGTGAGAATTAAATCAGATAATACAAGTAAGGCCTTTAACACAGTCTCTAGTATGTTACATACCTACTTAATAATCCCTATCCCATTCTTATTCCTATTATCCAAAATGCATATTTTAAAGAGGAGTTTGCCTTCAACACTCTGAATATCTGTATATATTTCTTCTTTATTCCTCTTCAGCCTTTTATGGTTTTGCCTATAGAGCTAAGTATTCAGTATGCTTTTTAATCAAAAGGGAAAATTATACAGAGGGAAAAAAAGAGAATTCTACAACTTGGAGGGGCTTTAGAAATGATTTTGCCTTTTGCTGTTAGGAAGGGTATTCACCAGAACACTTGTCCCATGATATGTGCTGAAAAAAGGAAGGGAATTGGATGATGTAGAGTTTGGGGAATATAACTTTCTACACACCCCACTTAGTAATTTTAAAATATTCTTCATCATATTTAAAGCCCTGGTAGTTATGTAGTAAAGGAACTTTCAAATGTTATTTAACCCAGAATCTTCCAAATTTCTCTCACCAAGGATGCTACTATTACTGCCTGGAGCAGTATGGCTTCTGTCTTTAGTTAGCTTTCTCTCAGGAAAGAAATTCAGTCAAGAGACTAGAAAGTGAGCAAGCAGGGTTTACAGAGTACACTCACAAGATGGGGGAGCGGTGAGTGGGCAGCTTGAGAGTCAATGCCCCAACAGAAAACATCCGAGGGTTTTAGTTGTTACCTGGGAAGTGGAATATTCATTACTTGGGGCAGGAAGCAGCTTTTCACACCCTTCTTCCTAATTTGATCAGGGGTTTCCTGTCATGGCTTGGGCCATCTTGGTCTGTGTGGTTTGATCCAGCTCCTTATGAAGTGCTGCCAGGACAGGCCTTTGTTTGACCTTCCCGATAGCTAGCCTTGGGGGAAGCCTCCTTCTTGTGGTGGTGTGTCTGTGTGAAGTTCTTTTGTCTTGTTACCTAGCATCCCTTAAGAAAGCCCACCCAGAGGGGGTGGGCCAAACTACAATGCTGCTGTAGCTTCTGTGGCTTCTGTATTGGAATTCCCTTGGCCACCTGGACAGGGTATGCCCAACACCTGCCCCCCTCCTCCCCTTTCCTGTGGGACCCAGGCCTCACACAACTATCTAACTGCCTCCCACACTTTGACTTTTGAGGTACACAGTTTGGGAAATGCTAATTTAGCCCATGTCCTCTTTGTATGGCAGGGAAATCTGCACCCCAGAGAGGGGAAGGAATGTGATGGAGGCGGGGTGGTCATGGGTCTAGAACCCCATCTATGGCCTCAAGCTGGGACATTCCTCCTAAATCACTCTCATGAGGTAACTTACAAAAGCAATGGAGTTACTCTGAAAAACTTCTAAATTCACAGCATCCATCCTGCACAGACCCAAAGTAAAGAGTCACATGAGGTATCAAAAGTGAAGCAGCAGAAAGATGAGATTTCAGTGTCCAGGAATCTTTCCTTAGACTCAGTCACCTGCCAGATGGCTTGTGGCAGGCCCAGGGTCTGCCTGGACCGCCCATACTACCGTTGTAGATCATTGTTGCTACAACACAGACGTCCCTTAACGCAGCAGAGGGCTAAGAGCTTAGATAGACCAAAGTAGTGCAGGAGTTTGGAGGGGATTTTCCCATGAATTCTCTCTCTCTCTCTCTCTCTTAATTTTTTTTTTTATTATTTTAGTAAACTCTACCCACAACATGGGCTTTGAACTCAAAACCCCGACATTAAGAGTCACATACTCTACTGACTGAGACAGCTCAGCACCACCCACCCCCCTGCACACAAATTATTATATAAGATGTTGTGAACTTCCCTCCAAAAAACTTAAGAATGCCCCTGTATTGAGAAATTGTAAAGTCAAAGACCCATCACTACTCCAGAAATTGCTTAAGTAGAGCCAAAAACTTCATTAAATGAACACTGCAGGGAAGACTTTGCTTCCACTGTTCCAGAATACTATCAACAAGTGAAGGATCAATGTCAAGAGGAAAAATTGGCCGCAGGCTAACAGGTTACAGCTTTAAAGAACGAGAAACAGCAGGAATTTATTTGTCACCATCGTTCTGCTAGTACAGCAGCTCGGTTCTCCACGAATCAAGGGTCTGGAGAACACTCCCTGGAAACACTATGATGTGGTTAGTGAGAACGTGAGGCTGCTCTCTCTACTTTTCTGGGAATCTGTGTAGAAAAGAGGGAATGTGAGACCCAGCCAGGAATGTGCTGAGAATGAATCAAGACCCCCCTAGAGCTCTCTGGAAAGACTTGGGTGAAATATTTCTTCGTATGTATTAGCCCTGAAGTTATAAAGAGCCAGCGGTTACATACGGCCACTGTCAAAAAACTCATCCTTCTGACAAATTGAGTTGAACAGGACTTGATCAGAAGGATCACAGCTTTTGGAATGAGGGCACTAAAATAGGGAAAAAATGCCACCTTCTCAGACAATACGTCTGCTCCCCTCCAATTTCAACCTAAAAGCAATGTTCCTCCTTCCCATGGGAGGAGCACAACATGGAAGCCCTGTCGATCTCAGCCCTAATGGCAGCTGTCACAGAGACAAGTCACCAAAGGGGTTTTTATCCCGGGAGGGGGTGGGTACGCCGTCCGCTTTTCGTCAGTGACTCACCTTGCAGGCCTTAAAAATAGCAACGTGTCAGCAGCAACGGCCTACGAGGCCAGGTTTTCCAAATGCCCTGAATCCCAGAGACCTCCAGATTCACCCCCATGGAGCTCTTGCTGAGTCTCAGCAACCATATCATCAATGCACCAGAAAGGAAGTCTGGGCTCTCAGTCTTTGACTTCTTACTCCCCTTCTAGTTCACCGCATCCCCTATCTTTAGAGTAACAAGAAACAAAATATCCCATGTAACCTGAAGACAGCAGGTACACTGAGGGGAGTTTGCTGCTTCTCTGGTAAGAACTGGGTCTGGGCTGAGTGCTACACAGGCCTACACAATCCCACAATTAAATCTGGTGTCTCCAAGACATCAAGTGACCAAGCTTCATGTGCCTTCTGACACACACAAAAGGCTTTTTTTCTGTTTTTCCACCCTCTTGGCTTCTCTGCTTCTGCATCTCTGCATTTGTTTCTTCTTGTTCTGTTTGCTTTCCAGATGTCTGATGTACAGAGTAAACATGTTCACTAAATCTGACAGCCCCACCCCCACGGCCACACTTTTCTCTAGGTCTTAGTTTATTTCCTCAGCTGACCTGTGAAAGAGGGCTTTGGAGGGGGGCCTGGGTGACTCAGTCGGTTAGAGATCCACTCTAGATTTCAGCACGGGTCAAGATCTCAGAGTCCGAGATCAGCCCTGTCAGGCTCCACTCGGCCCTTTGGCTGGCGTCTGCTTGAGATTATCTCTCTCTGCTCCCCCCCAACTTTGCACGCACCACCATGCCCCTGCACTCATGTGTGTGCATGCACAAGTGTGTGCTCTCTTTCAGAAAGAAGGGAAGGAAGGGAAAGAAAGGAAAGAAAGGAAGGGAAGGAAGAAAAGGAAGGAAAGGAAGGAAGGAAGGAGGACTTTGTATGAGGTGCATCTACGCACCATGTTGCCATCCATCCCTCCTCTCTACTGATTTTAACTGGGGCCCTGGCTGGTCTCTGAACCTGAGGGTCTGAGTGGAGGGGCCAGACAGGAGGCTTTGGCCACTCCCATAAGTTAACCACTTCAGATTGTCTTTGAGAAGAAACAGCTGGTCTCCCTATGAGAGAACAAACGACAAGAGGTAAGGTGGAGGCAGGTGGATCCTTTCAGATCGTGTTGTTCTAAAGTTGTTGTGAGTGGGTGGGCTGTCCTCACTCTTCCCTCTGACAGTGGGCCTTTCGGGAGTCATGTCAGCACAAGCCCTTTTACTGCCGATTTCCAGGCATGCCCAGGTTTAATGACTCATCTCCTGTGTGACCCAGAGCTGTGGATTCCGTCTCAGTAAGTCCAGTGTGAATTTCCATTTTTGCCCTTGACATGGAGAGATGGGGAAGGATGGGCAATGGTAGACCCATCATCAACTAACGGGTATTGGAGATGGGAGCGCCACAGTTAGCAGCAAATTGTTCTTTTTCCCCCTTGCCCCTGGGAGAGGGTATTATACCTCGGTACCTGGAAATTAACTGCCAGATCTTTGTTTTCAATAAGGAGATGGACACTGGCCTCTCTCTGGCACCTACATTAAGACATATGAGATGGTAGGAGGAGGGAAAGAGACAAAATAACACTCAGGTCTATGTACCAGAGGCATGAGAGTTTTCCTGCCGGAGTAAATGAATAGCATGGTAGTTATCTCGGTCTGCTCTTTAGGGAGCTGCTACCGTAGGTCCCTTTTTTCTTTTCTCTTTTCTTTTCTTTTTTTAAGGTCTTATTTATTTATTCATAGAGACACAGAGAGAGAAACAGAGACACAGGCAGAGAGAGAAGCAGGCTCCTCGCAGGGAGGCTGATGTGGGACTCGATCCCAGGACCCTGTGATCACAACCTGAGCCAAAGGCAGACACTCAACTGCTGAGCCATCCAGGCGTCCCTGAAGGTCCCTTTTCAAAGCCCAGTTTCTATGACCACCATCAGATTCAGTCTGACTTCACCTTTAGGCTTGCAGTGAGTGTGCTGATTCACCCAAACTTTCCCAAACCAGAAGCAAACAGGATTTGGAAAGGTTTGCACCATTTCCTCCTTCTATCCATGTGTTAACTTCACATGGGTCTGCTAGCTGTCGAGTTCCTCACATTGATATTTATGAGTCTGTGAGGAGATGCTGGAAATTGAACAGAATCAAAGTCCATGAGACAACATAGGAACATGTTCAGTGCCATTGTTTCCCCTATTTTGTAGCACTCTTTTGCTAATAAATGTCAACCAAAGACAAAAACACCCAAGGGATATCTTCTTACTGAGTTGGGGGAAAATTGATTATTTTCTGGCTTATGACATGCAGGCAGTGTAGGTTCCATCTTCTTCATCCCAAACAAAAGAGGCCTCTGAAACACACAAGACCCACACCCAAGGAGACCCAGAGGCATTCCTACACTGTCGGGGCTGCACGGGAGGAAGCCAACACAGTGAGTGTTGAGCTCTGAGGGTATTTCTTTAAAAACCATGGAACATAGAACAAATGACAAGAGGTCAACAATCATACTTCCTGCAGGTAAGAGACCTTGGGATGTTTCTCACAAATCCAACTTTGTTGACCTAACCTCGTTAACTTGTCTTTCCCCCAGATCTTTTCCTCCCCCTGACACTATTGCTGTCTCTGCTCTGAAATTCTCAGAGTAACTTAGAAAAAAAAGACAGAAAACAGGCAGCAAGGAGTTGGAATGAGATAGTCTGGGAGGAGGAAGGGAAGAAGAGGTCAGGAGGCTTGCTTCCCTGTCTGCCTGGAGCAGACACAGCATTGGTGGCACCTAGGGCCACATGAGAGCTGTAGGATCTCAAGGTCATGCCCACACGCTCCTCCTAAATCCAAATCTGAATTTCAACAGAAGCCAGATTGCCACTTAGATGTTAAAGTTTGAGAAGGATTGGTCTATAAGTTTTGGCAGGATGCATAGAGACAGCCTTGGGGGCCAGGAGGAGAGGTCGAAGGTCAAGGGATGCATGTGAGGTGGATATGAGCAGGGACATGGAATTAGATGCCGTGGAGGTTGCCAAGGCCTCAATAAAAACATCCCCAGTGGGTGGAGTTACAGTTCTTGTTGGAGTAAAGAAATCTTGATTATTAATGTTTAAAAGTTTCTTACTTTGCCTAAAAGATGTTCAGTGTAAAAATCTAGCAGCTAAATATAAACAAAAAGAAGACAGTAAAAGGTAACCATAATTACAACTATCACACACAACCAGAGTTAACATTTTATCCTTTCTTCCACTCTCTTTGTGTGCGTACCCCGATATATATGTATGTAGAGATAGATACACAAGGATATATAGAAATAATTCACGTAGGAAAAATATTTATTATTAAGAATAATTTAGCTACAAAATATGTAAATAAATGCTAAACAGGAATATGTTAATACATTATAATACAATCATTTATATGTAACATTGAATATATAGGAATGGGAATATAAATGCTATGTTTCAACGTTCATTTCCTGTTTACAACGTATTTGGATGTTTTTATGCACCTGAATTTTGTGAAGGGTTATTTTTCATTAATACTATTGATCTAAAAAAAAACCGCATTAATGCTGAAAAGACTATCTTAAATGCTAGTAAGAATGAAAAGCAACAGGAACTCTCATACACTGCTGGGAGGAGAAGTAGTAGAGCCACTTCAGAAATCCCTTCAGCATTATCTGTTAAGTATCAGTATAAATCTCACACTAGAAAACAACCTAAATGCCATCCCTTAATAGACTGGATGCAAATAAGAATACCTACTAGATGATTCCATTTGTGCAATATTCTAAACAAACAAAAATAAGCTTTGCTATTAGAAATCAGGAAAGTGGTTTCCAGTCAAGAGGAGGAGGTGGGTGGCAGGGGATGCAGAATGGGGTCTTCTGGAAGGCCAGTTGTGTTCAGTTTTTGGACACCGGTGGTCAAGAAATAGGTTTCAATAAGGTAGTTTAACAAACATTATAAAATAATGTCTTCTATTTTTAGAACATTTGAAATACAGCAAGTGTCCATGGCTATTATCATTTTGATAGATATATCTCCCTAATTTTTTCATTTCTTTGAAAAATGTCTCTCTTTTCTCCTAAATCCATATAATGTGTACTTATTAAAATTAAACCCTAGGAGATCAAAATGTGTGAGCTAGGTAGGGAAAGACCAGTGCAATCCCATCCCACAGAGGTAAGGTTCTGTTAGAATGCAGTGCTTGTTCAGGAAGGGTTTGTTTTTGAAGTGGATCTTTTATTCCAATAAAATAAATGGGGCTTGATGAGTTAACCTTTTTTTTTTTTTTTCTGGCTTGCTTATTTTGTTTTACTGATTTTACTTTGCATGTCTCCCCGTATATAAAACTCTCTTCAGCTATTTCAAGAAAGTGAGCCACCATCATTCAGGCTCACGATCCACAGTACCTACTGTCGTGCTGTCAGGCCCCATGATTGAGGGAAAGGAAGGAGGAAAGGAGAAATTAGCTTTGGCACCTGCAGGTTGTCCCCAAAGGATGCTCTGTTTGGAAGTCTCACAGCCCTGGCCTTCAGGGACTTGCTTTTCTCCTACAATAGCCAAGAGTCATCTTTTGTTACTGAGAGTCTCTTCTCTGGTCTCAGGCCAGCCTGTAACAGAAGGCTTCAAAGGAAGGAAATGACTGGTGACACAAGCCTCCTCCATGTTCCCCTCAGGCCTGGGCTGTTGAGGAGACATGGATTCTGTCAGAAACTGGTGGTCAGGAAGTCCTGTGAGATCACGTAAGCCAGTGGATCACAGCTGGACACCCCAGGGAACGTCCACAATGTACAGAGACAGTGGAGACCCTAGGGTGGGGGGTGCTTGCTCCTGGCAATTGGTGGGCAGAGGCCAGCGGCACTGCTTCACATCCTGCAGTACATGAGACAGCCCCCACAACAGAGTTATCCAGTCTGAAATGTCACTACTGCTGAGCTTGATTTGCTGGTGTGAGCTGTGTGTGAGCTGTGTGTGTGTGTGTGTGTGTGTGTGTGTGTGTGTGTGTGTTGGGGGAGCTGCTAGTTTTAGCTCAGGCTTCCAAACAGGTAAATAAATAGCAGATAAATAGCTGTTGATAATTTTATTAATCCCTGGGGAAATTTCCTTGATGAAGGGCAGATAATGATTTAGCTCATTCTATAAGGATTTGGGACACAAAATTCACATCATTCAGATCGGTTGGCACCGTGTTGCAGACCGGGAGCACCCACGTAACATTTAGGACATGCCAAAATTAGTCAAAAAATATCAGCCACAGTGATCTTGTGGGGGAAAAAAATAAGTTGATTATCCCAGAGAGGCAGTTTGGCAAACGGCAGCCAAGCTGCTTGTGAGGCCACATGGAGGAACTCCAGGGAAAGAACCACTCAGCTGAAATGATGCTGAGGAGGAGCGGACAGTGAGAAGTGATGGACAGGGAACAGCGCTAAGGGTTGGGGGAACTAGATTCTCTCGGCAACATGCAGACTCACTGGGGTACCCTGGGTGAGTCATTCAATAGCTCTAGAACTCTCTTCTCCTTGTTTGTAAAACAAAGGAGAGGGGAAGAAAATGAACATTTACTATGAATCTATTATTTACTAGATACCATTCTAATTTTCTTTCATTTAGTCTTCATCAGAGCTTGGTGGAGCACATATTGGTATCTCCGTATTACGTATAAGGGTCAGAGAAGTTGATTTACCTGCCCAATATCACACAGCTATAAAGTAGGACGACCAGGATTTCAGCTTAAGTATCCTGATGGCTTTTATTTTTCACTTTTCCATAGATCCTCTTTCCTCAACGTGTAAAATAGATGACGCATAGATTTTGTGTGAAGATTTATTGATTTAATGTACACAGCTTCAGAGCAGTAGACACTTAATAAATGCTGATCATTATTTTTATCATTACGATTATTTAGACATTTTTCATGTTCAAAAAATGTCATCTTATGAGAAACTACTGCTTAGAAATGGAATTCACTCATTGTTATTAGATACCAATTACAAAGCAAATGTATAAGGTTCTTTTGGAATAAAAACTCCCCTGATTTCTCTTTTTTAGCTGACTCAACTGGCTTAGGACCTGAAATCCTGACCTGGAGAGAAATCAGGCTTGCCTGGGCTTCAGTGTCCCATTCACCAAGCGGGGCATCGCCCTGCCCTCTGGCCTACAGTGGGGGGAGGGTGAATGATGCCAATGACAATGCCACTGAGCTTAGCGCCTCCACAGAGACCTCAGAAGTTGCCTCTCTCCTCAGTTCTCAGGCCTTTGAAATACTCTCTAGAGATTCTCCACTGTTAGAGTAAATGATCCCAGTCTGAGAGGATAAATAATTCAGTGTCAGCAGTAAATTTAGGGGGAAACCTAAGTGTGGGAGAGTGTGAGGCATTAGTTGTGTGTCTGGCAACATGTGGTTGTGGGCTCCTGTAACCCACCAGCAACCCCTTCCACCAACACCTATCCACTGACCTGCAAAGCCCATCCATAAAATCACACCTCCTAGTCAGGCACCAAGGCTCTGGCTAAAATGCAAAGGTTACTTGGGAGCAACAAATGGGTGCATGTGTTAGGGCATTAACGCTGTATTTGTTTATCAGATTAGCCGGCCCTCAGAAAGCAGATCCCTGGGGGACTAGGAGCTATTTAGCATCTGTATTGCTATAGAACCACCCAGAGGGGTGGGTCTGCATTTAGATGGAATTTAAGAGGTACCTGTTATCACATCTTTTGGTGTTTACAAGCTTGCTCCAGGATTGGCCAGAAGCCGAGAGTTTATTGGCCAGAAGCCGAGAGTTTAGGAACCGCTTCCAGGTCACAAAACAAGACAAGAGCTGGGCCTCCACTCAGGGCTGAGAGTTCCAAATCTAAGTTCGACGACGCTGGCAGTTTAGGGGTTCCTATGTAGGAAGTCAGGGTGCAACAGCCAGCTTGAACAAAACTGTGGAGTTTGGCACTTGAGTTTGAGCATTTGGATTTGGTAAATTTGGGGTCTGAAGGAACAAGTTAATTTGCCTTGTTTAAAGAGAGTGGTAAGGTGAGGATGGGTAGTTCAGAGGGGGTGGGGTGTGTGTGTGGGGTGTGGGGGCTCCTTTTGCCAGAACCTGATGGGACTTTATTTACGGTCACCTGAGCCAAAAGCAATATACCTTTCATCTGGGCTCTCAGGCCTTTAGGAAGGGGGACCCCTTGCCTTTGGCTCAGTCCTCTGTCTCAGGGGCTGGGCGGGAGAGGAGGGGCAGAGGCGAGCCTAAAGGGAAACCCGCCCGCTCTGGGCCCCCTGCCCGGATGCTATATGACTGCGACTTTTGTATGTACAACCATCTAAAAGACACCTAGCAGGATGGGGCCGGGCACGTAGTAGGTATGTGTAGTTGGGATTGAATTCAGATCTGAAGGGTTTGAGCCTCACTCAGGCAATCAGTCACTAACTGTACATTCAGACCCACCCTCCCATTTATAAAGCCTCGGGCAAAAGTACACGGGGAATTTGCACACCATATGCCTACTGTTTAAGGATAATAAATCAAGCTTATACATTCTAAAATCCTAACTTCACTTCCATAATGATAAAATCAAAACATGTAAAGCTTCAGCTTTTATGTGACTGGAAGTCCTCAAAATACCAAAGAGAACAGGATTTAATTATTGCGTACATCTGGGTGTTTTGTTAATAGGCCAGCAACATTTCAAAGAGTCATAAAGACCTGCATCATTAATAAGTCATATACTCATCCCCTCAACTTTTTTCCTCATTTATTTCAGCCAAAGCACTAGCAATGCTGTTCTAACCAACTAACTTTTCCAAATAACTTGGTTCTGTAATAGACACTCCTTAAGGATTAAGAAATAAGATTTATCCAGAATGTCTAGAATTTGATTGTGGTCTCCTCAAAAAAAGGAAATTACAACAAATGAAAAAAAGTCATGAACTATTAAAATATTTCCCACATGGCTTCAAGGTTAATTTTTTTCTAAATTAGGCAAAATTGTGAAAATTAAAAGGGAAAGTTCAGATTATTAATGATGCACATCAACGCCTAAAAATACAGTTATTAAAGTTAAAACGTTGTGATTTAATTTTAATTACATTTTCCATGTGTAATGACCCCTTATCACATAGTTTTATGTTAATTATACTGTTTACAATTCTAGCATTCAATCATCTAATAGACGAGGGAAGCCCCAGCAAGCATGCTGTGGGAATTCAGGAGTGATAGGAGTTGTTTAATATGACAATATTTCTTGGCCACCACATTGGAAAGACTGTGCTAATTCCTAAGGACCTCAGGACCTAGGAGTTGAAGGGAGAAAATGGACTCACTGTGGGGGAAAGGATACTCTGTAGTGCGGGAATCTACTGCCTTCATATTGAGAGAAAGGATTTGACAAGTTAATTAATTTGCCTTTCCTTTTACCTGAGCATTCTGCTGCTCAAAACGGCCCTCCCTTTGGAGCAGCCTCTGTGTCCCACGCCAGCCACAGGCAACCACAAACATTTCACAGTTTTTGTACATAATTGGTTTTTTAGAGGGACTAGGGCAAGGGAGGTGGAGAGAGCTGCTTCTTTGGCCTGAAGAGCATCAATCAGGAGTGGATGGTGAGGGTCACACTTTGGGTGTGAGTGCTAGATTCTTGAGTGCCAACGGTGCCTATGAATTCTTAAATTTAGTTGGTGTATTTGTATCACTCAGGTCCCCCCGAGGCACGGGACCCGGAGCAGGTCCCCCCTAGCCTGGCTGTAAGGGTAGTATCATGTACAGGCATCTGGGTAGGTCATTTTTCTGAGCATTGTTCCTTTCACTTGAGAAAGGGGAACATGACTTGATCTACTTAGCTTATAGTGTTCTTGAGAAAAGTAGACAGTGTGTTCGCATGCTTTTCTGGAATAGATTGCTTATTAAATTTGGCAAAAAGCTTGGTGTTGAGGGAGCGGAGACCTTTGCAGAAATAGTTTATTGTTTGCCTGGATTTCTTTCTTGTGTCTATATGTTAACAAAGGAATCAAAGTGAATAAAGAAGACAGTTATCAACACATATCAAGTGTCAATCAGCTGGTAGTTTCTGTTAAACAAGCTTTCATGCATTGGATTCTGGAAGGGCTCTAT
Source organism: Vulpes lagopus (assembly GCF_018345385.1). Classification (NCBI taxonomy): domain Eukaryota; kingdom Metazoa; phylum Chordata; class Mammalia; order Carnivora; family Canidae; genus Vulpes; species Vulpes lagopus. The sequence goes on from NC_054831.1 coordinate 88,603,138, forward strand.
TCTTTGCCTTACTAATATTCTAAAGCATATTAAAAATTCTAATAGCTGTACAAAGTAGAAGGGAGATGGCATTTATCCCATAAAGTCAAGGCATATATGTTCATTTGCATGTGAAAACAACACTACCAGTTCTATCTTGCAAAGGAATAGACAGTTCATTGAAATCTTGCTTTCTCATTTTTTTTATCCTGCTCATTTTTTTTTTCTAATAATACATACCAGGTTTGAGAAAACAGTGCCAATCTTTGGGCTGACTCTTTTACGTGTAGTATTTCATTAAGTCCTCCCAAGAATCAAGTTCTATTACTATGATTTCCATTCTAAAATCAGGAAACGAAGACTAAATGATTTGCTCAGGATCTCATAGGTAGTGACTGAAAGGACTGGAAATAAATTAGTGTAATTTCAGGGGCACCTGGATGGCTCAGTGGTTGAGCATCTGCCTTCAGCCCAGGGTGTGATCCCGGAGTTCCAGGATCGAGTCCCACATCCGGCTCCCTGAGGGGACCTGCTTCTCCTTCTGCCTGTGTCTCTGCCTCTCTATTTCTGTGTCTCTCATGAATAAATAAATAAAACCTTAAAAAAAAATTAGTGTGATTTCAAAACCCCACTTGTAAATGATTGCACTGTCCTGTCCCCTATGGGGGTTGTGGGCGATGTCCATCCGGGTTCTGGGAATCTCTGTTCAGATTAGAGATGTAGCCCTGCCAGCCCCGGGAATGGGAACTGTTAGGGAGAGTGGGTCTGACCCAGAAATCTGAGCTGGGAGCCTTCTGGCTTGACTCGCAGGGTGCCAGTCGCGTGGGGTGCACAGAGTACTGGTTCTGAGGGCTCTGGTCCAGGACGTTATGTAACTTTGATGTGAATGAAAACATCAGCGCGGGTTGGGGCACAGCTGTGTAATCAAAGCCACACGGCCTAGAGGGATTGCAGCTAATTGGTTCAACAAAAACTTAGAGCTGGAAGGGCCGGAGTGGGCAGTCTGCGTGGTGCAGGCCGAGCGGCCTCGGTCACATCCCGCCGCCACCGGAACAAATGCGGTGCTTTGTAAGGAGGCACAGAGCGGTGGCTCATAAATAGCTTAACTGTTTAACATTTGCAGACGTTCACGGTGATATATCCGCTGTCAATAGGCTGCACACACATTAGGGGGGGACTGTGACAGTATTGCTGACACACTATTGATTCATGGCAGAGGCTGTTTATCTGTGACAAGAAAACATCAGTTGATATTGACAAATCGTCTGAAAATACTCACCTACTTGCACTCTATCAAGGTGAGTGAAATATGCAGTGAGCTGACTGCTGGGAGTCAACATGGGTGCACAGGGGGAGAGGATGCGTAAGATATTACATCTCCTTTCTAAGTACACAGTCCGGGGTTAGTGATGTTAAAGGAATAGTTTGCTCCCTGTAAGGCCAAAGACCGAAAACCAGTTGGGTGAATAACAGGAATGAACTGTGAACAAATTCGGAGTGGGGCTTCCATATGTAATTCTGCTTTGCTTACTGACTAAAAAAAAAAAAAAAAAAAAAAAAAAGTGTGAGAAGAGGCCTGGTGTCTGATGCTGGGTGGGTGAAAGATTCTCACCTCTTAGGGAGATGAAAGTGAGCTGCTATTTTCAAAAAGCCACTATCAAGATGGAGGGTTTCTAATTAAACCTATGTTTTCAGAGCACATTATGGAATTCCTTTCTTGTTGAGGCTAGAAGTCAGCAAAGATTTTCAAATTGGGGTGTACATTCTGTCAAGCCAGAGCGCTCCATATATGTTACCTGGAAAAAAAGATCACCATGGGTCTCTAAAGGCTGTTTCAAAAAATAGATGCACTTATCCAAGATGGATAAAGGTCTAAATGAGGGCAAGAGACAAGTTCCTGACCTCATGGAACTTTTATTCTAGTTTGGAAAGGAAACAAAAGATAAATATGTGATTAAGTGAATGCAAAAATATCTTCAGGTTATAATGAGTAACATGTCAGAGATAAAGACGGTTTGAAATGGATGTCTGCTACTTCAGGAAAGTCCTGCATGGTAATGATGTGGAATATTGCTGAGCTTTGGTGGGGTGAGGTCTGGAGCCGACGAATTCTTAAGACCTCTTTGGTGCAAAATGATGGTTTTATTAAAGCACAGGGACAGGACCCATGGGCTGCAAGAGCTGCTGCCTGGAGCTTGTGATGGGTGGCTGATTCTGTACCTGCTGACTTGGGGGAGGCAGGGAAAGGGAAACTTCAAAAAGGATTTTCATATGCTAAAGAGGACCTACAAAGAGACCTAAAGCCCGGCCATTGTCCAGTTAAGGTGGTTTCCCCTCCAGCAGGGCGTTAACACTAGGACAGTTGGGAACTTCCTCAAGGAATATTCTGCTCTGCCCACTTTAAGTATCTGTCAGTGGGGCGCAAGTTATAAGGACATTTAATTGTATCTACATTTCCTTCTGGAAGCTAGGTTATTGATACAAATGCTTGGGGCAACCTGGAGTGCCTGAGGAATGTCACACCTATCCCACCTGGTGGGGGAGAGGGTTGTTTGTGGGGTATCCTCTCATGCTCTGTCCTCAGCTAGCCTTCTGTTCCTAGTCAGTAACAGTGAATTGTGTTGGGCATATCTGGTTAAAGTTTCCAAAGTTCTCCTTGGGCGTAGACCCAGGGTGACACAATGTTAGGGAGGAGAGCTTGCCCTCGTTCAGTAACTACTGTGAGCAAGCTCTGTGCTAGGCACTCTCCTGTACAGTAAGGATTATGACCAGCAATGTGCAAGGAAGAGTTCCAGATTTGAAGTCAAATTATCTTGACTATGAAATTGCTCTCTACCATATCCTATAACTGTGACCCCGAGAAAACCAAACTTTCTGAATCTCGGTTTCTTGGTTCACATAAAGCACAGATAATACCTTGCTGGATTATAGTAAGGACTGTATAAAAAAAAATAAATTTAAAATATGTGGCACATGATAGGTAATCAATAAAATCAGTCTTCAGAATCTTCTGAGATAGGTCCTAAGTACCATTGTCCTAAGTCCAAACCTATCAGAAGCTACACGATATACTTAAAATGCTTAATGTTTACAAAAGTTTGAATGAATGGGGCTTTGGATGCTTATCTTACTGACTAGATCATGACTCTTTTCATTGCCTTTAATATTATGTCATAGAACTTGATGATGTATTTCTACTAACTATTCCTCCTCCTATCACCACCTCTGTTGTCATGGCCTCCACCATGGCCACCTCAAGTACCATGGCCACCTCAAGCAGCCTGGCCACCTCAAGCACCCTGGCTGTCTCTAGTACCATGGCCACCATAAGCATCTTACCCTTCTTGGGAACTCACCATGTACCAGGCATGATGTAAAGCCCTGGGATATATTCATCTGATTCTCATAACAGCTCCAAATGATGAAGTTAAAAAGTCTTATTTTATAGGTGAGAAAATGGAGGTATACTCTAGGTTAAGAAATTAATTCAACTTCAAGCAGCTGATAAGGAGTCTAGTGCCCATAATTTCTCCCCTAAGCTGTGCACACAATGCAAAACCCAAAGGAGCTTTTCTAAGCATTCTGTAGTCCTGAGATGTGAAGGCAGCTACAGGAGCCACAGGCAGTCTGGTTCCTGTGATCATCACTAGGCTGGGATCAGCTGGACCACCTGGCTGCTTGGCTGGCAGTGTCCCCAGCTGCTCTAACCCCTCAGGGTACAGCTCAGGCCTGGGGAGAATCTGGCTCAACAGGCGCTAACTGATAGTGTTAGAGTAAGAAAAAGGCAGAGGGAAGACCTGTCAGTAAGCCAAAGACTTGGAAGTAATCTGTTCTACTAAAAAGCTTTCTCATGAGTTATTAATGAAAGCCAAGAACTGGTATTTCCTTATTTGATCGGGTCCCCTGTTAAGGATTGATTGAGTTCATACGTTTGCCAATTTACTGAAAATAACCTGAAGTGTCATTAAGTGAATTTCCATGAGTCCAATTTCCATCTGCCCTATCTTTTTGTTTATAGCCACTATTTCCTGGGATACTGCAGGGAACATTCTTCCTCTCCAATAGATCTAATAGAAGCAGGAAGATATTTTGCTGAATTTATAGGAATCCTTTTCCCTAGCTTATCTCAATGTACTTAGCTCAGTTGCCTATTGTTTTTTATGGTTATTTTGTGTATGATGTTTGTGGTGTAGCTGTATGTCTTAGGAATCAATTCCTTTTTCAGTGATAAGCCTGTAAAATCTTTGGGGGCTGCCTCTGAAGTGGGACTGTTTTATAGGTGAAAAAAAAATGTTACCTTGTAATAAGTTCCTTCTAGAATTTTGACAAAATTGCATTGGATAAGATCTAAGACCTCAGTCACACAAAATTCCAGGTTAGACTGGGATCTCCTTTAAAATGGGACATTGTTGTATTGGGGATGGGAATTGAAAAATAAACTAACTGAAGTGACCTATAAGTTATTATTCATTGCAACTAAGAAAAGTGTTTGTTTCCAGTTACGTCATTTATACCTTTAAAGCCAGTTGGCTTCTGCTTAGTTTTATGACAGTCGCAAAATGACACAGTATGTTTTGCCTATTTTCTTTTTTTTTTTTTTTTTTTTTTTTTTTTAAATTTTTTTATTATTATTATTTATTTATGATAGTCACAGAGGGAGAGAGAGAGAGGCAGAGACACAGGCAGAGGGAGAAGCAGGCTCCATGCACCGGGAGCCCGACGTGGGATTCGATCCCGGGTCTCCAGGATCGCGCCCTGGGCCAAAGGCAGGCGCCAAACCGCTGCGCCACCCAGGGATCCCTGTTTTGCCTATTTTCAATTAAATCTTGATTTCCTGAAATAATTAAGTAGTCCAGTAAAGTAGCTTTTCCAAATTAGAATTAAGTCAGTGGGTTTCCCAGGGTGACCAATCCAGATAATTCTTAGACATTGAGGAGGCCAGTGTTTGGTGGCCATATTTTTCTCATTCTACACATGATGAAGAAAAGATGGAATAACTTGTGAAAAAGCTTACGTGTATTAAGCAGTAGCACTAGTATTTGAATAAAGATCTTTCAGACTCTAAAGTTTAATTTTTTTTCTAACCCCTCATAGTAGTCTGACTTCCTATGACCCAAATAAAGAATTCAGGTATTTCTAGCATTCTCTTTAATATACACACTGAATTGCAGTTTCTTGGGGGCACCTGGCTGGCTCAGTTGGAGAAGCATGTGACTTGATCTTGAGGTAATGAGTTCCAACCCCACATTGGGTATAGAGATTACTTAAATAAATAGATAAATGTAATAAAAAAAAAATAAACGAACTTCTTTGAACCTTACATGTCTCCCTGTCTCCCAGATGCTACAAGGTTTTATTTAAAATTCTATTCATGGGGGATCCCTGGGTGGCCCGGCAGTTTAGTGCCTGCCTTTGGCCCAGGGCGCGATCCTGGAGTCCCAGGATTGAGTCCCACATCGGGCTCCCGGCATGGAGCCTGCTTCTCCCTCCTCCTGTGTCTCTGCCTCTCTCTCTCTCTCTCTCTCTCTCTCTCTCTCTCTATGTCTATCATAAATAAATAAATCAATAAATCTTTAAAAACATAATAAATAAATAAATAAATAAATAAATAAATAAATAAATAAAATTCTATTCATTTTATTCACCAAATATTTATAAAATTTTTGCTATATGCCTGAGAGTACAGAATTCAGACATGGTAGTTACAGTCAGAAATCTCATAGTTCACTGACCTATGTCCTGTTATAAGTTCTACACGTCAAAATTTTCATCATTGTCTTTATAACAGAATGCTACAGCCTTTATTCTGTTTTTTATTTCATTGTTGATATATGAGTAATAGCCTTTTTATGTTTCACCTTTACAAATCCCAAATCAGATATTTAAATGATAGAAAATATTGCTTCACCACCATGAAGTTAAATGATCTTCATTTTCTCCCCATTTTGTTTTGTAATAGTTCTATCCTAAATCTTCATGAGAATTTTATTATTTGTCTGAGGGAATATTTGCATAGTTATTAGCATATAATCTAGTATAATAGTTGTCATGATTTTCACTGGAGCAGCTAATCTAAACGGAATGGTTAACCGAAGTGGACTGAGCCAGACAATTAAGGAAGAGCATTCTGAAAAGCAGAGAAAACAAGATATTGTTTGCACAGATCATTCCTCAATATGCTTATTATTGTAGAGCTCATGTGTTCAACCTTGTGTCTAAATATCCTTTTGCAGGGACTTCTTAAGCTAAAGAGCTATCTTTTTTCTCTGTAGCTTTGAAAGCTAGAATCACCAGCATGGCATAGGATATTAACTGAAGCTGATAGCAGCTTGCAAATTTTAATTCAAATGGTACATCTTGGCTGATGCTTGAGTCTCTGATGATTCAACTTTATAAGAGAATTTCTAAATACATAGGGAGAAATACGGAAAGGGTATAGAATTTGTAGTCAGACACTCTTTCTGAGGCAAGTCTCTGTTGCTGAGCTTTGGTGCCCTGACAGCTCGCTGGTAAATGTCTCTGAGTTTGCATTTCAGTTTTGCAATAGCTGTCTTCTGGGTTGGTTACATCTTGTTGGGAGGAGGCTATAGAAAATATTCTTATAACTAATTTGTGAAGTTGAGCACATTTCCATTTTTTCAAAATTTTCAACTACTCAAGCTATATCCAACTCTGATTTCCAGCAGCTAGCTTAGTGCCTAGCAAATGACTGGAATCTCCACAGATGGTAGCTGTTCTTATAATTAAAAACATGAAAGTTCCAATGCAGGACCTTAATGCCTGGGATACTGCACCTGATGCAAATTGCTCGGTACAGACTGGCTTTATGTTACAGATGCAACAATTCTATCCTCATCCGTTTTCCATTTGGATTATTCTGTGTATATCTGGCCAGACATACTAAACAAAAAGAGTCAGTCCTTATGAAGATGAATGAGGGTATAAGCACTTCTGAAATCAAAATATTTCCAAATACAGACAAGTGTTTTATTGAACTCTATCTTGTGGATATTTATGGAGCCCTATCTTCAATGCTTCCTCTTAGTTTTCATATTTCCTCTGATAACACCTATGCCTGAGTGAAGAGGTAGTATAGTTTGCTATATTTGTCTTTCTAAAAAAATAATGTTTATGGCTTTGATGTTTTTAGAGAGAAAAAAATCACCAAAATTGTGTGCTGAAGAACACAATTGCCAGGAGAGGCATGCTCCTGGAATGCAGGAGAGCTTGACTCAAGGATTGCTCTTTATGATTTGGGTCCCAGGAAAGATAAGAGGGCAATGTCTTTAAGAAATGTGGAGGCATCAGAAAACTGGCCTCAGCAATCATGGAAATGGTTGTGAGTGGGAAAGAATGCAGGCTTTTTGCAGATGATGAGTAAATCTTCTTGCATTGCCTTTGCCTACCAGCGCCGCTCAAGCTCCAGTACGCTCAGGAACTTCTGTGATACACAGTAGAATATTCTATGCATAAGAGCATGAGGCACTACAACTGCAGGCATGAGACCTTTGTGAATGCTTTGAGTAAAAGAAACTCGATTTATATGAACAGGATCATTTATGTTAACTCCTCTACAGCATGACATTCCAATTCCTATCATTTCAGTAAGGTTTAATTGTGAGATGCAATTCACCAATCGCATCTCACTTGTACATTTTATATCTTTACCAAAATATTGCTCTTATTCTTTGGTTAATAGAAAATGTTAGGGAGCTTTGTGTATAACTAGATATCCATGGGAGAAAACTGCTATAAATACTTTCCTGTTTTCCCTCTTCTTAGTAAAATAAAGAATCCTAACAAGTCCTAATATTACCTTACCTAGAAATATGGCACCTAATGGTAGATGGTTCAGGAGCCCAGCCATAAGGCTTTATGTTAGAATCCAGCCTTTACCACTTGTTAGTTCTGTGTACATGACTGCTTACTTATTATGGGCATAGAATCATTGTAGGTATCGGAAAATAGAATGTGTACCTTACACAGTGGATGGATCTGGGGAATAAAGGGTCCAAAGGAGATCAGAGAAAAGTCACTGGCACAGGTGGGTTAGTGTGGGGCAGGTGGATAGGTGGGTAAGTTGGAGCCTGCAGGAAGCTGGGCACGTCCAGCTCCTGGAGAGGAACGTGAAGGGGCTTGTGTAGAAGTCTATGAGAGGTTGTTGGCTCCAGCGTCATTGCTTCAGGAGGAGGACATGGACTCAGACTGGAAAAAATAAGAAAAAACAGAAACCCTCTGCACCTCTCTCAAACCAAACTTAAATGCCTGGTGATTCACTCTTGCCATGATTCTGGCAGATGTTTCTTGTGGCCAACCCTAACCAATTCCCATGTGGAAGGGAATTGTGGAAATTATAGTTCCAACATAGCTAAGCCAATACAGTACAAAAGCAACATTCTGTGTGAGTTTAGGTAATTTCTTAAACTTCCTGAGCATTTTTTCTCACCTGTACAGGAAACACAATCATAGTACTTACTCTGCAGCATTATTTTAGGATTCAATTATGTGCTCTATGTAAAGCATCTTCTACAGTGCCTGGCATGTGCTGAGAGCTCAAAAAACAAGTGTTTTTTTTTTTCACATCTATATTCACTTGTCGGGTATTGCATATGCCCACCTATGACTGGTCCATCAATCTGTGTTTGCCTTTGCCCTTGAAGTTTTTTCTTTTTTTTTTTTTTCCAAGACTGTATCAACTTTGATTAAGCAAACATTCAGGATAGGATGTTCTGCTTTCCGAGCTGTTCTAGAGAGGGTTGGCTCTGGATTCAGAAGGAATTACTCACAACAAAAAGATAATTCTATGCTCTCCGCTATAGGGGTTCCTAGATGATGAGATCTATTCACTAAGTGCATGATTGTTCAAATGATACAATACGCTCAAGGCATCACATTGTCATGACCAGTCCACAGGAGATGACTAATTTCTTGCTCTTCTAGAGTATGTTCAAGTTGCTAATGATCTTTCTTCCCTACTGTGCCGAGTCTGGGGAGCGTGTTTGTTCACTGCTCTTTGCAACTGATCCTAATTTTAACTGATTTGTGTAGACCAAGAGGCCCAGCTCACCAGGGATGGACTAAACTTACGTTTATTTCAAATGCTCCTGTTTTGATAGGTGGACTTTACCATCACTGCAAGTAGTGCCCCACCACCACCACCCAAAAGATAAATATACTGCTAGCACTAACCTTTCCACAGGCCAGAACACTGAGGCAGGCAGTGACCTTCAATGGCCTGGATCTCCCAATGCAGTGGTTCTGTGATTATCCTATCCAGGCTGGAGTGTCTTAGAGACTTATAGCGGTGCATAGCTGAATGGGCATCAAAACTTTATTGGTCAAAACTAGTTTCAAGCTGTAAAAGTTGAAAAACTGGAATCTAGGGATCTAATAGCAGCAATGGGGTAAAAGTAAGAAGGAGTCAGGGACTATTAATCAAACCCAGTGTTCTTTGACTTGCCAGGAAAGATGCAGTGTGCAGGTGTACCATGAACCAGGGCAGGCTAGAATTGTCCCTTTTCACATTAATTCTACTCCTAGTTTTCAATTACATGCCACAGCTGGAAGAGACAGATGAAGGCCTTTCTTAAGATTTATGTAACAGTTCATCTTCTCTTAGAAGTCTTCTTGACCATCATAGCTTGCCACATTTCCAGTCTCCATTCCTTCCCCCACCGTCCCAATCTGAGTTGATAGAATTCTAACTTACTTTATGTGACAGTTAATTTTATGTGTCAACTTGAGTGAGCTAAAGAATACTCAGATAGCTGGTAAAACACTATTTCTGGGTGTATCTGTGAGGCTGTTTCTGAAAGAGGTTCACTTTTGAATTTGTGAACTGAGTAAAGCAGATGACCTTCCCCAACATGAATGGGCTTCATCCAATTCTTTGAGGGTCCAGACAAAACAAAAAAGTGGAGGATGGGCACATTATTTCTCTCTGCTTAAGCCAAGACATCCATCTTCTCCTGCTCACGGACATTAGTGCTCAGGCTTTTGGACTCTGATGAAGACTTACACCATTATTTGCCTGATTCTCAGGCCTTTGGACTCAGATCGAGTTACACTGCTGGCTTTCCTGGTTGTCCCACTTGCAGATAGTAGATCTTAGAAGCAAGGCTTCTCAGCTTCCATAACCGTATAAGCCAATCTCTATAATTAATCTTTTTTAATATCTATCTATCAATCTATCATCTATCTATCATCTATCTATCTATCATCTATCTATCTATCTATCTATCTATCTATCTATCTATCTATCTATCATCTATCTTATTGGGTCTGTTTCTCTGGAGAATCCTGACTAATACAGTTTGTGTTCATTCAGTTCTCATCTATGGATCACACTGTGTCTTTACAGACCTACTTATGTTGTTCCGCATAACGTTTTTAGTCTTTGTTATAATCTACAGTGCTGCAAAGACTATAGCTCTGTAGGTCAAATGCACCGTAATCTGCTGCAGTGAGAGGAACTGATCACCCTTCCATATCCTGTATCATCATTTACTCCAGTGCAATTACAGTGCACACAGCCTACTATATGGACAAATTTAGGCTCCAAGAACCTGGAGCCTAAAATTGTTAATCAAATGGTTACTATCGCTTGGGATGCCAAGTCAAAACTTCATAAATAAAAGATTCAAAATCTGAATGCAGACTTGTGGAAGGTAATGCACTAATTAAAAAAAAACCCTAATGCAGTTGACGATTAGATTCCTTATTTGCCTGTATGCTGAAGAATCTGTTCTTTCACTGGATCTTTTAGTTAATGGGCTTAAAGTAGCATCTGTGATTACTTACAATCAACCCTGCATTGTTTAATCTGAAACTTTAGTTCTCATTTGTTTGAGTAAATGCATGGAACTAGTAAAGATGTTAAAATGAAGGTAGTGTGTTTACCTGATACCCAACATGCAGATGAAAAGTAAAAAGTCTCTATCAATCAATTAGATGTTTCTGAAGCCAGCTGTACACACAATGCCAAGAAGCTGAACATTTGGAAACATCTGGCTAATTGACACAATCTTCTTTTAAGCATCTAGATGTTTGATATCACATTGACTTGATGAACACAGAAGCTTCTCTCAAGATTTGGGGCTTAGAAATAATCCTCACTTAATAGAATGATTATGTGAATGCATATAATCTATACGAAAACGTAGACATTTTGGAATGAAGACAGAATTTGTCCTTTAGTCAAAATCAGATTTTAGGTTCTTTAAAATATATTATGTATAACATATTATGTAATATTATATTTCTGGGAAAATAGAAGATCTGTCTTCTGAAAATCTGGCCTAAGATAACACAGGTGTTAAACTAGATGCCTTTGGGTATGGCAATGACTTTAGAGATAACACCAAAGGCTTGATCCATGAAAGAAATAATTAATAAGCTATACTTCATTAAAATGAAAAGTTCTGGGGACGCCTGGGCGGCTCAGCAGTTGAGCGTCTGCCTTTGGCTCAGGTCATGATCCCAGGGTCCTGAGCTCGAGTACCGCATCAGGCTTCTTGCATGGAGCCTGCTTCTCCCTCTGCCTGTGTCTCTGCCTCTCTCTGTGTATCTCTCATGAATAAATAAATAAAATCTTTAAAAAAAATTAAAAGTAAACAAATAAAACCGTGAGATTTTGCCACACACTTGTTAGAGTGGCCTGGGCCTGGAACACCGACCGCAATCCCCGCTGGCTAGGACAAAAAAGAAAAAAATAACCTTAGAAACTTTACTCTTTCCTAGCCCAGATGTGTCCTCAGTTAAGGAGGGAAAACTCTGCCAGGGAAGTCTTCACAGAGATGATGAACAACTCTGTGAGTGTTACAGAACCGTCAATTAATGAAGTACAAAACTGATGTGCCTTGGCTTCTAAAGTCCGCCTCTTCCTCTGCTGACAGGAGGCCACGAGGTTCTCTCAGGCTTCAGGGCTCCAAGCATCCATGTCATCTTTAATTTCTTCCTCTTCTTTGTCTTTAGTTTCCAGTTAGTGGGCAAGTGCTTTCTCTTGAGTCAACTTAGAGTTCTATTTCCTACCTATCTTTCCCTTCTCCTCCTGAGATAGAAGTTCAGATTCATACCCTCTTTTTTCTCCAGACTAAGTATTCAACTTCTTCTTCTTCTTCTTTTGGATTTTATTTATTTACTCATAGGAGACGCAGATAGAGGCAGAGACACAGGCAGAGAGAGAATCAGACTCCATGCAGGGAGCCCGACATGGGGACTCGATCCCAGGACCCTGAGATCCACACCCTGAGCTAACCCAGGCGTCCTACATGGAGCATGGTTCTGTTCCCACTACTTTGCTGCTCTGGGCTCCCTGGACTTTTGGATACCGTATAAACACCTTGCCTCTTCTAGCTATCAGAATTTCATATTCTTTTAATGCAAACTCATTGTACTGAATTCTCTTTCACCTGCCTGGCGGTCCAATATTAAGGGTTCCCAGTACTGCCTTCTCCTAGAATGACCTCCTTCTCCACATTTTTGAGAGTGGTTCCTATTTACTGTCAATTACTCCTTCCCTTGCAAAGTCTCCCCAGCTAGAATTTAGAGCTCCACATTCCAGTTTCCCAAAGTATTAGGTCCGTATCTCTGTTTGCACAGCTATCAGGGCCTACTTTGATTTTTTTTTTAAGTAAGCTCTATGCCCAATATGGAGCTTGAACTCATGACCCTGAGCTCAAGCATTGTGTGCTCTATGGACTGAGCCAGCCAGAAGCCCCTATCAGATCCTACTCTGTAGTAGCGGTGATCTATAATACAGCATTCATCATTCTCTGAAAAATTTGGAAAGAAAAAGAGGGATAAAAACAAAAGAGGAAAGAAAATCCTTTGGGCATGTTCCGTGTCTAATATCCTACATTTCCCACAGCATCTAGTATTGGCTTGTTAATTAAGTAGTTATTTCATCAATTAATTTGCATTTAAGTATGAAGGCTACTTTACTATTTCATTGAGCCCCTTTCTTTACCTACATACTAATGATACGGAGCCATTTGAATGTGATAACTTGCACTGCATACCTTTCTATGAAATAAACATTCACCTACTTTAAAGGTGGGCCTACTGCCTTTTTGTAGGTGGTTCGCTAAAACTTCTAAGAACTAAAACATTGTTGCCCGATGATATCACAGGGGCATTTCACATAGGTTTTTATACAAAATGGCCGAGTTTACAATCCTGATCTGAGGCAGCCAGAGCCGTACCTCTCTCCCTATGCTTCAGGAGACTGGACTGCAACCGTGATCTATGGATGGGCAACCGGATGCCAGTCGATATGCTAGAGTCTATTCTCAGGAATAAAAAATTAAATAAGCCAGGCAGATTCTTCTTCAGAATTTAGGATTGAGGACTGTGAGTCTGTGATGTTATTTGGAAGGTAAAAAATTCTGTGGGAGTGCATCAGTGCTCAGCGTTATCAGACTGCATTAAAGATGTACAGTGGAGTCATGTATTAGAGGCTGGTCCCTAAAGGCAGTTGGTGTCACAGCTGTCAAACCTACCCTTGAAAATCCCTTAAAATGGTGTTGCATTGGGACCAGCATACTGTTTTTCTTTTTTTAAAGATTTTATTTATTTATTCATGAGAAGCAGAGAGAGAGAGAGAGAGGCAGAGACATAGGCAGAGGGAGAAGCAGTCTTCATGCTGGGAGCCCGATGTAGGACTCAATCCCAGGACCCCAGGATCATGCCCTGAGCTTAAGGCAGGTGCCCAGGTGCCCCTAGCATACCGTTTCTTTTATTTAAGCTCAACATAGCATGAGTTTTCTCCAGCTTTGGAACAGATTATTGTGTTTTCAGTAGAGTACCGCCAGATGAAGGAGTTGGCTTGCATTTCGGGGCCATGTTATACTGAAGATATGTACCTTTAAATGGCAGAATTACACTTGGGTCAGTGAGATCTTCACGGTGTGTGAGACACCTGGAAACTGAAGCTGGCCGAGGGAACAGCAGTTTCAGGACACCCACCTTTTGCTCATTTCTGTGTGTATGTGTGCAGCCCTGAGAGATGAATATGCATCAGCTAAATCCATGCATAATTTGGCTCCACAGTAGAGAATAGGGGAGAAATCCAGCAGAGGGAGGAAGTTGAGGAGTTTTGCCAAGGAGGAGGAAGGTTATCCTGAGGTAGAGGCTGTGAAGCCCCTGAGGGAGACACAGGAGAGCAGGGGGTCCCTCAAACTGGCTTAGACTGGGAACAGCCCTGTCATCAGCTCTAGTCCGCCCCCATCCTTAGAGTGAACACCCCTTCCTGGAGATGACTTTGATTGGGTCTCCGCTCATGACAATTAAATTATCCAGATTTCTCAGTTAAATGACAAAGGCACTGCTTCTAGATTTCTCCTGAAGTCTATATCCATGAACGTGCTTCTGGGTGGTAAGAGCAGAAGAACATCTATGGAAAATGTTTACCACTGTGTGCTTTCCAGAGAAAGTATATATTGGCATTTCTGGAGCTATTATTTTGGTAAAGAGGTCAGAAGGCAGCACAGAAAGGGAACAGACAAAATAGTGTTACCTGCCCAATTTTGCTTGTTCTTTCTTTCTTTCTTTCTTTCTTTCTTTCTTTCTTTCTTTCTTTCTTTCTTTCTTTCTTTCTTTCCTTTCTTTCTCTCTCTCTCTCTCTCTCTCTCTCTCTCTCTCTCTCTCTCTCTTTTTGTACATAGCATATCTAATGTGCTTTTTAGGCACCCAAAGTTACCTTTCAAGGTAATTCAAACCAATTTCAGTATTTTCAGCCATAGATGAATTGAATTTTGTGCCCCTTCTCTTGCATATCACAGCAGAACAACTTTCACTCTGAAATAAAATGCTGTATTTTTTTTTCCACGGAAAGCAAATGCATGATTTCAAACGGTCAGATGATAGTCAGCTTTGAATAAGCCCCGTTCCCTGCTCTTTGTGAGAAGCTTGTACAGTGAACGTTCTGGGATTTAATCAGCAAACAGTCGTGGAGAATTAGCTTAGAAAAATAGCCCTCTCCAACACATCTGCTCTTCAGACAGACACTGTGTACTGCAAGGTACCGTCAGACCTCAGAAGAAAAAACAGGAAGGCTGCCAGGGAAGGGATGGCAAATCTGGACTGCCTTGTGCAACATCTGCTGGGAGTCGACAAAGTGCCCGGTGATGCCCAGCCTGGATTGCACTGATCACAGGCTGTGCCAGCTCCCTGACCAGTGGGAAATGGTTTTCAGGCCTGCCGGGCTGGTGCCTAGAGGACCACGGAAAATTCTTGGAGCGAGAGAAGGAAAATAGCTTTAGATGTGCTTGGCAATACAGGAGATCTTGGCGCAAACTTTGGTTTTCTTCCCTCTTCTTCGAGAAAGTTGGTCTTGTGATCTGGGCTGGGGTTGCTTTTCTTCTTTTGCCAAAAGCTGAGATTGGAACTCGCACACATGGGTTCACATTTCATCCGAGGACTCTAACTGGCACATGCCGCTTTGTTTTCGAGGAATAATAAAAGGAGCCTTCCCTCTGAGGTACTTTACAGTAGAAATATGTCATCAACCATAATAGCCTCTTTTGTTGCAATACCTCTTTCCTCCAAACCAATAACTTCTGTTTCCCATGAATGCACTTGTCCCCTCTTGCCTAAAATGAAAGCCGACCCATCTTCGCTCTCCACTGATCAGAGTCATCACACCGGCTTATCATCTGCATTCAGACAGATTCCGTTGATGATTCTGGCAAAGCTATTTTTGTTTAGGAAACCAGAATCCAAAAGTGCCTTTAGAATATTCACAGATGGAGTTCGACCAATGAGGGAGGAAGCCAGACTTTATCAAGGGGCTAATTTGAATTTACATACATGATTTCTAATAAGGAAACTAGTCAGAAGACAGAGAAACAGGGAATGAAATGAAATTTCTATTGATGTGCAACAGCAGCAAAATCTCATAGTGTTCCAGCTCTTTGGTGTTTGGGTAGGTTTTTCTCATTCGTCCTTGAGAGTTGCATGTATGGAAGGAATTACTATGCATTTTCCTGGGGCACAGAGATTGCATAATCTGCCTAAAATTAAATTACTTGCTAAGTATAAAAATTTCTGCGACTCCAAATTTCAAGACTTTCCAATCTATAGAGTGTTATTAATTGTTCATTCAATGAAGAGTTACTGAGTGCTCATTCTGTGCCAGGTATTTGTCCAGCACTGCAGAGAGTCGTCAAATGGTTGGCCTTCTGTTCTCAAAGTGACAAAAGGCCCTGTGGGGAAATCTAATCTAATCTAATCTAATCTAATCTAATCTAATCTAATCTAATCTAATCTAATCCAACTCAGGTGGGGAATTCCCATACAAATCTGCTACACTTTGAAGATACATTAACCAAGCAGTTAAAGCTTGGCTCTGAATCTGGGTATAAATCAGAATTCTGCATTTTCTAGTGGCAATCTGTTTACTCCCTCTAGAAAACAACAACATTCATAATAAGAGTACTTTCTCCACGAGACATTTTTTGTTTTTTAAGACGGAGGAAGATAGTACACAGACTGCTTAGTATATCACCTTGCACAGAGGAAAACCCCTATGAAAGATTGTTATTGTTGATTGGGATAGGGATGAGGATGAGAGATTTTGGACAATTATTACAACAGTAAATGGGTGACAGTTTTGTTCAGAGAGGAGAGGCATATCTGAAGTGAAACAGGCAATGCTTGACTTTGGAACCCAGGGCTCTATCATAAAGGAGGGGTCATTGGTCTCAAAGAGATTCTTAGAAATCCGATACAGCAGACCACCAGTTAGCCTGAAGAGTTTCCAGGCTAGGGACCACGACTGCATGAACCCTTTCTCTTGGCTCATCTCTGCAAGTCCTTGGCCAGGTAAGTAGTGACTTCTGCAGAGGCACAGGGACAGTGTGGAGATCCCGTGCTGCTTTAGGGAGCAGGGGGGCTACAGAATTGGCTTTTACCATGTAAGAGGGGGCTACTCTTTCACCCATGCACTGCTCTTTTTCCCCTGCCAAAGGAGGTGAATCAGACATGACAGCCCAGCAGCCTGACAGTAAGATGCTGGGTGGGAAAGAAGATGGTGTAATGAACACTCGCATTTGAGTTGTGATCTAGAGAAGGTTTAGACACTTTGGCTCAAGGATGGATATAAATCTGTGTATTCAGACTGTCTTGCTAGGTAATCATGCTCACATGTACACAGGTTGTTATGAATTTCCAAATTTGAAAAGACTGGATGGGCTTGACACCTCCGCTGGCAGAGCTTGTAGATCCTGCCCATTGTCATTCAGAGCAGCACAATCTGGCGGCTTCCTCACTTGCTAATTAATCAATACTTAGGTGTTAGAGATGGGAGGGTTTTTTTTTCTTTTCTTTTCTTTTTTCTTCCTTCCTTCCTTTCTTTCTTTTCTTTTCTTTTTTTTTTTTTTTTAAACATTTACCCTCCATAAGTGAGTTACGGGCTTAGGACAGACTCACCTCTGCAGTCAGCTAACATCTCTGTTCAAGGACGCAAGATCTTGAGACGTAAAATATTTAACCTCTCTGTGCCTGAGTCTCCTCAACTATGAAATGGAAACAGTCACATCTGTTCAGATACCCTGGAGAGATTGTATTAAAATAATGGATGTGACCCCTCCAGTTAGAATGAATATCACTAAATTTTCAGAGAACTGATGGCACAATTCACCTTTTCTCTATTTTATAGTGATTTTTTTTAAGCCCTCTGCTTTATCTTCTTTGCCAGACTACTAGCAACATCAGTTTAAGGTTAGATGTCTATTCCATTTTGATACCCTCCTTCCACAACTCTGCATTATTTTTAATTTTTCCCCCCTCCATAGTAGACATTTGAGTAATTTCTATGTGTCATTTCTGTGTAGTTGGACAACTTGCTCTTTTTTTGGTTTTTATTTCCTACATATGTTGGCTACTTCAAGATCAGACTTAAGGTAAGGAGGAAGGTGATTAAGTGGAAGAGTGTGTGTATGTATGTTGCTGTTGTTGCTAATAAACTCTTGATTTTAAAATGGTTTTCAATTTAAAGAAAGTTGTAAAGATAGTGCAGAGAGTTCTCATATTCCCTTCACCCAGTATTCCCTAATGTCAACATCTTACGTTACCATATAGTTCATTACATTGCTGTCAACCAAACTCCACACTTTATTCAAATTCCACGTGTTTCTTAACTAATACCCTTTTTTTCTACTCTAGGTTCCCATCCAGGACATACACTTACATCTAGTGGGTAAACCTTCTCTGGTCTGTGAAAGCTTCTCAGTACTTCCTTGCTGCTTATGACCTTCCTTGAAATTTTTAAAAAGTACTGGTCACTTATTTTGTACAATGTCCTTCAATTTGGGTTTATCTGACATTTTTCTCATTATTAGATTGAGGTTATAAGTTTTGGAAAAAAACAGAGAAGTGAAGTATCCTCATTATATCATCTCAGGGTGTGTGCTATGAACATGACTTATTACTGATGACGTTAATGGTGATTGTATGGCCAAGGTAATGTTCACCAGGTTCTGCACTGTAACATTGTTCTTCCCTTTTCCTTACTCAGTTCTTTGAAAGTAAGTCACTAGGTCCAGCCTACATTCCAGGAACTGGGTGAGGGAGGAGGTAAGCTTTAACTCCTAGTGCATGCATAAATTATTTGGAAATTTTCTGTAAAACATATTTTTTCTTTTTCCACCTTTATTTACCTAGCTACTTATCTACCTATCTATCTGTCCATCACATATACATTCATTTCTTTATATCAGTATGGATTCATGTATATTTATTTATTTTGTACTTTGTGGTATAATATGATACTACCTTTTATATTGATTTTGTTGTTCAATTGTTCCACCTCTGGCCATTGGCAGTTTTTTTCAGAATGACTCTTATGTCCCTTTGACAAGCCCTCATCCTTTTGATTTTTGAGTGTTTCTTTACTTTTATACATTAAGAGATGTTTTTAAGATTACCATGTATTTTCCTGCCCTGGCCTGATGATAAACCATTTGCCCAAGGAGTCCTGGTTGCTTTTACTGGAGAATAGTATTAGAACCCAGAATCTGGGTGCTCAGTGTACTTTACTGGTCCGGGGGTGTCACAGATTTTAGGAGCCTCAGTGGCTGGTATAATTTTAATCCAGGATTGAATTCTCTGTGTATTGGAAGCTTCACAATGATCTCTTCTCTCTTGATATATGCTTGTGGGTACCTCAGAGGTCCTTCCACTGGAGTCAACCAATAATGATTCTTGTTATTGGCAATGGGGACCATGGATGACTTTTACTTATTTATGTTTCTTACAAGTTTTCCTTTAAATTCCTTTCTTTAAATTTCTTTAAATTTACACATTAGTTAACATACAGTGTAATATTAGTTTCAGGGGTGGGATTTAGTGACTCATCACTTCCATACAACACCCAGAGCTCATCACAACAAGTGCCCTCCTTAATATCCATCACGCATTTACTCCATTCCCCACCCACCTCCCTCTAGCAACCCTCAGTCTGTTCTCTACAGTTAAGAGTCAGTTTCCTGATTTGCCTCTCTTTCCCCTCATTTTCATCTGATTTGTTTTCTAAATTATACATATGAATGAAATCATGTGGCATTTGTCTTTCTCTGACTTATTTTGCATATCATAATACTCTTTAACTCCATCGATGTCTTTACAAATGGCAAGATTTAGTTCTCTTTGATGGCTGAGTAATATTCCATTGTACATAAATATCACATCCTCTTTATCCATTCATCAGTCAGTGGACATTTGGGCTCTTTCCATAATTTGACTATTGTAGATAATGCTACTGTAAACATTGTGATGTCTGTATCTGTTCATATCAGTATTTTTGTATCCTTTGGGTAAAAAACTGATAGTGAATTGCTGGATCATAGGGTAGTTCTATTTTTAACACTTACCGAGGAACCTGCATCCTATTTTCTAGCGTGGCTACACCAGTTTGCATTCCCATAAACAGTGCATGAAGTTTCTTCTTTCTCTACATCCTCACCAACACCTATAGTTTCTTGTTTTAGCTATCCTGACCAATGTGAGATGGTATCTCATTGTGGTTTTGATTTGTATTTCCCTGATGATGAGTGATGTTGAGCATCTTTTCATGTATCCATTGGCCACAATGATGATTTTTAAATGCGGCATGATAATGAAACATCACTTGCATATGAATTTGGGGGATAAAATAGAGTAGAGAATGGAATAGACAGGCTGGTTAGAAAATTAATGTTCTAGCTCTAGAGTTATGGGAAAAAAAGAAGTCTGGAAAGGATGATTATTGTGAAACTAAAAGAAGCGACACAGATATAAGAAATGTTTATTAAAACTGTTGAAGATCTGGATGATCTCAACATCTCAGTGTCTCTTAGACATTTGTCTAAACTTTTTGCCATGGTTGTATACTTCAAGGATCTTCTTATATCCAATTCTGCTTTTACTGGAATATATAAATTGGGATGCTTCCAACCCCAGTCAGACTCTCAGGTCATTTATAATAGGAGATTCATAGCATGGTTCCTATAGTCTGGAGCTCTTGGGGCTCAAGTATCCGGACTGTTGTTATCAGCTTCTGCTTTTTAGTAATACAGGGCATTTTGCTTTTTGCCTCTAGGCAATGTGTCCCATTGTTTGTTGGAGGTCATTGAGAGGATATTGACATGTGAGGTGGACCAGGGCAACTGGGGCCTTCTCACGCCTTCCTGGTCCTATTTCTATCATGAAAGCCATTTTTAAGGAAACAGTTTTAAGAGAGCTCTGTATTGTTGAGATCATCTGGATAGTGTATGTGACTGAAACAACTTAAGTCCTCTATATAAGTTTTTAAGATTCTGGTAGTGGGTATGGAGATCTACTTGTCTTGTGGTTGCCCAAGATAGCTTCCCATGTAAATCTCCTTGCTTATTAAACTTGTCACCTCCCAATCTATAATGATCTGCCTCTTTCTTTTGTCTCTCCTTGTCCTCCATGTATGGGGGGCCAGTTGGTAAACCAACAATTGGCAAGCCAGCAGGTGGACCAAAGAAATGGGTCTCGGAAGAGAAATAACCTTGGGAGAAATTCCCAATTGGTCTTCATCTTCTATGTGGGGAGGGGTGGATAGGATGGTAGATACTTGTGGACCATGTGTGAGTATAGGGATGCCCTGAAAACACCAGCTGATTTAACAGGCGTGTTTGAGGAACTGCTTGCAGGGCCCTGAAGTAAAAGAAGGGAAACAACTGGCCACCACAGTGGGCTGGCCTTTACTGCAGGCGTTCCAGCTGGATACCTATGCCCAACTGTAAGCTGAAACTTGATTTAGAATGGTTAAGAGCTGACTTTAGAGAAGGAGGTGTGGCTGTCTGCCACTCTCTAGCCTTGAGCTAACAGATAAGGGGGGGAGAACGAGGTAAATTGGAGACCTTAGCATGCCATTTTGCAAAGCTACAAGGGCACCAAGTGCAGGTGATTAAGGTCCAATTGATTGTGAAAAGCCTGATTGAGACACTAGGAGGCAGAAAAGAGACACTAGGAGGCAGAATAGAGACACTAGGGGAAAGTAAGAACTAAGGGGAGAATGTTACACCAGTTGACAATGAAATGAACAAAGTCCGCCATGCCATCCAATCTCTAATACAAAGGAAGATCTTAAATACGAATTACCCTAGACTTCTGATAATGAAGAAATACACTCCAGAACTCCTAGGAGGAAAGCTTACATTCTTTCTCTGTCCCTTCAAGATGTAAGTCTTATCATATCTTTGAAATGTAAACACTTCACAAGATAATTGACACACTGCCCATGATTGCCTGAAAAAAGAGAAAAAAGGTGAAAAAAAATGAGCAACCCAGGAGTCCCTAGTCAGGTTTATCTTGTTCTGATTCATGGCCCAGGTTTGGGGATGAAAGTTATGGGGTCTCTGGCTATGTCTGTCTATGTGTTTATGCCTATGTATGGATATATGTTACCTATATGTCATGTTTTTCTATGCTCCAGATGGTAGTGTCAAAATTAATTTGTAAAAGAGCTCTATTTAATTGACTTAAAGAAAAATAATCTTTAGTATTCATGTTGTATGTATGTAAAACTAAAACAATTTTCTTTCATTAGCTAGAAGGACAGAGTTTTCTTGGACTAGTGATTTGTTCTTGATAAGATTGTGAAGGCTTTTCTTTACCTTTTAAGTGATCTGCCTAGGAAATAAAGATTCTGTGTTTTACTGAAATAATTTTCTATGCTTCATGTTGTATTTATCAGGTCTTTCATTACTTTAGAAAAATGAGCTCGCAATTGAAAGAATGAAGTGTTCTATTTATTTATTTATTTATTTTACAATTAGGTAATTTTCTATATTTGCCTTTGAAGTAATTGTCAGTTTGGTTAAATGGAGAACTATTGTTTCACAGTGACTGGTGACCCTGTTTAATCAAGTGTTTAAAAATATTTTGACATTTTTTATAAAATTCTCCCAAATTAAGCTATAAATGAAAGTGAAATCTTTTTAACATTGAACTAACTTTGGGATATTCCAGAGTCCCCGGAACATCTCAAACGATTTATTTTGTTTGCTAATAAAAAGAATAATATTAAACTTGTTAAATATGTTATGGGAATGTTAAATTGCATGGGAAGCATTGTCAAATAAGAAGTGATGCTAAACTTTTTTAGGTTATATTTGTATAAGTGTTACAGAGATTTTATGAAGTTCCTAAAAGTCTAATATGTCCTGATATAATGTTATTGGTCATAATTCTAGTTATTATTTTAAAAAGGATGTCACAGAAATAACCTAATCCCCTTGTCAATTGCATTATAATAAACTCATCAAATCTCTAAGCATGACCACTTTATAAATCTTTTGTCATTCACAGACAGTTTTTGTTTTACTCTTAAGGTTTTGTAAGTGTCCCTGTAAAAATGCCTCATCTTCAAGAAGATTCATGGAAAAGACCAACAAGTGCAGGTTTCTGATAACTAAGATCATACCACTGAACTGAATAGGAATTTACAGAACTCTAATGGACAAACTAATGAGGATAATTATAATTTTTATAACTTTTTGCATTATTGGTTCTTTTTTGTTTTTTCAGATTTAAGAAAACCTTTTTCTCTTAAACTGTCAGCAGTTTGCTGACATATACTTTTGTGAACAAAGATGAAACATTTGTCTTTTTTTCTATACCTGATCCCTCCAGAATTTGGAAACCCTTAGCAAGTATTGTTATTTTCCTGGCAATATAGTTATTTGCATAAGTTCAATAAGAATCTGCTCTCCTTGTAACGAAAAAGAACTGCTGCAGTCAGTAAGCTGAACTCAGAGGGTTTTGGCTGGTGGTCACTCATAAACCCTGGCTATTAACCCTTTGGATTGCCAATTGGGACATTCAAAAAGGATTAACCCTATAGTTTGGAAAACAGAAAGGCAGGGGATGGATGACATGTGACTCCTTATGGGGTCAGGATATGTGGAAAGACACTTGGGCTCTTCTCCAAAAGCGTGAGGAAGTCCTCACCTTTCCCACATCCTGGCTCAAAAGATGTTGATACATCCTGGCAATCAGGAAACTGACATTTTACCTCAGGCATGAGCTCTAGGAACTGATTCTTCAGTAGACAGAGCAAAGTGGGTATGTAGAAAGAGCAGCCACTATAGCACCTTGGTGGGATGGCATGTTGTCAAAGATGTTATATTACTATTGAAGCACAGTGATGTTGTTAATGCATGCCCTGTGTGTTCTAAAAAACACCCAAGGCAACTACTAAAAGAATGTAAGGCCATTCACCAGGGTTTCCATCCAGTGGGGAATTGGCAAACTGATTATATGACTCTTGAACTACAAGGGTTTGAACTGTGAAGGTCTATTTAAATAGCTATTTTTTCAATACAGTATAGTATGATACATGTGTTTTCTGTTCCTTACATTTTTTCTAACATTTTCTTCTTTCCAGTTTGTTTTACTACAAGAATATAATATAATGTCTAACATATACCATGCAAAAGGTGTGTTAATTGTCTTTATGTTATGGGTTAGGTTTCTGGTCAATACTATGCTATTGGTAGTTAAGTTTGGGGTGAGTCCAGAGATTTATGTAAATTTTTGACTGTGTAGATATCAGAGCTCACACCCCTGAGTTGTTGAAGGGTCAACTGTATATTGGTCCCTCCCTCTGAGTAACAGTTTTAAGTCTGCCTTGATTTGTATGGACCCTGCACCTGGCCTAACCCAAGCTTCCTCTTTGCCATGCAAAACAGGCTGCAACCATTAGGGGATTAAAGAAGTTAAGTATTATTTTTTTTTTTTTTTTTTTTTTAGAAGTTAAGTATTATTTACAGATATTCTTGTTGAGTAGACAGTGATCAGGGGCCACATGATATGGGAGATTGGACAAAAGAACATGGCATTGAATGTAAGTTCCATGTCCCCTATCATCTGTAAGCAGCAAGTTTAGTGGGAAGAATGAAATATTAAAACAGTAGATTAAATTACTTATTAGTAAAATCACCTTGACCATTGGAGTAAATTTCTAACCCAGGCTTTAATACATTTAAGTAATCAACCAATAGGGCCTGTTGTCCCTTATGCCAGACTGGGGACCCCTACTGAGACACTTAGTACCACGAAGATATAGAAATCATGGTAAACAGCCATTGCCCTGGCTCTCGCTGTGGATCAATGTGCTGTACTGCTGAGAACACCAACTCCCATCGTGCCTGGGAAAATCACTATTTACTGGAATTGACAATGGAACAACCACCAGAATAGATGAGTTACTATATACTCCTGACTAAAGGAGAACTATTTAATCTCCAAATGGGATCCCATTGTCTTAATGTAAGCCAATCCTATTGAAATCAACTATACCTGCAATAGAACATGCACTACTGGAAAATGGGAGAAAGTGGAAACCCTGGTCACTCAGTCCAACTCCTCATACCTTACAGTCCTGCATCCTCTGGTCAACGTGTACAGCACATACAACATGGTGAAATTCCTAAAGCTGCAGCTATACTAACATCTGAAGATCAGACCACAGTGTGATTTTTTTTTTTAAGATTTGTTTATTTGTTTGTCTGTTTATTTATTTACTTGAGAGAGAGCCTGAGATCATGGACAAGCCAGGGCAGAGGCAGAGGGAATCTTCAGATTCCCCACTGAGCACAGATTCCAATGTAGGGCTCAGTCCCAGAACCCTGAGATCATGACCTGAGCTGAAACCAAGAGATGCTTAACTGATTGAGCCACCCAGGTGCCCCCACAAGTATAATTCTTATAGAAGGAGAACTCCCCGTAACAGTTCCTACTGAATATCTATCTTCTTGACTTTAGACTTCTCCTGTATGTGGTATGCAGCGATGGGTTGGGCACCTGATGGAAATACCTTCCTACAATGGGCCCACATGTATGCCTAGCAAAGGAATCAGTCCAAGTTCCAGGTATAGGGGCAGCTGACCCACTCTAGCTTGTCAGGATCATCATGGTGGGTATCACCACTCCCTGGAGGGGATAATTCTTCCTCTCCCCAGGGCCGGTGGGGTATGTTCTGTTTTCCACTGCTACAATAATTTGGCTGCCACATTTGTCCCCTCCATTGGCCTGGAAGACATGATGATAGCAGACATAGAAGTCCTTACTAAATATGTCTGACAAGACTTAATGATAGCTGGCAAAGCCTGTCTGTATTGGACACGGAAATGTCTTTAATGAGAAAAGCTGTCCTGTAAAATAGGATTGTCCAGAGTAGGGAAAGGGGAGGGACGGTGATCCTCACACCAGATTTTATGCTCTCTCTCAGACTGTACCCCTCTCCCAGCACTTCATATGTTCACCAACCAGGAAGCTCTCTCAACCTAGTGGGGATGGTACTGAAAATTCCATCCTTCTAGTCAAGTTGTTAGTTCCCCTGGCAACAAGCCCCCCTTGCAGGTGGGTAGTTACCTCACTAACATAACAAGAGACAACTTCCTTTCAAACCCATCTCATCATTTAGGAAATTCCAAGAGTTTTAGGAGCTTAGTACTAGAAGTGTAGAAGAAGATCAAATGTGTATATCTTAGTATAAATCACAATATTAAAGACGGCCTTGAATATTATTTCTGAGTCACAAGGAGGCACCTCTGCCAGTATCAAAACAGAATGTTAGGTCATACCTGATGAATCTGCTAATACTTTATCCTTATTAGCTCACAAGAGGATACAGGTGAACACCCTCAGTGATCCAGTACCCCCCACTTTCCTGCCCCCAGTCTAGAGAACTTAGTACATCACTGGTTCTCATTATGGGGCTCTTGGTGGAAAACAATGTTACTTATTTTGGAAATCATTATCTTAATTTGTGTTTTCTCTTGCATATGCCAGTATTGTTGCCAGAGTATCTGCCCCCAGTGCAGCCAGAGAGCTGCCAAAGGAGCCATGTCCATGCTAATAAAACCCCTCACTGACCACTAATGGTACGTTGTGGAAAAACGAGGAATGTAAGATTGTCAGAACCAATCATGAGAAATCAAATGGTGGAGGAGGTCATTGAGAGGACATGACCTTTGGTTGACCCCTGGGCTCACAGCCAGGCAATTCAGGGTTTCTCCCTCCCTCCCACCTTTTCCACAGCTGGAGCCATTTTCAAGGACTCAGCCTTGGGAGAGCAAGGTGTTATTGAGAACATGTGCATGGTGTCTGGGGCTGAACCCAGTTAAGGCTTCTACTTAAATTCTTCAGAGGGAGCAGGTGGTTGTGGAGATCTTTTGGTCTTCTCGTCCTCCCATCAACCTTGGTACATTCCCAGACTTCTTAAACGTGCCACCTACCAAGTTGAGTGGCCTCTTCAGTTTCTCCCTGTCATCTGTGTAGGGGGTTAGTTTCTCAACCAATACCTTCTGAGCACATTAATTAACTTTGGGGTGAGGGCTAGTTTTTTTTTTTTTTTTTAAGCTTCCCAAGTAATTCTAAGTTGCCAACACTGAGAAATTTTTCTTTCAGGCTCTGAGAGCCCACGCCTGGAGATGTTTGCCCGAAAGCAGAATAGTGGCCTTGAAAGAATTAAGTGGTTTATCAAGAGGGGAAGGACTGGAGCTGGGGGGGTGGACTTTGAAATTGCTGCCCTCGCCATGAAATAAGCTTTCCTTTAGTTTCCAAGATGCACGGCACAACACTGTGTAAGTACAAAATATTAACATTCCTCATACAAGAACTGCATTACTCATGTGGCTCCCCTGGGTAACCTGAATCCTGTGACACTTGCAAATTTGGAAGGCACTGAATTACCGATACCTTTCACATAGCCTCTTGGAAGCCACGTAACAGTCCTTGCGTTGCCTGATTCCCTCCTCTCCACCTATTACAAGCTGGAGGTCCCCCATGGCCAGCAGATTTCTCCCCCTTCCTCCAGAGTATTCCAGGGCATCTCTGTGAGAGCTTGACTTCTGTTGCTGCAGAGATGGGGACACTGAGCAGTCTTTTCTCAAGTCTTTGCAATCAGCTCCTACTCTCCTTACAAACACGAACTTCAGCTTTTATTTTTAGTCTTCTAATACATTCTGATAAATGTTCTCCTCCTAAGGGCTTGTCAGGAGCCGGGGTGATTGATAAACTGTTTCAAAGGAAAGAGAAAAATGTTCTCTCGAATATCTGCCATTGTGACAGATTACATAAATAATGTTCTAAAGCTAATCGGTACCAAATGGATTTTGTATTTTAAATGTTCTTTGCAGCCATCCAGGTATGAATCACATTTCTCTATCAAAATCATTCCAAGGGCTGCCTTGCCTTGTAAAACCAAGCAAATAAATACGGGAAGCCAAATGGTGCTAGGTATGCGTAGAAGCATTATTAGAGGATTGTTTATTCAACAAGCTCATAAATCATCACTCTGGGAAAAGACTTGCCTTAAAAAAAAAAAAAAGCTTTGTCCTTGGTCATCAGCGTGGTCTGCTTGGAGAGGTGTTGCGTTCTCTGTGTCGGATAACTGGGGTTTCAGCTCACTTTTTGTTTGAATTTGATTCTTTCTGCCTGTATTTCAGGACCAACATTTTTTTGTGGCAGAGGTTTCTGAAGGGTGCCAGGCAGGGTGATGTTAGGTAGTACGTGAGGGACTGTTTTGATTTTTGGCAGCTATTTTTCCATCACTGTATCCGGTCTGCCGCTGAAGTTTTCTTCTTTCTCTCCTTGCCTGCAGAGGCTCAGGAACAAGTAGAGAGAAATAAAAGCAAGATTAGAAAAGAGAGGAATTAAAGAAGTGAAAAGAGAGCAGATCCAGTGCTAATGGAAAGGTAGGGCCCTGGGGGCCCTCGGGGAAATACAAAGATTTGTAGACAAGCAGTGTGTCTATAGAAGCTTCTTCTGAACCCGCCTCCTTGGGGGAAATCTTTGAGACCCCAGCTAGAGAGGTCTGCTTCTGATCCCAGCTATCCACCCTTATAGTCTGGGGAAGAAGAGATTTTGGAAAGGTGGCTAAAGAGACAGATGGTCTGTGGTATTTAAAAAAAAAAAAAAGTTCAGGGATCCCTGGGTGGTGCAGCGGTTTGGCGCCTGCCTTTGGCCCAGGGCGCGATCCTGGAGACCCGGGATCGAATCCCACATCGGGCTCCCGGTGCATGGAGCCTGCTTCTCCCTCTGCCTGTGTCTCTGCCTCTCTCTCTCTCTCTCTCTCTCTCTTTCTGTGACTATAATAAATAAATTAAAATTAAAAAAAAAAAGTTCAGAGACTGGAAACTAGGTAGTAAGACAGGGGCTGCAGGATTTTTGGTATCATTAGAGGTTCAAGCCTGCACAACTTTGTAAGTGCATGTACTAGAAACATCTAGTAGGGAAACTTTGGATATATGAGGGAAATCACTGTGTTAGAAATTATTGATTATAGGTAGTATAGACAGGATTGTCAGCTGTGTGTTTAAGTCTATCATCTGAGACCAATATCTTCCCTTTAAGCTTCAATTTTCTCAATTTTCTCTTATGTAAAAGGTAATGGTTAGATTTTAAAAAGTAGGTTTCATTGCTATGTCATAAAAGAATAAATACTGTATGACGGGGTTTTTGTTGTACATATGGTTACAGTTTTTAAACTGCATTCTGTTTTTGGTGAGTGAAATTGG
Organism: Vulpes lagopus; assembly: GCF_018345385.1. Taxonomy (NCBI): domain Eukaryota; kingdom Metazoa; phylum Chordata; class Mammalia; order Carnivora; family Canidae; genus Vulpes; species Vulpes lagopus. The sequence continues at coordinate 88,632,147 of NC_054831.1, forward strand.
TTTTCTATTTACCTTTAGTTAATCTTATTTAAGTTCAAATGGTTGTGCTTGGACAAAGTCAATAATTACAGTTAGAGTTGATGGTTTCATGAGTTTTTGTCCTGTCAGGCTTTACGTATATTTGATCGTCATTTGATCGTTAGAATCTACATAAAATAATTTATCCCCAGTTGACAGATGATGACCCTGAGACAGAGGTAAAATATCTTAATGTCCCATAATTCTTAAGTAGAGAAAGTCAAAGATGGAATCCAGATACTTGGGCTCCCAAGTCAATGTTCTTCTGTTATATAATGTTACTCCCCTCCATTAGCCGATACTGTCTAGTTATTATGAATCAATACAGAAAGAATTATATGGCAAAAACAAGGACACTACCCAAGAGATCTGCCTTAAATTTTACTTGAAATCATGCCACTTTGTTTCTTACTTAGAGCTTTGTCTAGTATATAAGGTGGCTGCTGAAACATGCTGTCATAAATAAATGAATTTGTTTTTTGCATCCTAATCAGTAGTATCTTTCAAAAGCTCAAATTCTATCCAGTTAGTGCTCTGGTTGAACTTTTTTAGTTGCTTCTTTTTAAAGTTGCTGGGTTAAGCAAATAAAAATAAAAGGTGCTAGTTAAATTTGGATTTCAAATAATGAATTTGTCAGTATAAGTATGTTTTGGGTTATATTTGAGACAAATGTACACTAAGAATCATTCACTGTTTATTTCAAAATCAGATTTAGCTGATCGTTTTTGTCTGGATACCCTATATTCCATAGCCCTCAGAATAAAGTTCAAAATCTCTAATTTGCTTTAGAGTTTGTAACCTTGTTATAGCTTACTTCTTCTCCAACCTCTTTTTTGACCTTTCCACATCAAAAAAAAAAAAAAAGAAAAGAAAAGAAAAAAAGTGTGAAATTTTGCTCTGAAGACCTTTTGGTTTTGTAGCTAAGTCTTGGTGAACTTCTTTTGTAAAATGAGGCTGATGATGCCTACTTTTGGAGGTATGTTGCTTTGTAACTTTTAAGACATTTAACTTGAGTCACATTAATTAGAAGATGTTGCTTGTCTGTGTCATTTGCCTACCTACCTATTTTCTTTTTTATCATGCATGTGTACACATACACACATATCACACATCACACCCTGGGATATTTGAATGAAACTACCTGTGCTTTCCAGGGATCAAATACTAGCTCAAAACAACCCTACTGGAGCTGAGCATGAGGGAAGCAGGCTCCTCCGTCATAGTTTGATCACTTGATAGTACTATTTTACAGTGTATCAATACCAAGTAAGCCTAGTGAAACAGGACACATGAGTTCTAATTGTTACCCTAGGTGGTATCAAATGAACTGGATTGGTTGTTTGTGATTCTTGCTGCACTGTGAGTTTTATAGGCCTGGGAAGGAGACAGTGCAGCTGATAGGGTTATAAGCACCATTCCCTTGCATCTCCACTTCCTTGTAGGCTTTACAAACCTGCTGAAAATCAAGTGTCTAAAATTCTGTGATGAGGTCCCTCAACTGGGAAAATAGGTGTGCCTAACAGTATTAGTAATGACTGGCTCCTAAAAATGAAAGTTTGGAAATGACGCAAGTTTCTATAGTAGGAGTTGTATTCTAAATAGCTCATGGCTCTAACTGGCTGCCCTGAAAACTGAGTGAGTTAACATCTAGAGACCTATCTGCACCCCTTTGATGGCACACTAGAATGTTTGTGACTAGAAAAAATGATAGAGACATAAATGTATTGCTATGAAAAGATATTGACAGCTGATGGGACTGAAGAACAAAAGGTTAGACTTGAGTATGGGTAGTTTATATAACTTGGGTATATGTGCACATCTAAAGAAATACCTGGAGGGAGACTCATCAGTGTTTTATTACTAAGTGATAGGGTTCTGGATGTTACTTAATTATTTGAATTACATTTTTTGCTATAAAAAATGGTTGCCATTAGTAGGTAGAATTTTCCCAAGATGATAACCCTCTATATTTTAAAACTGGAGTGGGGCCCATCTACTGTTGGGTTGGTGGTGTTAACTCCCTACATCCTGCTCTTTCTTTGGGAGTGGGCTGTTACCACTCAAGGCCTGTTTTGTTAATTCCACGTTTTTTACAAGGGGTTGATTCATGAAAGTGTGTTGAAGGTAATAAAATTAAATTGAATTAAAAAAAACACATCAATTTGCAGGCCACAAGAATTAGTTCAGGTTTGGTAGTCTCCATTTGGAACATGAAGTTGGGGGTTAAGTCTACTGGTGGTTTGTGGAAAAGTTTTCTTGGTCTTAAAATAGAGACTTAGACTTAGGAGACTGTTTCTTCTTTCTCAGAATTTTTTTTTCTTTTTCTGTTGGTGGACCTTTCTGCCTGAATATTGAACCAGTATCAAGAGAATTGAAAATAAATGGAGGCAGAGTCCCTAAATTAAGCACTTTAGAATCATATTTTACTCAGTTTCTCATGCAAATACTGTTCCAATAGTTCAATGAACAGTCTGATGTTCTTGTCGTTGAAAGCATTTTAGTGGATTCATCTACTTGGTTAGTGGAAGAATAGTTACTCCACCTCCATGCAGGCATGTCAAAGCTCTTTATTCAGAATGGTGATACATATCTATGTATCTCACGTCACCTATATATCAAATGTAAATAGTAAATACACACATACATGCCATTTTAATATAGATATTTTAAAAAAACAAAACCAATGTCCCAAATTGTCTACTGCAGTGCTATAGAATTATACATGCCACATAGATCATTTAAAAAAGTATTCTTGTGGGGCACCTGGGTGGCTCAGTCACTTAATCTTCTGACTCTTGGTTTCTGCTCAAGTTCTGATCCTGGTTGTGGGACCTAGCTGCCTTGAGTTCCTTGCTTATTGGGGAGTCTGCTTGTACCTCTCCTTCTGTTCCTTCTCCATCCCTACCTCATGCATGATCTCTTTCTCTCTCTCTGTAAAATTAAATAAAAAGTCTTTTAAAGTATGGTTGCCTATGGCTATGGAGCACTCACACGTAGCTACCCAAATGGAAATATGCTGTGAGTACAAACTACACATCATACTGTGTATGGTTGCCACATTTTAAAAAGTAAAAAAAAAAAAAATATGAGAAATGAATTTTGATTTTTTTTAAACTCAATGTGTCTAAAATCTTTCACCAATGAATCAGTACAAAATTATTAATGACTTATTATATAATGACCTATTCTTTTTTTTTTTTTTTTTTTAGTTTTTATTTATTCATGAGAGACAGAAAGAGAGAGAGAGGCAGAGACATAGGCAGAGGGAGAAGCAGGCTCCATGCAGGGAGCCTGATGTGGGACTCAATCCCTGGTCTCCAGGATCAGGCCCTGGGCTGAAGGCGGTGCTAAACTGCTGAGCCACCCAGGCTGTCCCTATTCTTCTTCTTGATACTATATCTTTGCAGTGTGATGTGTAGTTTGTACTCACAGCATGTTTCCATTTGGGTAGCTATGTGTGAGTGCTCCATAGCCATAGGTGGATAGCGTTATTAAACATCATGGGTTTATCTCCATGCTGATAGACCGCAAATGCCAGCAGCATAGGGGAATTTGGGAGCTTACTCAAAGTGCATTCTTAGGCCCACCTTACATCTGCTGAATGAGAGTCTGCATTTTAACAAAATCCCCAGGTGAATTTTTTTCTTTTTGGTTCATTAAAATTTGAGTAGTTAATATGTTAACTGTTGTCACTTATTTTGGTATTGCAGTAATGAACCATTCATACTTTCTGTTCTAAGCTATATGGCTGCTGTGCAGGTATAGTCAAATTATGCAGCAGACAAAAATCCTGAATGTGGGCCATGTTGGGGCTCCTGCAAGACCAGCATAGACTCATCAGACTGTGTAGGCCTGATGCTAGTCCTAAAATGGATACTACGATCCTAATAGTTATATAGAAAATGCATTCTAAACCTCATGTGAATGACACAGCTGTAATGTGTTGATGTCTTCATAATGAATAGATTTATTTCTGTGGTCCTATTTTGTAGGAGAAATAGCTGATAATGGATAGTTGGTAAAATATTTACAAATCTTAAAATTTTCTTTTGGAAAGATAGCCTGGAAACTGAATTCAACAATAGAAGGTCTTCATTAGGTCTTTGTCATGTACCAGATTTCTGTGAATTTGTTTTGCATTGATTGCTGTCTGCTTTGTTTTTTCCCCATAATAAAATTTATCAACTTATTAAATAATAATTCCACACTCATTGTAATAGGGGGAGACCTGTGGATTTTCAGAGAAAGCAGAGCTAGCCCTGCATTTCACAGTGGGTATAAACCTGGGTACATTTGTCTTCTCCATAGTTATTTTTCTATTCATCCCAAACCTCCTACTAACAGATAATAAACCACTTCATGAGCAGATGTGCCACTTATTCATCTAGTTCTGTAATGATAATGAAGAAAATTTAATCTGGAGTGTCTACGGAGGATGAGCTAAGGCCAGATTGGAATGAATAATAAAGTCTCTGTTGAAATGTTGGGCCCCACATGAAAAGCCAATCATTATGTACTTGACAATGCTGTCTTTGATAAAGTCCAATAGTGTATAGAAACAACCATCTCTTGGGTGCTGGATTCCACATGGAGCTACTGTTTTTACAGATGTAAACATTCTAAGTTGCGTAGAGCATAAAGGAGTATAAAGGATAAATTTTCTTGCAGCTGGAAGCAACATCTGACATTGCAAAATGTTGCAAATATGTTGGAGGGATTGCTTTATTCAGGCAAATTTAAGATAAACTCAAAAAACATGTGTGGCTTAAGATTTTGGTTTAAAACAAACAAACAAACAAACAAAAAACACCACAAAATGAGACCACTGTCATTCAAAAAAAACTGCAAAAGGATCTCTTGGGGGAGATAATGATTAGCTTGAAATATGCATTTGACCTTAGTTTCATCTATGACATGTAGTTGCTCTTGACAGAAAAATGTGGTCTCTGTAGGTAAGAGGCAGTCATATGTTTAAAGAACTCCAAGAAGAGCTTTATCCTATGGATGACATTATTTTCTCATCTCGTATCACATACAGCATACCAAACCACTCCAACCACTTGTAAACTCTCGAATGTGGGTTTTGTCCCACATTCTCAACGTGTCCCACATTTTCAACACAATTATCTTCTCTGTGGTTTTGTGTCTTTGTTGGGGAAATGTAAGACTGAACATCAATTTGCTTTATGGATCTATTGACTGAATCATCTTTTTCACTTAAAGGTTGGAGTTCCTTGGTGGCTTTTTGGAGTAATGGGCACCTATATAATTCTCTCCTGTTCAAGCAGTGGAAAATAGTGTGTGTGAAGCATACACGATCCTGTTTTTGACCTTTGTACATAGCGCCATTCGATAATCCAATTAACAAACCCCATGAGGAACAGTTAATAATTATTTCTTAAAAGTCAGCATGGTTGTAAAACAGCTTGCCAATATAAGCAGAACAGGGAATTTGTAATAATAAGTCCATGCTGTACTTACACTTTCCAGTGAATTTAATATTAAAGCGTCCAAAACAGTAGCTCTGATGGAAAACAAAAAGTTGTTGAGTGGAGTACAAACAGAATATGAAGTTGTTGCCTCAGGCAACATGTTTTATATTCCAATCTTACTGTTCAAGGATACTTGACCTTGAATTCTTCATCTTTACTGTGGCACCCTGCTTTTTCCCACCTATTCCTCACTTCTGCGAATGGCTGTGTTACCCATATGGGCCTCTTATGTGTCCTTGGCAGTTCCGGTTTCGTCCTCTGGGGCTCCCACATCTACCTAAATGCCACAAATTCAGGACTGATGTGATTCCATGTGTGTGCTAGTTTTTGTGCCTGAATTAGTTCCTCCTTCCTCTTGTGACCTCTGGTCTTCCTTCATCTTCTTAATGTGTACTAGGTCAGGCTCCCCTCTGACAGTCCTTCCTTTGCCAAGCCTTGATTGCTTTATCCCTCACCCCTGGTCTGGGCTTATCTGTGCTCATATTGTCTGCTAGAATAAAGGCCCTTACTGCTCTACACCATTACCCAGCACCCACATACCTGTTTCCTATCTCGTGAGCTGCTTGGAGACAGACCCTGAATCCTATTGATACTCATTGTATCTAACAACCCCAGCAGGCTTCTTCTATTGAGGAGGAGCTTAAGGGGTCCTAATAGGGCAAATGAGAAAGTGTGTGTTGAGGTGATAGAGACCTTAATAATAGCCCTGAACTAAGTAAACCCCACAGGTAAGCTAACTTCCTTAGACTTCTCTCCCACTGTACCTTTTGAGGGGTTTGAAAATCACTTTAAGGCCTAATATTGTGGAATGCTAGACATACGCTTCTAAACCTTCCTATAATGCACTTCATTAGCTCTGCTAATTGTTTTGGGACGTCCTCACTAATCCCCCTTATCTGTGTTGGTTACAGCGTTTCATGGTCCTGAAGGGAATCTGGACTTGTGTTATATTCTGTGGAAAGGACACCATATAGAGCCTTCAGAAGTCGGATGTTCAGTATTCTCTCACCAGAAATCTGCCTGTTAGAAAACAATAGAGCTATTTCCTATGAATATCATAAAAAATACAGAACTCTGAGAAAGAGCCATCCTTCTTTTTGTGCATGAGAGTATGGAGTAGTGGATGATTTGGGGTAATGTACATCCCTGTGTAAGGAGCTTGAGATAGAACATGGTATTTTCCCTGGAGGACTTCGGAATTGATTATGAGAAAGACATGGACCAAGTTTCTCCATAAGAGCTTTGTTTCTCTATTCTGGGTAACCACTAGGACATGTACGATGCAATTGGATAAGGTTTTAGGCTTCTTGTTTTTTTTTCTTTTTGTGGGTGCCTCTTCCTCTCTGAGGGTATTTTAAGGGCAACTATAGGACTCAGGACACCATAATGAAAGGGATGGCTAAGGTGGAATGGCCAGGAGTGGCTCCCCAGCCTGTTTCTGGTTGTACCTTAGGCAAGACACAGACATCTTAAAGTCTCCCACTGGCTTCCATCAAGGTCAAGGTGAGGTTCCTTTGTCTCAGTGAAAAGAGTTTAAGAAGCTTTTGTATTCTGATCATTCAATGTCAGTCCCTGGTAGGTATTTGGTCACATTTCTCTTATAGTTTCATTTATATTTACCTAATGAAAGGGCCTGAGTTCTTCAAAGACCAATGTGAATCCTGTTTGGAGTTGATAAGGTTTGACACACTAACTCACTTTGCTGTGATTTAAAAAAAAAACTGTCTTAAGTCACTGACTAGTTCAGTTCCATTCATTTAATACTTGGTAGGGGCCAACTTTGTACTGGATGTTGAATGTGTTTAGCATCTGTTTTCAGCTCTCCAGTCCTCACCCCGCTCACTGCCACTGCAGTGTGAAGATTGATTAGCACCTGGTTTATTAACAATGATGGCATCAGCCCCCAGGTCTCTATCATTTTATCAAGACAGCATATAATCAGCATTTCTACAATGCCAAAATATTGTTCAGAGTTGCGTTTGCTTACCTAGCCATTGCCTGAGTGTAGCATCCAACACCCTCCCTGACTCAATTGTTTAATGAATTGACTGTGTTGATGTTGCAAAGACCTAATCCTTTATAATCCACAAGGTCATTATTTTTCAAAGATTAATAGTGTTCTCTTAATAGGTGATTTTGGTCAACTCCAATTTGGCTGAAAACAGTTTTGTTTTTTTTTAAATATGACAATAAATATGTTTAGTCTCTACTATTTTTGATGATGTATTAAGCTAAAGGAGCAGTTCTTTTTTTCACTATATATCTAGCAATTTTATTCAATTTTTTATCAGAATATTTTTCTTATATATAATTCAGAGTACCTAATTGACTCAATGGGTAGAGTATATGACTCTTGATCTTGAGGTTGTGAATTCAAGTCCCATGTTAGGTGTAGAGATTACTTAAAAATATAAATAAAGGGGATCCCTGGGTGGCGCCGCGGTTTGGCGCCTGCCTTTGGCCCAGGGCGCAATCCTGGAGACCCGGGATTGAATCCCACGTCGGGCTCCCGGTGCATGGAGCCTGCTTCTCCCTCTGCCTGTGTCTCTGCCTCTCTCTCTCTCTCTCTCTCTGTGACTATCATAAATAAATAAAAATTAAAAAATATATATATAAATAAAAAAATATTTTAACATGTGTAATTGATCTGAAGAAATAGATTTACTATATTGTTTTTTTTTTTTTTTTAAGATTTATTTGAGAAAGCGAGTATGAGCAGGGGGCAGGGTTAGAGGAAGAGGGAGAAGCATACTCCCCACTGAGCAGGGAGCCCAACACTGGGCTTGATCCTAGGACCCTGAGATCATGACCTGGGCTGACGGCAGACACTTAACCAACTGAAACACCCAGGCACCCCAATATAATACAGTGTTTTTTAAAATTTAGCTTTATAGAGGTATAGTTTACAGACGCTAACCTTACCAACCTTACCTTACCAACCTTACATGTAAAATTAAATGAGTTTTGAGAATATAATTATATAATTATGACTACACTAAAAATAGAGAACTATTACATGATTTCAGAAAGTTCTCTGGGCCCTTTGAAAATCAATTCTTTATCCCTACCAGGGCTTCCTGCAACAGCTGATCTTTCTATAGAGTCTTTTCCAGATTTTGATAGCAGTAGGATCATAGAATATGTAGTCATCTGTGGCCTATTTTGGTCAGTATAATGTTTTGAGAATCACCCATTCACTTGTTGTGTTAGTAATGGCTTTCCTGTTGTTAGAGTCGTATTCTGTAACTGTCTACAAACCACAATTTGTTTATTCCTCTATGAGTTGATAGATGTCTTGGTAGTTCCTAATTTTGGACCATTGGTAAAGCTGCTATGAATATGTGTTTATGCCTTTGTGTAGACATCCGTTTTTCTTTATCGTGGGATAGTGCCTAAGAGTGGAATTGCTAGGTCATAACATAACTGTACCTTATTTTTATGAGGAATTGTTGAATTTTTCCGAAGAGGCTATACCATTTTGCATTTCCACCAGCAGTGCATGAGCCTCCTGGTCTTTCCACATGCTTCCTGATAATGTGATATTGTTAACTGTACAGTTAAAAAGTAGTCCCATCTTGTCCTTTGAATAGCTGTAGTTGTCTCTCTTTCATCTTAATATTGGTAATATACATCATTTTTTTTCCTGATGGGTATGCCTAGAACTTTATCAACTCTATTGCTACCTTTGTTATTACTGATTTCCTCCATGGCTTTTCTGTCTTCAACTTCATTGTTTTATGCTCTTAATTATTTCCTTCCTGCTGTTTCCTTAAGGTTTAATTTGCTTCTGTTATTTCCTCTAGTTCCTCTAAGTAGAATCCTAGATCATTGATTTGAGACCTTCTTTTCTTGGTCTTTTTTTAAAATGGAAGTATAATAAGATGGAATGTTATATTAGTTTCAGATGTACAATATAATTGAACAATTGTACACATTATTCAGTGCTCATCAAGATAAGTGTACTCCTAATTCCTTGTATCTAATTCACTCTTCCATCCTCCCACCTCTGCTCTGGCAACCACCAGTTCTCTATATATGAATCTGTTTTCTGTTTGTATGTATCTTTATTTCTTTGTTTCTTAAATACCACATTTGAGTGAAATCATGTGGAATTTGTGGTTTCCTGATTGACTTATTTTTGTAAAAATATTTTTATTTATTTATTCAAGAGAGACACACATAGAGAGGCAGAGACACAGGCAGAAGGAGAAGCAGGCTCCATACAGGGAGCCTGACATGGGACTGGATCCCAGGACTCCAGGATCATGCCCGGGATGAAAGGTGGCGCTAAACTGCTGAGCCACCCTGGCTGCCCAACTTATTATTATCTTTTTTAGCATTATATCCTCTAGGCCCCTCCATGCTTTTGCAAATGGCAAGATCTCATTCTTTTTAATGGCTTAATAACATTCCATTGCATTGATAGACCACAACTTCTTTATCCATTTATCTATGGATGGATACTTCAGTTTCTTCTATATCATGGGTATTGTAAATAATACTGCAATAAACATAAGTCTGCATCTATCTTTTCAACCCTTTTTATTTTATAATATAAGCACTTAATGCTATAAATTTCCTGTAAGTATCATTTTACCATAAATTTTAATAGGTTCTGGTTATATTGTCATTTAGTTTAAAATATTTTCTAATTTCTCTTGTGATTTCTTCTTTGATTCATAGGTAAGAAATGAATTGTAAGACTTTTTAATATTTGAAATGGTTTATTTAAATAAAGCAGGGCAGCATTTACTTGGCTGGAATTGAGAGTCCTTGGACAGTTCATCTTTGTGCTATTGAGCCTAATTCAATTAAACTTTGAGCATGAGTTTTAATCACATAAAACCTGTTGACTTGAGATAATGCTTAAAGGTCTGTCACACATACTATATAGAGGTATCTTACATTTAAGTTACAAGTAGAAGAATATCATGTCTTTTTTGAAGAATCTGACTTCTTGGTTTTGTGATTTTTCAAATACTATGTCCATTAAAGAGTAGCCTTTGTGGATTCAGAAAGCTATTACAAAGAAATAGGTATATTGCAATCTTGTAAGAGCCATGTCACAAACACCAGACAAAGTAGGACAGGATTAAGACCTTCTTTGTCTTTTGCCTGAGTCTTCATAGACTCAAATCTAAGAATGCCTAGTGAGTAACATTTTAAGAATATTTGACTATGAAGGGCACATCTTGTCAACTTTAAAGTGTGGCATCAACATATCTAAATAACATTTTGCCTAGCTCAAATAGGAGTTTGATTATTTTAAAATTGCCTCATTGGTCTCATTTCCTTTTTGAGTTCTAGATTTTTGATTAAGAATAATTCTTAAAATATTTTTTCTAGAATTGTTCCCTCATTGAGAAATAAGATGTGAATTTATAAACCATTGGGCAGAGTGAAAATCTAATGGTGGGATCTTCTAATCTAGTATGTTATTTTAGGGTCAAATGGATAAGCTGTATTAAACTGTGTTAAAGCAATGATAAAAGTTGTAGTCTTAAAGCCCAGAACTTTTATTTTTGTAGTGTCAGTAATGTCCTCTTTTTCATTACTGGTTTTTGTAATTTGAGTTCACTTTTTTTTTCTTGGTCAGTCTAGCTATGGTATGTCAATCACTGCTCTTGTCAGAAAAGTGACTTTTGTTTTTGTTGTTTTTTTAACTCTATTTGATTTCCATTCTAATCTTCCTTCTTTAAGCTTGCTTTGAATTTCCTTTATCCTTCTTTTCCTAGTTGCTTAAAGTGGAAAGCTAGCTTATTAATTTGAGATCTTTTTGAAAGAATTTGATTATAGTATACTATGAAATCCTTCTAATTTTTAAGTGTACAATATAGTGCACTATACATTAACTATAGCTGCAAGGTTGTATAGCAGATGTCTAGAAATTACTTTTTAATTGAGACTTTATGTCTACTCATTAGCATCTTCTCATTTCCCTTTTCCCTCAGTCCCTGATAACCACCATTCTTTGCTCTGGTGCTTCTAAATAGTTAGACTATTTTAGATGCTTCTATGAGTAGAATCATGCAGTATTTGTCCTTGAGTGATGGCTTTTATCACATTTTTAAAATACATTCATCTGTTGATATACCTTCAGTTTGCTTCCATGTCTTGGCTATCTTAAAAAGATACCTGTGCTCACATGTTCATTGCAATATTATCCACAATAGCCAAGAAACAACCTTCATTTTTAATGTGGATTTTTATAGTTATAAACTTCACTCTGAGCACTGCTTTTGCTGAATTATTTCAGTTTTAATGTTTTCATTATTATTCATATATATTCATATGTATTATTTAACTTGATCTCTTTGCGCTGGTTATTTAGAAATTTATTATTTACTTATCACATAGTTGTGAATTTACCAAACTTCATTCTGTGAGCAATGGCTAATTTCATTCCATTGTGGTTGGAAAACATCCTTTGTGTGATTTCAAACTTACTGAGGCTTTTTACTTATTGTATGGCCTACCATACGGTATATCCTTTGGGTGGTTCTATGTGCACTTAAAGTGTGTTTTGTCTTGTTGAGTGGAGTGCTTTATAGATTTCTTGTTAATAGTGTTATTTATCTCTTAGATTTCCTTGCCTATCTCCTGTCTAGAGGTCCTCTCCATAATTGCAAATGGCAGTATCCAGGTCTCCAGCTATTATTGTTGAATGGTCTATTTCTTCCAGAATCTCTATTTTAAAAGTTACTTGGTTTTGCCTATGATGAATGCAACAACTAGCATGTGTTTGCAAATATTCACAAAGCATTGCACACAATTTGTCCCTGAACTTTACCTTCTGAAGGGTAACCTTAAGGTTTCTTAAGAAATAGTGTTCTTTGAGTTAAGTAGGAAACTTAAGAAATAATATGGTTGGAATACCTGGCTGGCTCAGTGCTTAGAGCATGTGGCAATTGATTTCAGGGTCATAAGTTTAAGCACTACATTGGGCATAGAGATTACTTAAAAAAAGAAGTACTATTATTTGCCCTTTCTTTTAATAGTTGGAGGAAAAAAATGATACTAAAATAAAATACCCTGACCAAGTTGAAGCTGGTGAAGCTTCAAGAATGAAGATTTGTTCACTTAAAATCCCGTATGCTTTCCACTGTGCCATGGTGTGATCTCCCTATTTTCCCATTTCCCATGCATTAAGATAATGCTTCTGTAGCTTCTCTTAATGGACAGAGCTCCATCTACCTTTCTTTCTCTTCAGACCACCTGGTCCTCCTCCCTTTCAGCCTACTGACTTTGGCAAAGCCCATGTCTGGCTCTTATCCAAGAATCTATGTCATTAGCTCACATCTTTGATTGGCATCTTCTGGAATTAAAATTTCAATTTTTTGGCCAAGAGCCAACAAGCTATGGTGATGACAGCCAGACCTACCCACCTGTCCATTCAAACACTGCCAGTTGGGTAACCTACCTCTCTGCCAACCACCTGCCTTCATTACTCTTCTCCTGCCAAAGCACCTCTGTTCCAGTCCCAGCTCCTGATCAACTATTCTCTTGTAACACCCAAGAGGAATATGGCAGGCCAAAATTATACTGCAAGGCATTTTTCAAAAAAATTGCATAGCAAATAAATGATCAAAGGCTGGGTCTACCTACTGAGAGAAAACAGCTGAATGGAGAGTAGAGTCAGCTCTTTGTCTATAATCTGCATTAAGCCAACAAAAGAAAAAACGTGGCTGATTTTCTTGGTGAATTAGCCATATGTGTCCATGTCATATAGATATTGGATGGTTCAGAGGAAAGCGGACATTTGACATACACTCAATCCATAAAGAGTTATTGCAGATAAAGTCTGAGATCTGAAGTTCAAGATATGGAAATCTCAGGGACATAGGTCCAAAGGTGAAGCAAGAGGAAGACCAGGGGCTTAATTAGGCTCCACAATGTAGGTTTGGTGTGCCAGATATGAGTGAAATGAGAGCATATTGAAAAGGGGTATAAACATTTTGTCAGGGCATATAGTTCTCAATTTTGTATTGATCTTTATTAAGCAAACTCTTTGGCAGGTAAATAGGTGTTAGGGTTGTATAGAACAGTATATGTGACAATGTGAAACTTGAACCTAAACTATTGCTCAAGGAGCAAGATAAGATCCAACGTCCTAAAATCAAGCCCAAGGATGAGATCACTTTAAAGTCCAGAGAGATGGCAAAGTTGTTAGGCAGGATATGTTTGGGGTGTGTGTGTTCTGGTAGGGAGACTTTTCCAGAGAACTTTTAGAATATATGCAAAGTACCACTTCAGGATTCAATAATTTAGTGTCTTTGTGTTTCAAAATTGTTTTATCATCCTTCTAATTTTGATCTCTGCTTCCTCACACCAACTTGATTCTGAGGCAGTTAAGGAATATGTAAGACAAAAATATTCACTTTGGCGGTATTTGTGGGACAATTTTGGCCACTGATAATTTCAGGATGATATGCCACCTTAGAAATAGGAATCTCTGTGAAATAGTTGGAGCAAGAGTCCCTGGGGGAGGGTCCTTCCTGGGTTACTGAACCAGTACTTATTCCTACAAAGAGGGGGCTCCATGATTGGCCAGGCCTGAGTCATAGCTTATTCACAGAGCTGGTGGAAAAGGATAGGCCTCAGAGATGGTGGGAAATGGCATAGTTAGGTGGAATAGCATGCTTATAGGGAATGTGCACAGAAAGGAATGGCAACTGCAAATAACAGAGTGAGCACCTGCCCACAAAATGGTGTTCAGGGATCAATCAGAAGAGTAATGAGAGGTGGCACTCCCTCCCACACTGGAATAGGAATATGGGAACAAAGGAAAAAGTGGCTAGGCCCCAAATTTCTGATTTTAAAACATTTTTGCAAAGGTAATAAAATTCTTTGTTTTAAGCTGCAGAAATTTTATATGTACTTAAGAGATATTAATTTGGTCAGAACTTTTTTTTTCTTTTCTTTTTAAATTTGGTCAGAACTTTTAAGATGAACTGGGGAAAGGAAGCATTTAAGTAGCATGGACTATAACTTGAGATTCTTGGCAAACTCAAGGTGGAAGGTAATGGACAGATTTATCACTGAATTCTTCTTTTTAATAGTGATTACAAAACAAACAGTGAACAATGACCATTTGTACTTGGCTTTAAAATTTGTAGTCATTCTCTGAGCTTTTGTTCTTTGTGTGCGCCCTTTTTTAGAGGGGATTCGGGTACTTCTTATGAAAAAGCTTTGACTTAAAGGCAATTTAAGAAATATTCATGAAATTTTTTTCAGCTTTACTGAGCTACAATTGACAAAGAACATCTTAAGATACCTTAAGTTTGTGTACTGATGACTTGATACATCCACATGGTAAAAGAATTTCTCTTATCTAGTTAACATTTGTCATCTCATACAAATATATATATTTGATGAGAACATTAAAGTTCTGCTCTTAGGAAATTTTGATTGTGCAATAGAGTGTTCTCAACTATAGTCACCACGTTACGCATTAGATTTTCAGACCTTATTCATTTTAATGCTAAAAATTTGTGCCCTCTAAACAACCTTTTCTTATCTCCCCTGTACACCCCATTAATAGAGATTAATTCTTGCATGCTAAGTGCTATTTTGTGATGCCTGGGATAACAAACTAAGTATGCGTCCTCAAAGAGCTTTAAATATAGCTAGTGAGAATAAAAATGAATTCACTAAATAAAAGAAAAATACAAGAGGGACTGTGGCCTATGTTCTTGGCACACTTAGTGATGTAGCACCCATTCATGGCAGGTAGTTTGAAAGAATGAGAATGAAAGTGACCAGTAGGCCACTGTGGTTCACATGGAAATAACCCATTTACAGCTGCACTTAGAAGATTAATGAAGAAATGGGTGTACATAGAAAACATCTAAATGACTATATTTTTACATTTGGAAACTGCTGGTGACACAGGCCCACACCATCTGTTGGCTTGGCAGCTGTGACAGTTGACAGCATTGCTCAGCGGAGAAGCCAGTGTTCACTTTTGGGAGGATAAACACACAATTAAGCATTGCTTGGAAAGCTGTGAACAAGTGGTTATAGTGGCAAGCCCAGAGTCGACTTCCTTGATACTTACACCCATCCAAAGCTTGGAACTCTGAAAATTTCCCCTCAGCACAACCTTCTTGTTTCTCCTCACCCCACATAAACCTGTGCTCAACCTGAAAGCTATCAAGGCTGGCTTATTAGGGTTCTTCTGCCTCTCTACTCCATTGTCTTCATTCCTTTTATCTGTTTATTATTATTTTTTTTACCTCCAATTGCTCAGTCCATTTTGCCAGCCTCTAATTCTGCATAAACTCCATTTTGTGTTTTCTTGAGACACCTAAGTTTCTAGCTAGATTAATGTGTGTGAAATTGCTGAGTTGTTTTGTTCACACAAGATAAATAACATTACAAATCACAATCCCTTATGTGCAACTCTAACACCAAAAGAAGCTCTGAAAATGAGTTGTGTTTTTTACCATTTACTCAGTGGCAAACCAGATGTGGTTAATCTGTCAACAATCTGAACTGACCAGAGGCTGTTTATTTCCATATGCTTCTTAATAAGAAGATTAATAGTTCACTGAAGAAATAGGATTACACAAGGTGGTTCCCTTGACCCTGTTTGGGTTAACACATAATAGATGTTATTCCTAAACAATTAAGTCTCTAAAACAAATTCCAAAGCACATAAAAACCTAGATGTTTTCGTTAAAGAATTGTGGGCTCATAGCCTCTTAACTTTACGGATTATAAATTACGTGTGCTGCCTTTATTCATCCTTAGAGTAATTTTGAGATGTAATGAAAGCATGACTGTACCCATTTTTAAGATGTAAAGACAGGTTTAAAAATGTAGTCCCTGGTCACATAGTTAATCATGGAGAGAAGTAGGATTAGAAACTAGGTGTTCTGTTCTTTTCTAGTCCCTTAGTACTCATTCACATTTTTTCTTTCCTTACACAGTTTATTTTATAACAAAATCAATAGAAATTTTAATAGAAAGTAAAACATAAGCAGAAAGAAAAGAATAAACAAAATGCAGCTCTGAGATAACCTTGTTCTTAAAACCCTGTTAGTCTTTTGTTCATCTGTAATATATTTTAAACAATACTGAGATAAACTATATATGGTACTTCATTTTCTGATTTTTTTAATCATTTAAATTTTATACACATGTTCTAATGACATTAAATGATTTTCTGCATCCTGCTTTTTTTTTTTTTCTCTAGCACAGAGAATCAGAATTCATAACATGTTCTCATTGTCAGAATTGATAGGGACCTCTCATTCCTGACCACCAATCATTTCCACCCGACTCCTCACCCCGCAAACATTCCTACTCTATTCTTTCTAATAAAGAATACCTACATATGCAGGGTCACTCATGTGTCATAAGAGAAAAACAAATTACTTGTGTATTTTCCCCATTGTTTAAATCATAATGTGGTAAGGACCAGTCTCATTTTGAATATTTTTTATTCACTATTTCTTATCCATAAAAATATTTTTGTAGCTACCTTTAAGTGCTTCATAGTATTCATCATAATCATCCATTGCATTTAACTTTTTCATTTCTCCATTGAGAGGCACTTGATAGTTAAAAATTATGTTGTGAGGAATATACTTGAACATGTTCTCTATGGAATCAAGTGAGAATTTCTCTGGGCTGTCTCACTAGAGTGTGATTTCTCCATCAAAAAGTGTATGGAAATAAAATTCTGACAAATAAGGCCAGGTAATTTTGGGTGACAACTATATGAGTTAAGTCTATCATAAGCAATGCTTAAGAGTCTAATTTTCCCCACATTAAATCCAGATATAAGACAACTTTTGAAACTTGTTGAAATCTAATGGATGTTATAGAAATTATTCTCATTTCCACTAAATGCTAGTGAATTTGAGACAATCTTCATATTCTGATTGTCCACCTGTGGTGTTTAGAAATTGTTTGCTCATGCCCTTTGTAAATTTTGAACTGGATTTCTATCTTATTTCAGTAGCTTATACAAATATGACAGTAATACTCTTATTTTATGGAAGTATTCAAATTTATTTTATTTATTTGCTATTCAATATTTTGATAATATATACTTGGTACCATTTTAAATAATGGTGTGATGAGAATTCTGGTGTATTTGTATGTATCTTTAGTTTCTAAATATTTAATTTTTTAATATATCTTTTAAAGATTTGATTTTATTCATGAGAGATACAGAGAGAGGCAGAGACATAGGCAGAAGAAGAGGCAGGTTGCTTACAGGGAGCCCAATGTGGGACTCGATCCCAGGACTTTGGGATCATGACCTGAACCAAAGGCAGATGCTCAATCACTGAGCCAACCAAGTGCCCCTAAATATTTTATTAAAAAAAAAGTACAGAAATACAGATGGATGAATTTGCTTAAAGGTTTGGTAATTACTAATTCCTTTATATCATTTTAGCACAGTGTATGACATTTCTTATTTCTCTAAAGTCTTGGCAATTTGAATAGTATCTTTATCTGAATAATTACTGTTCAGATAGTTTTTCTTTAAGTTAGCATTTCTTCAGTAGCTAATACATAGTACATAAGAGTGGCATCAAACTTTATTCACTTAATAGTTCTACAGAGTTTTAATTATCATACATTTAAAACCTATTATACACTATTGAGCTGGTTTCTGTTACTGTTTTTTTTTTTTTAAATTTTCTTGGTTATTCTTACCTCTTTATGTTTGCAATTGAATTTTGAAATTTTTCTAGTCAGGCCTCACCAAATTTAGTGAGTTATGCTTAGTTTTTGTTTCAGGATTTTTCTTAAACTTTTAGATGACTTTAGAAAGGACAGATTCTTTATCGGTTGAGTTTTCCTGAGAACATGGCATTCCTTTAAATTAAGACCTCTTTTACATCTTTTAAGAACTTTTCAATTTTCTCCATCTAGATTCTACACATTTCTTGTCTAGTTTATTCCTGGGTATCAACTTTTTCTTTTTTTGTTTCTTTTTTTTAAAACATTTATCTATTTATTTTAGAGAGAGAGAGCGTGAGCAGGGGGAAACGCAGAGAGAGAGAAACTCAAGGAGACTTCATGCTGAGCATGAGCCCTACATGAAGCTTGATCCCATGACCTTGAGATTGTGACCTGAGCCATAATCAAGAGAAGAGCTTATCCCATTGAGCCCTCAGGTACCTCCCTGAATATTAACTTTCTTTGAGGGGATAGGAGAGTTGCAGTTTTAAATGGGATTTATTCTTCTATTATAAATTCTAACTTCTTGTTTGTATAAGAAGAGTATTGATTCCCTGTATTAATTTTGTATACTACCTCTTCATTAAATTCTCCATATCTGTAATTGTTTCCAGTTAATTTGCTTATAATCTCATTGTTTTGTAATAATAGCCTCTTCAAGTAATGGCATTTTAAAATCCTATTATTTTTTGTATCTCTAGTTTTTGTTTCCTAATTGCAGTATTAATCTTCCAAAACAATGTTAAATAGTAATGTGGCTATGGACACCTTTGTCTGATTCCTGATTTTAACTGAGAATGCTTCAAGTACTTACTTGATGTAAAATGTTGACTCAGTTGAGATGGTCCTATTTTATGATATTAGGAAGTAGGCATTTTATTCTTATGTTATTAAACACTATTAAAAATTATTTTGGATTCTTAATCTTTCAGCATCTATGAAAAGAAACATAATTTTAGATAAGTTATATGTTTTAATAAGTGTCTTGAAGTTTAACTACACTTGAATTCCTGGAAAAAGTCACTTGGTCATGGTACATAAACATTTAAATGTGTTGCTGGGTTCTGTCAGTTTAGATTAAAGGATTTTTAAATGACCTTTTTAAGCAGTGTCCATATATATAGGATCATCTTGCTAATGTTTCTCTATGTTCTAGAAAATTTTAAGTATCATAGTGTTTATCTCTTTGTCGTTTTGTTTTTCCACCCCACAAATATCTGGTAGAACTTTACTCTGAAACTTGTGCTTTTTGGGCCAATACCATTTAGTCTACTTCCTGTCTGTCTGTCTCTATGATGCTCTCTCTAGCAGTGACTCTTAACTGGGAGTAGTTCTGTTTGGAACCCAAGAGATGGGAACATGGTTCAGAATGTACCATCCTTCTTCTCTGCTTCTACAGAGAGAAACTAATTTCCAACACGTGGTTTTACTTATTTGATGAGTGTATGTGCTGGTTGATGGGAATTCCATCTGGGGAAATCTCTCCTTACCTACTCTTTTGGACCAGTATAGACCACGGATTCAGGTATTGGTCCCATGTGTGCCTCCTTTTCACTTTCAAGAGGGTATGAAAGGCCATTGACTGTCTGACACCTGACCTTTCTCTGCTTCTTCTTTGCATGGTTTCTTGCTTTCTCTTTCTGAGGCTTTGGCAGTCCTTTGACACATCTTGAGAACTGAAATTTTAGCTGTCTTTTATTTTTATTATTTATTTATTTTTAAGATTTATATATTTATTCATGAGACACAGAAAGAGAGAGGCAGAGACATAGGCAGAGGGAGAAGCAGGCT
The DNA here is from genome assembly GCF_018345385.1 of Vulpes lagopus. NCBI lineage: Eukaryota > Metazoa > Chordata > Mammalia > Carnivora > Canidae > Vulpes > Vulpes lagopus. The sequence goes on from NC_054831.1 coordinate 88,652,147, forward strand.
CCATGCAGAGAGCCCGACATGGGACTTGATCCTGGATCCTGGGATCACACCCTGAGTTGAAGGCAGGTGCTCAACTGCTGAGCCATCCAGGCATCCCTTCAGCTGTCTTTTAAACTTAAAGTAGAATATGCACATTATTCTTTGCTTTTTGATGACCTCTTGGAAGAGAAATATTAGAATGCTCACTTAATTTCAATTTAGAAAATGTTTCTTGTGCATCTCTCATCTTGAGGACTTAGTTTATCATGAAGCACACATATTAAGTTTCATTAATGCTATTTTAGAGTATACTAAGATCTTAAATTCTTTAAATCTTTGAACCTGTTAATGCAATGAAGTGTATTAGTACACATTTAAAATTAAGCCTTCCTTACATTCATTGAATAAATCTACATAAAACAGTAACAATAGGAAAAGACAATATTGAGTATCTGCTCATACACCTTCAATAAATATTACTAAATATTCTGTATTATCTGTTGAAATTCTCGCCACAATTCTATGGTGTTAGTACTATTAATATTTTATTGTTGAAGAAATGAAGACTCATTAAGGTTAAGTCCTATAAGTTCACAAAATTAGCAGTCATGGTCAACTCAATATTAAACCAGGCTGACTGATCTTGTAGGCCACTGTCACATTATTTTAATATACTAGTGGATTAAATTTATTAAAAATGTATTAAATATATTAAATGTGTTTCAACACATCAGTAAGATTTTGATGTAATGGCTATTTTTTTTTTGAAGGGAAACAAAAAAATAAAATGCAAAAATTGATTTTTGTGGTGTGAGGTAATAGAGAGTGGGAGTTCTCCGTGTCTTAAATATCCAGTTATTACTACTTACAAAACCACTTAAGCCCAGTGATTCATGTTCAAAACAATTATTCACTGTCTTTTGCTGGACTTACCCCATTGCTGTCTTTCTTTCTAGGTGATCCTTTTTTTTCCTTTTTAGGTAGATTTTGATAATTCTATTTTTTCTAAAACTTGTCCTCTTTTATTTAAAGTTTCCATGTTTTTTATACTATATACTTTAGAAGGTGTATATTAGCATGCAGAAAAGTTATTTGCCTATATAATATATATCTAAATACATAAATATATAAATGCTCAATATGTGTGGCCATAGTTTTCTCTCTTCAGTTCATGCTCTAATCTTGATTTCCTCAGACTTAAGACCTTACTGCACCCACCCCAAAACCACCTCTTAGACCCCTATTTCATTTCTTGGCTTTTGTTTGCATGTATTTGATTTATTTTTGATTAATTATCTCTTCCTCAAATGTTTTAATGTTTCTTTTTGAAATCTTGAAGTTAGAAGTTGCTTAATTCAAAAGTATGAATTTCTTTCAGCTTTAGCCATTCTCTGTTACAGTAATATTATTGTCATTATTTCCTAATTAGTTTGTAATTACAGTTTTGATTTTTCATTTTTCCAAAAAGTTTTCTTTGGTAGGTCTTAAAAATATACTTTTATTTCTTAATTCTACCTTTATTGGACTGTTATTAGGGAGAGCATTATGTAATTTCTACCTTTGAGAATTTATGCAGGTCTTATTATTGCCACAGAATTTAACCAGTTTTTGTAAATGTTCCATAATCCTTGGAAAATAAGGTGGATTCTTGGATAGTAAAAAAAAAGAAAAAGAAAAAACCCACAACAAAACCCAAAAACCTGTTCTATACATAATCATGTATTATATTTGAAACCTCTGTATATTGTTTACATATATTATTTTTTCTGCTTTTTCTGTCAGAGAATGGTATATTAAATTTTCTTTCCTCTTGTGTTTCTGACAATTTCCTTCTGTAATTCTGACAGCTTTTGATTACTCTATTTCAATTGGATATTATTCTCTATTTAAAGGTTCATGACTTACATCTCTAATGTCCTTGGTGTTTTTAACTCTTGTCAGTATAAACTACTCCTTTTTTTCTTTTTCCTTCGATTTAAATCCTACTTTAATAATTTTGCCAACCCATTCCCCCACCCTGATTTGTATTTATAAGTTCTTGTATTTGCATCCTGGTCCTCCAATCCTCATATCTGTCATTCTTTTTCTTACAGTAGGAGATTGAATTCATTTACATTTATTCAGATTACTGATGAAGTTGAGTCTCCTTACAGTCATTTTCATATTTTTTTGTTCTAGTTTTTTTTCCTTTCCTATATCTTTATTATGTGGCCCTCACACAGAAACACACACACATTTTTGCTTTTCTTTTAGTAAAATAATTTGTTTCTTTTAAGGAGGGGGTAAAGAATCCTCTCCAGTCATTAGAATAGTCACCCTTAGCAGTACACCAATGTTAAGTCCCTAATGGATGACACCCTCAGAGTTGTAAGGCATTCTGGAGTTGCTGAGGAGATCTTCCATGAGAGATTAGATGAGAAACTCATTTGTTTAGAAGGATGTGTTTGAGTCCAGGAGGAGGTAGTCTGGAACCTGTTATGTACTGGCACTCCAAGAAGGGCGGGGATGGCTTTCTGGAAGGTGGTTATACAAACCCAGGCAGCAGAGTACTCAGATCTATAACCTTAGGGACTGAAGCCAGGTGTACCCTTGCCTGCCTGCCCTTGGGGAGAATTAAGACAGTTGGTGCAGTGATGCTGCTCAGTCATGGGCGAGAATCCTTTGCAGGTTGTGAATAACCACTCTTGAGTAGCAACACCTTGCAGAAGTGGGGAAGGGATAGCCATGGTTAGCACACCTCTGTTCAACGTATTCTCTATTAGGACAGCAACTAACCTTGGGTGTGAGTAAAGCTCTAAGGTTTGTAGATTATCAGAGAAATAAGGGTCTCAAAAGGGATCTAAGGAACTTTCTGCCAATGGGGCATTTATTGGTTAGAACAATTGGAAAAGCAATGAATGTGACTACATCTAAACCTCTAGTTTGTGAAAAGGTTATATCATATTTTATTTTAATTATGGATACTTATAAATAAAAAATGAATTTATACTTATTTACTAAGATTGATACCAAAATTTTAAAAATTGTCTATGATGGGTTGTCTGGCTGGCTCAGTTGGTAGAACCTATGGCTCAATCTCAGGGTCATGTTGGGTTTGGAGCCTATAAAACAAATAAATAAATAATGTGCTGTGTAACATAGGAATTTTAAAGTCATATATTTTACATTTTAAAGCTGTATTGTCAAAAATTGTTTTATTGTTATCTTGTTTAATTTAGTTTTATTGCACACACTTAGGCCTCATATAATAATCATTCTCTTCTAGAGAGAATTATTTTGCTTTATCTCTGGAGTGCTGTTATCTATCTTCAAGTAATTTGTTTTTTTAGAAGAATATTTTGGGTGTTATACAAGTAGAATCTTTATTTTTCTTGACTATTTATAGATGAGGTCTTTTTATTGAAATGATTGCAAAAGGTTTTTTTTTTTTGTTCTCTGTTTTATATAATACTTATGGTACTTTACAGTACTTTGTTGTACTTAAAAAACCTATTCATTTGACAAATTTGTATTCTTCCTCAACTTAATAAAGTTTTCTTCTATTACTTTCTTCTGTTTCTTGCTTTTCCTCTTTTGTTTCTTAATTATTATCTTTGTCTTACTTTTCTCCATCTCTTTTTTTAAAAATATTTTATTCATTTGAGCACATACAAGTGGGGGGAGAGGGACAAGCAGACTCCCCACTGATCAGGGAACTTGATTGATGCAGGGTTTGATCCCAGGACTCGGGATCATGACCTGAGCCAAAGGCAGATGCTTAACTGACTGAGTCACCCAGGCACCCCTCTTCTCCATCTTTTTTTCGATTCTTATACATCTGTCTTTTTTTGTCTTTCATCATGTTAATATTTTTTTATATTATTATGATTTTTTTTGAATTTGTCATGTACGTTGTTAATTTATGTGTCTAACCTGAGGTTTATTCCAATATTAAAAAAAGCTTCAAAAAAAAAGCTTCATTAAATCTTTACTGATTTAAGAAGATGCCTCACAGATAAAACATTCTCTTAAATGTTTTAGACATACTATATTAGAATTCTTTAAAATGCATCTTTTGTTTTTTTGCTGTGTTAGAGTGGTTTCCTGTGATTTGTTTTCTCAAGGTGATACTCCTTTTCTGATCTGCATTTCAAATTTAGAGCATTTCCTGTTTCCTCAGTTGGGAGAAGCTCAGATGACTTTCATACTTTTCTGTTGGAGTTTTATGCTCTGGTATGAATTCTTGCCTCATATTATGCCTTCAAAGTCTGAGTCCTGTAGGACCAATTTTCATCTTCTTTGTTTAGGGCATGTAAGTGGGATAGAGTGGACAAGTCCGTCAGTTCTTCTCCAGGAAGCCATCTCTCTCATGAGAGAAGCCATCAGCAATTATCCTTTCTACCTGCCTTCTGTTGCTTTCTGAAGATCATATAGCAGAAATTCCTTGAATTGTTTTTTTGTTTTTATGGCACCTTTCCTTTTTTAATTTCTGGTCAGAATTTTTCCCTATTAAAAAATCCATATGAAATATTCATTAAATGGGAGAACAAGGAACCAGTGCTTATCTGCCTATATGCTATACAATATTTTATAATGTTATGTATTGCATTACATTGTATTTTATATTATGTGCTATATACACAAGCTACAGACATAATATATTTTATGAAAATCCAAAATCCTTTGTTAATATGTAGCCATGATCATATCCATAGTGTTGTTGCAGATGTCTCTTAACCCTTTTAAGACCCCAGAACATTCTTCTGAGAACACTAAGACCATTCGATGTGACTTCCCCAGCTTCCCTTGCTCTCCATCCCAACTTCTACTTTGATCTTCCATTTGTCCTCCCAACTAAGAGATCTCCATCACTTCCCACAATTCTGTTTTTCTAGGTCTTTGATTCATCAGTTACCTTTTCCTTCCCTTGAAACAGAAGTTAATTTTACTCCTTTTCTAAAGATGGAATATTTGCTCAAATCCTTCCTTTGAGAAAGTAGTATATATGTGATGCGTCTTCTTCATTACATTAACATATCGTTCAACTTGCAAATTTTTCTTACTAAAAAAATTCTTGTGAAAGTAACTTACTAGGAATCTTTAACCCTTTCTTCATGTTCTTCCATTCCTTAGTAACCTATAAAATTTAGTCATCTTACCATAACCAAGAAACCCTTTCCAGCCTGGGGAATCTAGGTTTACCGTGCTGCTTCTCTTCACTTGTGATGAATTCTTCTCCAGCCTTAGTAGCTCTTCTGATTCTTCCTTCTCCCTTAAATCTCTGGTGCTTCTATGAACTTTTCCGTATTTTCATCCTTTATGAATTCTGAAATAGTCTTCATTACCAGGCTGACAACTCTTGAATCTAGCTCTTTCATTTTGAGCACTCCCTCCTGAGATCCCAACATTTCCCTCAACCACCTGATAAACACTACCTCCTAACTGTGGATGCTCAGGATCTTGGAATCTCTTTTCTCTTTCTTCCCATATCCACCAGTAACCAAATTTTATCAGTTTTTTTGAAATGTCTTTTGTGTTTTGGGCATCCCTTAACTCGGCACCATCTTTTCTTTTCTTTTTTTTTTTTTAATTTATTTATTTATGATAGTCACAGAGAGAGAGAGAGAGAGAGAGGCAGAGACATAGGCAGAGGGAGAAGCAGGCTCCATGCACCGGGAGCCCGACGTGGGATTCGATCCTGGGTCTCCAGGATCGCGCCCTGGGCCAAAGGCAGGCGCTAAACCGCTGCGCCACCCAGGGATCCCTCGGCACCATCTTTTCTACTTTGGGTTCCCTCTCTTCATACTGAAAGCCCCCCCCCCCCCATATAGTACTCTTTCATAATGGACTTAACCTATTGCCATTGACTTCTTGTAAGGACCAATATGCACAGGCCTAGCCAAGACCAATTTCTATGTTAAGCAAACATTCCAAAGGCTCTGTTAATATTCACTTATCGTATAAAAATATTACAATGCGAAAATACCTAATAGTGTGATAATGGTATAATCCTTTCAAGTTCCATTCTTTTTCACTCGAGGACAGTAATATTGTAAAATGTGTAAGCAGTACAAAGAAGTGACCTTAATATTTTTATTTTTAATCACTCCCAGGGAACCATGTTCTGAGATATACATCTATCCTTTATGAGTGATCACAGATGAAAAATGACACTTGCCATCTTTCAAATGAGTTTTATAGTTCTAGCCAGCAAATTATCCAAATTGGTAATTTTGATTAAATCTCTAGTATGTGAGAAGTAGTTGAAATATTTACCTAAAACATACTTGTAAAACCAATAGACAAAGTGCATTATGGGATTTAAAATGTAACGATATAGATCCTCTTTTTTTGAAATTGGTTTGGGGACTGGGTCCAGACTCACTGGTTGGTGATTAAAATGTAACATGTAGGGGTCAGCATGAATGGTCTGGTCAGTTGATACCAGCTTACCTGTGCATAACACATAGTTTATGAAGCGCTTCTGTGAGTCTATTTCACAATCTTTATAATAACTGAGATGGGTGGAAAATGTATTATTGTCACCTAATAGACAAGGAAAAATAAGGGTTGGAGAGGTTGAATGGATGGAGAAGGTGACACAGCCAGAAAGTGTCAGATTCTGGTTTCACATTCCGACTCCAAAGTTAGTGTTTCTCCCTTATACAGTATTATCTTGGATGTGCACATGTAAGACGTGCCTGTCTTTTTTCTTTTCTTCTTCTTCTTTTTTTAATACCCTCTCTAATTTGAGTATGAACCCATAAGTATCAGTGGTCTGTTACTTATCTTTGTATTCCTAGGCACCATCAGAGCCATGGTGAGCAGAGTTGCTCACAATATCAGTATTTGATAAATCAATACATATCAAAAATAACATTTGGTGAGTGTTGGCTTCTTTCAAATGCTAATACTGATAATGATCTGTTTCAGATGTTAATCAGTTTATTAACTCATTTGGTCCTTGAAATCACCTTAGGAGTTACATATACTAATTATTACATCTCTTCTCTAGTGGAGGAAACAGGTCAGCCAAAGGTGATGTAGTATACCCACAGCCAGTAAGTGGTAGAGTGGATATTGAAACTGATTTACTCACTATGCTCTACAGTCTTTCAATATTTGAGTCCATTTTATATAGATTAGGTAATAATGGTGTGGTGGTTTAAAAACATGGTTACAAATTATTTGATAGTTCTTACATGGAAAAGTCTGACATTATATTCTCTCCTGTTAATTCTGGAGAGTTTAAAAGTAACATTGTGTGCGTTCCAAGATTGGACTATAAATGGCCATGTATATTCCAACTTGTTACATGGAACATCTGTTAATAGAGCCTCATAGTGCCCTGAAAGTCCTCTAACCCAAGGATGCCAAACTGAGAAAATCCCAACTGAGGAAACACAAATGTTGCAGAAAGGCTCTCAATAGGCGCCTCTGGTTAATAGTTTGAGCTGATGTTAGCTCTATAGGTTGAGCCAGTGCTGCTGGCAGATGTATAAATGAAGAAGCCTCCAGAAGATTCCTTCCCTAGGTGTGTACATCACTCCCAGCCATTCTAGTGTAGCTGGTTAAGGCCCAAGACATTATACATTCTTCTGTATTCTCAATTCAGGGAATCTGTGAGCATAACAAACAGTTGTTTTATGCTACTGCAATAAACAGAATAATGGGATTTAATCATAGTTAAATAAACACTCCCATATCCTGAAGCCACTTGCTTTTTGATAATATTGTTCCAGGGCTGTTGAGTTGAACCATTCAAATATGTCTTATGTTACACAAACCACACCAGAGGGTGCCGTGCATTAAGCTGACGAAAGTATTTCAAGGGATTGGCCTGTTGCAAGCTCTTTGCTTCCAGGAAAGCCACAGGAATATGGAATCTCTTGTTGATATTCTGCTGAGCTCAGTGGGTTGTGTGTTTGTTCTTGGCTTCCTGCCCAAGAAGTCTTGGCAATCATGTCACTCCTTCCCTGATTATTTTGCAACTGGGTATGAATTACTGCTGCTGTACTTAGGTTTTATTCTCCATATAACTGGTACACTGGCTAGCTTTCTTGACTCTCTCTCTCCACTTCTGGATTTGTTGAGGACAGGCCAGACTCCTACTAGTTATTAAATAAATGGTTAGTGTAAGCCCAGGAGCTCTCCCAAAGCCAGGGTACATTTTCTTGGTTTTGTTCTTTGTATATCCTATTATAGACTGAGGATATCAGTTTGCTCTTCCAGGTTCTAGGCATCACTAAAAACACATCTGTGAACTCTGGACACATTAAAGACCTTAAAGGACCTTCCTGCTAATGCATATAAGTAACTGCAGTTGCGATGTATTCTGAGCCAAAATTGCTATTTGAACCACTCATTTATTCATTCATTGAAAAATGACTGAGATCTACATGTAAAGCATTCTGCCAGAGTCTACAGCTAAACCAGACACATGCTACATTCATTCATTTTTTTTTTTTTTACTTTTATCTTCTTAGTACCTGTGCTCTGGAATGCTGTGACCTTATCCACAGTGTCTCTGATACGGTTTAGGGGTTCAAGTCCTATATGTGGAATTACTACAAAAGTGAATTTTTCCTTTGGAGAGTGTTTATTCATGAAGTCTTTCCTTATTTTTTCATTTTCTATTTATCCTTCTTTCTGCAAAGTTCCAAAAGTCTCAAATTTGTATTTCCTGTATAGTGGAATTTGTTTTTTTTAATTACATTTTCATGTATTTTGTTTTAATGAGTGCCTTAGCAACCTAAATATTTTTTAGTTGATGATGCATGAAGCATTTGATGTTCGACAAGTCCTTTTTCTCTGTAGGCCTTTGTTTTCTACAAATTAAGGGGTTTTAGTTAGGTAAGTGGATTTCAGCCTGCATGTTAAGAAACTTTGGGACAGGATGGGTGGGGTGGCATAGGGGGAGTTGTAGTTTCTTTTTTTTTTTTTTTAAGATTTTATTTATTTATTCATGAGAGAAACAGAGAGAGAGAGAGGCAGAGACATAGGCAGAGGGAGGAGCAGGTTCCCTGTGGGCAGCCCAATGTGGGACTGGATCCTGAGACTGACAACTCTTTCCAGGATCATGCACTGAGCCTAAGGTGGAAGCTTAGGACACTCAGGTGTCCCATGGGAGTTGTAGTTTCTAAGACTTCCCCAGTTATATTTAAAATCTTGTTTTTAAGAAACATAGAGGGGGTCTTCATTACAGACTATTGAGGGTTACTGATCTGTTGGCAAACGGTGACCAGCCAGCAGCCTGTCTTTGTATAGCCCACAAGCTAAAAATGTTTTAACAATCATTTTTAAAAAGTAAAAACCATATGACAAAGAGTGTGTAACAGATGATACTGTGACCTGCAATGCCTAAAACACTTACCTAAAATATTACTCTGGCTCCTTACAAAAAAAGTTTGCTGACACCTAATGTAGACCAAGGATGGCATGTACATGGCTTACATGCAGATGATGATCTGTTTTACCGTGCCCATGGCAGACATCTTCATTGCGTTACAGAATCTTTCTCCATCTGCTTTAGACTCCCCATCAACGCAGTACTCCTGGAAGTTAATACTAATCCAGTGGAGTTGGCATTTTACCTCTTAAGTTTTCATTGAATGGAATATCCATCCTCAGAAGGAAGAATTTTGAGGCAGTCTCTGTGAGTGCCCCTAGTTTTCTCTTTCTAACCTTTAAGTTCATTGTAGTGGACTTCCTCTGCCAACATCTGCAAGTCTTATGCTTTAGGGCTTTCTTGAAAGTTGCTGAAGGTGGCCCTGCTCCTACTCCTAGCAGGCCAGATATCCTGAGGAATTAACACCCCTGGGGGGGACTGCTTTAGTTTGGAGTATACCTACTCCAGCTCTCTTGCTATTTGGATAGGATTAATTTTGAGGCATTTTCAATGAAATCTGCAAGTTTCCTCATGAAGTTAAGCTACATTTGCTCATTGTGGTAGCAGGCTAAATAATGCACATTTACTAGCTCTTTTCCTTTTTCTATGCTATTACTCTCTTTCCTGCTGATGTTTCCATCTTTCCAATAAACCACGTGTACCCAAATCCTTCTCAGTGTGCGCTTCTGGGGAAACATAAATAAAAACTGATTTCAAACATACTCCTCCATGCAAGTAATGCTTTTTACAAAATCCTCTAACTTAAAGCGTCACAAGCTTCACTTGCAAGTCCTAGAAATTGCTGGCTGCAGTTACTCATTTTGAGGACAACCCAATTTTGTGTGGTCTGATGTCTCTGTTGTTGACTCTGACATTATGGGAAAACCAGTTAATTTTCTGATTGGATCCTGGGAGCTTTCAGCCTATTTCTCTAGATTCCTATTAGTGAAGAAACTTCCTAGGTGCCCTTATAATGGAAAATTCACAACCAATAAACAATTGAATCTTAAGATTTACATTGGCCAGGCAGGTTGCTATACCAAGCTCTAATAATAACTCCATTTTTTCTCACACCCTGGCAGAAAATGCAGGCAGCTGTGTCCAATTATGCTGAGCGCAGCAAACTCAAACTTATTAAAGGTAGGAAACAGGCTGTTTCAGGATGTGAAAAACTCAACATAATATGAAGATAATTTCTCAAGTGTATGGTTTAGTTGCTGTTTTTATTTGATTTCTTAAGCCAGCATTAAGTTTTTAGTTCCCTATGTAGGGCAGGGAGCATGGTCTTAGTTAATACACAAAAATCAGTGTCCAAATACATGAGCTGCATTTCTGGACCAACCAACAACTAAATTGAATGGCGCACAGAAATTACTCCTTCCATGCTGTGTTCCAAAAATGCAACTAAGAGTGCCCCCTTGTGAGAGGAATTTTGATGAACGTTTGTTTTGGGTTTTGAGATCTAAAACCAAGATGAGGAAAAAGGAAAATGGCAGAACGTTTTAATTATTTGGCTCTTGAGTCTGCATGACATTTTGGAGCTGTGTTTCATGAAATTACTTCGATGATACTGGAAAAAAATGCATTTTTTTTTTGTTGTGGTTGTTGTTAAGAGGAAGTATCCTCCCTCTCCCCCATCACTTTTCTTCCTTTCACCACCTCCGGCTTCCCCAGAGAAGGTGATTCCATCAGTGACTTGTTCCATCACCATGATTCTGCTGAAGTTTGCCAAGCTTTTAAATAGAGTTTTCCATCGTGTAACAGGGACCTGGTTTAACTTTTCTCCCTCCTCTAATGGAAATAATTGATCCCTCTGCTTGCTGTCTCTAATGAGAGCCAGCCAGGGATTGGTCCCTCTTCTCACTCTTCTTCTAATGGAATCTTTTTCTGCACCATGTGGTATTTTACACATACCACATACTTCTGTTTGCAGAACCATCCACAGAAGGTTTCTCAGGCTGCCAAAAGCTTACCTTATTTTTCTATACAACTTTCTTGTTTACCCATTTCAGTTAGACACTTTGTCATACTTTCTCATGTGACCGTGTGTTACCCCTCAAAAGAGCTCTAGGGCTGTTTTAATTGCATATTCATTGAGTTGGTTATGTGACTAATGTCTTTGTTTCCCCACTAACCTATATGCCCCAAGAGAGCAAGGACCATATTTGTCAATCACTATATTCTCAGTGCCAAGTTTTTTCCTAAAACATGGTATTGTTAAATGATACTAGTTATGTATTACATATACTTATTAGCTCACTGATATTAATTTATAATTGTAATTACTCACTAATACGTTCTATGAGCATACTTAGCCTTGGGAGACATAGGTAATATATACATATGCATGTGTGATATGTAATAATGTATAAAAATATGCAATAAAATGTATCATGTATGCATTACTATATACTACATAATATATACATAGTACTATATACTATATAATAGGTATGCATTATACTATATAATGTATATGCAATATATGTATATTAATACATAGACACGTAGAAATATATGTGTGTATGTATTCAGGTGCCCTAAATCTGAATAGCCTTTTCTTTTTCACAATGTCCAATTGTCATAAAGTTTTCATCAAAAGGAATAAGAAGCTCGTTGGAGTCGGTTGTCCAAATTATGTTTATTTTAAATTTTTTTTTAACAGATTGTTTTTTATTGTTTCAGACTGAGAATGTACAATGCCCTGGCTACATTTATATTAGTTGCCATGGTTTCCAATACTTTAGAAATTGTCCAAGAAAGGAGCGGAATTTTTCTCACCATGCAAAGATGTTTTTCCCCAACTTGTTTGTGCCCACGTAATGTACCAGTTTGAATCGTCTGCTTCTCTCTTCCCCATCTGTGCTGTTTGCAAGGGGCGGGGAGAAGAGGGGAAAAAAAAAAAGCCAGTGAAAAGAATTAGGCACAGCCTTCATTCCAGAAGCAATTAGCTCAGAATTAGACTCCTTCCCATATACTGAAGGTCTCTGTCTGTGTAGTGTCAATGCAGCATCTGTAGTACATTTCACTTTGCTAAAATCACTTGTATAGGAGAGAGTAAAAGTTTTTGTGGAGAAGGTGGGGCGAAGGGCGTGCTAGCAGCCTCATTGTTGCAGTTGCAGTTGTTTCTAGCTATTTTTCTTTTCTGACCAATTGAAGGGATCTGCTTTTACAGGGATGACTGCCTTTGGTTCTGCTCTAATTGCTTATCTGTATTTTTATCTCAATTTACCCAAAAAGGAAAATGCATCTTCCTTTCGGGAAAGTGTTACTTACTCTGCATTCTTTGGCTTATTTTCATTGCAGTCGCCTTACTGTGTCCTGGCATGACTCTGAATAATCGCTCTCATTTACTGAACACCTACCGTGCTTTCAGAACTGGGGTTCAAGATAGTGTCAATATTCACTTGACCTTCAAAATAACCCTGTAAAGTCAATGTTATTATTATCCCTCATTTTATGAACAAAACAGCCAGAATCCAATGCATGGACCTGGGACTTGAAAACTAGATCTTTCTAACATAGGATATTTCTTAGCCCATTCATTTAAGAAATGGACTAAAAATTTACCGTGATGTAGATAATTTTCTAAGTGCTGGCAATACATTACTGAACAAAAAAGATAAAATTCCTATTCTTTTAAAATATTTTATTTATTCATGAAAGAGAGGCAGAGACCTAGGCAGAGGGAGAAGCAGGTTCCCTGCGGGGAGCCTGATGCAGGACTTGATCCCAGGACGCTGGGATCATGACCTGAGCCAAAAGCAGATGCTCAACTGCTGAGCCACCCAGGTGCCCTGAGATGTGTCTTTTCTATGTCACATTACCCTCTTAACCACCGTGGCCAGGCTGATGCACTCTTATCATGGCTAGATAAATATTTTTTTTCTTAGCCTACAATTTGGCATTTTAAATCAACAATACTTAATAGACTGCTGGTTATTTGAAAAGAGATTTTTTTTTTTTTGAAAAGAGATTTAAGCTGATTTTTTGACTGTCATTCTTGTCTATGTACACACAGGAATACAGGGAGTTTACCTAGAAGTTGCGAGAGAGAGAGAGAGAGAGAGAGAGAGAGAGAGAGACAGAGAGAGAATGGTGGAGGAGGGGGACCATTCAGCAGATACAGAGGGAAGCAGTAATATAGATGCCTGTGATCCCAGACAAAAGAAAACCCAGAGAGTCCTACCTTCATACAACGCTTGAGTTTCTTTCTCTGTTTGTGCTGCCAACGTACCTGCCTTTGAGATTTGGTACCCAGAGTGGTCCTGGGAAGCAGCCTGCTTGGATGGAGTTTTGGAGGTGGACCTCCTCCCACCAGTTGGTAATGAAGACCCTGTCTCTGATAGCAGATGGACTTAGCAGCAGCCGTAGTAGCATGAAGTTGTAGTCCATGTGTTAAGCTGAGACTGTGGACTGCAGTGACCAGTACAGCATACACGTGGAATGGATGCACCAACTTGTGCACTAATATCAAGCATTTGAAAGATAATGGAAGATACTAATTATAATGATATTATGCTGTCCACTCATATTTTGAAGAAAGGAGATGACAAGCTCAGGATAGTCAATAACCAAATTCAACGAAAGCATGAGCCTCACAGGGTCACAGGGCCTTCTCAGAAGCTTTTATTTTTTTATTTATTTATTTTTTTTTTTAATTTTTTTTATGATAGTCACAGAGAGATAGAGAGAGAGGCAGAGACACAGGCAGAGGGAGAAGCAGGCTCCATGCACCGGGAGCCCGACGTGGGATTCGATCCCGGGTCTCCAGGATCGCGCCCTGGGCCAAAGGCAGGCGCCAAACCGCTGCGCCACCCAGGGATCCCTCTCAGAAGCTTTTAAAGAGAACTTTATCACCTGCTGCTGGAGGACAGAACCAGATACCATAGCTGGGAGACTTGCAGAAGTTTGGAGAAAGTTGATTCTGAACCTTGTAAGTGTCCTAGGCCAAATCACAGTCACTAAAGTGTGGCTCTGGAGTGGGGATGGAGATAACTGGGTAGATGTACTTGAGTAGCTTGAGCAGGTGCTCACCCCTCTGGGCTGAAGAAGTATCCCTTCCCCTTGTGGAAAATAGAGCCCATCCCACCCACTACCCTGTACCTTTAGCTGGACGCTATAGAGAAATCTCAAAACAGGCAGGTGATTTAGAGCATAACCTTGGTCTTGAGAATATGCTTCCTGCTTTCCTTCTCCTGGTTACCAGACCAGGAATGAGGGGCAGATGGCAGGAAGAGCTGCTCTAAGGTGTCCTAGGAATTATATGCCAAAGGGGTCATGTGACTTGAGTATTCTACATTAGCTGGAAGCACAGAGTGGAGTCTGAGGGTGCAGAATCAAGATGGGGAGCTTATTAAATGGAATAAGGAGAGGTTGTTGATAGGGGGTGCTCTTGCAGGTCACACAGTTGACATTCTGGAAGCTGGGCAGAGGATGTTTCTGAGATAAGCCTTAGAAGCTTGAATAAATTGATCCCACATGAAGTGACATAGAGGGTGGCAGGGCTCCCACGGGAGGTAGTGAAGTAAGCGTCAGAAGTCTCAGAGAAGTGGCATGCTAGACTGCGTCTACTGGAAGAGAACAGAAAACCCACCACCTGGCTGTAGCTTGCGAGGGCCCCGAGAACACTTCATTTACTAAGGGGACAACCAACATAGTGGGGAAGAGTGGACCAGCATTACAGAGACCTTGAGAAGCTCAGTGGGGGCTGTCAGTGTAGCCCAGGAGTGATGGGAGGACATGCTGGAACAGAACTGAGATTCCAGGTGGCAGTGGGGATAATGGGATTTTAGATCATCAGAGGCCAGAGGGTAACACTTAGTCATCAGAAGCAAAGCGAGCTTAAATTTTATTCATTAACTATGCCGTAAAGTGAGCAGCAAAGTTGGAATGGCAGCGAAGGGGCCTGACCTGTGGGAATCGATGTGATGTCCAATGAAGCCCTCTCTCCATAAACCAAATTCCTTTTTAAAGCTTGCTTCTGGGATGCCTGGGTGGCTCAGTGGTTGAGCGCCTGCCCCTGGCTCAGGGCATGATCCGCGGTCTCAGGATCGGATCGAGTCCCACCCACATCGGGCTCGCTGCCTGGGGCCTGCTTCTCCCTCTAGGTCTCTGCCTTTCTCTGTGTCTTTCATGAATGAATGAATGAATAAATAAATAAATCTTTAAAAAAAAATAAAGCTTGCTTCTAGGAGACTTGACATAAGTTGACTCCTTATCTAGCCACAGACCCTGCCTGTCTAGGCCTTAGTCATTTTGGAAGGATAGAGGAGAAACCTCCTCTTCCAAAATTTATGTCTGGACCTCCCAGAAAATTGCCAGGCAAGACATGGCAGGATGGCAGCAAATGGCATGTACCCAGACCTCGAGTGAAGGCAGACCTCTTTGCTCAGCCCAAGTAATGGGCCTGAAGATACAGCTTGAGCTGGTTTGTGTGGGCACAGGGCGTGCTGTCCTGTGTGGCCAGATGGTATGCACTCACGCAGACGAGGCATGTGGGCTCTGCCTGCCAGATGAGGCCAAGACCCAGTGCGTCAGACACTGAAGGTCCAGGTTGGGCACAAAGATAAGTCCCAATAAAAGAAACATGTACTCTCACAGATGACTTGGTGCTTTTAAAGTGGCTTTTTAGTCTGTGTTCTCATTGGCTATTGTAAGACGATGAGTTATTTTGGGTTATGCAGGAGAGAAACTGAAGTTCAGTCCAAGAAGGGAATTTATTAACAGAATTCCAGGAAGGGTTGAGTAAACACACCACACAAAAGGCAAGTAAGCAACCAAGTGATGAGAACGAGTGGATCCAGGAATTCAAATGCTGCCAAGTCTTAACCCCTGGCTCTGTGCTCCTTCTACCTCTTGCTTTTTTTTTTTTCCTTACATGAGATCCTGAAATATTCAGAGTATGTTGACTCATCAGTAAAATTGAAATAACTGTATCTACCTCAGTGGGTCATTATAAGAATCAAATGAGATAACAGGTGCAAAGATGCAGCATAGTAAACGTTAGTAGCCATTAGCATACAAGTGCCAATCCCCATAGTCTCCTGGCACTGTGAGCTCATTAAATATTGGGATTATGGTTTACACACGTTTAGATATTCCTCTGAGGTAATGCCAGCATAGGATTTGCCATGTTACCAAAATATCACATGTTTCCCGAATCTTCATATCATAGCAGTGCACTATTCATCTTTAAACCTATTACTCATCAATTTAGAAAATAAGTATTGAGTTTGGATGGGCACACATGCAAAGACACATCCCCCCCGCCCCCCCCCCCCCCGGGTTTCTGTTACTATTCTACCCCTGGCATAATCCTATTAGCAACTGCTTACTTATCTTGAGTCAGCATTTAGGTCATTGTGATCATGGAGAACTTGGGCGAATTTTCATATAGTGTCAATGCATGAAGTGTGGGAACACATAACAAAGACTACTAGTGCCTAGTGTTTTCACATCTGAAAATTTAAGGCCAACATATTTAGAGTTGGTACCATGTAGACACATGTTTTAGCTTTATATTTCATTCAGCATATATAGCTATAAGCTTTCTAAGAATTTCTGAAATAACTTTTCCTTTTTATTTTCTGTATTTCTTGGTCTGTTGGACAGATTTTCCTAGAATAGAGAAAGGAAACACATGTTAATTTTGTTTGCCTGGAGAAGGTGCTGGGAACCTGTCTCCTGAGGCACACCTGCTCAATTCTCGTGCTGGCTTGGAGCCACACACCTTCCCCAGACTGGTTCATTTCTGGGGAAATAGCCATGGTTTTTCAATCCTACCTGGAATGAGGCCTGAAAGTGACATTTTGGTTTCTGATGTCAGTTCCAGGAGATTCATTTTTTCCCCTTTCATGGGGAGGGTCTTTAACAAGGTATGCCTCAATAGACTGGGTTCCCAGGGCAAGTGAGTTCTGTTTAGCACTGGATGTAGACCAAGAACAAGAACCTTCTTGTAAGAAAAGAAAGACAAACCGTTCATTATTTGCTCACTTGCAATTGTACCTTTCCGTGCTTACAAAGCTGTGGCAATGTTTATATTGTATGGCTTAGGGCAGAGGAAAGCTTTAGCCAGAAATGGTGTATTGTCTCCTTTAAAACTATCTTAGTTATGTGGTTTCCTAGTTTTCTTCTTCCTCATTAGCTCCACCCCCTATGGGGCCTGAAAGCAGCACTGTCACCTGCATGTACCTTGGAGCTGCCAAGTTGCAAGTTGTCGTAGCCTGAGTTTCTAGAAGGCAGAGCCTTTTGTGGTACCATTTCAAGAGATAAAGTCCCAGAGAGGCTCACTGAAGGAGAAAGGGGTATGAGGCAGGGAAGGAACAAAGACCAACGAGCCAATATAATCCACATTACCAAGTGAGCAACTGCTTAGTATCCAGTGGAATTGATTGCTCCATCTTGTAAGGCTGTTTTCACAGAAGTTTATAGATAGCTTCTCAGGATAGTTCCTGCAAGAGAAGAAGAAAGAAAGAAATTTGCTCCCCTCAGGTTTCCATTGTCCCAAGGGTTTCCGTCGTGGAGCATTAATTCCTTCATACTTCCTAGCAGTATCTATTATCTTAGCTTCCAAGAGAAGGACCTGAGGGAAGAGAGGAACGGCATATAGAGCACGGGTGTAATGTAATGCTCTGGAGCTCTGTCTGTGGGAAGTGAGATCCAGTTGGTCAGAGTTAGCTGTGGCTGATACCAGTGGCCAGATCTCCCTTTGTAAGTAACACATAAGAGATGTTTTGTACACATAATAATTTGCAAGGAGGCATTTTTCTTTTTTTTTTTAAATATTTATTCATGAGAGAGATACAGAGAGAGAGGCAGAGATATAGGCAGAGGGAGAAGCAGGCTCCATGCAGGGACTCGATCCCAGGATCACACCCTGAGCCAAAGGCAGAAGCTCAACCACTGAGCCACCCAGGTGTACTGCATGGGGGGCATTTTTCTTAAAGAGATACTGTAATTGGCATGTGTTTATTTGGGGGATGATATTACACAGCAGTTGAAAGAATGGGCTTTCTGTCCAGCAAAGGGGATCCTAATGGTAGATGTGCCACTGTGTGTGACTTGGGAACACACAGTATTTTCACTTGTGGGATGAGGGGGGAAAAAAAAAGGACCTACTGGGCTGGATTTTGTGAGGATTAAGTAAAATAATTCATGTGTTATGCTTAACAAAGTATCTGATCTCTGTTAAGAGCTAAAAATTTGGTAAGTAGTGTTAGTTTTCCCTGTTTCTGGCATTATTTTGCATTTCTGTGAGACCAAGACTTTATTTTTGGAGCCTTTAAAACACTTTTGTCCCCAAATATCCACAAGTTGGTTTAGGAACAACTGATTGGTTCTGTGTATAATTTGAGACACTGACATGGGAAAGGAAAATGAGGCTGTCAGAAGAGGGGAGCAGATAGAGACATGCAGTACAGAATTTCAGGGATGAGTTGCAGCAGAAGCAGTCGGTATTTAGAAGTTAGGGTTAGTTTGTTGTGGTACAAGTTATCCACAAGTTAGCATCAGAAACTACTTTTACAGATGAGATACCTCCAGCAGCACACGTGAACATTCCTATCAGTTACAACAATGGGATTTATGTGCTTTTGGGTAATGTTTTCCTTTTATAACCTCCCTTAGGTAAACACACACACACACACACACACACACACACACACGTGTGTGTGTGCGCACAAACATACAGGTTTTCATGAGTTTTGTTTGTTTGTTTTTTTCTTGATGGGTCAGACACAGGATACAACGGAAATAGTTTGCCATAAATTGTTTAATTATTTGGGGGGGTATATAGAAAGAACAAATCATCAGTTTTTCCCCAAACTTCCCAACTTTCCTACATGTTCTTAGTAAAAAAGTGTTTCGTGTGGATTTGGCTCTCAGTTATACTCTATAGAGGTTGTCTGCTTTGTGAGTTATGGATGCTAGTTGTTTCCATGGCCAGCATGCTAGGCTAGCTGGCTTGCCTCCCCTCTGGGGAAGGCATGTGTTTACCCAGGAAACAGTCACTCAATTTTAACATTGGCCTCAGCAAAACCTATTAGAAGGTAAATCCAGTGATCCTGAAAAATTAAAATCCAACTTGAATACCTTCCAAAACCAAGCTGAAATGGCTTTTGGATTATCCATGGTGGTGGATTATTCACACCACTGCCCTTCTATTAACCAGCAGTTATTGAGAGTTTATCATGTAGACTGTCTCAAAACCGTGAATGGGCCCTGTTGAAAGTCAGCTGGATGCAACACAGTACATGCCACCATGTGAGTTGTATGAGGAATATGGTTAGATTCCTAGATCAATGGTTCTCAAAGTGTGGTATCTGACCAGCAGAAGCAACATCACCTGGGAACTTGTTACAATTCAAGAAGACCTTTAGCTTTTTAAAATACGTGGATAGGCATAATGAAAAATATTGTAATACGTGAAATGACCTGCATTATGAAGTGGTAAATCGTCAACTTCTGGAAGTTTTTAAGTAGAGACTGGAGAAATTGTCAGAGCTTCAGAAGAGATTCTTGCTTTAGGGTAAGGCATTAGATCAGAAAGTCACTAATGTTTGCCACACTAACATTATTTGCAGCTCTCTATAGGAAGTGGGTGATAAGAGTGTCTTGCCTTGGTGTTTTAATTTGCCTCTTGCAGTTGGGTCACACAGCCACACCAGTACTCATTGATTTCATATCATTGCAAATATTTTCCTGAGTTTTGTGCAATAGCCACGTGTATTCCAAAAATGTGTTTAGGAAACAATTTTACAAATGTGTCTTACCTGTGATCAGAATTTCTGAAGTTTAAAGACTTGAAAAAGTAATGAAAACCAGAAAAATGAACCTGTCCCAGGGATGAATGAGATAAAATTGTTTTACCTAATGATTTAAATCCATGTTTTTGTTTTATGACAGGAAGGTAGGTACTATTAACATGGTGTATGAAAAAAAACATAATGTGTGAAAATTTAGTCCAAATTGTCATGAATAGTAAGGAAATAACCTTTGTTAGTGTTGTGGAGGGTACATAGTACTTCCCCAGACCTCAACA
The DNA here is from genome assembly GCF_018345385.1 of Vulpes lagopus. NCBI lineage: Eukaryota > Metazoa > Chordata > Mammalia > Carnivora > Canidae > Vulpes > Vulpes lagopus. Next base: position 88,672,534 of record NC_054831.1, read on the forward strand.
CCCTTTATGCTTTTAGTGACCCTGCTAGCACTCACGTTTTATGAGAGAAGAACCTGGTGTATTGGGGCATGCAGTTGCTTATCTAGGATCACTGTTGTAGTTAGTGATACAGGAGGAAGTAGAGTTTATCTTTAAAAAGTCTGTGTTCTTTCCCCTGAATCAGTGGCTCTTAAATATTTCTACCTCAAGTCCCCAGTTATTGAGAACCGTAAAGATCTTCTGTTCGTGGGGTTTATATCTATAGGTGTTAACTGTTTTGTAATTTAAAACTGAGAAAATTTTAAAATAGTATCATTTCATTTAAAGTAACATTAATAGGCACACCTGGGTGCCTCAGGGGGTTAAACGTCTGACTTTTGATTTGGCTCAGGTCCTGATCTTAGGGTCTTGAGAGCAAGACCAGGGTCAGGCTCTGTGCTCAACAGGAAGTCTGCTGGAGATTCTCTCTCTCCCTCTGCCCCTCCCCCCTGTTCTCTCTCTCTCTCTCTCTCTCAAATCTTTACAAAGTAACATTAATAAACCAATCACACTGTAATTCAAATATGTCTTTGTTATTTAAAAAATAACAAAGTGAGATACTATACACAAGTCCCTTTTGACCATAGTGCTGTTTTCCCCCCATGTTTTTGAGCTTTTTGATGGTTATATTGCTTTTTAAAATGGACTCCTAGTGTTGTCCAGTGTTCCTAATTTCAAGAAGGCTATAATGTCCCTTATCAAGGAAATGCCGTGTTTTAGAAAAAGTCTCATTCAGTTGTGAGTTACACTAATGTTGTCTATGGGTTCAGTTTTAGTGAATTAGCAGTACACATGATATAAGGTTTCTTTAAACAAAGACATGCAAAGCAAGGTTACATATTGATGAGTGCATAAAAATGTTGTGATCAGGGGCTCACAAAAACCTAATTCTGTATTTCTTCTGAGAGCAGTAGTTTAATATTCGTTTTTTTTTTTTTAAAGATTTATTTATTTATTTATGAGAGACACACAGAGAGGTGGAAACACAGGCAGAGGGAGAAGCAGGCTCCATGCAGGGAGCCCGATGTGGGACTCCATCCCAGGACTCCGGGATCATGCCCTGAGCTGAAGGCAGATGTTCAACCGCTGAGCCACCCAGGGATCCCTACTGGTTCTATATTTATCACTATTTGATAAAAACATTAACTGCCATGAATAATGAGAATTTACTGTGCCATTTTCCTAGGACCTTCTCTAGTCACTGAGTATGGAGTCATGACTGTGAATTCTGGGGCTAGCTCTCCTCCATACTCACTGTATACAAGACCAAGAGACCTTCCAAAGGAACTCTAAGGGTAGAACAGAGCTCTGGCCAATCTTCTTTCCTCCTACCGTGTGGTGATTTGGATTACATTCCCCAAAGCAGTATGTTGAAGTTCCATCTCCCTGTACTTGGATCTCTGAAGAGGTAATAAAATTAAGACGAGGCTATATTGGATTCAGGTGGGTCCTTCCTAAATACAATAACTGGTGTCCTTATGTGGAGAAAAAAACTGGTGATACTGAGAAACAAAAGAAACCTACAGGAAAGAATGCCATGTGCAGATGGAGGCAGAGACTGGACTTGGGATGCCACAAGCCAAAGAGCATCAAGGATCGCTGCCAAGCACCAGAAGCTAGGGCAGGGGCCTGAAACACATTCTTCCCCGGAAGGAACCAACCTTGTAGACCCCTTGATTTTCTTGGACTTCAGACTTGCAGAACTTTGAGACAATAAATTTCTCTTTTAAGCCACTCTGTGTGTGGTACTTTGTTACAGTAGCCCTATGAAACTAATACACACCCTTTAACACTTGAAGGTAGTATCACTGCTGAGATGCTGCAGAAAAGAACTCCAAATAGATCTGTGAGAAAAGGGTATCTGATCCAATGCATCATGGTAGTTAACAATTGGCAAGTCCTCTCTAATTAACTGGAAATTCTAGCCTCTAGTTTTTAGGTAGCGGTGTTACTGAGAAGTAGGACACTGGAGAATGAGCTCATGGGAAAGCTCCCGTGCGTGGCATTTCACACGCTCAGATCAAATGCTGTTTAAAGGAGGAATGATAAATATTAATGTGGCACCTGCTTCAATTACTTTCAACTAGCAGGAGCTGACAGACTGCGGCACACTTAGCAGGCCCTGAGGAAGCGGCTCTTGACACTGGCAGGCTGACTTCAGCCATCCTTCCTCAGCCACACCCATTGCCTTTCCTAATTGGTCCTCTGAGGTGGGATGTTGTGCACCAGCCTGAAGGCCCTGGGCAACTGGAGGGCTGTTTGCCAGCTCTCATGCCACCCGGGGGTTCCCTTCATCGCCTCTTAGGTAGGCTGGTGGGGAAGGGAGCTGCTGACCGGATAGATTACGCTTTCCCATTCAGATTCCTAGAGATGAGCCTATGGATGTTGAGCTGCTTTGGAAGTGGAAGAGCCACATTTCCTTAGGAATCTCTCTGAGGTGGAGTTTGATTCATTTTGCTTGCTGCTAGGGTCATATGCCACCACCAAACTGGCAGGGTGACTTAGAGGGGATGTACCTTTCCCATGCTCTGGGTGACTTATAGGGGCATCAGGGCTTCAGAATCCCGCAGAGGAATGAAATAAAATCAGGCAGGCAGCAATAAATACCTGTACCTGTGTCTGGGCCTGCCTCTGGCCATGTGAATTATTTAGAAATTGCTCAAAGTCACCCTCAGTGATGAGCTTCACAGAGAGAGTGGGAGGACTGATCGTCTCTTCTCTAGAAGCTGCATGGCAAAACGAGCATCTCCAAGTGAAATTTTTCAGCCATAATTTGGAGAGGAGTCTAGATATGCCAGGGGCTACATGAAGTGCTTAATAAGCTTTAATTCTTTAAATTCTAGCAACCATAAGATGGAACAACTACAATTGGCCTTATTGTACATAAAAAGACTCCTAAGAAGAGTAAAAATGGAATAAATTTTCCAGGTGACAACTAGTAAGTGATAGAACCTGCTTACAAATACCCGACCACTTGACTCCATTTCTAATCTTACTTCCCAAGTGAATAATCCCTGATCAGAGCTTGAAAAAATACACACAAATATATATACACACACATACACATGCATGTATGTGCATACGTTGGATCAGAGCTTGCACACACACATGTCCATGTTGGATTCTTAGAATAAAGTCCATGTGTGATGTAACACCAACACTGATACTTTTTTTTCTGGTAGATACTGTTATATAGTAACCAGTTAATTCTCTCCACTAAATACTGGGCACTGGTTCTCAAACTTTGTTGTATATTCCAGATCATCGGGGAACTTGGTAAAAATATATAGAAGCACAAGCCCTATCTTACCTCAACAAGCCTGTCTATATCTATTAAAGGCTCTCTAGGTGATTTGAATATACTCCGAATTTTGATAAACAATGGCCTTGGGCACGTGGCTTGTCTTTCTACTCCAATATTTGCCATCCTCAAAGGTGACTCATCTAACACCAGGTCTCTAATTTCTTAATCTCTTCACCCTGAATGACCTATTCCACTCCACCACATCCTGCCTCTCCCACAGCCACACTCTGGACCTTGCCAGCATCATCTCACTAATCTTGGGTAATCAGTATACCAGGGAATGAACTGCATCTCTAAAGGGCAAAATTATAATGTGAGGTTTTTTTTGTTTGTTTGTTTTTGTTTTGTTTTGTTTTGTTTTTTGCTCCCAGTTGCCCTTTCAACTCTCTTTCTAAGCTAGTTCTTGTTTTGTTTTGTTTTGGTTACTAGAATAGACCGTTAATTTGTCTGGCTTTTAGGTCATAAAGATTCTTCTTGGAACTTCGAGTCACAAAATAGTCTCAGTGCAATTCTTAAAATGTTCAATAGAATTTGAGCCACATTCAAAGCTAGTGCTCCTGTCGCCCCTCATCTTGTTATTGGTTGCTTGCTGGACAGCTTGTGGAGGGAGAGAGGAGTACCTATAGTCGGTTCTCTTTCCTCTCCATCCTACGCCCATTTCAGCTGCCTCTGTCCCCCAGAATTGGATCGAGAGAAGATATTTTCAGTGTTTCACTTGGTTGTCACAGACACAACACAATGGCAGGATCTCATTGCTTGCACTTTCCTTCAATGGCCATTTTTGAGTTTTGAGTAGTTCTTTCCCACTCAGAACACTCCTGTATGCTCCCATGATGGAGGCAGTGTCTCTCACCTTCTACAACTTCCTACAATTTCCTGGCTATTTGGTGCCCATTCCTTCAAGCTAGTCATGGGATCTGGAATAGCTCCAGACTGGTTCCTCCATGGGCCTGCATCTATCTACATATATCTACCAGTAAATGGAAAGTTCTGTAAGAACAGGGACGGTTTGTTTTATCTATCCACATATACCCAGAGAATAGGACAGTATCTGACATAAATGTATACTCAGTAAATATTTGTTGAATGGATAAGTGTAAAGAGTAGGTGGGCAGATAAAATTCTTCCATTTGTTGTTTTGTCTCCACTGTCAACTTCTTAATTCCCAGAAGAGCCTCAGGACATAGGCAGAATAAAAACCATCATTCTCATCACACATGTGGAACTGGAACTTGTATTCTCTGCTGGGTGTTGCTCTCCCCACTCCATTATTCTGATGTGTCATAAGCTGGGTAGGGACCCATCAACCTTGGGTTCAGCTATTTCTCCATGCATTCTTGTTCTCATAGACAAAATTTGAGGCACTAGACAGATCTTGTTGACTACCAAAGAACAGGCCGAGAATGACAGAAAATCCCCAAAGTTTCTACTTTCATCCTTGAAAGCAACTGTAAATGTGCTGAGATCTCTTCTTAACTTGAGAATGGGAAGCTGTTCCCACTTGAAAAGTTGAGTTTGGAGCTGGCAACACAGTATCACAGAAATCATTTTTATTTCTGGAACCAGAGACTGTTAGGTGAATCCAGTTAAACCGTACTTACCATTTTGTTGTGTCCTTCGTGATGCAGAGATCTTTCTATGGTTTGACATACTCGAAAGACTCAAGCAGTTTAAGGAATAAATCCCTGTTGGATATTTTGGAATAAGAATAAAAGAAAGACCTAAGTGATGGGTACAGAAAGGTAGGTGAAGGCTCAACTAGCTTGTGAATTTTAACTATATTCAGTTGTGAATGATACTGGAAATTAGTATTGTGAGAATTTAAATCTCTCTCTATATATCTATTATCTATCTATCTATCTATCTATCTATCTATCTATCATCCATCATTGCTCATAGCTTTTCCTCTGTCTATTCCATATTGTCTACAGGTAGGAGGGACAATTCTCAAACCCTCCTCTGGGGTCTTTCTCTGGTAGCCACATGTAAAGGGCCATGGCTGTGCATAACCTTCAGGTAACCAGATACCAAGAAGTTAAACATGGTCTTGTGTACTTGCCAAATATTGTAATGAAGAGCCTAGAGATGGTAATGACCTATCAGAAACCACAGTGACTATTTTGGACCTGTTATCATCATTTCGCTTTCTCTGAAAAGGCACTCATAGAAACATATTAATTATATTAATAGATAATAGAAAAGCTTAATAAATCAATTTTTCCATTTTCCAGAGCAGAGTTTGATTTCTTGAAAGATGCTATTTGGCTCCATTACAAATTTTTAAAATCCACCAGCAGGGGTGGACTTTCCCAGAGTCTTGCTAATTCTTCTACGTAAGTGTCTGATCCTGTAGACTCTGGTCATTTCCTCTCGCTTAGGTTCCAAATCACCATCAGGTTTTTTTGTCCTCTTAATAGTAATGACCTCTTCATTGTATTTGCTATTTGGTTGATTGGTTTGTTGTTCTCTTTGTCTTGCTGATTTCAGTTTGAAGTCCTTAAATCCTTAAATAGTCCTTTCTTCTTTCTCTTTATATATAATACATGATGAGCTCCTAAGATTGACAGATTTGGCTTCATAGGTTTTTGTCTTTGTTTCTACTACAACCCCACTCTGATTTGCATGGAGTACATTTATTTCCCATTTATAACTATTGAAATTAAAAACTTCAGACTCCTCTGAGAAGCTTCAAGGGGATAGATATCCCCTTGAAGAAACTTCTGAAAGCATATCTTTCTCAGTAAAGTTTGACAGTGCTTTTTCTTGAATTGCTACAGCATGCCTTCTTTCTTGTTATACTTACATACTGTGTACATAGTATGATAGTTATCTGGGCCCTATTTTGTTCTTTTTATTGGAATATGAGAAGTATCAGGCTCAACTGCAGCCCTTGGTGGCTGGCAACATAGTACACCTGGTTAGCTTTGCTCAGAATAGATAGTCTGACAGAGAAATTTATGGGTTCTGTAGAGTGGCTAGATTTGAATCCCAGCTTAGACACCCTGACATGAATAGCCTTAGACAACTCACTTAACTGCTTTGAACTTCAGTTCTTTCATCTAACAAAGAACAATAACTATCTTTGAAGTGTGTATTTTAATGTAAAGTTTTTATTAGTGTTGTCTGGCACATAGTGTTTATTTGTTCAGCTCATTTACCTGATGTTTTCTGAGTACATACTCTGTGCTCAACTACTATATTTGACTCAAAAGATACAGGGGTGAATGAGACAAACAAGTGTCTTGCTTTCACAGGGTGTAGACTCTAGTGGGTGGAGATAGAGGGCTGATGTTAATCTGTTATGCGATATCATGGCTGTACCAGCTCCTGTTTTTGTGAACTTTCCATTCTGATGTATACATTCCCATATTACATTGTTTGTTAAAGATAGTGAATGCAATTCTGGATACAGATACTTGATAAATTCTGTTGAAATGTAACTTTTGGGTGAAGCACCATGATAATAAATACCATACTCTAAAGTGAAATCAGAGGTCATAATATACATTAACCAAAAAGTAGTGCTGAAATCTATTTCTACATCTGTTAAAACCCTGTCTTGCAATAAGCATAACTAAAAGTCAGCCTTGAGGATAAAAGAACAAAATTTGTGCTGGGAGTGTTGAAGATTCTATGAGTTCTAAGCATGGGGGAAGGGTGGGTCTACTTCCTTCTTCTTCTTGAATTACGAAAGAGGTGTTTCAAGGAGACCATTCAGAGTGAACAGGATTTCTCCTTAGTTTGAAGAGCACTGTACACTTGAGTCTGATTCTTTCTGGAAAATCCAGAAAGTGAAAAATAGTTTGGTCAGTTGATATGGTAGTAGAGTGATGGAGCATTGAGTGGCTTGCAGCACTCAGCTTTGTTGAGGAATATAATACTTAAATGTTCTCCATACATGTAGTATGCATGGAAACACAGGGGAGGGCAGTGTCTGAGAGGGCTGCAGGAAAATTGAGTAGACATCAAAAGAAATAACTTGAGGTACCTGTGGATACCTATGTCCAAGGAAGGAGTAAGTAGACAACTGTAATAGAGGTATATTCATATGTGGCAGTAACCAAGATTGACTGGGCAGTTGAGACACTTATAAGAGTTTCCATTTATACTTATATGTAAACATAATTTGAACATGTGCTAAAAGCCATGAGAAGTTAGAACAATTTAACAGAGATTGACGAGGGTAAAGCAGAAGTAACTTGAGAGTGGATACTCAAGGGAGGTCTCTCAGAGCAGGTAATAATAGATTGGCAGGAAGTAGGCAGGAGAGCTGTGTTCTGAATGCTGAGAAGGTTCTATAGGAAAAGGGAACAGCAAATGTCATGGCCACTGGGTGGGAAAGAGGTTGACATATTATAGAAACCAAAGAAAGCCAGTGTGCAGAAGCTCTGTGAGTGGAGTGGTGGAAAAGTACTGGATGTCATCAGAGAGAACAACTAGAGACGGATCAAGTAGGGCCTTGCAAGGGCATGGTAAGGATCTTGGTTTTTTTTCCCCCCTCTTTTCAGGAGAAAAGAAAAACCCTTGGGAGTTTTAAGCTGGACATCACATGAAGTCATTTACAGGTTCTTATGTGTGTGTGATTTACATTTTAAAACTATCCCTTTTACTTCTAAGTAAAATAACAGAAAACTATGTATAGTATAGGGGTAATGAAGTGATCAGAAACCTCCTGGGAGAGATCAGACTTGAACAAGATTAGAGCATTTGAACTGGATTTAGAAAAGCTGGGGAGAATGGATGGAAGCTGGGCAGAGGAGCATATACAGGTACAGAGGCAGGGAAGTATGACCACAAGGCATGGTTTCCCTCCTGCACAAACAAAACCCCAGTCATTGGGATTCTAAGCTATAAGTGGGATGGATGAACACTGGCCAAACAAGGGTCCAAGGAGGGCAACAAGATATGGAGTCCAACCAAACCAAGTCAAGTGTCCAACTGTGATATCCATCTAAAGGGAGCAAGTGAAGGAGTAAGGGAACTAGATAAAAAGATTCCAAAGGGTGGTAGGCTAAAGGACCTGAAAGTGTCTCACTGGCTAAGATGCAGTGATGAGTTCTACCTTATTTGTGGCTGTAGAGAGGAAGCTATTAATATTATGGAGACAAAACTATTATTGCTTGGCCATGGGTAGCTGTTGTCACCTTTCCATTGGCAATCCCTTGTTTAGAGCTCCTAAAAGCTAAATGAGCCACTTTACAGCAACTCCATGGCATTAGTCTGAGTTGTGCTTTTCTGTTTGTGGGATTATTCAACTAGCATCTGGTTCCACAACCAGACAGCCCACTAAAACCAAGGCCCTTTCTAGTTTTGCTCATAATCTATTCCCAGCATGGTACAAGGCACGTAATAGTTACTCAAACATTTGCAGAATGAATGGTTAATGCTTCACCTTCTAACATTTCATGAGCTTGTCTTGCCTCTTCCAAATCCAAACAGACCAGCATTCTTCTAGATTGTGAATGACACAAAGACATAATTTCTTTATTTATACATCCAAAAAGATTTGATTGGCACCTACTATTTGTTACCCACTGTGAAAGATGTACATTCATATAATGATAAGCAGGACCAATATGCCTCCTATTCTTAAGGTATTTAAAATTAAGTAGAGGATATTAAATGTGCACAAAGTTATTTAACTGCAGTTAGACTATGGTGCTAAGGAGGAAAAATACAGGCTTCTATGAATAGTATAAAATCCACTTTCTACACTCAGGAGCAAAAAAATGCTATAATGAAAGAAGAAAGGAATCATAATTTTGGTTTTTACTTGTAATCTGTATGGTACCTAGAACAGACCCATTTATAGTAGTTAAATACTTGTCAGAGGAAAAAAGTCAAAGCTGACTTATTGACAATGCATTCTAACTATGCTATTAAGCATGTTCTTTCAAAATAGCACTGAAATCATGAAGTCCTTTTTCTTGTTGTCCCAGGGGTATGATGGTCAGGGAATTACTGAAGAGTCTTTCTATGGGGTAAGATATTAGACATTTGTTTTCCATCTGTCTAGGAACATAGAAATGTTAGCTCTTGCCCTATGTCAGGAATTAGGCTGATCAATAAAGAAGTGCTGGAATTAAATGTGTGCCAAGAATACCTCTGGTGATTATTAAAAGACTAAAGTCTCCTTAGAGGTTTTAAATTGGTCCAGATGGTCATCTACCTAAAAGCACTGAAGAAATTCAGGGGCAAAAAGAAAATGTAGAAGCTTAAGCAGATAAGAAAAGTAGGAAAATAGAAATACCTGGGTGAGGATTTGGTGAGTCCAAGAAAAATTATTTTGTTGCATAGCTGACCATGAAACCAGACTCCTCAGGGATACAAGCCACCTCTTTGCTTGCATTCACTGCTGTTCTTCTTGGAATGCTTTACCCCTGCTCCTTTCCCTGTTTACCATATTTATGCATGTGAGATCCAGCTGAAGGGATTTTCTTTGATAACCTCTTATATACTGGACCCTCCCATTGATTCTTTCATTGTCCTATTATGTCCTTCATAATCACAATGTGCATTTATTTTGTTAATTAGTATACTTTTAGGTTATTTTATCTTGTAATTTTTAAAATAACTTTTTTTTTTTTTTTTTTTTTTTTTTTTAGAGAAAGAGAACTGTACTAAAATGTAAGCTTCATGAAGTCATCTATCTCTTCTGTGTTAACTTTAAACTGCAAAAAAAAAAAAAAAAAAAAAAAAAAAAAAAAAAAAAAAAAAAAAAAAACCTGATTGGGTAGGTCAAAAGTGCTACGTAAATATTTATGAAGGAAGACATGAATGTTGCTTGGCTGTGATGGGGATTAGGTTTACAGAGATAGAAACTCTTGAACTTTGTATTTATTCCTAATTTAAGTACTCTTTAGTAGGAGGATTTTGTGCTTGTGGGTATACCTCAGAGTGTACTTCTATTTTCTTCCCCTCCTAGCTTAAGGTATAATTGACAAATAAAAGTTGTATGTATTTAAGCTGAACAACATAATGTCTTGCTACACATAAACATTGGGATACGATTACCACAATCAAGCTGATGTTAATTGGCTTCACATAGTTACAGTTCTGTGGGTATGGTAACACTTGAGATTAACCGTGCTAAGCAAATTTTAAGCCTATAATCTAGTATTACTAACTTTCTCACCATGCTGTTCTTTAGCATTCAGTCATCTCTCACAACTGGATTTTAATTTTTTTTTTTCGAAATCCTCCAATGCTTAAACTGAAGCTTGCTGACTTATTTTTCTCCTCTACTGATAAGAAGCTTCATGTATTTATATCATCCCCTCAGTTTGCTTCTCCTTAAACAACTCCACTCTTGATCCCTCCCTTGTGATGAAATAGAAAAAGCCCTGAACTGTGTATCAGGGAAAAAAAAAAAAAAGTTAATTTGCCATTGAGATTTTGGTCACAAAACCCTCCTTACATTTGTCACTTATAAAATGAACAAGTTGGATTAGATGATAATGTAATGTGCTTCCTAAGTCTACGATGTTATGATTCATAGGTATTATTTTAAAATCTTTTATCCCTGCTTCCAACTAATCTTTCAAGAAGTCAGAATCAGACAACAGATGCTAAAAAAAGAGGTTGGCCAAAGCTCAAGTTAAGTGGGAAAGTAATGTCAATGTTAATTTACATCTTGATTTTGCTGACCTGATCATACAGGAAGCCCCAAAGTCTCTAAACCATGTGGGAGCCATAATTACTAAAATTTGCTCATCTCCATTGAGATGCTCTGGAAACTCAGACAGTTTTCAGAAGAAGCCATGACTTTGGCTGTAGAGAAAATGCCAAGGAATGACTTTTTCAAAAAGGATAACTTTTGAAGAAGAGAAAAAAATCCAGAACTGTAATGCTTTTTATCAGAATGCAACTTCTACTGGAAGCCTTTTTCTTTTTAACAAAGCATTTTTTTGCCATTGATCCAGGTGGCAGAGAGAAGCAGAGAGGACAGTAGTGAAGACAGAGTATGCAGTAATTAAGAACTTAAACTCTGGACTTAGACCAGTGTTTGGACCGCTTAACTCACCTATTACCTTGGACAAGTCATGTAACACTCTCAAGTCTTGTGTTCCTTATCTGTAAAATGTCAGTAACAGAACTGGTATCCTAGTTCTCGTGTTTTAAATGAATTAACATATAAAAAGTGTTTATCACATTGCCTGCTTCATTATCAGATCTCCAAAAATATTAGCCAGTACTCTATTACTATAATACTTACAATACCAAACCAATATTTGTAAATAGCATAGGTAATAAGATGGAGCAGGGTCTCTTCCTACTATTCCCAATCCTCTTCTTAGCTTTACACACACATTGTTTGTTGAAACTGCAAATACTCTGAAAAGAAGACATACTTAGCAATGTGACAGTATACCAGCACTTTCCAACCTATTATGAAGTATTTTAAAATAGGGAAGAGAGAGAACTTTTCATTAGTGGAATTCCCTCACCCAATCTATTACCTAAAACTGTCTTCTTTACTTCTGGCATTAAAATATATTCATTCATTGTATTCCACTCATGCTGAATAAAATATGGGCTTAATATTTTTACCAGGTTCACTGGAGGATACAATAAAAATATAAGGTCCCATGTTACCCTCAAAGAGCCTGCAGTACAACGGTTAAGAGCACAGGCTTCACATTTTACAGACCTAGTTTAAAATTCTGGCTTCCTTGACTCATAGTACCTGAACATGGGGAAATGATGAATTCTGAGCTTCAATTTTTTTGGGTATAAAATGTAATATCCTCCTTATATGTTCTTATAAATTCATGTAATTCTTAGGTAACACTAAGCAGAATTATTAATACATAATAAGCCCCTAATAAATGCCTATGGTGTACAATTTGAAAACAACCCATTTTGGTCATCCCATACTTAGGATTATTGACATTTCTACCCTCTTACTGAGTTGATTTAGGCTTCTAGGCAAGTTACTAACAATAAACTTCAGATATCAGTGGTTTAATCCAACAAAATACTATATCTCATTGACCCAAAGTCTCTGTGGTTCCAATTGAGGCCTCAAGCCTGCTGTTCTTTGCATGGTCAGTTGCAAGTTGCATTGCTTTTTAAAATCTCTGCCAACTCAACACAAGAAGACTTTTCCATGGGCCCCAAGTGTAAAATGGGTATCAGGGAGTTCTTGTCATGTCTTTTACAACCTTCTTATTTCTAGTAGACTCCTAGGTATACATATTAAATTACTTTTTAAAATATTTTATTTATTTACTCATGACAGACACACACACACACACACACACACACACACACAGAGGCAGAGACACAGGCAAAGGGAGAAGCAGGCTCCACAGAGAAGCCGATGCGGGACTCGATCCCGGGTCCCCAGGATCAGGCCCTGGGCTGCAGGCGGCACTAGACCGCTGCGCCACAGAGTCTGCCCCTAGGTATACATATTAAACACTTTATGAAAGAATTAGACAAAATGCTGGCTTATAAAGAGAAAATAAAATGGAAGAAGAGGACATTTGTAGGAATGTTTTATCTTTCATGTTACTGTCAATTCATTATTTTGTAATTGTCAAGATGGCTCAGCTGAGAAAGTTAATCTTGATTAGTAGTAAAAGTGTCTTCATAGCTTATCAATGTCTTCTGTAGGCACAGAATGCAGGAGTAATGACACTTTTTTGCTATTTCTGGCTTGAGTCCATTCTCTTATAGTTATTATTTTGAACTATGTTTAAAAAATGTAAATGTGATTCCAATGCTAGTTCATATTTTTCACTTCCTACCTATTTTTCCTATTAAATTTTAAAATATTACAGTTGTGACATTTTAGTAGTAAATATTTCAGAACACATCTGTAACTGACTGATAAGTAATGCTTACATCACCATTATGCCATTGTTATGTATAAACATAACAGTAATTCCCTAACATTATCTAATCTCCAGTCCATGTTAAACTTTCTCTAATTAATCTCATAAATGTTCTCTTAAAGTTTTGAAAGTCAAAATATAAACCGGGATCATTTGCAACATTTTCTCTTTCTTTCTGTCTTTGTCTCTCTTTTTCTTTCTTTCTCTTTCTTTCTTTCTTTCTTTCTTTCTTTCTTTCTCTCTCTCTCTCTCTCTCTCTCTTTCTTTCTTTCTCTCTCTCTCTTTCTCAAGATTTTATTTATTCTTGAGAGACGAGAGAGAAAAAGAAGCAGAGATGTAGGCAGAGGGAGAAGCAAGCTCCCAGCCGGAAGCCCATGTGGAACTAAATTCCAAGACCCCAGGATCAGGCCCTGAGCTGCTGAGCTACTCAGGCATCTCCATTTGTAACATTTTCTTAGGTGTCCTTGTTCTGTTTTATTGGATAGGTTTTGATTTCCTTTTTATTCTACTGATACCCCAGAGAAAAAAGATCACTTGTCATATAAATTGTTGCATATTATGTATTTATCTCTTCCCTCATGGCTTGTCTTATTTTTCTTTTTTCCTATAAGCTTGTAAATGGATAGAGAGGTTTGATTAGACTAAATGTCTTATTCATTTGTGGTGTGTGTGTCTTTTATTTTTGCTTACTTTGCTTCAGTTTTATATCTCAGGTATTTTTAGTAAAAGTTTCTTAATTTGAATAATGGTGTGGACTTAGACTGATTTTTCTGCTACTAACAATTACAAATGTCAAACAAGAAATATACAAGAGTTATTTAAAAGCACAGCAGAGTGATATGCAAGAAAAAATTTGAGTAAATGTTTGAAAAAAGGGACGTAATAGTTGGACTGCAAATATAAATGGTTTTTCCCTAGTTGTAAGAATGGCTAAAGATTGAAAAAGGAATCCGGTGAAAGATAAAAGTTACAGAGGATAGAAGCTTCAAAACCTGTGAATATGTTCTCAAGATTTTTGCTGTATTTCAAAATTGGACATGAATGGAGTGAGGCATCAAGAAATTAAACTACAGCAGTGAAAGAAATGAAACTTGAACAGTTTGCTGGTTTTGGAAAGAGTTTGGGTGCAATCCTCCTTGAGTTATAATAGTGTAAATACCTTGGGCTTTTGAGTAAAATCCCCGAAAGACCATGTTTTAGAATTAAGAACTACATGGTAAAACTAAAGTCTATGTTTTAGGACTAAGGAAAAATCAAAAGCAGACTTTCACTAATAAAGCCTAATACAAAGCTGTTAGAAGATGAAGGTGATTTATCATTAATTTAATTATCACCTGGAAATAATTATTTACTCATCCAAATGAACACAGATTATCTTGACTACCCACAGTGCTTCATTTATAGTGTCTAATACACACACACAAAATTACTAGACAGAATAAGTCAACAATGAACCATGGGAGAAATAAATTATCAATAGAAGCAAATCCACAGATTGTCTAATAATTTCAACATCCTGGATAAGACTTCAAAATAACAAAATCCATATCAAAGTAAGGTATGTGGGGCACCTGGTTGGCTTAGTTGGTTAAGTGATCAATTCTTGATCTCATCTCAGGTTTTGATCTAGAGGTCATGAATTCAAACCCCATGTTAAGCTCCACACTGGGTATGGAGCCTCCTTACATAGAAAAACAAAAGTAAGGTATGTGAATGTTGAGAGAGAAATTCTAAAAGAGAACCAAGGAGAAATCTTATAACTAAGAAATAAAATCTGAAATTAAAAAAAAATGCAATGATTGGTTTAAGTGCAGATTACGAACTTCAGAAGAAAGGATCAGTGAAATTATAGGGCAGTAGAAATTATTAAAGCACAAAGGAAAAAGTTGGAAGAAAAAACCCCACAAAATAATTTCAGTGATCCTGGAATAATGCTAAGTGATTGAATATGAATGTAATTGGACTCGAAAAACAAAAGGAAGAATGGAACAGAAAAAAATGAGAATATACTAGCTACTTTTAAAAACATGAGAAATAAAAATTGCAATGGGCAGATCCAAAAAATTCAAAAAAGGAAAAGCACCATAAATCCAAAGAGAATTGAATATAAATACATCACAAACAGCTGAAAACCCATAAAGAACATATTTGAACAGCAAAGAAAAAGTTATACTTGATGCAAGAATTATGGTAAAAATAATCACTGATCTCATAAACACAAGAGAGCCCAGAAGACAGTGGGAGGTCATCTTTATTTATTTAGTTTTTTAAAAAGATTTTATTAATTTATTTGACAGAGCATGAGTGAGAACAGAGGGGGAGGAAGAACCAGACTCCCCACTGAGCAGGGAGCCTGACCCAGGGTTGGAACCCAGGACCCTGAGATCATGACCTGAACCAAAGGCAGAGCCACCCAGGCACTGCGTCATGTAGAAATATTCAGAATATACTGCTGACCCTTGAACGAAATGGGGCTGAGGAGGCACTGACCTCTTGCCTAGTAGAAAATCTGTGTATGACTTTTGACTCCCCCCAAAACTTCTATTATTCTACTGTTCTCTTACTAATAGCATTTCAATAACCATATTTGGTATGTTATATGTATGTATATTGTATTCTTAAGATAATGTAAGCTAGAGAAAGGGTTATTAAGAAACGTATACGGAAGAGAAAATACGTTCATAGTACAATGCTGTATCGTTAAGAAAAAATGCATATAAATGGATTTGTGCAATTCAAACTTGTGTTGTTCAAGGGCCAACTGTATGTCTTAATCTTTCCAGAGATGTAGAGTGAGCATTTTGTTGAAATTTTTAGTGTTTTTTAGAACACTATTTATTTTGGAAAGTTGGCCTAGGATGGCATAAAATGAAACTAATGACAATGGACTTCCAAGTCAGCTCTAAATGTATACATTAATTCATCTTTTTATTTAATTCAACACATTGAGAACTATTATATAAACTTGACAGTGGTATTTATGCAGCTAATCATTTAAGGGAAATTGGGGTGGGCTAGTACATAACCCATTTTATTGAATGCCTACTGTGCATACACAGTAAGCTGACCCTGAGGTTAAAGTAGTGGATGATGCAAGCATGTTTCCTCTGCCTGTAAAGCCATAGCCCATAGTCTTCTAAAGGGATATTGCATTGAGGAAACCCTAAAACAGCATTTGAGAGAAATTTTATCCATTTTTTTTAATAAAAAAGTTCTTACCCTAGAGATCTCCTGGAGATAGAAGGAAATCCTGATTATCAGCATAAGAAAAATGATAATATCATATGTGTCTTATTGAGACTTAATCCAATAACCATTTTAAACACATTATGACTTGATGAATTTGGTACTGGAATTTTTGCAGAAAGACTACAGTGGTAAAGTGAATAGAAAAATTCTAGAGCAAATACCTTGGAAGGCAGCTGAAAAAGAACACTGTTCACAATGCAGTAATCTCCTGGGATGACAGATGGGCACTTAGTTTCCTGGGACATTTAGAGATTGTCTGAAAAAATATGGTGGGGATGCACTCATCATTCTGCTGCAAATAGACTGAATTCTCTGATTCCAATTTCTATCCTAAATATGAACTAATTAGTCTAGCTTTATATATATATATATATATAATATATAAAATATATTTTATATTTATATATAAGAAATATAAAAAATATAAATACATAAAATATACATTTTATATATAAATATATTTATATATTTTGTATATAATTTTTATAAATAAATTTAAAATATAAAATATTTTATATATAAATATATATTTATATATATTTTTATATAAAAATATATAATCCAGTGCTCTGGATTGTTTTTTATAAAGGAGGTTTGGACTTTTAAATTTGATACCTGGGGATTTTTACAGTGGGAAAGAAGGATTTTAGAGGGAAGCTGTTGATGAATGACCAATAGCAATCAGAATCTGACTTTGTTTGTAATAATTTTACTCAATGTATATCTGTGTATTGCACACTGAAACTGAAATGATTCATGCTGCTTAGAGAAGATAACTTCTAAATGTAGCTGAGAAAAATTTATAAATGCTTATATGGGCTGCATTTATGTGAGAAAATTACACTTAAAAAGAGAGACTTAAAGCCAAATGCACCATCTAACTCATTGAGTTAGGGTAGATAATTAGAAGCAGCCACAAAATCTCAGTGGTTATACATGATAAAGTTTGTCCCTCATGCAAAGTGAACTGAGGGTCAGGATGATTCTCTAGGATAAGTGTTCTCTGAGAGATGACTTTGAAATTCAGACCTATTGAGGTACAGTAATCTCAATATATATTCCCTTAAGCATGGAAAACAGGGGAAAAGAATGTCTTTTGCACTGAAAATAAATGTTTTGGCTCAGAAGGACCTCATATCACCAGAGCTCACAAAGCATTAGCAAGACTTCGTCAGAACTAGTCATGTGGCTCTGCTATGGGTATCAATAAACGTTTGGCTAGAAAGAGAATTGTGTATATGTGAGCCCTAGAAGTGCGAACCATGCATGATCTGTCCTCCCTTACTAGCATGTAAATTCCATGAGGTCACGCATGTTTGCCTGTTGAGTACACAACTGCTGTTTCTCAGAGCCTTGAGTGTTTTCTGGCATATAACAGATGCTTAGTGTTTTGAATTAATGTAGAATAAAAAAATCACCAGGAAGTTATTTCCTCTAGAGGGGGCATTTGGTATGACAGGCAGTTGGACTTCCTTGGAGTGTGCTTAAGTAAGTAAACCACAAAAAAAAAACAAAAAACAAAACAAAAAAAACAAAAAAAACAAACTGCCTACTAAACAGTAAGGAAGCTGGTTTGGCTAGCTCACAGGCTCTGATTGATCATATGACAACCTATAATCTAGGTTGCTTTTAGTATCAGTGACTAACCAAGTAAAAGAGATGTAAATACTATTTAATATTCCATTATATGATTAAAAAAAAAAAGGTTGAACAATGATCCTGGATTGCTCTATTGGTTCAGTAATCATCAGAGACCCAGGGTGTCCCCATTTTTCTATTCCATTATCCTCAGTGTGCTGGCAAGGATTACATAATAATGGTCATCACATCCTTGTGGAACAGTGTAAAAGAATGTTGTCCAGAAAGTTGTCTTCATCTCTCTCTTTATCAGAATAGAAATTACACTGAAGAACTTGCCCTGAAAGATTTTGTTTTCCTTCTTCAGGGCTTCACCTACATCACATGCCATTATCACCCAGCTGTGAGGGAGGGATGTGGGCTGGAGGTAAAAATGTGGAATCCTTACATAGATGACATTTGAAGTCGTGAGATTGGATGACCTCACCAATAAACTGAATGCTGACAAAATGGAAATCATTAGGATTCTTATTAAGAATTGGAGGAAATGAGGTGCCACTCAGTAGCTTGGTAACTTCAGGCAGGTTGCTTAACATTTCCCAGCTTTGATTCTTTCAACTCCAAAATGAGGATCATAGTTAGATGGCCAGATAATTAACCCACAACTCCTAGAGTTACCTAGGCTTGTCTTTTCAATGTAACATCAAGGTTATAAAGATGACATAAAATAATGCAGGTGATAATACATTGTAAGTACTTGATACGTGTTAATTTCTTTCACACAAAGTATTGTATTTGTGTACGTGAGAGTTGACAAGGATAATTATTTTCTCCTGCTTAATATCTGCAGTGGCTTCTTGCTGCACTTGGAGTGAAGTCTACCTTCCTGTCACCACCATGGAACTCCGTAGTATCCCACTATCTATAACCTCCACTCATTTCACTCTTCCCCTAGCTCTCAACTGACCAAGATGGTTTCACATTTGTCTCAGCTTGACTAAACTTTAAATAGCCTTCTTCCTCACTCTAGGGCCTGACCTCCCTTTTCCTAGAGCATCTTCTTTAGAGAACTTGTGAATTCTTCTCTGATCCTTTGAGTTGTAAGTCTTTTAAAATGTCTCGTTAGTTTTAAAACTGGTTGGCCTTTCTCAGGGACCTTGGGGCCATCCCTTTGAAATGTAATCCAGGAAGATACCATTCCCCTCTCCCACTTTCTGTGGGAAGGCAGAGCCTAACACCAGCGGGCACTTTGTCCAAGTTCTAAAACTATTTCCTCTCATGAAAATATGAGAAAGTTTATTGTTACTGTGGGTAAGGCAGAGCAAACACAGATGATGTACAATTCCCCCACCTACCCCAGCTCGTAAAAATTCTTCTGCCCTTTGAGCAGAGTTGACTTTAGACCACCTTGTGATCTTTCTTCTCTCTTCTCTCATCCTGTGCAATGGCCTTGAATCATGTCTGTCTTACCTATTTAACTTTGTCTCATGCAATTTTAGCTGTGACATTATCGTCTGTCTGTTCCGACCTTTCACACACAGCTTGTCCCCACTGCAAGGTATTCACACATTCTGTTCCCTTTATCAGGAATTATTTTTCCTAACAGTTGTCCATGGGCATCTCCTTCTATTCATTAACATATCAGCCCATGTATCTCCCCATTAGAGGCCTTACACACTTGATCCCCCTTCCACTCCCTGCAAGTCACTCAGTCATATCAGCCTGTTTTATTATCTCCATATTCATCTTTATCTAAAGGTCCTTATTTACATGTTACTTATTTGCATAGTTTTTTCTCAACACCAGCATATGAGCTCCATGCTACAGAGATCTTGCCTGTCTTGTCTATCTGGCTCCATGCCTGATGCCTAGTAGAGTGCTTGATAAAATTTCACTGACATCTAATACTTGTAGGCTCTGGGCCCTCCTTATATTTTTATTTAAAAAATAATTGCGACTTTTATGCTTTCTCTTTTACTGTCTACTCTGCCTGCACCAGTAGTTTTGCAATACTTTTGTTCCAGGCCCATCTTTTGGCTTCTGTCTTAGTGGAAGTGAGGAAAGTACATTAATGGCTAAGCTTCAGCAAACTAAACTAGATTTTGATTTGGCAGTTAGTGACCATGGCAATTTCTCCCAGTGTAGACACATGGATTGTATTAGCAAGTGGCTGATGTGTGAGCAAGTTACTCCAAGCTGAAGTTTTCTTGCTGGGGTACTTGGGTCCAGCTATTGAGAAAGCAGTATATAGAATCATCTTAATGCTGGCTCCAAGCACAGGTTATTTCTAGTCACATGAAGTGGAGAAAGCCAACCATTCCAGGTCCCCCAAACACTTTATGTGGAATAGCTAAGTAATTAACCAAAGCTAGAACTGCTTCACATTTTTTTCTCATTATTTTACTTTTCAAAAAATGTTTGTATATGTGGAGCTTAAGAAAGTGTCCCAAATATGGCAGACTAGACACATGACTCTTGTCAGATTTTTAATCATTGGAAAAATGAATTGTTCTATTATGTAAATCACCATTGCTATATTCAGAGGCTGAAATCCAAAAGCAACTTCCATTGATCTGAGTTACATCTCTTACTCGTTCCATTTCTGGTGTCCTGTTCACTGTCTCTTTTCATTGACGCCAAGAAGAGAGTCAAGAACTTATCTAAGAAATGTGATTAATGGTGACATAGTTCAGAACAAAATCCTACTTCATTATCAGTAGCAGCTGTTGCTCTTAAGTTCTGGAGCTCCTGAATAATTGTTTCAGCTCATTCCATTTGTCCTTTGAAGGCACAGGGAAGCAATTTGATAAGAAAAATCTTCCCCGGGGGACGCATATATATTAGTTAAGAGAACATCAATAGAATGTCTTCACCTTTCACATCATTGGCATCTGATAATCTCAGTAATGTTAATAAAAATCTCCTGGAGCAAGAGGCTGCAGAAGATAAAGTGATGTTTCATGCGGAAAAGAGCAGAGACTAAAGGAGCAGTAGCTTTAGCAGGAAGAGGAAACTGGAGTCTCAAAAAAGCTGGGAAACAGAGACGAGAAATACAACACAAAGTGGCAGCTGCATCTTTCCTCAGCTGGTTGAAAATTAGGAGGAGACAGAGGTATTAAGTGGTGAGTCCAAGGCAAGTGGTGCCAGGGAAAGCAGTTAACTTTTTAGTTTTAGAGAGAAACAGAGAAAGGAGTGGGAAATGATTTGAAAGTTTAAAGGATCATCACAATGGAGATTCAGTACAGGAGAAATGAGGATGTAGGAATCATAAACAGAACACTTTTTACTTTGGGATAAAGTGCAAAGGAGAAAAATCAAAATTGACTGTCAAACAGTATATGGTTTTGTGGCCCAAACCTTCCTTTTGTTACTGATTGAGCCCCTGATAGACCTCTCAGGACACGCCCTCCAGTTATACCATGAGCCAAAGGTCCCATAAATTAAAATAACACCACTTTGTAAACTTAGTTTTTAACGTAAAAGCCAAGAGTTTTTGTAAACTTCACTTATAGCCTGATGTCCTCCATACCATGCAAAAAAATGAAGCAACAACACAAGCCACCCTTGATAATTCAGACAGGTTTCCACAACAGTCTTACTAGTCTCAAGATGACAATAAAATCCTAAGAGCTTTCCCACCAATCCCATGTTCTCTATACAACCTAATGGTTTTGTTCTGAACTGTGTGACATTACTCTGCCTTTTGTTTTTTTATTGCCTTCACAACATCTATAATGTCAGGCACCCTGTACATATGTGGCTGTTAGTCTCTCCATTCTAGAACATACATGCCTAGATATCAGGGACTTTGTTCCCTGCTCGTTCCCAAGACTGGGAACAGGGCCAGGCACAAAGTTGGGATTACTAAATTGGTGTTTAGTAAACTGTTGTGTAACTAATAATCTGTTTATTTTTCTAGGACCTTTTTTTTTTTTCCTTTGGCATCATTACCTGGAAATTCATCTAGTTGTTATAAGTATTCCACTCCTTTCATTGCTGAGTAGTATTCTATGTTATGGGTGTTCCATAGTTGATTTAATTGTTCCCATTATTATTATTATTATTTTTGGTAAAGACTTTATTTTTTTTAGACTTTTAAATTATTTATTCATGAGACACACACACACACAGAGACAGAGAGAGAGAGAGAGAGAGAGAGGGGGGCAGGCAGAGACACAGGCAGAGGGAGAAGCAGGCTCCATGCAGGGAGCCTGATGTGGGACTTGATCCGGGGACTCCAAAATCACGCCCTGGGCCAAAGGCAGGCACTTAACTACTGAGCCACCCAGTGATCTCCCATAAAGACTTATTTTTAAGTAATTTCTACACCCAACGTGGGGCTCAAACTCATAGCCCTGAGATCAACTATTGCATGCTCTGCCAACTAAGCCAGCCAGGTTCCCCTAATTGTTGACCTTTTGGAGGTATATGGGCTGGGTCCATTTTGGGGCTATTAGGAATAAATCTGCTTTTGTGTTTACTTTTTGTGAAAGCATGAGTTTTCATTTCCCTGGGATGAATGTTCAAAGGTACAATTGCTGGAACCAATGGTAGCTGCATGCTTCTTTTGATGAGAGTGAACTATTTTCCAGAGACGCCTGGGTGGCTCATCAGTTGAGCCTTTGCCTTCAGGTCAGGGCATGGTCCTGGAGTTCTGGAATCAAGTCCCACATCAGGTACCATGCGGGAAGCCTGTTTCCCCCTCTGCCTATGTCTCTGCTTTCCTCTCTCTGTCTCTCATGAATGGAAAAAAAAAAAAAGTCATTTAAAAAAATCCAATTATTTTCAAGAGTGACTGTAACATCTACATTCCTATCAGCAATATGTGAATGATACAGTTTCACCACATCCTTGAAGGCTTTTGGTGTTGTCTTTTTTTTTTTTTTTAACTTCAGATAATCTGGTAGGACTGAAGTGGTATTTTATTATGGTTTTAATTTACATTTCCCTGATGGCTAATAATGTCAAGCATCTTTTCAGGTTTTTATTTATCACCTGTATGTCTTCTTCCATGAAATACCTGGTCATTTATTTTCCTCACTTGTTAACAACACTGTTTTCATTGCTGTTATTTTTGTTGTTGGGTGTGATCTTTGTGTGTGTGTGTGTGTGTGTGTGTGGGGGGGTGGTTTTTTGTTTGTTTGTTTGTTTGCTTTTTGGTTTCCTGTTGAGGCTTCCTGAATTAAGAGGTTTAATGTACTTGAATGCTCCTTTCAGTTCTGCCCATTACCTCCTTATCTTTGGTGGGGATGAAAATCTTGGTGACAAAACAAAGCAGCTCCCTCATCCAGGCTGCTTGCTGAGACAGTTGCTTGTTTCCTGTCTCACCTGCCCCATCCACTGTCTGAGGGAGGAGGCTGAGAGTTGGGGGCCTGAAGGGACACACTGGCTTTGCAGCCTGACCTGCTTCATCTTTCTTGCTAGTAGTACTTGCCACCTGGGTATCACTTGGCAAAAAGGGGGAATCTCAGACCAGGATGAGAAAGGAGGGTACTTTCCCAGGGTGCCGGTATTTTAGTGAGACTCCAGATGGATTCCCCTTGCCACTTCTGTCACATTTGCCTGATGTCATCAAGGGACTTCCATTCCATCAGTGGGAGGAATGAGCCTGCACGGGCTGCTTTCTGCTGAGTCAGGGCTTGGAGAATCCCAGGCCTATGTCTCTATTGTTAGATGGGCACCAAGATTCTCTACCGCAGTGTGCTCCTCCCCACGGTCTCAAACCAGCTTACCTTCTCAGCTGTGCTCAGATTGCTCCCTCTCTTTTTCTTACACCATTTTTAGGGTATATAGTTGTCATTATTAGGGAGTAGCAGGTTACAAATGGGTCTATGCTCTCTTGTCTGGACTGAAAGTTGCAGTTTACTTTAAAAAAGAGAACTCTTTATTTTAAAGTAAATATTCACCGGAAGTTGCAAAAAAATGTACAGGGAGGTTCTGTGATCCTTTACACAGCTTCCTTTGATGATAATATTATGTACGACTATACTACAATATCAAAGTAGAAATTTGACCTTGATACAACTCTTTCCCCTTATTCAGATTTTACCATTCATATGCATTCCTTTGTGAGTGCAGCGTGTGTGTGTGTGTGTGTGTGTGTGTGTGTGCGCGCGCACGTGGAGCTCTGTGTGGTTACATCTCCCATGGGACTTCATGTAATCCACACTGTAGTCAGGATACTTAACTTTGCCATCCTAAGAGTCTATATCTTTTATAGATATATCTACTTTCTCCCTCGTAACTAACTCTTCACAGTCACTAATGTGTTCTCCATCTCTACCGCTGTATCATTTCACAGATGTTTTATCAACGAAATCATGCAGTATATATCCTTTTGAGGTGGGCATTTTTTTTTTCTTTCCACTCAGCAAAAGTTCCTTGAGGTTCATTTGAGTTACAATGTGCAGCAAAAGTATATCGTTTTTTCTTTTTTAATCATTTTGTGGTATTGCGTGGTATGAATATATGGTTTGTTTAACCATTCACCCATTGAAGGACACTTGGGTAGTTTCCAGGTTTTGACTGTTATGATAAGGCTGATACACATATTTGTTTACAAATTGCTACATGAAAATAAGTTTTAATTTCTCTGGAATACATTTCCAAGATTGCAATTGCTAGCTTGTATGATAAATTCATATTTTGTTTTAAAGGTAACTCGAATTACTTTCCAGAGTGACTTTGCCATTTCACACTGGCAATCTATGAGTGATTCTCTTAATAGTGTTTGGTATAATCACTATTTGTACTTGTAGTTTTTCTGATACGGCTGCATTCGTATATCACTGTGGTTTTACTTACATTTTTCTAATGACTAATGTTGTTGTACATATGTTCCTGTGTTTGTTTGTTATCAGCATATTCTCTTCAGTGATGTGTCTCTTCCTCGATTTTGCCCATTTTCTGTTGGGTTATTTTTCAGAGTTGAGGTTTGAGAGTTTTTTATATATTTTAGATTAAAAAAAAAACTTTGTCAAGTATGTGATTTACATGTATTTTCTCCTAGTCTGTAATTTGTCTTTGTATTTTCTAAATAAGATCTTTCACAGAGCAAAAGGTTTTGATGAGGTCCCAATGTTTAAATTTTATTCCATTATGGATTAAGCATTTTGTATGAATTACAAACTCTTGACTTATTCATAGACACAGAAGATTGTTTCCTATACCTTTGTGTGTGTGTGTGTGTGTGTGTGTGTGTGTGTACATGTGTATGTGGAAGCATTATAGTTTCATGTTGTAATTTGAAGTTTAAGATCTATTTTGCATTAGATTTTATATAAGGTGTGCTGTTTAGGTCAATTTCTTTCTTCATCGCCTATGGATATCCAATTGCTCTAGCATGCTTATTAGGCTATCCATCCTCCATTGAATCAGTTTTGCTAATTTGCTGATTTACTTCTGGTGCTGTTCTTCACCTGTCACTGCAGGCCTCTCAGGGATTAGCTAAGCATCCAAACATCCTGGACCCGTTGATGATATTCTGTCTGTAAATCCTCTCTTGTTTGACTGAGGGTAGCGTGAGGCAATGGACAGAGCTGTCAAAAAACAGCAGCCCCTTTTGCTTCAGTAAGAGTTGGCAAAGAGTCTCGCATTGCCTGGGGTGGAACTTGACTGAGACCAATTAGTGTTCAGCTCAGTGAACAGTTATGTCCCTTGATTGTTGTCTTTTTGTTTATAAATTTCTGGGATATTCAAAGGGATTTAGCTCTGGTCACTCATTGGATTTACTATATATATAGTAAATATAACAGACATTGTCAGATTGATAATACTAGAGTATTCACAATATTTGCTTTTTTGTAGCTATCTTTATTCATCATTTTATTTCATATGCTTATGAATGTTGAGGCAAGTGGCCGAAGTTTTGTTTGCCTAGTCACATGTCCTTTTTGGCTCTGATCTTGATGTGTGTATAGCTGGGGGAGAAAAAGGGAATTTTGTTCAACTTCCTTTTTGGCATTTTTTAGTAACGCATGACAGTATTGTAAGGTTGTGAAGTGGCTAGCTAGTACAATCCTGAAATCATAATCAGAAACTATTTCTATGTTTAAAAGAGATTAGATGAGGGACACCTGGGTGGCTCAGCGGTTGAGCATCTGCCTTCGGCTCAGGGCGTGATCCCAAGGTCTGGGATTGGGTCCCGCATCGGGCTCCCTATGAAGAGGCCACTTCTTCCTCTGCCTGTGTCTCTGCCTCTCTCTCTCTGTCTGTCTCTCATGAACAAATAAATAAGATCTTTAAAAAAAAAAGAGAGAGAGATTAGATGATAATACTGGGATCAGTGGGAACTTGGAGGGAATTTTAGAGCTGCTTTTCTTTTGACCACCTCTAGAGAAAACACCTGGGTGAGTCAGTAAGAGGATGGGGACAAACATACAGATGCATGTCAGTGTTTAATTTTAGAGGTTTCAAGAGATAGCATTTAGAATACCTGTTAAATTCAAGGATATTTCCAACGAGATAGTGTTTATTCCATAGGCAGAGGATTTGGCTCTTGTCAGGGTTAAAGTGCCCTTACATAGTTTTGAGTTGACGGGGAGTGGGAGATTATGGTTTTCCTTTTGCCTACTCTTAGATGTGGCTCTGTTACAGGAGCTGAAAGGGGGTTATGGTGAAGGGTGGCCTGAGTGAACAGACTCAACTAGGATAAGCAGAGGTGCTCTGCCCCCCGAGCCTGCTCATGTCAAGTACTTATACTCAGCCAGCTTACCTCTTTTGAATCAGTGAGCCTTTCATGCACCAACTTCATACTACTGTCATGGTGCTCATTATCTAGGTAATTACTCTATGTATAGACTATACATTATATATAATTATAACATATTACAGAATAATAATATACATATTATTCTACTATAATTATATGATTTTTAGTCTACCTCTGGACTTTTGATTCCTTCAGAAGGACATCTGTATCACATATTAATTTTCTGTCTATACTGGCTTGACTCAGTAGATGACTTGGAATGATTATTTCCAATGTATATTATTTTCTGACAATTTTAGTTCATGGAGGAATTTTGGCTTCTTTGAATTCTTATAAGGATTATTGACCATACCACAAATTCTTATTTCTTCTTTGGCACTCCACTGTATTACTCTACAGTGGTTGTTTTTTTTTTTTTTTTAAAGATTTTATTTATTTATTCATGAGAGACACAGAGAGAGAGAGGGAGGCAGAGACAAAGGCTCAGGGAGAAGCAGGCTCCATGCAGGAAGCCTGATGTGGGACTCCATCCCAGGACTCCAGGATCACGCCCTGGACCGAAGGCAGGCACCAAACCTCTGAGCCACTCAGGGATCCCCTACAGTGGTTGTCATTATAGTTACCAGCAGAGGCAGATAGATTCCACCCATGATTTTGTTTGGGTATTGAGTCTGCTCAATGGTTGTGTATTTGCAGTGTTAGTTTCTGACTTGGTAGTGGGACACACAATGTGAGATGTCTCGTCTCCTTGCTCTGTTAAGCCATTTCAAACCTACCTTGAGAGGGCTTCCCTGCTCTCCCAAAAGACTTCAATTAGGTAAGTAACAAAAATTTTCTCATCTCTGTGTACATGTGTGGCATCATGTCTTGACATCAGAAAAATGTCTGTGAGTAA
Source organism: Vulpes lagopus (assembly GCF_018345385.1). NCBI lineage: Eukaryota > Metazoa > Chordata > Mammalia > Carnivora > Canidae > Vulpes > Vulpes lagopus. The sequence continues at coordinate 88,700,127 of NC_054831.1, forward strand.
GGGTATATATGTCTTTACAGATAATCCTAATAGTCACTTATTTTTGTGTTTGAGTATTCTATCAATGTTATCCTGGTCTATTCTGTCTTGGCAAATAATAGCTTCCTTTGACTAAGTATCTATCATGTGTCTGTTTGTTTTACATGACAGGAGCAAAGCAAAAGTTTTAAAGTATTAATGTGTTATGTTTTTCTCACCTCTCCCCATCTCACTGAATCCCTCGTACCTTGGTATATCTTCTGCCCTCACAGTGAAGAGTTAAATCAGATTGAGTACCCCACTAGCAAGGTAGGAATTAACACTGCAAATATACAGCTATCAAACACATCAAACAAATTCTCACTGGATGAAGCAAGGGACAAAGATTTCAATTCAAAGAGAGGAAGATGATGAAGAAGAAAAATCATATAGGAGGAGAAGGTGACATTTTGAAACTCCATGTCCCTGGATCAAGGACTGACCCCATAGGGGGACTTGGAACAAAAGTATATTTGCCCCAGATGCTTCTTCTTGAGGCTTTCCACTTAGTTCCAGTTGTAACCCTGACCAGCTAATTTCCCAGTAGGTTATCTGTGTTGTCTTGATACTTGTCTTTGCCCCTAAATAGTTTGCAGACTCTTATCTGACATATTCCCTTTGGACAACCTCCTTTTTAACAGCCCAGAAGATTCATAAATGTTTCTTTATCCCCAGCTGGGATCAGAGACTTTTTCAGGAGTAAATAACCCAGATAAGAGAGAGGAAAAGTGAAGTTTCACTCTGTCCAGAGTAGAAATGAGACAATATATAAAAAGTCTCTTAAATAATTTCTCATGGTCACAGAAATTCCACAAAAAATCTCTTAAAATAAATATTTTCTCATGGTCACAGAAATTCCACAGAAATATTAGACCCAGTTTCCAGACGAAGAAGTAATTACCATAAAGTATATCTGATCGCTAAGTACTAATTACTTCTTTGACACTGCATAATTTTTACTTATCCTCCTGTTTTCCCTTGTTTTTTTTTTTTCTCATTCTATTCTCTCACTATTTCACCTTTTCTTTCTTCCTTTCTTCCTGTCTGCTTTACCTGTCACCCTTTTTCTTCCTGTCTTTTTTTCAGTCTTGTCATGTACTGGTGTTTGGTCATATTGTATGTTCTTAATGCTAGAGACACCAAGACAAATAAGATACAGGCACTGTCCTCAAGGATGTTCAGTTTATAAAACCTTAGAGAAAATAGAATTTTCCTTATTATGGTGTGGAGGAATTTCAGAGTCTGAGCAACAGACCCATTATCCTCTTCAGCATCTTAAAGAAGTAGGGGATGTAATATAGTGGGGACAAATTTTTTATAGCCACAGTAGGACATCAGCTTTTCATCAGAGCTACCTGGGATCCATGATCTTAATTGGCTTTTACACAGGATGACCACAAGGAGGGTGAAGTAGCAACTGGTTCCCCTCAAGTCCATTTCCTACGGAAACCTTTCCTTCGGTCCAGGATTAGTGTTGGGAGGATCCATTTAAAAATTTCTGATAATATGTTTTACCTGAGGTGTATATAAAAAAACTAATAAATTAGCTTATAAAAAGAATAACTTCTAGACCCCAGGATTTTCAATCCCAAAACTTGTATAAGGAATCGTTATGAATTAGGTCTTGAGATAGTTCTTTGACCTTTGTCAGAAATGTCACTTAAGACAGTCCACTCAATAGCACCACAATGACCCCATGCCAGTAAAAGCACAGACTTTTTAGTCCTGAGAAATATGTTTAATTCAATTTTCCTTAAGATTCAAACTCTGCCTGTAAGGAGCTATTCCTTAAGAACAGAAGTCATATTGGCCCCAGGTGCTATTAACAGGACGTATAATATATAAAGTAATCTATTCACAAATTCTCTAAACCCAAACATTAATTCCTTTTGCTAACAACCAAAGAAAGCAGTGTCTTTAACATATTAAAGCATTCTTCTCACATGCACAATGAACTGATTAGGCTACTAAATGCAATTATCCAATTATGAGGAAGGGGGTAAAATTGAGATTAGATATGGCTTTTTTTTTCTAGAAAGAGTAATTAAATTGTTTTATCAAGGAGACATGGATGATATTTAAATCAAAGAAGTAAAAGAGATGAGAAATGATTTACCACAAACAAAGGAACAGAGTTTGGAAGGAAATGGGTTGATAAGATGGGGACTGGGGGAAAAAGAAAGGACAGAAAAGAGGAAGGGAAAAGAAATAGAAAAACATATTTAAACCTACCAAGGAATATAATTGGAATGCTCATTAATTTATATTTCCTTTTTTTTTTTTTTTTTTTTTTTTTTTTTTTTTATGATAGTCACAGAGAGAGAGAGAGAGGTAGAGACACAGGCCGAGGGAGAAGCAGGCTCCATGCACCGGGAGCCCGATGTGGGATTCGATCCCGGGTTTCCAGGATCGCGCCCTGGGCCAAAGAAAGGCAGGTGCCAAACCGCTGCGCCACCCAGGGATCCCTAATTTATATTTCCTTAAGGTTTTTGTTTTTGTTTTCCTGGACAGTTTAATATATTAGACATATAAATGACTTTGTGAATGAAATCCTGGAGAGGAGTCTATGGAGTCTATGGAGCACAATTGTTTTAAGACAAAAAATCAAAGATAGTAATCCATCCTGCATGCCTGTTTTTTGTTTACCTCTGAGTTATAAGCACAATAAAAAAAAAAAAGTGTGTGAAAGAGTTGTATTTTTCCAGAGGAAGTACCTCATGATGTCTTGAAGCTCATTTTATGGGGAAATGGTGAATCATGTAGGTGAGGATTATCTTTGGAAAACTTTCAGCCCGTCTTTTTTCTTTTTGTGCATTCATTCAGGCAACATGTATGAAAAACTACTATATGTCAAATGCCAGACTGGGCACAGGTAATAGATATAATGTTTAAGAAGATCATCGTTTTCTTGACTTAATAGGGTCCTACCTTTTTCCTTACATGAATGACCTCTCCCTTCCTTTCCCAATATCTAATATAACTCAGGTCGTAGGTTTTAAAAACTGTTTGGATTCTACAGAAAAATATAAATGAAACATTTAATATTATGTTTACTTTGAGGATTTGGTCTCAATGTCTTTTTAACAGTCACCTGTGATTTTAAGAGCCTGTGCTTTTTAGAAACAGTGAAGAATTCCCTGATACCTGAAACGTACATTCATTTATGACCTTGGAAGATTTAGCTTTGGGCCTCTGAGTGTTTTGCTTGTTTGTTTGTTTGTTTGTTTGTTTGTTTTTCCTTCTAGCAAAGAACCCCCCCCCCCCCTTGGTATACCTGAGATGTCACAGATTACCTAACAGGATATGTGCTTTCAGAGACATTCCACATGATTAAGGGCTTCATTTCCAGTGAAACCAAGCTATCACCAGAAAGTAGGTCAACTATTCTAAGCCTCTTTGACTCACATGGGAAGATGAGGCAGCAGCACCTGAGGCAGAGTTCTCTAGGAAAATGAAGGTCCATAAAGGAAAAGTCTGGAGTGAAAGCAAATACTGGTTGAAAAAGTCATTAATCCACTTTGGAGATTTGTAAACAAAGGCAAGTATAAAACTGTGAATCTAATTGCTACTTGGTAGCAAAGAAAATGTGCTAATAAAGATCTGAAGGCAAGAAGGAGTAAACATTGATAGGCTTTAGGTTACTGATGAAACTCTACTCCAAATTTGGGTGGGTAGTTTTATGTAATATTGATCTCAAATATCTGAGTTCTGAGGTCTCTCACTGGGTGAAATTAGAAAAAACATTCTTCAGAATTGAGTATCAATCTACCTAAAGTCATTGCTTGTTTCATACTTAATATTAAGAACTAAATCAGATTGTGGGAAGAATGATCCATTTATGGAAGGTCCTCCTGTAGGTAGCTACTGAGGTTAGCATTACAAGGGAAATATTGGTTTATTGACCCTAGCCAAAAATTAGTCCATATTTTTAAACACATATTAGAAATAGATTTTTAAAGTCTCCTTTTCACCTTCCACAATACAAGCTTCTATTCAACTGGCTGATTTGATCACCTTTCTACACTGACCCAAGTTATGGCTTTTAGGTGATCGATAAAAAAGCCACATCAATTTTACATGATTATTGTTGCTGTAATATTTTTAGTGTAACAACTTCACATGCTTGTGAAATTAAATATCACCACCCTAGGTTTAGCTATAGCCAAACATGAGTTAAATGCAGATAAGGTAGTAATACCTACTTACACATTCTTCACATCTTTGGTGACTTTTATTTCCTTAATCTTAAACTTTAATCTTAATCTTTGCAGTAATGGCATGGAGAAAGCATGTCAGCATGTGTTGGAGTGGGGAACAATTCCAGAGACTACCACTAAGTCATTACCATGGTAGCTCTTACTCAGTGTGTCAAGGAACAAAATAGGAAGTTCTACATTCTTTCCACTGTAAGTTCTACGATGAAAAAACAACAACATAAATCATAAAACTGGACCCACTGTGAGATAGTTTTGGATCAAGAATTAATCACCTGACTTCCATTAAGAATGATAGATTATAGTTGTGTTGTGGGGTCTTAGGGATTAATTTCAGTACAGAGTCAATATCAAGTAACTCTCAGAGAGTCTCATAAATGTCCAAAGATTCCTTTTAAAGGAGATTTGGATGAATATTGATAGCACACATCAATGGCCACTTGTTTGACATTGTCCTCAGAGGGAGATATCTTCCGCCATGATCAGGAGAGTCTAAATTTTTGAATTAGCTTACGTCGGAATACTGTATTAAAGGTCTTGATTAGCCCCAAAGATGTGAATTAGATTTCTTACCACATCACCAATACCTAGAATTTTCTTACTCAAATATGTAAAGTAGACCTTAGAAAGCTGCCTATCTATGTAATGCCTAATGATCGGATAGCCCAATAACCATTGCCATTTTATCCCTGTACACCAGAATACTCAATTGCTAGGTTTCCTGTATACCTTATAGTAGTAATTATTTCCTGTAACCTCCCTGTACTCCTCTAGGATCCCATTGTTACCACTGAGGTCAGGAAAGCAACTTCCTTTGCAACACTTGAAGTCATTTCTAGTCTAGGAACACAGCCAACCTATTGTTTTCAAAGGAAAGCAATGTCCCCTCTAGATGCATTTTTAGTATTTTGGTAAAGGGAGTGTCCCCTGGGGTGGCTAGAACATGGCTGAAGAGGTTAAATCAGGGCAGTTCCCATGCCCCTGAGCATTCTGACTCAGGTACAGGTAAGCCAGAGAAGTTCTGACCTCTCAACTTCACTAGCTTTAGGCAATTCCTGAATCCCAGTTGAATTAACCATCCAAGCACAGTACTGATTTTACTTCCAGTGAGGTGAGTATACCCTTATCAATAAATTTGCCCTAAGTGAAGTTTCATATTTTGGCACATTTGATCTAACACTATTAGTGTCCACTCCCACCCATGCTACCCCAGCTTATTCCTCTTTATATAAATTGGCAATGTCTGTGTAGTTTTTGTTTTGTTCTGTTTTTTTTTTTTTTTTTTTTTTTTTTTTTTTTTACATATATGGTATTTCTTCCCAGACCAAGCCTTGAATTCCTGTCTTGCCTATGGTAGGAGTTACCTTTTCTTGTTTTCGTATTTTGTTTATTTGTTTTCTGTCCAGGAGACTTCAGGATGCAGGGTTCTTAGCCTCATCTTTGTTCTGCCTAAATGTAGCCACTTCATGTAGCACAGTCTTGCTGCTCCTCCAGTAGAGCCATTGCATACAAGATCTGGTGCAGTTAAGCATTTAATTGGTATCCCAACTCATTGTTACTTGCAATTAGCCCCAGACTTATCAGCCCTATGACTACTGGAGAAAGAGCACTACAGCAAAGGTATCATCCTGGCTTTATGATTTTCCACTTGAGTTATGAACTGGACAGTTAAAGATTCCAATTTTTTTTTCCTTTTTCAGGGCATCTGTTAGCTCTCTAGGGCTGTCAGAAACAACTAACTAACCCCCAAAACATTCTAAACAATATTGTCACCATAGAACCCAAGTGCCACAGCCACTTAATCTCCCAATCTCTTGCTTTCCATTTGCACTTCATTCCAGACCATCTTCAGTTAAACCTCAAGTAATGATAATGCCACTGTGCCACATGGAAGGATCTATGTTCTTCTTAAATATGTGAGTAACCTAATCTCAAATTTCTATCAACAGGGCTTATTTCCTCAGGCCCTTCCTATTGTACCAGCTATTGTTAGCAGGAAATGAATGAGACATTTCTATGGGCTAAAGAAATTTTCATAAAGTGGCTTTTTTTTTTAATTTTTAAATTTTAATTAATTTATTTTTTTACGAAGTTGTGATCACAACTGAGAGAAGACAACAAGGGATAGTGAAGCACTCTAACTATTGCTAATGTAGTATTTGTTACCCCCTCCAGGCCTGCAGGGGTAAGGAGAAGGAGTTGTTAGCAGAACCCATAGAGAGTGTTTGTGGTTATAGGAAAGGACCATTGAACTGGAGCTTTGACTTGGACAGTGAGTAGCAGACAAGCCCTCTCTACTAAGGAAGGGTCCAGAGGAATAAATACCCACCCCCCACCTTACCCCACCACTGTTCATCCGTGCTTGCCACTGGCCACAATCATCTGGAGGGGAGATACAAGATTGATCTGCTCTGCAGAGTCATCTCCAGAGCCAAGAGTAGAATGGGCAAACCTGGAGAGCATTTGTGAAGGATAATAGAAAACGGCTAGCCCAAGTACTGTCATATTCCATTTTACAGATAAGAAAACTAGAATTCTGAGGGCAAGAGTTATCTGTCCCAAGTCCTTGAGCTCACTATCTGGGATTTCAGCAAAAATGAACCAATTCTAGTCATTCTTAACTCCTCTGGAAACTGTCACAAAAGGCAATTGTTTGGTATTTTATTCTACAGAGAACTTTCTTCCCACGTAGTTTATTTAATGTATCACTAAAAATGTTTCTAACATAGGAGTTGTTATTATTTTATTTTACAGATGTAAAATTGGGTCTTCAGATCTGTTCCTAAGCTTCACACTTGTAGGTAGCAGAGGAGATATTGAAACTGCAGGCTCACTGGTCTCTTGATACCATATACAAGGCCCCATGTCTTCATTCCAGGGTTGTCATCCTCTATCTTCCTTCTACTCTTCTTCTGCTTCTTCTTCTTCTCCTCTTCTTCTTTTTCCTCCTCCTTCTCCCACTCCTTCTCTCACTCCTTCTCCCTTCCCCTCTTTTACTTTTAATGTAGAGTATTGATCTAACCATAAACACATTTTTTTTTTTTTTTGGTCAGTTTTCTAAGGGCTGACTTTTGGAGAAACTGTAAAATAAGTAGTTTCTCTTCCCACATTCCTTTGACACTCATGGTCACCTTGGTGCCATCCTATCCTGTGAAGTTTGGCATCTCTAGGCACTTAAGCATGATCTGCCCTTTCTCACAGCATTGAAATAGCAAAGCAGGGAATTCACCTTTTGCTTTGTTGGGACAAACATTTTAGCACTAGCTCTGGAATATTAGATTTACTGGGCTATAAATAACACTGATTAAAAAACACAAAAATTCTTCAAAGGCTTAGAGCTTAGCATTTTATCAGCAGGGAAAAAATAATTAGTGAAGAAAATGGGACAAATGTTGCTGGAGTATTCAACTAACCTATTTAAGGAATCGTTAAAGTGATACTATTCTCTAACATTATTATCATTTTATTTTTGGTTACTTATATCATGGGGATTCTATGACAATGATTTTTCCCTGTTAAGATACTCTGGCAATCCTATGTAAAAGAAGTAAAGAAGGGACTCCTGGGTGGCTCAGTGGTTGAACGCCTGCCTTTGGCCTGGGGCATGATCCCAAGGTCCTGGGATCGAGTCCCACATTGGGCTCCCCACAGGGTGCCTGCTTCTTCCTCTGCCTGTATCTCTGCCTCTCTCTCTCTCTGTGTCTCTCATGAATATATAAACAAGATCTTTAAAAAGTAGTAAAGAAATTAGTTGACTTTTTTTTTTTTTTGAGACAGCTACAAGTTTCCATGATGTTGAACTGAGGATGTCTTATCTGAGGGTTTATTTCTTATTAATGTTAAGTCACTACTATCATTTCCTTTGCTGTCACATTATATAAAGAATGTGTTTTCATTTAGAGGGTCAGAGGACAACCTCTCCTTCAGTAATTGTGCAAATAGTGCATCTTTCTTTGCTTTTTTTAATTTCAGTGCCCTGGATATTATGTTCAAATGTGGATACAAATGAAGTTCTGAAAAATGTGTTTCAATAGGGGGTCACAAATAACTGACCAGGTTACTTTTCTCTTACTATATTATTTCATAATGCATTTAACACATTTTTATTGAGTATTTGCCATGTGCTAGCACTCTAACACAATCTGGAGACAGAGGCTAGGGTGACTGGATCAAGGTGCATGAAGAAGAAGGGTTTCAGAAAATGTTTTCCAGTTTCTTATATCAATAGTGAATATTCCAGTAAAGGAGATTTGAGGGAAACATTAAAGGCTGGTTGCAAAGCTGGTGCAGAACTAGGCACAAAACATGTTCTTTTACTTCATTCAATCTTGAAATAACTCTTTCCTTGACTTCAAGCTATAATTGGAGCCAGCCAAGGCCAGTGCCTGTATTCACATCCAGATGCCTCAAGAGGTGAGGCCTCAGAGGCAAGGTGACCTTCCCCTAGTTAGACTTTTCAAGGCATCCATTTCCTATTTGCAAATGAGAGCAATAGTTCTTTTCTCATGAGAATGTCATGAGTATTCTGTGAAGCAATTTATTTCAAATGCTCATCTCAGAGACTTGCACATATTAAGAGCTTAATAAATATTTGCTATTGGAATGATTATATAATGGTTCTAAAGGTTTTTTAAAGCACCGCCCAGGGCTATTTGGAAAATGACATATATAGTTATTTGACATATAGACGTATGGGGTCATTTTCTGAGAAAAGATAATCAGCTGTAGTGATGATGGTAATTTAAGTACAGAATTTCCATTTTAAATAATATTCTTGATCTTATTCCAAGGTATTCTTTAAATGCATCTTTTCTTTGATCCCCAAAACATTAAATTATACTGCATTAGCTAATGAAGTGAATAATGCTACTGAATGGGTTTGACATTTCCTGACCAGTTGAAAAAATTAACCCTGCTGACTATAAACAGCCAAGAAATTGGTGACCTTTCAGCCATTAGCATCATTATGAAGCATAAAAAACGTACAGAGAAAATGATTTATGTCTTGAAAATGTGTTGTGGAGTCATTCATGCCCATAGTCACAAGACTGGATTTCCAGGAAGGCAGTTTCCTCAACTGCTGTGTAAGTGAGGAAAGCAAGACAGAGATTTAACACCTCACTATCTCAGATGTGCAGGGTTTTTAAAAAATGACTTTAAGTAATCTCTACATCCAATGTTGGGCTCAAACTCACAACCCTGGATCAAGGATTGTACACTCTATCAACAGATCCAGGCACATGACCCTAGGTTGTTTTTTTTATTTTTAAACTGTCATTTTAAAAAAGCAGCTTTATTTAAGTATAATTGATATACAAAGGTATGCAAACATTTAATGTGTACAATTTGATGATTTTAGACAAGAGTAAACATTAATGGTATCATCACCCCAGTCAAGGCATATCCATCACCTCTCAGAATTTCCTATGTTCCTTTTTGTGTGTATGTATGTGGTAAGAACATTTAATATGAGCTCTACCTTCTTAACAAATTTTGAAATGCTAAATACCATACTGTTAATATTGTTGCTCTATTGTATTACGTACCTCTAGAATTTATTGATCTAGCATAAGTGAAACTTTTTACCAATTGAATAACAACTCTGTATATCCCCCACCTCCCAGTCCCTGGAACTCATCATTATATTCTCTGCTTCTATGAGTTTGACTCTTTTTATATGAGGAATCCCTCATATAAGTGAAATCATGATACTGCATGATTTCTGTGACTGGCTTATTTCACTTAGCATAAGGTCCTTTCCTTGAAATTCATCCATTTTGTCACATAGGGCAGGAATTTTCTTCCGTATAAGGCCAAGTAGTAGTATGTATGTAAAACATACCATGTTTTCTTTATTCATTCATGTATTGCTGGACAGTCGACTTGTTTCCATATCTTGGTTATCATGAATGGCGCTGCAATGAACACAGTGGTACAGAAAACTCTTTGGTCTTAATGTGTTTATCCACGTCACACCTTGGTGCTGAGGATATCCTTTGCTTCCAATGATAGGTTATTATTATCACTATTTTGCAGAAGAAGAACTAAGGCTTAGAAGAACCCCATTCAAGTGTAAGTTTTCTGTATTCTGCCTTTGAAGATCATAGTGGGAGGTTCTGAGCGTGGACTCCAGTTTAGATTTCTGATTATGTTACAGAGCCATAGAAAGTGGCGTCATATGGTTTAAATGCACCTGCGCCTTCAGCCTAGTACTTGTCCTCACTTTACCTCCAACCACTTGATTGTTCACAAATGAGAAAAACAAGACATCATGACCAATCTTTTTTCTAAGCCTTAAGCCTCTCTGATCTATCTTTCCCCTCATTCCCCATTGCTCTCCAGACAGCAGCCACACAGGCCTTCTTTTTGTGCCTTAATACATCAAATTTATTCCCACCTCAAGGATGTTATGCTTTTGTACGTTTTACTTGCTCATTTTCTTGTGGATTTTACCTTATTCTGTCTTTCTTACATCTAAGTCTTCGGATCACTTGGGTATTACCTCTAAAGAGAGGTCTTTCTTGATACTCCTCTCCCTCAATTTTCACCTCTGTTCATTCCCTTTCATTTTGGATTTTCTGAATAACATTTTCCACATTTGTTTGTATTTTTGTAATTTGTCTTGCTCCCCCACTGGAATGTACAGTTAGTGAGGCAGAGACTCATCTGTCTTGTTGAATGCAGTGCACATAGTAGGCACTCAGTAAACTTACTGAACGTGCCAAAGAATATCAGAGTGAGGAGAAACATTATAGGAGCAGGTGCTTCTGATAACTCCATATAAAATTTAGTTTTCTAGCATATTAATTACATCTATATTTGAGAATTGATGCTGGAAGCTGGGAATTATTAAAAAGAAAATGAGATAGAGTGTCAGACAGCCTCTGATAATTGAGCAAAGTCTAAGGGAAAATGCATTCCTGGCATAAAAGGATAGGAACGAAAACAAAGTCCTGACTAGGAATCAGTAGGAACTTGGTCCCCAGGTTTAGCATAACACAGTTTTGTGGGGACACCTGGAAAGTACTATATGAAATTTCATGGGAGAACTCATTTCTTTTCTTCTTTTACATAATAGTTCTAGAATATCAAAAGTTCTAGAATATCAAAATATGATACAATAATATACCCAGGGAAATTAAAAAAAACCAAAACGATATGACAATAGAGAATAATACGTAAGGAAACTACAAGTAGAGAGGTGCACTCTGAGACTATAAGGGTCATCTGTTTCTTAACATATGCTTGCTCCTGCTTTGTCTCTGTCTGTCTCCCTTTCAAAATTCTCATGGCTCAGCTTCCTGATTTAGCTCACTTGTAGAAAATATCTCATCTGTTAGAATGAAATATTTTTCTTCTCACCATGGGAGGCTTCGGTGAATTAGCAACCAGAGCCCCTTATGTCCCCATTAGAGGGCAAGCTTGGTGCATTGTAGAGTGGTGGGTGAGTGCATGACTTTCTAATATGTTCTGTGACTGTAAGGTTAATAATCATAGTTAACATTTTGCAGAATCTAATCATATTTTAGGCACATTGTTCCATACTTTTCCACATTATCTTATTTTCAAAATATTTTATTTATTTATTTATTTATTTTTTTTTATTTTCAAAATATTTTAAAGTAGGTATCAATGAAATCTCCATTTTAAGGTTAAAATGAAATTTGGAGAAATTTTCAGTATCATTCAGTCAGTGAGTGGTAGGGCCCCAAATGATGCCTACATGTGCTTGATTTTAGTGCTTTTCATGTTGAGATGTGCCTCCAGGACCCCAGATCCCAGGGCATTACATCACAGTACTATAGTAAAAATACTTATAAACCATTGAACAGGTATTTTATTTTTTTAAAGATCTTATTTACTTGTGCATGAGAGACATAGAGAGACAGAGGCACAGGCAGAGGGAGAAACAGGCTCCATGCAGGGAGCCTGACATGGGACCCGATCCCGGGTCTCCAGGATTCCACCCCAGGCCGAAGGAGGCACTAAACCGCTGAGCCACCGGGGGAAGAAATGTGTGGGAAATATCAGAAAGGGAGACAGAACATAAAGACTCCTAACTCTGGGAAACGAACTAGGGGTGGTGGAAGGGGAGGAGGGCGGGGGGTGGGGGTGAATGGATGATGGGCACTGAGGGGGGCACTTGATGGGATGAGCACTGGGTGTTATTCTGTATGTTGGTAAATTGAACACCAATAAAAAAATAAATTTATTATAAAAAATAAAAAATAGCACAACCAAAGATACAGTCAACAAAACTAAAAGACAACCTACAGAATGGGAGAAGATATTTGCAAATGACATATCAGATAAAGGGCTAGTTTCCAAGATCTATAAAGAACTCATTAAACTCAACACCAAAGAAACAAACAATCCAATCATGAAATGGGCAAAAGACATGAAGAGAAATCTCACAGAGGAAGACATGGACATGGCCAACATGCACATGAGAAAATGCTCTGCATCACTTGCCATCAGGGAAATACAAATCCAAACCACAATGAGATACCACCTCACACCAGTGAGAATGGGGAAAATTAACAAGGCAGGAAACCACAAATGTTGGAGAGGATGCGGAGAAAGGGGAACCCTCTTACACTGTTGGTGGGAATGTGAACTGGTGCAGCCACTCTGGAAAACTGTGTGGAGGTTCCTCAAAGAGTTAAAAATAGACCTGCCCTACGACCCAGCAATTGCACTGTTGGGGATTTACACCAAAGATTCAGATGCAATGAAACGCCGGGACACCTGCACCCCGATGTTTCTAGCAGCAATGTCCACAATAGCCAAACTGTGGAAGGAGCCTCGGTGTCCATCGAAAGATGAATGGATAAAGAAGATGTGGTCTATGTATACAGTGGAATATTACTCAGCCATTAGAAACGACAAATACCCACCATTTGCTTCAACGTGGATGGAACTGGAGGGTGTTATGCTGAGTGAAGTAAGTCAATCGGAGAAGGACAAACATTATATGTTCTCATTCATTTGGGGAATATAAATAATAGTGAAAGGGATTATAAGGGAAGGGAGAAGAAATGTGTGGGAAATATCAGAAAGGGAGACAGAACATAAAGACTCCTAACCCTGGGAAACGAACTAGGGGTGATGGAAGGGGAGGAGGGTGGGGGGTGGGAGTGAATGGGTGACGGGCACTGGGGATTATTCTGTATGTTGGTAAATTGAACACCAATAAAAAATAAATTTAAATAAATAAATAAATAAATAAATAAATAAATAAATAAATAAGAAATAAACCATTGAACAGAGCATTGGCTCTGTTCAATGTTCTTCACGTATTTCAATTCATTTACTGCTCAGAGTAACCTATCAGGTAAGTTGTTCTTCTTTTTCTTCTCCTTTTTCATTCTTCTTCTCATTATTATGTCCATTTTATAAATTGAAAAGATCATGACCAAGAGTAATGACATAGCTTGCCGAAGCCCTGCCACCTAGTGGAGGCTTTCAACGCAGGCAATCTGGATCCATAATTCATGCCCCTAAAGCATTATGCAACATACTGTGACAGTACAGGCTACGGTGTTTTCCTGATCCCAGAGTCTTGTGATTATTGATTTGGAAGGAAAAATCGTCATGACTGAACTCTAAGCAGGGTGCTTACTGTCAGCCAGAACCAAGAGAACCCAAGCTGAAATAGTTAAGGATCTTCCCAGATGACTCCCTGGAGTCCGAAATGACCTGATGTGTAATGGTTCTGGGACACAGCCTTTGACTCAGAGACCCCTTTTAGAAATGCCCAAAGTTTGGACCTCATTTCCTATGGGAGTATTTGAGAGGGAGGGCCTATCTGTTGATGTTAATTGTGTATGTGTTTTCTTGTCTATGTCCTGTCTCCCCTTCTGGCATGTAAACTTCATCAAAGAGGAACCTATTCTGGCTTATTTAATTTTGTATTCACAGTTTCTGATCTAGTGCCTGTAAACTAGCGAGCATTTAATAGATTATTTGTGTAAAAAAATCAAATGAGCACATGGATAAAGAATTTTCAGGAGGTGGTGGTAAAGTGTAAATAGCATGAAAATTTTGGACATGAACGAGTTTGTGTCCCGGTTTTCCCATTTTATAGTAACATGATTAGGATCATACAGAAGAAAGTTCTGTTCTGGCTTCCCATTTTATAGTAATGCAACCTTGGGCAACATATATAACCTTCAGACTCTCAATTTCTTCGTATGGGAAAAGGAGAATAAACATTCTTATCTCAAGGGGTTATGATTGTGATGAGTTCATGAACGTAAAGTAAAAGATATTATTAATAATAAATATTAGATCCCCTTGTGTTCCCATTTCTTTCTTCATCTGTAGCTGCTTTTAGTCGTGGCTATAATACTAGCACAAATAGAAGCATCAAAGGACTCTTGCTTTCTTCACTTGGGAATCTTAACTTTTCTTTTTTAACAATAAATTGGAATCTATATGGTAAACCTCCTGCTTTAGGATATGTAATGATAGGTTAAGGTATTTCTGTTATTTCAGTAGTTATGGAAGAGTTACAGCACAGGGTGCAGTGTGATTTCATGTGTGTCTAAAACACACGTATGTGTTTCTATGGTAAAATTCCAGAAATAGATAGACAAGATGATAAAAGTGGTACTTCTAGTGGTAGGATTATAGATTATTTTCTCTTCTTTCATTTTCCAAAAGTTGGTTCTATTTTTTACATCTTCCACAACGAACATGGTATTTTATACACAAAAATATTGTGCTTCAAATTGTATGGCTTGGGTAGTACAAGCAGAGGGAAAAGTCTCCTACATATGGTTGAGACTTTATTTTTCAACTAAATTCAGAGAGAAAATGGGGAAGATCTCCTACAAGACAGAAATAATTTCCTTTATGCCTCCAGATGTCCTTTTCTAAAAGGATTAGAGATGAAGAAGCTGGAAATTCTTCCCAAAGTAGCATAAAAAGATCTAATAGAGATTTTCGCTCACATACAACTGCTGAAGGAAAGTAGAAGATGAATGTTCCTTTACTTGTGATGCTGGTATCTGCCAGAGGTTAATACAATCTGATAAACAGTGGTTGTTGCCAATATGGGGTACAGACACAGTTAACTCTCAGTTCAGATATATTCATCCTCTGGAATAGATATGCTTCTAGCAAGATTGGTTGGCATCCTACTTCTATGAATTGAATTGTTGAGGAGTGAGCCATGTCAATTCATTCTGTTCAGAATCTGTATAAAAGATAATTAGCAAAAAAAAAAAAAGGATAATTAGCTCCTCCTCTTCTATTCCAATTTCTCATAATATACTTTTTGGGGATATCATTCAGTGAAATAGAAAATAAATTTGTATTATTAGCTATTGTATACCAGAATTTTTAATATTGATATTGCATTGTGAGGGTGTCTCAAAATTTATTTAACCAATCTCTAATTGCTCAATATTTAGGTTGTTTCTGGTGCTTGCTGTTATTAATAACATTTTACATCATGGTAGTTAACAGATTTGAATACATCCATAGGTTATATATTTCTAAAGAATATGTTTCTGTCACTCTAGTTAACATAATCCCTGATGGTTTTACAGAAATATTTTCCCACTAACACCAGCAATATAAGATAGTTTGCATTTTCCACTGACTAATTTTGGCTGTTATTAAAACATGACAATTTGATAGTTGAAAGTGGTCTCTTAAGTTGAGAGAATTTCCATTTCTTGACTTACTAATGTGATTGAAAAAATTTTTCCTCAAAGGCTTACATACAAGTGCTGTGCCTTTTGATTCTTGGAGTGGATTGTAGTACAAATGTGGGATGCAAAATTGCTTGGGTTTGAATTTAAAATATTTCATTTATTAGCCAAGTAAACTTGGGCAAGTTGCTTCTCAACGTTTCATAAACTGGTGGTAATAATGGTACCTATTCCAGAAGATTGATGTGAAGATTAAATATGTCAAAATATGTAACATTCTTGGGGCATTTTCTAAGTGCTGAGAAAAAGGAAAGTATTCAATAAACGTTGAACTTGTGAGTTATCCATTTGGCGTCCTTCTCTTGGGAGCTACTCTTGGGAGCTATTCTTTAAGAGGACCATTGATAAATTGCACAGAATGCAAAGGAGAGTGTCCAGGATGACATGAGATCTAGAATATACATTCCATGAAGAGTAGATATAAGCTACTGGTTGTGTCTGAATAGCAAGAACTTAGAGTAATACAGAAGTATGAGGGATATTGTCAGATACATGAAGAACATTGTGCAGAAGCAAGCATAAAAAATCTCTTGATGATTCCATCAGACAGAGCTGGGACAAATACATATAACCAGCAAGAAGATTCTGAAGGATTTTTTAGTAATGTAAATATGGTAGTTATCCACCCTCCCCCAGTACCCGTTTCCCCTCCTTCTGAGAATAATAGCACCCTGAGTTGTCGTTGAGACTAGTTCTTCATAACTAATCCAGGTGGTTTGGATGAAATATACTTTAACCTCACCCATCTTCAAGGTAGGCAGTTGATTATAGGACATGACTATATTAAATTACTTTATCCTTCTCAACACTGTGAGTGGGAGAGGAGTGGAAACATGACACAGATCAGTCCAGGGAAATTCAAGACGTAGATTTTGCTGAAGCTTTGCAACTGAGGTGGAGAGAGTGCAAGATTGGAACTATTGACAACCATCTTGCCAACGTACTGAAAGAGCCTGCTGGAGAGTTGAATCCAATACAGAGAAAGCCCTGCTTCTGATGGTGTGGCTTAAGCCCTGGGATTCAGCTTTGCACAAATGCCACACATGAATGTCCCAGTTCGGTCAGTGGTCAGAATTGGATTTCTGTCCCTTGCAATGTAAGGAATCCTGTCTAACTTAATAATAAACAAACTCTTGATCATTTTAGATGCTGAAACTAAGAATGGTTGAGACCACTATTTGTTAGTATTGTTAGTAACAACTCATGCTTTAGGTAGGGGATAAAACTAGACCTCTAAGCTTGCATCTTTCATTAAAATTCTATGAGATCCTTTTTCATTACTCAGCTAAATGCAGGATGCATAGCAGTTTGCCATGATTTATATTTGAAAATATATCTGTCAGCATATGCCTGGTCATTTTACCCAGGACAGGTAGCTGAATATCTTCCATTTCCACTCTAGATATTCCCTCTTCTCTTTTCTACCATACTCTGTACTTTGGAAAAACTGACCTTATATAGATGGCATCAATGGGTTCTCTTTCTGTCTGGCTTATGCCAAGAACCAGTAAGAGGCTGGAGGCCTGAAGGATATGGGGCAGGTATTCATTTCTCTGAGTATATCCCTGTGTCATCACCGTGGCTTGACTGCTATATTGCTTTCTACAGAGCTTTCTATCTCCAGGTTCTGGAAACTGATCCCTTACACTTTAGGAATGATACTAATATAATACCTTGTGGTTTCTCAATACCCTGCCTACATGTATGACTCTCCTTAGATTACCCAATTTGTGTGTACCATCTGTTTCTAGGATCCCAAGTGATGCAAAGATAAGTATTTTTACACTCTGTTGCTCATTGTCCAAGGCTGTAGTGTTCAAAGATTCAACTCTTGGATTATGGCCCAAGAAATCTAACCACATTCCAAATAATATCCCAGAACTGATAGCCCTGGAAGAAGCCATTTCAATTCAGGTAGAAGTTGTTGACAACTCAGTGAAATGCATCATAGTAAAACTAATTAACAAAAATAGTAAATAATCATACAAAAGAGTTAATATTATAAACTTATTGAATATGTATTTCTTAGATTTTTTTATTTTTCCTATATATTGAGCTTACATGATATTATTCTCAGTGTTGAGGTAAAAATCTTACTGAGAAGGGTCCTTAGAATCATACATGTGAGATTATAAAGAGCACTTGTCTCTAGATAATTAAGTTGAACATTTTATATATTTTTTGGAACTAGTCTACATGTTAGCTAAAAGTATGGCCTCAGACACCACAATATCCTGGGTTTGATTCTTAAATCAACTACTAATGAGCTCTGTGTCCTTGAGAAATTAATTTTTCTAACCACTGTTTTCCTCACTTGCAAAATAAAAGTGATAATGATATTCATTACAATATGTAATATGCAAATAAAGAACTTAGTAGAGTAAGTGCTCAATTAAGTGCTATCTATTATGAGTTTCATTGTGACTACTATGATATTTTCTCCATTAATAGGCATCATTTTACCATCCATTTCTAAGGCTCATAAACTCCAAAGCCTATGGGGCAAGCAGGTAACATGAGTAAAGTTGGGTGGGCATAAGGAGCCATTTTGTCCTCTTAATCTCTATTTAACAGTCCTATTTTTGATATAGAAAGATATTTCTCTACTCTGAGAAAACCAGCCTTGTAAGCTTAGTGACAAATCCAAGCAACTCTGAGTTCATTTCTTAGGGGGTACGGTAGCCATCTTAAACTTTCTGCTGCTTATTTCCTTATAAGAATATGGGCCAAATACTGCTAGGCTTTTTTAAAGAGAAAAACTGCTTGGTTTTGGAGAACTAGAGTTTCAGGGTTGTTTGTGAATCTTTTTAATTTTTCTTATTAAGATAATTTGTAAGAACAGTTTTGGGTATAGATATTTCCCATATACCCCTGTTCCCCCAAATAGCTCTCCCTTTATCAACATCACCTACCAGAGTGGTTTATTTATTACAGCTGATGGATCTACAATGACAAATTCTAATTACATGAAGTCTGTAGTTGAAATATAATTCATTTTTGATGTTGCATATTCTATTGTTTTGGACAAATATATAATGACATCCCTCATCATAGTATTATGCAGAGCATTTTTACTGACCTAGGTATACTCTGTGCTCTCTATTCATTCCTACATTCACCCCTAATGGCACTTACTAGTACTTTTACTAACTGCATAGTTTTGCCTTTTCCAGAAAGTACGTAATTGGAATCATACAGTATGTAGCCTTTTCAGATTGGTTTCTTTCACTTAGTATTATACATTTAAGGTCCCCCTATGTCTTTTCATAGCTTGATAGCTCATTTCTTTTTATTACTGAATAAATATCCCATTGTCTGGATGTATTACAGTTGTTTTTTTTTAAGATTTTATTTATTTATTCATGAGAGACAGAGAGAGAGGGAGAGACACAGGCAGAGGGAGAAGCAGGCTCTCTGCAGGGAGCCCAATGTAGGACTCGATCCCAGGACTCTAGGGTCACGCCCTGATCCAGAGGCAGATGCTCAACCACTGAGCCACCCAGGTGTCCCTGTACTAGTTTCTTATCCATTCACCCCCTGATGGACATCTTGATTGCTTCCAAATTTTGGCCATTAAGAATAAAACTTCTATAAACATCATGTGCCAGTTTTTGTGGAAATGTATGTTTTCAAATCCTTTGGGTAAATACCAGGGAATATAAATCCGGGTCACACACTAAGAGTATTGTTAGTTTTGTAAGAGGACCTCAAACTGTCCATCAAATTAGTTGTACCATTTTGCATTCATTACTACCAGTAACGAATGGGCATTCCTGTTGCTCCACAACCTAATTAGCTTTTGGTTTTGTCATGTTGTTTTGGCCATTCTAGTAGGCCTGTAGTAATATCTCATTGTTTGCATTTCCCTGATGATACATGATGTGGAGCATGTTTCGTATACTATCTCTGTATTTTCTTTGGTAAGATGTTTGTTCAGATCTTTAACCTATGTTTTAGTCAAGTTGTTCATTGAGTTTTAAGAGTTCCTTGTATATATTGGATAACAGCGCTTTATCATATATGTCTTTTGCAAATATTTTTCCCCAGTCTGACTTGTCTTCTCATTCTTTTGCACTGTCTTACACAAAGAAAAGATTTTAATTTTAATGAAGTCCAACCTCTCAGTTATTTCTTCCATGGACTGTGGCTTTGGTGTTACATCTAAAAAATCATTGTCATATAAAGTTCAGTCAGTGAATGGATTTTCTCTTATGATCTAGAATTTTTATGGTTTACAATTTTAGATATGGGATTTATTTTGATTTAATTGTTGTGAAGGATGTAAGGTCTGTGTCTGGATTGATTTTTTTTTTAGCATGTGGATGTACAATCTTAACATTATTTAATAAAAATTTCTTTACTACATTTTTTTGTCTTTGCTCCTTCATTAAAGATCAATTGGCTATATTTTTGTAAATGTAGTTTTGGGCTCTACATCCTTTTCCATTATCCAATTAGGTTTTAGTCTTCGAATGTTTTGTTGGCTCTTTAGGGCCTTTGTCTTTCATTAAACTTTGGAATCAATTTCTCAGTATCAACAAAATAAGTTTGAGGGGTTTTGATTGGTATTTGCTTGAAGCCATAGATCAAATTGTGAGAAATTGACATCTTTGCAACATTGAGTCTTGCTATCCACGAACATAGAATTTCTCTTCATTTATTTAATTCTTCCTTAGTTTTGTTCGTCAGTTTTGTAGTTTTTTCATACATATCTTCTACAGATTTTACATTTGATACATAAGCATTTCATTTTCTTGGAAGCTACTGTAAATGGTATTGTGTTTTTAATTAAAATTCAATAGTTCATTGCTGGTATATTGAAAAGTGATTAACTTTTATATAATCATGTATCCTGCAACCATGCTATAATCACTAATTAGTTCCAGGAGTTTGTTGTTGTTGTTAATTCTTTGAGATTTTCTAAATACACAATTCTGTCATCATCAAACAAAGAGAATTTTAGTCTACTCTTCACAATCTGTATGGCTTTTATATTCCCCTCCCCTCCCACCTTTTAAAAATCTTACTGCATTAATTAGGACTTAAAGTTTCAATGTTTAAAATGGGTAGTGAGAAATAAGGTACCTCTTTGCCTTGGACCTGATCCTAGTGGAGGCAAACACCTCTTAATTTGAAAAAAAAAAGATGGTTCAATATTTCTAAAGACAATATTAGGAAAACAAAATACTTCTGCAGACTAGATTGAGAGCATGGGCTACCAATGGGAGTTTTGATTTAGGAGATTAAAATCATATGTTGTAATTACACTAGTCAACAGAAAGCAGAAGAGTCAATGGCTAATTCACCTTACAAGTAATTGAATTGTCTTCTGTCATGGAATTCAGAGTAAGACAGAACTTGAGAAATTAGTGATGAACTAGATGGAGTTTCTCTTTCCTGAGCACCTCCCTTTCATTGCCAAATATTATGCCCCTGATCCCAATAAAGACAAGTAAAGAAAATAAGTTTAGCAATGAACAGATTCTTAATGTAGCACCCATGTCTTGTTAGCAAAGAAGCTAAGAAAGGGAAATAGAGAAAGACTCTGTATCTTAAATTTTGCTTATCTCTTACTTCTCACAGTTAAACCACACTGCTAAAGGATGGGGAACCCAGATCTTGGTCTGACCTCCTTTCTATGTTGCTTTTCTACTTGACTGTGGGCTTCATTAAGTGTGCAGGAAACAAGCTGGTCTTCAGAAACTTGTAGCTGGGAAGCCAGAGAGCACTATCTAAAATAGGCACCCTATATCTACATAGTCACTAAAGCGCTGCTGGGGACAAAGAAAGGGAGTTTGGAATATGATAACCTTGAAGCTCCTTAACATCCCAAAGAGGAGAGAAAATAACTCAGTAGTGGTCTTGTGATAGGGATTAGTGGAAAGATGGAGTGCAATATGATTTTGACATCTTTGGGAGAGATTTAATTGTTTAAGTGCCCTTCACAGTTTCTCTAATCTTTCTGCATATACTCCTTGTTTTATGCTCTCATTTTCCTATAGATTCTTTGATTCATAAATGAATGACTCTACTCTTTCATTAATTGAGTTTTTAGTGAGTATTATGTCCTAAACACCACGCCGCAAACTAGAAATACTATAAAAACTAAAGCTAAGGGCAGGCCGGGTGGCTCAGTGGTTTAGAGGCGCCTTCAGCCAGGGCCTGATCCTGGAGACCCGGGATCAAGTCCCACGTCAGGCTCCCTGCATGGAGCCTGCTTCTCCCTCTGCCTGTGTCTCTGCTTCTCTCTCTCTCTCTCTCTCTCTCTCTCTCTCTCTCTCTCTCCGTCTGTCTCTCATGAATAAATAAATAAAATCTTTAAAAAATAAAACTAAAGCTAAGAGGCAATGAGAGTTAAACAACTGCCACGATATCACTTTGATAATTCCTTTGGGAATGGGAATGAGCTAGAGAATGATGATTGTGAGCTATTTTGATTCTTATCCCTACCATATGTATATGGTATACAGTACTTCTACTTCGCAACTTCAGAACTAATTTTACAAATACTTCTTTATGTTTGAATATGCCCTTTTAAAATCTAGAGTAAAATTGTCTGGGTTTTAATCCCAGTTCTTTCACATTTACTAGCTGCATAGCTTTGAGTACATTACTTAACTTTTGTGCCTCCATGAATTCATTAAGTGGGATTATAATAATTGACTCATAAGAGTATTGAAACAACTACAACACGGCATAAAATGAACTTGGCAAATACCTGGCTCATGGTTAGTAGTTATTATATTAGTTGCTATTAATGATGTACTATAGTTTCTTACATTATTAATTATCTAGTGACTTAAGTATATATATCACAGTGAAAAAAAGACTCTAAAACCAAAACACTTAGACTGTCGAAGATTGAGATAATAAATATAAAAAACAAACATAGTAAATTAAAAGTATATTTAAGAATGGGAGTTAAGTTTTAAATTTTTTAAATTAGCTATGATGATGGAGTGCTAACTTAATGTGATATCCCTGTGAATTTAATTACTATTGATATTGAATCACATTGCAGGTTTTTATTTTTTTATTTTTTTTAAGATTTTATTTTTATTTATTCATGAGAAACACAGAGAGAAAGAGAGAGCAGCAAAAGGAGAAGCAGGCTCCATGGATGGAGCCTGACACGGGACTCGATTGCAGGTTCCCAGGATCAGGCCCTGAGCCGAAGGTGGTGCCAAACCGCTGAGCCACCCGGGCTGCCCACATTGCAGGTTTATATATATATATATATATATATATATATATATATATATATATATATAAAACTATAACTATGTAACTGTTTAAAATTTATATTTGAGTTAGCCAGTATTAACAACCTGTTCTAAAATGCTAAGGGTATGAGAGAAGATGCTAGTGGTTGCAAGTGACAGAAATTGAGCATGGATGAGGTTGATGTAGGTTTGATTAGGGAACTGACCTCAAATATAAGGAGAACTCGGTCAACATTACTCCCTCTCTTTGTTTTTTCTCTACTGATCTCTGCATATTAGCTTTCTAATCTCTTCTAAGAGTGTGTGTTCTCTACACATCAGGGACCATGGCTTCATGTTTCCATCTGTTTAGGGACAATTCCTCCGTTCTATCTTGACTTTGAAAAATTTGGGCAAAAAGTCTGATTGACTTGGTTTAGATAATTGAAGCAGTGTGATGGAGGAAGAAAGAATGTACTGAGATCCCATTATTTGAGGATACCTGTAACCAGATATTTGAGTGCATTATCAGAAGTAGGGAAATGGAATGTGGTGGTAGCACAGGTGTGCAGATGGTGTCAGCCATCTCAATCTGTGTCCACTTTATGAGAGCTAGAAAGCAGTTAATAATCTTTCCTTACATGTATTTTTCATAGTATAGGATGATTACAAGATTTATCATAAAGATATTTAGGCATAGCAGATATTTAAAATTTAAAATTTCTACTCTAAATTCTTTTTTTTTTAAGTGCATTACATTGTACTTCATCTCTTTTCAAACATATATCCTACAGTATCTTATTAGTCCATTGAAATCTATCCAGGAATTTTACCAACTTCAAAAGTATTTGTAAGTATCACCATTTTACAGTGTGTGTATTTTATTGCTAGGACCCTGAAAGGGAGAAAAGAAAATGTCATGTTACTTATTTTTTATAATTTCACATATAAAATGTGTACAAAAGTATTCTTTAATGGGACAGGGGTAAAATCCAGCCTCCTGTGTGGCATGTAGTAGAATGTCGGCATCTGTATACTTTTCTCTCTGCACTCTTTTTTCTGATGAAGACCTATAGCATTTATGATTTAGGTTACATGCAAAGCTATAGTCACTGGGACATGTGTTTCACTGTAGTTTTCACACTGTGCAATAATTGTAGCAGGGAAATGAGGATTCTGACATTGAAAATTCAGAAGTATTTATTTTCTTCATGAAGAGCTCTTTCACATTTCCACATCCCAAATCTCTCAACTTGAACTCTTAATTGGAAAATGGAAAAGTTACAATTTATTTCAAGACTTATCTTCTAAAGGTATAATAGTAATAAAAATTCATGCAGTTTAGATGCATATTATTCAAACATCTAGGGCATGACTACCTGATGTGCACTGTATTTCGCTGAAAATTAAGTTGTTTGATGATGTGTTTCTATATTCCAATGTTGCAAGAAACATTTGGCTAATGAGAGGTTATCTATATTAAAACCAATTATGATTCTACTTTACAATCAGCTTTTACTATCATCTTTGAACTCTAAGGATGAAACCTTTAAATTTCAACTAAAACTCAAGAATTTACTGTCTGAAATGCTTCCCTTGGAGACAATCCATTGAGTAGCCACTGTAAGTGGAACTCTGCATCAGTAGAATAAGATTGAATGCACGGTTACTATATTACCCTACCACCCTACCATCCTTATCATTGTGAGACCAATGGGAGGTTTAGACTATTGTAACAAATGTCTCCAGAGAAAATATAGCTGAACTGCAATTTTTATCAATATAATTTTAGATTTTATTAATTTTCTGATATTAATAAAATTTATTAATTTCTGACATCTATTTCTCAGTTTATGAGAAATAGAGCAAGTGGCTTTTCTTTTTTTATTTTTAATTTCTTTTTAATAAATTTATTTTTATTGGTGTTCGATTTGCCAACATACAGAATAACACCCAGTGCTCATCCAGTCAAGTGCCCCCCCCAGTGCCCATCACCCATTCACCCCCACCCCCCACCCTCCTCCCCTTCCACCACCCCTAGTTTGTTTCCCAGAGTTAGGAGTCTTTATGTTCTGTCTCCCTTTCTGATATTTCCCACACATTTCTTCTCCCTTCCTTTATATTCCCTTTCACTATTTTTTATATTCCCCAAATGAATGAGACCATATAACGTTTGTCCTTCTCCGACTGACTTACTTCACTCAGCATAATACCCTCCAGTTCCATCCACGTTGAAGCAAATGGTGGGTATTTGTCATTTCTAATGGCTGAGGAATATTCCATTGTATACATAAACACAAGTGGCTTTTCTGAGGTGACATCCGAGGTACATCTAGTTGAAGCCCAGACTTCATGTTTTCAATATTCCACAGAACCTATACTTTATGTCCCTGGAAGAATGGTATTTAATATTAGGGAAGACTTAAAAATAACTTTCCTTTCTTATTTTTTCCCCCCACTGTGAGATAGTGTGGCTTGTTTGTTGAAAGCAGATGTGTTAAAAAATCTATTTTTAATATTGGAATTCATCTGGAAGTTGTATTTTCTTTTTGTTGTGCTCAATAATACATTTAGAATATGTGTTACATGTTGTGAAGATACTTATAAATTTTTGGGAAGAATTCCCAGACCTATTTACACAAACATAAAACAAACTACCTTGCTCATTAGAAAAAAAAAAAAAAAAGAAAACAAAAACTAAAATGGATTTTTCTGTCAGGATAATCAACTGTTGATTATACTTAAATATTAAAGTATTTCAGGGCTTGGAAAGAGTTTAGATTTTCTCTTTTCTCTTTGTGTGCATTTTGAACTAATTGTTAAGCCAATTCATTCATGTGCTATGGGAAATAATAAATTACATTCAAAATAAAATTACCATTACAGAGTATCCATTGGGTGAAATAACTAGGTGGCAAACTTCTTCAGGGCAATGAATTGGTAATACATCCTTTTAATTTCTGTCCGAACCATTAGCATAGTGTCTTGCTCATGATGAATATTCAGACAGTGTGTTATAAATTAATGAATAAATACCTGAATATGTAAAAGCAACATATTAATAAAGGAAACAAAGCTATTTTGGTCATCATGTTAAAAATAAGAGCTCATGCTGAGTGGATGAAGAAAGTATGTTACCTGCATACAATGAAATATTATTTAGCCATCAAAAAAAAAAGAAATGTTGCCATTTGCAACAACATTGTTCAACCTGGAAGACATTGTGTAAGTGAAGTAAGCTAGTTGCAGAAGGGTAAATAGTGTATGATTCCATTTCCGTGAGGTGTCTAAACAAGTCAGATTCATAGGATTAGAGAGTAGAGTGGTGGTTGCTAGGGATTGGAAAAATGAGGAAATGGGAAGTTAGTTTTTAATGGGTAGAAAGTTTCAGTCAGGCAATGTGAATAAGTTCTAGAGATATGCTGTACAACAGGGTTCCTATAGTTAACAATATAGAATTGAGCACTCTAAAATTTAAGGTTGATTACATGTCAGGTGTTTTCACTACAACAACAACAAAAAATGAGAGCACAATATAGACCCTTGAATGAATTGAAGCTCATAGCTGCTCTTGGAAAACAGTTTCATGGACAGTAGGAACTAAAGCTAATGGAGCTTTGTAGGTAATGATCACCCCGAAAATCAAACCCTCAGTTACAACTAATTCTACCTTCCTCATGTTGATCCATTTTCCAAATTGGTGTGTATGGAGCATTTCCCTCCTTGCTGTTAATAAGCAGTGCAGAAAGATTTTCATGCTTTCTAGTTTGAAAACATAGTTAAATGGAAATAAACACAAGTGTACAGTTGTCTTTTTTGCAAATTTCTTAGGGCTTCTCATAGGAGATATTTTTTCCAGACTTCTTTAAACATATAATTTTTTTGTTCATGATGTTTATTTGTTGTAGAATTGTTTTTATTCGTGATGCATCTACTAATATCTCTTAAAATTAGATACATGTAGAACATAAACCCTAAGAAACACTGGCCTGGAGAATTAGAGCTAAGTTTAGCCATTTGGAAAATTCATCCACCTTTGCAAATGGCAGTGTATGTATGTGTGTGTGTGTGTGTGTGTGTGTGTGTATCCTTTTATCAAATGTCATTTGCAAATATCTATTCCCATTCTGTATGCTACCTTTTAGTTTTGTACATTGTTTCTTTCATTTTTCAGACTCTTTTAATTTTGATGTAGTCCCATTAGTTTATTTTTCCTTTTGCTTCACTTGCCTCAGAAGACATACTGAGAAAGACATACCTATGGCTGATGTCAGACAAATTACTGCCTGTGCTCTCCAAGGATTTTTATGGTTTCAGGTCTCACACTGAGGCCTTTAGTCCATTTTGAGTTTATTTTTGTGTATGATGTAAGAAAGTGGTACAGTTTCATTCTTTCACATGTTACTATTCAGTTGCCCAACACCACTTGTTGAAGAGACTGTCTTTTGTCATAGGATATTATTTCCTATTTTGTCAAAGATTAGTTGACTTTATAGTTGTGGATTCATTTCTGGGTTTTCTATTCTGTTGATCTATGTGTCTGTTTTTTGTATCAGTATTATAGTTTTTATTACTACAGCTTTGTAATCTAACTTGAAGTCTGTAATTGTGATGCCTCCTACTTTTCTTTTTCAGGGTTGCTTGGGCTATTGAGGGCCTTTTGTGGTTCTGTACAAATTTTAGGATTGCTCCAGTTCAGTGAAGAAGGCTGTTGGTATTTCAATAGGAATTGTGTTAACTCTGTAGATTGCTTTGGGTACTATAGCCATTTTAACAATATTTATTCTTTCAATCCATGAGGATAGAATGTCTTTCCATTTCTTTCTTTTTTAAAGATTGTATTTATTTATTCGTGAGAGACACACACAGACACAGAGGCAGAGACATAGGCAGAGGGAGAAGCAGGCTCCCTGTAGGGAGCCCGATGCTGGACTTGATCCCAGGCCCCAGGATCATGCCCTGAGCCAAAGGCAGATGCTCAACTGCTGAGCCACCCAGGCGTCCCTGTCTTTCCATTTCTTTATGTCATCTTCAATTTCTTTCATCAGTATTTCATAGTTTTCAGAGTATAGCTATGTCTTTCATCTTTCTGGTTAGGTTGATTCCTAGGTATCTTAATATTTTTGGTACAATTTTAAATGGGATTGTTTTCTTAATTTCTCTTTCTGCTGCTTCGTTATTGGGGTTATAAATATGCAAAGAATATCTGTACATTGATTTTGTGTCCTGCAATTTTACTGAATTCATTTATAATTCTAGCAGTGTTTTGTGGAATCTTTATGGTTTTCTCTATGTAGTATCATGTCATCTCCAAGTAGTGAAAGTTTTACTTCCTCCCTGCTGGTTTTGATGCCTTTTGTTTCTTTTTGTTGTCTCATAGCTTTGGTTAGGACTTCCAGTACTATGGTGAATAAAAGTGGCAAGATTGGACATCCTTGTCTTGTTCCTGACCTTAGAAGAATAGCTCTCAGTTTTTCTCCATTCAGGATGATGTTAGCTATGAGTTTTTCATAGATGGCCTTTATTTTGTCAAGGTATGTTCCTTCTAAACCTGCTTGTTGAGGATTTTTATCATGAATGGGTCTTGCACTTTGTCAGACACTTTTACTATGTCTTTTGAAGGCATTTTGTGACTTTTAGCCTTTTTCTCATTAATGTGATATATTTCCTTCATTGATTTGTGAATATTGAACAACCCTTGCAAGGCAGGAATAAATCCCACTTGATTGTGGTAAATGATTTTTTTTTTTTTAATGAACTGTTGGATTTGGCCTTCTAGTATTTTCTTGACGATTTTTGCATCTGTGTTCATCAGGAATATTGGCTTGTAGTTCTGTTTTTTAATGGTGTTTTTAATATGGTTTTGGTATTGAGAATATCAGAATATTCATTCACAGAATGAATTTGGAAGTTTTTCTTCCTTTTTCTAGTTTTTTGGAATACTTTGGGAAGAATAGACATTAACTCTTCTTTATGTTTGGTAAAATTAGCCTGTGAAGCCATCTGCTCCTGGACTTTTGTTTGTTGGGACATTTTTGATTACTAATTTGGTTTCTTTGCTGATTATCAGTCTTGTCAAATTTTCTCTTTTTTCCTGTTTGTTTTGGTAGCTTATGTTTCTAGGAATTTATCCATTTCTTCTAGGCTGTCCAATTTGTTGGCATATAATATATACCATATATAGCAGATTTTTATAATATTCTTTTACAGTTTGTATTTTTTGGTGGTTATTTCTCATCTTTTTTATTTCTTTTTTTTGTAATGATTTTATTTATTCATGAGAGAGAGAGAGTGAGAGAGAGAGAGAGAGAGGCAGAGACATAGAGGGAGAAGTAGGCTCCCTGTAGAGATCCTGATGTGGGACCCTGGAATCATGACCTGAGCCAAAGGCAGACACTCAATCACTGAGCCACCCAGTTGCCTCTCTCTTCTTTTTCATTAGTAGTTTTGTTTACTTATATCCTCTTTTTTTTTTTTTTACAGTGAGTCTTGCTAGATGTTTTTCAATTTTTTTTTCATCATTTCAAAGAATCTGAAATGGTTTTGTTTTGTTGATCTATTCTGTTTTTTGTTTTGTTTTGTTTTGTGTTATTTATTTAGTTTTTATATCATCTATTTCTGCTCTAATTTTTATTATTTCCTTTCTTCTCCTGGTTTTGGGATTTGTTTGGTGTTCTTTTTCTAGCTCCTTTATGTATTAGGTTAGGTTGTTTGAGATTGCTTCTTGACTTAAGCCTGTACTGCTATAAATTTTCCTCTTAGAATTGGTTGTTCTGCATACCAGAGATGTTGTACTGTTGTTTTCATTTTCATTTGTTTCCATGTATTTTGTTTTAGTTCTTCTTTTATTTTCTGGCTGACCAATTTATTATTTAGTAGCATATTATTTAACATTCCTGTATTTGTTGTCTTTTCATATCTTTTCTTGTGGCAGACCTCTCATTTTGCATCATTGTGGTCCAAAAAGATGCGTGGTATGATTCCAGTCTTTTTGAAAACTTTGAGGTTTATGTTGTGGTCTAAGATGTGATCTGTTCTGGAGAACATTCCATGTGCACTTAAAAGGAATGTGTTTTCTGTTCTTTTAGGATGGAATGTTCTGAATTTATCTGTTAAACCCATCTAGTCCAGTGTGTCACCTCAAGTCATCATTTCCTTGTTGATTTTCTGCTTAGATGATCTGTTCATTGATATAAGTGTGGTGTTAAAGTCCCTTACAATTATTGTATTATTATCTATTAGTTCCTTTATGTTTGTTATTAACTGTTTTGTATATTTGGGTGCTCGTATGTTGGGTACATAAATATTTGCTCTTAAAACTTAGTCTTTAAGCTATGCTAATTTCAAGAACTCAAAGAAATTGGCCCCTCTCACTTTCCAAGCCAATGGCTACAGTGGTTCATGTACTTCCCTCTGTGCTAGTCTGTCTCTCACCCTTTTCTACAACTGTTGTTCTCTCCCCACTGTGGCAGCCACTATTCATTTCTCTCCCAAACTGGATCTCTCTACTTCCTACTTTTTTGGTGTCGCCTCTTCTCTACTGTTAGTGGTGGGGTTTGTTCTGGCAGTCTTCAGGTTGACCTGAAGGTATTTGCTGGGGTATTTGGGATAATTTGATAGTTATCTAATTGGATTCATGGGAGGAGATGAGTCTAGGATCCTCCCACCTTCTATATCGCCCTTATAATCATTATTTTTGAATATAAAGAAGTGGATGGAGATACAAAATTATCGCCCATATATTCACCTCCTAGGTTTAATAATTTTCCATTTATGTATATGGATGTGTGTACATATATTATATGTATGTATATATATATATTTACTGAAGCATTTTAAGATGAAGAATTCTTAACATTTCACTTCTAAATTAATCACTATCGTATCTAAAGACAAAGACATTTTCCTGTATAACTTAAATAGATTTATATTTAATAAAATCATATTTTCATAATTATCTCAAAGAATGACTTCTTCACCTTGATTTTTCCACTTAGTATGCAGTCAGTGATGACACATTGTGTTTGATTGATAAATCTCTTAAAATTTCATTTTGGCACATTTCCTCCCACCTTCTCCACCGCTTAACCCCCAAAATGGATTTCTTGAAAGATTAGTCCTAGTATCTTTTAGAAATGTCCCACTTCCTGTACTTGTTTATTTCCTTTTTTTTTATTATCTTATTTTTACTTTTCCTGTAAATGTAAGTTAAATCTAGAGGTCTAAAATGAAGTAAAACCTTTTTGTTAGAAATGTTTTTGGCAATGCTATTAATTTCATAATGCATCACTTGAGGAGGCATATAATACGTGGTTTTCCCACTTATATGGTTATAAGATTGAGCCCTGGGTTCAGGTGGTAAAGGCAAGGTCCTTCCATTATAAACTCACACTTGCCACTTTGAGACCAGAAAGATGATGGATTGATAACTCTGCATCTTGTGAATGTGTAATTTTCCAGTAACTTCATATTTAACTGTTTAAACATTCATCAATATTCTTTTCTGGAATTGATTATCTTCTTAGGCATTGATTTTTTTTAACGCTTTCCACACTTATCAGTTATAATTCATCTGTGATGATTTCTTCCTCCAAAAACTAGGGCCTGTTGGGCTACTTTGCATTCTTGCATCTATTATAAAGGCAAGATAAACAATGATTATCATTTAAGCATAACTTTTTAGAGTAATAGTTGGTAACAAGTGAGGGTTTTTGCGTGTTTTTTTTTGGTTTTGGTTGTTCTTTTTAAATATAAGATATAAAGGATTTAATGTATTAATATGTTCTAATTATGTTTTTTTAAAAAAATAGTCACTTGTTTCATTTGAATTATCTCCTCCTATTTATCAACTCTATTCTTTTAGTACAATCCAGGTAGTCTCTGAAAATTTTACTGCTTTCAGGCAAAAGATGTCCCAGTTACATATAAGACCTTTTACTCTCTTCATACCTGGAATCAACTATTTCTCCAAGGAGCTCAATTTCTATGAATAGGGATGGTGCTTAGAGACCAAAATCTGGTGATGGAATAGCACTGCTTTTAGGCTCTTTTAATGGATACAACTAAAATATATTTTATATATATATATATATGTGTATATATATATACATTTACATTTGCATATATGTTCATGTGTCTTTAAAAATAATTATATCAGTTTTAAGTTTTTAATCAACTACTTGGATTTTACACTTGTGTCTCTGTCACTTTGTCTCTTGTTTTGAAAATCCACAATTTCTAATTACATGAACATTTATTTACATTTTCCTACCATGTCTGTAAAATATTTTTAGGTTATAGC
This sequence comes from Vulpes lagopus, assembly GCF_018345385.1. Classification (NCBI taxonomy): domain Eukaryota; kingdom Metazoa; phylum Chordata; class Mammalia; order Carnivora; family Canidae; genus Vulpes; species Vulpes lagopus. The sequence continues at coordinate 88,732,582 of NC_054831.1, forward strand.
TAAAAGTGCTGAACAAATTTTATCTTTTTACAATTCTGTTTGTTCTTAGTGTATATCTCACTCTGTATGTTAAGTTCAAGGACTATATTCTAAAAGCCCCAAAATGATGACTTCTCTTTTTCTCTCTCTTATGATATTTTTGTTCACTCCTTGTTTAAATAAATAAAATACATTGTCCGAGGTTAAGAAACTATATGAACTGGTACTCTCAGGAAATTCTCATTTTCTTTTCTGTTCCCAATACACCAATTCTCCTACCTCCTAGAGATAACCATTATTAGTTTTTTTATTCATCTCCACAGATTCTTTTCCCCATTAATAGCATATGCATAAATGTTTCCTTTGCTTTCTTACACAAAATGCAGGTTAACAAATAAATGAAAAATGCAAGTTAAAAAGGTTATGTTTGTCTCTTAGAATTCACTTCATGTCAGCACGGAGAGAGCTTCCACCTTCCTCATACAACTGTATAACAATGTGTGCTTCTATCATCATTTACTCAACTAGTTCCCTCTTAATGAACATGTGTATTATTTCCAATCATTTGTTATTAAAATAATGTCACAAAAATAACCTGACAATTCATTTCCTACTTTTGTAAGTATACCCTGGTCAAAGGGTAGATGCATATTAATTTTGGTAGCTACTGGATTTTAATTTGCCTCTCTTTTATAAGGAATATGATGGAACACCTTTTTCTGTGAAAAGTCTCTTTGTGTGTCTTGACCATTTTTTCCTGTCAGATTGTCATTCTTGATTTTCAGCTAAGAGCTTTTTATATATTAAAAATATTAGGATCCCTGGGTGGCGCAGCGGTTTGGCGCCTGCCTTTGGCCCAGGGCGCGATCCTGGAGACCCGGTATCAAATCCCACATCGGGCTCTCGGTGCATGGAGCCTGCTTCTCCCTCTGCCTGTGTCTCTGCCTCTCTCTCTCTCTGTGACTATCATAAATAAAAAAAAAAAAAAAAAAAAAAGAAATGCCACTGATTTCTGGGCATTGATTAAAAAAAAAAAAAAGATTAGTTGCTTACCTATACTATAAATTTCAGTCATCCCTCCCCAATTTGTCATGTATTTCCCCCCTTGTAGTGTTTTATTTTCCAAGCAAAAGTTTAAAAATATTTATATAATTATTTTTTCCTTTATGATGCCTAGATTTTTTGATTCATAGTTAGAAAGGTTTTCCTTACTACTAAGGTTTGGAAGGATTTATCATGTTTCCTTCTAGTTCTATTAACTTTAAACCATCTAATATCCCCAAATTGACAGCTGTGCTAATTAGTTTCTTCTAACTCAATATAGTGCTGACATATTTCAAGCTCATTCTCTGAAGACAACTTCTTGTTGGAGAAGGTACAGTGTGCTCTTTCCTGCAGGCTGCTGAGAGAGAGAAAGGCAGAGAAGCAAATAACAGAGGGACCCCAATCCAACACATGGATTTCCTTCCAGCAGAAGCCCACATGTAATTTTTGTTTGAGATCCAGAGTGTCAGTTCCCATAGAAACACTGTGAAACATGACAGTTAGGTTCTTTTACATCTCACCAGCTTTGATTTACCTGCATTATAGAATAAATCACACTATGCTTCAGGTTCTTTACTACCCATTCCTATTATCATCTCTAGGCCTGAAGAAGCAGGGAGAGGGAATAACATTATCAGTGCCCTCTGGGAAGTGGACTGTAGAAGGCAGGCCACCTAAAGGAGTAGAGGTCATAAGGGGATGTGGCACTGCTATAACACAGTGTTCAAGAAAAAAAAAAAAAAAGACCGGAGAAGAAATATCCCAGTTGCATCCTCTGATACTCTGTCGTTTATTCTAATTGGTCAAACTCCAGGGGGCTCTAGAGGGCAAAGGTTCCCAGGTGATTCAATCCATAAGGATCAATACCCCATGCACAGAGAGGAGGAGGAAGGGTACACCATGATCAAAGGGTGTAGCGAGAGAATTACCCTATGGTTAGAGACTCCAATAGTCTAGGGTGAGAATTTCAGGGTACCAGGATCTAAATCATCATGATTGTTAGAATATTTCTTAGTTTGGATTGCCTCTCTGATCTTGACTTCTAGACAAGGAAGATCTTGAGGATGTCTGTATATCCTTCCCTGAACACAGGATGCTTAAATTGAGACAAATATAAAACATTAAAGAGTTAGGAACAACTGACAAAACTCCTATTTTCCTCTTCATTGGTTCCCCGTTGTCATTTTGTTCGTTTGTTTGTTTGTTTGTTTGTTTTTGAAAGTGGTAAAGAACTCAGGCTCTGGAGTTACATGGCTGTGTGTTTAACTGCTGGCTATTAAACAGTTTTGCACTCTTGGGCAAATTCTTAAACTCTGAGGTATGGTTGCTTTATCTGTGAGATGTACTATGAGTACTTAACTCAAAGGTACTTGAAGAATTTTTTTTCTTTTTCTTTTCTAAATTATTTGGAGGAATCTTGTAAGAATTAAAAGAGATAATTTGTGTTAAGTTCCTACCATATAATAAGTGCTCACAACTATTGGGTGCAAAATGGATCAATGACCTAAATGTAAGAGCTAACAGTAAGTCTACTTAGAAGAAGAAAACATGAGGATAAATCTTCATGCATTTCAATTTGGCAACAGATTTTTATATATGTCATGAAAAGCACAAGGAACAAAAGAATTCAGGATACCATGATCCATGGCATTGTAAATATGAGAAAATTGAGTAAATTATTGCATAAAATATATATTTAAAATACTTGTAATGAGATTTGTCAAAATTAAAAACTTGTTTCAACAAAGAACATTATCAGGACAAATGAAAAGACAGCCTACAGAAGGGGAAAGAGTATTTGAAAATCATTTATGTGATAAGGTTCTAGTATCCAGTAGGGAGTAGAATGGATGCTGAAAATGTTTTTAAATTGGATAGAGGTGGTAGCTGCATGACATGCTGTATGTAGTAAATGCCACTGAATTATTAAGTTTAAAATGGTTAATTTTACACTATGTGAATTTTACCTCAATTAGAAAATACAGAATAAAAAGCAGGAGAAGGGAAGTAGGTGATTATACAGGTGAAAAAATATTGGCCATGATGTGATAATGGACATATTGAGATTCACATAATACTTTGTCTTTTCTGTATGTGTATAAATTATCCATAAAAATTAAATGAAAGAAAATGCATCTGTGTACATGTGTGCACACACACACACACGGTAAAGTATTATTTAGTCATAAAAGGAATAAAATCTTGCCATTTGTGACAACATGGGTGGATCTCGAGAGTATTTTGTGTGAAGTGAAGTAAGTCAGACAGAGAATACTAAATACTGTGTGATTTCACTTATATGTGAACATAAAAAAACAGACTCATAGATACAGAAAACAAACTTTATTAGCATAAAGGAGAGGGGCTTGGGGAGAGAGTAGAACAGAGAGGTAGGTGAAGGGGATTAATATATGCAAAATTCCAGTTATAAAATAAATATGTCATGGGATTTAATGTACAGCATGAGATGTATAGTCAATAATATTGTAATAACTTTGTATGATGGATGGTAACTAGACTTAGTGTGTGAGGATCATTTTGTAATATATAAAAATATCACAGCATTAATATGTATACCTGAAACTAATATAATACTGTATTTCAATTATACATCATTGAAAAATAAGTGAAAGCAGTATTTTAAGAAAACTAACTGTAATTTAATTTTGCATCTGATAGAGTTTTTACATAATTTAACTGACCCATTGCAGAATGACTGCAGTTTCAGAAGTTTTCCTCTATCTTCTATCTTGGACTCAAGTATATAGCTTTTACAGATTTTGTAAAAGGAATCAGCCACTCTCCAACTTATCTTAACTCATCCATACCAAGTAATTAATAAATAATAATCTTATTTATGATAGCTACATTATGCGAATTTGCCCTCATGCCTATCAAGACCAAGTTCCACATCTGAGTTTTCAGGAATATATTGGCAGTATAGTGAGAAGCTGAGGATAATTCAATGTCAGGCATGGCTTCATCTAGGAGCTCGACAATGTCAGTAGGACTGGCTCTTGCACTCTCCATTTCTGTGCTCTATGTGCATTTGCTTTGCTCTCATCAAGCTTTTCTTGTGTGGATATTAAAGCAAGTACATATCTCCCTTTGGCATAGGTGGTAGAGGAACTCCCACCCACAACACAAGGCTAGGAGTGGAGGGAAAATGGCTCCTTGAAAGAAAATGGTGTGCTAGCACCCTGTTCCCAAATAAAGAGAACAGGCAAACATAGCAGTTCTTTGCTGGGAACACTAATGATGGATCTTCATAGGGACATAAAAGTAAGGTACACACAGATCTTCTCATGCAGATTCTTGACCCCTGGGATTTCCTTTATTAGGAAGAGTTGGAGTTAAGAGCATGAAAGCACTCTAAGTGAACAGAGAAGCAAAGATTGGAGTTAGGGCAAGAGTTGGGGGTTTGCAGGCAGCATCACTACTGGTGAAAGAGTCCAGAAGAAAGGATGATTGTTCTGGCTGAAACCCTAGATCTGGTCAACACAGGGAGAAGTGCTGGCTGTGACTCAGAAGGCATAGAGGCCCAGTAATAACTCACAAAGGGTGAGGGAGAAAAGGGGATCTATATATAAGAACACATGGGAAGACACAGGTACATATTGTTTTAGTGGATGTGATTATAATAACAAATATAATAACCATTTATTAAGCTTTTCCTCTTTCCAGGCACTGCCCTTGTGTGTATTATCTCCACTATAAACTCCTCTGAGGTGGATATTATGATCCCCATTTAATTTGTGAAGAGACTGTGTCTCATTATGTTTCTATTGCTTGCCCAAGGCTGTAGTGTCTGATTACTAAGCACATTCCCTTTGCCACTTTCATTGCAGAATGGCTCCTTGGGACCAAAGAATGCACTGTACTGACAGCATGTTGCTTAAGACTCTTAGTCTTGCCAGTGCAAAACATGAGAGAGCATTACAGAAGCTAGAACTGAAAACCACTACGTGTAAGTGCTGTGCTAAGAGCTTTCTGAGCATTACCTAATTTTATCCTTATAAGAACCCTATCCCCATATGACCGATGAAGAAACCATGAAAACTAATTTCCCCAAGTCACACCAGGGATCCAGAGAATCTGATCTGAGAATCTGTGCTGGTCATCACTCTGTTGATCACAGGATCATTAGAAATGAAACTCTTGCATAACTCCCATTCCAGTGAAATTTGGGTGCCCTAATTTATTTTGCCCAGAAGGAGATCGTTGTATACTGGTCTCACCCCATTAAGCATGCAGATTATTGGGGTCTGTGGGAAAAATACTGTAGAATGTTTTTAACTTGGGGAAAAAATTAGTTGTTCTGGTTCTTATTTTGCCCTGAGGTTTTCACTAGTTTTTCTTTATTAAATTTTCCCCTGATACCCAAAGTTTGATGTTTTCCTCCTTGTTTTTTCTCTTTCTGGAGATGACTTTGATATTGATGTGTGATTTGATTTCATTAGCTGGATCCTTCCTGGCTTGTTGATTGGTGCTGTGTCTAAAACCCTGGGGATATGCATCAAAAGACAGTTGCTTGACTTTCACCTGCCAAGGAAAAAAAAGAAAATCAGTCTATATGCCCTGGGGACAGAACTTCCAGTGTCAAAAATTGTCTCATGTCCCAAGAAACCTCTTTTTGCCACTGTTGTCCTTTAGGAAGATAGAAAGGTAGTACAGTGGCCCATTGTGTATGACTACTCTGTGATAGTATTATCAATAATAATAAGTATACAAAAAATATTTATTGAATACATTCTGTTTCCAGACTCTTAAAGTACATCAATAAATTCTCAGCTTGGGGATCCCTATAGCGCCTGCCTTCCACCCAGGGTGTGATCCTGGAGTTCTGGGATCGAGTCCCATGTCGGGCTCCCTGCATGGAGCCTGCTTCTCCCTCTGCCTGTGTCTCTGCCTCTCTCTCCCTCTCTCTCTCTCTGTGTCTCTCATGAATAAATAAATAAAATCTTTAAAAATAAATAAATAAATAAATTCTCAGCTTGTATTTTAGCAGGGGAAGAAGACAACAAGCAACAAACATAAATAGGCAAAATAGTGTGTTGCTTAGTAGGATTAAGACATTAAGAAGCAGGGGTCAGGGGTGCCTGCATGGCTCGTGGGTTAAGCATCTGCCTTCAGCTCAAGTCATGAGACCTTGGGGTCCTGGGATTGAGTCCAGAATTGGGCTCCCTGCGTAGCAGGGAGTCTGCTTCTCCCTCTGTCCCTCCCTGCTGCCTGTGCTCTCTGTGTCTCTCTGTCTCTGTCTCTCTCAGTCTCAAGTAAATAAATCTTAAAAAAAAAAAGAGGCAAAGTAAGCAGAGCAAGAAATGGGAAATACAGGCAGAAGTTGGTGGCAGTATTAAATGGGATACTCAGTGCAAGAGAAAGTGAGATAAAAACAAAGAAGGGTGGTGATGAGGCAGTTGCACACACAACAGCTGGCAGGGAGAAAGTTCCAGGTAGAGTGGCAGCCACTGTAAAGGCTCTGAGGTAGAAGCATGCCCAGCAAGTTCTAAGATCAGCTGAAGCTGTTGGAGCAAAAGCCAAGTGATGGAGGGGGAGACCAGAAGGAGATGAGATTAGAGAGCACACGGAGCTAGATCACTTAGGGTTTATTGGATATTTTAAGAGTGTGAGTTTTTATTTTGAATGAAATAAGATTTTAAACAGAAGAATGATTTATTCCATCCTTTATTTTAAAGGAGACCCCCTGAGGTTGGACTACAGAATGATAAAGTTAGAAGTGGGAAAATCTTAGATTGTTAGAAATCCCAGACATGGCTCAGGCTATGGGGGTGGCAGTGGAGTTGGTGAAACAAGGTTGACTTCCAGGTAGATGGACCATTTCGTTGACAGATTTGATGTGAAGCGTGGCAATACAGTGGTTGTCTCCTGAGATGGAGAAGGCTAATTGGGTAGAACACTTTGGGGAGGAAGATTTGGAATTCTCCAAATGAATTCATTTATTGATTTATCCATTCAGTTTTCACTTAGTCATTTGGTAACTTGTTACTGAGTGCCTAGTATGAGCCAAGCATTCTCATTAACTGTCACTGAATATTATAGATGAGAAAACAGAGGCACAGAGAGTTTAAGCCATTTGTCAAAGTTCATTCTGCTAGTGATGATTAGTGCTGTAATTCTTGCCTGAGTATTTTTTCCTTTTATAGTTATAGCTTGTCATATGTGGCTTAGTTATACTGACACAATCAGAGAAAAATGAGAAAGTGCTACTGTGTTACTTAAATATTTTAAAATAACAGATAATACTTTTTTTAAGTTAAACATTTCTGCCCTATCCTATGTCATCTTTCTATGACACACTAGCAAGACTATTACTGCTTAAGCCCCTTAAAATATCCCAATGATAATTTAGGGCATACTTAGGGTGTTCTGCTTTTTGGAAGATGTAACAAAGATATACCTGGAGTCTCTCAGTATTTAGCATTTTACTGTATACTAAGCTCTATATCTCAATATTTAGGCAACATTTTAAACTTCATGACATTGGTATGAGATAACGTCAGTCATTTCTTCTTCAAGGATATAAAACAGTAACAAGGAACCCAAGCATGTAATTAGGGTAAAATTTTTCCATGAATACCTTTGGCAAACAAAAAACAAAAAATAAAAAAATTCAATAGCTACAACTGTACCCCTTTGGATATGAACCATAAGATCAAAAGAGGACATTTTTTTTCCCTCTGAAAGTAAGCTCTTAACATCTCTGTGGGATTCTCCTCTGGCCCTGAGGCTCTCTTACTCCTTCCTGCCTCCTAGAAGAGAGTGCAGCTCCCCTGATGCTTTCCCCTGCCATTCCAGCCCTGGTTTGGGGCCACATTAATGCTCCTGCTATTCTTGATTGGCTCTGTTGGAAGGCAAAAACAAACAAACAAAACACCAAAAAAAAAACAAAAACAAAAAACCACCCTCCAAATCTACCCAAAAACTCTCTGAGCCATGTTGGAGGGATAAAAAAAAAATCCCCTTCCTTTTTCCTACCCATTCCTGTTATTTTACATTTTAAATATCTATTTAATAACTTATTTTACTTGAGCATAGCCTCCAGTTGTAACTTTGAGGCTATTCTTCATCTTTTAATGTTTCCATAAAGATGCTCTTTGGCTGGTGTGCACAGTTTGTGGACTTTATTTTCCATTATATGTGAAGAAAGCAGCACTTGCCCCATCCACCATTATGCCGCATTTGTTCCCTTAGGTACAATTTTGAATTTCATAAAAAGGGTACAGCTCCCAGCTATGAAAAAAGAAGGATGTGCTCACAGCATGATCCCACATCTCCCATCCCCTCCAATGCCATCTGAAGGAAAAACCTATGGAGGTGTGGAATGACAGGTGAGAGAAGATGGAGAATTAGTCACGAATATGAGGCACGTAGAACTCACTAGCACATGGGGCCCATTGGAAAATAATAGCAGCGTTCATCATGTGTTGGTACAGCCCAGAGTTGTAAATAAGACAAAGAGATTATCAAAAGAATGGCAGGGTTGGCTGACTCATTGCTGCATTCTGCTCTTACCCTGAGAGCTGGGTGCAGAGGCAGAGAGGGAGTCCCGACACATGGCTTTCTTACATCAACAGAGAAGCAGTTATGCCATGGCAACAGTGATGATGTTTTCCAGCTTCCCAGTGTTCCTCCAATGACATTTGCCCCATATTCTTGCAGATGACTATGTCAGAATGCCTCTAGAGGGTTTTAGTTGCTCTGAATGGCTGTTTTGATAGTGTCAGGAAAACCTCATTATTCTATACCAAATCAACTCCAAATTAGTGTTAAATGGATAGGAATAGGTCAGAAATGTACATTTTCACAGTATTTTAGGAAATGAATTTGTGGCTGAGAAACCGTCTAACCCACCTGAAAATTTTAAGGACTGTAAACTCTAGATTTTTTGCTTCCATGCTAACAACAGTTTCATTTTTAACTTTTGCTTTCTAAATATTAAAATATTTGTATTATGGCTGCTGTAACAAATCCTGCAAAGTTAGTGCCTTAAAACAACACAAATTTATTATCTTACAGTTCTCTGAGTCAGAATTCTGATATGTGTCTCATTGAGCTAAAAGCAAAGTACTGACAGTGGTGCATTCCTTTCTGGTGGCTCTAGAGGAGAATCTTTTTTTGGCTTTTCCAGCACCTTATCTGCATTCCTTAGCTCACAGCCTCTTCTATCTTAAAAATCAGCAATGTCTAGTCAAGTCCTTCTAACATCCCATCAGTCTGAGACTAACTCTTCTACTTCCTTCTTCCACATTTTAAGGACACTTGTGATTATGTGGGGTCATTATGGATAATTCAGAATAAGCTCCTTATTTTAAGATCAATTGATTGGCCACCTTAATCTCATCCTTAACTTTAACTTTCCAATATCAGTAATGTAACATAGTTATGGGTCATGGACGTTTTTGGAAGCCATCATTCTACCTATCCTAGGGGATCATTCTGGAGGACCTTAATTAGATGACAGTGCATTAGCCCAGACCTTGGAAACTAAATGTTCTTATGCCCCTGTGCCTTGTCCTCTGTTTGTAACAGACTGCTAATTGTTCTCAGCATGCTTTCTCATTGAGGCCAGGTGTAGCCTCAGAATCCTTAAGGTAACTGCTCCAAATAAACCCCTAGCAATTGACCCAAGTCCTCACATGGGAGGAACCATTTTGACATTTCTGTTTAAAAATGATTTTACTTCCTTTTAATGCAATCTAATTTTTAAAAACATCTATAAAGCAAATTTCCTAATACGAATTTAGATTGGCATTTTTTGCATCTTGTCCTAGTCAACACTATTTAACTTAAATCAGCATCATGGAATTACATTTATTTATATTTTCTGTATGCAGATCCTTATATTGACTAAGAAAGTTTAAAAAACCTGCTAATACCAAATGTTGGTGATGGTATAAAGCTGTAGGAACTCTGATTTATTGCTAGTCAGAATGCAAAATGCTATAGCTACTTTGAAAGACAGTTTACAAGTTTCTTATAAAGCTAACTAGAGGGATCCCTGGGTGGCGCAGTGGTTTGGCGCTTGCCTTTGGCCCAGGGCGCGATCCTGGAGACCCGGGATCGAATCCCACATCAGGCTCCCGGTGCATGGAGCCTGTTTCTCCCTCTGCCTATGTCTCTGCCTCTCTCTCTGTCTCTCTGTGACTATAATAAATAAATAAAAATTAAAAAAAAATAAAGCTAACTAGACTTTACCATATGACCCCAAAAGCATAGTCGTAATTATTTAGCCATTTGAACTATAAAGTCAAGTTTATGCCGAAAGTGGATATGTATGTTCATAGAAGTTTTATTCATAATTGTCCCACACTGGAGGCAACCAAAGCGTTCTTCAACTGGTGAATGAATATATATCCATACAATGGAATACTATTTAGCAGTAAAAGGAATGACTTTTTGAATCACACAACAAACTGGATAAATTATAAATGCATTTTGTTAAGTGAAAAAGCCCAAATTCAAAAGGCTACATATTGCATGATTCCATTTATACAATACTCTGGAAAAGAGAAACTGAAAGAATAGAAAACAGATTAGTAGTTGCCAAGGGTTGAGAAAGAGAGGGTAATTGATACAGAGGGGAAACAATGATTTTTTAGAGTGATGGATTCATTCTATATGATATTGCAGTGGTGAATGTATGACTTGATGAATTTATCAAAATCCACTGAAATTTACATTACAGAGAGTGAACTTGAATATATGGAAAATAAATGAAAAATCAGCCGGGAGGTGGGGGAAAATCCTGGAATGAAATGTTGGCGGTGATAAAAGAATGTATCTATATTATGTAAGTCTGACATAATCTGAGAGACCTGGGGAAATAGGAATTAATTTAAATATCTATGTTCAAGAGTTACTTAATTAGAAATTACAGAAGTAAGTCAAAATGAACGTAAGCTGTGCTCTAGTTGGAAAGGTTGTTTATCAGTGAGATACAGGTTAGCAATTCTAAAGATGCCATGTATACTGAGGTCAAACATAATTAAATGGATATGGATGGTGGCGGAATGTAGGCTTCTCATTGTTGACTAGCAAAATTATAAAGCAGGGTCGAGGTAGGGGGAAGACTAGAATTACTACATTAGAGTAGAAAATATTAACATAGATACAGAGGAAGACCCCGGAATAAAAATAGATATACGTGTATACCTGGGTTAGTGTCCATACATAAATGTCTTAGCTGTGTCCACCAAGACAGCCTGGAAACAGTTGACGGTTCGGGAGAAATGAGGCTAGCCAGGGCTTAGATCTCAGTTTCTACATACCATGCTCCGATAGAAGGTACCTGGGTCTCTTAGATAATTTGTTAATTCAAGAGCTAGGGAAGGGAAAATATAGCATGAGTCTAGAGCTTCTTGTAGTGGTTAAATGTAAGAAAATGGTCAAAAATCAAATGGATGAGGACTTACCAAAATGACAGAAGAGCACACTTAAAACAGCTCATAATGGCCAAAGCTGGAAAAATTTAACAAAATTAATGTGATATTATCCTGACACAAAGTAAAAACAAAATAAATGGTTGAATAAATAAATAAATGAGGAAGAAAAGATAAGTCTTTACAGAAGACTTAAGTGTTCTGGTTCATTTTGTTCACTCTTCTTTTTTTTTTTTTTCTCCAAATGCTTCCATTTGGATGATTTTCAACCTTCTTCTTTTTTTAAAAAAAATTATATATTCATGAGACACACAGAGAGAGGCAAGAGACATAGGCAAAGGGAGAAGTAGGCTGCATGCAGGGAGCCCGATGTGGGACTCCATCTCGGGACTCCAGGATCACGCCCTGGGCTGAACGCAGACACTTAACCGCTGAGACACCGAGGCGTCCTGATCTTCAAGCTTCTTGATCTTTCCTGCTATGTCTTCTGTTCCATAGATACCTAATTTTTGACTCCTCCTTTCCATTCTTTTGGTGTTTCCATTGGACTATTTGGTTTGGCCAGTCTTCAAGTTCTCACTTTTTTTTTCCTGTTTTGTCTATTCTGATACTAAACCTACAAAATGAAATCTTCATTTCAAATAGCAAATTTTCAATTTCTAGCCTTTATTTTTTTATATTTTTAATAGTTTTCATCTCTTTCTTCTCTATGAAGAGATTATAACATTCTGGCACTTAGCCCATTTAGATTTCTTTGCATCCTGAGCTGTCTGATGAGGTTTTTTTTAAACTATGATTTTTTTAAAAAAGATTTTTGTTTATTTATTTATGATAGACACAGAGAGAGAGAGAGGCAGAGACACAGGCAGAGGGAGAAGCAGGCTCCATGCCGGGAGACCGACGTGGGACTTGATCCCGGGTCTCCAGGATCACGCCCTGGGCCGAAGGCAGGTGCCAAACCGCTGAGCCACCCAGGGATTCCCCTAAACTATGATTTCATAGCTTATGGAGTTTAAACTTTATATTATTAAAGTGAGGATGAAAATCTCTTGTGATATTTTTTCAACACTAGCAGAATGGAAAACTGTATATAATTTTGAAGGAAGAGTTTTTGGGAATATTGCTTTTTCCCTCTGTGGGACACAATAAAGTATAAAATTGTTTTAAGCACACACAAATAGTAAGGAATTGGTAAACTTTTCTCAAAGTGATTTAGGTGTAGATGGCAGCTGATATCTCAAAAATAAACTGTATTTATACTTGGCCATCATGTGAGACGGATCATCAGAGGCTTTATAGGTGATGGATCCCGATACTTCCCTTAGTCCAACCAAAGTCTCTTCATTCATCTAAGGGGAGGTACTCTGAACTTCGGTAACTGGAAGGCCAACTTTAGCAACGCTTATAATGATGTGTGGGTTTTGGGAATCACTTCACTTCTTAGGCTTCAAGAACCACTTGCTAAATAAGATAATACAATGAACTTATAGCACATAAAGTATTTGTGCTTACAGCAGTAGAATGATAAAGTGAAATCAACTGTTATGGCCAATAGCAACAAGACTGCATAACTTCAAGAAAGCAATGACAATGAAACACAATTCTGTAGCTTTTAATTTATGCAAACATTCATGATCCCAAGAGGCAGACACTATTATAATTATAGTTATTATTTATAATTTTACAAATATGATCACTGAAATGATGGACAGTTGAATCATTTGTAACAGTAAGCATCTGTTACATTTTCCTTCCTAGTTTCAACTCACTCTTCTTAGAGTGGGAACAGCATTCCAATTTTCTCTAGAGAAACAGAACCGTGAGTGCTTTCTGCTGGTGTGGTTTAGGTGAAGATATTTGCACCCGGTGTTCAGTATTAGTCATGTGACCCAGGCCTGGCCAACAGCATTATAGGCCACTGTAATTGGTTTAGGGTGGGCATGTGACTCATTTCTAGGGATGCTTTCAAGCTCTTAAGAAAGAATCTCTTTGTTCTCTGAGCTGTTAACAGTAAAGATGATGTACAGACAGGTAAGCAGGACTATAGGACAGGGGAGCAGGAAACCATTTGCTGATAATGTGGTTGAGGCTTTGGATCCAGCTAATTTCTCAACTTACCTGTAAGTGTGCCAATATATTTGTTTAAGCTGTTTGAATTGGGCATCCTTCCCTTTCTTACATCCAAGATTGTCTTGGTGAACAGATTTATTCTATTCAAGGAGCTAGTTAATGAGAATTGACATTTGAAGTCAGGTACCGATTTCAAATGATTACATATGTAAAACTGTGCATGTCACAACATTGTCACCAACGGTTCTGGTGGCAATTTTAACCAGGATTTCTTGAGTTAGGACATTATTTTGGTCAACATGCATGGGTCAAAAGGAGAGCTAAATGTTAAGAAATTCATTTGTTTAGTTCTCTTTTCCCTTGGATTGACTCTGGATTGTGATTAATTGCAGCTTTGGGCTAATTTGTTGCCTAATAGTCTTGTGTAAAACTGTGAATGTCATATTAGATTTAACTGGGAGAGGCAGGGGGCTGTCTTCTGCAAGCCTAAAGTTGTATGAACTATGCAAATGAGCATTCACATAAGAATGCTGTGTTTGTCTTCCTCATTGCTGCTTTCCCTGCAGGGTAACTCTGGCTAATCTAGTAATTAGTGGTAGGAAGCTTGCAAATCTGTAAGCTAATTTACTCATAAGAAAACCATGTTTAAAATGACATTAACTCACTAGGTTTCCATGTGGGGCTTGGCACACAGCTGTTGCAGTCCCTTGGCTATATCCCCTATTGTACTTTGAAATGGAAAAGAGCATTAGAGTGTGCTTTGAAACAAGAGATACAGAAAGGAGGAGGAAATAAAGACAAAAATTGTTATCTTTGGTGCTGCTGAAATCCTAATAAACCTTATTAGTGATGGTAGAAAGTGTTAATAGTCAAGTACTAAATAGTAATGATAATTCCTCTCCATTATTGAGTGCTTACCATGTCTCAGGCACTATATTTATGCTTTATATATATAATTACATTTCATCTTCCTAGAAATTATCATATACATTATATAAGTAGGGAAATGATAGCTCAGAGACCTTAACTAGTCTAAACTCATATTGACCAATAGCAGGGTCAGCGGTCCTATATAGGCTTCACTTTTTAATTAAAGTCTGCTGCTGACTATAATACAAGACTTTTGAAGAAAATGTATCCAGAATGTTACTGACATTTGTAGTTGAGTCAACCCCATTTTCTTTTTTTAATTTTTATTTATGATAGTCACACACACACACACACACAGAGAGGCAGAGACATAGGCAGAGGGAGAAGCAGGCTCCATGCACCGGGAGCCCGACGTGGGATTCGATCCCGGGTCTCCAGGATCCTGCCCTGGGCCAAAGGCAGGCGCCAAACCGCTGCGCCACCCAGGGATCCCAAGTCAACCCCATTATAACAAAGTTCACTCTCAGAAATCCCAGAGGCATGCAGACATCTTAAAATCAATTTTAAAAAGACATGAACCTATGTCCAGCTTCACTTACTACTTAATTTTACTATTTCTTTCCACAGAAAAACTTTTTAAGAGATTAGGCTATAGCTGATGGCTCCTTATCTTCATCACATTTGTTCTGTGCCTATTCCAGTAGAGTTTTTGTCCTGATAAGAAAATGATTCCTGGGCACCTGGGTGGCTCAGTGGTTAAGCGTCTGCCTTTGGCTTAGGTTGTGATCCCGTAGGGAGCCTGCTTCTCCCTCTGCCTATGTTTCTGCCTTTCTCTCTGTGTCTCATGAATAAATAAATAAAATCAGAAAGAAAGAAAAGAAAGAAAGAAAGAAAGAAAGAAAGAAAGAAAGAAAGAAAGAAAGAAAAGGAAAGAAGGAAGGAAGGAAGGAAAGAAAAGAGAAAATGACTCTTATTGGGGTAATAATAGTGACTTTTAACATCTTCTCTTCCTCTTCCATCAGCCTTTTTTAACATGATAAATTCTTTTATTTTTGTTTCAACCATTTCCTCACTTAGATTCTGGAATGCCACCCTCTCCTATTTTCTTGGCTACCTTGCTGGCTATATTTAATAATCTCTTTGGCTGATTTGTATCTTATATCTCAAATTTTAAGCCACCTGGCATGTCACCTGAGGCTCAGCCGTCAGACCTATTCTGTCTTTATACTCCATTCCCTAAGACTGGTCACTTGGTCCTCAACCTATGTCTCAACTCCAGTGTTTTCTCACCATGTCTCCTGTGATCTTCCTTATCCCAGTCACAATTCTCTCTCTTGCTCACACTCTTACTATAGCCTCAACAGTGGTCTCCCTTCCTTGCACTCCTAAAACCCATTCCCTACATAGCAAAGTGAGCATTTTAAAACACAAATCACATTGCACATTTCCTGATGAGAACCTCCCCATACCTTCCTATTGCACTTAGAATACTATTTAAACTCTCTCATGGTGAAAAAGGCTGCTTTAGATTTGTATTTTCTTTCTTCTCTTACTCCATTTTTCTCCCTGCTTTCTGTGTTCTAGCCACACTGACTTAGTCCCTCTTTGTCAAATAAACTAAGTTTATTTCCCAAACCTGGCTTTTACACAGTTGGTTTCTACCTTTGAGTTCTCTTCTTTCAGGCTTTCACATTGTAGGGTATTTATTATCATTTCTATGTGTTCTTAAACCTCACTTCTTTGGAGACTGTTCTTATAACTCCATCTAAAATGGCTTCTAGCCCATACCTGCACTCTCCAGCCCCTTACCTTGTTTATTTTCTTCGTTACAGTAATTATATCCAAGATTTTTTTTTTTTTTTACTGGTTAATTGTCCATTTTCTGCTAGAATATAAACTCTTTGAGGATAAAAACTTTTTTCTTTTTACCACTGTGTCCTAAAAACCTAGGATAGTAGTAAATATTCTGAAGTTACTTGAATCAAAGAATGAATATATTTTAGTAAAAACAATTTTTATGTGTCCAATTATCAAGCTCTCTTTCAACCAAGGATGCCCTGCCTATGTCCTCAATGGTATACCATCTCTCCCTATTTTTTGGATTCCTTCCATACCATAACTTTTATTAAATTTGCCAAGAGGATACTTTCTTATCTTTCTACCCTTCGTAGTACCTGACAAAGTGTAGGGATAATGAATGATGGATGAAGCAAGCATTTTATTTCACAAATAGTCATACGGTATTTCTAGTAATTCAGAATGTGGGAGGAGCAGGAGAAGACGGCTGCAGACAAAAAGTAAATAGATTAATTAGATCATTTCATGAAAGTCTGGACTTAATTTAAAGGCATTAAGAACCATCAAATGGATTTTATTAGGAAATTTGTAGCATTATATAATTATGTGGTCAATATTGAAAGATAACACTTAGTAGTGAGAAGATTGTCTGGGTACATAAAGAAATTAGAGGCAAGGAATCCAGGCTGAAGGCTATTGTTACAGGTAGAAGGGGATTTAAAATAAAGTAGGACACTGGCAAAAAAAAAGGGGGGGAAAGAAAAAGGGAAAAAAAATTCAGTCTGTCTATTTTAGGGGTAGATTGTGCAGGACTAAGTTAATAACTGGATGTGTATGTTAGAAACATAAGACATTGAAGAAAGTTCTGGGTTTCTACCTAGGAATTTTATTGCCACTAATCTAGACAGACCACAAGAGGGCTTCTAGAGGGAGGTCTTTTTATTATAGAAATTCAGCCCGACATAGTTGTTGTACACAGATTTTTTTTTTCAGGGATATTGAGTGCAGTAGGAAGAATGCTGGTCCTCAGAGCTATGTGTTTATGTTCTCTTTTTGGCACAAGGGACTTTGCAGAGTGATTAAGGTTAAGGGCCTTGAAATGAGATTATATTGGATTATCCTGATGAACCTGACCTCATCACTGAAATCCTAAACTTATGTACAAGAGCTATCATTGTTTATGCTTGGATCAGCCAATAGTGGTCAGGTGGAGAGATTATTAGAGTCAATCAATAGAATGGCATCCAAAATATCCATGTGGATGGAGTCAAACTAGGGAGAATCTGTTCCCAAAAGAGGAGCAATGATGGTTGGACAAAAAAACAAAAACAAAAACAAAAAAAAACAAAAACAAAAAAACCCCAAAAAAACAAAAAACAAAAACAAAAAAACAAGCAATGTTGATGCATACAAGTTTAATGATTGAGATTGCTCCTTTTTGCATCGATTAGGTTTCAGGCAGTCCATGAGTAGTTATTTAGTGCGTATTTTGTGTTAAGCATTGAGATAGTTCGTGTGCAGCATTACATTTGCACTACTAGTGAGAAAGTCAGTGCTTTAAATTTTTTTAAAAAATGAATACATATTTACAACTCTATAAATAGCTATGAAGGAGCATAAGTTTTAAATGTCTAATTAAGGTGGGAGGGTGGTTTAGAGAAAGGAGACCTGCCTAATTTACACACTACAGAAACATTTAAGCTGAAAGTCAAAAATGAGAAGGAGTTGATCAGAGAAAAAAAATGGGAGTTCTGAGCAGAAGAAATAGCATATGTAGTGGTATAAAGGCAGAATAAAATGTGGATTTACATAGACATGGAGTGATAGTGTAGTTGAAGTATTGAGGGGAGAATAATATAAGAGGAAACTAGGGAGGTAAAGACCTTGAACATGCCTTTATCGGAGTGTGATGAATCATTTGCACTTTGTAAAATTGTAAATTTGGGGCTTAATTATAAGGCAGTGCTTCCACTAGGGCTTTGCTTCAGTCTTCACATTCAAATCCTAAGCTTTGCCTATAACCTGAATCAAAATCTTTTGGGATAGAGACCAAGGAATCTGCATTTTAGTGTCATCACTTTATGATTTTTATGCACTTTAAACTGTAGCAGCTACTCTTCAAAAATAAATGACAATGATACCTTTTTTTTTTAAGGCTTTTATTTATTCATGAGAGACAGAGAGAGAGAGAGAGAGAGAGAGAGAGAGAGAGGGGAGAGACACAGGTAGAGGGAGAAGCAGGCTCCACGCAGGGAGCCCGATGTGGGACTCAATCCCGGGACTCCAGGATCACGTCCTGGGCCAAAGGCAGACACTCAACCACTGAGCCACCCAGGCTTCCCAATGATATCCTTTTGTTAAGACATTATTATTAGAAAATTCATGGTGTTTCATGTATCTCTCAAGAAAAATAGAAGAACAGTGAATTATGTTCTTGCCAAATACAAAAGATGCAAAAGAGTTAATAAAGTTACAGACCTTTTTAACTTCATTGATGTTCATATCAGCATATTGTAAGTTTCAATTAACCTGTTGACCTCTATCTCAATATCAAAATGAAGACTGCTTGTAGTGGAATACATTGTGCCTGAATATTCTCTAGCTTCAACCCCCAGGGAACTCTTGATATTTTATTTATATTTATTTTAAAATAGGAGAAAGGCTTTTATACAGGGGAGTATGTGGGATGTGTGGGCTTACCTTTGCTACAGTTGCCGGGTGCATTGTCTGTTTGTATACCTCTCATTTGTGGTGTAAATTGATGAGATCTGACAACTGTTGGTTTTCTATCTACATTAGCATTCAACTGGAATAAACAAATATGTACATAATGTCTACTGATCACAAAACACTTGGTATCTTAGACGTTAAAATCTTTAGGCTTTACTTTGGAAAGGTAAATTATCTTCCTCATTTCTATTGAGAAGGCAGAGACATTGCAAAAAGAAAAAATCTCTGGTTGGTTTTCTAGACTCTCTGAATGTTCTCTGCTGAATTATCTCATTGTCCCCTTGAGATGACACTTTAAGGCATGATCCTCCTTCATCACATGTAAGCTGGTGGTTGCTAAAGGCCAGGCAGGACAGGAATGTGAAGAGAGATGTGTTGAGGTGCCTAAATCTGGGGGCGGGATAAGAAAGTTTAGAAAACTCCCTAAGCATCCCAAAATGATGGAAGATCACCTTTAAATGAAGAGTTCTGGAGAATCAGTACTTAGACCTCAAGCATTCCTGAATGAGAAGTCCTAATTCTTTCCTAATGAACATTTGAAGGCAAGGGTGAATTGAATCTTGGTAAAACTGCAGTAAACGCCAAATTCCAATCAGTCACAGATAAGCTACCTGACAAAAGAAGGAGCATGCCTTTTTTCTAGGTATAATATTGCTTACTTTACTTTCTGTTGTTCTTCTGCACACAATATCCAGCATTGAATTAAAAAAAAATACACCCAAAGGAGTAAAAAAATATGAAACATGGTCAAAAAAGGAAAGTGTCAGTAGAGGGAGAGACAAAAATGATTTAGATAATTGGAATTACAGACAGATGAGGACTTCAAAATGACTAAGATAAATATGTTTAGAAGAATAATGGAAAATGTGGAGAAAATGTGTGAAAAGAGTGAGAATTTCAGCAGAGGAATGAACTATAAAAAGTACCAAATAGAAATGGTAGAAACAAAGTGTTAGGAAAAATGAAAAATTAATTTGAAGATCTTGACAGAAGATTGGACATAACAGAAAAGGATCAAGAAGCTTGAAGATTATTTAAATGGAAACATTTGGAGAAAAAAAAAGTGAATAAAATGAACGAGAGTGCTTAAAGCCGGGAGCAATATTAATCATTCTAATACTACCAGTAATTTGACCTAAATGATATTTATGAGCACTGTACTACAGACTGAATATAAAAGTCTTTCAAATACATATGGAATATTCACCAAAATAGATTATATAGTGGGCTACAGATCAACTCCCAACAAATTGTAAATGACTAAAATCATGTAGTGTGAGTTTTAGGTCACACCAATAATAAATTAGAAATCATCAATAATAAGATAGGTAGAAAATTCTCAATTATTTGGAAATTCAGCAAGATCCTTGAAATAACTCATGAATAACAAAATAATTCACAAGAAAATTGTGTGTGTGTGTATTTTATTTAGAAATTTGCTGCTTCATATGCTTATATGATGCAAACATAGAAGGATAGGGGGACATTATGAACAGCTTTATGCAAATTAAAAATTTAGATGAAATGGACAAATTTGAAAATCACAATTTAAAATTGACACAAGAAAATATAAAAACCACAAGTAGACTTGTATCTTGTTCAAGCCACTGAGTTCATAAATGGCAAAAATAAAGCAAAAAGAAGATATTTCTACCAAGAAAACTTGACACTCAGATAGCTTCACTACTAGTGAATTCTTTTAAACTTTTAAGAGAAGCAATCAATCTTACTCAACTTATTTTTACAGATCGGGGGAGAAGGAACACTTCTTTACCTATGAATTCAGTGTAATTCTGACACAGAAACAAAGTAGACAATGCAAATAGTATCACTTATGAAAAATGGGCCAAAAGTCCTTAGCAAAATATGAGCATATTAAAGGTAGTGATATATTAAAACTGTAATAACTAAGTGTGATTTATTTCAGGAATGCAGGGTTGGATTTTTTTTTTTTAAGATTTATTTACTTATTTATTTGAGAGAGAGAGAGAGAGCGAGCACAGAGAGAGAGAGGAAGAGGGAGAAGCAGACTCTCTGCTGAGCAGGGGGGCCTGATGTGGGACTCCATCCCAGAATCCTGGGATCATGACCTGAGCTGAAGGCAGACAGTTAACAGATTGAGCCACCCAGGCACCCTCAGAGGTTTTGTTTTGTTTTGTTTTGTTTTAACATTGGAAAAAACAAACAAACAACCCTGAATGCAATTTACCAGTTTACCATAAAACAGGATAAAGTCTTATGATTATCTCAATGGATACAAGAAAAACATTTGACAAAATCTAACAGCAATTCATGTTAAAAATTATCTGGCAAACTAAAATAAACAAAAAATATACAAGGAGACTTTGTCACTCTGACAAAGGAAATCTGTGAGAAGTCTTCAGTTAGCATCATGATTAAAATAGTAAAACGCTGAATGATTTTCCTCTAAGACTTGAAACAAAAGAAGAATGTCAAGTCTGATCTCAGATATACCATACTGTCTGGAAGTCCTAGACAATGTAAAAGATAAACAATAGAAATAAAAGCTTTAAAGATAAGAAAAAGGATGGGCAGCCCTGGTGGCACAGCGGTTTAGGGCCACCTGCAGCCAGGTCTGGAGACCCTGGATTGAGTCCCACATCGGGCTCCCAGCATGGAGCCTGCATCTCCCTCTGCCTGTGTCTCTGCCTCTCTCTCTCTGTGTCTCAATAAATAAAAATAAAATCTTAAAAAAGATAAGAAAAAGAAAAAAATAATTTTTATTATTTCACATAATTCACAGCTGACATGATTGTATACAGAGAAAATCCTATGGAATGTACAAAAAATTCTGGTAATGATAAGTGAATTTAAGAAAAGTCACAGAAAGCTAGATCAATAGATCAAAATATGGTATTCACTATACCAGAATTAAGCAATTGGGAAATGAATTTGAAATTTTATGATTATATCAAAATTATGCACATAGAAATATAATACAATTATATACCTAGAAATAAATACAATACAATAAGATATTTTTTGAGAGAAACAAAAGTAGAGAATTAGAGAGTTATTTTCTGTTAATGAATTGAAAAATCTAATGTTACTAAGATGTTCATTTTCCCCAAACTGATATGTGGTATCAATGTAATCTCGGTCAAAATGCATGCAAGGTTTTTATTGAGAAATTGACAAGTTGATTGTAGAATATGCATGGAAATATAAAGTTTACATAGAATAGTCAAAACAATCTTACAAATGAAGAAAGAAGTTAAAGAACTTATTTCTGATTTCAAGACAAAATAAAGATATGTTGATTAATATAGTACATTATTGGCATAAAGATAATCAAATAGAGGAATAGTAAAGTAACAAAGGAATACGTATGGCGGAAGCATGCTAAGTGAATTCAGTGGGAACTACAGAGGTTTTATTTTGTTTTGTTTTTAACAAATGGTGGCATCACAACTGAATAATAGGAATGTAGAAAGAAAATAAAAATTAGAGCTCTACCACACTCCATACAAAAAAATATTTTTTTTTGATGGATCATAGGCTTTAAAGGTAACAGCTAGAAACAAAACTACTTAGAACAAAGCAGTGGAAAATACGTTTGTGACATTATGGTCAATATAGATTTATTATACAGGAAAAAAACCATTAACCACAAAATGTAAAATTTTTAAATTTGATATCATTAAAGATGAATATTCATCAAAAGACACCATTATGAAAATGGTATGCTGGCTATAAAATGGGAAAGAATAATCAAAATACAAAAATTGAACAAAATACTATGTTCAGGATATATGAGGAACTCTTAAAAATTAACAGTAAAATGACAATAATAAAAACAGGCAAAAGCCTTAAATGTAGACTTAACAGAAGAGTATGTATGAATGACCAATAAGCATATGAAAAAGCATTGAAAATCATTTGTCATCAGTGACCTAAAGTACCCTTTGTTTCTCAGTGCTCTAAGGGGTGAAAATCTAGACTTCTTAACAGATCTATGTGGTCCCTGTATATCTCTATAAGTTGTCATGCTCTTCTCTCATGACTTCCTGAAGGTCCTCAAATCTGTGCAAATGCTCCCACCTTAGTTCTGCCCAATCCTAGTTCCCTCTTCTGCTTTATTTGCATATCTTTGTATCTGATGCATTCTCATTCTTCAAGCCACGTTGAAATGTAATCCCCATAGAGAACATTTTGGGTCAGTCAGCTTAATGTAGCCTCTCTGCATGCCATGTTTTATAGTTTCTCATACTCTGTTTCCTTTAGAGCGCTTCTACTAATGTAGAAGAACCTGATTTGTACATTTACATCCTGCCAGGATATAACCTCATGAACAGATATTTTGTTTTTTGATACCCACCGCATTGCTGGAGTGTCTAACAAAATGAATGGCTCTAGTAGTAGACATTCTAAAATAATTATTGATTGAGTCAATTGCAATGGATTGGTGAAACTAAGCAATTTAGGATTACACTTGCGAATGTTGGACATCTCTGGGATTTCAGCTGCATTTCTGCGAAGCCCTAGCAACAAAACAGCTCTATACAGAAATAGAGCTTTTTGCTTTACTTTATAAAGCTGATCCTTGAGGATCTGTGCTGTATCAGGCAGGTGCTTTCCCTAGGGAATTATCTGTTTTCACACGAGATGCCCAAGCGTGAAAAACCACCCTTCCATATAAGAGCCAGGCAGTTTCTGATGAAACCAGCTACTTAGTCTTGAAGGGCCTCCAGGAAATCCGAAATGTTTTGTTGATAAAGACTTTCAAGAAGATAGACATACATCCTTGCACTGGTCTGAATCAAGCTCTGGCAACTCAATCCTTTTACCTGAGACATAGCTGAATACTTTGTTCAATAGGAGGAACTGTGCCAAAAAGGCAGAAGCCAGGGCAAGAGCAGGACAAGTATTTGTGCTATTTGATTCCGGAGCAAAATCATTCATCCTTATATTTTACCGGCACAGTGACTACATTTCATTTTAAAACAGAGATGTCATGTGATGTTGGTTTTGGTTTCAATAGAACCAAATCGCCAATTTTTACCAGACTATCCTCCTGGATAAAGAGGCTATGTGACTGAGTGAGACTGATATATTCACTTCTTGCCTCTTCTTTCTCCTTGGAATATTTTGACATGGCATTAAAATAGCAAAAGCCCACTAAATACTGTGGTCAGAAACCATCTGCATGGAACTGTTTTTTTTTTTCCTTTAGCCTAAACAATACTGGTGAATGATCCCCCAAGCAGTAATGAAGGTTAAATATCTTTGACCATCAAACATTTTATGTTGCAGCTAACTCAGGCAGCACAGGTACACAAAATGACAAGTTATGTATTTGGGACATTTACCTCATTCCTCAGTCTCTGCCACCAAAACCGTCATTTCTGGGATGCATCAATGTGAGTTGAGCTCCTTTGCCAAGTCACCATTTTAAATCTTCATAAAACATTGCTTCCTTCATCAGCTAGAATCTTTGAGAAGCAATTTAGGGTTGATATAATTTGCAAGTAATTTATCACCTCAAGTAGCTGGTTTTATTAAATAGCTGCAGGGTGCTAGTATAAAAAACAAAATGAAAGAAAGGTTACATTACCTTTATCCTCCTTCTCATCCATTCTTGCTTTTAGTCCTTTTGTTTTCTGATGTAGTTACTTAAACTTCTCCTAGGTTAGAGAATAATGAAGTAGATACAGCACCTGAGCAAATTCTGAACTAAAAAGATCAATAAGTGTATGAGGACCTCATGAAAGCAAACAGATTCTTGAGGAAAAAAGCCTCAATAAAATCTAGAATAAGCAGAGAAAATTTGTGGAATAAGTGGCTTTGAGTTGAATCAGAGAGGGCAGAAGGAGGAGGAAATTCCTTTCATACAGAGGAAGAGTGTGAGCCAAGGCCCTGGGACAGAAGTGAAGGTAGTGAGTAGACTTTCTAGTAGAATTTTATTTATCATTTTTACTTAATTCTTAACATAATAAGTTACTATATCTATATATTTGTGATTTAAAGTGTCTATATCTTAGCTTTTGTGTTTAAAAGATTTATTTATTATGGAACCAAAAAAGAACCCAAATAGTCAAAGGAATGTTGAAAAAGAAAACCAAAGTTGGGGGCATCACAATGTCTGACTTCAAGCTGTATTACAAAGCTGGGATCATCAGGACAGTATGGTACTGGCACAAAAACAGACACATAAATCAGTGGAACAGAATAGAGAACCCAGATCTGGACCCTCAACTCTATGGTCAACTAATCTTCGACAAAGCAGGAAAGAATATCCAATGGACAAAAAGTCTCCTCAACAAATGGTTTTGGGATAATTGAACAGCCACATGCCGAAGAATGAAACTGGACCACTTCCTCACACCATACACAAAAACAGACTCAAAATGGTTAAAAGACCTAAATGTCGGGAGCCCTGGGTGGCGCAGCAGTTTGGCGCCTGCCTTTGGCCCAGGGCGCGATCCTGGAGACCCGGGATCGAATCCCACGTCGGGCTCCCGGTGCATGGAGCCTGCTTCTCCCTCTGCCTATGTCTCTGCCTATCTCTCTCTCTCTCTGTGTGTGTGACTATCATAAATAAAAAATTAAAAAAAAAAATAAACTCGCCAGAAGGCATTTAAAAAAAAAAAAAAAGACCTAAATGTCATTTCTCTCCAAATCCTAGAGGAGAACACAGGAAACAACCTCTCTGACCTTGGCTGCAACTTCTTGCTAGAAATGTCTCCAAAGGCAAGGGAAACAAGGGCAAAAATGAACTATTGGGTCTTTATCAAGTTAAAAAACGTTTGTAAATGAAACAGTTAACAAACCCAAAAGATGATATTTGTAAATAACATATCAGATAAAGCTAGTATCCAAAATCTATAAAGAACTTATCAAATACAATCCCCAAAGAACAAATGATTCAATCAAATGGGCAGAAGATGTGAGTAGACATTTCTCCAAAGAAATATAAATGGCCAACAGACACATGAAAAAATGCTTCATATCACTCAGCATCAGGAAATACAAGTACAAACCACAATAAGATATCACCTCTCACCAGTCAGAATGGCTAAAATGAACAACTCAGGAAACAATCTATATAGGCAAGGATGTAGAAAAAGGGGAACCCTAGTACACTGTTGGTGGGAATGCAAGCTGGTGCAACCACTCTGGAAAACAGGCTGGAGGTTCCCCAAAAAATTGAAAATAGAGCTAGCCTATGACCCAGCAATGGGACTATTGGGTGTTGACCCCAAAGATACAAATGTAGTGATCTGAAGGGGCACCTGCACCCCAGTGTTTATAGCAGCAGTGTCCACAATAACCAGCCTGTGGAAAGAGCCCAGATGTCCATCAACACATGAATAGATATAGAAGGTGTGGTATACACACACACACACACACACACACACACACACACATACATACACACACACACACAATAGACTACTACTCAGCCATTAAAAAAAAAAAAAGAAATCTTGCTATTTGCAACAATGTGGATAGAACGAGAGGATATTACACTAAGGGAAATAAGTCAATTAGAGAGAGACAATTATATGATCTCACTTAAATGTGGAATTTGAGAAACAAAAAACAGGATCATAGGGGAAGAGAGGAAAAAAATAAAACAAGATGAAATCAGGAAGGGAGACAAACCATAACAGACTCTTCTAGGAAACAAACTGACATTCGCTGGAGGGGAGTTGGGTGGGTGGATGGGGTGACTGGGTTGTGAGCATTAAGGAGGGCATGGGATGTAATGAGCACTGGGTGTTATATGAGACTGATGAATCACTGACCTCTACCTCTGAAACCAATAATATATTACATGCTAATTAGTTGAATTTAAATAAAATTTAAAAAATAAAAGATTTATTATTTGAGAGAGAGATCGTGGAAGGAGAGGCAGAAGAAGAGGGAGAAAGTCTCAAGCAAGGCTACCATTTGTTCACCCAACGGACACAGCATAAACTTCTATATATCACAGAGCAAAGTTTAAAAATTAGGGATACAAAATAAATTAAATCAAACTCTATAATAGATCAAGTTATTAGAGTTCTGAGGTTTTCTTTTTTGGGGGTGGAATTTAGTGTTTTAGTGGAATTTCTGACTGCAAGTTCTTTGTAGCATGGGAAAGAGTGAGGCATTTTGATAGACATCAGCTTAGGATGAGTAAGGTTAGACCTTTATATACTCATCTTTTTCATAACTTTTCATGCGTTGAAACTCCAAGCAAAGTTGCTATCAGAACACAGAGCGGGTGAGATCAGCTTGAGTGAAACACTGAAGGTTTTCCCGGGGAAGCTCAGCTTACCGTACATAGCACATGGGTTAGTGAACTTGGAATGATTAGCATCAACTGATGGCATGTTTTCCTAGTTAGTATTAGTTCAAGGGCATTTGAGTATGGTTGCATTCATGCACTTTGGGGAAGCACATTTGTCTCCTAGATGATTACTTGGACTGAAAATGTAAAAAATGGATTAAACATAAATTTTTAAATAAGTTATTGGGTCATAAAAAGGCAGCCACTGGAGAGCACACAGCTAACAAAATTAATGTGGCTGTGTAAAGAAGTCACTACTTAAAACCTGGTGTTGATTTGTAAGCGAAATCTTTGTCTCCCAACTGTAGCACAGTCATCTGGCTTCTCTGTTACTCGTGCTTTTAGATTTGGATCACATTTCCTTGCAGCATTTTGGATCTGGAAGCAGAGATGGAGAGTTTGTGGCCACACTGCTGAGGAACCCAAACAACTTCTTATATTTGCATATATAAATAAGGCCCAGCTACTTACCTCTTTCTGATACACCAGCACTGTAACTTTAGTACAGGCTGCAAAACCAGATAATGTTCCCTGTTCTGGTAGAGATAGCACTGTTGGCTAACTTTTTTGAAAGAAGAGTATGATTAAAAGAAATGAACATGAAATATTTGAAACATATAAGAGAAGCTGATATAAAATGTCTTAATATTTTTTTCTAGTTTATTTCCACATGGGCTGTGCCCACAGGGAGATTTTTTTCTTCTTCTCTAAATAAGCTCTTAATAAGATTTGTTCAAAGTTATTTTTTAATAAAGAAATTCATAGGACTGAATAGTTTATCTCCTAATGCCACATACACACAAAATACAATCAAGTTATCATCCTTTAAGAAAAACAATAAACAAATATTTCCTGGGTGGCTTTTGAATATGCTATACCCAAGGGAAACTTCAGAGATTCTAGGAATCTTGGTGCCCAAAGTTGGCACTGCTCCCCCCTGAATCACTAGTCAAGTAGCTTATGGCAGCAGTACAGGGATTTAGGCATCTGTCCTTCATCACCATTGGGAAAAGCTCTTGATTGCCAAGAATGGATGGATAGGTAGATGGGTGGATGATGGTTGATGGTTGGTTCAAAGCCCAAGCAAAAAAGCCTTCTTTCGATTTGTTCTCTGGTTTTGTCCCTTGGTCAGATTTGTGCCTAGACAAGAAGATAGGACTAAGGAGACTAAATCTTCCAGCTGGAGCTACAGTGGTGAATATAGGGGGGATCAGAGTCTTACAGAAAAAGACCTAATTTCATTGAATTCTCAACCTCCTTTCCTCTTTTCAGTAATAGTTCAGTTGGGCTAACTCCAGGGTGAAGGGTAAAGGAAAGTTTACCCTAAAGATTCATTCTAAGTTTGTTTTGGCTGTACCATGATAGTGTATTACTGTTAGGCAAGTGCACATTTCCTGGCCAAGACTTTGTTTCCATGTTATTTAATTAAAAAAAAATAGTTGAGGAGTAGGTGTCAGCACTTCTTTTTTGTTTATTTTAATAGAAGTATAATTTTTTATTCTTTTATTTATTTACTTTTTTTACTAGGAGAAATTGAGGACCATGAAGAATAAGCAGTATGCCCTAGGCCATACAGATGGTTGAGAAGCAGGGCTGCCATTGAACAAAGGTCTGTGTAGGGCTAGTGTCTTTGAACGGTTCACTTTGCACAAAGGCCTCTTTAACAAATAGATTTTAGTTCAAAGCCAGATCAGTTGGGGATTATTGATCTCACTATCACTTTATTATTCTTATGATATATCACTAGAGCCTGGAAGGAAGGGAAAATGAAAGTATTAAGTGGGTTAACAGTGTTTTCACCTAGTCTGAGAGGATAGCTTAACAATTAGAAGAAAACAACACATTACGCCGTCTCACATTAACTCGGTCATAAGGTGATATGAGTATGTTAGCAAGCGCTGACTATGAAAAGTCAAGAGAGGAGTATAAGCAGGACTTTGATCTTTAATTGCTTTGAGACACAATCAGGGCCCTGTGATGTCTATCATTTTTACTTTCACTGTGTCTTCAGAGGTCCCCACAGGAACCTCAGAAATGAAAGCAAAATTCCAGCTCAATAGCAAATGAATTTGCAGGGATTCTTTGTGCATTTAAGTCTATGATAAAGTAGACAAGCTTCTCTCTCTCTCGCTCTCTTTTTAAGATTTATTTATTTGAGAGAGAGAGCACAGGGATAGGAGGAGCAGAGAGAGAGAGAATCTCAAGAAGACTCTACAGCAAGCATGGAGCTGGACACAGGGCTCGATCTCATAATCCTGAGATCAGGACCTAGGCCAAAACAAAGAGTTGGCTTAACCCACTGCACTGCCCAGGTGCCTCAGTATAATCTTCTCTTAATGAAAGAGATTAATATGAATTATAAACCAACTAGATACAAAACTAAACGAGTAGATTTTTTTAGTTTGCAAAGAAAAACGTTGAGTATTATAGTTCTTTATGATGTAAAGACTAGAAACTTAAACTCCATGATCAGATATTTACAGGTCCCAATACTGGAAAGTTCTGACTTTGCAGAACAAACATTTCTATGCTCCAGTCTTGTAAAAGTGAACAGAGATGATGGTAGCACCTACACACCCCTGGGATAACAGGAATGCTATATATATGGAAGGTCTGGCCTGCTGTGAACCTTGATAAATTTTAACCGTGGTTAGAATTTTTACTACTGTGATTATGACTGAAATAACATGTAGGAAGATGGAAATACTTAGACAATTCAAAATTGATTATTAGGTAGCTTGAGTTGTAAACCGTTCTTGTATCATGAGTCAGGTCTACAAATGAAAATGAATTTTATTTATACTGACTCTTTTCAAAAGATACAGATTACATACACAGCCCTTAAATCACAGAGTAATTACTAAATCCTTTTACCCAAAAGCTTTGCCGCATAGTAACTACCCGACAAATACTTGAAAAATTGAGTTGGTTTTCCTTTGTATTATTTGTTCTAGTGGAAGAGAGGTAAGCATATAAAATATATCTTTATGAACAAAGCTCATCAATTGAGACTTACAATATTTGCTCAGGATTTGTGGATAGCTATCATAAAACTATTTAACACAGTGACAATGATTTTGTTAAATACTTGCACTGCAATAAACTTGTAATGTGACAGTATAGATGCCTTGGTGGTGTTTTATGGTTCAGTATTCGCTAAAATCAAGGAATGTGGTCTATTAATCTGCTACTAGAAATGCCAGGACAGAAGTCCACCAGATGTTCCTAACCTTTGTTCCAGTTGGTACAAAAGGCGACCATCAATTTATTTGACAAGTACCTCTTGAGCTGCTTATATATACAGGGGCTGTTCCAGACATTGGGGATATAGAAGGGAACGAGGTAGACTCAGTCCTTGCTTTTTTGGACATACTTCTGGTGGGCATAGTTAAACAATAAGTCATTAAACTAGGAACAGAATGTGATATGTGCTGCACAGAAAATTAAAGGGAAAGAGTTTAATGGAGAATGGTTGTGATGAGGGTGTGTTTCCTTTGGATAGACTGGTAAGCAGAGCCCCTTTGCTCTTGTGACAGTTAATTATTCTTGGAAGCGTTCTTGAATTCTCTTTGAAGGTGGCAGTGGCAGGGATGGGGTTCATCCAAAACTTATCAAAATGAGAGTCATCGTGAGAATTTAGAAAGCCTTTGAGTAGTTGGGTTTATCTTATTTCAAGATGTTAGTAGTCTTCAAAATGAGGAAGTTTCTCCTCTGCTTTGCATGCTCGCTGCCAACTCTTTCATTACTTTGGTTCCTTAAAACTTGAATCGAACATCTCTCCTGGGAAATGTCCCTGATGCCCCAAATGTGATTTTATATCCCTTTTGTATGCTTCCCCAGCAATACCCTTTTATAATACTGTATTCAAGAGGTTTACTTGTCCCTCCTACCACCCACTATCCATGTATAAATCCATAAGTGTCTTGAAGGAAAAGACTTGTCTTCTTTGGGTTGGTATATCTAGTACTTGGCACAGCTACAGCTTTGCTCACAAGTGCATGGTGGGTGATAACTGAAACACAAGGCATTTAGATATTGTGAAGTGTCATCACTCGTGAAGTGTCATCACTCGGGGCACCCGGGTAGCTCAGTCAGTTAAGCATTTGTCTTCAGCTCAGGTCATGATCTCAGAGTCCTGGGATGGAACCTGGCATGGTGCTCCCTGCTCTGAGGGGAGCCTGCTTCTCCTTCTCCCTCTGCCTGCCACTCCCCCTGTTTTTGTGCTCACTCTCTCTGTCAAGGGAATAAATACAATCTTTTAAAAAATAAATTAATTTTTAAAAAGGGTGATCACTCAAGCATTTTTATATTCCATACCAATGCTTTTTCTCAGTTGATCATTCCTCTATGTAAAATTAACTAGCTGATATAACCATACAAAAGGCAGTGCACTGTAAAACCAATTTTTTGATGTCTTCCAAATCATAAATAGGTCATACAGGCCCCCAAAGTGATATGTAAGTACTAAATATTCAGCTGTGGAGTATAGTTAATAAATAATACTTCACAGTTAAATAGAAACATTTCCTTTTCATGCCATTTTTTTCCACCACTCTTCTTTCTGATCAAGCCAAATAACTACCCCCTGCCATAATCAATATATAGCCCTTCATCAGAGACATCTCTTCTTCCTGACCTTAGTTCAGATGTGAATTTCTCACTTGAAATGCATTTTGTTGTGTACACTTTCAATCCTTGGTAACAGTTGGGTAGGGGAGGTGCCACATTACAATGGGAAGAGCTGGTACTGAGGATAGCATGGGCAAAGAAAACAATCCATGGAGAATTAGTTTAATTTCTAGAGACTAACATCATGCTAGCATTTTCAGTAAATTAAGAACAACCTTAAAATGGAAATAGTAAATGAAATCTTTAACATGTTCAGCTCAGTGGGCTTCAAAAATCTTTTACATCAAAGTTATTCATGAAGTTTTGGAATTTTGAACATTTTTGTTCAAAGCCCCAGTGCTGTGAAATTCATGTGTAGATCCAAGAAGAAAGGATCTCTTTGAGGGAATTTGAGGTGAGCTCTGAAGTTTTATACAGATATTCTCATGGTGCTATATAAATTATTAAATATGTGTACTTTTTTTCCACAATGGAGATGTGATACTTGATGCTGGGTATTTTATTAGAATAGATATAAAGCAACAGGTTTGGGACTATACACAGTGTGAGCTCTCAATAGATGCTGTTTGTTGTTAGAGGAAGCGTAGGCTATGCTCCTATGTTGTGAATGAAGCTGACTGAAACTATAAAATAGATTTATTTGTGCCTGACCCACAACACTGGTTTCATTGCATAATGGACTTTGTCAGGAGATAGGGCTGATTATTTCACAGCTTGGTGTCCTGTTTTACCAGTGTTTTTCAGTCTTGCCATAATCACCCTTTTCTTCATGTTATAGGTAAGAAGAATGAGCTATTGTAAATCTTTTTGAGAACTTTCTGGGTATCACACTCTGATTCTCATTGCTAATCAATTGCTATGTCTGCTGATTTTATTTACTGTATATTCTCTATGCTTGTCCATTTAGCTTAAATCCTGTTATTATTATTATTATCATGTGTGTTTCAGGCCTTGTATCATTAATTAAGCCAGATAATGTGACTGGTATGAAATAGGTACCTAATAAATGGTAGATACAATATGGTTTTGAATATGTCTTCTTCCTCTTCAGTCTGTTCCATGCACTACCTTCACATTAATCTTCCTACAGCTTCTTTTCTTTCTTTTCTTTTCTTTTATTTCTTTTCTTTTCTTTTTCTTTTCTTTTCTTTTCTTTCTTTCTTTCTTTCTTTCTTTCTTTCTTTCTTTCTTTTTTCTTTCTTTCTTTATCTTTCCTTTTCTTTTCTTATCTTTTTCTTTTTCTTTTTCTTTTTCTTTTTCTTTTCTTTCTCTCAGAGAAAGCACTTGTGAGTGGGCATGAGGGGCAGAGGAAGAGAATATTTAAGCACTCTCCACTGAGCATGGAGCCTGAGGTGGAGCTTGATCCTATAATCTATGAGATCATGACCTGAGCCAAAATTAAAAGTCTGATGCTCAACTGACTGAGCCACTAGGCACCACCTCCTACAGCATCATTGTAATGATGCCACATCTTTGCTTAACATTTTCAATGATTCCTAAATGTCCGGAGAATAAAATACAGACTCCTTATTTTGGTATTCAAAGACATCTTGGCCAGACCCCAACTAGTAACTTTAAAACCTTTTCTTGATCATGAAGTCTATGTCCCTGCATAGTGTTTAAGAACTTGGGCAGTGAAATCAAATTCCACATCCTCTGTACTTCATACAAAGTACTATATTTTGTGTTTATTATGGGAAAATTGAAAGACATACCTGAGAGATATACTTTTCCTTCAAAAATTAATGTGCTTTCCATCTATTAGCAGATTATTTAGTGCCAAAAAGGCAGATGTCTAATGACCAAGGGGAATTAAGAAGCTTTAGATTAGCTGATAATATTCTTTATATAACTTTTCTGTTAGTCACGCTCAATGAATGGACAGAAATAACTCCCCTAAGGAGAGTAATTTTCCACCATAATACTAATGTCTATAGAGTCCCTGAGAATAATGGTGCTATTGGGAGTATCCTATGGATTTCCTCAATGTCCTAGATAAGGGCAGAATGTACACAGGCTAACCTCATCCTTCCCCCTCCCCATTTTTTCTCCCAAGTTTCTTTTTTTTTTTTTTTTTTTAGATTTTATTTATTTTTATTTCATAAGAGACACACAGAGAGAGGCAGAGACACAGGCAGAGGGAGAAGCATGCTTCCTACAGGGAGCCTGATGTGGGACTGGATCCTGGATCCAGATATGGGACTGGATCCCAGATCCTGGGATCATGCCCTGAACTGAAGGCAGACTCTCAACTGCTGAGCCACCCAGGCATCCCATCTCCCACATGTTTAATGCAGTGGCTCCCTGCCTACCTCTGACTCTCAAGGGAGTATTGGAACTGAGAGCCTTTAGTAATATTTTCATTTATTCGTTCTATACTGGTGACCACCACCTGGAGATGGTACAAGAATACACACAGAATGAAAAAATTTGAAACTACGATATGACTTGATATTCTTAACAAGCATTATAGACATTACTTATTTTGCAATATCTGCTCTCATTTTTCCCTTTGTTCCTTCCATTGTCACCATTTTCCCAACGAATAGTTTGTGTACATCCTCACCCTTATCTCCTTGGACATCAATCTTTTAATTAATGTGAGGCCTATCACATTGGGCATCAATCTGGTAATTAAAATTCCAGGGAGAGTCATCCAAGGGTCAAACAATGACACCCAGGGCTTCTCATTCTGAAGGTATATTACAAGTAAATTGTCAAACTCTGTTTAGCTTTACAACAATCATTATCAGAAACCTTGGACTTGTAATGTATGACAATTGAGTATTGAATGTGTGGTAGGCATTGTGCCCTGAGAACCTTTACAGCTTATAGTCTCTGACCAAGAGAACCCCAAGGGACTCCTCATACATAAATCCATATTTGAAACCATGAAAGCCCTCTCTCCCAGCTAGAGGTTGTTGGAATCTGCCAGAAAAGTGGCCAGTGGACCTACTATGGACAACTTACATTAGATAATCATTAACCGATCTACTCAGATTTTGTTAAGCCTTGGAGTATCAGTAGATGTTTACTCATTGAATGATCTTTTATTGAGTATTTTCTGTGGATTTGCTCACTTCATTGTTTTATTTTGTTTTGTTTTTTGTCCAAGCTTGGAAAAATTTCAGTCATTGTTTTCTTTATTTCTTCGAATATTTTTTTAGCCCCCGTCTCTTTCTCTGTTCTTTTTGGAACTCCTGCAACACAAATGTTAGATGTTCTGCAATAGTCCTACAGGTCTCTGGCACTGTATTCATTGATTTTAGTATATTATCTCTCTGTTGTATTGATTGGATAATTTCTGTTCTTTCTTGGAATTCACTGATGGTTCCCTCTGGTCTATTTGGCTATTGAGCTCGTCTATAAGTTTTTAGTTTATTTTACTTTGAAGTTCTAAATTATGTTTTTCATTTCCATCTTTTATTTTTTTCTTAGACTATTTTACCATTACTTTCAACCATGTTTACAATTGCTTATGGAAGCATATTTTTGTTTGCTGCTTTACAATCCATCTCAATTCTAACATCTTTATCATCTCAGTATTGGCATTTGTTTTATTGTCTTTGAGATCTTTCTGTTTCTTTGAAATATCAGTAATTTTTATAGAATCCTCCTACATTTTTTTCTATTATGTTATGGGATGCATAATTTAATTTAAATCTGCTTTACAGCCTCTTCTGATACTGCCCAATGGGCAACATACACCACCACCTGGTTGTTGTTGGTTAGCATGGGCAGTCTGGGTATCCCACACAGCCACCTCAACATCCTGAATGGAGTCATAGCTCAGTGATCTGGTTAGGAATTTAAACTCCTCATCAGGATTCTATGGGAATATCACCATGGCTGGGAAGGTTAGAGATGGCTTGCTACTGTTCTCACATGACCTTCATCAACAAAGCAAATTGTTACCTTGTTAAACACATTACATGCCATTCTGTATGAAAAAGAATTAAGAAGGCTTCTTGGAAAATGGCTGATTTCATGAATTGGATAAGATGACCCCAAAATATCTTGTTTTATCAAAAAGTAATGAGACATGTCAAAAAGCCAGGTTGAGTGGGCATACAGTGTTCAAATCTTGAATACTTCAAATGTCAAAATAAGTAATTATGGTAATGTATTATAACCCATTAATTAAATAAATACATTATTTTATTCTCAAATAGGAAAAGTTCTTTCTTATAGTGGGATTACAGCTGATACATTTGAAAGTTTAAAACTCATTAATGGAAACTTGATGGAATTTATAGGTATAATTTTGATGAGGAACCTAGATACTTACATAATTTTTAAAAATCTCAAACAAATTACTATATGTTTACAAAGGGAAAAGATAGTAGCTTTACAATGAAAATATCTGGTAGATACCATTTTACTCAAGTGACAAAAGCTAACAATATAACCAACAGTGAGATAAATCAACATCAAGTGCCTCCTGTCATGATGCTCTGAGAAGGATGCAATGTTTCCTCAGTGATACTTCTGTAAAAAAAAAAAAAAGAAGAAGAAAAAAAAGAAAAAAATGAGTAAACTTCATCTAATTATGAAGAAACATCAGGTCAATCCAAATAGAGGGATAATCTATAAAATAATTTGCATGTGCTTTTTAAATATATGAAGGCTAGAAAGAAAACTGAAGCACTATCTATTTTAAAAGAGGCATGACAGCAGAGCACCTGGGTGGCTCAGTGATTGAGCATCTGCCTTTGGCTTAGGTCATGATCCTGGGGTCCTGGGATTGAGTCTCGCATCAGGCTTATCGCAGGGAGTCTGACCCTCTCTCTGCCTATGTCTCTCCCTCTGTGTGTCTCATGAATGAATAAATAAAATCTTAAAATAAAAAAAGAGGCATGACAATGAAATACAATGTATTACCCTGAATTGATTTCTACACATAAAATAAAAATAAATATAAAGAATATTATTGCAACAATTAACAAAATTTTGAACATAGACTATGGAGTTTTGGGGGATTAGCAAACTATAGTGTGTGAGCCTGATCTATCCCAGGTCCCACTTTTGTAGTTATTTACCAGCTGAGAGTGTTTTTTATATTTTAAAGTGTTAGAAACAAAATAACAACAACAACCAAAACCCCAAGAATATGCAATATGGAGCTATGGTGCTGACAAGCTCTCAAAAGCTAAAATATTTATTAACTTGTACTTAATGGAAAATAGTTTGCTAACTCCTGGACTAGGCTACTAATAAAGATATATTTTATTTAAGCTCCTAGATCCAGCAAGATGTAATCCTTGCCTTTTCATTTACATGAATCAACAAATCGTATTTGCTCTGCTAAAGCCACTTGACTAGGATTCTAACACTTGCAGACAAAAAGGTCTTGACTGATAAAACAACCTGTATTACTAAGGTCCTGTGCCCTTGCTTTCCTCTGTTTCAGTTGCTAGTGCAGACCACATTTGAGCTGATGAGGTGCTTCAGAGGCCTTATCACATCTCCAATCATGGCTGGCATAACTGTACAGGTATAGAATTTTCCATTTAATCTGGTGCACGTGTCTCTGCAAGCACCATTATACATTCTGCTGCTCTCAGAAAAAATATTGATGAAATGTGTCCATTGTAATTAAAAATGGATTCATAATGGAAATGCCAATTCAGTGGACATAACTAATAACACTGTGAGTTCATATAATTACTTTTTAAATGGTCTAAAGATCTGATAGGAAAATAAAAAAAGACTTCACTATCATATTACACTGTTTCATAAATTTACATTTCAGAAAATTCATAAAGCAATTCTAAAGGGAGAGAGGGAGTTGAAGGGAGAAAAAGAAATGTCAAAATGATTTAGAAAAATAAGAACTTTTGCTTCATAGAGTTAGTCTAGAATCCTTTATTCTCCATTTATGAAGCTCAGCCAACATATATTGAGCATATAATGTGCACTAGGCTCTGTGGCAAGCACTGAGGATATAATAATAAGATGCAGTCCATACTCTTGAGGTAATCAAAAAGTGTTGAGGAAGGGAAATATTATATGATTGCAATGCCATATGATAAGTGAAATGAAAATTGTAGATTTCAACATTATTTCTTGGGAAATTCAGAAAAGTCTTTAAAGAACAGATTTTTAATTGGGTATTGGAGGTAAATGGGAGGTTGCTAGGATAATCCTGATGAATGAAGAAGGCATGTGCATATAATAGAGAGATTAAATAATATAACATGAGTAGGAATCAAAATAATGGAAAATCAGAGAAGTTGTAGACATCTAAACATTCAAGAAGGTTGTGCATTCAGGATAAAATACCTAAGGATAGTAAACTTAAAAGTTGAACTTAGAAGTTTCTAGAAGAAAATATTGAGTTCAAAAGGAGCCACCTTGGATACATAAATGCATGAAAGAAACCTGGAAAAAAATTTAACAAGAAAGAAGAAGGCAGTTGGAAAGAAAAGAGAGGGAGAGAAGAAGAAGAAATTCAGCCAAATGTTGGTTTCCATACTAGGAGATGGTCACATGCAGACTTTACAGGACTAAATAAGAGTAAGATGTGCTGTTTTCCCTGATGAATTTGTATCTGAGAGGTGATTCGAGGCTCCAAGTTTAACAAACTCATCACACCTTCCCAGAGCTGCTGATTTACATAAGAGAGAATGTTTTAGAGGAAATATTCTAAAGGAACCTATAAATAATTCTCCATAAGTAAAGAGCACGTACTCCTACTCTCTTTGTCTTTCCACTATATTTAATTTAGGCAATCATCTCTTCCACGTGTTTGAGTGAGCCAACATGATCCTTAGTTACATATTCCATGTGACCAAGAACTGTGTAATCAAAATCTTGAATTCTTTGGGTTTAGTGATTAATTTAAAAATCCAATCTTACTTAGAACTATTGGAAGAGATCTTTTTATTTACTCAACTCATAATTACAAAAATAGAACTTGAGATGAGAGGAGGCAAGATGGCAAAAGAGTAAAAGTCCTCTTTTCATCTGGTCCCCAAAATTCATCTAGATAAGTTTCAAACCATCCTGAATACCTATAAATCAACCTGAGATGTAAAGAAAGAACATCTGGAATGCTACATAGAGAAAAACTATCACCTCTTGCAAGGTAGGAGTGTGGAGAAGAGAAATGGAGGATATATATTGGAAGATAAACAGCAGGGGAGGGAGCCTTTTAAGCCACTGCAGGAAAGCCATACAGCACACAATCTGAACCTTTAGAAATCTCCCAAGAGAGTCTTTCTTGCCTGAAAAGTGCTCAATGGTGAAACAGGGCAGAATCATAGGAGGGCAAGTGAAGTCTCAATATCCTCAGAGACATAGAAGGAATATGGATGCCTGAGGGAAAGCTGAACTTGTGCTATAAACCACAAACCAGCATCAGATGGGGGGATCACTGATGTGCTAGGTTCCAGTAAAGGACTAGAACACAGCAACCCTCTACAGGCATCTGGCAGAGGCAGAGTAGGTACATACTTGAGTGGGTAAACACTGCCCCAGGGCCTTAGAGCACACAGAAGTAGGCTATCTTCTGCTCCCTCCAGGAGAGGTTGAGATGGTGAGCACACAAAACAGCAAAAGATCTCCAGCCACCCAGCACCCTTCAAATTGTATGAATCAGTACTTGCGTGCCTGCCCCCAGGAGGATCTGAGCCAGTGTGCCCTGAGACTGCAGTTTGGTGGACATTGGGAGTTCTAAGCTCTGGGGTTGAAGGTCTGGCACTGCCGTTTGTTTGTTTTCTCCTTTTCCCTGGGAGAGATGCTTCCTCCCAGGAACAAAGGCCTCACAGGGCAAACAGCTCAAATGGAGCCCAGCCCCTTGGTAAGGGGTGAGAAATCTCTGTCCAGGCACAGACACCTGAGAATCAGTGCAGCAGGCTGGAAGAACAGAAAGACCAAGTTTAGTGACCAAGCAGCACTAGAAAGCTCCAGGACTGAGGGAAAATAGTGTATAGAACTTGAGGTTTTTTCCTTATGGTTGTTTATCTTTCAGGTTAAAAATCTCCAATATTCTTTATTTTTCCTATCTTAACTACAAAATTTTAACAACTCTTCATTTTTCAGTTTTTTTTCCTTTTTGACTTTTCTAATTTTACAATTACATGTCATAGACATATTCTTCATTTTGGCTTCCTTTCAACATATTCAATTTAATTTGTGTAGGTATATAAATTTTGTTTTTTTGTTGTTGTTGTTTTGTTTTATAATTTTGGGATTTAGTACATTCTCACATACAGACCAAAATACACTCAGAACCAAGAGGATCACAGTCTTGGTGCACTCTGTGAGACTATGTTCTCTCTCCCCCACCATTTCCTCTCCCTGCTTCTTTTTAAGTTTTTACTATTCTTTTTAAATTTGTTTTTCAATTTCGTGGTCTTTTTTTCTTTAATTTTCTGGTCCTTGATCTCTTCAGAATTGTCTAGGGTGTATTTTACTTAGGTTGTGGTTGATGTTTTTGACTCTGCTCATTCATACCACCATTTTGCACTGGACAAAATGACTAGAAGGAAGAATTCACCACAAAAGAAAGAACCAGAAGTAATACTCTCTGCCACAGATCTAATGGATATGGATTTAAGTAAGATGTCAGAGATACAATTCAGTATTACAATGATAAAATTACTGATGGCTCTTGAAAAAGGCATAAAAGACTCTAGAGATTCTCTTACTGAAGAAATGAGATGTAATAGGACCAAATTAAAAAAAAAAAAAACTTTAACTGAGATGCAGTCTAAACTGGGTATTTTAACTGCTAGGGTTAATGAGGCAGAAGAGTGAGTGAGTGACATAGAAGACTGGTTGGTGGAAAGGAAGCAAGCTGAGGAAAAGAGAGAAAAACAACTAAGAGCCCATGAGAAGACACTTTGAGAATTAAGTGATAGTTTGAGACAGAATAATATTTGTCTTATTGGGATTACAGAGGACGTGGAGAGAGAGGACCAGATGGTATGTATGAACAAATCAAAACTGACAACTTCCCTAAAGGAAAAAAGCATTCAGAAGGAAATAGGCATTCAGATCCAAGAGATAGAAAGGAGCCCCCCACCCCTCCAAGTCAACAAAAATAGACCAACACCCTGACATATAATACTGAAGCTTGCAAAATTCAGAGATAAAGAGAAAATCCTAAAAGCAACTCAAGACAAGGGGTTACTGACTTATATGGGGATAAATATCAGAATAACAGTGGACCTCTCCACAGAGACCTAGCAGACAGAAAGGGCTGGCATTGTACTAAATGTAAGAATTGTAAGAATGCTTTATCCAGCAAGGTTCTCATTCAGGATAGAAAGAGAGATAAAAACTTCCAGGATATACAGAAATTGAAAAAATATGTGACCACCAAACAAGCTCTGCAAGAAATATTAAGGGGGACCCTGTAAGGGAAGGAGGGAACACAATTTGCAGAAACAGGGACTATATTTACACTAAATTCATATCTTTCTATAGTTACTCTGAATGTGAATTCCCCAGTCAAGAGACACAGTGTATTAGACTGGATAAAAAAGCAAGACTCATCTATTTGTTGTCTACAAGAGACACATTTTAGACCTAAGGACGCCTTCACACAGAAAATGAAGGGATGGAGAGCCATTTACCATGCAAATGGTCCTCAAAAGAAAGCCTGGGATACCAATCCTCATATCAGATAAATTAGACTTTACTCCAAAGACTGTACTAAGAGATGAATAGGACACTGTATCATACTTAAATGGTATATTCAACAAGACCTAACAATTATGAATATTTATGCCCCTAATGTGAGAGCAGCTAATTACATCAACCAATTAATAACTAAAGTAAAGAGACACATAGATAATAATACATTACTAGTAGGAGACTTGAACGTGGCACTCTCAGCAAAGGACAGATCTTCTAAGCAGAACATCAACTAAGAAACAAGGGTCTTGAATGACACACTGGACCAAATGGATTTCACAGATATATACAGAACATTCTATATACACACATTAGAAATGTGTGTTCTAATGCAATGGAACACACATTTCTCTCAAGTATGCATGGAACTTTCTCCAGAATAGACTACATACTGGGTCACAAATCAGGTCTCAACCCATACCAAAAGATTGGGATTATTCCCTGTATATTTTCAGACCATAATGTTTTGAAACTAGAACTAAATCACAAGAAGAAATTTGGAAGGAATTTCGAGGTTAAAGAGCATCCTACTAAAAGATGGATGGATCAACCAGGAAATTAGAGAAGAATTAAAAAGATTCATGGAAACTAATGAAAATGAAAGTACAACTATTCAAAATCTTTGGGATGGGGGCACCTGGGTGGCTCAGTGATTAAGCCTGAGCCCTTTGGCTCAGGTCGTTATCCTGGAGTCCTGGAATCAAATCCTAAATCAGGTCCCTTGCAGGGTGCCTGCTTCACTCTCTGCCTCTCTCTCTCTCTGGGTCTCTCATGAATAAATAAATAAATAAAATATTTAAAAAAATCTCTACGATAGAGCAAAGGTGGTCCTAAGAGGGAAATACATCTCAATACAAGCGTCCCTCAAAAAACTGGAAAAATCTCAAACACACAAGCCAACCTTACACCTAACAGAACTGGAGAAAGAACAGCAAATAATGCCTAAACTAATTGGAAGAAGAGAAATAATAAGGATTACAGCAGAACTCAGTGATATATAGACCAGAAGAATTGTAGAACAGAACAATGAAACAAGGAACTTGTTCTCTAAAAGAATAAGATAGATAGCCCCCTAGCCAGACTTATTTAAAAGAAAAAAGAATCAAGTTAATAAAATCATGAATAAAAGAGGAGAGATCACAACCGATACCAAGGAAATACAAATGACTTTAAAAATATATTATGAGCAATTATATGTCAACAAATTAGGCAATGTGAAAGTAATGGATGCATTCCCAGAAACGTACAAATCACCAAAACTGAAAGAAGAAGACATAGAAAACATGAACATGCCAATAACTGGCAAGGAAATTGAAGCAGTGATCAAAAACCTCCGAAGACACTAAAGTCCAGGGCCAGGGGAATGGCTTCCCAGGGGAATTCTACCAAACGTTTAAAGAAGAAATAACACCTATTCTACTAAAGCTGTTTCAAAGGATAGAAATGGAGGGAATACTTCCAAACTCATCCTATGAGGTCAGAATTATCTTGATCCCAAAAGCAGACAAGGACCCCACCAAATAGGAGAATTACAGGCCAATATTCCTCATGAATATGGATGCAAAAATTCTCCCCAAGATACTAGACAATAGGATCCAACAGTACACTAAGGATTATTCACCATGACCAAGTGGGATGTATCCCTGGGATGCAAGGGTGGTTCAAATTCATAAAACAATCAACATGACAGATCAAATAAATAAAAGAAAAGACAAGAAACCATATGATCCTCTCAATAGATGCAGAGAAAGCATTTGACAAAATGCAGCCTTGATTCCTGATCAAAACTCTTCAAAGTGCAGGGATAGAGGGAACATATTTCAATATGATAAAAGCCATCTATGAAAAACCCACAGTGAATATCATTCTCAACAGGGAAAAACTGAGTGCCTTTCCCCTAAGATCAGGAACATGACAGGGATGTCCACTCTCACCACTGTTATTCAACATAGTACTAGAAGTCCTAGCCTCAGCAATCAGACAACAAAAAGAAATAAAAGGCATTCAAATTGGAAAAGAAGTCAAACTCTCCTGCTTTGCAGATGACATGATACTGTACATAGAAAACCCAAAAGACCCCACCCCAGGATTGCCAGAACTCATACAGCAATTCAGCTGTGT
This sequence comes from Vulpes lagopus, assembly GCF_018345385.1. NCBI lineage: Eukaryota > Metazoa > Chordata > Mammalia > Carnivora > Canidae > Vulpes > Vulpes lagopus. The sequence continues at coordinate 88,776,160 of NC_054831.1, forward strand.
GGCAGGATACAAAAATCAATGCCCAGAAATCAGTGGCATTTCTATACACTAACAACGAGACTGTAGGAAGAGAAATTAAGGAATCAATATCGTTTACAATTGCAACCAATACCATAAGAGACCTAGGAATAAACCTAACCATAGAGGTAAAGGAACTTTATGCCAAAAACTACAGAACACTTATGAAAGAAATTGAGGAAGACACAAAGAGATGGAAAAACATTCCATGCTCATGGACTGGAAGAATAAATATTGTGAAGATGTCTATGCTACCCAGAACAATTTACACATTCAATGCAATCCCTATCAAAATACCATGGATTTTCTTCACAGGGTTGGAACAAATAATCTTTGTGTGGAACCTGAAAAGATCCCTAATAGCCAGAGGAATGTTGAAAAAGAAAACCAAAGCTGGGGGCATCACAATGCCAGATTTCAAGCTTTATTACAAAGCTGTGATCATCAAAGCAGTATGGCACTTGCACAAAAAACCAACACATAGATCAATGGAACAGAACAGAGAATGCAGAAATGGACCCAGAACTCTGTGGTTGACTCATCTTAGACAAAACAGGAAAGAATATCCACTGGAAAAAGGACAGTCTCTTCAATAAATGATGTTGGGAAAATTGGACAGCCACATGCTGAAGAATGGAACTGGACCATTCTCTTACACCATACACAAAGGTAAACTCAAAATGGATGAATGATCTAAATGTGAGACAAGAATTCTTCAAAATCCTAGAGGAGAACAGAGGCAACACCTTTTTGAACTTGGCCACAGCAACTTCTTGCAAGATACTTCTGTGAAAGTAAAGAAAACAAAGGTGCAAAAGAACTATTGGGACTTCATCAAAATAAGAAGCTTCTCCACAACAAAGGAAACAGTCAACAAAACCAAAAGACAACCTGCAGAATGGGAAAAGATATTTTCAAATGGCTTATCAATTAAAGGGCTAGTATCCAAGATGTATAAAGAACTTATCAAACTCAACACCCAAGAAACAGACAATCCTGTCATGAAATGGGCAGAAGACATGAAGAGACATTTCTCCAAAGAAGACCTACACATGGCCAACAGGCACATGGAAAAATGCTCCACATCACTTGCCATCAGGAAAATACAAATCAAAACCATAATGGGATACCACTTTACACCAGTGAGAATGGTTCAAATTACCAAGACAGGAAACAACACATATTGGAGAGGATATGGAGAAAGGGAACCATCTTGCACCATTGGTGGGAATGCCAGCTGGTGCAGCCACTCTGGAAAACAGTGTAGAGGTTTCTCAAAAAGTTAAAAATAGAGCTACTCTATGACCCAGCAATGGCACTATTGGATATTTACCCCAAAGGTACAGATGTAGTGAAACAACACGACACCTGCACCCCAATGTTCATAGCAGCAATGTCCACAATAGCCAAACTGTGGAAGGAGCCACAATGTCCTTTGACGGATGAATGGATAAAGAAGACATGGTCTATATAGACAATGGGATATCCCTCAGCCATCACAAAAGCTGAATACCTACAATTTGCTTTGATGTGGATGCAACTGGAGGGTATTATGCTGAGTGAAATAAGTCAATCAGAGAAAGACAATCATTTTCTGGTTTCACTCATATATGGAATATAAGAAATAGTGAAAGGGACCATCAGGGAAAGGAGAGAAACTGAGTGAGGGAAAATTAGGGAGGAAGACAAACCATAAGTGATTCCTACTCTGGGAAACAAACAAAGGGTTGCAGAAAGGGAGATGGGTAGGGGATGGGGTAACTGGGTTATAGGCACTAAGGAGGGCACTTGATGGGATGAGCACTGGGTGTTATACTCTATGTTAGCAAATTGAACTTAAGTAATATACAAGAAATGGAACTTGAATCTTCCTGGGGTCACTACTCCTAATAAGTCACCTGACAAAAAAGTCAAAGGAAAGAACTAGACAACTATGAAATGGGATAAGAGCAGGTTCTGCTGTAATTGTGCATCTGAGTCTGCTAGCAGAGATCTTTTCAGTTTTTTGTTTTGTTTTGTTTTCTAGAAAAGTCTTTATCCCTTGTTTTTGAAGGGTATTCTCTTAGGTGTGGAATTCCAAATTAGTGATTCATTTTTGTTGTTGTTCATCTATTTTCCTGAAGCAGGTTAAAAGCATCATTTCATTATTCTATTGCTTCCATTGTTTCTGTTACATAATAAAATGTTGGTTTTATTGTTGATGCTTTAAAGTTAGTAACTCTTTTCTCTCTCTAGTTAAGATTATATATATATATATATATATATATATATATATATATATATATATTTTTTTTTTTTTTTTGTCTCAATGATGTGTCCAGGAATGGTTTCATTGTTTATATCCTGCCTGGGTTTGTGGAGCTTCTTGAGGCTTTGGGTTGATAGGTTGTTTTTTTGTTTTGTTTTGTTTTTGTTATTATTTTTTTATCTTACCAGTTTTAGAAAATTCTCAGCCATTTGACTTCAAGTGTTTCTTGTATCTTATTATCTTTTTACCAAGACTCCAGTAACACATATATTAGACCATTCCCAAGCATTTCTTAAAGTCTTATATATATATAAATGGATTTGTATATGTATATATACATGTATGTTTTGTTTCTTTTTCTCTGTGTTTCTATCTGGTGTTTTTTGCCCGACTTACTTTCTGGTTCCTTAATAATGTCAGTTATCATATCCTTCAGTTTTGGAACACTATTCGACTTTTTTTTAAGGGTATGTTTCTCTGATAAAAGTCTTCTTCTTGTTATTTATTTTCTAACACTTAATAATCAGTTATTTTAAAGTTCATGCTTGATACTGTCAATATCTGGATTACCTGTAGGCTGGTTTTTATTGCTAATTTTTTGTCTTAGCCACTTTTCTTGTCCTTCTTGGTGATTTTTGAGTAAATGTTTGTAGGAGAATTATAGAGGTCCTAAATGAGGTTAAATTCCTCAAAAAAATTATTTACTTTTTCCTTTGGCTATTAGCTAGAGTATGGTGTACATATTCAATACCCTGAGGAGAGAGTTTGGTTCAAAATCATTGTGAAAATCAGTATTCCTAAGGATGAATGTCTACAGGGTTCTAACTGCCTGCCTGGAGTTCTTATTATGGCCCCTATTCCTTGATATCATGAATCCTAATTTTGTTACTAAAAACTGATGAAAAAATCTGCTGTTTTGAGCATACCAGAACTCTTATTACTGAAAGAGAATTGTTCTGTACTCAGTGACACCTTTCTTCTTTAGATGAAGCATGCACTTCCCAGCGCCCACTGCAAACCCCTCCTTTCATTATTGTTATACACCCAACTAGCTTCATAGTTTTTAAAAAATTTTATAAATACATATTTATTCATGTACAGTTATAATGTTATAATAGTTTCAGGTTTACAATATAATGATTCAAAGATTGTATAAATTATTTAGTGCTCATTATGATAAGTGTACTATATTAATCCCTTTCACTAATTTTACACATTCCCCTTCCTCCACTTCCCCTCTGACAACCACTAGTCCTCTATAGTTGAGTCTATTTGTTTTTCTTTATAACTCATTTGTTCTTATTTTTAAAAAGAGTTTAGCTATTTATTTTTTTTAAAGATTTTATCTATTTATTCATGAGAGACATGGAGAGAGAAGCAGAGACATAGGTAGAGGGAGAAGCTGAAGGGAGCCCAATGCAGGACTCGATCCAAGGATCCCAGAATTACCCTCTGAGTCGAAGACAGTTGCTCAATCACTGGGCCACTCAGGCATCTCTCATTAGTTTCTTAATTTGTATGTATGGGTGGAATCATAGGGTATTTGCCATTCTCTGACTGGCTTATTTCACCTAGCATTATACTGTCTAGATCCGTCCATGTTGTTGCAAATGGCAAGAGTTCTTTTGCAAGTGAGTAGTATTTCTCTCTCTCTCTCTCTCTCTCTCTCTCTCTCTCTCTCTCTGCGTGTGTGTATGTGTACCGTATCTTCTTTATAAAATTTGTGAAAGAAAATATAGGCAATGATTTCTTTGACATCAGCCCTAGAAACATTTTTATAGATATGTCTCCTCTGGCAAGGGATATAAAAACAAAATTAAGCTAATGTGACTACACTAAAATAAAGCTTCTGGACAGCCAGGGAAATGATCAACAAAACAAAAAAGGCAACTTTTGGAATGGGAGGAGATACTTGCAAATGATATATCCAATGAGGAGTTAATATCCAAAATATATAAAGAAGTTATACAACTCAGCACCAAAAAACCCCACAAATAATCCAATCAAAAATGGCCAGAGAACATGAGTAGACATTTTTCTAATAGACAAATGAAAAGATGCTCAACATCACTAATCATCAGGGAAATATAAATTAAAACCACAATTAGATATCTCCTAATGCCAGTGCTAATGAGTAGTGTCAAAAAGATAAGAAATAACAAGTGTTGATGAGGATTATAAGGAAAGGGAACCCTCATGCACTATTGGTGAGAATGCCAACTCATGAAACCACTCTGGAGAACAATATGGAGGTTCCTCATAAAACTGAACATAGAATTACCATATGATCCAGTAATTCTTCTATTGAGTATTTACCCAAAGAAAATGCAAATGCTAATTTGAGAAGAAATATGCAGCCCTGTGTTTATAAGTTCATTCATTTGCATCAGCTGCATGGTCCTTGTCTGTAACCATTTGATTTCTGTCTCCTGAAATCAGATAAGAAGATAGGATATTCTCCTTAATGGAGGAAAGAAGCTTCAGTGCCAGTAGAATGGATTTGTGTTAGAGATAAAATAAGACACAATTTAAGACATGGCAAATGCAAAAAAAAAAAAAAAAAAAAAAAAAAAAAAGACATGGCAAATGCTTCAAAGGTCCCTTCTCTCAGGAATCTTGTTTCTTTTCATACTAAAAGCCTTGGCAACCTTAAACTTAAATTTTAGTCTCCCCAGTTCTGGGAAAGTGCCAAAATACTCTGCTGACTTATCTACCTCTTTATAGTTGCTTCCTTCTGCCTTTTGGCTTCTCAACCTCTCATCTTCTGCAAAAAGTGGCAAATTTTCCCAGTAAGAAAGTGATAGTCAGAATGTATATCTTACCTCAGTGAGCTGCTGCTTTTTTTTTTTTTTTTGACACATTGATCTCATAAATCCTGACTACATTGGCATTTTTACTCTGCCTTCAGATTGTGTGTCTCTGTATTTTATTTGGATATTTAGTTGCTCTTAGTGAGATGTACTACTCCATCACAGCTTGAAGCAGAATTCTTACCTGTATATTATTTTAGATCAGACCATTTCATATGAAAATTTATAATTTTTTTGGCACTTAAAAATAGCAAGCAAGAGAATCCTTTACTTCTTTCAACTCAGCAGGCATGCTACAGGACATACAGTCTCCACCACTCTGTATTGTCTTTCACCATTCTAGCTTCATTCATTGCTGTCCCCTGTATATCACTCTGTAATCATTTGATTTTGCATCACTTGAAGTATATGGAATGAATGGTATGTTTTCTGTTCTCCAAAGCCATTGTGGAGGAAATGAGCTTCAGTGGCAATAAAAAGAATTTTTGCGAGACGTAAAGCATTTCTCCATTATAGGCACTTTCCAGTAAAGGCAAGGCATTTCTAGAACAAATAGACTAGATCCTCCCTATTCGTACTATAGATCAGACTATGTCAGAGATTGGAATTACTGAAAATTTGACTTACTAGGTGGATTTGATAACTATAGCTTCATTAGAATAGAAGAATGGTGCAGTGATTAATAGAAAAACACGTGTAACAATCATTCAGGGATTTGCAATGAAAGTCTGTCATGCTTTCAGTCATTCATATATAGATTATTTTTGTGTATTTACTATATGCTAGCCTCATTTCTAGGCATTCTGAATTAGTGGCGAGCTTCAGTTTTAGCGAGATAATAAAGACAGTAAATGCATGGAGAAACAAGTTTAAGTTAGTGTTAACTATTAGTTGTAGGCAAAATGATGACTCTCCAAGATATCCATGTCTTAATGCCTAGGATCTGTAAATATGTTGTTTGACGTGGCAAAGGGCACTTTGTAGATCGTGTTAAGGGTAAGGACCTTAAGTTGGAGAGATTATCCTGCATTAACCTTGTGGTCTTGATATAACAATATGAGTCTTTAAATGCTGAGAACCTTTCCTGGCTGTGGTCAGAGGGATATAGGACTACAGAAGGATCAGAGAGATATTATGTTGCTGGCTTTGAAGATGAAAGAAAGGGGCCATGAGCCAAGGATTTGGATATCCTCTAGAAACTGGAAAAAGAAGAAAATGAATTTTCCCCTAAAGCTTCCAGAAAGAAATGCAGGCTTCCTTACACCTTTATCTTAGCCAATAAAACACATGTTGGTCTTCCAATCTACAGAATTACAAGATAATCCATCTGTCTTGTCCTGAGCAACTGGGTTTGTGGTAATTTGTTACTGTATCAATAGAAAACAAATATAATACTATAAAATATATATATAGGTTAGGGATATAGAAGGTGGCAGTGGTTGTGGAAGGCTATGCTAGCTTGGATGTTGATTGAAAACTTTCCAAAGCAGAGGCTGGAGCCTACTAGAAGAGTGAGGTGTGTGTGTTTATGGTGGTAGAGGGTGGTGTTGAGGGGAATAGGAGATGAGAAGGGAGAAGCAACCAGGTGACAGATTGAGTGGGATGTTGTAGGTCCTGGTAAAGAGTTTAAATTTTATTTCATTTTGCCTAGAGAATTTATAGGAGAGCAATATGATTTTATTTACATTCTTGGGCCCATCCCCAGAGAATCTGATTTATTAGTCTCACGAAGGAATACAAGAATTGTAATTTGTGCAACTGCCATAGAGGTAGACTTTGGATCACACTTTAACAAGTACTACTTCACTTTCTGTATCTCTTCTGGGATTAGTTCTCTGGCTCATACATATGTGTTTATATCCTCTACTTCTCTTTCTTGTAGAAACTTTCCCAACACATACCATGATCTCAAGATTACAAAATACTTTTTTGGGTTCTTCCCATGTTGTTCATGGAGCCAATTTAGGACATCCAAAAGTACACACAGTTACCTAGTTGAACAATATTTGTATACTATCACAATTCTAAGTTACTACTTCTTTCAGGTGTGTATATATACATACACACATATATGTATGTATATATATATATATATAATGCACTTTTAATAATGCTTGTATCATTGAAATTCTGTTTCTTTCGCTCTCACCTCAAGGAATATGCTTGTAGCTATCTTTGAGAAAGCAATGTATTGTCTCTTGTATTGAGGGCTAGGGTGTGAGGAATATAAGAGGGGAGAATTTAGGGAGGGAGTAGCTTTCTAAAAGAGCTCAAACCTGGAGGTATACTATAATTTGCAATACTGTAACACAGAGATAACTTAACACACCTTTAAACCCTTTCTTCTGTGTAAACAGCCATCACATCTAATTTGACCTCCTTACTTCTTTAAAGATAACCCTACAGAGCTCTCATTCTTTCTTGCCAAAGCAATTCCTCATGGGTCCTAATAACTGCCCAAGAGAAGTTGTCTGCATGGAAAGGAGTCACTCATTTTAAACTTTGTCTTAATTTATACTTTGTGGTACTGTTGAAAGCCAGCAATATTTTTAAATTGTTAATCTTTCTTGCCTTATAATTATGTTTATTTGTGGGGACTGATGGTTGCCAGGCAAGCTTCCTGTTTAAGGGTGTCCTTGTTTCGGGAGATTCATAATTGTCTTTGTTGGTACACAGAACTTGGCTGCTATATGTAGAATTCTTTTCTTTCTAACGTTTTCTTTTATCTCAGACTTGGTTCTGGGATTGTGCTTGCATTTTTTTTTCAGAGTAATAATTATTAAATGAAAGCATTAAGTAAAAGTGAATGAGTGTTTTTAGGTAATTGTCCTGAGGATGTGTCTACAGGAGGAGAATGGGAAGTAAATGTTTGGGTAATCCAGGCTCTGGAACCCTTTGTGTTTTGTATATTCGTGTGGCCTGAATGCTCTTTGTCTTCCCCTGTCCCTGTGGCAGCTGTACTTAAACAGTATTGTGAACCCTCGGTGTGTCTCTTCATACACCTGTCCAGGAGCTCCTGTTCTGAGTACGTGGAGGGCAGCAGAATAGGATAGAAACTAATACCAAGGTAGGCCAGAAGCCCAATTATCCATAGTTTATGCTTCCTGATTTATAATTCATACTCTTGACTAAAGTGTTCTCTGCAAAATACAGATTTGTCCTTGGCCCTTCTTCCTCAAAACCTTCACTGGTTTCTCCTTGCATGTGGAAGAACATAGGTATTCTTATCTTTGGGTAAGAAATTATAGGGTGACCATATAATTCATTGTCCAAACTGGGATACTTGGAGAGTAAAAGGAATGTTGTGAATCATTTTGTTGGGTGACAGGTTCAAACTCCTAATGCCCCAGGCAAATGGGGATAAGCTGGTCCTGCTACCTAGAACACTGCCTTCAAACTCATTCTCCATCTTCCTCAGTCACTCTGTTTCAATCACACTGGCTGCTTTCAGTTGTTCACCTTATGGCCTTTATGCATGCTATATACTTTTATTTAAAGTACTATTTTTAAAAAAAGTTTTATTCATTTATTCATGAGAGACACAGAGAGAGGCAGAGACATAGGCAGAGGGAGAAGCAGGCTCCATGCAGGGAGCCAGATTCAGGACTCAATCCTAGGACCCTGTGATCACGGCCTTTGCTGAAGGTAGATGCTCAACCACTGAGCCATCCAGGCATCTCTATCTAAAATACTTTTTAATGAATTTCTTGCATGACTGGCTCCTAACTCATTAGGTCTCAGTTAAACAATCACCACCTCAGAGTGTTGTTCCTGACCCTTCATTCTTAAGACAAGTCTTACTCCATTTTGTTCCATCACAGGATACTGTGATTTATTTCTTACTTATTTTTCTTAAAGCAGTTATTACAATGCAAACTCTATTTTCTGTACATCAACTTAGTCCTCAGCCCACCCAGAATGTATATCTTTTCTTCTCACCTGTTAGACTTCTAGTCACTGAGTGAAACTGACTCTTTTTGTCCTAATTCCAGACTCTTTGTCCCAGCTTGGTTCAGGTGACCTGCTCTTGTACAGTCAACTATAGCAGGGGTGGTGAATCAACTTTTATAATCATCCATGCCAAGAGCACACATTTTTGGATAGCAATAATTAAGGGGGTGTGAGCAAAGGCATGTGCCCTGTAAGTTGTCTAAACACATCATTATGTTGTCCTTTCTTCCTTATCTTCCCTTCTTCTGTGGTTTCCCAGGGAAAATTCTGGTGCTATGTTTTTATTTGCCCATTGCTCCTTTAATTCCTGAATATCAAGTTACATATTTTATTCAGTTATTTGAATAGACCAATTAGGAATTATTGTTTCCCTGGTTTGTTTGAACGGAATGTTTGCTTTTGGCATCTGATTGAATCTAATGAAACACTTTTTTGATCAAAATATGTATCCCATACCACTTTTGAAGTTGACCCCTGCCATGAGGCAAGGGGGTTATTCTGACACTAGTTCTTTTTCTTTGGAAATTAGAGGGTTTATTCTTTTTTGGTAGTATGTGTTTTTTGTCTGCATTGCAGATTAGAATCAAATGCATATTATGATTCTACTGATTTAGTGATGTAGTAAAGCAGTTGTCTCCCTTCTGGTACAGAAAGCTAATTAAAGATGCATCCCCTGCTCAGAATTAGGAGGCTTGGGTTCTAGACCGAGTCCTGTCCCTAACTTATGGTATGGTAGTGGGAAAATCATTGAGCCTGTCACATTGTCTCTCCCTATTTATGAAATAAAAGAATTGATTAAGATTACTTCTAAGTTGTCTTCCAGCCCTAAAATTCTGAGATGCTGTAACTGCCTGAGAAGGGATCATACTATTTTTTGACTAGCAGTTAATTTTGAATAACACTCTGAATAAAATACTTCCAAGATAAGATTTTTAGAAGTTTGTTGTGGAGGGTGGATTTTAAATTATTTTTTTAAGTAATTAAACATTATAAGAAGAGTGACCCATGTCCCAAAGTCCATGAGTCTTTCAGAGTCTGTTTTCTCTGCGTTAATGAAATTCAAAATTGCTGCATTTTGTCTAGGGGTAAAGACAGAGGAAAAGTAGCTAAAATGGCTGCTACTCTGCTTCTGGTTCAGAAAACTCAATTAGAGGACAGAGCCAAGGTGCAGACGGAAGTAAGTCATTATATTTTTAACAGCAGATTAATGTGAGTGAAGTAGAGAAAGCTTTCTGCCCTGTAAATGTGCCACTTACAGTCATATAACATATGGCTCAACACAGAATAAAGGAAATTAAAATAGTCATTGAATGATAAAGGCCAGAAACTGCCAATGATGTTATCTCTGGGAGCATGAGGGATGGCCTGACCCAAGCCCTTCCTGCTTGGCATCTCCCATAATGAGAACGCAGGCTAGACCAGTTACAAAGCGACTTTCCTGTGAGCACTTCACAGCATCTGTTCACCACACAATAATGGCATGAGCAGTGTTGTTCCTGGCATAGTCCCTCCCACGAGGGACATGACCACATAGTGCTCCTTTCTGAAAGACAACTGACAGCGCGTAGCAATTCACAGACGTGTAATAAAGGGACCTTGGTGAAATGATAGTTATTAGGATACCTACTGTCAACTCAGTTCTCGTGTTTTTGTGCTTTTAGATCTTCTGGGTGTACTTTAAGTGTTGTTTTGGTTGGCTTCAGTTTTCAATTATCTCTACTAATGGAAGGGAGTGGTTAATTTAAAACAACAGATTTTTCAAGAATAATCTTGGCACCAGTGCAAACTGACAGATTTTAACAAGGGTATGCCTGGTATTCCATCAGTTTGGACCAAGACTCCCCACATAAAAAAAAAGATGAGCTGTGAAAACTAAGATGATTACTATCTTCTCTGAGGGGCCCCCAACTCAGAACTATTTTACCTCTTAAATTCATTGTGGAGAAAACACAGAATTGCTGGATAGGCACAGGGCTGGTCTAAAACATGGGTAGCTTACCTTTTTCAGAGTCTTTGTACCTTGTGCCCCATTCAATTTAACACACATTTATTGAGCACTTACTGTGTATGAGGCATGGAATGTGAAGGGCTAGATCAGATCACCTTGCTCTCACGGTGCTGTGTATGTATAAATAATTATAATGCACTGTGACGAAGGTTATACAGAACCTCAGAGCAGAGGTAAAGGATGCAACGTGGTGAAGTCGAAGGACAGCTACAGAGAAGATGAAACATTTGAGGTGGGCTTGAAGGCTTATTAAACATTTTTCAGGCAGACAAAGGTGGAGAGGTGAGTTTAGGGTGAGGGAACACCAATGCACATAGCCATGGGGGTATGCAAGTCAACAACTGGTTAAAAAGCAGAAGAGTCAGAAGTGAATTAAAACAACAACTATAGTGTGAGCAACATAAAGAATGTTTAAAATCCCTAAACAGCTGAGTAAAACCCATGTAACACTTGGATGCTTGACTCCCAGGAACTTAAAATGTAGTTCAAGAAGCAAAACATAGGCATGTGAGAAAAAGCTAAAAACTCAAGGTCATGCATAAGACAATGAGTACATGAAACTTAGATACATAGAAACATAGAAACCTTAAATACTATAGATATTTTGAGGACTGAGATTCAGGGATCCTGGGAGGATAAAGGGGAGTGGGAGGCAAAGGGAGGCAAAGGGGAGTGGGAGATAAGGCTGAAACTATGACGAAAGACATGATTTCAAGGAGATTTTCATAATACGTCTCCTCCAGTTCATTGACTTTTGAGTTGATATCATCATATTCACATGAGACTGTGGCTGTTAATTTACATTATTGTGTCTCTCCACACACATGCAAGCCCAGTTTCAAATGTATGTTCTCTGCCAAATCAAGAAATGCAGAAAAACATAAAGGAGAAAGAATTAATCATTTTATATACCCTGTAGAGAAAATGAGTATTAATATTATATGTCTATAATTCTAGATTTCTTACATAAACATATTTCTCTATATAAAATTTTTAAAACAAAGATGGACTTATCTATAGATACCTTTGTAACTAATTTTTATACCATATTTTTTCATTTCAATACTTTGAATATCTTTTCATATCAGTAAATATTTACATCATCATTTAAAGTAGCTGCATCATATTTCATCTTACCATATCCCATGAACCATGGGCCCTATGGTCTGTTCCTATCATCTGTATATCTGTCTTTATGTAAACACCATACTTTTGGTCATTGCAGTTTTGTAATATGTCTTGGAGTCCAGAATTATAATGCCTTCATCTTTGTTCTTTTTCAAGTTTTTTTTTTAATTTTTATTTATTTATGATAGTCACACAGAGAGAGAGAGAGGCAGAGACACAGGCAGAGGGAGAAGCAGGCTCCATGCACCGGGAGCCCGACGTGGGATTCGATCCCAGGTCTCCAGGATCGCGCCCTGGGCCAAAGGCAGGTGCCAAACCGCTGCGCCACCCAGGGATCCCAGTTTGTTTGTTTTTTTTGTTTCTTTGTTTGTTTTTGTTTTTGTTTTTGTTTTTGTTTTGCTATTTAGGACCCTTTGTGGTTTCATACAGATTTTAGGATTTTTTTTTAATTTCTGCAAAATTGCCCTTGGAATTTCAATATCATATTTAATCTGTAGTTACCTTGGTGTAGTATGGGCATTTTAACAATATTAAGTTTTTCAACCCATGGATGTGGAATATCTTCCAATTTACATGTATATCTTTTATTTTTTATTTTTTTGTTAAATTTATCTCTGAGTATTTTATTTCTTTTGATGGCCTTGTTGATGGGGCTGTTTTTGTATTTTCCATTTTGGATTTTTTTTGTCATTGTTATGGCATATAGTGTACAGAAATGATGTTTATATATTTATTTTGTATTCTGCAATGTTGCTAAGCTGGTTATTAATTATATTATTTATGTGTAGAATTTTTAGGGCTCTCTACATAGAGGATCATGTCCTCTGTGAACAACGATAATTTTGCTTCTTTCCAATTTGGATGCTTTTTTGGGGGAAGGGGTTGTTAATTTATCTAATTAGGAGTTCTAGTACTGTGTTGAGTAGAAGTGGTGGGAATGGGCATTTTTGACGTATTTCAGCCTTAAAGGAAAAAATTTCAATTTTCCACTGTTGAAGGCAATGTTAGCTTAGACTTATAATACATGACTTTTACTATATTGAGATATGTTTCTTTTGTATATAGTTTGTTAAGCATTTTTGTCATGCAAGGATTTTGAATTTTATTAAAGGAATTTCCTGCATCATATGATTTTGCTCTTTTGTTCTATTCATACAGTGGGCTCATTTATTATGGTGGGTATGTTGACACATCCTTGTAACCCAAGGATAACCTCCCTTCCTCATGATGTATTATCCTTTAAAAATACTGGTAAATTCAGTTTGCTAGTATATTATGGAGGATTTTTGGCATTTATGTTTATCAGGGATCAATATCCCTGTTGTTTTATTTTCCTAAAGTATTTTTCGTTTTGGTATGAGAGCAACGGGCCTCATAAATTAAGTCTAGAAGTGTTAGCTTCTCCTCTGTTCAATGGAAGAGTTTGACAAAAAGATGCAATAATTCTCTAAATGTTTGATAGAACTCACTAATATAGCCATTTGGTCTCAGTTTTTCTTTGTTGGGGAGGTTTTGATTACTGATTGAATTTTCTTATTTATTATTGGCCTATTTGTGTTTTTTATTTCTTCCTGATGCCATCTTGGTAGGATGTATATTTTCAGTGGTTTGTCTGCTTCTTCTAAGTAATCTAATTTTTTGGCATATAGTTGTTCATAGTAGTCTTTTGTAATCTTTTATATTTCTGTGGCATCAGTTAAAGTCTTTGCTCTTTTTTCTTAGTTTAGATGAAGTTTTTAAAATTTCACTTGTATTTTTATAGCAGCAATGTCCACAATAGCCAAACTGTGGAGGGAGCCTCGGTGTCCATCGAAAGATGAATGGATAAAAAAGATGTGGTCTATGTATACAATGGAATATTACTCAGCCATTAGAAATGACAAATACCCACCATTTGCTTCAATGTGGATGGAACTGGAGGGTATTATGCTGAGTGAAATAAGTCAATTGGAGAAGGACAAACATTATATGGTCTCATTCATTTGGGGAATATAAATAATAGTGAAAGGGAATAGAAGGGAAGGGAGAAGAAATGGGTAGGAAATATCAGAAAGGGAGACAGAACATGAAGACTCCTAACTCTGGGAAACGAATTAGGAGTGGTGGAAGGGGAGGAGGGTGGGGGGTGGGGGTGAATGGGTGATGGGCACTGAGGGGGGCACTTGACGGGATGAGCAATAGGTGTTATTTTGTATGTTGGCAAATTGAACACCAATAAAAAATAAATTTATTGTTAAAAATATAAATAAATAAATTTCACTTATATTTTTAAAAAATTAACTCAGTTTTGCTGATATTTTCTGCTTTTTTGGACTATTTCATTTATTTGTTCTAATCTTTTTTCCTTCCTTTTACTAATTTTGGGCTTAGCTCATCCTTTTTCTAGTTCTTTGAGCTGTAAAGTACGGTTGCAATAGTCTGATATATTTATTTAATTTAATTAATTTATTTAATTCTTAAAAAAACTTTCATTATTCATTCATGAGAGACATAGAGAAGGAGTGGCAGAGATAGAGACAGAGGCAGAGGGAGAAGCAGGCTCCTTGCGGGGAGCCCGATGCAGGACTCTATCCTAGGACCCCAGGATCACGACCTGAACAGAAGGCAGATGCTCAACCACTGAGCCACCCAGGAACCCCTATTTCTTCCACTTTAATATAGAATTTAACACTATAGACTTGCATTAGGATTGCTATTGCTGCGTATCATGAATTTTGGTCTGTTATATTCATATTCTCATTTATCTCAAGATATTTTCTACTTTCCCTTTTGATTTCTTCTTTTTAACCCATTGGTTATTCAAGAATGCTTAGTCTATTTTCCACATATTTGTGAATGTTTTGGTTTTTCCCTTTGGTGTGATGTCTAGTTTAATTTTGGTGTGGTCAGATAAGATACTTAGCAAGATTTTTAGTCTTTATTTTAAGATGGAATTTTAAATTTAACATGCAGCTTATTCTATAGAATGTTCCATGTGCTTTTGAGAATAATGTGTATTCTGCTATTGGGTGGAATGTCCTGGATATGTCTGTGAGATCCACATGGTCTATAGTGTTGTGCAAGTCCCCTGTTTATTGATTTTCTGCTTAAATATCTGTCCATTATTTTAAGAGGGATATTGAAGTCTCTCACTATTATTATATTGCTGTCTATTGCTTCCTTTAGTTCTCTCTTTGTTTCCTTCATGTATCTATGAGCTATGAGGATGGCTGCATATGTGAATATGTTTTATCTTCCCTGTGAATTGACCCTTTTATCATTATAATATATCCTTCTTCATCTTTATTGACAACTTTTGAGTTATTTTGTTTGGTATAATAAGTGTGGCCACTCCTGCTTTCTTTTGCTTCCCATTTGCATGGAATATATTTTCGTATTCTTTCATTTTCACCCTAAGTGTATCCTGTATTTAAAGTGAGCTTCTGGTAAACAGCATAGAGTTGGATTTTCTTTTTATCCATTCAGCCTCTCACTCTATAGAGTCTTCTTATTGGGGAGTTTAAACCACTTATATGTAAAGTAACTACTGATAGAAGGGCTTACTATTGCTATTTTGTTAAGTGTTCTGTCTTAAAACTTTCCTCTTGCTGTCTTCCTTTGTGTTTTATTGATTGATTGATTGATTGATTTTTTTTGTGACATGCTTTGGTTCCTTTCTATTGTTGTGTATTTTCTACAGTCATTTCTGTGTGTATGTGTGTGGTTACTTTGGTGCTCACCCAAAACACCTTATATTTAAGACAGTCTATTTTAAGCTGATAAATTCGGTAGTATACAAAACTCTACTCTTTTCCTCCTCTTCTTCAATCCATATTATTGATGTCACAAATTATATCTTTTTATATTGTGTACCATTAACATATTTTTATAATTACAGTTGTTGCTTTATACTTGGTTTTTAACTTCTATGCTTGAATTCAAGGTGATTTTCTCACTTCCATTATCATAATACAGTAATTTTTATTTGCATATTTACCTTTACCTGCGAGCTTGAACCTTTCATATGCTTTCATGTCACTCTCTAGAATCCTTCTGTTTCAACTTAAAAGACTCTTTTTAGCATCTCTTATAATATAGATCTAGTGCTGATGAACTCCCTTTTGTTTATCTGGGATGGACTTTAACTCTCCTTCACTCTTGAAAGACAGTTTGCCAGATACAGTATTCCTGGTTGGCAGCTCTTTTATTTCAGAGTTTTTAATATATAATCCTGCTCCCTTTTGTCCTGCAAGGTTTCTGCTGAGAAATCCATTGATGATCTTAGGGGGGTTCCTTTATGATAAGTCCATTTTTCTTGCTGCTTGCAAAATTCTCTCTGTGTCTTTGACTTTTGACAATTTGATTTTAATATGTCTCTGAGTAGACTACTTTAGGTACACTCCATTTGGAGCTTACTGGGTTTCTTGAATCTGAATATCCCAAATAGGATAGGAACCAGTCTTTTGAGTTTTCCTCTGAAAAACTTGATTGTTGAATGTCAACTACAACTGTCTCTCCAGGAAGAAGCTGGGAATTGGACGTTTTCTGAAGCTTATTTCATACTGAGCCAGGGGTAGGTGCTATTACTAGTCCAAACCTTCATGTTTGTTTTCTGCAGCTCCTTTCCCACTACAGCTTAGTTTCAGATAGAACACAAGCCAGTCCTTTAGGAAGCCTCCTGAAAAGCTGGAACATTGCACATTTGTTTCAGTTTTTTCCTTACCTCCACAGGGAGAACCCGGAAGCTAGGATGTTACCTCCTAATTATGCCATGCTGAGTTGAAAGGGTGGTCGATGGGGAGTACCACAAATTTTCCTACTCCTCTCAGAGTGGCTGGTTTCATATTCATCTGGGGGTGTAGGAGCTTCTTAACTGTTTTCTGAATTTCTCACAAAGGAAATTGGTCCCTAACTGTTGCTGAATTGATGTCTCTATAGGATAAAGAGGGTTTGGGGCTTCCTAGGTCACCATCTTTCTGTTTTCAACCTGAGAGTCTTATCCTAAATCCCCAGTATTGTGGGTTGTTAAGGGCTGAGACTATGTAAGACTGACTTCTCTTTTCTATGGCTCCTATATAGTAAGTACTCCTCAAATGCTTGGTGGAGGAATATAAAGTGTATTAAGCTACTTATAAAATGGTTGCATATTTACCATAGGCATCCTTTCCTCACTTGAATAACATGAAGCTTCATTTGAGTAAGTATATAGGAGTGACATTTGTCAATGTTA
Source organism: Vulpes lagopus (assembly GCF_018345385.1). Lineage (NCBI taxonomy): Eukaryota > Metazoa > Chordata > Mammalia > Carnivora > Canidae > Vulpes > Vulpes lagopus. Next base: position 88,793,532 of record NC_054831.1, read on the forward strand.
AACTATTTCATCTAAGTTCATCTATGAATTAAACAAATAAAACAAAACATGTTGATGTTTTCAAGCTGATTTAACATGAACTCTATGGAATTTATTTTTAAAAATATTCAAATTATTAACTTCTTGTCATTAACTTACAGAGATAGGATCACAGGATTATTTGGCCAAGAACATAGAGATCATATAGGCAACTATGCCCACCCTTAATTTTTTAAATGAAGAAACCAAGGCCTGGGGATTGTAAAGGTTGTTGAGAAATCTCACTGCTAATTAGAAAGGGAACAGTTACTAGAGCTATGGCTACCTTGAATCTGGCTCTTTCTAATGTATCCAAACCATGTCTCAAGTCTGGAATAATTAAGATGTATAAAAAAAAATGCCTCAAATTGGTTGAGTACAAAATGCACTTCAAAGGTGAATTTAGTATTCAGAGATCATTATTTCAGATCTCCAGCTGTTATAGAACAAGGCTGCTGAAAACCCCAGCATTAACAGATGTCTGCTAAGCACTTACTACTAATAATTGAAATAGTAACAACAGTGCTCAATTAGTCTTCAAGAACAAAACACACATACACTTTTTAAAAATCCTCACTTTTGTAGGAATTAATCCATCAGTGTGGCACCTTGAATGAACATTCTAAATGAGAAAATTGAGAAAAAAACTTCAAAATAGAGTATGTACTGGGGGCTTTAGTTTAAGCTATTTAAAAAATATTACCTAGACAGTGTGCTTGGGTTAGTTATTTGTGAGAAAATACATTTGTTAGTGCAAAGAAATAAAACAGATTATTTTTAGCAGGATGTTTGTTTACATGGTAAGATTGCATGAGAGCTTTGATACTGGGGAAAGACATGGCAAAAAGATAAAATGACTGAGCGTTTTCAGTTTTCTCTCTAACATTCCTTTGGTAGTCAGCACAACTAGGAACTAGGTGGTTCATCTCTGATTTTGATCAAAGTGAGATGTTTACTGACTAATCAAAAGTCTTAGTTGGTCTATTCATTTATTTGTGCATTTCACATGTATTTATTGAAGGCCTATTATTTTCTACTTACATGTTCAAAAGGTAAGCATGTGATCTGATTCATATGGCCATTTTATTTTAAAACATAAACAAAACTAATATTGAGTGTTCAGTATGTGCCAAGCATTTGCCTATAGATTCTCACTTAAACCTTAGGAGGAAACTTATACAGAATTTTCTATTATTAATACTTTTTAATTGATAAGAGAACTGATTGACAAAGACATTTTGTAATTCGTGCAAGGTCAGAAAATTAGTATATTAAGGAGCAGAAATGAAATCCAAGAGTTTAAATCCAGAATGTGTTCTCTTTACTGCTCTAAAATATAACCTCTCCTCAGTACAGCTAGGAAGTAGACAGTGGCTCTTCTGCTGTTGCAGGAGGTGGGGGGTGTCATGAACTCTTTTTGGAATCCAATGGTATAAAACTGTTGTCTTGTAACCTAGAAAAGAAACATGGTGCTACACATATACATGTATTTGAAATATAGTTCAGTGTTTCCATGACACTGAATGCTTTGGAATAGAATTCAAATAGCTTCCATGGAATGAAAGGGAGCTTGTAATTCCAGGGATAAGGCCACTTGAAGGAGAAAGCCACCCTCAAGTTCATTTCACCTTCTGTTTTCCTACACGTTAGGAAACTGAGGCACCACAAGCTTTAACATCTTTTCTGAGGAAGACCATAACTAGTGCCCTTCTCCCTCTGTCACACTGCCATCCTTATGACATCTCATTAAACGGATAACTCTGTTCCTAATAGATAGATTAGAACCCATTTAAATGGGTCCAGGTCAATGAACTGTTAACAGGAAATCATAAATTAATTATTTTGGAAGGAGAATGAAAAGACATGGAAGAAATACTCAGTTTTCTTTAAGGACCAAGGAAATAGAAGGGGTTTATGGATGCTTCCTAAGATTGTTAGGCTCTTTGAAAGAAGGAGCTAAGATACTAAAATTATTTTGACAGTAATGTATTCCTATTTGTTTTTAGACATTGTAAAAAATGAAGTTTGAAACCTATGTCAATATAAATATTTATAATCTAGTTTCTCTAGTTGAATTAAAAATAACACAGGACTCAGTGGATTCCTACTTTTCTCACTTTGGTTTTGGGGAGAAAAATATATATTCCTTAAACTTTGTACAACCCTGAAAATAATAGATCTGTTCAAAAAAGAATCTAAAGAGACTCTCTATCTCTTTTTTCTACATTAAATAATCTGTTTAAGTCTATTATTTATTGTGACATTTGGGAACTTTTGAGGACCTTGGAAGGAAATTCTAAATTGGATTCATTTTATTTTGGGGTAAGAAATATATGTGAAATATGAGCTTGTGAGTTTTATTAATCCTTTTATCCTTGGGACCCAAATGCTGACGTTGCTCCATTAGGCACTTTAGAAGTTATAGTGATGGACAATCTATCAGCAAGCCTCAGAACATGGACCTTTCTAGCAGCCTACTGGTCTAGTGATCAATATGATATAACCTAGTAAAAGCTCCTGCCTTATGTCTATAATGTGATACTGTCATCACATTATAATTTGCAAAGAATACAAATCTAGCCAATCTGATTTATTGTAATATTTATTTATCATCCAGTTCACTTTTCTTGGAATATTCCTTTCCCCCTAATTCCCAATAGAATATCTTATAAAGTTTACACAACTCAATATAGCAAAATAATTGTGATATTGGTGTTTGGAACCATAAAAAAAAACAGCTGTGTGATCATGGGCACATTACTTAGATATTTGTCTGAATGCGTTTCTGTTTCTCTTTTTCTCTCAATCTAAGATAAGGTTTACTAGCCTAAAGTTACTGCAAACATTAAATGTGCTAAGGCATATAAAACACTTAATACAAGGGGCACCGACATGGTGTTCAATAAATGTCTATTATCTTATTAGAATTATTATTTATAAATTTAAAAAATACTTAAATGTCCCCAGCAGGACCCCTTCAGATGAAGTAGGTTAAAATAGTGTATGAGATAGAGTGATTGATTCCAAGCGAAAAATTTAGTTCTTGCCTCAGCACTATGATTGATTAGTGGACCACAGGCTCCCAAACCAGAAAGTGAAGGAGATAAGCTAGATCCATTCATTCAAGACAAGGTCCCTGCCCCCGTGAAGCTGCCATTCTAGTGGAGAGACAGGGAAACTATATTTAAAAAATACATAAACAAGACAATTTTATAATAGAAAGTGATAGCTACTGTAAATGTAAATAGATTACAAAAGATGGGATAGAGTAACTAAGGACAGGGGGATTTACATTAGATATGGTGGTTAGGGAATGACTTTGGGCAAGTGATGTTTGAGCCAATGCCTTAATCATGAAAATGGTCTAGCTGTGGAAGGATTTGAGGAAAGAGCATTCTAGGCAGAGGCAACAGTGAGTGTAAGGTCCCCAAATCAGGAATGAGCTTGCCACACTCAAGAAACATAAAGATCAGTGTGACTGGCACATAGTGAGGACACGGGAGATGGTAGAGGATCAAGTTGGAGACATGACCAAGATCTTTCAATGACTGAATTCTTTAACTGATTTAATTTTGAAGTTCATAAGAATGGAGAGTAAATCTGATATTTTCCCATAGTTTGGAAGGGAATGAGATGGCATATTCATTTATTGATAAGAATTCAATACTTACACAAAGTATATCTATCTATCTATCTATCTATCTATCTATCTATCTATCTATCTATATATCTATCCTCTATCTATTTTGTTGTTGTTGTTGTTGTTGTTGTTTTGTTAGATGGTGAGGAAGCATGGAGGGAGAGGCAAAGGGAGAGAGAGAGAATCTCAAGTAGGCTCCATGCCCAGTGCAGAGTCCAACATGGGGCTCCATCTCATGACCCTGAGATCATTACCTGAGCCAAAATCAGGAGTCTAATGCTTAACCAACTTCTCCACCCAGGTGCCCCCTATACAAAATACCTCTGATTCCTTTATTTGCCATGAAGAACAGAGATGGAAAAGAGTGCACCATTTTAGAATTTTTTTGTATTTTACTATAATTATTAAATGGTATGCTTATTTCCATTATCATAAATACTAAGAAAGGGACCACCTCCCAGAATTGTTAGAACCAAAGACAAGGATAGAACTATAATGATCATGCATTTTATACAGAATGAAAACATATTCCTTTCAAATAAATTAAATGTAAAAACACTTCATGAATTTAAGTCTTGTTTCTGCTATTTGGAATGTTGCTTCTTTTACACTAAGAGATTAATCTAGTGATGCCCTCAGATACAGCAATAACTTGTTAATGAGATATTGATTTCTCAAAATAAAAGCATACTAGTATCATATTTTCAATCTAAATTAATGCTTCATTAAACTAATTAATAGCATAACAATAACTTGAACTTTTAGTGATCGTAATTAATCATAATCACATAGTATTCCTGTAGCAATCCATAGGTATAAGTGATCTTTTATAAATCAGAAAACTTTGACATATAAAGTAAGCTAAGATGCCATTTTATTTTATGGGATTTTCATGCTGCAATGTAATTAGATACATAGTATAGTATAAAACTGCTAGACTGCATTTGGGACAGAAGAATTTTGAACACCACCAGCCCTCTGCTACAGTTATTTTCTTTCTAACAATTAATATCTACCATGTGGTCCTTAACAAATCACTTTCTCTCTCTGGACACATAGTTTATTCCAGAAATAAGAGAGTTAGACTAAATGATACCTGAGGTCTGTTATATCTATAAAGATATTGCTTTAGGAAGGTGGCATTCCTTAGGATGAAAGTGACCCCAGACATAGCCACTGTTTCTCTTAACATCTATATGCCTATAGCCCCAAATATATATCTCTAATTCTCTCCTGATATCCAGCCTTCATATCTAATGATTAACTAGATATTTTACCTTAGATATATTACAGGTGTCTGAATTGCAACTTGACTGAAATGGAACTCTACATCTTGCCCATCACATGTACTACTTTTTGAGCTTCCCTTTTGAGTAAATGCTACCAACAATTACTTAGCCATTCAAGTCAAATATCCAGTCTTCTTGCCCCATAGCTAATTACTGAGTCTTACAGATCATATCTCTCAAAAGTCTCACTAAACCACCCATAATTCTCCATCTTAATGTCCTATCATTAGCCTACAACATCATCTTCTCTTACCAGGGCATAAGGAGCCCATGAGCTGCTTTCGCTGCCCTCCATTACTGCTCTCTGACATTCTTCTCTCTTCACTGTCTCCAAAGCAATCCATTTGAAAGGTAAAACCAATTATGTTACTTATTTTTCAGCCGAAGCTCCTTCTCTGCCTTCTTACTATGCTAATGACATTAATATTATACATGTCCTTGAGGGCACCCAGATCCTAGTTCCTGCCTACTGATTAAGCTTTATGTTTTGCCTTTTTTTTTTTTTTTTTTTTTTTAGCTACTGAGATCCATCCACTCTCAGTCTTATCTGGACTGTGCATATCAAGGCTATTCTTTTAGGGAAGCTAGTCTTCCCAACAAGTTCCTTTTTCTCCCTAGGCTTACTATAACTTAGCTTTAAAATTAGATAAATCATATCCCATATTAAACCTTCCACTGGCTTCTCCTTGCAAGTGGAGTAAATATATACTACTTTTCTTTATAGGATAAAACCCATTCTCCTCTAAGGGTCTACATTACCTGTTCCCAGTATCTCACAAAAAAGTGTCTTTAGCTATAGTTACATATCATACTGAGCATACTAGGACACTTGTGAAAATGAGATGCTAAAATGTCAAAAAATATATACATGATTAAGTATTCACTTACTGACCAACAAAATAGATTCATTATATTCTTGAATTTTTAAATACTTTGATTCAAAAAATTCAAAAGTAAAAATTTTGACAGATGAGACATCAGACAAGAATGGTCATTTTACTAGTTTATTGTCTTGTCACACAGCCTTTCTGTGATGCATTCAACTAATTAGTGCTTAATTAGTATCAGTCCCTCTTTTAAGCACTTGAAATACATAAAAAAAAACTAGTACTAAAATTCCTTGCCTTCATGGATTTTAAGCGGAGAAGAAAATTAATGAGTAAACAAATACAATTTGGTGATGACAAGTGCTCTGTAAGGAATAGACCCAGTTAGAAGAGCATTATCCAATAGAAGGTTCTGTAATGATTAAAATATTCTCCGTCCCATCCAATAAAGTAGCCACATGTAGGTATTGAGCATTTGCAGTTGGCTAGTGTTATTGAATAATTAGATTTTTAATTCTCCTTAACTTTAATTGATTTAAATTTAAATAGATATGCATGCTCGGGTGGCTCTCCTATTGAGCAGCCCAGGGTTCAGACAATTTTTTGTAGTGTCAGTGGATATACTTGGCCATAGAAAGTCTTTTTGAGGAAGTGACATTTCAACACATGTAATGAATGAGGTGAAAGAATTATCCCTATGGGGATCTAGTAGGAGGCTGGGTGGGACAAAATTCAGGAAAAAGGAATAGCATGTTCTTGAGGAACAAACAGTTGTTATGTTTTAGGGACTACAGGTCAACACAGCTCAGAAGGTAGAGAGCAAGGAAAGAATATTCCTTAAATGTACTAATCCCATTCTGGCATCAGGCTTGTGACAGTTCTTACCTTTGCAGAAATATTCTTATCTAAGATCTTGATTTGATTGGCTTTTCTGCATCATTCTCATCTCATTTCAAATTTAAATGACTGTTCCACCACTAGTCAGGGTCTAATGGTTTAATAGTACTTATCACTATTGGAAATTACTTTATTACTTTCTCACTTGTTTACAATTTAGTTAGAGAAAAGTAGTAAGCTTTTTGAAGGAGCTTTATATGTCTTATTTAATATCATCCCTGAGTTCTTAGGATGTTTCAGGCATATAATAGGTACCAACACAATATCTGTTAACTAATGAGTAAAGTTCATTTCTTACAACTCATATCCTAGGGGAAGAATTCCCTAATTGCCTGGATAAAAAACAAATAGCAGTGTGTTCTTAAGTTATAATGTCAGTATTTATATATCCTTCGACATCTATTTACCACAATTGTAATTTTTAATAGCTTTATTGAGATGTGACTCATATACAAAGAACTATGCATATTTAACGTGTACAATTTGTTAAGTTTAGATAAATGCAAACACCTGTGATGTCATCACAGTCAAGGTAGTAGGTACACTCAGCATTTTCCATAGTTTCTTTTGTGTTCCTTTGTGGTGGTTGTTGGTGTTTTTTTTTTTTTCATATTTGTTGCTTTAGATATTGTTTAATAAGGACACTTGACATGAGATCTACCTCCTCAACAAATTTCCAAGTGACACACCACTGTGTGGCTCACTGTGGGCACTATAATAAATACTAGGTCTCTGAAACTTATCTAGCATAACTGCTACTTATACCCATTGAATAACTCCCTGTTTCCCCACCTCCCAGCCCCTGACAATCACTACTGCATTCTCTGCTTTGGAATCATGTGGTATTTGTCCTTCTGCATGTGTCTACTAGGCTCATCCGTGTTGTCACAAATGATAGGATTTCCTTCTCTTTTAAGGCTAAGTAGTAGTCTACTGAATGAATGCACCACATTTTCTTTTTTTTTTTTTTAATTAATTTTTATTGGTGTTCAATTTACCAACATACAGAAAAACACCCAGTGCTCATCCCGTCAAGTGTCCACCTCAGTGCCCGCCACATTTTCTTTATCTATTCTTCTATTAATGGGCTCTTGGGTTGTTTCCATACCTTGGCTATTGTAAATAGTACTGTAATGAACACGGGAGGGCATTACATGCCTCTTCGAGATACTGATTTCAGTTTTTTGAATACATACCCAGAAGATGGATTGCAAGGCCATATGGTAGGTCAATTTTAGTTATTTTTAATATTTTTAAAAATATTTTATTTTTAAGCAATCTCTACACCCACTGTGGGGCTTGAACTCAAAAACCTAAGATCAAGAGTTGCATGCTTTACTGACTGGGCCAGTCAGGCACTCTCAATTTGTTTTGTTTTGTTTTTTTAATGATTTTATTTATTTGAGAGAGAGAGCATGTAAGCATGGGGAAGGGCAGAGGGAGAGGGAGAGAGACCAGCAGACTTTCTCCTTTTTTTTTTTTTTTCAGATTTTATTTATTTATTCATGAGAGACACACACAGAGAGAGAAAGGTAGAGACACAGGCAGAGGGAGAAGCAGGCTCCATGCGGGGAGCCCAACGTGGGCCTCCATCCCGGGCTTCCAGGATCACGCCCTGGGCTGAAGGCGACACTAACCGCTGAGCCACCCGGGCTGCCTGCAGACTTTCTTCTAAGCAGGGTTCTGTCCTAGGACCCTGAGATCATGACCTGAGTCAAAGGCAGACACTTAACTGACTGAGCTACCCAGGTGTCCCCCAATTTCAGTCTTTTAAGGAACTCCATACTACTTGCCCTAGTGGCAGCACCATCTTGCATTTCCACCAACAGTATAAAAGGGTTACAGTTTATCCACAACCTTGCCCATACATGATATTTTTTGCTTTTGAATAATAGCTGTCCTAACTGGTGGGAAGTGACAGCCCATTGTGGTTTCGATTTAGACACATGGATGCTAAAATAAAGAGATACAATATTCCATTTGGAAGAAAAAATAAAAATAGTAGGAAATATCAAGATTAAGGAAAGGATGCTGGTTATTAGAGGACAATGTAGCAAGTTTGTAGAGAGAGGTCAGCAGCTCTAACTTATGTTACTTCCTGTCAGCTTTCTACTTTCAGTAATGATTTATTGGACAGTGATTCTATCTGGTAGTCTTTGCATGAAGTCTTACTCCTCTTACAAAGGAACATGTTTCTTTTCATGGAGGATCTAAGTAAGACTCTGTTGTTAGCAGTGAATGAGGCCTTGATGGAATGAAAGATTGGTTTGCTCAAATGATTCTGGATGATAGAAATATAAACAGAACTTGAATTCATGAATGTGCTAACTAATTTCCTGCTTTGGAAGTTAATATTTGTTAGCTGACATGTTTATCTTCTCTTTAATATTTGTAGAGGGCATTTAAGGATAGCTGTGCTATTTTGATCTCATACCACCAGAGGAACTGGCTTCAAAAATATTATTAGCCTTTGTGAATTTGCAGCCTATCCAGCTGAATGGGATTTATCCCACTTCCTCCACCTTGGTACCATGGTTGCCATCTCTCAGAAAGCCTGGGCTGCACCAGCCTCATGCTCTAGCTCTCTTCACTTTGACTTCTGAGTATTTCTCAGTAGTAACTTGCTTCTGACTTTTTAAGAGCTGTTTTTCTGCTAATTGCAATCCAGTCTTCCTGTAGCAGTGAACCAAACTAATATATTCCTTTGCATTCCTTGGAAATCTAGAGGAGGCTTTCCTTTGAGCCACCTGAAGCACCTTGCAAAGATGTTTTTTTTTCTTTTGTAGTTCTCTTAGCTTAGGTAGAAATAATATTTCAATATCAGGTAAGAAAAACTAGGCAGGGAAGAAAGAAAACGGAATCACTTAGCATCAAGCAGAACCAGAACCAGAGACTTACTTCTGATCTGGTAGTTTTAAAATATGTTCCCAAATCCGTACTTTACCTGTAGAGTGGTTAACTACTAGGACTCTGAAGTCATTGACCTCACTGCAACCCACTAACTAGTCGTACTGACTTGAGAGAAATGGAGAGACCCCTTCCACCATCGCTCCCCTCATTTGTGGAATGAGTATAATGAATGGAACGGTTGCAGTTTTGTGATGATTAAATGAGATAATATATGTAAATAATTTGGCATAGTGCCTAGTAAATTACATGTTGAAAAAAATATTTCCTATTATTGTGTTAGCGATGCATAGCATGATAAATGGCTTATTAAAGTTAAGTCCATTTAAATCAGTGATGTTAATTTAAATGTCTATTCGTAGTGCTTTACTATGAGTCTCAGGAAAATACAAAAAAAAAAAAAAAAGAATACAGCCTTGAATTTCATGATGCTGGCTTGCAAAGCAACTGGGTGGAAAAGGTTACCTGTAAAAGTTATTAATTTAATAAATAATCATTAAGCATCTACTAAGCCTCTCTGATAAAACCAAGATTCCTACTCTGGTAGATTTACAATCCAGTTTGGGAGATTGGTAATGGCTAGTAAAAGAAGGTATTCATATAGTATGAGGGAATTAGATTCTAAAAAGAGTAGATTGGATGAGTGCAACTTGAAATAGGAAAGTTAGGTCAGGTTGATGAGAGCATAGGATTTGATCAAGACTTGACTGCAGTGAAGTAGTTAGTAAGGCATTCTTTAGAATCTGAGGTCTGTTAAGTGTTAGATTATCCAATCTGCATGTTGTAGACTTTGGAATAGTAAACACTTAAAGGACAATACAGATAAAGAAAGCCATAACAGGGTAGAGTTTTTGGCTCATTTAAACATTCATCAAACAACTATTTGTAGCATTATTGTGAGTACTAGTTAATAGAAAAGTTTTTAAGGAGAGGGAAGTATCCAGAACAAAAGTGGATAATGTGACTCATGGACCACTCTGCCTTTTTGCCTTTTCCACCTCCATAGCTGAAATTATTAACAAATTATGTCAAACATAGAAGCAGCCTCAGAATCCTTCTCAGCGTATCACTCCAGGAAACCTAAATCAGCATATCATAGTTGACTTCTGAGATTAGGTTTATTTTCAATGTCTGTTCTGTAATACTGCCAGGCTTTATTCATATTTAGTACAGATATGCTATTAAGAGTCTTCTGACATTCTGGGGATCCCTGGGTGGCTCAGCGGTTTGGCGCCTGCCATCGGCTCAGTGCGTGATCCTGGAGTCCCGGAATCGAGTCCCGAATCCGGCTCCCTGCATGGAGCCTGTTTCTCCCCCTGCCTGTGTCTCTGCCTCTCTCTTTGTGTCTCTCATGAATGAATAAATAAAATCTTTTTTAAAAAAAGAGTCTTCTGACATTCTGATCCACATATTGGTATTTTATCTTTTTCTTAGTCTTTAAAACAAAAATTTAATGCCATTATAGTTAACATACAGTGTTAGTGTTATGTTAGTTTCAGGTGTAAAATACAATGATTCAGCAATTCCATACATCACCCAGTGCTCATCAGGAGAGGTATCCACTTTGATCCCCATCACCTATTTTACCTATCCCTCCATGAACAGTCAGTTCGCAGTAGTTAAGAGTCTGTTTATTGGATTATTTATTCTTGGTCTATTTACAAAATCGTCTCCAACAGTCACTTGTCATAGCAGTTTTAGGCAGTGAGGTATTTTTGTTCCTTGAAAATTAGAGCCTTGGGCATAAAGGTAGTGAGTAACATGATGTGATGAGTACCCATATCAAATGATCTGTACCATGGATATTTGAGGATAGCCAACATCTCCACAATTGTAGTTCTCTTTATTTGTGTTAATGTTTTAACCTGGCTCAGTGCTATATGGTTTGATATTCTCTCCATCAGCACATCTGACACCAGTAATATTGTATTCTCTCTCCATATGCTCCCAACCTAAAAGTTCCTTCTGGCTCCTAAAGCAGTGATGTTAGAATCCTGATACTTTATGAGATGATTTTTTTTTTCATGTCCACAATGACTTCTTTCATCGCCATTCTATCAAGTTAAAAGGTAAACAGCTCAACTCCTGTGCTGCCTAAGTGGCATGTTAAATTTCATGTGTTCCCTCACTCTGTAAATAATTGCTTAGAACAGAAAATGCAGCCCTGTATTATTGATTCAGGAGCTTTGGCTTTTTAAGTACGGTATAAAAAAATCAAAAGTGAATCAAAAGCCATTGCTTTGGAAGGAAAAAAAAAAAGGAGTAAGTTACCTCATCATTACAGAACATTTTGAAAGAATTGAAATGGCTTTTTCTCAGGCTGAGATATGGTACTTGGTTCAAGAAAAAAAAAAGTGTTTACAACCCAAAACAAATTTCATTAAATGCAGATCACATTTTTTGGGGGGACTAAATCTTTACTGAAGCTATTGCTCTACTTCCTGTCAAGTTGGACAATGGTGCCTAAAAGCAGGTGCTTATGGCTTATCTGTCCAGATTCCCACATGGCCTCTTTATGTGGTCACAAACTCTGGATTCACAATTTGTAAGGAATAGGCATGGTGGAAAGAAGTGTATTGAAAAATAGTTTGGATAAGGCTGGGCAATCACAAGTGAATCAAGCTTGTATGGCGAGACCACTGACCACCCAATCAGTCCTTGAGGTAGTTGTGGTCCTGGGTTTGGTGTGTGCATAACTAGAGGCACGAATTTGACTAAAATAATGCACACACAAATACCCATGTAGGTTGAGAGGGAGGGGGAAGGAAGGACTCTACAGGCAGAACGTGGAATAGAAGAGTAGTGATTATATTTAAGAGAAATCTGAAAAACAGAGGAAGTCTGTCATTGGCAAAGCAGAATAATTAGTTTTAAGAAGCCTAGCTTAGGTGGGTATACAAATTTGAATGTGCATGTATAAGTGAGTATGTGGTTTTCCAGATAGGCTTTTAACCTACTGTTATTATTTTTTTTTAAGATGTTATTTATTTGAGAGAGAGAGAGAGAGACAGTGAAAGAGAGTGAAAGCATGAGCAGGGGGTGAAGATGTGTAAGGCAGAAGAGGGACAAGCAGACTCCCCACTGAGTAGTGAACCCAGTGTACGGCTCAATCCCAGGACTCTGGGATCACAACCTAAGCCAAAGGCAGAGGCTTAATTGAGCCACCCAGGTGCCCTCTACCACTGCTATTTAGAAGGATGTTTGGTTTATATCCATAGGCTTTGGAGGAAAGGTCTCCCGTTGCATAGAGAACTCAGTGTTGGAAATAACAAAAACATGGGACTTGGCTTTGCTTTTGCTGTCATTAAATTGTGTTGTCTTGAGCCCATGGTGTATTTCACTCTGAGCCTCTGTTTCATTATTAGTAAACTGAGAGCTTACAGTTTTCACTCTCCTTAGAGATCTAATTCTAGGTTCTAATTCAAAATTATGTGCATACATATATATTTATATTTTCAGACAATTAGGGATAACTTTGTATCCTGCCAAAAGGTCCCTGTAGCATTTTCGAATGTAATTGTTAAAATAGTTATTTGGGTGAGGTGCTACTATCATTCTCATTCTCTAGGTTAAGAATTAAGCTTGGGCAGGCTGTGTTACCTTGCTTGTAGTTCATCTGTAACCAGGGAGTACAGAGGAATCTTAAACTCAAGCTCCTAGCATAGAAATGGTGCTTTGAACTACTGCATCTTTCTGCCCCCTCCACTAATTTATGCTGTTATCAAGATGTATTTTTACATGGCCCTAGCCTCTAAAATAGTTTATGCGGCCCACTGAGGTATATAATTTGGTGTAGATTGGGCCTATGTAGCTGTGGTGAGACATGCATACATATTCAGTATGTTTGGTGTAAATCTATTTGGAAAGAGTCAGGAAGTGATGGTCTTGCTATTCTGTGGTGATAGAGCTGGGGGAGAGAATGCCTTTAATGATCAGAGAAGATTGGTTGCCAGTCATTTAGCCCTATCACAAGCAGTCGACTCTGTCTCTATACATTGCTTCTACTCTCAATAATTGTATTAAGAGACAGTCTTTCCACGTGACAGTTCCCCCACCCCCTGCACCTTTCTCCTCCCTCTATCCTTGACGATTCTGGCCTTCCCAAACTGCTTTTGATCTTCTGATTCCTCTTGGGTTGAAGCAGACCAAATTTCTTCTAGGGACCCCAGTTTTGGGGGGGCTGTATTTCTTAAAGACACCCCAGTTTCCCACCTGTTCCTCCCCTTTCGCATGTTGCCAACTTCTAACCACAATAGTGACTCTGTGCTTGTCTGTTTAGTTCTGTGTATAAAGGGAATATGGAGATGACCCTTCTTGGTGCTGCCTGGCTCCCCTCCCCTTTTCCTTTGGTCTTGGCACTCATGGAAACATGACCAGTAAGGGACCTTCAATTTAAAAAAACAACAACACGTGCAACAATAAAAAGACTCACTAATGGGAAAAAAATTACATATACATATTCATATGTATATGAATCCAACAATTTCTTTTTGAAATTGCATTAGCAAGTCTTATAGGAGGATCTTGTATTTTGAGGATCTTCCCAGATTACTAATGAATGATCATCCTCAAAAACTCTGTGGTCACTTAAATCGCCACTGCCATCTTCACCCTCACAGTTAGCTACCATATCTATATTCTGTTTTGTATACCAGTTCTGATTTAGAATTGCTACTAACTTAAAATCAACTAACAGCTATTAAGTACCAATTAAGTGCAACTTAATATGAAACATTAAAAAATAGGAAAAAATACATTTCATAGAGGTGTGGTATTGCTCATAAGTATTTTTAGTGGTAACTGAAAAACTCGTTTCTTACTGATTAGATAATAAAAGGGAATAATTAGAGGATCCAGAAGAAGATTTGCTTTTAGACTCTGCAGAATTCTAGAGACCAAAAACTGTGGTCTTGATGTGTTTTTGTCACTCAGCTCCTCTTCCCTCTGTGGGTATTAGCTTTATTGAATGTCATTCCCTGGATGTATCTTCTATATTGTGGTAAAGAGACCACCAGAAGCCTACAGTTCATGAGCCAAAGACAAATTTCTCTCCAGTGCTTTTACATGTGTCGACTTACCCTTGAGCTCATCTCTTTGCCAGGAATAATGGGTACTGATTAACCAATGGGGTCATTTGTTTCTTTATGTAGACGGAAAGTGATCCAACAACTGTGACTCACAGTGTTATTGAGTATGATACAGAAAAGTTTAGTTCTAACAAAACTTGGTTCACCAAACAGCATATGCCCACTATATATGCTCTTATTGATGAATAATTTACACATCCTGTCAGAATGTGGGAAGCACCTGGGAACAGTGATGAGGATAAGTAAATTGAGGTGAAGAATTGAGCATAAACTAATCCACAAAACTAAGAGAATAGGCTTATTGGCAGAAAACCAGGGTAATATTATAAACTGGTAAGATGAAACAAAGCTATTCACAGTTTCACCTGTTGAGTCAACTGGATGGAGACTAGTAAAGATTCCAGGAGAAGTATTATCAGATAATTTGGATCAAACGAATAGTAGAACGCTATACCTTCTCTCCTTAGAGTCGACTAACTCACTTTAGTTCTTTCTCTTTCCACTGTGTGTGAATTATTTTTTCAAACATGTGAATACTTACATGGAAATACCTCTTAAAAAACTAGTTTGAGAGGTGTCTGGGTGACTCAGTCTATTAAGTGTCTGCCTTCTGCTTAGGTCATGATGTCAGGGTGTCCTGGGATCTGGTGCCTCAGGCTCCCTGCTCAGCGAGGAGTCTGTTTCTTGCTCTTCCTCTGCACCAGTGCCCCACCCCCAGCTCTGTGCACTCTCTTTCTCTGTCTCTCTAAAAAAAATCTTAAAAAAACTAGTTTAAGTTCTTGTTTAAACCATAAGGAAACATAGTTATATATTAGAATCACACCTGTGATTGCAATATTATTACAACTTGGCTGTTTTATTAGTAGCCAACAAATTACTGCATAACTAATTTACTCCTGGATGATGAAGAAGATTGTTGTGGTTTGAGGTGATGAAGATCTGGATGGTAGTGAGATACAGAAAAACAAATGAGTGAAAATAGTTCTGGGTTCAGTCAGTCTCATTTAAAAATCAGCTTTAAAAGCACTATTACTTAAACAAGTTGCCATTGTTAATGCTATTATGTCCTTTTTAGAAATGCTGTTCCTCCTAATTTGAAACGAGTGCTTCCTTTAGGGCTAATTAAGCAGATGAATGGCGTTTCTGAGGACCACATAGTTAACTTGTTCAGTCTAGAGCAAAGTCAAGGATGCTAGATATGATGACTTAGAATTTGCACTTCCAGAAATAAGTCCTGTCTTTATTATGGGAAGACACTGATTGGTTGAGAGAAAAAAACTACTTCATTAACATTTTTATTTTGTGGTGTTTTAGCACTTACTCTCTATATATAAAGCAACAGAGATTTATAGAGACAGTTTGTTACATTATTGGCATCCATTCATTTTTTTCCCTGACAAACAGTACTATGCTTCTCAAAAGATTTACCCTGTTCTTAGCAATGTAGTTGGTGAGATTGACCCCAATCTAAGCTTCAGGGATAGGTCTTGATTGGCTTTAGGCAATCCAGGTGTCCCAGGGCCATTGAGATTAGATCGAGGATGAGCTCACAGGACCTAATCACTGCCAATGAGCTAATAAGATGCTGAGGCTTCCAGGTAAATGAAAGCATACTTCCTTAGAAGCAACTACAGCGGCTTTTTATTGTTGACCATGCACAGTGCCAGACAGGCATCTTTTTATGATAGAATAAAATTGTGTCTATGAATGAAGGAGAAGAACCAGAGCCAATAAATGCAAAATTAGGTGAAAAAAAATAAGACTTGGTTCTGGTCAGTGAGCCCTGAATCCTTTTCTTCTGAAGAGGAATTAATTCTGAACTAGCCAAATTCATGAGCCAGGAGATTCCCTTTCTTGGAGAAAGTTTGGATGAACTTACAGCAAGAGGAAGATTCTAATACAGTTAATCCACAAAGGTCTGGAGAAGAAAGTGAAAAATTACCCATAATTCACTCATCCAAATATATTACTCATTCCAATATTGATGGGATGTTAGGTTGTTTTGGATTTTTCCAGATGGATTAGAGAAAAAGTTAGGCAATTATTTCTGTACTCTTGAGATAAAGGAGGATTTTCAAGTATTTCATCAAAGCTAGAAACTGTAATGAAAAAGATCAATCTCATCTCATAAAAGTTTAAACATTTTATATAGAAAAATAGTAACAAAGTTAAAAATATGACAAACTAGAAAAATTACATGCAACAGTGTATTGGATAAATAATGCCTATAATATATAAACAGCTTTAATAAATTAGTAATTAAAAGTTGGATACCCCAGTAAAAATTGGCTTGGAAAGTGAATAGCCAATTCATATAAGAAGAAACACACACACACACACGTACACACATGTACTTACAAACCCATATAAGCAGCTCTACTCCTGTCTGGCTTTGGGACTTTGAGCAGTTGACTGTGTTCATTTGTAGTCTTCTCATTGGTCAAAATGGGCATAATGACACCTGCTTGATAGCATTTTTGTAAATTCAAGGTGAAGAGGGATAAAATAAAACATTTTATGAATATAAGGAATCAGATTTAAGAAATGGCCTCTAAATTTACTCAAATGGTTGTCTAATTTTGCTTATGAAGGAAGAACAACAAAAAAATTCCCTGTGATTCAGGGAATTGCCACTTTTGATTGCTAAGCTATTGATCACATCCAACATTCCATTTGAGTTAATGGATTTGACAAAACAATTGAACTATAACTAAAACAATAAGTTTAATATAAAAATTATTGATAAATCACTATAAAGTACACATGGTTAACTCTAGGAGGAAGATGATTACAATTACCAAGGGCTTATTCTATATAAGATAATACTTTAAGTACTTTGCAAGCATTATCTTATTTAATCTTCACAATGCCCCTATAAGAATCTTATAATACCTAGTTTTTGGAAACGGAGATTCTCAGAGATGAAGTAACCTCCTCAGCTGAAAAAGGACAAAGCCAAAATGTGAATTGAGGCCAAACTCACAGGATCCTGCTGCTCATTCTTTTAACCCTTATGTTACAGTCAGGGAGCTATTTTGAATTTTTTAAGAAATATCAGAATAATGTGAGAATCATATATACAACACTTAAATTTTCTCTGCAAACATACTAGTGCCCCAATTACAATTCAAGAGTGGATGTTGAACAAATAGTTGACTGAGAAAGAGTGCCAAACATTGTATTTGATGTTTGGGAATTTAAAAAATGAGGTTAGGCAAAATTTCTGACCATAAGAGCATTTTTCCTTTCCTTTTCTTTTTTTTCCACTTCTCAGCTCATAGCACATGTTGCTTGTACTGTTTGGAACTCATTGGCTGCATCAATATTTGCAGTTGTATTACTAGCCTTTTTTAAAGTTGGGGCTTTGAAATTTAACACTCAGGTTCAGATTTTTACTTCAGTACTTGTTAACTGTTTAACTTTGTACAAGTTTTCTCATCATCAAATTCGGGCAATAAAAACTATTCAGTAGTGATTTAAGAATTGACACATTTTGCATAAAACACTCACCAAAGTACCTAGAACCTAATGAACACTTACTAAATGATCAGTTTTATAGCTGTTATTATGGCTGATTTCTGTATTGAAGTCAGAACAGGCTGCATTTAGATGGAAAACTTTAGCCTACTTAGTTATCAGAAGTAGCAGTGAATTGAACCAATGTAGCTCTATATAGAAAAAAGATAATTTTTGGTTTGAGCATACTAAGAGTTTAAAGAATTCTGATTCTCAATGAATTTCCAAAAAGAAGAACTAACATATTTAATTGTGAACTTGTGTCACAAAATTGGAAATTCTCAGGAAGTTTTGAGCATCACTGGATTCCTTAGAGCAGAGTCAGAAGCATTGAACAGTCATAATTGAAATATTCCTAGGTCATAGTATTTTTGAAAGGATTTCTCAAGGTCCATTACATTCCAAATTATATACATTTTTATTTTAATACCAAGTCCTCTGACAACCCAACTGGTTCCCAGAGGATTCCATCAAGGATAGGACAGTATCACATTGCATCTCTCCCCAAAATGAAAATGCCATCTGTTATTATATCAACATGACATTGTGTGCATTAGCATATTTCAAATACACAGCAATTTACATAATGCCTAGAAAACTATCTTTCCATGATGCATAAAGCTTTCTATCCATCCACTTACTTACTTCTTTTATTGGAGGCCGACACACCTCACACAGAGAAGACAACATGCAAGTTAAATGTGGCTCTTCCGCAGGAGTCTTTAGTGTAGGCTTTCTCTCTGATTGCACAGAAGCAGCTAGATGCTTTATTCTGCATGAAAGGACATTAGAAGACCCTTCATTTATTATATTCTGTTTCATTCTGTGTGTTTCCTATTTTTTTGTGCTGTAAATTTCCTTTATAAATTCTAAAAACTTCTGGCAGGACTTAACAGTATTTAAAAATTATTTTGTTTTATTTTTATGGGTCCTTGATTTTTCTCTTAAATAAGTCCTTTGAGATCTTTGGCTTAGACACCTGTTCTTTCTGTTCAAGCTTTGTTTTTCTCCCAGATTAAAGCTGTTTCTAGGTATCTCACTGAGATTCCTGGGAAACAAATTCTGTTAGGAATGCCTAAATGTGTTAGGGAGGAAGACATGTGAAAGCCCAGAGGGACAAGGTAGGTTTGGGTCGGGAGGCCTGTCAAACTGCAGTGTAGTGGGTGCCAGACAGAAATGGCTTGGCTCTTGTACCAGTGACCTGCCCAGTCACTAGCTTGGGCCACACTTGGCTGTAAAGCTGAGGTGGACCCAAAGGAACTAAGAGCCAGAGGCTGTCCACTAACTAGAGTTCCATTGGATGGACAGCAAGACCTTTCTTGAAGTGGGATCTGAGTGTGCAACTTTGGATTTTTCACTTACCAGCCATCCTACTAGTGCAAAGCAATATTTAATTGTTTTACCTTAATATTAGAAGTTTGGAAGACATAAGGAAATACAGGAAAACCTATGACTTTTTTCCTGCTCTAACATCCCTTAAGTGCAAAATCCAAACTGCCTGCTTACAGACTCTTGGGGAAAAGATTGTAATTGCCGTTATCAGCTTGCAAGTCTTCTGGAACTAACTTATGTCATAGACAATACTGTTGAATTTTGTTTTTAGCCTTTAACTCTAAAAGCCAAGTGGAGGCAAAAGTGGGTACCTCCTTTGTTTCAAATGAGCCAACCACTGAACCATTAGTTCATTTTTAAAGATAATTAAACTACTACCATTGGTCATGCATTTCAGGAAATCAGTCACGTTACTAGGTAAAAATCTCTACCTGAGTGGCAAAATGGAAAGGAAAATGCCATACTCATTCAGAGAATAAATGTGCATGTTTCTGTGAATGCCAAAAACTTATGATACTTTCCCATGAAACATTTTCCCATTCAGTCCCTTGAGCTAAACAAGAAGTTGATTCTGTGTGTGTTGATCACTCAGTGGGTCACATAGTGCATCTAGAATTCTATGTCTTCAGGTGATTGCATCTGCCGGTTACATTGTCTGCTTATAGACGCATCCTATAATATTTCATTAGGTAAGTAGAGCTGATGCAGTGATGAGTTCCTTAATTTGAACTAAGAATAGTTAAATCATTAAGCCCTTTCTGCTGGGCCATTCCCTTCTCTTTTCTATATTAGAAAGGGCTCTGCTAAGACCTTTGGAAAAATATGTACTTCCATACAAAAGCCCTTTTCCACCCAAGAGACTCATTCTTCATTTGTAAAATGATAGAACCAGACTAAGGGATCTTTAATGTCTCATTTAGCTCTGTGCCCATGTGTTTCAGAGGAAGTGCCTTTTCTCCCTGGAGACTAATAAGAAATAATGACTGGACTGCTTCTGCTGGATTAATTCCCACTCAGTGAGACAGGTGGAATATGATACCAGCTTCTAGAATGGAAAGAGAGGACCCTTAAATCCAGAGACCTCAGGAAACATTTGACCATTTGATCCATGTAAAGGAGACTGGAAGTAATAGTAGTTAATCATCATTGAGTGCTTTCAAAGGGCCTAAACTATGATGGTGTTTTATACTTATTACATCTAGAACAACCCTTTGAGAATGCTCTCATTGACTCCATTATAAAGATGAGAATGAGTCTAACAAAGAATAAGCCACATGGCCATTGTCACTGGACTTTTAGAAGGCTGAGCAAGGTATACACACGGATTCTCCCTGACTCTATCATTCTCATTCATCACACTCTATTTGTCTGGTATTCATTCCAGGCCTAGGGAATCAAGAGCCTCCTGCATACTAGGGTTGATCAAAGAGAGGATGCATGTTTGTTGGGAGTGTGTCTATGCTGGAGTTGTGGAAGTTTTCTTTGGCCTTTCTGGCTTTGATCATTTCGTATTTGTACCATGGCTCCTTCCTGGTGATAACACCATGAAGTATTTCCCTTCTGATAATACTAAAACCAGTGTCTCATCAAGAGAAGCACTGGAATCCCATGTTGCCATATCTTAATCACAACTTTTAATCTCTAATTCATTTGCTGGAGAGAAACATTGGCAATTGCTAGGGAGCATAGTAAGAGCACCACTTTCTCTTCTGTAACATCCAAGGACTGAATGTGCAGGGAAGGGTGAGAGAGGGCTCTTAAGGAGATGCAATAGGGTAGAAGGTGCGGAGTATGTGGAGAGAAAATCATTGGTCACACTTATTCCCAATTTTGCACCTTTATTTTCAAGTTATCCTTTCAAAAAAGCACAGAACCTCATTGTGCTTACTTTTGTCTTTGACCTTATCATGCATTCATTGTTTACTTTGCAATTTTCCCCATGGAACTAGCTTCATGTGTATTGTTTAAGTTAGCAACATCGAAAATCTTCTGGACACAATTCCTTTGCATTTATTTAACAAATACTTAATGGATACTAGTATGTACCAGGCAATGTTTTAGGCATTAGAAATGCCATGATGAACAAGACAAATTACTTCCAGCATGAGCTCATTTTCAAGTGAAAAGACAGATAGTAAATAAACATAACACCAGGCAAAGATGCATGTATAATGCAGTTTCATACAGTGGCAAGGTGTAAAAAAAAAAAAAAAAAAAAAAACAGAAAGAAAGCTATGGTTAGATATTCTCTTTACATGGCATGTTCAGAAAGTCCTTTGTAGAAATCTAAAAATTATAAAAAAGTCTGCTATCTGGATAAGAATATTCCAAGTAGTAGCAAAACTGAATAAATGCACAAGGTAAGTATGGACTTGGATGTTTGAGGACTGTGAAGCTAGTACATGGAATAAAGAAAAAGAAAACTTTAGGTGAAAATTAATAGTGACAAGGTAAGCAGAACTGAGTTTATAGAGAGCTTTGAGGCTACAGGAAGAAGGTGGAGCAGATCCTTGCTCAACAAATATTTATCAATATTGACTATGTAGCTGCCACTATTTGAGGTGCTGAAAGTACAATTATAAACAGATTAGATGCATTTTCTAGCTCTTGGAAATCTTACATTATTGGGATAGAGACAATAAGTCAGATAAATTTTACATATATATGTATACACACATATTAGTTATAAGTGGTAAAGAGAAAAAAAATGAAGCAGGAATGAATGATAGCAAGTTTGGGATAGAGTGAAAGAGACTTTGAAAAGTTGGAGAGAAACTAAGAGCAGTGAGTAAGCATGCCACATAGTTCTTTGGAGGAAACAGAAACTGCATAAAGGCAGTAGAAATGAAATTTTGGGGTGAGCCAAAAGACCCGTCTTTCTGTATTGGAAGGAACCAGAAAGAGAGTAGTAGGAGACAAGGTCAGAGATCAAATCGGAGTCAGATTGTATAGTCAGATTACATAAAGCATATAGACCTGCAGGTCATAATAAAGACTATTAGTCTAAGATGAAAATCCATCATTGAGCAAAGCACTGCCACAATTTATTTTTTTTCTTTTTTATTTATTTATTTATTTATTTATTTATTTATTTATTTATTTTTAATTAACTTTTATTGGTGTTCAATTTACCAACATACAGAAAAACACCCAGTGCTCATCCCGTCAAGTGTCCACCTCAGTGCCCGTCACCCATTCCCCTCCAACACCCGTCCTCCTCCCCTTCCACCACCCCTAGTTCATTTCCCCGAGTTAGGAGTCTTTATGTTCTGTCTCCCTTCCTGATATTTCCCAACATTTCTTTACCCTTCCTTTATATTCCCTTTCACTATTATTCATATTCCCCAAATGAATGAGAACATACACTGTTTGTCCTTCTCCGATTGACTTATTTCACTCAGCATAATACCCTCCAGTTCCATCCACGTTGAAGCAAATGGTGGGTATTTGTCGTTTCTAATGGCTGAGTAATATTCCATTGTATACATAGACCACATCTTCTTTATCCATTCATCTTTCGATGGACACCGAGGCTCCTTCCACAGTTTGGCTATTGTGGCCATTGTTGATAGAAACATCGGGGTGCAGGTGTCCCGACGTTTCATTGCATCTGAATCTTTGGGGTAAATCCCCAACAGTGCAATTGCTGGGTCGTAGGGCAGGTCTATTTTTAACTCTTTGAGGAACCTCCACACAGTTTTCCAGAGTGGCTGCACCAGTTCACATTCCCACCAACAGTGTAAGAGGGTTCCCCTTTCTCCGCATCCTCTCCAACATTTGTTGTTTCCTGCCTTGTTAATTTTCCCCATTCTCACTGGTGTGAGGTGGTATCTCATTGTGGTTTTGATTTGTATTTCCCTGATGACTGCCACAATTTAAATCACATTTCAACAGATTTCTGGTTTTAAAAGAAAGTAAAAGGAAGCAAGAGTAGAAGCAGAGAGAAAAGATGGAAGGGTACTATTGGATACAAATCTACTACAAGTCACAAAAAGTGAGCAATTTTTATGCAATTTTTTAATCTTCTAGTATCCCCACATAAAGTCAAAAGCACTCGGTGAAATTAAAGTTGGTGACCTGTTGCATTGAACCTGGTGAGATATTTTACATTATTTTGACATTGAGTCTTTTATTTTATTCTTGCAACTACTGCTTAAGTGCTCAGTAGCCACATGTGGCTTGTGACCACTATACAGGATGTCATAGGAGATGATCGCAAAAATGCAGATGATAGAAGGTGGTCTGCAGTGAAGGCAATGAGAAAGTCAAGATTTGGGTATGTCTTAAATGTAGAGCCAAAAGGAATTATTGAAAGAGTGACTGTGTAAAAGGATAAGAGAAGGAATTAATTGAAATAAACCAACTTTTAAAAAGGAAATTAAATTATAGGCATGCTGGGATATTTAATAAATTCCATATATATCTCAGAGCCATCTTAGACATAAGCTACATGTAAGGTGTCCCACCCTAGGTTATGGAGGCCTATTAGGAGCACTTTTCAGATTGCTAAAGTGTATGAGCTGAGGGGCCAGTGAATGCCTTTGTCATAGGAAAAGCAAAATGTGGAGGGCAATAGAAGACCATGATGCGGTTCTTAAGGTGATTTTTTTCTCTGATTTATGAAAGAACCATCATACTGCACCTTCTAAAGTCTTGGGTTAGTAGTCCACAGCAGGCAGCCATTCATCCTTTTCTGAGGTTTTCCAAATAATAATCTGACATAATTGAGCCCCGTCCAATCCCAAGGAGGTTTCCTTTTAGTAAAGCATCCATCCAAAATGGGAAAATATTTGTAATTAACATAGACTACATATTCATAGTCCTTTTCACATAAAAGCATGGTAAGTGCAAAGTAGCTCAAAATTTGTTTTTTTAATTTTATAGATCTTGGAAACTAGCCCTTTATCTGATATGTCATTTGCAAATATCTTCTCCCATTCTGTAGGTTGTCTTTTAGTTTTGTTGACTGTATCCTTTGCTGTGCAAAAGCTTCTTATCTTGATGAAGTTCCAATAGTTCATTTTTGCTTTATAAATCTTGGATACTAGCCCTTTAATTGATAAGCCATTTGCAAATATCTTTTCCCATTTTGTAGGTTGTCTTTTGGTTTTGTTGACTGCTTCCTTTGTTGTGGAGAAGCTTCTTATCTTGATGAAGTCCCAATAGTTCTTTTGTACCTTTGTTTCCCTTACTTCCACAGAAGTACCTTGCAAGAGGTTGCTGTGGCCAAGTTCAAAAAGGTGTTGCCTGTGTTCTCCTCTAAGATTTTGAAGAATTCTTGTCTCATATTCAGATCATTCATCCATTTTGAGTTTATCTTTGTGTATGGTGTAAGAAAATTGTCCAGTTCCTTTCTTCTGCACGAGGCTGTCCAATTTTCCCAACACCATTTATTGAAGAGACTGTCCTTTTTCCAGTGGATATTCTTTCCTGTTTTGTCTTAGATGAGTTAACCATAGAGTTGTGGGTCCATTTCTGGGTTCTCTACTCTGTTCCATTGATCTATGTGTCTATTTTTATGCCAGTACCATACTGCCTTGATGATCACAGCTTTGTAATAAAGCTTGAAATCTGGCATTATGATGCCCCCAGCTTTGGTTTTCTTTTTCAACATCCTTCTGGATATTAGGAATCTTTTCAGGTTCCACACAAATCTTAAGATTATTTGTTCCAACTCTGTGAAGAAAACCCATGGTATTTTGATAGGAATTGCACTGAATGTGTAAATTGTTCTGGGTAGCATAGACATCTTCACAATATTTATTCTTCTAATCCATGAGCATGGAATTTTTTTCATCTCTTTGTGTCTTCCTCAATTTCTTTCAGAAGTGTTCGCCAGTTTTTGGCATATAGTTCCTTTACCTCTATGGTTAGGTTTATTCCTAGTTCTCTTATGGTCTTGGTTGCAATTATAAATGACATTGATTCCTTTATTTCTCTTCCTTTTTTTAAAAAAATTTTATTTATTTATTCATAGACACAGAGAGAGAGGCAGAGACACAGACAGAGGGAGAAGCAGGCTCCATGCAGGGAGCCCGATGTGGGACTTGATCCTGGGTCTCCAGGATCACACCCCAGGCTGTAAGCGGCACCAAACCGCTGCACCACTGGGGCTGCCCTTTTTTTTTTTTTTAAAGATATTTCTCTTCCTGAAGTCTCATTGTTAGTGTATAGAAATGCCACTAATTTCTGGGCATTGATTTTGTATCCTGCCACACAGCTAAATTGCTGCATGAGTTCTGGCAATCTTGGGATGGAGTCTTTCGGGTTTTCTATTTACAGTATCATATCATCTGCAGAGAGGAAGAGTTTGACTTCTTCTTTGCCAATTTAAATGCCTATTATTTCTTTTTGTTGTCTGATTGCTGAGGCTAGGACTTCAAGTACTATGTTGAATAGCAGTGGTGAGAGTGGAAATCCTTGTCATGTTCCTGATCTTAGGGGAAAGGCTCTCAGTTTTTCCCTGTTGAGAATGATATTCACTGTGGGCTTTTATGATATTGAGAAATGTTCCCTCTATCCCTACACTGTGAAGTGTTTTTTTTTTCTCAAGATTTTATTTATTATGAGAGAAATAAAGAGAGACAGAGACAGAGACACAAGCAGGGGGAGAAGCAGGCTCCATGCAGGTAGCCTGATGTGGGACTTGATATCAGGTCTCCAGAATCACACCCTGGGCTGAAGGCAGGGCTAAACCGCTGAACCATCCGGGCTGCCCTGTGAAGCATTTTAATCAGGAATGGATGCTGTGTTTTGTGAAATGCTTTCTCTGCATCTATTGAGAGAATCGTATGGTTTCTTGTCTTTTCTTTCTTGATGTGCTCTATCATGTTGATTGTTTTATGAATGTTGAACCAGCCTTGCTTCCCAGGGATAAATCCCACTTGGTCATGGTGAATAATCCTCTTAGTGTACTGTTGGATCCTATTGGCTAGTATCTTAGTGAGAAGTTTTGCATCCATGTTCATGAGGAATACTGGTCTGTAATTCTCCTTTTTGGTGTGGTCTTTGGTTTTGGGATCAAGGTAATGCTTGCCTTATAGAATGAGTTTGGAAGTATTCCCTCCATTTCTATTTTTTGAAATAGCTTTAGTCCAATAGGTATTATTTCTTCTTTATACATTTTGTAGAATTCCCCTTGGAAGCCATTTGGCCTGGACTTTTGTCTCTTGAGAGGTTTTTGATGACTGCTTCAATTTCCTCACTGGTTATTGACGTCTTCATGTTTTCTATTTCTTCCTGTTCCAGTTTTGGTAATTTGTAGGTTTCCAGAAATGCATCCATTTCTTCCAGATTGCCTAATTTGTTGGCACATGACTGCTCATAATACATTCTTATTTGTATTTCCTTGGTATCTCCTGTTTCATTCATTAGTTTATTAATTTGAGTCCTTCCTCTTTTGTTTTTAATAATACTGTCTAGCGGTTTATGTATTTTATTAATTCTTTCAAAGAACCAGCTCCTGGTTTTGTAGATATGTTCTATAATTCTTTTGGTTTCTGTTTCTTTGAGTTCTGCTATAATCTTTATTATCTCTCTTCTGCTCGATTTAGGCTTAATTTGCTGTTCTTTCTCCAGTTCCTTTAGGTACAAGGTTAGCTTGTGCATTTGAGATTTTCCCATTTTTTGATAGAAACTTGTATTGCAATATATTTCCCTCTTAGGATTGCTTTTGCTTCATCCCAAAGATTTTGAATGGTTGTATTTTCATTAGTTTCCATGAATTTTTTAAATTCTTCTCTAATTTCCTGGTTGATCCATCCATCTTTTAGTAGGATGCTCTTTAACCTCCAAGTGTTTGAGCTACTTCCAAATTTCTTCTTGTGATTTGGTTCTAGTTTCAAAATATTATGGTCTGAAAATATACAGGGAATAATCCCAATCTTTTGGTATCGGTTGAGAGCTGATTTGTGACCCAGTATGTGGTCTATTCTGGAGAAAGTTCCATGTATACTTGAGAGAAATGTGTGTTCCATTGCATTAGGATGGAATGTTCTGTATATATCTGTGAAATCCATTTGGTCCAGTGTATCATTCAAGACCCTTGTTTCTTAGTTGATGTTCTGCTTAGAAGATCTGTCCTTTGCTGAGAGTGCCATGTTCAAGTCTCCTACTAGTAATGTATTATTATCTATGTGTCTCTTTAGTTATTAATTGGTTGATATAATTAGCTGCTTCCACATTAGGGGCATAAATATTCATAATTGTTAGGTCTTGTTGAATATACCATTTAAGTATGATACAGTGTCCTATTCATCTCTTAGTACAGTCCTTGGAATAAAATCTAATTTATCTGATATGAGGATTGGTATATCAGGCTTTCTGTTGAGGACCGTTTGGATGGTAAATGGTTCTTCATCCCTTCATTTTCTGTGTGAAGGTGTCCTTAGGTCTAAAATGAGTCTCTTGTATACAGCATATAGATGGGTCTTACTTTTTTATCCAGTCTGATACCCTGTGTCTCTTGTCTC
The DNA here is from genome assembly GCF_018345385.1 of Vulpes lagopus. Classification (NCBI taxonomy): domain Eukaryota; kingdom Metazoa; phylum Chordata; class Mammalia; order Carnivora; family Canidae; genus Vulpes; species Vulpes lagopus. Next base: position 88,821,516 of record NC_054831.1, read on the forward strand.
GGTAATTCTCATTCAGAGTAGCTATTGAAAGATATGAATTTAGTGTCATACTATTACAATACAGTATCTATTTCTGTGGATTGCTTCCTTGGATTCCCTCCTTCTCTCACAGGGTCCCCCTTAATATTTCTTGCAGAGCTTGTTTGATGGTCACATATTCTTTCAATTTCTGCCTATCTTAGAAGTTCTTTATCTCTCTTTCTGTTCTGAATGATAGCCTTGCTGGATAAGGTTTCTTGGCTGCATGTTTTCTCATTTAGTGTCCTGAATATATCATGGCAGCCCTTTCTGGCTTTCCAGGTCTCTGCAGAGAGGTCCACTGTTAATCCATCATTTCTCTCCATATAAGTCAAGAATCTCTTGTCTCAAGCTGCATGTATAATTTTCTCTTTATTTTTTGAAATTTGAGACCTTAACTATTATATGTTGGGTTGTTGATTGTTTTTTGTTGATTTTGGGTGATGGTCCTCTCTATCTCTTGGATCTAAATGCCTGTTTCTGTCCCCATATTAGGGAAGTTGTCAGCTATTATTTGTTCAAGTATACTCTGTGGTCCCATCTCTCTTTCTCTCTGGGATCCCAATAAGACAAATATTATTCCTTCTCAAGCTATCATTTATTTCTCGAAGCCTTTTCTCGTGGGGTCTTAATTGTTTTTTCTCTTTTCCTCAGCTTCTGTCCTCTCCATCAATTTGTCTTCTATGTCACTCACTCTTCTACCTCATTAACCCCAGTAGTTAGAGCATCCAGTTTAAACTGCATCTCAGTTAAACTGTTTTTAATTTCAGCCTGATTAGGTTTCAATTCTGCAGTAAGAGAATCTCTAGAGTCCTTTATGCCTTTTTCCAGAGCCACCAGTAATTTTATAATTTTACTTCTGAACTGTTTCTCTAACATGCTACTTGAATCCATATCTAGTAGATTTGTGGCAGAGTATTACTTCTGGTTCCTTCTTTTGTGTTGACTTCTTCCTTCTAGTCATTTTTCTTAGTGCAAAATGACTTGTCAGAAGTGGGCACTTTTCTCTCTGTGGTGTTCCAATTGTTCTCTCTTTACATCTGAAATTGGACTCATAGGTGTTCAGGATGTTTTGAAAGTTTCCTAGGTAAGTTTGGGGGACCAGATGAATCAAGGACTCCTATTCTTCTGCCATCTTGCCTCCTCTGCTCCTTTTTAGTTCTATAAGAATGGCTAAAATCCAGGACAGAGACAGCATTTCATGCCAGGACCAAATTCCAGAGAGGATGTGGAGCAAGAAAAAACTCTTATTCATTCCTGCAGCAGGAAGGCCATCCGCCACACCTGCTGGTAGTTGTCAAAGCTGTCAGTGGCAGTCGGCTGCCTGAAGGTGGGAAAAACCAGGCTGCACCACCCAAATGGACCAGGAGGAGCAAAAGTAGCTCAAAATTTAACTCAAATTTTGGTTTAGTTGGATGTTCTAATTGACTTTTTAATTTGAATGGCCTTAGTTAGAGCATATAATCTCCATCAGGTGTTTCCTGGTTTCCACTATCCCTGTGGTGTTATTCCTAGTCACTGAATACATACATTGGGATTGTTTTGCCAACAATCCTAGTAAAAGCTCTAAGATTTATCTATCCTGGGCCCCTCTAGCCCTGAATTGGTAACTGTAGCCATTGGATAAAACTAGATAATTGGTTTATAATTGAAGCATAAAATTGTGACAGGGTACCTAAGAGCATATTAATTCCCAAGTAAGTCCCAAGTGAAAAACATGATTTACTTGAAAAGATAAAATGCATTCTAAGAGTACAATTTAAAAAATACACACACACAAGTTTACATATTTAAAATAATACATAATAGGGCAGCCCCGGTGGCTCAGTGGTTTAGCGCTGCCTTCAGCCCGGGGTGGGATCCTGGAGACCCGTGATCGAGTCCCATGTCAGCCTCCTTGGATGGAGCCTGCTTCTCTCTCTGCCTGTGTCTCTGCCGCTCTCTTTCTCTCTGTGTCTCTCATGAATGAATAAATAAAAATCTTAAAAAATAATACAAAATATACATGAAAATAGATCTCATTTATGGAGTTTTACTTTGCTCTTTAAATCTATACAACCATCCCATCAAGTAGGCATGCTTGTTCTCACTGTACAAGAAAAAAACTAAAGAGAAACTGAGCCCTGGAGAAATAAAATAACTTTCCCAAGGCCACATATCTGGTAACCGAAATAGGTGGGGTTCTGACTTGGAAACCAAGTTCTTCTTACTCACTGCACTGTAACCACATTAATATAGTAGCTGGTGTTAACCTATAACACTTATACATAGAAGGATCCACTTTTTTACTGTAGAAATTACTTTTACCCACCCATGAGTGTACTTCATTTTTTAAAAGATTTTATTTATTTATGAGATACACACAGAGAGGGAAAGAGAGAGAGAGAGAGAGAGAGAGAGAGAGAGAGAGAGAGACGCAGAGACACAGGCAGAGGGAGAAGCAGGCTCCATGCAGGGAGCCTGACATGGGACTCGATCCCAGGACTCCAGGATCATGCCCTGTGCTGAAGGCAGGTGTTAACTGCTAAGCCACCCAGGGATCCCATGAGTGTACTTCAGACTGCTCTTTATCTTGGCTATTAAGAATGTGTCAGTATTTAGTGATTAATTCTTGCCAGAGATTCTGGGAGAATATCTTGATGTCAGTGCTACCAATGGGCAGAGTATTCCTGCAGGATGTATCAGAGGGTCAATTCCCAGTCAAGAACTGTCAGAAGATGCTGAGCAGGAAGATAGAATGAATGTAGCTTTCAAAAAAATATAGAAGCAGAAATGGACAGGGAAAAATTAAAAACAAACACTCAACAACAAGTTGTGAGCTAGCTTATCAAAGCAAGGGAGAAGCACTAAATCTAACAACACACAAAAAATGCAAACCTCTCTTTCACTGACACAAAGCAAGACATTAAGAACAAAGTAAAAGAGATATACCAGTCTGAACCAAATCAGTGACCAAAAGTCTGAAAAGAAATGCATGAAGGGAAAGGAATGATTAGATGAAAAAGCTTCATGCACTGAAGACTTCACACTCTGAAGACTTCACTGTGTGACTGGTTTCTTACACTGATGGGGCCCTACTTTTAATTATGTGGCAATCTCCAACTATGTTATATACATGAGTTCCGAAGCCATGATGAATTTTGATCTCAAAGATGGAATCCAAAGCTGTTAGTAAATCTGTGTAGAAGCTAAATGGTGAAGGGCTTGTGGTGGTGGGTGGGATGGGCAAAATAATAACAGGACATTACATGCTTATAGTTGTAATTATAGGCTGAAATAAGAGAATATAGTACTGGACAAGAATTTAGCAAACTCTGGTGCTGTACAGAATATTCTCTCACCGGAAGCAGTATCTTTCCCAAGGGGCTGAAAATTAGTTCTTCAATGGGGAATGGGTTGAAAAAATCTTACTCTTTTAAGTGTACAAAGCACAGATGTGCATACAATACATAAATAGAGTATACCAGTGATACTAAAATGTCTTGAAGAAATAGAAATTATGTCTAAAATGTTAGCTTAGTGAGGAATAATGGGAAAAATGTTGAGAAACATTGCTGTAGAGTTACCCATTTGTGGATAAGAAAAAAGAATGTAATGAGGATGCTTTGACATACAGAGAAATTGAATTCTGTGCATGGTATTATAAACTGTTCTCTGTACACACATAAACAATTTTATCCCTGGGTCAGATTACACCTATTCTCTGAAGACTTTATCAAACCCAGCTCTTATTTCTGTTTTTCTTCCTTAATCCCTCATGGCATTTATTATCCAAATTAGGTGATTTAACTTTTAAAGATATCACCCTTTAGCACATTCATTCATTCATTTGCCAAGTATTATTATGTACTGTGTACTAGGCATTGTCTAGGCAGTGGTCAATAGACAAAAATATGTAAGTGAACAAGATGATTACAGATAGTAATAACTGCCATTAGGAAGCCCCCCTCCCTCAGTTGTAATGGAGTGGAGATTAGGAGGGGGAGGTGGTTGGCTAATTTAGATGTATTAGCCAGGAAGTCCTCTTTAAATAGGACACACCTGAGTAATCTTTATTTTATAAGGAATTTTTTTGTCTCCTTATATAGACTGAAATTAGGTCTGAGGGAGGAAAACTGAACTAGAATTCAAATCATGCCCTGTTATTTCATTCTTTGATTCACTCATTCATTTAGCAAAAAACATTTATTGAAAGTCAAATTTGGTACTAATAACTATGCTTTACAGTAAGCCATTATTTGTACATTCATTCTGATGGCATGTATTTAGTGAATGCCTACTGGGTGCCCTGTCTTAACTGTGACAATCAGTAAGCCAAAGAAAGGTCCTAATGGACGGTGACCAGGGGTATGGTTTTGATTATGTTAAATTTAGATGCTTATTAGAACTCCAAGTGTAAGTAGTGAGTCAATAGTGGGATTTGCCAATCTAGATTTTCCACAAAGATGTGACCAGGAGACCTAATTTGAGACTCATCATCAGAGATATAATATATAATATTGTAGGTTCGTAGGACTCACCAAGACATTGACCATAGAGAAGTGAAGAGGAGCAATGAACAAACTCACTATGAAGTGAGAGAAGAGAGAGAAATAGCAAATGAATCTATGAATATATCAGTGGGATAAGAGAAAAACCAAAGAACTATGTTGTTCTGGAATCCAAAGAAAGAACAGGCATTGAGGACATAGAAAAACCATCTGTGTAAAATGTTGTTACTCAGTCAAGTCAGATGAGTATTGAAAGCAGACTATAAAATGTAGCAACATGGAGACCACATGAGACCTGCTACAAACAACTCCAATAAACCCTCACTGGAATAGTTTAAAGAGAATTGGAGGAGAGTAATCAGAGACAATGAGTATAGGTACATTTTTAGAAGAGTTTTAAAACAGAAGATGGCAAAGAAATAGGCTGGAACCTAGCAGGAGAAGCAGGGTGAAAGAAAGCTTACTAAGTATAGAGTAGTAAGAGCATGTTTGCATGTTGATGATAAAAATGTCATCATGAGTAAACAACTGATGATGTATGGAGGATCATTTTCCAGGAGAGTTGCTCTAAAGTAAGTGAGAGAAAGTGGAAATGAGTATGCAAGTGGAAGGATTGATGTGCTTTGGAGAAGAGTGTGGATATTTTGTGTATGGTCATAAGCAGGAAGGCAAGTATAGCCACTGCAAGGCAGGGAGTTGTGGTGAAGGACATTTGTAGAAGTTCTCTTCCTGCTACTTTAGTTTTACCATTGAGGTAGGACACAGATGAAAGGCAAGTTCCCATAGTACTTACATGCTGTGTGACTTAAGTAAGCAACCCAATGTCTTTGAGTCTCAGTTTACTCATCTGTGAAGTTGGAATAAATGTGCAGTAATGATTAAATGTGATTTTATATATAAAAAAGTATTAGCCTGGTACTTCTACCATCAAATAGTGTCGGTTGACTTTAGTATGAGCAAACAAGAGTTAGCAGCTTAAATAGTACTTGTGCCCTAGATTTTAGTCAAGGGACTCACTTCAGTACAGGAAGGTGGCCCATAGTTAACAATAATAGAGAATGAAGGTAGGGTTAGCTTAATCACTAAGAGGTATATTTTTAAAAGACTTGGTATATTTTTCATATAGCTTCTGACTAAGGAGAACTCACTGAAATGTTTTAACCATAATTTTTACCCACAAACCTGTTGCTGCTTACCAGCTTTGAGTGACAGTGATCCACTGAATATGGGGGAAAAAATAAATGTCAATGTTCAGGCTCCTGTCCCAATGTAAGCATTCCAGGCATGTGAGATATAACCCTGATTAAAGTGTCAAATGGCCCCTAATCACATTAAAATGAAATGTGACCATAATGCACCAAGAAATGGGACATCCCTGTCACCTTTCTCTCTTTTCCCCATAATAGCAATATCTATCTGCTGTATTCCAGATAATATGAATGTCTATTCGTATTGTGTGGACAGTGAGCTGACTTACATTTGACAGATCTTATTATGCTGGAAATCAAGCACTCTAAAATTAACATAGGCTCTTATTAGAAATGATTATGTAAAATTTCTCTGGTGCCTGGGATTTTCACCAGGCAAATCCCTTCCTCATATCCTCTGTCATTCCTTTTCCTCTTCGTGTGTGTGTGGGGTGGGGTGTGTGTGTGTGTGTGTGTGTGTGTGTGTGTGTGTGTGTGAGATCATAATATAGGGGTCTAATGCAAACATAACCAAGGCCAAGCAGATCAAAATGTTTCTCCCCTCCAGATATTTACCATCACATATCAGGTCCCAATGATACTGAAGGAGTCAACACTAAAACTATAGGTTGGGGTCTGGGGTCTTTATTTTTGTTCTTATTTTTGAGTGGATAATGTTAACACTATAAGGAGTTTACATTGTTCAGTTGTTTTTTCAATCACTGAAAATAGCACTCGGTACATAGTAAGTACCCAATAAATGTCTGTTGGGTGAATTAATGATAATTAGCAGTTCTCTGGTAAAAATAAGTCTGCCATTAAGAATTGTTAAGAATTAAGTGAAAATAATGGCTACTGAGATCAGATTTTTTTACAACCCATCCCCAATTAGTACCCCGGATAAAATAATGGCCCAGACTCTTTACAACTAATACCTCAATTTTTCTTCTCAGAATCATAAATTAGGAAGAGTTTCCCTTATTTTTCAACTGATTGAACTCTGAAAAAGGTAAATGTGCAAAGGATAGAATGCATCCAAGTCACACCTGAAATCATGAGTGTGTTTATAAAGTGTTTGTGTCCCAGTCCACTTTTCATACAGAAACCTTGAATTTTTCACTGTGAAAAAGTAGGTTTGTCCTAAGTTGAAATATTGAATAAGTTTGAAATAGTCAAAGTGAAATAAGGAAACCAAATAATATCTAGGGACTTTAATTAACATAAAACTGCCAGTTCTCAGCTATGTCAAGCAAAACTCTGATGATTACCAAACAATCAGGTTTATAATTTAGATTAGATAGCACAAAATCAAATGTCTCCTGAAAATAAGCAGATCAATACGTGTGTAAATCTGTGAGGGTAGGAACATAGTTTGAGTTGGAAATGTGGTGAGCTGGCACATGCTCTATCTAAAGGCATTCAGTCAATGTACTAAATAGATGTACAGTTAAATCCAACTTCTTAATTACTAATGTCATTATATCATGAACAGTGGGAAGCCATAAGTGATCCAAGTAAGGCTATGTAAGAAGCAGACTTATTTTCTTAGAGGTAGAGGGGAAAAAAAAGAAGATTATGTTCATGTCCTCTTAACTAGGTCCTTTGAAGGTTAGTCTTTGCTTTGATAGTGGAGAGAATTTAATAAATATCTCTTAAGTATCGACCCTTTATTTATTTTCCTTGATAACATGTCATGCCCTAAGAACAGAATTCCACATCAGGCAGAAAGCATGAGTTTTTAAAGGATAGGAACCATGTTGAGAATAAAAACTTGTTAGTAGTAAGACATTATCTAGCACATGTGGGCATGACAGTAAGTAAGAAATTGAAGTTCAGAGGCGGAAATATACTTAGCAGAGCTCACATTGCAGTGATTTGTTCTCTGAGATTCAACTAGCGATGAATGGGAAGAAAGGAATGAAATCTTCAATAGTATGGCATGGACAGTAATATGCAAAAGTTTCTGCCTGTCAAAATTACATGGCAGATTTTAAAAACTACATGCTACTTACCTCACTGTATACACACATGCACTTCAGTACCCTCCTGAGATCTTGATTGGCTTAGTTCGTAGCAGGATTTCTATTTTAAAAACTCTCCTCAAGAAATTCTTTTTGCAAGTATTTTATGGGCTATTATTTGGATGACTTTGTTTAAAGGCATGTAATCCTGTCACATGCTTACAATTCATCTGCAGCCAAAGTTTAGAAGTAAAAAATAGAGAAACACCCAAGGTAGGGGGGGAGGGATAACTCCAATAGCAATAGTGGTATGTTCAGTAAGGAAAGTGGTGGAAGAAGATTGAGAGTATTTCACTAAAATTTCGGTAACTAATGGCATTTGAGGAGGAACTATAGTGTGTAAATATTTGGAAGGGGAAGGATTTTGAATTTATGTATTCATTAAGCAAATATATATTTAGTGTTTAATCAGATTGACTATTGAAGGATTTAGAATGCTTAAACTACCTTGGCATTTGGAAAAATTAGACTCATTGTGAGGATGGGAAATAGGTTTCATCTCATGCACTAATACTGTTTAATTGGCAATGTTTGCCTGGAGCATTCTGTTGACAGGCTGAACTAGGCTCCACCTGGGCTCAGATGTAAAGTGTACAGTAATCATTTAATGATACCTGACCTAGAAACAGAGATGAAAGTGGGTGCTCTCATGACATAGGTTCTCTTTTTCTAAGATTGTCTTATTTTTGTATTTGGGAAATAGATCGAGAAGATTTAATGTCTCCCTTATACCTCTCAAGTGGAGGTGTTACAAATTGCATGGGCACAAAAACAACTCTAGGCATTGTCAGTGCTCCATATACTTGTATTCATCTTCTGTTGAATTCTTGATGGCAAACCAACAAATTCTACAGTCTCCCATCTCCTTGGAGAAAGCCGCAGTTCCTTATTTCTTTATGTCTTAGCAAATATATGGTTGAGAGTGCTTGTTAAGCAGTAAGTATTTACAAGTTGGAGGAGTTAAAGCTGTTAAATGGCTAGTTGAACATCATTGAACAGCATGATAATTTGGGGAAGGCTGGCTGAGGCAGATGTCCCTGTTAGAGACCTGTCTTTTGAAACAATCACAAAGGGATGTCTGAGAATTGCCAGTTGAAGGCAAGGATAAAGGGTACAGTCTCCCTGTAGTAAGGCAGTTTCACCTGTGGGTGAGAGATTCAAAGTAGACCCAAGATTAAGGACAAACTGGATCAGAGACTTCAAAACAAGGGAGAAGGGGCCTTGCTGACTGGTAGTATTACTTACCTTTTCTGCAGCCTAACAACAAAAGCCTCAGAGCCCAGCACACCTGAGGTTTTCTCAGACACTCGTGGCCTCTTACTTTCTTCCCCATGTACATTTTGACATGGAGGGTAACTCACTTAGACTTAAGAGTATGTCTCATTTTAAAATGCTAGTTTTGTTGCTTGGGGAAAGCTCCAGAAATATTATATCAATGTTGACTAGAGTTTAATGTGCTTTTCAGCTCTAGGGAGGTGATTGTGCCATTCATGCACATGTGCTGTCTTATACGCCTGTTGACTCGAGCTCAGCAGCGCTGTGATAATTACATGTATATGTTTGTATACCTGATTACATTGTGTCTTACCCAACAACATGTTAAATGAGATTTGATAATTCTCTCCAGGCTGTAGAAAGTAGTTTAGCTGGTTAAAATTCAATTCCTTTTCGCTGCTCTACCCCCTACCCCCACCCCAATTCTTTTCCTCATGTTTACATTGTTATTTCAGGTTAGCAATAAAGTTGAATTACTGAGAGACACCCTGATGGCTTTTTCTAAAGGACAAGAAAATAAAATATAATAAAGAAGGCAGCATTTCCAGTAGGAAATGCCTAGTGTAGCTCTAACGCAGAGCCACCTCTCTAATGGCTGGTCTCTGCTAGTGTAGCCCAGGGTAGGCTAGTTCTAGGCTCAGTTGAGGATGCAAAATCAGGCTACCCAGTATGGTTTTTCTAGCCAAAGACAACTTCACTTAAAGAAGACTGAGAAGCAGGCCAGGAAGACCAGATTTCTGGAAGGGCACAGGTTTATGGTAAGATACAGGTGAGATACAGGTTTGTAGTCTATTTGTACTAGCTGATGCTTCTGTGCTGAAAACCCCTCTTGTACTTGACAGTCAGTAGATGGAGATTAGATAGGCGATTTCATGTCCATTAAGAGATTGAGTAGTGTCTCTTACTGATGAGGGGCCTGGTCCAAAGGCAGAGTCCAAGGATTACAGGAATTAGTGAATTCATAAAGCTACCTCATTGGAAGAGAAATGTCAAGACCAAAGAATCATACTCTCAACTGTAGAAGATGGCAAAGAAACCAAACTGTAATTCTGGATAGCCAAAGAATCTGAAACCTCAAGCCAAAATCTGAATCCTCAAACCAAAATATGAGTAGACCGGGACAGACCATAAAGATCTAGAGGCAAAGATTTTAAGTGGGTCAGTGAATGACATCTGGAAAATTGCCTCTGATTAGAGATCACCAAATAAAACAGGATTTGATATTATTTCCAGGCTGGACCTGAGGGTAGCCAGTGACCACCAGTAGTCAGAGCAAACTGATTTGGAGAGATAGTGAAAGCAAGCATCTGTCTGACTCTGAGGGTTCCTAGGGGAAATTGGAGAATGGTGGAAAGACTAGAAAATGTAGTTCATAGACTTGGATTATTTGACAGTAGGAAAGGTGGTTACCCTGTGTGTATTTCATCTATCATATGGAAGTTATAAATGCTTATTCTGTAACTCTCTCATGTGTTTTATGAGAATCAGATTGGAAAATACATGATAAAATGCTATTCACATGTCCCCTGTTATCTTTTTGCAGTTCTGTAATTAAATGCAAATTGAATTGTAACTTTTAAAAAAAGACATTACCACACTATTCCTTGGAGCATTTCTTCTCAAAATACTTGAGAAATTCACTGAGCTTCAGATAGGTCTTACCTTTTAAAACACTTGTAAGATAGCCTTTACGCTCATCTTCTCTAACACATCCATCAAATGTTTGAAAAAGATTAGAACAGTCTTCAAGCAATTAGATCTAATTAATGCATAATTCCTGAATCAGAAAGGAATATATATATGATTTCAAAACAAGAGAGATGTGAGCCCTTATTCCTGGATTTCAGAGTCTATCAGCATGTAGCCCTATTCATTAAATGATCTGGATTCCTACTATTCCCACAGATAACCTCTCTGGTGCCTATGAGCTGTGCCTACTCCAGAGATCAAACTGCAAATTAGACTATGTTTTCTGACGTTGACTTATTATTTCTCATTTGTTTCTTTACCTCACAGTGTTGCTATGAAGTTCAAATGAGGGCCTTACATGGGCATGCTTTGTAAGCCATAAAATGCTGTCAAAAGGTAAAGAGAAAGTTAAATTAAGTGTTGGAAAATACAGGTTTAAGACATGTTCCTGCTACACATTACCTGTGCAACTTTAGAGAAGTCTTCCTACCTCTTGGATCTCATTCTCTTTCTTGGGAGAATAGGGCTTGTCACTTCTGTTCTGTGAATCATATAAATGTGAAATATAATTACTGTCATTGTATGAAACTTTTACTGTTTGGAGATAGCTATTTACTGAGTGTAGTTTATGTACTTAACTGCTCTGATTTTATTCATTTACCTATGTATTTGAGAAACATTCATTATTTGAAATTACTTAAATAAATGACATGGATTTATTAAAAATACCCATGAAGATAACCTATATTTTAAAACGTAATTTTCAGTGAAATAAGATGTTATAAAATATTCTTCAAAACATATTCAGTTACTAACCTAAAGAAACTTTCCCCACATTTTAATCTGTGAGATAACTGCATGGGATTTGGCACCACATTATAGCTCTATAAATTTTAGCTTTTATTTTGAAAAGAAAATACTCTTATTTATTTTTTTCCTCAATGTACCTTTCATTCTTATGGACATTTACATAACTATATCAGGCATTTCATATTTTATTATGATACCAACTTCAAATATATAATTACTATTAATAGAATCCTACTACAAATATATTGTTTTCTTTCTTCAAAAGCATTTTAAGTTTCTCTCATTTTTAAAATCTTTTTCAAAAATAATTTTCATTTTACTCATGATTACGAGGCATAACCTGACTATATGGTCAAATAAATTATTATATTAATTACCATGTCATGTATTCTTTGTGTAAGGCTTATAGTCTCCCCTGGTTTATTACTTTTTCTATACCTAAAGCTTACAACCACTTGTGATTTGTTGGTATATGCAAATTAGCAGAATGATAGATTAGTTTTTTTTAAAAGTTTAATTCATTTGTATAATCAGAATTAATTTTTGGTTCATACAATCCTACATAAAAAGTAGATATACTCAGGTCTTTAATTATTCAAAAATAATTAACACTGAAATGCTTTAAATTGGTTAACATTAAAAATATTTTTATTAAGTAGTATCTCCTTTTCCCTGTATTTGAATATAGCATTATGTCATGTGTTCTTGATAGAATATCTCAGGTAGCTATAATCTACCTTAATTTTCTTACTTGTTTAGTCATGTTTTTATCATTTGAATTCTGGATATTGAGAAAGCTGCAGCCCTATCTGTTAAAGGATAGTGTCTGTTTCCCAAAGAAGAGTTATAAATAATACATAGTAATAGACAGCGAACCAATGTCTTCTATGTCTTTAGCTACTAAAAGGTGATAAACCATCCAAACCCACCCTTATCTGTTGCCCACATATAACGCATGACATAAAGATTTATTTGAGGTAGCTTTGATTTATAGAATAGCAATCTACTCACAAGTACTCACAAGTACAATGGATACTTCCCTTCTTGACTACTATGCAACTGATTTTTTTTAAAGATTTTATTTATTTATTTATTTATGAGAGAGAGAGAGGGGGGGAGAGAGAGAGAGAGAGAGAGAGAGAGAGAGAGAGAGGCAGAGACATAGGCAGAGGGAGAAGCAGGCTCCATGCCAGGAGCCCGACCTGGGACTCGATCCCGGGTCTCCAGGATCACGCCCTGGGCTGAAGGCGGCGCTAAACCGCTGAGTCACCGGGTCTGCCCGCAGCTGATTTTTTGAATGCATTGGGAAAGACTTGCCCTTCCTTTTCCCTGGCTTTCTTTAGTTCAAAGTCATGCCTAATTAATAACTCAAAAAACAAAACTAAACAAAACTCCTTCCTTCTGTTTTTAGCAGAGATTAAATTATTTCATATAGAAACCCAGCAGACTAATTACCCAAGTCCATGCTACTTTTAGTACTGGGAAAACCCAGGGTGACAGAATTGATAGATACCTTTATTTTTTTTTATTTTTTTTTTTAAAGATTTTAGTCTTTTTTTTTTTAATTTTTTTAATTTATTTATGATAGTCACAGAGAGAGAGAGAGAGAGGCAGAGATACAGGCAGAGGGAGAAGCAGGCTCCATGCACCGGGAGCCTGACGTGGGATTCGATCCCGGGTCTCCAGGATCGCGCCCTGGGCCAAAGGCAGGCGCCAAACCGCTGCGCCACCAGGGATCCCTGATAGATACCTTTAATGCCCAAATCAATTAACCCACAAGTCTTTATTGATTTCAATGGCTGCTAAGTGCTATGTGGGATTCCTGAGCAAAACCAGGCATCATCTCAGACACTTAGAAAGTCTTTGGAGAGCTAAGACCAGCACAAATGAAACAAATGAACTTAGGTATCTTTGTGAATCTGAAAAATGTTTACATTAGTTCTTTTGTCCATCTTCATCAGTCATAAAGATAGATAAATATATAAATGTCTTTATCTCTACTTATCTGTCTTTGTGTCTGTCTGTAATGTTGGGTGACCAATGAGCTGGGTCACGGAGATGACCCTTCTATAATATCCCTCTTGGCTGTCCCACCTCATTCCAGCTATGACAAAATTTGCTCATATTCTGGCCCTAAGCAATACTCTCTCAGGCCTTTGAACTTTCATACAGTACCCTTTTAACTGAAATATACTGTCGTTCCAACTTTCCTAAAAAATTCCAACAACTTACTCATTAGATCTCCAGATTTAAATTTATACATCCTCTCTTCTAGATGACACATCCCTGCACTTTCATGCTGGTGGACTAATGATATATTGTAATCTACAAATACAGTCTCCTAGAAAGATGCATTTCTTCAAAATCTCAGTTTATACTCTATTTTTATCCTCAGTCTGAGGTGGAAATGACAGTTTTCAGTCAGTTTGACCCCTCTCTCCTTCTCTGAAGGAGACTTCATCATTACCATCATCATCATCGTCATTGCGCACATTGGTAATCCTCATAACAACCCTGGAGACAGATATTAGTATTGTCTGTATTTTACAATGAAAAATAACAACTACTTTCACAGATAGGTTGTAAACCTATACACTGAATTTAGAGACTGTGCATTTAATCACTCTATTACACTGTGTATGGCCAAGACATCGGTGGAGCACAGTGGTGTACAGCAGTACTGAATGTTATCTGCCTATACAGATATTCAACAAGTCATCCAGCATACAATCTGGGCCTGGATCAGTCACTTTAATAAGTCACCAAGGAGATGTCTCTATCTTTTAAATGTTCTTTTCAAGCGATATCTATTCTCTATTTCCATGCTATCCTTGGGCACCCAGGAATGTGTCTGCTTCAGCATGACAGTGGATTGAGGAAATTGCTATGAATCTGTCTACCATTATTCCTATCTATCACCAATGAAGAGTCTTGTCTTTCCTCATGGATCTAGTTGAGTTCTACTCAGGATACAGGGAACTGCTGCTAGATCCAACACACTCACTTGCTATTTTGTCCTATGAACTAGTTCACAAGGTATCTTTTCTGGGACTCAGAAACTTCTCCATCCTCTTTTCTCTTCCTACATCTTAGGATCATTTTCTTATCTTGTTCTTTCTTGTCATGCTTTCCTCTGAATCATGTTTACAGACCAGGAGTCCTTTGTATGTCCTCGGGGCCTGGATATTTGACACTCAAAAAGCAGGAAAATATGCCTTTTCCTTTGCTTTCTGTAACACCATCCTGTTGTTAAGGCAATGAGAATAGACCTGCCCAGCTGCCTGATGTGAGGAAGTGCACCATGGGAATATGAATTCTGCCGTTTCCAAGATACTCTCCTCCACCAAGTTGTATTCCTCTACTATTAGATTTCAGAGCAGCCTGAATGTGCCCCATAACAAGTTTCATGCTTTATTTTAGGTGATATACTGCCTATCTTATCATATTTCAAGCTCTGTGAAGGCAGAGAATGTACCTTTATTTTCACCATTCATTAGGTGGTAAGCTCTTCATTAAAAACTGATAGATAAATCAATAAGTCATCTAATTGGACCACCATGGAAACCTTTTGGCCTAGCTAAATATAAGACCATTCTATGACTTGAAAAAAAATAGAGTGCCCATTATGAATTGGACGGCCTAATTCAGTTTATAGTCATAGTCTTAATCTGTGGCTTTGGTCTCTGTTTTTATTTAGGTACAGGATATTTATTTTCCTTCTAAATAGCATCCAGTGGGAATGGAGTGGGAAACCTTATACATCAGTGTGGTTGTGAGAACTACAGAAACTCTTGACATAAACACTCTATGTAAATTCCTGTACTAAGAGCCTTGATGAGACTTAACATGGCTTCAGACCTCTAAGACCACATTCCAGGGACCATCTTTTCTCCTTTTCAGTTTCTGTCTGAAAAAAACTCAGGGCTGGCAAAAGAATTTCCTATTTGTTAGGGCCAATTCTGGATGACAGGCCCCTCACCTCCCTTTTTAAACATATTTATTAAAAAAGGGCTTATAATTTTAAGTTCTTTCTCTCTCTCTTTGAGATGTATATGTATCACCTACCACTCATGAGTCTCTTCTCAAAGACCTGTAAGCCATTCCTTCGAAATGTAATAATCAGGATGGAAATATGGCCTTCTGTCCTCCAACCTCTGTGGGAGAATGAATACTAAAATCCATAATTGCCAGCAAGCAGACCTAATCACTGGCCTAATCACATTTACATTTACATTGACTAACCCTTTGTAATCTTCCACTTGAGTCCTCCCTTGCTCCCTCTGCCTGTATCTTCTTTCTTCCTGCAAATGCCCAATCACCTCTATGCAAGTCAAATTGAATGAAGCTCAGTTCTTTTCCCTACTGTCAGTAGTTATTGAATGAAATCTGTTTTCACAGCTTCAACTAATGTCTGGCTTTGTTTGTCTTTGACAGTTATCGCTACGTGTTTATTATGTAATGAGTAGAGATCTTGATTTTTCAAGAGGAGTACAGAGAAGTTAGAAGACAGGGTTCAGTGATAGAGCATCAGTTTTAAAGAAGAGTTGGGAAACTCAGCATATTGGAAATATTTCTGTAACTTCTGCTCTATGTGGCTTTGTGATGTTTGTGCCCCATGAAGCAAGGAATATATACAGATAAATAACTTTTTGAGCATGTCTGGGATGACTGCTTTTATGTAAACCCTTAATTTTACAGTAATGTCAATGATAAGTAACATTTATGGATTGCTTACCCTTTATATCTCAGGAACTATGTAAAAACATGACATGCATGATCTCATTAAATTATCCTAAGCATCCCACAATGTAGATATTATTGTCATTCCCTACTTTCCAGGAAGGAAACTGGGGACCAGGAAAGGCAAGTGGTTTTCCCAGTCAGATAATTAATAAGAAACTGAACCAGTTCTCAAACCAACCCTTGACCTCAAAGCCCATATACTTAATCACCAAGTTTTGCTGGCTCCATCATATTACTGAAAAATACAGAAGTAACCAATAACAATAGTTCAAAGGTGCTATATGGAACATATCATAAACATAGGAGGAAAAGACAGCACCTGCTTAGGGAACTTTTAATAATCATAAGATTAATGAAGGGGTATTAATTAAGACTTTTTATCACCCTTTTCATGAACCTAGAAAAATCTCTCAATTTTTTTTTTTCTGGAGAATCTGAACTTTCAGTTTGGGAACACAACTGTACCTTTGTTCTATCAGTTATTGGCTGACATTTTATATACTTAACATCCCCTCTTTTCTTTTGTCTTTGCTTCTTCTGAATTGTTTTCATAGACTTGAGTAAATATGCAAGCTGACTCTCTGCAGAGCCCACCACTTCAAGAGAGAAAAAGAGGTAGATAAATAAAGTAAACTTAAGTTGGGGTGTTAAAGTGATGCAGACACCCTCAGATGTGGCCTAGGTTGGCTGGATTCATCACTCTGAGTGAGCCCTGAGCACTGGAAATCATTATATTTATTCTCTCTTGACATTAACTGAAGAAAAATCTAAGTCAGACACTGCTTCTTAATCATTCAATGTCAAGAAGTGTTACAATCACTAAATGCTTCTTCCATTACTAGTCTTACCTCCAAAACAAAAACAAAAACAAAAAACCACCAAACCTCAGGGAGACTTTATCTCTTATCCACTTCCAGTACATTTGAAATGAATGATTTTCAAAAGCTCTTTTCAAGTTACTTGACCTCCAGACTTGGACAAAGATGCGCCAGAGATTCAGTGGTTTTGTCCATGCAAACAAACCCACTAACTGGTTCATCCTACTTCAGAGATCATTATAAAGAAGTTCAACCTAGCATCTACTATCAGCATCAGCAAACAGAACATTCTGGAATATGAACTGAATTCTCCATTTGGGCTCTATATGTTTGTAAAGATATCTCATAAAACTAGTGATAGAATGAGATGACAGAGTAAGTATTGCCAAAGTAAAGATGAAGAGACTATTTGCTATAAACGCATTTTTATAATAATAGTCAAAGAATCAGGTAGTATACATAGAACTGAAAAGGTCCATAGGAAATTTCCTAGTCAGTAAGGATGGGTAAGGAAGAGCTACATGTTTCAACTAGATGTAATCCAGCTGAAAGACATTGAGGAAGGTATTTAACTTTTCTGAGCCTCAGTTCCCTATCTGTAAAATGGCAGTAAATGTTCCTATAATATTATTATATTAAATTAGATAATATTCAGCACAACATTTGGCATCTGGTAACACTCAAAAAGTTTTAACTAACTGCTTCAATGTCATCATCACCAACCTGATCCTCATGACTATCATCTCAACCAGGACTCACCAAACTAAAAGCAGCAGGCCAAGTCTGGTCTGTGAGTTAGTTTTGTAAATGAAATTCTATTAGAACACTAATAGACAGGTCACAGCCTATTGATAACATACCGTCTGTGCCTGTTTTTGCTCTATGATATAGTGGAGATGAATAGTTGTAATAAACACATTTACAGAAAAAGTGTGTTCACTCTGATAGTGGTTCTGAAGCTCTTTGAATGCAAAGGGAGGGCCTAAAAGCAAACTCTTGTTTCTACCCCTATCTTTGTCATATTTTATGGTTTTGCAGATGATTTTATTATAGAAAATTAAGGAAAAGAGAAAGTGGGAGTAAAGTTGACCATACTAGGCTGGAGACTTTTTTTTTTTTTCATAAAGGGGAAGGACTAGTCCCTTTGAGTTGGTAGATGCAGCAAGAAGAAAGAAGGATATATCAGATAGGTTGCCCTGCCCCAGTAGACACGTATTAGCAAAAAGTAATATAAGTGTCTGTGGAACTATAAGTAGTTCTTGGTTGATAGAACATCCAGAATGGAGTTAGGAGCATGGAATTGGAAGACAGAATTAGGCAGCAGGGTGGCAGCCAAATCATGTGTGCTACTGGATATTATATTAAGGAGCCCTTAGGACTTTTTCTTGTAGGAGATGGGGAATTTTTTTTTTTTTTTGGTTGAATCACTTGGCAGAGTTAATACACAAATAGCAGATAATGAAATGGAGGTGGGGAGAACAGCCGGGAAGTGATATTGGTTGTATGAATGACATGTCAGATAGTCAAGTATTACCAAGACTAGAAAACTTGGGGATTTTCAGGCTGGCTAGAATGTCAATATACCTTTTATTTTCTGGATTTTGAGGTCATTTTTTAAAAAATCTATGCAAATCCAAATCAAGACAGTTACCATGTCTTAAAAAAACAAATTTAGACTAGGACATGGTCCTTTACAATAGAAATGGAAGTATCCACATATGATTCTGTGAATGCCAGCCCCGTGGTGGCAGTAGTAATAACTATTAGCCTTTATTTGTTGAATCCTAACCCTTGAGCCAATAATTTCATAGACATTAGTTCCCCTAATACAATAACCACTTCTGTTGTACAGGTAAGGACACTGGTACTGAGGGAGGTGGAGTAATGTGCCCAAAGTTAAATGGGCAGTAAATGGTATATAGCTCAGATGTGGACACAAATCTAATATCTCTTCCACAGAATGTATGATTCGGGACTGCAGAATACTTTATCTTCTCCTGTTTTTAAAATGATAGGCATACAGTAGGCATTCAATAAATATTTGATAAATGATGAATGAAAAATTTTATGAACAATTTGAAATTTCATGTCTGTAACCTTCCATGTTACAGTACCCCCTCAGTGTTACAAAATTTTGGCAGTGCTTATTAATTGCTCACAATGGATCCAGATATTATTTCTTTGTCTAAAATTGTGTCAGAGGGGATTCCGTTTATCTGAAAAATATTAAATCCCTTTATTCTTTTAGCTCAGGATATTTATACTACATTTTTTAGGTAACCAACAAGTTTAGCATGCATCATCTCATCTAATCTTCATGACAATCTTGTGAGGTATTTTTTTCTATTTTACAGATGAAACACTGTTTCAGAGGATTTACTTGCCTAAGGTTACATAGTTAAATATCTGGGTCTCTATGTCCTTTACACCCTGTTAGAACTTAATACTTATATAGTTGACAAAATCTTAGAGCTATGATGAATGTAAAAAAAATTCTTTTTCACTTTTTATTGAATTATAATGTATGTGTGTGTATATATATATTCTCCCTATATTTATTTATATATATTTGCTCTACACATATCTAAAGTGTACAAACCATAATTGTCCAGCTCAGTAAATTTTCACACATGTAACCAGCACTCAGATCAAGAAGAAGCAGAATATTATTATACCACAGGATCTCTTTTGTGCTCCATCAGCCTCTCTCTTGAGGGTAAAGTATCCTATTTTCTAATAGGAAAGATTAGTTTTACCTGTTTTGTATTTTATGTAAATGGAAACAAAAAGGGTGTGTTCTTTTGCATCTCACTTTTTTTTTTTTTATGACAGTGACACACACACACACAGAGAGAGAGAGAGAGAGAGAGAGGCAGAAACACAGACAGAGGGAGAAGCAGGCTCCATGCACCGGGAGCCCGACGTGGGATTCGATCCCGGGTCTCCAGGATCGCGCGCTGGGCCAAAGGCAGGCGCTAAACTGCTGCGCCACCCAGGGACCGCCTGCATCTCACTCTTTTACTCATTATTGTTTGGAAAGCTCATTAGTATTGTGTGTAGTGTAGTTATTTGTTTATATTCATGACTTTAGCATTTTTTTTGGTATTTGAATATATTGCCATTATTTAAAAACATCTATTCTGGTGTTGAATGTCATTTGGGTAGTTTCTA
Source organism: Vulpes lagopus (assembly GCF_018345385.1). Taxonomy (NCBI): domain Eukaryota; kingdom Metazoa; phylum Chordata; class Mammalia; order Carnivora; family Canidae; genus Vulpes; species Vulpes lagopus. The sequence continues at coordinate 88,841,738 of NC_054831.1, forward strand.
GTTTGATATTTGAAATTTGTTTGATCTCAAATACTTTTGCTGTAAAGATTATTATACAATTTTTTTGGCAAATATATGTAGGCATTTTTGTTGAGTGTGTAATTAGCAGAATTTCTGGGATATCCCATTTACTACTTGCACTCTATTGGACTCCCAGTACAGTAGTATATCTGCCTCCTGAAGCCCACTTATTGCATTTTATTCTGGTCCTTGACTCATTGGTCAGCCTTACTTCTTACACTTGGACTGTTAAAAGGCTGTTGTTCTAGAGAACTTCAGATCTTTTGAGGTATTATACAAACAATTATTCAGCATCTTATTAGTCACCAAGTTGTCTTCCCTATGTATTAGTAAAACATTAATGGAAAGGACGTCAAAAAATATATGTTTGCCCTTTGCCCGTGATGGCAATTTCTCGCTTCCTCCATGTGGATGTTTTCCTAATAGCTTTACATTTCAGTCTTCTCAGTTGAGTTAGATATTAGAATACTTTTCTCAAGGGCTGGTATAATCTTAGCTGAAGGCTAATCTGCAGGCTTATATAGATATGCATATGGACTGGGAAATAGAGAATTCCTGTCTGTATTTTGTACCTAACCATCTAAGTAATTGAGAATTTTTAAGGTACACCATAGGTTTACAAAATGTTTGGTTCTGGCTTATTTGGAAATCTAAAATGAGACAAGACACTTGGATAACAAGAAGTTGAAACTTTTTCCCACACACATTAATGTCAGAGGGACTGGAATGTCAGGGTTAGGAGAAATTTGTGTAAAATACTGAAGTATTAGCATTTATAAGATGTGGTATAAATTTTTCTAGTGGAGTTAAGACTGGGCAAAAACCCTATCATATCCATTATTCTAGACTTTTGCATACCAAATAAAATAATCTAAAAACAAAGATAAAGAATATATTAAAACAAAAAGCAGAATCATACCTATAAATACAAAGAAGCAACTGATGGTTGATATAGGGAAGGAATGGAGGATAGGGACAATGACTGAAGGGGAATAGCGAGTATACAGGATTCTAGTTATGGAATAAGTCATGGGAATAAAAGGTACAGCATAGAGTATATATAGTCAATAGTATTGTAATAGTGTTGTATGTTGGACATATGGTAGCTACACTTGTGACGAGCATAGCATAATGTATAAATTTGTTGAATTGCTATGTTGTACACCTGAAACTACTGTATCATTGTGTGTCAACTAAAAACATTTTCCAAAATCATCTATATGTACCCAGTCAAATATTACCTATAATAATATATTAAAAAGAATTGGAAAATAGGTAACCTGTCTTATTTCAGAAAGGTAGATTGAGGCAGCACTATCTTCTCTTTCTATTACATAAACTTTTGAGACCATGGCTACTAAATCATGTGCCTTTAAAAATAAGAAAATAATAGAAAAAAATCAAGTTGTTATCTGATTGCTGTAATGAGTTAATGTCACTTTAAAAAGGAGAAAAAAGGATTGTGATTTGAAGAACAGTTGGGAATATAACCAGATACAAAGTATGGTCTTGGATTAAATACTGATGTAGATAACAAGCTATAAAGAATATTTGGGGTCACTAGGGAGAAATAGAATGTCATCTAGATATCAAAAAGATTAGTTTACTAAAATGGGAAACAGGTTTTGCAGAATGACATATATTTCATGTATGTACCTAAAGGAGATTGTAGAGCACTATATATGATAGAATCTCATATTAGTTAAAAAAAATTGTATGTGTACATGAGCAAACTTGAATAGAAAAAATCCAGAAAGAACTGAAGATATTATCACCAGTGATCTTGGTGTGATTGATTTTGCTTGTCTTTATTTTCAATATTTCTACTGTATTCAAGTTATTATGTTAATTAAAGGTTGATTTTAAGGATAAATACATAAGTTAAAAGTTAAGGTATTTAGTGGCACAAATTATCTGAGAGTTGACTAATGCAAATAGCTAATCTAATAATAGCAACTAAAAATAACATTAATTAGTATTTATTAAGTTTGTCGAACACTGTGATAACTCTTGTTCAAACATCATGTCAATTGATTTTTCTTAAGACCTTATGAAGTAGGTGCTGTTCTTATATTTTATAGATGAGGAAGTCAAAGATCACAGAGATCTACCCACTTACTCAGGGGTATAGCTTTAAGGGATGGAAGGTGAGATTTATGTCTCATCTGTCTGAATGCAAAATATTTTCACTTAATTACCATATACATAGCCTCCTGCCATCCTATTACAAACATTATCATCTCATTGGCAATCTCAGTGATAATTTCTCTATTCTATGAGCTATAGAGATCATTCCACAAATTATGAAACAGTTTCTATTATATTAAATAAAAACTGCTGTCATTGAATATAGAAATTTGGAAAGCTGGAGCAAAAATTTGGTAAGAAGTGGTTGGCCCTGCATTCCAAGAGCTCATAATTTAGTGAAATTGTTAGGAATGCAGAGAAAGAATTTGAATGTGTTTATTTTTTTAAAAGTCACTTTGAGTGCAGAGAGAAAAATAGAAATAAATTTAAAACATTTTTCTATAGTTTATGAATACTCTAATAAATTAAGGTAAAATACTTAACATCTTTTATATAGATGTTTATATAAATGCTGATAGATACTTATTAAAAATGGATGTGTAGATAGAAATTTATTAATGTTTTCGGTAGACAGGAAAAGTATGAACAGAATCTTAATTAAATACCTTCATAAATATGCATTAAATATGCTTAAGAAAATTTCAGATATTCCTTTCTGGTTGAAAAGAACCATTCTGGGAAACATGTTTTGCAGAATGACATATATTTCATGTATGTGCTTAATGTCATTTTAAAGTTCACTTGGATTTATATTGCAATTAAACTAAATTGAACAATATAAGAGTATACAGAAAAATCAGGTGTAAAAAGGAAAAAGACAATTTATGTTATTGTTTGTTTTAGAATGACACTAAAATGTCAAGTTTTTACAGTGAAATTAGGGGACTATACCCATGTGATTGAAATTTTTGATTTAAGAAAGAGTCAGAAATAAATGGGAAAGCAGGTATTTGGAGAGTGTGATGGAACCCTTGAGGGACAGGCTATCTGACTGCAGATTTTATTTAAGCAAAGAACAGTTCTGGAAATCCACTGACATATTTTGAACCATGAGAATTTGATGTCCAGGGACAATTATTGATTCCTTAGAGATTGAGAGAAAAAGAAAAAAAGGTTTTCATTTAGGATGCAGTTTATTAAGAGATTCTACTGCCTTAATCTCTTTCTATTTTTATCTTAAATACTAATTTTAATAAAATGAAAAATACAGTTTCAAACCTTTCCATTAGATTTTTTTGGTAGTTTCACTGTATATTGACAGGTCATGGTGATTTTCTGGTAATATAAAAAAATTCCGACAAAGAAAAAAGGTCATCCTCTCTGTTGAACTGTATCTTTTCAGCAAAGGAGAGGTAGTTGGAAACATTTGATGCCAGAGATATTTTGTAAAGGAACCAAACATGTCTTCTTGTTGGACAGAGGTATCTTCCCAAACCCTCCCTCTCAAAATGAACCAATTCACCAAAGAAGTTTCTGATACTGTTGTGATAAAATAGCAGGCATTTCAGAGTTACAGTTATCTTAAAGTAGACATGTGCCCTAGGAGTGAGGAGTAGAGATGGTTAATCTACTCATTTCTTATATGTAGATAACACTCCAGAAGCTACTATGCTCTGAGCTCTCACCCCCAGGGAAGAGATACTGGAATATTTGTACTACGTATATTTGAGTTCTACCTCTTAGGCTTTTTTAGTTTAGTTTAGATTTTCTTTTTCATTGAAGGCATTCTTTATTCTATATATAGTTGTGTTGATAGTGAAGCAAAATACTTAATCCTACAAATTTGATCTTAAAGATTCTTTACAAATAGTCTTTCAGCCACCATGATGATTAGTCCCTGCATTGGATGAGCAGATGCACTGCTCTGGTTTACACTACATCACAGACACTGTCTCTGATAAAACACAAATAGTGATAAGAATGTAAGACTACAGATTTAGGGGTTAGATTCTCTGAGCTCAGCACCTGGTCCACCCATTTACTTGTCAAATCTTGGGCAAGTTCCTTAATTTCTCCCTTTCAGTATTCCTGTCTGTGAAATTAGAATAACAATAGTGTCTATCCTCATTTATAAAATTGAGATAATAATAGGGTTTATTAAGGATTAAGTAATTTTTTTAAAAGATTCTATTTATTTATTTATTCATGAGAGATACAAAGAGAAAGGCAGAGACATCGGCAGAGAGAGAAGCAGGCTCCATGCAGGGAGCCCGTTGTGAGACTGGATCCTGGGACTCTAGGATCATGCCCTGGACCAAAGGCAGGCGCTCAATCACTGAGCCATCCAGGCATCCCAGGATTAAGTAAATTTAAAAGCACTTGGAATAGTAAATAACACATAGTGGGTAATTAAAACATTAGATATTATTTTCATGAGCATCATATCCATCTATACATAGTATTCTAACAAGTGAGTAGACTATCATTGACTTTGTCATTAAAATATCCCTATTTTATAGATTTGTTGGTAATTGGATTGGTCTAACTTGGTTTATTAGTTCTAGTCACCTTGTGATAGGTCAGAATTAGCCAGAAAAAAACCCTCAAATTACAAAAATTTTTGTAATTTTAGACCTTTTTCCAATTATGTAAAAATTCTTAGGTTATTTTCAAGTATACAAACAGAAATAAGGTAATAAAGGTAGTCATCTAGACAGTCTATCTGACAAATATTCCTCTTAACCAAAAATAAATGAATAGTACCTTTAAGATAAAATATTACAATGATAACAGTAAATAATCAAGGTAATATTTTCAGTAAGTCACTTTACTCTAAGCTTGTGGAATGATATAAACTCCAATTACAAGAAGTCAGAAGTTTCTTTTGCAGAAGGAAAAAGAAGCCATAAAAAAGCATTGATTAAATAGATGGTCCTGTGTATGTGGATTAACTTGACCTCCTTGGAACATGAATATGTGAACATCTATTCCACAGAAACATCACTTTAGTAAATTATTATTAAAAAGTTGATTATTGAAAAAGGTATAATTTTAGTAATTGGTCTAGATTTTGAAATTTTGTTAACTTTCCAGCTTCATACTTGAAAAAAGTCAGGTGTATTCTCTCAGCATAACAAATAGAGTAGACTTCTAAGAGTGAAGCCTCAGTAGAGTTTTTGTATTAAAATACTCCAGCTCTGCTATGGAAAGATATGTTTTGTCTGTAACTCATAAATACCCAGAAGGAATCTGAAGTGCAAGACTAGGCAACCTTCAGTAAGTCTGATAAAAGTAGATGTCAAATAATATCAGGTTCTCTTTACCTGGAAACTTTGTGAATTATTAAAACTATTGTCTCTAACATTTGGATCCTTTAGATTTCATTGACCCAATCTATATGAATTACATTAAATGGAACAAAGCCAGGTCCCATCAGCCATAGTAATTGGACAGTAATCTGGATGAACAACTATTCTGACCTGCACCAAATATTTCAAATAGATCATGTGTTAGTATTCTAACCTGGAATAAAAATAGTAAGAGCCAGAGACCATAGAGAGCAATCTTTCATATATACTAAATAAAAGACAAAGTATGAGAAAATATATATTTTTTTAAAAACTGCAGTCACCATAGGCAGCCATTACCTTTGGGAGATATATAGGACAAGTCCCTAAATAGAATCTAAGACTTTCCTGTGATGATTTTCTTCCTCAGAGAAAGAAATAGTACTAATAGATTGTGCCTATTTTTCTTAAGCAAATATGGCAGGTCTCTGTGCCCCACCTGAAAGATGGACTGTTTTTCTGCCTAATGGGGGAGAACATATACTATATGGAAATGCTGACAGATTCATTGATGAGGAAGTATGCTTTCTTCCTCTTTCACATGGAGAACATGACTCTTGTATACTGTAAAACTTTGAAAGAAAGCTGTAAATACATATAACTAAGGACCAGCAAATTCTGCCCTGGGGAATGTAAGACAAAGGGTAAGGACATTTACCCATTTTCTTGGAACAGTCTCTTAATAGCTCGTACCAGGAGTTTAGCTAGAACTTATGCTAAATACCCTTTAACTGGCCATCCTCACTCATCCCATATTTGGAGCTCCAAATTGTTCATATTATTGAAAAACTCTCCTTCAGGCAGATGATGAAGAGTGATTATGTTATCTTGTTATTGTTTGGTCTAAATTAGGACTTGTAAAAAGAAAAAAAAAAAAAGGACTTGTAAAAAGATATTTTCTAATCTGGAAGGCAGGAGGATTGTAATGGTGTTTTACTTTGAGACTGTGAATGAAAACTGCCTAAGTAACACAGTAAGCTGCTCATTTACCTTTGAATATATTTGAAATCAATGTCTATACCCACTGCCATAGTTACATAATGTACTTGGCAGGACCAGACTAAACAGTGTAAACTAAACTCATCCAAAGGCCAATTAAAGCAAGAGAATAGAATTAGTTGCCAAGAATGTCTACAATAATGAAAACATGAAAAGAGCCTAGAGGCCCACTAACTGATGAATTAATAAAGAAGATGTGAGATACATATATACATATATATATATATATACACACACACACATATATACATACATACCCACCCAATGGAATACTACTTAGCCATCAAAAAGAATGAAATCTTGTCTTTTTGCAATGATGTGAATGGAACTAGAGGGTATTATGTGAAGTAAGTCAGGGAAAGACAGATACCATATGATTTAACTCGTATGTGGAATTTAAGAAAGAAAAAGATGAACATAGGTAAAGCAAATGAAAAATAACAAGATGAAAACAGAGGGAGGCAAACCATAGGAGATGCTGGACTCTAGGTTGCTGGAGGGGAGATGAGTGGGTAGATAGGATAATTGGGTGATGGACATTAAGGAGGGCACTTGATGGAATGAGCATTGGGTATTGTATGTACCTGATGAATCACTAAATTCTACCTCTGAAACTAAATTAAAAAAAAAATTGTTGCCAAGAGGCTTTTGGGTCCCTGTGGCAGCTTCTTTATAGTGTTCAGCTGGAATAAATCCCAATCCTATTACATACAAGTAGCTCACACATAAACTTGGAACTCAGAAAGATGGCAGACGAGGGCCCTCACTCCTATAAAGTGGGTGCTGAAGACAACTCTTAATGCTGGGATGCTTGACACTGAACTCTGAAAACTTTCCCAGTCACTTATAATTGGTCAGAGTTCTTTGACTATAAGTAACAGAAGTCAGTGCTATATAAGAAAAGTGTTTTTTTTTTTTTAATGAAACAAACTTACTATAAAGATTTAGTGTATCTTAAGAAGGAATGAAAAGTTAAAGAACCAGACTCAGAAATTAAAAATAAAAAAGATAATTAGGTTACTTTTGAGGACATATGCTATAGGAATTAATGGATTATTTTGTTGGGATGTCAATGTTTGCATGAATTAGCTGTGATTGTTTTTGTACTTAAATTGCTTCACTTAAGATTAATGGATTTAGGAAATAGAGAATCCAACTATGCTCACTTAGGTGAGATGCCAGTCATTTAGGTAGGGATGGGGAGGATATCCTGTTTGGTAATCCCATTAAAATCACAACAATTTTCAACAATTTTGGATTAATCCAAAATGACATTGGAGTATTCCTACTAGAATAATGCTAATGCAAAATGGAAAACAAGAGAACAAATATTCATTATACCAACCATGTACTTAATTTATCCTTAACTATGTATATAAGAGATACTAAGACCATGATATATTTCATTTACTCTAGCTGTGTCCTAAGTATTTAACCTAAATATTCTGATGTCTCCAGGTTATCTACTAGATGCTTCAAACTTGAAAAGACTGGATTCCTAGTTCTGTCTTTCATGACATTCTTAATGAGGCTTGGTTACAGATCTATAAAATGGACCATAAGGATTGTTCTTGTTTTTGCTAACAAATTGGAAAATGAAGCCAACAATTAGCAAATGGAAACTCTTTTGTGGAGTTTTTGAGAGATGTATGGCCTTTCTGAGGGATACTGAGAAACTCTTCATTTGCATGAATTAAGCCCTCAGAACAAAACTTTACATGACTAAAAATATTCAACTATGCTCAGCATTCTGGCACTAAATTATAATGGTGTAAGATAGGGACACTATTTATAATAGCTCTAAATTAGAAACAACCCATTTTGCAATACACATTAAAGTGGATAAATAATATGTAATATGTTTATACAATGGAATATTTACAGCAGTTTCAAAATGAACTAAATGAAAAAAAGATGGATAAATTCTATTAATATAATTCTGACAAAGAAGTTAGACACAGAAGATCACATACATAGTCTGATTCCATTCATGGTTAATCTGTAGTATCAGAAGTCAAGATAATAGTTACTTTAAGGGAGTTCAAGGGTATTAGAGTTGGTGGGAAGGAAAGAGAGGGAAGCTTTTGGATCCTTCTGACATTGTATTTCGATTTGGCTGGTCCTTGAATGAATAGCTCACTTTGCAATCATTCAATAGTGTGTAACTTAAGTCTATTGTACTTTTACATGTACAATATATTTTTAAGACCAAGTTTGTTTTGATATTAAGTAGTGTTCAGAAATTAAGCATGCTGTTTTCTCAAGTGGTGAGGTTTCTTCCCTTAAGTTGTTTCAAAAGTATGAGCATTGAGATTCTATCTATGTTATGAGGCATGCACAAAAATAATGTTTACCACTAAGCTCAGTGAACATGATCTGATTATTAGACTTTTTTAAGGTGAAGAATGCCTTTTCGTATTTTTAAGTCCACAATAATCCAGTAATGGCATTTAAATTTAGATTTACTTTTCTGGTTTGGGGTACTCAGAAACAATACCTTCTTTTTCTAGTAGAAATATTAGCAAGTGGCAAGAGCTTGAATGAATGAATGAATGAATGAATGAATGAATGAATGAGACAGACCCAAAGCAAGGCATAAAGATACCTCATATTTTCTTCCCATACCCTTGGTGTGGCTTATTTAATTGTTGTATAGCAATATTCTACCCTCCAGATAACATCTCATCAAGACCACCTGTAGGTAAGTGGAGGAAGCATTGACATATGACAAATACTGAGGGCTGTACCTTCTGAGAAAAAACTTTCCAGGGGCCCCTAATATACCTTGACTGATTGAAGATATGCTTTCTGGCTGTGAGCTCCACTACTATTGAGTCAACTTGTCTTAAATAAAATAAATGAGCCCAAACTTTTCTCATGTTCCAAAGTGATTTATCACAGAACAAAAACTTCAATTTGACAAATCTTTAGCCATCACTCAAAGTGTCTGCTTTCTTTGTAGATGACATTCTATTATACTCCTGTACAAAAATAATATTGTCAGGAGATGTATTGAATCATGACTTTATTTAATTATTTGGCCTCTAATAGAAAAGAAATCCCCTTGTTAGTATGTGGTTTAGTGTCTTATTGAGTAAAATAAGAATGTTCTTAGACAAATTTAATGCAAGTTGCATTTGCCCATCATGAGGCTTAGAAATACTAAGTTAACACTGCTGCTGCATCGACTACACTTGAAAAATTGTATCACTACGAACTTGATCAACTACAACAAAAAGAGACACTAAGTTTTATGGACTAAGGGGTCTAATAAGTGAATTAAGACTCCTATAAATGTGGAAAAATCTAGGGGAGTAAAGACAGGGAAGACTTTACATCTGGAGGATCAGAGAAATTTTCATTACACAGCCTGAAGTGCTGGATTTGGGGAACAGAATCACCAATCATGAAGAAATCTGCATTGCACCATGACTGTGAAGAGCACCAAAGAAACTAGCATTTCAAAGAACATATGAATTTCTTCCACTGAAAAATTCTAAACTGGGATTGCATGGCAGAGGGGATTCGCTGAAATCTATTTTCTATTCTTAGAAGGAGTTGCTAGTGATGATGCCACATTGACAGCATGCATTCTGGCTCAGTGCCCTTTGTCAAGTCAGCCTGTATATCCATCCCCTTTTACCCATATTTAAGATCTAGATAAAAATACCATCATGCTTCTGCTTAATATATTGGCATTATCCCATATACAACTTGATATATTTTATGCAAAATGAAGGCAAACAAATATCTCCCTAAATGAGAAGTAGATTTTTATGGGCTCAGTCCATGTCCAGTAGTAATTATCCCCCCCACCCCCGAGCCAAGTTCAAAACCTGCTCTGATATTCTATTACTTACATTCTGACATAGGGGGTAAAGCATGATTGATGGTCTTATATCAGGTAGTAAGGGATTTAGAGAGAGAAAAAAGAGATAGCTGTATGTTACCATGGAAATTTGGAAATTTGTGTCCCCCTCCCCAAATTCACATGTTGAATCCCAAATGCCCAATGTGATGGTATTAAGAAGTGGAAACTTTGGGGTGTGCTTAGATCACGAGGAAGTCATCATCAGTAGGATTAGTGCGTTTTTAATAGGCTCCAGGGAAATCCCTTGTTCTTCCACCTTGTGAGGAGGATATGGCAAAAAGATGCCACCTGTGAAGAGAAAGCCAGCTTTTACCAGCTCCCATAGTGAATCTGCTGGAGCCATAATCTTGGACTTCCCAGACTCCAGAACCCTGAGAAGTAAGTTTCCGTTGTTCATAAACTATCTAGTCTATGATATTTTGTTATAACAACAAAAGACAGATGCAAATATGTTAATATCAAAGCAAAAACAAAAATACATGAACTATTAGAGTCCTTCCTTGTTCCTAAACTGGTTGCATGGGTTGTATTTTTACCTTCTTTCTTCCATTTTCCATTCTTTGCTTCCTTTGCCTTCACTTAGGGCCTCAATATGTCATGTTGTCTCAAACTTTTTAGAATTAAAGCCACTAAACCAGTAGTGACCAAAGTTGCGGGGACAGTTTTTTTTTTTTTTTTAAATTGCTAGTAGTTGATTGTCTTTAATCATGACAAGTGTATTAATTTCCTATCACTGCTTTAAAAATTACAGCAAGCTTAGTGTTGAAAACAGCATACATTTGTCCTTTCACACTTTGTAGGGATCAGCAGGCTAGGTACCCTTGAGCAGGCTCCTCTGCTGGGTCTTAAGAGGCCAAGGTTGAGGTGCTGGCAGGACTTCATTCTCATTTGAAGGCTCAAAAAGGGAAGGAGATCTTTTTTTAAGCTCCCTTAGGTTTTTTGGATGATTTCATTCCCTTCAGGCCGTAGAATCAATAGCAGCTTGCTTCTTTGAAGCTAGCAGCATATGAGAGAAAGAGATTGCTGCCTCTAGCTTCTAATCTTCACTTTGGGGGAAAGCCTAGATAATTTTTTTCTTTTTTTAAGAACTTACATGATTATATTAGGCCAACTCAAGGTCACCTCTCTTTTCATATCTCAAACTTGACTAATTAGGGATTCAAATCACACTTGAAAAATCTCACCTTTGACTTGTTGCATAATACAGTTAGCACGGTGATACCCTGTTAGCTTTGCCAGGTTATGTGGGTTAGAAGATCACACAGTTGGTACTCACCCTTAAGCAGACTGGATTACACTAAGACAAGGATATTAGGAAGCAGATGTCATGAGAATGCCCTTACAGCATTATACTAGTCATGGTTATTCAGAAAAACAGAACCAATAGCATTGATTGATTGATTGGTTGATTAAAGTTGGCTCATGCAAAATTATGGAGATTGATAAGTTCAAAAACTGCAGCATAAGGGGGCTAGCATGCTAGAGAGCCAGGAGACCTGCCTGGTACAGGTGAAGTCTGAAAGCAATCTGCTGGAGAATTTCTCTTGCTTGGAGAGGCAAGGCTCTTTGATTTATTCAGGCCTTCAACTGATTGCATAAGGCCCACCTATGTCATGGAGGGCTGTCTACTTTACCCAGAGTTTATCAATTTAAATGTTGATGTTATCTAAAAGCACCCTCCAAGTTGACACCTAAAATTAACTATTACAGGTGTGTCCACCACTCTAAAAATTCTCATGAGACAAGTACTTTTTAAATCCTTCTTAACAAATGAGGAGCTCAGGTACAGATAATTTGACCAAGGTCACCCTGTGCGTAAGAAATGGTACCAGGCTTTGAATCTGGTATTATGACATTAGAGTCTGTGTTACCAACAATCCTTTTTGGTAGAAATATAATACTCCCTTGGGGCAACCCTTCATGGGCTTTTGAAAGGGATATACCCTCAGGAAGATCAAAGAAAAAGTGAAAAAATGTCCTAGACACAACAGAGAAATTTAGAATAATAGTTAAATATAGACTTGTGACCCAAATTTCTGCTGAATTTTCTGAGGAAGTGTGAAGGGCACTGAGAGATGTTATGGATCTTCCCCATGTGAGGTGCTGCAAAGTCTTTTTGTCTATATACATATTTATCCATCTTTTAATCCTCTTGAACACCTAGTAGGAGAGCAATTATTACTCTGAATTTAATTGTGGAAAAAAAAGCTACATGTGATTTGTGAAAAATCATACAGTTGGTAAGTGTTCAAGCCACAACTCAGAGCCAGATTGGCCTGTCCCTAAGGACTGAGAGACATTGGTGGCATTTCCTTAATAAATAGTTCATCTATATATAGTGTAGCAGATTAAAGATGATAACTTGGCAGTAACTAAGCACAATGTAGATAAATATATTGAATAATGATATAGTTAATTTTTCTCACACATCTTTTTTTGTTAATTTTTCATGCATCTTAATCCAAAATATCTTCTTTCCACTCTATAATTGTGGTCATTCAAGATATGTTTATTTACAAATATGATTTGCTTTGCTGTTAAAATTTGGTGTCAAATATATACTTATCAAATAACTGTTTTGAAAGTGGCTAGGTGTTAGACTTAGGTCTTCCTCAGAATCCGTTTGCCAAGGACACAATTTTGTATGTTATTTTAAATTAGAGGATGTTTTTATTTAAAATAAATCAATTAACATATAGCATTTTAGTAGTTTCAGACGTAGAGTTTAGTGATTCATCAGTTGCATGTAACTCCCAGTGCTCATTACAGCATGTGCCCTCCTTAATGCCCATCACCCAGGTGCCCCATCCCCCACCCTTCTCCCCTCCAGCAACCCTCAGTTTGTTCTCTATAGTTAAGAGTCTCTTATGGTTTGTATCCCTCTTTAATTTTGTCTTCTTTTATTTTTCCATCTCTTCCCCTATGTTCCTCTGTTTTGTTCCTTAAATCTCACATATATGTGAAGTCATATGGTATTTGCCTTTCTCTGACTTATTTCACTTAGCATAATACTCTAGTTCCTTCCATGTCATTGCAAATGGTACGATCTCATTCTTTTTGATGGTCAAGTAATATTCCACTGTATATGTATGCTGCATCTTCTCTATCAGTTCATTTATTGATGGACATCTGGGTTTTTTCCATACTTCGGCTTTTGTAGACATAGCTGCTATAAACATTGGGATGCAGGTGCCCCTTCAAATCACTGTTTGTATCCTTCTGATAATACCTAATAGTGAAATTGCTGGGTAGCTCTGTTTTTAACTTTTTGAGGAACCTCCATACTGTTTTCCAGAATGCACCAGTTTGCATTCCCGCCAACAATGTGAGAGGGTTTCCCATGACAAAAACAATAGAATTCTTAAATCTACAAACCAAAGAGTACTTTGAGTGGAAATGATCATATGAAAAGTAAATTCAAATCTAACTTATCAGCCAAAGGCAATTTTAATGTGTACCTTTATTAAGTTATTATTGTTATAGCCACTTACATTATCTATGAACAAGTCTGGTGATACTCTTTCTGGATTACCTTCAGTATCTATAAACATTGAGGGTTTCATGATAAGTTTCCCATAGACAGGGTCTGGTGTATCAAGGAGAACCAATTCACAGGGCTTCACAGATGGTTGATGTCTTCCAGAGCTCACTTTAGAGCTTGTCTCTGTAGATAATCCCCAAGACAGAGGAGCACTGAAATATCCACTATGGTTTTGAACATGCTGCTCCAAATCAAAAGTCTTTATTTCATTTATACAGAATTGCCATGCATTTCAGTCAGTGACCTTGAGATAAAAACTTGAAGTTGAACGAATATTGATGACACTTTCACCATCAGCTTACTTCATATTTCAGGAATTAGGAATTTCTCTGTGTGTATATGGCATATGGATTTGGTTGCCCAGGGCATCTCTTGCTGAGCCCGTTTCTCTTGGCCATCTATAATATGGTACCTCAAAAACTAAAAGCCCTTCCAGCCTACCTTGGAGGCCATATGATATAATTTGATCAAAGAAACATAAGTCAATTGTCTGTGGGACTGAAAGAATGGGCTTTGAGAAAAAATTCTCTTTTCTGATCAGAGGGACACTCATCACTTGGGCTACCTCTCTGGCCCCTTCTCCTTTCTCCTTCAATTTAATGTAAGTGTGAATCTTGGATCTCTAATAGCTATTCTGAGGCTGAGAGAATGAAAAAACCATCATGCTAAGCATAGTGGGGTGAAAAGAAAAAACTTTGGTCTTTGTGTGTATCACCAGGCCACAGAACCAAGATCACGAGCTGCCTATATGTAGGCCTAATATTGAGGAAAAACTGTAACACTATTTACTTGTCACCTCCAGGTAGATCTCCATTATTCCTTATATGCAACAATAATGATAATATATCGCTAATGAAAATAAATTAATGCATATTGTGCTTTCTTACTCTGTGACAGGCAAGGCTCTAAGTATTTGAAGCTTATTTAGTGTTTTACTCCTCTTAACCTTAAAGAACAATTATGTTATCATGATGCCCATTTTATAGCTGAGGAAACAAGTTGAATGTACTCATGGTCACAGGGTTAGCACTGGGCAGTAAAATAGGTTTACCCCAAGCAAAGGTGCCAGGATGTGAGACACAGAGTGAGGGTTTTTCCCTATAAGAGATTCATTCATTTTCCCAGAATACATAGGGCCACGGTGTCAATATGGCAGATCACTCAGGAACACGGGCTGCAAAGTCAGACAGATCTTAGTTTAAATTTAAGCTCTGTCACTTACTAGATGTTTGATCTTGAGTAATAGAGTAAAACTCTCGAAGTCTCAGTTTATACATAGGCTGAGTCCGCATCTTCTTGAGGGTAGAGAAATATAAAAATATCTCGTACCATTCACCAAACTGTTTATGTGCCAAAGTAGCTCATCATCATTATCCTCATTCTCATCATCATCATGGCTAACCTCTAATTGAGCAACAGCTATGAGTCAGGTGCGGAGCCACACATTTTATATGTAAAATATCATTTGATCATCATAGCACCCCTAAGAGTTAGGCACTATTATTTTTCCCTCTTGCAAACGTGGAAAATTGCAATCACACGGCTATTAAGCAGTATAGCCAGGGTTCATATCCAAGTGTATCTGATTCCAAAGTTTGTGTTTTTAATCACTGTGCCTTTCTGTCACCAGGAGGCACTAGAAACGTAATAACCAGAACAAGCTTCTATACCCTGAGGACAGTCTATGGAAGGAGATCAATAAGGAAATTGTATTTTCAGCATTATGATAGAAAAATGCAGGATTAAAGGTGGTGATGTTTTGGTATCTACTTTGTGCCCTGATCTCATATTTTGCCAAAGGATGTTGTGAAATTGTCCTGTGTGTGAGAGAGAGTGAGCAAGCTCTCTTTCCTCTATTGTTGCTTCTCATAGTAAACTGTTGTATGATTTTCCTAGAACACATTTGTCATATACAATTGGGTGCTACTTTTTGGAGAAGAGTAGCATGAGGTGTGACAGGCTGGCTGGTGAGCAGGGTAGGGGGTGGAGTCTTCCTGTCCAGTTCAGTTCTTTCCTACCCTTTTGAGTTCTGGAGTCACATTGGTTTTGTCCTTGAAGAAAACAAGGGAAGAACTGAAGCCATTAATATTAAAGGTTTTACTAGGGACAGATGCTACCATTCCAGAAACTCTGAAATGAGTATTGTTTCAGTGATTTAAATTCCCTAAAAGATCATTCTACTGTGTTTTTTTCAGGACTAATGAGCTGAGCATGAACAGTAGGGCAATGGAAGGAAGGAAAAAAAAATACATTTGAAATCTTCTTCCGGGGTTTCACTCTCAACTCCTTTAACTGAAAAGTGACAATTGTCATCTCTATCTTACTATGCCATTGTAACTCAGATCACGATGTTTTCATGTATTTTGACTGTGCAATTGAATCATAGAATAGCTGGTTCTACTTGCAAAATTTAACAATTACTTTAAAAATCACTTGGCAATTTGGAACATTTTAGATAAATAAAAGCAAACCTTATGCCCAGGCAAAATATTAATAGGAGACTGTGGAACAATCAGTCTTTGCACAGCAATTTGGGAACATATGGTGATACATTCAGACAAAAGGCCATGTTCAAGGTTGAAACGGCCCTTGTGCAATGGGGCCAGGCAATAACTTATGGCATTGATTACATAAAATGCAATTCCAGGCTTCTTTCTTGGCTCACTGTTTTGGATGTCCACATTGGGTAGGTAATAAGAAGAGCAGGATATTATGCTTAAGATTGACAAGGCAAATCATCCTTTTCTTGATCATTTATTTAATTTTTTGTCAATTCCTTTCTTATGATATTGTCCTTTAAGAAGTAACCTAACTTTTATTATAACCACGGCCCACGCTAGGTATGGGAATTGAAAACAACTTTCTTTGTCTCAACCCAGTCCCCTCATTCCTTAAGGGAGAAGAACATCAAACTGGGGTCATCATATTCTTCTAGTGTTAAGAGTGATATTTGGTTTTGTGTGGTCCTTTTAAAATTATTATTAAAGAAGAAAAATTGTCATGGAAATGTACACTTTAAACGTTTTCCTATAATTTAATCATAAATGAAATTTAAATCTACCAGCAGAGAGATAACCAATTATCCTTGCACCAATGACTGTCAAGATTAACCATAAAATATAAACCTTAACCACAAGAATCGAGGAGCTTAATTAGCTAGGGATATTTTGTTGTTTTTTTTTTACCATCTTTGGAAATTGGAAACTTTCCAAAATCTATTAGTTTATTCTCAGGTTCAATGGATGGAATATACTAAAAACAATTTCATTGTTCTCCAATAAGTGACCTTACACTGACTTACATTTATTAGACATCTTTGATCATTTATTTATTCATAAATCCAACAAATAGTCATGGAGCAGTGATGTGTTTCAGGCATTATAACAGAAACAGAGGCTGAAATACTGAATGAATTAGGTATGATTGCTGCTATCATATAGCCTCCAGTTCTAGTGAGTAACTTTAAAATACAGTATAGTAAGGGCTGTGGTAATGAGATTATAAGATGCCGTGAGAGCTTGTGGGAGGAATCACATCCAAATTTGGATTTTCAGGGAAGGTTTTCTGAGAGATATTTCATATGAAATCAGGATTAGTCACGCAGAATAAGAGACATAAAAGAATGTTGTTGACAGAGATAACAATGTGAATCTCAAGAGGTGAGAGAGATTGAGAGGAGAATGAGCACTGTGGTTTCCAAGGACTGAAATGCATTTAGTGTGGATGCGTTGTTATTTCCATGTGGGCATGAGAATTGAGAAGACTGGAGAAGGCTCTGAAGCCAGAACTTTAGAGCCTTGTCAACCATGTAAGGAAGTTTAGACATTATCTTAAGATGAGATTAAAAACACTTTGAAGGATTTTAAATAGAAGGGTGACCAGAGTATGTTGGTCTTTGTGGTTTCTGCTGGGAGTACACAAGGGCAAGGATTTGAATGACATATGGACATACCAGAGAGTGTACCCAACAATGTTGATTACTGAATTTAAAAATTGATTTCTACTTTTTTTAATGATTTGCTTCTTCATCCTTTCTTTACTTTAAAACTAGAGTGCTATTAATTTAAGAAAGAGAAAACTAAAAAAAAAAAAAAGAAAGAGAAAACTTGTTCTTTTGTCATTTTAGAATGAAAACTATAGCCAAGTCAGAGGAAGAAAGATTTCCCTTCAATCTTGATAAATAATGGTCTAATAGTTGTAACTTTGAAAATGGAATAGACAGGGGATCCCTGGGTGGCTCAGTAATTTAGTGCCTGCCTTCGGCCCAGGGTGTGATCCTGGAGTCCCGGGATCGAGTCCCACGTCGAGCTCCCTGCGTGGAGCCTGCTTCTCCCTCTCTCTGTGTCTCTGCCTCTCTTTCTCTCTCTCTGTGTGTCTCTAATGAATAAATAAATAAAATCTTTAAAAAAAAGAAAATGGAATAGACAATCTTGAGAAGTAAATGCCATTCCTGGAAATATTTGCAGGGGTAACAAGACTGCTGATAAAAAGATGTTGAAGAGATTTCTGCATTGTTAGAAGGTTGGACTAAATGATCCCTAGAGTTTCTTCTGGTTCTTAGCTTATTTTAAGGTTCCATTTGCTTGAATTATGGTTCACCGGGGTTCTAATATAATTTTGATTGCTGCAGTGTCTTAAAGTGTTGAATCATTCCTACTCTTTGTTTCTAAGCATAGAGAGTAAGTTTTTTGTTTTGTTTTTTTCATCAGATGTTAAGACTCTCTTTATTCCTTATTATGGGACATGCAATGGAATGGGTTAGGAAATGAATCGTTTGTATGCTGGCCTGAATTTTTATAGACTTTGATACCTGGCACAAGAATTATTTTCTTGGCTGCAGGTGGTTATATCTTTTGAAATTGCTGCTCCGTTTTGAAAATATCTTGGAAAAATAAAATGAGCAATATTACTCAAAGATGTAATCTAAGACATAACACTTCCAAAGACCTTATTACATACATTTGGTTACAGTAGTACTTACCCAATTAAGTACATTTACAACCAAAATACTCGCTCCTCTTATTTGCTCCTACCCCTTGAAATGCATTGATGTGTGAATAAATGAACAAATGTACTGGAGATTCATGGTTGATATAATAGACCATTTCGGATGATTTTCCATAAGCTTAAAAGGAAGATAAAGGAAACAAGAGCACAGCAGTCTGAATTGTCAGTGAGATTTAGGACTTCAGTCTTGTTTTAATTCCATGCCTTTTTTGCAGTAATATCAAATTCACTGTGCATAGTGCAGGTGGTACTTACCATAAATCAAACTCCAGGTTAACTGTGGTAGGGTAACTTTCCTTCTAACTGTATCATGCTACAAAATTTTACTTTAAAAGTTCTTTACATCTCCAAGATGTGTTTGGCATAGCTTGATAGGACGTACTTCCCTTTGTGCTTGAGAACAGTAAACAGAGATTATTAACCAACTTGGTAAAGATTTTAGGACCAGGTTTTAGGATCAAGTACATAGTTGCTTGCTTGCCATGTAACTCAATTTTAATCTTGAAATTTGGGATAAATTAACTCATATACAATGCTTAGGGGACCACAAAATTCTTTCATATGTAGGGAATGTGTTGTTATGGTTGTTAGAAAATGCTGGAAGGATGTACATATGAGACAGACAATAATTAAAAATGTATAAATCATTATCATATACACCACTGTCTTCATTTGCTGATGTCCTGCACTAAGGGTACACCTGGTGTATCCAGTAAAAACAGTCGGACTTTCTCAGATACTTGGAGTTAATTATGTAGATATTTCTTACCTATGCCTCATATACATAAAAATGTGAGATAGAGCATATAGATAAAAAATGAAATTATAATTACTCCTCTATCTTCTCACCCTATCTGTTATTCCAAAAGGGGTAAGTGGAGTCCTCCTACATTAAACAAGAAATGCATGGTTTATGATGGTGATTTTCTGTTGTGAGTGGTCTGGCTAAGATTATGGGAAATGTGCAGAAAGAGGTCTCTATTGACTCTGCCTATGAAGACATGGTCCTAAACATCTACCTAAACCCAGTGAAGGGTAAAAGGATAACACTGACTTTTGGATAGAAATTCCCCAAACCTTACTTAACAAAATCCTGTTTTACTCAGGATTGTATATACCCCTGTATATTCCATGAGACTTTTGGGGATTTGAATGAAGGATCCAAGTCTAGAAGTTGGCTTGTTTGGTCTTAAAGCAGCAATCTGCCTTGACAAGAACTGACCCTGGGATGGGAATATATACCAAAGAGTTATAAGGAGAGGATTTTGGGGAGTTCATATTAAGACCTTCCTTAGTTTTCTGGGTTACCATTTAGGAATGGTCTTCTCTTATATTGGTCTGGATAGGTTAGGATATTGGTGGGTTAAAATAATGAAATTTTATACACTTTTTACATTAATTTCCATCACAAATGGCATAGAGGTTTTCCTTGACACTATCCTCTCTATAGGACATGGGATGGCAAAGCAGTCACCATCCAGATATCATCACTATAGAAAATGGCTTTTAGAGCCCACACCCCGGAATGACTTATATTATTTCTAACCATGTTGCACTAGCAAAAGTGAGTCCCAAGACCACATCTAACTTCAAGAGAGCAGGGACGTGCAAATCTACTTTCCAGGAAAGAAACTAAAGATATTTATTGGCCAATACTAATGAATACCATGTTTTCCCTCTGGCATCATCCCTTGCCTTGCTACTGGACAGATTATAGGACCCTTCCACACAGAAGAGGGCTTTGCTGAGAGACTAACAAAAAATTTGATCTAGAGACCATAGGTTAAGGCAATCATAAAGCTCATCCTACTTCTATATTTCTATCCATTTGAACAGTTTACACACGTTTTAAGCCAGCTATTTGTTGAGTTTTCTCTAACTTGCAGTCACAATTACCTAATGGATACATATTTACTATCAGATGCTTTTTGAGTCATCATCTGCCAGCCCCCACTCTAAAGAAAGGAGATACAGCAGGTTATTACTCATACTAAGTCCTCCCTCTGGGATCTTGTGCTCCAGTGAGATTTATGTTGGAGATGCTAGGTAGTAAAAAGTGAACACATTCTAAGCTCTGCACACATGTAGTGTACCATTCAGTTATGCTTCATTTGAGTATTTTTTCTTTATATCATATATAAAATCCTTAGAAATAAGCAAAGGAGAACTTGGTAAATTTCGATGCACATACTGCATAGAAAGGCAGATGCCTGTCATTTATTTCTTGGCCGTGGACTTTGACATGATTGGCAACTGGACATTGAGAATCTAGCTATCTCATGAAATTCTATTTTGAATGTTACAGAGAAGTAACAGTTTTGGTCAGGCTTCATGCTATATTATAAGCTCAATCTAGGAGATTTTTTATGCATTATGAATTATGTCTTAAAACTGTAAAAGCCATCTAAAACCTTTTTCTTTCCTTCCTTCCTTCCTTCCTTCTTTCCTTCCTTCCTTCGAACATAGAAATTCGGGCCTATAGGTTTTAGAGGAAGTAAGGAGAAAGTCAGGAATTCGATCTGAGCAGAGAACCAATGAATCCTTTGCATTTCCCCACATTACTCCTTCACAAAGCATTTTCTCCTAACTCCACACCTATTAAAAATGAGGCTTTATGCCTTTCCTAACACACATTTAATTACTCAGTGTTTTCTTTTTTCATGGTAATATTCATACTTCGAGTAATTTGCCTATTTATATCTCTTACTCCCCCAAATACTGGGAGCTCCTTAAAGGAGTAGAATATGTGTTTTGATGGATTTACACTAAATGGAATTTGAGGTACATGTGACTATATGAAGAATAATAGAAAAGTCCAAAGTGACGATAATATATAGAAAGAGAAAAGAAACAGTAAAACATAAAGCTTTACTTCCATACCATAAATGAGCCTTAAAATGCAAACCATGATGCTTTGTTCTAAGAATGTTAGATTGGATTTAATTCCTTGTTCTAATACTTATTGATTAGAAGTGGTTGCCTGAAGAGCTGTGTTGAGAAGGGTTCTGAGTCCATGTTCAGTGGGCTGTAGTGTTGTCTGTGCTGGGGATGGAACAGGAGGTTCATTATATCTGGTTATCCATAACTTGCTATCCATGGTCTGTGTATTTGCTTATAGAAAAATGAAATATGTGGATCTAAACTTTTTGCAAAAGAGGGAAGAGTGATCAGTTACACAAATTGCAAGGCACACAATATAAAAATATATATATGTATATATGTTGTTTAGGGGAAAGCACAATTTTCCTTGGTAGTGAATGAGATGAAATCTTTCCTGACAGTCACTCTAAAATGGACACTTAGGTATAATTAACATGATATTTGATAACATCCCAAAAGGGAATACAGTGACAATTATTATTTCTTATGTTGCTATTATTTTTTATATTGGTCCTAAATATCTAGTACAGTTCATCAAAATAACCCTTGTTATGACCACTGTGATGATATAGCCTAGATTGCTCTTCTCTACCTATCTAGGTAGCATCAAAAAATATATGGAGGAATTGACAAACTGAGTGTACTTAAAGTAGGTTTCCAAAAAAATTCTATCTTTCAGATAATATGATGAAGATGCTTAATATTTTGATACTGTGAGCTTAATATTATATTTAGTCATAAAATAATACATGCCTAAAATTTAGACATTCTTTGTGCCAGATAATTTTGGAAAATAACATCTGTGTAATAAAATTATAATAATATATAACAGTTATTGAGCACTTACACTATCTATAAACTCAACTTTGCTCTTTACCTACATTATATCTTATTTAATTTTTACCCCCAAAAATCTCCATGGTGTTTTTTTTTTTCAAAAGAGAAAATGAATGTTTGAGAAATTAAAGAATTTATATTGAGTCTCATGTATTCAGTGGAATGTAAAGAACTGCAACATCAAACACTGTGAATCCAGCGGCCTTGACCTTAATATGAGCAGTTCTGCCATAGATAAGCAGAAAATGGAACTGAGTGTACAATTACCACTGCCTCAAGAAATATTAGTTGCCTAATAAATTAGAATTATCTTACAACACTATCATCAAGCTCCAGTGTAGAATGGAGCTGTCTCATCTCTATATTGCCAATACCTAGCACAAGGAAGCATCCCAAAATAATATTGACATTAATTAAGTGAATGAGAAGTTAAAGTTGGGAAACTTTTGAGACCCATTCTCATCCAGAGAGATATGTTTGTTTGCTTATTTTTCAGTCACAGCAAATTACTTATGTACCATCATCTGCCCAAGTCCCAAGAAATGTTGCTATATAGGCAATATATTTGATTTGGTTCATTTCGAAATCATTTTCTAAACATGCTTGCATTTAGCTTCAAATTCTGCAGGTACAGAAATCTACCTCCTCCATTTGATTATAAAAGGGCTAGTTATGGCAGACAAAGTTTCATTAAACAGCTGTCTACATGTACAAATACTAAGTTTCTGATTTTTCTCTTCACTTAAGCCTAAGGCACACATCCAGAATCAATGCCAGTGCTAAATAACTGGGATTTTTTTTCTTTTCATAAAGTCACCTGATATAGGCAATTCAATATGATCTAAAGTGAGTCCATTTTTTATCAGATCACTAGGCTTCTAGCCAGAGAGTATAGCAAAGATTCTAGGTACAAGAAAATTATATTTTATTTCAAATAGTCTCCATGGTGAGAAATTAGTTATATATAGTTATATATAGTTGAACTCAATCAAAAGTTTAATCATCAAAGAAAAGTTGATTAAAGAGAAAGCAGGGGACTACCCCTGGTCTATGAGGATGGCATTGTAATTAGTAGCCACTAGTCCCTGAAGATGGAACAAAGAAATAGAGTCAGGACAAGATCCTTGATTGACCCAGGGCAATAGTTTTTATTTCCTCAAATTTGGCTTGAATTTCCACATTAGTATTCCAATGGGAATTTGCTGTTTGTCTCTCTAATACTAATTTCCTCCTATCTTCTTAATGGTACTCTGAGTTTCCCAGCTTGATAGATAAGTAAAGTTGATCTCACTCCCAGTTTCCATGGTATGGTCTCAATTTTCATAAGCCGTTCAACATATGCTAGCTTCCTGGCCACAGCAATAGACTCAGGCATAGGCACAAGACCCAAAATAGGTCAATAAGAGTCAAAGAGACTCAATTAAAGGTGTTTAATTAAGCTACTGGAAAGCAGATTGTTTTTTCCCCAAGTGAACATGGACAAGGAAGTGTGGTAACGCTAATACACTGATGGACATCTTGAGATCATGTAGAAAGAGGCTTACTGAGTAAGAAGCCAATTCTGAGAGTGTGTCACTGAGAAATGCTAGTGGTGGTTGTTAGTGGTGGGGATGGGGTTGGATGGGTAGCAGACTGATGGATTGATTGACTGAGATTGCTAACCTGAAAAAGTAGGAAGTCTTGCTAAGAAAAGATTAAAGTAAGAAAATGAGTCTACATCACATCATTTGAGTCCTTGATAAACCACATCAAAGTGGTTTTAATACCTGAAATCATTAGTCACTTATACCAGTTGCACGGATGTGTGTGTGTGTGTGTGTGTGTGTGTGTGTGTGTGTGTGTGGTGCTTGTGTCTACTCTGGAAACTTCAAAGCCAAAACCCTACTTAAAGGAAGTGTGTGAGTTTTCTTTTAAGCTCTCATTTGTACGTTGGGAAAAAAGTCAACATAGGAGATACAGCTGGAGTTCAGCTAATACCTCAGTATGACTGGAATAACTATTTCTTTAGATTGAACTGTATCTTTACCATGTTCCAGTGACTTTTTGTTCCCATAGTTTTCCCAACAAATCTTTTGAAACCTAATAAATCTTCATTAGTATCTCAGAAATAAAACTTTAGGGTTTTGGAAGACCCAGCTATATTAAATTATCATCAAAATTTTCCATCCAGTGAAGACATACAAATGATGCTTTTAATTGTCTTATTCTCTTTCTTCTGTGACTCCTTAAGAAAGATACAAAGGATAAAATCGAAGTCTGTGCACAAATACACAGATGAATCCAAATTGAAATGGATTGAAAGGGCCTAGGAAAGGAAAGCATGAATAAGATACAAGAAAGTTGGCTGCCATAACTTGTGTTCGCTCAGGACTTGGCAGTCATTTTGGCTTCATCTGCCCAAGAGCAAGAAGTTAGTTATATAGATCAATTTAATTAATTAAATATACAATAGCAATTGTCCCTTTTTTTTGGCTTAAATGACAAAAGAAAAACTTGTCAAAAAATAAAGGTCATACATAGCTTGATAGAACTCATTATTTGTACATTTTGTACACAAGCCAGGTGTATAAAATGGGGTACATCTGGAAATATGGGTACTAAAAAAGTTACAGTGCTAAATTTTATAAATATGGATCAGTAGTTTTACCCATGAAGAGGCAGCAACATTAATAAAACTAATCTTTGTTTTTTTGAAAGGCAATACCTAGCAGTGCATTAAAAAAAAAAAAAACATTTTGGAAACCAATGAAGCAGGGCTTGAATCCTGACTTGTTTATTTCTCATCTGTGTGACTTCTCCAAGCTTTGCCATCTGTAAATTGGAAATAAAAATGGTATTTCCCCACACAGGTTTGTAGTGAGGATTAAAAGAGACAATTTATTCAAAGTGTTTGTGTCAAACACTGAACTCAGAAGTGAAAGCAAATCCTGGTGAATATAAAGTATTAGGTTCAAAATAATTCTTACCACACAACAAGAACAAAAAACAAGGTATTCAAGGAAACTTTGTGATAGACGTATTTATTACCTTGATTGCAGTGATGTTATCACAAGTGTTTACTTATTTCCAAACTTATCACATTGTATACAATAAATGTGTGCAATTCTTTTTTTTTATTAGTTATACCTCAAGAAAGTTGTTATAAAAAGGCATGACGAAAGTAAAAAGACAGCTTTTAAAAGAAAGTGACTATGACAGCAGTTCCATCCACTTGCTAATTTAGTATATATTTAGTGATTAAGACCATAGGCTTGAGAATAAATCTCCCTAGATTTGAATCTCAGTTCTCTCACTAAATTATTTTATTATAAAATGTACAGAATGCATTATATATATGTATGTGTGTGTATATAGATGAAAGAATATTAATAAAATGAGCATTTGTGATCCACCAGGTTTAGAATTAGAGCATACCTGTATATAATCTCTTCCTTTGTCATAGGGCACCCCCTCCCACTCAGAGGCAATGAACATTCTGTATTTTGATCATTTCTTTGCTTTCCTTTATAGGTTTCCCTTTGATGTTATCTACTGATTGTACATTAGTACACATAATCACTATATTATTTGTCTTTTCTATTTTTGAACTTTATATAGCATAATTGTGTATTACTGTTACTTAGTTTCCTAGGAACTTGGCATTGCTTGGTTTTTTGTGTCATTCTTGGAGATCACTGAATGAAGCTATGCTGCGTTCATTTTCACTGTTCTATATTTTTTATGTAAATAAAACCATATAGTATTTTATCTATTTTACTGTTGATAGACATTGCATTTTTGTGGGTTCTAGCTACCATAAAGAATTATAAACAAGTCCATGAATATTCATGCACATGTCTCTAGTCACAGGGGAAGAGTTTCTCATTTAGTGGTGAAATTACTAGGTCACACTTTCTTTTATTTTTTAATTTTTAAAAATTAATTTCTTAATTTTTTTGTATATTTTTTATTGGAGTTCGATTTGCCATCAGATAGCATAACATCCAGTGCTCATCCCATCAAGTGCCCCCCTCAGTGCCCATCGCTCAGTCACCCCACATCCCTGCCCACTTCCTTTCCACCATCCCTTGTTCATTTCCCAGAGTTAGGAGTCTCTCGTGTTCTGTAACCCTGTCTGATACTTTCCACTCATTTTCTCTCCTTTCCCCTTTATTCCCCTTCACTATTTTTTATATTCCCCAAATGAATGAGACCATATAATGTTTGTCCTTCTCTGATTGACTTACTTCACTCAGCATAATACCCTCCAGTTCCATCCACATCGAAGCAAATGGTGGGTATTTGTCATTTCTAATGGCTGAAGAATATTCCATTGTATACATAGACCACAGCTGCTTTATCCATTCATCTTTCTATGGATACTGTGGCTCCACAGTTTGGCTATTGTGGACATTGCTGCTATGAACATTGGGGTGCAGGTGTCCTGCCATTTCACTGCATCTCTATCTTTGGGGTAAATCCCCAGCAGTGCAATTGCTGGGTTGTAGGGCAGGTCTATTTTTAACTCTTTGAGGAACCTCCACACAGTTTTCCAGAGTGGCTGCACATTCCCACCAATGGTGTAAGAGGGTTCCCCTTTCTCCGCATCCTCTCCAACATTTGTGGTTTCCTGCCTTGTTAATTTTCCCCATTCTCACTGGTGTGAGGTGGTATCTCATTGTGGTTTAGATTTGTATTTCCCTGATGGCAAGTGATGCAGAGCATTTTCTCATGTGCTTGTTGGCCACGTCTGTGTCTTCTTTGATGAAATTTCTGTTCATATCTTTTGCCCATTTCATGACAGGATTGTTTGTTTCTTGGGTGTTTAGTTTAATAAGTTCTTTATGGATCTGGGCTACTTAACCCTTTACCTGATATGTCATTTGCAAATATCTTCTCCCATTCTGCAGGTTGTCTTTTAGTTTTGTTGACTGTTTCTTTTGCTGTGCAGAAGCTTTTTATCTTAAGTCCCAATAGTTCCTTTTTTGCTTTTGTTTCCCTTGCCTTTGGTAGTTGTATCTTGCAAGAAGTTGCTGTGGCCAAGTTCAAAAAGATTGTTGCCTGTGTTCTCCAACAGGATTTTGATGTATTCTTGTCTCACTTTACATCTTTCATCCATTTTGAGTTTATCTTTGTGTATGGTGTGAGATAATGGTCTAGTTTCATTCTCCTGCATGTGCTGTCCAATTTTTCCAACACCATTTATTGAAGAGGCTTTTTTTCCAGTGGATAGTCTTTCCTGCTTTGTCAAAAATATTAGTTGACCATAGACTTGAGGGCCCATATCTGGGTTCTCTATTCTGTTCCATTGATCTATGTGTCTGTTTTTGTGCCAGTACCACACTGTCTTGATGATCATGGCTTTGTAGTACAACCTGAAATCTGGCATTGTGATGCCCCAGCTGTGGTTTTCTTTTTTTAATATTCCCCTGGCTATTCGGGGTCTTTTCTAATTCCATACAAATCTTAAGATGATTTGTTCCAACTCTCTGAAGAAAGTCCATGGCATTTTGATAGGGATTGCATTAAATGTGTACATGGCCCTGGGTAACATTGACATTTTCACTATATTAATTCTTCCAATCCATGAGCATGGAATATTTTTCCACCTCTTTGTATCTTCCTCAATTTCTTTCAGAAGTGTTCTGTAGTTTTTAGGGTATAGAGCCTTTACCTCTTTGGTTAGGTTTATTCCTAGGTATCTTATGCTTTTGGGTGCAATTCTAAATGGGATTGACTCCTTAATTTCTCTTTCTTCAGTCTCATTGTTAGTGTATAGAAATGCCACTGACTTCTGAGCATTGATTTTGTATCCTGCCACACTGCCGAATTGCTGTATGAGTTCTCACAATCTTGGGGTGGAATCTTTTGGGTTGTCTATGTACAGTATCATGTCATCTGCAAAGAGGGGGAGTTTGACTTCTTCTTTGCCAATTTGAATGCCTTTTATTTCTTTTTGTTGCCTGATTGCTGATGCTAGGACTTCTAGTACGATGTTGAATAGCGTGGTGAGAGTGGACATCCCTGTAGTGTTCCTGATCTTAGGGGAAAGGCTCCCAGTGTTTCCCCATTGAGAATGATATTTGCTGTGGGCTTTTCGTAGATGGCTTTTAAGATGTCGAGGAATGTTCCCTCCATCCCTACCTACACTCTGAAGAGTTTTGATCAGGAATGGATGCTGAATTTGGCAAATGCTTCCTCTGCATCTATTGAGAGGATCATACGGTTCTTGTTTTTTCTCTTGTTGATATGATCTATCACATTGATTGCTTTATGAGTGTTGAACCAGCCTTGCAAACTGGGGATAAATCCCACTTGGTCATGGTGAATTATCTTCTTAATGTACTATTGGATCCTATTGGCTAGTATCTTATTGAGAATTTTTGTATCTGTGTTCATCAGGGATATTGGTCTATAATTCTCCTTTTTGGTGGGGTCTTTGTCTGGGTTTGGAATTGAGGTGATGCTGGCCTCATAAAACCAGTTTGGAAGTACTCCATCCCTTCTATCATTCTGAACAGCTTTAATAGAATATTTATTATTTATTCTTTAAATGTTTGATAGAATTCCCCTGGGAAGCCATCTGGCCCTGGACTTTTTTGTCTTGGGAGGTTGTTGATGACTGCTTCAATTTCTTCCCTGGTTATTGACTTGTTCAGGTTTTCTATTTCTTCCTGTTCCAGTTTTGGTAGTGTGTGGCTTTCCAGAAATGCGTCCATTTCTCCTAGATTGCCTAATTTAATGATGTATAGATGCTCATAATATGTTTTTAAAATCGTTTGTATTTCTTTGGTATTGGTTGTGATCTCTCCTTTTTCATTTACAATTTTATTAATTAGAGTCTTTTCTCTTTTTTTAATAAGGCTGGCTAATGGTTTATCTTATTAATTCTTTCAAAGAACCAACTCCTGGTTTTGTTGATCTGTTCTACAGTTCTTCTGGTCTCTATTTCATTGAGTTCTGCTCAAATCTTTATTAACTCTCTTCTACTTGGTGTAGGTTTTATTTGCTGTTCTTTCTCCAGTTCCTTTAGGTTCGAGGTTAGCTTGTGTATTTGTTTTTTTTTCCAATTTTTTGAAGGATGCTTGTATTGAGATGTATTTCCCTCTTAGGACTGCTTTTGCAGTATCCCAAAGATTTTGAATGGTTGTATCTTCATTGTTATTAGTTTCCATGAACCTTTTTAATTCTTCTCTAATTTCTTGGTTGACCCTTTCACCTTTTAGCAGGATGCTCTTTAACCTCCACGTGTTTGAGTTTCTTCCAAATTTCTTGTTGTGATTGCATTCAAGTTTCAAAGCAATATGGTCTGAAAATATGCAGGGGACAATCACAGTCTTTTGGTATTAGTTGAGACCTGATTTGTGACCCAGTATGTCATCTATTCTGGAGAAAGTTCCATGTGCCCTTAGAAGAATGTGTATTCAGTTGCGTTTGGATGTAAAGTTCTGTAAATATCTGTGAATTTCATCTGGTCCAGTGCATCATTTAAAGCTCTTGTTTCTTGGAGATGCTGTACTTTGAATATCTGTCATTTGCAGAAAGTGCCATGTTGAAGTCTCCCAGTATTAGTGTATTATCTAAATATATCTTAACTTTGGTTATTAACTGATTGATATACTTGGCAGCTCCCACATTAGGGGCATAAGTATTTATGATTCTTAGGTCCTCTTGTTGGATAGATCCTTTAAGTATGATATAGTGTCCCTATTCATCTCTTACTACAGTCTTTGGGATAAACTTTAATTTATCTGATATGAGGATTGCTACCCCTGCTTTCTTTTGAGGACCATTTGAATGGTAAATTGCTCTCCACCTTTTCATTTTCAGGCTGGAGGTGTCCTTAGGGCTAAAATGAGCCTCTTGGAGACAGCAAATAGATGGGTCTTGCTTTTTTATCCAGTGTGAAACCCTGTGTCTTTTGATGGGATCATTTCACCCATTCATGTTCTGAGTTACTATTGAAAGATATGAAATTAGTGTCATCTTAGTATGACATCTTACGATACCTATTCAGTCCCTGTTTTTGAGGCTTATTTCTTTGGGCTTCCTCTTTATTTTACAGAGTCCCCTTAATATTTCTTGCTGAGCTGGTTTGGTGGTCACATGTTCTTTCAGTTTCTGCCTCTCTTGGAAGCTCTTTATCTCTCCTTCTATTCTGAATGAGAGCCTTGCTGAATAGAATATTCTTGACTGCATGTTCTTCTCATTTAGGACCCTTTCTGGCCTGCCAGGTCTCTGTGGAGAGGTCTGCTGTTAATCTAATATTTTTCCCCATATAAGTTAGGGATCTCTTGTCTCCTGCTGCTTTAAGGATTTTTCTCTTTCTCTTTGGAATTTGCAAGTTTCACTATTAAATGTCAAGATGTTGAATGGTTTCTATTGTTTTGCCTGGCAGGGGGTGGGGACCTCTCTATCTCCTGGATCTGAATGCCTGTTTTCCTCCCCAAATTAGGGAAGTTCTCAGCTATGATTTGTTCAGATATGCTTTCTGGCCCTCTGGCCCTCTCAGTGCCTTCTGGAACCCCAATTATATGTATATTTTTCCTTCTGAGGCTGTCATTTATTTCCCTTAACCTCTTCTCATGGTCTTTTGTTTTTCTCTTTTTTCCTCAGCTTCCTTCCTTGCCATCAACTTGTCTTCTATGTCGCTCACTCTTTCTTCTACTTCATTGACCCTCATCGTTAGGACCTCCAGTTTGGATTGCATCTCATTTAATTAATTTTTAATTTTGGCCTGATTAGATCTAAATTCTGCAGTCATGAAGTCCTTTGAATCCTTTATGCTTTTTTTCCAGAGCCACCAGTAGCTTTATAATTGTGCTTCTGAATTGGCTTTCTGACATCGAATTGCAATCCAAATTCTGTAACTGTGGCAGAGAGTATTGTTTCTGATTCTTTCTTTTGTGGTGAGTTCTTCTTTCTAGTCATTTTGCTCAGTGCACAGTGGCTGGATGAGCGGGCTGTGTCAAGATAATCACCCATGACCTAAGTAAATTTCACCCTAGATGATCTGACAAGGTCAGAGACCAGAAAATGAAAAAGACAATCAGAACAAAATAAAACAAAAGGACCACTAAAGTGAAAAATTTTAAAGCAAAGTAGTAAAATATAAAAGGCCAGGAATCCTAAAGAAGAAGAGAAAATTAAAAAAAAAAAGAAAAAAGAAAAAAAAAGGAGACAAAAAAAGGGGAGGGGGGACTGGGAGATCATGGTGGTGACAAAGTTGCAGTGGAGGGAGAATGTAGTCTACCTGAGGGGCTCCAGAGGGCGATCCTCTTGTTTCTGAGTATATTAAGTTCTGTATGTTAGAAGATGCAGAGTCCCAAATTTATATAAACCAGAAATACTTGTAGAAGGACCCAATATTGACCACCAACACTTAAATGAGATAAAAGAGGGGGGCAGAATGGGAATGAGGAATCTCACAGAATGAACCAGCACGGTATACCACTTGGTTCTGGGTGCGTGCTGATCATGTTTTAGAAGGTATTAACTTCCGCCATTGTAGAACAAAATGAGGCAGAGATAAAAACACACAAAACAAACAAACAAAAAAACATGTCTTGTATATCTCCCAAAATTAAGTTGAGTATGTTGTAGGGAATCTAGAAGTGGAAAATATGTCTAGAACCTGTAATTGTAGAAATATGAAAGTCAAAAAGGAAGAATCTTAAAAATGAAGAGCTGGTAAAATAGTGCAATTAAGGTGGGTAAAGAGAAGAAAATATTGGAAATTTACAGTCTGATATAAAAATGGGTTGTACTGGAAAAAGGAAGAAAAAAAACCAAGGAGGGGCATCCTCTGGTTCTATGCACTGTAAATCCCTCGCCTTCCCCTGGAGCTTCCCAGCGCCGCTCGGTCCAGAACCTGCTCTCCCCCTGCCCTCCCAGCTGGTCTGGGGGTGGGGGGGGGGCTGCTGTGCTGACTCTCAGGTGTGTGCACCTGGGGAGCTGCCCCACCCCCCGCCAGGTGCCCGGCTCAGCGGGAGCTGTTGACCCGGGGAGGCCCCGTTCCCTGGCGGCCCCGCTCGGTCCCGGGCACAGGGTGACACCAGGAGGGACAACCCCACGGGCGGCAGCCCGGTCCCCAGCCCTGGAGGCAGCTCCCAGTCCGCAGGGGCCTGGATGCCCCGGGGGTGAGGGGCGCTGACCCGCACGGCTCCGGGCCGGGGCAGGAGCGTCCTCGCCGCGTTGGGCCCTTCCCCTCCGCCTATCCCGGGAGCGCAGGATCCCGGCCGTGTCCCCCGCGCCCTGGGCTCCGGGGCCTGCGCCGCTGGAACCGCTCCCGCCCCCCCCCTCCCCCGCGGAGCCGCCGCCGAGCTGCCCCCGCCCCGGGTGCTCCAGCCCTCCCCGCGCTCCCCTCCCCGGGGCCCCTGCCCTCGGCGCCCCCGGGGACCTGGAGGCCCCGCTGCCCCTGCGGTCCTGCCGAGTCCCTGCTGAGCGCCTTTCCCTGGGGAAGAATCGGGCTGATTGGGCAAGTGTCCGCTTCTCGGGCGGGGTTTCCTGGCAGAGGCTCCCCCCAGCCCCGCGCCTCGCGGCCCCTCCCCCACCGGATTCTTTTCTATTTTATTTTTTCCACCGTCCTACCTTGTTAGAAGCGCAAACCCTTCTCTGTGTAGCGTTCCGGCTGTTCTCTCTTTAAATCTCAGGTCAAAGTCGTAGGTTTTCTGGATGATTTGAAAGTTACCGAGGTGAATTGGGGGCCCGGTGACCTGGGGACCTCGTTCCTCCGCCTTCTTGCCCGCCCCCCCGCAAGTAAAACTTAATATTTCATGCCAAAACTTTTGCCAAAGTGGTTTTAACAAATGACTTCCCCACTTGCATTATCTGAGAAATGTAATTTCTACAGCCTCACCGGTACCTACTGTTTGATTTGATTTTGGATTCTTTTTGGTGGAGTAGGGTAGATGGGAGGCGGGCATTTAGATGAGTGCAAAATAATAAACTCACTGCATTTTGCCTTTATGGAGATAGAATTAATAATGCCTTTATGGAGATGTAGTTAATAATTTAAAACTATATATGAAGGTATACAACTTGATGACTTAATATAGGTACATATTGTGAAAAACAACTGAGGTAATTAAATATCCATCATCTCACATAGTCCTCTTTATCTTCCTCCCTTTTCTTCCCCTTTTTCCCTTCCTTTCCTTCCTTCTCTTCTCCCTCCCTTCCTTCATGTCTGTTGAAAACAATTAAGATAGACCCTCTGAGAAAGCTTTAATTATGCATTATTGATAACCATAGTTATATGGTTATATATTAGATCTTTAGAAGTCCTTTACTTGAAAGATTGTATACCTTGGCCAGCATCTCTCCATTTCCTCCTCCCTGCAGCCCTTGGCATCTATCATTCATTCTCTTCTATGAATTTGATTATTTTGGATTCCACGTATAAGTGAGATTACATAGTATTTGTCTTTCTTTGTTTAGCTTATTTCATTTAGTAAGTATAATGCTATCAAGGTTCATACATAGTCTTCAAATGATAGGATTTCCTTTTTCCTTTTGGTTTAATCATATTCATGTGTGTATATTTGTGTGTGTGTGTGTGTGTGTATCTGTGTGTGTAATTTTCTTCATGTATTCATTAGTGAAGGACATTTCAGTTTTTCCCATGTCTTGACTATTGTGAATAACACTGAAATTAACATGGGCACGAAGATACCTGCTTAAGATTCTGATTTCATTTTCTTTGGATAAATAACCAGAAAAGGGATTGCTGGATCATAAAGTAGTCTATGGCCATAGCACTCAGAACCCATCTGATCTCATCTGATTTTGGAAGCTAAAGATGATCTGTTGTCTTTTGTCCTGAGTTAACACTTTCTTACTGGGTCTTGCACAAAATTTATACATTTATTTTCTACTTTTGATGTTTTCAACTCATAGAGCCTCTGGATATCACAAATCAAGTATCAAGACTATTAGGTTCCAGCTTGGACTAGTGTACAGCTCTTCCCTGTTTTGGGTACAATTCCTCATTGAGGGCCATTTACATTATCTAGTATATAAGCCAAGGAAGTATACTCAGGTGTGGGTGAAATATGCTACCTGCAGAAGCTGAAGAGGCTAACCAGGCAACATTATTTCTTCTTCATGGGGAGAGATAAAAGATGCAATGGTCTATCTTTTCCTTAGGAAACAATGCCCTCCACCATTACCACTTGAACCCTAAATATTATAGATGTGGTTGGTCTTTCATTCTCTGGATAGCATGTGTCTTACCAGGGTCTTCAGCATACAAGCCGTTTCTTGCTCCTCTATCCCTATCAGCTTAATCTTACTGAGGTAATAGATCCACATGATGTACTCTGGTGCCCATATTCTCCAAATTTCTTTGTACTTTATTATGTCAGAGAATAGGAGAGTTAGGTGAGCTTTATTATTGTATATTGTTGTCCCTTATAAACTATTTCTGGTTCTATTTTTTGAGACAGAAAAAGAACTCATTTACCAAATTAATGGCTATATCCTATCAACCTAAGGCAATTTAATGTGCTCTAGCAAAGGAACAGTATCTGGCATCACAGCTGAGATCAAGGCTACTACCTGATAGGACACTGTATTATTTTCCTCAGGCTTCTGTAGCAAAGTACCACAAAGTTGGTGGCTTAAAACAAAAGAAATTAATTCTCCCATAGTTCTGAACACTAGAAATTAGAAATCAAGGTGTTAGCAGGGCCATGCTTCTTCTTTAATCAAGGAAGATCCTTCCTTGATTCTTGCTAACTGCTGGTGGTTTGCCAAGAGTCCTTGACATTTCTTGACTTGAAACAGTACTTGCATCTCTGTATGTATCATCACATGGAGTTCTTGCCTTGTGTGTCTCTCTGTCTTCACGTCTGATTTTCCTTCATGTTTGTCTCTTCTCATAAGAACACCAGTTGTATTGGATTAAGGACCTATTCTATACCAGTCATCTGATCTTAACCAATCAATTACATATCTGGTGAGCTTAGTTCCAGATAAGGTCAGATCCTGAGGTATTGGAAGCTAGGACTTCAGCATATCTTTTGGGGGGAACACACTTCAACCTATAGAATTTATGGTAGCATACAGTTATCTTCCAGGGTTATCCAGTGTTTTCAGGGGCCATACTGGTGAATATATGGTGATATTATAGAAATCTCCACCCCTGTGCTCTATAAGATCCTTGAGGCTGACACTAATCCTCACTTTTATGCTCTATCATGATATAATACAGTTTTGTATTTATTATCTTTGCTAGAAGTGATTGTTTCAAGGTTTCTATGTGGCCTTCCCTTCAAACCAAGAACCCAATGTAGACTTCATATCAGCTGAAT
Organism: Vulpes lagopus; assembly: GCF_018345385.1. Lineage (NCBI taxonomy): Eukaryota > Metazoa > Chordata > Mammalia > Carnivora > Canidae > Vulpes > Vulpes lagopus. The sequence continues at coordinate 88,877,561 of NC_054831.1, forward strand.
CAGGTATATCTGCGGATCAATAGATCCATTGTAACCAGGCCTTGGCTAGGACTCCATTTATTATCTGATCCTCATATACATAATCTAGGGCCATGAGGACCCTTCAAGGCTTTGGGTCTCAGTGTCAACTCATATCCTCAAATGCATAGCTTTCAAAATAAGTAGACTTCTCTTCAAATAAAGATCAGAAAGATGATTATTGTTTAAACCTGGTGTTGCTAAGTCCTTTACAAAACCTAGACAACTGTTTAGCTAATATGACTAAAGTTGGAAAATTGGCTCAAATTTGGACACTGGGCAATAGATTATGACTTTTTATTGGTGTTATTTTGCCCTTAGAATGTTATATTCTATTAACCATCTCCAAAACTCTGGGTTAGTTGCCCTTAGCGGCCACTCTGGCCTTGCTGTTCATGACAGTAATTCTGACCCTGAATTCTAGTTTTTTATCTCCCATCACCTGACCCAAATAGTTTTTTCCCGATTGCTATAAATGACTTAAATTCTGCAATAACTTCTACAGTCATATCCTCTAGAAATGATCTACCACTAAAATTTTTATGATGTTTATTCTATTCTCTCCAGCACATTCCTTATGGCTTTGGTGACTGTTAAGTCCTCTAGGTCTCCCTTTGAAACATGATCATTTGTTGAGACTTCTGATGATACAAAGCATTTCTCTTTCAGCATACCCCCTAGAAGAACTAACCTTCTTAATCCAGTTCTCCACCATTTGCTACACAATAATTCTGACTGTTCCACTCTACTTGGCACAGGGAATCATTTTTTCCATGCCTCTGGAAGCATCCCAGTAGTGAATTGATACATCATCTCCAAGGGTTCTTTCTAGGGTGTTAAATCCTGTCTAATTGTATCTCCAGTCTTTTTTTTTTTTAATCTCCAGTCTTCTTGATCAAGCATCCTCATGCTTACTTTGCCATGGCTAGGTCTTGCAGCTCCTTTGATATTGATGTGGATATTTCACTTCCTCCTTTTTCAGTCTTACTAACCCCAGCTGGGCCATGCTAACACGTAAGACATAACTCTGCTTATGGATTTGTGGACCAGAAAGACAAGTAGGAGAAGATTCTAAGGAGGATACATGTTGCCTTGTGTATATAAGAGATTTCTGCACTACTTTCAAGTAATAACTGGAAGAGCTCCAGCCTTTTTTAAAAAAATATTTTATTTATTCATTCATGAGAGAGAGAGAGAGAGAGAGAGAGAGAGAGAAAGGCAGAGACACAAGTAGAGGGAGAAGCAGGCTCCGTGCAGGGCGCCTGATGTGGGACTCGATGCCGGGTCTCCAGGATCACACCCTGGGCCAAAGGCAGGGACTAAACCACTGCACCACCAGCGCTGCCCGCTCCAGCCATTTTTTTTAATTTTTAAATTTTTATTTATTTATGATAGTCACACACACACAGAGAGAGAGAGAGAGAGAGAGAGAGAGGCAGAGACACAGGCAGAGGGAGAAGCAGGCTCCATGCACCGGGAGCCCGACGTGGGATTCGATCCCGGGTCTCCAGGATCGCGCTCTGGGGCAAGGCAGGCGCCAAACCGCTGCACCACCCAGGGATCCCCGCTCCAGCCATTTTGAAGACTCAGAAAATTCAAAAGATCCTGGGTGGTCAAAATCTTAAGGTCTTCCAACTAGATGTCCTTATGTTGTCCTCTCATGTTGACCTCATCCACCTTCCTCCCATCCATAACTACAAGCAACCACAGATCTAATTTTTATGTTGAAAATTTTCCTGATTTCTATAATGTTATATATGGTCATACAGTATAATACCTTTAGGAATTGGCTTTTTTTTTTAATACACAGCACAATTACACATTTCCCTGGGACTTTTTTTTAAATAAATTTATTTTTTATTGGTGTTCAATTTACCAACATACAGAATAACACCCAGTGCTCATCCCGTCAAGTGCCCGTCACCCATTCACCCCCACCCCCCGCCCTCCTCCCCTTCCACCACCCCTAGTTCATTTCCCAGAGTTAGGAGTCTTTATGTTCTGTCTCCCTTTCTGATATTTCCCACACATTTCTTCTCCCTTCCCTTATATTCAATTTCACTATTATTTATATTCCCCAAATGAATGAGAACATAAAATGTTTGTCCTTCTCTGATTGACTTACTTCACTCAGCATAATACGCTCCAGTTCCATCCACATTGAAGCAAATGGTGGGTATTTGTCATTTCTAATGGCTGAGTAATATTCCATTGTATACATAAACCACATCTTTATCCATTCATCTTTCGATGGACACCGAGGCTCCTTCCACGGTTTGGCTATTGTGGACATTGCTGCTAGAAACATCGGGGTGCAGGTGACCCGGTGTTTCATTGCATCTGAATCTTTGGGGTAAATCCCCAACAGTGCAATTACTGGGTCGTAGGGCAGGTCTATTTGTAACTCTTTGAGGAACCTCCACACAGTTTTCCAGAGTGGCTGCACCAGTTCACATTCCCACCAACAGTGTAAGAGGGTTCCCTTTTCTCTGCATCCTCTCCAACATTTGTGGATTCCTGCCTTGTTAATTTTCCCCATTCTCACTGGTGTGAGGTGGTATCTCATTGTGGTTTTGATTTGTATTTCCCTGATGGCAAGTGATGCAGAGCATTTTCTCATGTGCATGTTGGCCACGACGATGTCTTACTCTGTGAGATTTCTCTTCATGTCTTTTGCCCATTTCATGATTGGATTGTTTGTTTCTTTGGTGTTGAGTTTAATAAGTTCTTTATATAGATCTTGGAAACTAGCCCTTTATCTGAAACGTCATTTGCAAATATCTTCTCCCATTCCGTAGGTTGTCTTTTAGTTTTGTTGACTGTATCCTTTGCTGTGCAAAAGCTTCTTATCTTGATGAAGTCCCAATAGTTCATTTTTGCTTTTGATTCTTTTGCCTTCATGGATGTATCTTGCAAGAAGTTACTGTGGCTGAGATCAAAAAGGGTGTTGCCTGTGTTCTCCTCTAGGATTTTGATGGAATCTTGTCTCACATTTAGATCTTTCATCCATTTTGAGTTTATCTTTGTGTATGGTGAAAGGGAGTGGTCTAGTTTCATTCTTCTGCATGTGGATGTCGAATTTTCCCAACACCATTCATTGAAGAGACTGTCTTTCTTCCAGTGGATAGTCTTTCCTCCTTTATCGAATATTAGTTGACCATAAAGTTCAGGGTCCACTTCTGGGTTCTCTATTCTGTTCCATTGATCTATGTGTCTGTTTTTGTGCCAGTACCACACTGTCTTGATGACCACAGCTTTGTAGTACAACCTGAAATCTGGCATTGTGATGCCCCCAGCTATGGTTTTCTTTTTTAAAATTCCCCTGGCTATTCGGGGTCTTTTCTGATTCCACACAAATCTTAAAATAATTTGTTCTAACTCTCTGAAGAAAGTCCATGGCATTTTGATAGGGATTGCATTAAACGTGTAAATTGCCCTGGGTAACATTGACATTTTCACAATATTAATTCTGCCAATCCATGAGCATGGAATATTTTTCCATCTCTTTGTGTCTTCCTCAATTTCTTTCAGAAGTGTTCTATCGTTTTTAGGGTATAGATCCTTTACCTCTTTGGTTAGATTTAATCCTAGGTATCTTATGCTTTTGGGTGCAATTGTAAATAGGATTGACTCCTTAATTTCTCTTTCTTCAGTCTCATTGTTAGTGTATAGAAATGCCACTGATTTCTGGGCATTGATTTTGTATCCTGCCACGCTTCCAAATTGCTGTGTGAGTTCTAGAAAACTTGGAGTGGAGGCTTTTGGGTTTTCTATGTAGAGTATCATGTCAACGGTGAAGAGGGAGAGTTTGACTTCTTCTTTGCCAATTTGAATGCCTTTAATGTCTTCTTGTTGTCTGATTGCTGTGGCGAGGACTTCCAGTACTATGTTGAATAGCAGTGGTGAGAGTGGACATCCCTGTCTTGTTCCTGATCTTAGGGGAAAGGCTCCCAGTGCTTCCCCATTGAGAATGATATTTGCTGTGAGCTTTTTGTAGATGGCTTTTAAGTTGTCGAGGAATATTCTCTCTATCCCTACACTCTGAAGAGTTTTGGTCAGGAATGGATGCTGTATTTTGTCAACTGCTTTCTCTGCATCTAATGAGAGGGTCATATGGTTCTTGGTTTTTGTCTTGCTGATATGATGAATCACATTGATTGTTTTACGAGTGTTGAACCAGCCTTGTGTCCCAGGGATAAATCCTACTTAGTCATGGTGAATAATTTTCTTAATGTACTGTTGGATCCTATTGGCTAGTATCTTGTTGAGAATTTTTGCATCCATGTTCATCAGGGATATGATTGGTCTGTAATTCTCCTTTTTGGTGGGGTCTTTGTCTGGTTTTGGAATTAAGGTGATGCTGGCCTCATAAAACCAGTTTGGAAGTACTCCATCCCTTCTATCATTCTGAACAGCTTTAATAGAATATTTATTATTTATTCTTTAAATGTTTGATAGAATTCCCCTGGGAAGCCATCTGGCCCTGGACTCTTGTGTCTTGGGAAGTTTTTGATGACTGCTTCAATTTCCTCCCTGGTTATTGGCCTGTTCAGGTTTTCTGTTTCTTCCTGTTCCAGTTTTGGTAGTTTGTGGCTTTCCAGGAATGCGTCCATTTTTTCTAGATTGCCTAATTTATTGGCGTATAGCTGTTCATAGTGTGTTTTTAAAATCGTCTGTATTTCCTTGGTGTTGGTAGTGATCTGTCCTTTCTCATTCATAATTTTATTAATTTGAGTCTTCTCTCTCTTCTTTTTAATAAGGCTGGCTAATGGTTTATCTATCTTATTAAGTCTTTCAAAGAACCAACTCCTGGTTCTGTTGATCTGTTCCACAGTTCTTCTGGTCTCGATTTCGTTGAGTTCTGCTCGAATTTTAATTAACTCTCTTCTTCTGGTGGGCGTAGGGTCCACCTGCTGCTTTTTCTCTAGCTCCTTTATGTGTAAGGTGAGCTTTTGTATTTGATTTCTTTCCAGTTTTTGAATGGATGCTTGTATTGCGATGTATTTCCCCCTTAGGACTGCTTTTGCTGCATCCCAAGGATTTTGAACGGTTGTATCTTCATTCTCATTAGTTTCCATGAATCTTTTTGATTCTTCCTTAATTTCCTGGTTGACCCTTTCATCTTTTAGCAGGATGGTCCTTAACCTCCACGTGTTTGAGGTCCTTCCAAACTTCTTGTTGTGATTTAGTTCTAATTTCAAGGCATTATGGTCTGAGAATATGCAGGGGACGATCCCAATCTTTTGGTATTGGTTCAGACCCAATTTGTGACCCATTATGTGGTCTATTCTGGAGAACGTTCCATGTGCACTTGAGAAGAATGTGTATTCAGTTGAGTGTGGATGTAAAGTTCTGTAGATATCTGTGAAATCCATCTGGTCCAGTGTATCATTTAAAGCTCTCGTTTCTTTGGAGATGTTGTGCTTAGAAGACCTATCGAGGGTAGAAAGAGCTAGATTGAAGTCACCAAGTATAAATGTATTATTATCGAAGTACTTCTTCACTTTGGTTATTAATTGATTTAAATATTTGGGAGCTCCCACATTCGGGGCATATATGTTGAGGATTGTTAAGTCCTCTTGTTGGATAGATCCTTTAAGTATGATATAGTGTCCCTCTTCATCTCTCACTACAGTCTTCGGGGTAAGGTTTAGTTTATCTGATATAAAGATGGCTACCCCTGCTTTCTTTTGAGGACCATTTGAATGGTAAATGGTTCTCCAACCTTTTATTTTCATGTTGTAGGTGTCCTTCTGTCTAAAATGCGTCTCTTGTAGACAACAAATAGATGGATCCTGCTTTTTTATCCAGTCTGAAACCCTGCGCCTTTTGATGGGGTCATTAAGCCTGTTCATGTTCAGAGTTACTATTGAGAGATATGAGTTTAGTGTCACCATGATATCTATTCAGTCCTTGTTTTTGTGGATTGTTCCACTGATGTTCTTCTTAAAGGGGAATTTTAAGAGTCCCCCTTAAAATTTCTACAGAGTTGTTTTGGAGGTCACATATTCTTTCAGTTCCTGCCTGTCTTGGAAGCTCTTTATCTCTCCTTCCATTTTGAATGAGAGCCTTGCTGGATAAAGTATTCTTGGTTGCATGTTCTTCTCATTTAGGACCCTGAATATATCCTGCCAGCCCTTTCTGGCCTGCCAGGTCTCTGTGGAGAGGTCTGCTGTTACCCTAATACTCCTCCCCATAAAGGTCAGGGATTTCTTGTCTCTTGCTGCTTTAAGGATTTTCTCTTTATCTTTGGAATTTGCAAGCTTTACTATTAGATGTCGAGGTGTTGAACGGTTTTTATTGATTTTAGGGGGGCATCTCTCTATTTCCCGGATCTGAATGCCTGTTTCCCGTCCCAGATTAGGAAAGTTTTCAGCTATGATTTGTTCAAATACATATTCTGGCCCTCTGTCCTTTTCGGCGCCCTCGGGAACCCCAATTAAACGTAGGTTTTTCTTCCTCAGCCTGTCATTTATTTCCCTTAATCTATCCTCATGGTCTTTTAATTGTCTGTCTCTTTTTTCCTCAGTTTCCCTCTTTGCCATCATCTTGTCTTCTATGTCACTCACTTGTTCTTCCACCTCGTTAACCCTCATTGTTAGGACTTCTAGTTTGGATTGTATCTCATTCAATTGATTTTTAATTTTTTCCTGATTAGCTCTAAATTCTGCAGTCATGAAGTCTCTTGAGTCCTTTATGCTTTTTTCTAGAGCCACCAGTAGCTGTATAATAGTGCTTCTGAATTGGCTTTCTGACGTTTTATTGTAATCCAGATTTTGTAACTCTGTGGGAGAGAGGGCTGTTTCTGATTCTTTTTTTTGAGGTGAGGTTTTCCTTCTAGTCATTTTGCTCAGTGCAGAGTGGTCAAAAACAAGTTGTATTGGGAAAAGGAGAAAAAGAGAGGAGAGAAAGAAGGAAAGAAAAGAGAAAAAGAAAAAAGAAAAAATGAAGAAAAAAGGAAAAAAGAGAAGAAAAAAGAAAGAAAATGAAAGAAAGGAAAAAATGGTGGCGTGGGAAGCAAACAAAACAAAAAGAAAAAAAAAAAAAAACACGGGGGAGTATCTTCTGATTCTGTATACTTTAAGTCCCTTGACTTCCCCTGGAACTGGTCCGTCTCGCTGGTCTTCTGGGGGAGGGGCCTGTTGTGCTGATTTTCAGGTGTGAGCACTTGGGGGAGCTGCTCTGCCCCCTGCCTGGTGCAGGGCTCAGTGGGGGTTGTTTACCCCGTGAGGCCCCAGGAGGAACAGCCACAGTGGCTACGGCAGCTCTGGAGCCCTGGAGTCAGCTCCTGCAGTAACTCCAGAGCTCTATGTCTGCAGGGCCTGGAGGCTCCGCGGCGGGGCCGCTGATCTGCTCAGCTCAGGGCAGGAGCATCCTTGCTGTCCTGGGCCCTCCTTGCCTCTGCCTGTCCCGGGGGGAGGCCGGATCCTGGGCTGTGTCCCGGCGCCCTGTGCTCCGGCGCCTGCGCTGTTGGATTCGCGCTCCCCGCCCGCAGTCCCCTCCGGAGCCGCTGCCCGAGCCCCTCCGAGCTGCTCCGGGTCCCGCCGTGCGCGCTGCAGCCCTTAGGGAGCTCGGCGCGCTCTCCCGGGGCGCAGGTGCCCATTAGTGTCCCAGGGAGCCCGAGGGCATCCCCGCCCTCCTGGGTCCTGCTCTAACTCCCTGCAAGGCCTTTCCGCGGGGAAGGTTGGTGCAGCTCCTGCTCCTCCGGGCCTGGGCTCTCCTGTCCTGGGGGCACTCGCCCCAGCCTCAGCCCGGCTCCTCGTGGGTTTTTTTTTTTTTTTTACTGTTATAAATAAAACTAATCAGAACACCAATGTACAGACTTTTATCTGAAGTATATAGGCATTAGAATTCAATAAATGCCCATGAGTGCAATTGCTGGATCATATGGTAAGTGCATGTTTCATTTTATAAGAGTATCATAAACATTGTTCAACAGTGACATGCTATTTTACATTCCTACCAGCAGTGTGTGACTGAACCAGTATCTCAGCATCCGGATTAACTTTAGCTTCTTTTTTTTGTGTGTTAGCCATTCTGATAGGTATATAGTGACAACTCATCATGGTTTTAATTGGCAAGTTTGCTAATAGCTAATGATGTTGAATGCTTTTTCATGTGTTTATATGTCATCGTTATCCTCTCCAATGTAATGTCTCGTCATGTCTATTTCCCACTTTCTAACTGGAATGTTTGATTTTTTATAAACTGTTGAATTTCTTTAATTAATGAACTTTATTGTTTTAGAGAATTTTTAGGTTCACAATAAAATTGAACAGGAAGTTTGGAGAATTGTCACATATCCCTGTCCCCCCTACATACAGAACTGCAGTATCTTGCATCCCAGTGTCTTGTCTTTGTGATGTTTGATGAACCCTACACTGATGCATTAATATAACCTCAAATCCATAGTTTACCTTAGGATTTACTCTTGATGTTGTACATTTCATAGGTTTTGAAAAATATATAATGGCTTGCTTTTACCACTGTAGTATCATATAGTAGAGTTTCACTGCTCTGAAAATCCTCTGTGCCAGACTTATTTATCCTTTCCTCCCTCCTAATATCTGATCATCATTGATCTTTTTACTGTCTACATAGTTTTCTTTATCCTGAATGTCATATAGTTTAAATCATATACTATATACTTCTTCAGATTAGCTCCTTTCACTCAATATGCATTGAAATGTCCTCTATCTTTCTAAGTTTTATGTTAGCTCTTTTAATTTTAGCACTGAATAAATATCCCAAGGTCTGGATGTGCTATGGCTTATTTACCCATCCAGCTCTGGAAGGACAGCTTAGTTGCTGTAATTGACAATTACTAATAAAGCAATTACTATAAATATCTGTATGCAGGTTGTTGTGTGCACTCAAGTTTTCAGTTTATTTGGGTAAATACCAAGAAATGCAATTCCTGGAACACATGGTGTTTAGTTTTATGCAAAACTATCCAACTGTCATCCAAAGTGGCTGCACCATTTTGCATTGCCACCAGCAAGGAATAAGAGTTACCGTTGGTGCCCCTTCTCACCAGCATTTGGTCCTGCTATTGTTTTGCATTTTGGCCACTGTAATAGATGTGTAGTGATAGCTGATGGTTGTTTTAAGGTCCTTTCTTTTTAGGCACATCTTTTTCATTTTAATAATTTTTAACCACTTCCTGATCCTTTCTCTTATGTTTCTTGTGTCAGTTGCTGGTCATTGGTTTATCTGTAGTTAAGACAAGCTATGGACAGACTAATGAGACTGTCTTAATTTGCAATGCACTATTGCCATATTATGTAAAAGAATTATATTTTGATATACTTACTTGCCATCTGTATATCTTTTTTGATAGGTTGTCTGTTCAAGTCTTTTGCCTATTTTTTTTTTATCACTTGTTCATTTTTCTTACTACTGAGTTTTAAGTGTTCTTTGATGTGTTGGATAGTCATTTATCAAACCTGGCTTTTGAAAATAATTTCTCCCCATCTGTAGTTTATCCTCTCATTATCTTCACATTGTACTTCTCAGAGTAGATATTTTTAATTTTAATAAAGTCCAGTTTATCAGTTATTTCTTCTATGAATCATGTTTTTGGTGTTGTATGTAAAGTCATCATTATATCCAAAGTCATATAGAGTTTCTTCGTGTTATCCTCTAGGATTTTTATGGTTTTGCATTTTATAGGTGGATCTATGCTCATCAGTTAATCTTTGTTAAAGATGTAAGACCTGTATCTAAATTTTTTTTGTTTTGTTTAATTTTTGTTTTTTCATACGGATGACTCATTTTTCCAGTAGATGATCTTTGCTCCATTTTACTGCCTTTGCAGTTTTGTAAAGACCAGTTGACTGTATTTATAAGGGTATATTTCTGGCCTCTCTTCTATACTGATGATCTAGATGTCTGTTCTTTCATTTATATTACACAATTTCAGTAGTTTGCCTTTTTTTTTTTTAAGATTTTATTTCTTTATGGGAGAGAGAGAGTGAGCATGCGAATATGTACAATTGGAGGTGGGGGAAGAGGAAGTAACTCTCTATTGAGCAGGGAGCCCCTTGTGGGCTTGATCCCAGGGCCCAGAGATCATGACCTGCTGGAGGCAGACATGTAACTGACTGAGCCACCCAGGTGCCCCCAATTTCAATAGTTTTATAGTGAGTCTTGAAATTAGATGATGTCAGTCCTTCAACTTTGTTCTTATCTTTCAATATTGATTATTTGGGGGTTATGCCTGCTTCTCCATATAAACATTAAAATCAGTTTGTCAATATACACAAAATCCTTGCTGGAAGTTTGTTGAGATGGCATGAAAATCTATAAATCAAGTTGGGAAGAACTGACATCTTGGCAATATTGAATCTTTCTATACACAGGAATGAAATAGCTCTCCATTTATTTTATTCTCTTTTATTATCTTTCACCACAGTTGTTTAGTTGATCTTCTACATATTTTGTTACTTTTATACCTAAGTATTTTATTTTGGAAAAGCCCATGTAAATGCTATTATGTTTTCCATTTCAGATTCTCTTTGCTCATTGATGAAATATAAGAGAGGAATTGGCTTTTGTATGTTAAGATTGTATCCTGTGACCTTCCTGTAAGTCACCTTTTAGTTCCAAGCTATTGATTTCTCCTCTTCTCTTCTCTCTTCTCTTTCTCCTCTCCCCTCCCCTTCTCTCCCCTCTCCTCTTCTTTCCTCTCTCCTCTCCTCCTTTTTTTTTCTTTTCTTTTCCTTTGGATTTTCCACAAAGATAATCATGTCACCTGTGAACAGACTTTTTTTCCTTCCATCCTACCTTTTATTTCCTTTTTGTATTATTGCATTAGCTAGAACTTACAGCACAGTATCGAAAAGGAGTGGTGAGAGATGATAACTTTGTCATGTTTTGTCTTGATGGGAATGCTCCAAGGTTTTCACTATTTAGTGTGATGTAAGCTATAGGGTTTTGTTGTTGTTATCAAGTTTAAAAAGTTCCCCTTTATTTCAAGTTTACTTAGAGGTTGTTTTCTTAATACATATATGATGAATGGATGTTGAGAGTTTGTCAGATCTGTTTTCTGCATTTTTTTACTTGATCAGGCAAGTTTTATTTTTTAGCCGAGTGATATGTTGGATTATGTTAATTAAGTTTTGAATATTGAACCAGTCTTGCATACCTGGAATAAATCCCTCTTGGTTGTGGTATATAATTCCTTTTATAAATTGTTGGATTTGATTTACCAATATTTTTTTGAGGATTGTTGCACCTATGTTTCTTGTAATATCTTTCTCTGATATTAGTATTAAGGTAATGCTGACCTCATAGAATAAGTTAGAAAGCGTTTCCATTGTTTTTATCCTACAATAGGTATTGTAGAGAATTGGTATAATTTTTTTTTCTTTAATGCTTGATAGAATTCACCAGTGAGCTCATCTAGACCTGGTGCTTCTGATTTGGAAGATTATTAATTATTGATTCAGTTTCTTTAATAGATAGATACAGGCCTATATGAGAAACTTCAGCAGATTATTTCTGTCAAAAAAATTGGTTTGTTTAATCAAGGTCTCAAGCAGACGGATATCATTTTTCATTTGTTTTTGTCTCTTTGTTTTTGCTTCTCAGTATGAGAAATTTTTATTGTCATATTCTCATGTTTAGAGATTCTTTCCTCAACTGACTACAGGGTACTAATAGGCCCATCAAAGGTATTCTTCATTCTGATTTAGTGTTTTTGATCTCTAGCATTTCTTTCTGATTCTTTCTTAAGAATCTCTATCCCTCTGCCAACATTTTCTGTCTATTCTTGCATGTTGTCTGCTTTTTCCATCGAACTGTCTAGCATATTAATCATTAAAAACTCTTCACCTGATAATTCCCACATCCTTGACTTAACTGAATCTGCCTCTGATGTTTGCTCATCCTCTTCAAACTATGTTTTCTGCCTTGCAATTTTTTTTGATAGGTGGACATATATTAGATAAAAGAAATTATAAATGGACCTGTAGAAATGTAGTGGTAATGTGGGAGGGGGTGGGGAAAGGAAGCATTCCATAGTCCTGTTTTATGTCTTAGTCTTTTGGTAAGCCTGAGATCCTGGATTGTGAACTTCACTGTTGTTTCTCAGTATGTCCTCTCTATCTTACATGGAACAGAATAGCTAGAGGAAACCAGAGTTGGGTATTTCCCTCATGAAACTAGTGATTAGGCTTTGTTAAAATATGTTTTCCTGAGGTTAGGCCTTACTTAGAAGAACAGAATGCTCCAATGTATTTAAAAATGGATCATTTTCTCTCTCCTTCCTGGAAGCAGGAGGATATTTTTTTCCAGTTACTTTGAGGACCTTGTTGAACTCTCTGAGGTAAAACTCAGAAAAATGTGAAAGGATTCTCTGAAATTTTCATTTTTCAAATTTGTCCACACTGTGCCTTTAGCAGTTCATCAGTTATAATTCAAGTGTTCCTACTCCAGTGCTGGTTCCCACAGAGATTTTTGCTCATAATTTCCTGCTCTGATAATTTTTGATTCTTGGTATCTGTTTGTCTCACTAATTTTTAGGGCAGCACCTTGCCCTATGATCTCACTTCTCTGATGGATCTAAGAAGTAATGTTGTTTTGTCTAGTTCATTTGGCTTTTTATTTTCTTGTTTGTTCTTGTATATTCTGATGTATCTTACTCTTAGCTCATTGTCTTGAATACTATAGGTACTTTGTAAGTATCTGATGAATGAATACATGAGAGAGTGAATAAAGGCATGCATAAGAGAATGACTATATATTATTCTTGATTTACTTTGATGCCATGCAATTCACTACACCCTTTAGCTTCCAGAAGGCACAGAATGATTGCTTGCTTTGACCGTAGATTCCTAGTCTGGATTACTACCCCCTTAACATCATACCTTTCACAGTGACACAGCTCCAAGGTTAGGGCATGTAGGGCGGACAGAAATCTCTGTCCATAGAACTCCTTGATCCTTCTGCATTCCCCTTCTGGAAAGAACTGAGTGATTTTTTTTTAAAAGGATTTATTTATTTAGTTGAGAGAAAGAACAGGAGCAGGGGGAGGAGCAGAAAGAGGGAGAAGCAGATTCCCCACTGAGCAGGCAGCCCAACGCGGGGTTTGATCCTAGGACCCTTGGGAATATGACCTGAGCTGAAGGCAGCCACTTAACCAACTGAGCCACATAGGTGACCCTGAATTTTTTTTTTTACTTCACTTTATTTTATTTTGTTCATAATGGTCAATGTACTCTTTAATCCTTATCCCTTATTTCTCCCATCTTCCCACCCACTTCTCTGGTAATCATCAATTTGTTCTCCATAACTAAGAGTCTGTTTTTTTTATTTCTCTTTTTTCCCCCTCCTTTACTCATTTGTTTTGTTTCTTAAATTCTACATATGAGTGAGATCATATGATATTTGTCTTTCTCTGACTGACTTATTTCACTTAAAAATTATACTTCCTAGCTTTGTGATATCATTGGAAATGGCATGGTTTCATTCTTTTTTTAATGTTTGAAAAATATTCCTACACATACACACACATGCACATAAACACACTGCATCTTCTTTATCTAGTGATCTGTTGATTAACAATTGGGGTGCTTCCGTACTTTGGCTATGGTAAATGGTGCTGCAATAAACATAGGGATGTCTATATCCCTTTGATTTGATGTTTTTATATCCTTTGGGTAAATACTCAATAGTATAATTGTAGTATGTTGGGTAGTAGGGTAGATTTTATTTATTTATTTATTTATTTATTTATTTATTTATTTATTCATTCATTCATTCATTCATGTACTCAGTGATTGATTGATTGATTGATTGATTGATTGGAATCTCTATACTATTTTCCACAGTGGCTGCACCAGTTTGCGTTCGCACCAGCAGTGCATGAGGGTTCCTTTTCCTCCACATCATTGCCAACACTTGTTATTTGCTGTGTTTTTCACTTTTAGCCATTTTGACATGTGTGAAATGATATCTCCTTTTGTTTTGATTTGCATTTCCCTGATGATAATTGATATTGAGAATATTTTCATGTGTCTATAGGCCATCTGTATGTCTTCTTTGGAGAAATGTCTGTTCATATCTTGTGCCTATTTTTAATTGGATGATTGGGGGTTTTTTTGGTATTGAGTTACATCAGTTCCTTTTTTTTAAGATTTTATTTATTTATTCATGAAAGACACACACACACACACACACACACACAGAGAGAGAGAGAGAGAGAGAGAGGGAGAGAGAGAGAGAGAGGCAGAGACACAGGCCGAGGGAGAAGCAGGCTCCATGCAGGAAGCCTGATGTGGGACTTGATCCAGGACTCCAGGATCATGCCCTGGGCCGAAGGCAGGCACTTAACCACTGAACCACCCAGAGATTCCCAACATCAGTTCTTTATATATTTTGGAGAGTAATCCTTTATCAGATATGTCATTTGCAAGTATCTTCTCCCATTCAGTAGGTTGCCTTTTAGTTTTGCTGATTGTTTCCTTCACTGTGCAGAAACTATTTTGATGTATTACCAATAGTTTATTTTTGCTTTTATTTTCCTTGCCTTGGAAGACATATATGGAAATATGTTGCTATGGCTGATGTCAGAAAGATAACTGCCTCTGCTCTCTTTACAGATTTTTATATTTCAGATCTCACATTTAGACCGTTAGTCTATTTTGAATTTTTTTGTGTGTGTGTATGATGAAAGAAGTGGCCCAATTTATTTCTTTTGCATGTGGCTCTCTGGTTTTCTCAACACCATTTGTTGAAGAGACTTTCTTTTTTGCATTCTATATTCATTACTGCTTTGTCAAAGATTAATTGACCATATAATTGTAGGTTTATTTCTGAGTTTTCTCTTCTCTTGCATAGATCTATGTGTCTGTTTTTATGTCAGTACCATACTGTTTTAACTACTATTACTTGGTAGTATAATAGAAAATCTGGAATTGTGATACCTCCAGTTTTGTTTTCCTTGTTCAAGATGGCTTTGGTTATTTGAGGTCTTTTGTGTGCCATACAAATTTTAGGATTGCTTGTTTTAATTTTGTGTAAAATACTATTGCTATTTTGATAGAGATTACATTAAATCTGTAGATTGCTTTGGGCAGTATAGACATTTAAACAATATTTATTATTCTAACCCATGAGCATGGAATTTCTTTCCATTTCTTTTACCATTGTTTTATAGTTTTCTGAATACAGGTCTTTCACCAATTTGGTTAAGTTTATTCCTAGATACTTTACTGTTCTTGGTGCAATTGTAAATGAGATTGTTTTCTTACTTTCACTTTCTGCTGCTTCATTATTAGTGTATAGGAATGCAACAGAAAGACTCCTAACTCGGGGAAACGAACTAGGGGTGGTGGAAGGGGAGGAGGGCGGGTGTTGGAGGGGAATGGGTGACGGGCACTGAGGTGGACACTTGACGGGATGAGCACTGGGTGTTTTTCTGTATGTTGGTAAATTGAACACCAATAAAAGTTAATTAAAAAAAAAACTTAAAGCTGAAAAAACAAACAAACAAAAAAGGAATGCAACAGATTTTTGTACATTGATTTTGTATACTGTGATTTAACTGAATTCATTTGTCAGTTCTTGCAGGTTTTTGTTTTTGTTTTTTTGTTTTTGCTTTGTGGAGTCTGCAGAGTTTTCTAGTAATAGTATCATGTCATCTGCAAATAGTAAGAGTTTTACTTCTTTACCAATTTGGATGCCTTTTAGGGAGTGACTAATTTATTATAAAAGAATGAGAGGGGGCAGCCCAGGTAGCTTAGCAGTTTAGCACCACCTTTGGCCCAGGGCTTGATCCTGGAGTCCCGGGATCGAGTCCTGCGTTGGGCTCCCTGCATGGAGCCTGCTTCTCCCTCTGCCTGTGTCCCTGCCTCTTTCTTTCTTTCTCTCTCTCTCTCTATGTCTCTCATGAATAAATAAATAAAATCTTTTAAAAAAGAATGAGAGGTGATAATTTGCAGCAGGGGAGAAATTTGTGTGTCTTATAGACATCCCACTATGAAGAATGGAAGTGCTCAATGGGTATGGAATTTTGAATCCTCAGACACAAAGACAAAAAAAATAGAGATATTAAAATAAGACTCTGGGAGAAATGGTAGCGGGGTAAAAAAAATGAGGTTGAAGGAAAGAAGTGCAGGCAACCCTTCACATATTGTCTAAGTTATTTGAACCCTTTGTCTACGTTGTTTGAACATCACTTACTCTAACATATGATCCAATGGGAAGTCATCTTTTAGTATATATCATTACTGATATATATCAGATATCATTTATATCATTCAAGAGACATGGAGTATGTGTTTAGTCAAGAATCGGTACAGTTGGGCTCTCTCTAATAAGAGACTCTCTTTTCAGATATTTTTAGACACTTCAGGCTCTAACAGTGTGGTTACAAAGGCCCAGACATCCATATCTTCTGGGGATCTCTGTCTGTTGTTGGGATAACACACTTAATGCTTTGAGAAGTGGCCTACTGCTCCATTGCCAACAACCTATGGGCTTTGGTAGGTATAAAGAAATTTACAGTATACTTTTGTTTCCCAAACAAGACCATGCCTCTTGTTTGGGCAAGCAAAACCTATTTTATTTCTTGGCCAAATAGAAGAATTAAAACATTAAAAATAAAATCTGCTTCAAATGCTGACCCTCAAACTATAATGCCTATAACTGAAGAACTATGTTCTTCCCCACCACTTATGTCCCTCAGGAACAGATAAATCAGAAATGTGCAATTGAGATCAACTACTTTATCATTGGGACATTTTAAGTAGCATTGTAATATTTAAGTGGTATTCTTTTTTTTTTTTTTTCTTGAATTCTTAAGGGCATGTGATACCCTATTCTTAGAGGCACTTTGAGATGAATGTTAAACAATGCCCGGTTTGTAAATACAAGCCTGAGTATATTCCTATTTACAGTATGTGAAGACTAACCTTCATGCCTCTGCCTTCTCCCATTAAATAACCTGTAGAAGCTGTGTACTGGGGAGTGACATCACATACAGCCATTCAATTAGGATTGAGCTTGTTTCAAAGGTCTCCTTGCCCATTTCTCTTTGATAGTTGCCCTGGACTCTAAGTTCCTGGCAGATTACAATCTGATTTCACTCTCATTTGGCAGCCTGCCCCATGTTCAGAATATTCCCAGGGTATAGCAGTTTAGTGTGTATTTTTACCTTGAGCTATATTCCACTTTGATGTACTCATTCTGCTTATATTTGTCAACTGGAAATTCCGGAGCTTTATACTTGTTCATTTGTTTATCAAAGTATAGTGGACGACAGAATGTTACATTAGTTTCAGGTGTACAACATAGTGATACAATGATTCTATATGTTACGCTCACCATAAGCTGAGCTTCACACCTTAAAAGACATAGGACAAAGGACTCTATTTTGTTTGCTACCAGGTCCTGATGATTACTGCTCTGTAATGGAACGAAAGACTACGTATTTTGTAATACAATAAGTATGGAGAAGATTATTGAGCTCTGGAGTGTCAGTTTCCTCATTTGCAAATGGAAAGGATAATAAGAACAGTACTATGGAGCCTTTAGGAATATTGAACTTATGTGAACTATCTTGTACAGTGCCTGGTGTACAGTAGGCACACAAAATGGCTTTGAACAGTGAATAAATTAAAATAGAGAGCCAGATGTTGCCAAGGGGTTAGGGTATGGGGGAAGCATGACTGAACATATAAGTTGATATTTTAAAGGACATAATTGTTTAGCAGGACGTTCGTACGTGAATCAGAATTTTAGCATTCAACCTAATGTAGCCAGTTGTTCAGAATAGATTAAATATCCATGCTGATTGCTGATACTTCACTTCTGTGCTAGATATTTGGAACAGTTTATGTCAACATAAGTCTACCATAACACTTGTAAAAGTATGCATGAAATGATTTTCTATTTTGGGACCTGCAAGAGATTTTCTTGGCCATTTGAAAAAGAATGGGCTGTTCTGATCAACAGTTGAGTAAAATGATGCTACAGAAAAAAACCACTGGGTCGACTTATTTTCTAACTGATATTTTTCTCTGAATAGAGCAAGTCACAGCAGTTACGGTCTTTTATTTCATTGTTGTTTATTTTCTTTTCCTATTTTTCTCCCCTTCCCCTGCCAGAGAAGCCACCTTTCTCCTAGAATATGCCCTGCCATTCTCTGCACTGTCTGTTCACGTCTCTCTTTATTTTCATTGAAGCTAATAGAATTGGAATATTGACTCTCCCCTAGTGGGTTGGCACGGGGATACTTTGACCATTTTCAGCTTAAGAAATCCATTTTTTAGGGTGGGGGGGACTCTTTGTAGTCCACTCAATCTTCTGAGGCTGAAAAGGCATACTGTACACTTCTAATGATTTCTGAAAGCTACCTACAAAGGGACCCCACTGCTGAGTTTTCTATCAGATACAAAACAGTCCTGTCAGTTCACATGACTATTGACAGATTGCAAAGAAGTCATCGTTCTAATGTGTGTTTGTGTGCAAGATGCTGACTTGGGGAGTTTGTTCATGTATGTATTTCTGGATTGGAAGTTGATTTTCAAGATGTTTTCAGAATTTGGGCAGTTTTTTGGTTGTGGTTTTGTTTTCTTTTGTTTTTAATTTTTCTTGCACAAGGCCCATCATCAGAGACTCAATCACAACTAACCTGTGAATAGAACCACATTGTTTCTAAGCAACCTTATGAATTAAAAAAAAAGCAACAATATTTGCCTGTGATTGTGGGGGTGAAGTTTGATAAGGAAACAGATGGTACTTCATAGCTTCCAGGAATTTTCAATAAACAAGCTGATGTTGAAAGGGGTTTGCAAGAAAAAAAAGAAATAATACTTTAGTAGTATATACTTTTTGAAATTGAGTACACACTTAGAGTGCTGAACTGTACCATTGTGAAAACTTACAAATCTTAAAATTTAATAGTTCTAGATACAAAGTCTATGGCATCCAGGACTCATTATGAACATTAGCCTTCCTTTGCATTCATGCACCATTTCCCAAATTGGAAGCCCAAACAACACATTAATTCTGCAACAGGTGGCAAAACTCCTACTACTCAGTGAGTCAAGAATGAAGCACATGTTTTTTTAAAAAAAGAATGAAGCACATGTTAAGCAAATATTGTGGAGGCTGTCTCCCCTCACAAGGGGTTTGTTTCAGGGGACACAGTATTTTCTCATGGGAGTATTTTAAGTTTTCAAAGGACATGCAGTAAATATAGTACAGTCTCATCATATAAACATTTAATATATATTAAACCATATGCATGTAAGCCTCTGTCTTATGGTATGAAACTACTATAAAATGATACTTTCATAGGTTTGCTTTATTATATTTTATGAATTACTCTATATGTTCTATCCGCATTGCTTCTATACATGTTGAATATAGTCAAGCCTCTATATGCCTTTATGGGGAGCTTTTAGGAATTTTCAAAGATAAAGTTGACCCCAAATGATGCATGCCTGTGAACTGAGTTTAGAACCTAAACACTTTTATATAAGTTTTCCCACTTTTAATTCCCCCCGTCACTGCAAATATTTGCCCTTACATGGTTCTCATTTGCCCTGTTTACCCCCTGCTTGTATTCTCCTGGCCCAGTCTCTCTCCCTCTTGCTAGGGTGTCTGCATTTGCATTCTTCTTGTATGATCATTGACAACTTCACTTATTTGGACTTTCTCCTCAGCTTATCATCCCACATATAAAGTCTTGTTATTTTCTGCTTTTCATCCTTCTTTCTCATTTCTTTCTCATTTCTTTCTCATTCTTCCTCCTTCTTATCCAGGATATGATGAGTTAGCTAAATTCTAAAATACCTTTATGTAGGCTACTCTGACTACAGTTGTCCCCTGATTATTGGCTTTTTTCCCATGGGGCTATGGTATCTGGCCACCACCATGCCAGCTTCCATTTTGTTGGCTGAATGTCAGGGAAATAAGGATAAATTAGACAAAGCATCTGCTATCAGAAACCATACAGTCAAGACATAGAGACAAACAGGCAAACAATAAAGAACAAGTGTCTACAAGGTTATTGTCCTCTTCCCTCCAGCACCTGGCCAGCCAGGCCTTCCCTGGTGATGCAACTTCAGAGTATGTTTGTGGACTGGCCAGACAACCAGTAGAAGACACCTCACAGAGGAGGAGGCAGATGGTGTTGTTAGAGTGCCCTGGATCTCTAAAGATCTAGGATGTCTACTCAAGAGTTAAAGGTTAGTGGAGAGGCAGACTCCGTTCACCAGCCTCAAGGTGTGAAGTTGGAAGGCATGGGCAGTTCCTCCTCAGAAGTTCGTAGGAAACAGAACATACACTGCATCCTCAGCAGAAAGCTAGGGCTTTGTTAGGGCAGGAGGTAGAAGGAACATTTTCTGAACAGGTATGAATGAAGAGGAGTTTTTATTTTTTCCATATGCCTAGAATTTCAGAGAGTCCTAAATAAGAGGTTGCAGAGAAGGAACCTGTGGGAGATTGTGTCAGGAGAAAGAAGACACAGCCAAGTATGCACATGAGGACATCAAGTTGCAAAGATGGCTGACACTGCTTATAATGTTTAATGTGACCAGGGCTGACAGAGATGTGACATATGGTAGGGTTAATTGCCTATAAATTTTTACACAGAGCTCCCCACTTAGACTTTTTGAGCTTCCTTTTTTAATATTACTTCATGAATGCATTGTATTATCTAAACTGTATATGGAAGTAAAACTGGTAAAGTCAGGGCCAAGGCCTTTAGACAAAAGAGTAAATTCTCTCAACTGCTCAAAAGGCCAAATTTTTTTGTTCAACTTACCCATGTGAGAGGAAATAACAGAGTTTTGTATTATTAAAAGAAACACTTAGAAAATTTAAGAAATGTACTTGCTGATTCACACAATGGTATCAGAGCATTGACAAATGTTTAGGCTGTCTACACTGTCCTTAGTTAAAATGGCTTATTTCCCCCCATGAACTCAACATGTGACTCATTTCAAAATACTTTATCAAAACTGATCATTTTATCAAGCAAAATGTTATTTCTTTTGGGATATTACTATCTACTAATGTATGGGTCCTTAATGCCACTTCAAATGTATAGGCTCTTCCGTTGATGGCTGTACCTATAAAATGAATCAAGTAATATAATAATGCTTTGTCAGCTTACCATTGTCTATTTTAAAATTGTGTAAATGGTGGAATACCATAAACAGTGCAATCACAACAAATCAAATAAATGTGATTGTCAGAACCAATCAAAGTAGTCAGGCTCAGGGATCATTGTCCAACTTTTGCCACAGACATCAGGCTATGCCGCAAGAGATAAATTTTCCAATCACAGAATGAACTATTGAAAAATTTGGGAATGGAAGCTATTAGTATGTCAAATATATTTCAGTGCCGCTTTATGAAAAAAAAATCCCCAAAGCCAAAATGCAAGGCAGATTTGGTCATCCTACACAATATACACAGAAAGCCATTAACATGTTGTTGTTGTTTTTTTTTTTTTAAAGATTTTATTTATTCGTGAGAGAGACAAAGAGAGAAGCAGAGACACAGGCAGAGAAGAAGAAGGCTCCATGCAGGGGGGGGGGGCCTGATGTGGGACTCGATCCTGGGTCTCCAGGATCACACCCTGGGCTGAAGGCAGCACTAAACCGCTGAGCCACCAGGCTGCCCTAACAGTTTTTTTTTTTTTTTTTTTTTTTTTTTATCTCTAGGTATAACATTTACATTTCTGAGATGTATCATAAGTGTAGAGGTGAATTTAAATAAGTTATTTAGGATAGTCATCCTGGGCAAGTGATAGACTCATATTAAGATGGATGCAATTTAAAATACTTGAATGTAGATAATCACCAATAAAATATGTATCATATTCACTTGGGCAGTACTTATTAAGAAACTGAGGCTGAGTGTCTAAAGCACAGCCACTTATTATTGGAGAATTTAATAAAAGTGTTGTTGGTAGTGGTGGTTTGACTGAGGGAAGGCAGGGCTATATTATCTCTAGAGTCAACATTCACATAGTTAGAAATTAGACTTTACAGAGTCATCGAAAAGTGATCAGTTTCTGGAGAAATACACTAAACTCACAGGATAATGATTTATTAACTAAAAAATAATGCCAAGAGTTGTTTATCTACCAAAGTTAATATTTTTATTCATTTGAGAGATCTCCTTCTGTATACTCTAGAGAACACATCAAGATCAGAAGGTGAGTTGGTACTCTTAAAATTAAAAGAAAAAGAGAGATAAACAATTTTGAAAAATTAAAAGCCAAAAAAACCCACTTCATTTAAAAAAATTCAGTATGCAGTATACTCATACTATTTTGGACAAGATTACTTAGCACCCACTATAAGAACAAGAGCACCAACAACCTAACAGAGTGAAATAGAGGGTTTCTGGTTCCACGTGTAAGGAGTTTAGAATTCACCATCCCATCCTCAAAGCAATGAAAAGTTGAGCCTTAAAGTCAGCAACTCTTGCATCCAGAAGAAAGGGGAACACGCAGAGAAAACCATTGCCCTCAAGATTGAAGAGATAGACAGGTGAATATAGAGAGTCATGGCTTACCAGTGTGGAAACTCATGAGTAGAAACCACCACAGGAACTACTTCATCCAGCAACAGTAGAGTGAACATATTGTTCAGGCTTGCATCAATCAGCTGATAAAATGAATATGTATAAGAGACTTCATCCAACAATAGCACAGCACACAGAGCATTCCCTATAATAGACCATAGTCTGAGCTATAAAACAAACCTTTACAAATTTAGAAGAATAGAAACCATAAAATGTCTGCTCTTGTGCTGTAATGGAATTAAGTTAGGCACCAATAACAGAAAGATAACTGGAAAATCATAAAATAGGTGGAGATTAAACAACACACTTCTAAATAACATCAAAGTCAAAGGAGAAATCTCAAGATAAATTTTAAAATATTTTGAACAAAAAGAAAATTAAAACACAACTTATCAAAATCAGTGAAAGCAGTAGAGAGAAATTTATGACATCAAAGGCATTTATTAGAAAAGAAGAGTGACTTAAAATCAATAATCTAAATTTCCATTAGGACAGTAGGAAAAGAAGAGCAAATTAACCCTAAGCAGAAAAAAAATAGAAATAAGAATTAGAGCATAAATCAATTATATTAAAAATAGGAAATCAATAGAAAAAATAGTGAAACAAAAACTGATTCTTTGAAAAGAGCAGTAAAGTCAATAAACATTTAGCCAGACTAAGAAAAAAAAGAGGTAGGATACAAATTTCTGACATCAGTAATGAAAGAAGAGACATCTTAGAGATCCCAGGAACATAATAAGAATAACAAAAGAAGTCTATGATCAACTCTATGCCCATAAATTTGATATCTAGATTAAACGGACCAATTCCCTGAAAAGCACAATATGTCAAAACTTACACAAGAAAACAAATGATCTGGGTGGGCCTATGTCTATTAAATTTGAATAATTAATAACCTTTCTAAACAGCACCAGGCCCACATGGATTCCCTGGTGAATTCTATCAAACATTAAAGGAAGAAATTTTACCAATTATGTACAATTTCTTTCAATGTATGGAAGCAGAAGAAACACAGCCTAACCAATTCTGTGACACCAACATTATCCTAATACTCAACAGACAGAGATATTACAAGAAAGCTAGCGACCAGCATCTCTCATGAACATAGGTGAAAATTTCTCAACATATATTGACAACTCAAGCCCAACAATGTATGAAAATAACCATACACCATGATCAAGAAATGCAAGGCTGATTCAACATTTGAAAATGGATTAATGTAATTAAAGCAACAGACTAAAAAAAAAAATCATGTGGTCTTATCACTAGATGCAGAAAAAGGATTTGACGAAATCCAATATTCCTTAATGATACAATGTATAAGTAAGTTAGGAATAGAGAATTCTCTCAACTTCATAACAACTCTCTATAAAACAACATCACATTCAATGAGGAAAGAAATCAAAACGTCCCCATTAAAATCAAGTACAAGGCAAGAATTTTACCATCTCATCACTCCTTTTCAACACTGTATTGGAAGCTCTTGCTAATGTAATAAAGAAAAAAAAAGGAAATAGAAGGTATACAGATTAGAAAAGAAGAGCCAAACCCATTTTTGTTGCAGATGATGTTATTGTCTATATAGAAAATCTTAATCAACAATAATGACAAAAATCTCCTGGAACTAAGAAGTGAGTATAGCTAGGTACAAGATACAATGTTAATGTACAAATAAATTGCTTTCCTGTGTATCAACAATAAACAAATCTTCCCCTGTAACAATAAACAGAACAAACAAAATAAAAAAAATTATACAATTTACATTAGAATATGAAATCCTTTGGTATAAATCTAATAAGGTCTGTATAAGAGCAATATGAGGAAAACTATAAAACTAGGAAAAATGAAATGAAAATCTAAATAAATGGAGAGAGATTCGACATTCATGGCTGGGAACACTTAATATTTTTAAGATGTCAGTTCCTCCTAACTGGATCTATCGATTGCAGGTAATCCCAATCAAAATCCCTGCAACAAATTGCTTCTAAAGTTCAACACAGTTTATAGTAAGCCTAAATATACATTTATATATGTATAGAAAGTGAGAGATTTTTAAAAAATGAAGACTCTTGGTATGTTACTCTTTCAGATTCCTTTGCTAAGTTAGTTTTAATATGTCATAGTTGATTTTATCATTTCCTTTGTCTTAAAAACCCTACCATATTTTTCAGGTGATATAAAAGATACCCTCATTTCTAGCAGCCAGGTAAATTTGGCAAGTGCTGGGATAAACAGTTTAACCTAACAGTGTCTCAGGGTCTTTGCCATGATGGTGCTGTGTGATCCTGTAAGATGGAATTTATTGATTGATTGATTGTATATTTTTTATTGGAGTTCGATTTGCCAACATATAGTATAACACCCAGTGCTCATCCCATCAAGTGCCCCCCTCAGTGCCTGTCACCCAGTCACCCCAACCCCCTGCCCACCTCCCTTTCCACTACCCCTTGTTCATTTCCCAGAGTTAGGAGTCTCTCATGTTCTGTCTCCCTCTCTGACTCTGATATTTCACACTCATTTTCTCTCCTTTCCCCTTTAATCCTTTTCACTATTTTTATATTCCCCGAATGAATGAAACCATATAATGTTTGTCCTTCTCTGATTGACAGACTTAACTCAGCATAATACCCTCCAGTTCTACCCACATCGAAGCAAATGGTGGGTATTTGTCATTTCTAACGGCTGAGGAATATTCCATTGTATACATAGACCACATTTTCTATATGTAAGATGGAATTTAAAGCTTACAAATTTCTCTATTTTAAATCCTGACCGTTTCTACATTTTGGTTTTTAGTTTTGTTTTCTTCCTCCTTAGATTCTTGTGGAATGGCTACTCTTCTTCAGAATAAACAAATAAATTTAACCCTAGATTCCTGACAATTAAAACCATTTCTGAGTTATGGTTCTGTGGCTCACTGAGCTTATTCTTTTCACCTGGACTTTGATTGTAATTTCAGATGGCCATATTGTTCTTTGATCACTTCCCAATAGAGGTGAATTTGAACTTGAAATGAAGTTTTTCATATCCATAATATCTTGAGGGTCTCTTTAGGGCCCTATATACCATGACTGCTATCTGGTAATGAGAGTCAAGAAGCCTTGCACTTTTAAAAAAAGTTGTTTTTTTTTTTTTTAATAATCGTAGAATCATGGGAAATTGGAAAAAAAAAAAGATGTTGAGGGAGATCTTGTGTGACCTGCGCTCAGTTTTCCCCAGTGCTAACCTACTTTATGACTACAGTATAATATTAAAATCTGAAAATTAAAAAAAAATCTGAAAATTGGCATTGGTACAATCCCCATATTTTACCAGATTTCACCAGTTGTGTGTGCATGTGTACACAAACATCTAGTTCTCTGTTGGGTTGCATGCTTTCAGAATTTGAACTTGGAAAGCTCTGATAAGGTAATAAGTACTGGGACAAATGTGTGGGTTTAATTTACTCATGACAGGTTTTTTTCTTTTAATTTTTATTTTTTGGTTTGTTGTTTTTTTCAGTGTTATTTTAGAAGTGCCTAGAAGGGGACACCTGATTGGCTCAGTCAGTTAAGCGCCTGCTTTCATCTCAGGTCATGATCTCAGGGTCCTAAGGTTGAGCCCTGTGTCAGGCTTCCTGGTCAGTGGGGAGTCTCCTCACTCTCCTCTTCCTCCTGTCCCCTGCTCCTGCTCTCTCTTTTTCTCTCAAATAACATCTTTAAAAAAAATGACTAGAAGACCCTACATAATTTCTTCAGAGAGCATACTGATACTCAGTATGTTTTTAGTAAATGAATAAAGCTTATGACAATAAAAATTTAGTAATAGTTTTTTTATTTGCTTATTTAACAAGTATTTACTTAAGTTCTACCAAATGCTAGACTGTTCCAACTTTTAGGGAAATTACAGTGAACAAAACTGTAAGTCTTTGCTCTCGTGTTTTTTTTTTTTTTTCTTTAGTAGGAGAAAATCAGAAAATCTACCATGCATAAAACCTACCAGGGGGCAATAAGGGTTCTGAAGAAAACTAAATTGGGATTAGGTGGAGACAGGGACTGCTTTATACACAGTGGTTAGAGAAGACCTCTCCCGTAACAGGGCATTTAGAGTGCAGCTGAAAGGAGAATGTGAGGAGCAGTGTTCAAAGCCTTTCAGACTGAGGGAACAGCAAGTATAAAAGTCCTAACTGGGGAGCATGCTTGGGTTTGTTTCCAGAACAATAGGGAGGTCAGTGTAACTATAGCATGGGAACACAGGGAACTCCAGTCGGATTTGAGGCCAGAAGTAACTGGCCATATTGTGTCCAGTTTTGTAAACCATGGTAACAAGTTGGGTTTTCATGCCTAAGTGATCTGAGAAGCCACTGGGTGGATTTAAGAAAAGAATGTGTACTGTTTAACTCATGTATTAGGAATACCATGTTGCATTCCTCATGAAGATCAGCTGGAAGGGTGAAAGGTGAAAACAGGAGATCAGTGAAAAGGCTTTTAGTAATAATGCAAGGGAACGTTGTTGGAGGCATGTACAAGAGTTGCAGCAATAAAGATGGAGAGAAGTAATCAGATTCTGAGTATATTTTAGAGGAAGAATGAATAGTTTTGCCTATGGAATGTACATGGAAAGTGAGACAGAGACGAATCAAAGATGTTTGCCACATTTTTGCCCTGCACAATTTAAAAGGTGAAATTGCCATTTTTTGAGTTGAACAAGACTGTGAGGATTACTAGGGTGGGGGAATAATTAGCTCAGTTTTGAATGTGCTATGTCTGAGATAGCTATTAGGTGCCCTGGCAGCTGGACACACAAATCTGGAGTTGAGGAGAAAAGTCTGAGCAACACAACAGGGAGCATCACATCATTACAGACAATGGGACTGGATGAGAACAGCCAGGGAGAAAGTTGACATGGAGAGAAAAACATTGGCTGTGAACCAAGCAGTGTTCTAAATTCTTTGTATTTACTAGCTCATTTAATCTTCTCAACAACCCTGTAACGGAGGAACTGTTCTTTCCCCCTATTTTACAGATGGGAAACCTGGAATTTAGAGGACTTAAGTAAGCACTTATGTGGCACAGCCAAGACAGACTCCACAGATCTTCTGATCGTAGAGGTTTACTTTTAACCACCATATTTTATTGGTCAACCTTGACATTGAAGTCCCAAAAGAGATAAGATGCTGACTTAAATGGCTCATTAGCTGGAAATGACTGGTAGCTGCGCTTTGAAGGACAGCAAGCTTTGCCAGGGCCAGAAAATAGAGGAGTTTATTTACTTCCTTAGAAAAAGAATTTATAATATGCAGTCTTGGTCTTATCATTATTATTAGCCACCCTCAGTGAAGCAGAGCCAAGATTACAGGGGCCATCCCCCATGCAGTAGTACCATGGGCATAGAGTAGTACCCAAGTCAGATTAGACCTGTAAAAGAGGAGTTAGAGCTCCATACCCTGAATGTTCCCTGTTCAACAGAGCTCTTCTTTGTGTTGGTACCACTTGGTGGCCAGTCCTTTACAGTTTTTGCTTTGGAACCTATTTAGGGGACTCAGATCCTATCTTCCTTAAGCCTCATTGTCTGATCTCAGTTTCCCATTTTGATTTGGATGGGATCATGCAATTCATGCATCAGACATGTATTTCTTTTCTTTTTTATTAAACTCTTTCTTTTAAAAGATTTTATTTGAGATAGAGAGAGAACACAAATGGGAAGGAGAGGGAGAATCAGGCTCCCAGCTGAGCAGGGAGCCTGACGCAGGGCTCTATCCCAGGACCCTGGAGATCATGACCTGAGCCAAAGGCAGAAGCTCAACCAACTGAGCCGCCCAGGTGCCCCTAGACATGTATCTCTGGTGTGCCTTTTATAAAATGAGTATTGATGGTAGTATAATGAATAAAATAGAAGTGGTCTGTGCTTGAAGAGATGAGATTTCCTTCCAGTAGAAAGTAAAAGATCATGACAAGTATGCAGATAAATAAATAGAATAATTATCAACTGTGACAAGTTCTACAAAGAAAAGAATGAGGCAGCTAGAGCAGACAGTAACAGGAATATCGAGTAAAGATAAATAAGAAAGATCTTTCAAAAGAGGTGGTACTTAAGCCATTCCTGAGGGAGGAGCAGAAAAAAATACAAGATAAAAGTAGGGAAGGACATTCCATACAGTGAGGTCAGCAAGGGGTCACAGGTTCTGAGATTTCAGCAAGCTTTGCTATTTTAGAATAGCTCGGTCAATGTGTTTGGAGGGAAGCTTTGAATAAGGGCCCGTGACTTTTTTTTTCTTTTTACAGGAGAATATAAAAATATGAGAGAAGCTAATCTGAAATGACTTGGATATTGCTTTGCTTCTGTAATTCCATTTAGACAAAGTGTTTACTGCTAATTCAAGAAATTGAATATTTCCATGACAGAGCAAAATATATTGGTTTTGAAAAGGCCACCAAGACCCTGACCATGGGCGGTCACTTGAAATTAATATGCATTCAGTCTCATCGGTTTGGGAAACGTTCTTCTGTAACAGTTACTGTAATCTCAATAACTGGTTGCTGCATAATAAGCTGAAAGAGCCTGTAGTTATTGGCCTTGAAAAAAAGACCATACCTAATCTTCCATGCCTTACCACACAGAAAAAACCCAGGGCTGGACAGTTCTGTACTGCTTTGGCTCAATCCTTTTTTAATTGTGTGCTATAACAATATCTATTAATAACTTCTCAAGATGTATAAGGATCCCAAAGAACTTGCCTATGTAAGAAGGAAAAAATTTAGGTGTCTTCATCTGTAAAAATTCATTTGGATAAACAGTTAGGTCAGGCTTACCTCTTTCTATTGTCAGAGATAGAGTCTAATTTAAACTAAGAGGTGGTAACCCAATTCAGAAGCATCCTTTCTATTTTGTTTGATTCTTTTTTTTTTTTTTTTTTTTTTTTTTGTGATTCATGAGGCCAAACTATTTTTTTTTTTGTTTTTTTTTTTGTTTTTTTTTTTGAGGCCAAACTATTTAAAAAGGGAAGAACAGAAAATGTCTTATATAGGATGGAGCCAAGGGCTTGAATAACATCCAGCTCCTCTTTGACTCTCTCTGTATATAGGCTTGATTCTTCCCATTATTTTGGGGGTTCATCTTACAGTGATTTCTGTAATTAATCCCGTAAAAACCTATTGGCCACCTACTTATGTGAACACTGTGTTAAGCTCTGGACATAGAGTAGTACTCAAGTCAGTTCAGTTCTTCATTAAGGCATATAGAGCTCTACACCTTGAATGGCCTCTTATTAAAGATAAAGGTAGAATTTAAATTAAATCCATAATCTAATTTCAAATAGTAATACATTTTATAAAAATAAGCAATTCAGGATAAAGTATGGGCTGTGCCTTGGGGAAGAGAGTGGTTTACTTTTAACAGGGTGGGCAGAGGAGTCTTCTCTGAAGAAGACTGATATTTGAATTGAGACATGGAGGGCTAAGTGGAATCAGAGCTCTGGGGCAAGGAACCTTCAGGAAGAAGTCCAGCAAATACAAAGTCTATAAAATGCAGAGGATGAGTACACAAGGGGCAGAGACCAGACTGATAAGAGTGGAGAACAGATACCTCTGGGGAAAGTATGCGGATGTGGAGTAGACAAGGATCTATTCTCTAAGGCTCAGTAGTCCATGGGAAGGGGGAAACTTTTATTTCAGCTTTAGTAAGAAGTCAATGAAAAATTTTAAGCAAAACCGAAAGTATCAGGTTTAATCTTTAAAAATATCTCTCTAGCGGGAAACAGGATATAAGAGGTCAAGCCTGGAAGCAGAGAAAGCAGCTAGGAGGGAGATACTTCAGGCCTACTGAGAAGTTACAGTGGTTTGGCTCAAGGTGAATGCTGTAAAGTTAGAAAGAAATCACTCTGTTCAGGATTTATTTTGCTATATCCATGCAGATAACCACTTGTGCAGTGAGGATGAAAAAAATAAAACCAGTACTGGGATCCTGGGTCAGGAGGCAAGAATGAAAGTGTTATCACTAAATGCTCTCAGCTGATACTTTATCTTTCATTTTTCTTGAAACAGTGATCCCTGAGTGCCAGGCTAGTGCAAGGCCCCGAGAAGACAAAGCTGAATTGCATGTTTTGTTCATTTTTTTAAAAAAATTTTTTTCTGATGGTCAGTTTTATTGGCATAATTACTATATAGCCAAAACAATAAATTTAGGTGTAAGATATCAAAGTGAATGAAAATAAACTATTTTTACCTTTTTTTTCCTTTTCCTGAAGAAGGATTTTCAAAGCTGAATTATTTCCTCTGTTCTCTCTTCATTTCATGTATAGCCATGGGCAAGAAACTCCCAATAAAGCATTTCTATTCCCACAACAGGTTGTAACTTCCTCTGGCATGGCATAAAACTTCATTTCACGTGCAACAGCCAACACTGTTTTCCAAAGCTCAAGCTAATTATAGGAGATTTATCTGTGTAGAAACACAGGGATTAAGCAAGCAGGAAAAAGAGGGAAAATTTATTTAGTGGCTGTGTTTAACAAAGGATAATGAAAACAGGGTTACACAAAACAAAATCTTCCCTGAAATAAATACCTAACCAGTGAAGGGAATCATGAGCATTCTGTGGCTGCTTTTATCCTGGCCTGACAGAAACTGCCACCAGTAATACAGAAATACAAAACAGACATTTCTGCCTTAAGCGAGTACTGGAACCTCCATTAACCTTACCTCTTTGACATACTTGTTACTGAGCTTACTGGTTCGTATTTTTGAATTATTCCTTAAAATTGCAGCAAAAATACCTTATCATTGCATTATACTAATTTGCATGGAAAGCATATTATTAAAAAGAATACTTTAACCTGCAAATAATTACTTATAATTAATTGTTTTGTCTTTAAGCCTTAATTCTATTTGTCCAGCTCCCCCCACCCCAAGAATTAGTTGTTTTCCTCTTATTACCTAAGTGCATGTTATATCCTACTCCGATTTTCATATTACACAATTACTTCATTTGAGGAGAAAAAGAGAATGTATTTTATTTCCCTTAATACAATGTTTTAATTTCCTCAATTTGCAGCCTTAATATTTATATTTTTCTTCATAGGCTTGTTTGTAATATTTATTAGCTATGATGACCCTAATCTTTCAAACATGAGAAGAAAATCTTAAAAGTGCTACATCATAGACATCTATTATTTATTTAGATGGCAAGCCTTTTATAAGAAACCAGGATAAAAAATGTCTGTTACTCATTCAGGTTAAGGCAGATTTAACAAATTTTTGGTATTTAATTAGTACCAACCATTTCATCTTTATTTACCATTCTTCTCCTGGAACAGCCAGTTCTTCAAAGTGAAAACATTCCTTCCACTTTGAAAAGTAGCTCCACAGCAGATTTCAGCATCATCTGAGGTGGATCCTTGGTCTCCTGAGGTCTGCTTAGAAGTTAGGCTTAAATGAAAACATACAGACTCCAGAGAAGTAATCTTCCCTTCTAAGGCAACAGTACCAATTACTAGTAATGGTGCACTCGAAACACAATTTTGCCTTTGAGGTCTGAAGACATGGGGTAGGTTCCTGGCCCCAAGGACTGGGGTGTGTTCCAAGTCACTTGCCTCTGTGGCTTCCTGTAACTCTCCTCAGTAGCCTCTCCCCTCTTACAGTTTCCTTATCTATAAAATAGAAAGAAAAACATATCTAAGAGGTAAATTGTTCACGCTAAATGAGATAGGGGAGAGTGTGAAGAGAAGAATGCAGTAAGAATGCAAAATATATTTTTATGTGACTGAATGATAAAAATGGACTAAACACATGTTCATTGAAATCTTTTAGTGTTGGATGGTGGGATTACCAACAGCCCTGGGTTAAGACTCTCCAAACACAGAGGTGCCCAGAGAGTAGCATCTGACTGGAAGAACAGGACATGGTTGTGAGTTGCATTTGCAAAATGAACAGTTTTTACTTGTAAAGTTTCTGGAAAGCATACCTCTGAGAACTTCCGGATGTACTCCCCACTGTCTTCCACTTTGCTGCGCCTTCAAGGCTGAGGCTGCTCTGTGTAGATGGCATTCTGACAGCGGTGAACCC
Organism: Vulpes lagopus; assembly: GCF_018345385.1. Taxonomy (NCBI): domain Eukaryota; kingdom Metazoa; phylum Chordata; class Mammalia; order Carnivora; family Canidae; genus Vulpes; species Vulpes lagopus. The sequence continues at coordinate 88,910,164 of NC_054831.1, forward strand.
TGGCAGTATGTTGGTGGGAAAGGGAAGAGTGACCTAAGATATTCTCCTCCTTCCCTTCTTGCAGAGCCCCTCTCCTTGGCTCACCTCTTGACCAAAGTAAGAACTCCTGAGAGGCAACTTCTCCCAACTCTTGCTCTTGGTTTGGGCTCCATTATACTTCCTCTTGTTCCTTCAGGACTAGAAGTGCTTGCCTATGTTGCCAACACCAAGATTCTGCACTAGCGTGTGTAATTTTCTTATACTCTGCCAATAGGTATTGCCTTAGATTCCTCAAATTACCCACTTGTGCTTTGGGGGGATTTCTGTTTTTGTATTTGTATTATGCTGCCTTGACAGGGAGGATAAATGCAGGTTGTTGGAAAGGGGAATTTGATGTTGTGAACTCAGTCCAGACCCAGTTGGCTTATATGTTTTTCTCCTTGAACATTTCCTTTTGGGGAAAAGACAAACATACAAATAAATATTTCCAAAAGATGTTGAAAGACTCCAAAGTTGAGGCTGCACAGAGACCCTAGGAGGCCCTAACTCTCCAGTGTAAGCAATGGCAGTGATAATGATGACTTTTGTATCCCTGCCTTGAGGTCAGACCTTTGCACTATGACTACAGCCCCCAATCACTCTCTTCGCTGCCTGTCTAATAAAAACCACTCTCCTATTTGCATCTTGCAGTGATGTTTCTCACTGTACTCGGTATAAAATAGTATCTCCTTGTCATGATAAATATGGTATTCCCCTACATTTGGCCTTAGCTCACTGCCCTGGTCTTACCTTGGACCCTACCTGTAGTTAGCTATTCGGCAACACAAAGTACTAGTGATTTTCAGGAATGCTTTTTGCTGAGTATCACCTGTATGTTTTTGCTGCTTCTATTTCTTCTCCCTGGAATTGGATGCTAGCCTGTCTGATGAATTTTTCTTCACCATCTTATCATAACTCACAAGATATCTACTTCAGGAAGACTTTTCTGAAAATTTCTCGCACCACCCCCATAACTCACCTCACATAAATGTCCCTCTACTATGATCTATAATACTCCATGTACATTTTATTCTTTGTATCTGACACACTGTGTAGTATTTATCCTTTTAGGTCTATCTCAAACTGCAAGTCAATGAGCATGATATATTCAGGCATTATCAAGACCTATATCATTAATTAGTCTTTAATTGAATCAATTGATTAATTGAAATTTTTAATGAACCACTTTCTTATAGGTAATAGATGAAATAACTGTTTGATCAACTTAATTGATTGAATTCTGTTCCTTTAACCCTCTAATTGCACCAAACACAAAATATTCAGCCTAAGTATAGGACAAAAAGTCAGGTACCAAAGTAGAAAGCATCACTCTACAGTTCTATTGTGAATCATGGAGGTGAGTTTTTTTATGTTTTTTGGTCCATATTCAGCCTCTACTTCTTTTATCATGAGAAACTTGGGCCAGACACATGTTATTTCATAGGGCATAAGCCTTAGAAACTGACTCTAGAAGCTCTTGCCCTTGCTCCATCATTTATTAGCTGTAGGATATTAGTTGGATTACTGAATCTCTAAGTTTATTTCTGAATTGATTAATTTGGAATTACATTAGTATCTACCTCTTAATTTTGCCTTGAGAATAGCAGCATGTAAATTGGTGGTGTGAAAAATTTAAAACCCACTTGGAAGTAAGTAACATAGGATTACCAATCCATATAAATATCCATGAGTGAATTTTACATGGACTAAAGACTTACGAATGAAAACCAAACTTTAATATTTTTAGAAAAAATATAGAACACAATTTTTATGATCTTTAGACAGGAAATTAAGATACAATGAGCACAAAGCATAAAGTAAATATTTGTAAACTTGGGTGGTGTTTAAAAAATTTACTTAGAAAGGCAAAAAAGGGCACCTGAGTCGCTCAATGATTGAGTGTCTGCTTTTGGCTCAGGGAATGATCTCAGGGTCCTGGGATCGAGTCCTGTATTGATCTCCTCACAGGAAGCCTGCTTCTCCCTCTGCCTATGTCTCTGCTTCTCTGTCTCTGTCTCTGTCTCTCATGAATAAATGATTAAAATAATTTTTTAAAAAACAAAAAAATTCTCATGGGAACAGATGTTAATAATACAAGTAACTAGTAAAATATCAACATCTAGAATAAAAACAATTCCAGGGATCCCTGGGTGGCGCAGCGGTTTGGCGCCTGCCTTTGGCCCAGGGCGCGATCCTGGAGACCCAGGATCGAATCCCATATCAGGCTCCCGGTGCATGGAGCCTGCTTCTCCCTCTGCCTGTGTCTCTGCCTCTCTCTCTCTCTCTCTCTCTCTCTCTCTCTGTGACTATCATAAATAAATTTAAAAAAAAAAATTAAAAAAAAAAATAGAATAAAAACAATTCCAAAAAAAAATTCCAACATGCTAATAAGAAAAAATGAGAGCTTAATTACAAGAATGACAGATAAAAGAACAGAAGCATAGAGGAGAAAAAACTCTACTACGAAAGAGACATGGAAAAATGTACTCCATCTCACTAGTAACAAGTGAAATGGCATTTAAACACAATTTAATTTTAATGCATATCCATCAGATTTGCAAAAATGTTGACTTTTGATAATGTCAGTTGTTGAAGAGTATGTGGAAAAAGAGAAACACATATATAAGGGTACATACTTTGGAGAACAATTTGGGAATACTTCATAAAGCTGAAGAAGTAAAACATTTGGCGGTAACTAATACGGTTGAGAATGTCTGTTGCTTACATAACAGTTCAGTTCCTAGGTGTGTGTTCTATAGAACGTTCCACATTTACACACGGGCATTGTATAATATATAGATAATATATAGAAAAACATTATATGTAGTAGTGAGGAAAGAAAAACCTCAGCAGGGAAAAAATATGGTTAAATAAACTTTGGTATTTTATCAAAATTAAATAATATATAATAGTGAAATTAAAGAAATTAAAGCTACAAATATCATAATATATACTTGAGTGAAAAAATTTCTCTCTAACTCAGAGTACAAATGCCATAGATGGAAATTAGTATATACTAAACATTGTTCTATATTGTCCAGAATTAACACATGTAGTCAAAGTATAAACAAATGGATATATCAATGATTGAATTCTGAATATTTGTTCACAGTATTACTTACTTGAGACAATGGGATGAAGACAAGGAAGTGTATTCCTAGGATTTTCAGCAGATATTTATTTTCTTGTCAATATGTTTTTTCTTGATGTAGATATGAATATGATCTTATAGTTAAAATAAATATAATGACTTCTTAAGAGATTTAGTGAGAATAACATGGACTGTACATGTCATATAGGTAGCATAGTGTTGGACACATATAGAGTAGACATTCAGGAAGTTTTAGGTCTCTTCGTTTCCGTGTTTATCTAAAGGTAGGAATCACTTTCTCCTGTATTCTCATCTCTGCTTTGATAACTAGGGAGAATGCAGAGAATGTATGGGCTGTACCACAGAGCCTGGATTCAAATTTCCTTTTTTAAAATTTAAATTCAATTATCCAATACGTAGTACATCATTAGTTTCAGATATATTTTTCAATAATTCATCAGTTGTGTGTAACACCCAGTGTTCATCCCAAATTTATGATGTCATTCAGAATTGATTTGTCATCTAGGATTACTTATTTAAACTCTTTGAGTCTTCATTTTCTCCATTTAAACAACAAAGAGAGAAACTGTTTATAATGCAAATTTAGTTTTGCATTAATGTAAGGCACATAAAACTTTTAGTATAAACTCTGGCCTAAAATAAGAGTTCATTAATATGTTGTTACTGTTACTAGATGGCCAAAAATCACATTACCGGTTAAGCCTACAAATATGAAGAGCTATTTTTTATGAGTATTCATTTTATCATGCACTCTGTAAAATTACGCTTTTAGATGGTATCTCATTTAATGCTCAAAAACTAGATACGTTCCTTGTCCAATTTACAGATGCAGAAGTAGAGGCCTAGACCCTAAATGAACCTAGAGATAAAGTGAAAGAATCCAGATAAAAATCCACCTCTATTTGACTTCAAAGCCCAGTATATTAGTCATAAGTTCTCTTGTCTGCTAGTTTTATGCTTTTTTTTTTTGGATGTCATCTTGCTGCCTCACAGATATATAGTAATGGTGGTGAAAATAAAGAGTTGGCTCTATTAACTGATCAATGAAGTCATTGTTCTGTAAAAGAAGTGGTGCCTTCATTTATTTCCCCTTTCTGCGGGTGAATGCTCATTTTGTTCTAAATTAGTGCTACATAGAGATGATTACTAATGGAGTCATTGTCCACTGGAGTTTGAATCAACCAGTCAGTTCCAGCAGTGCTTTTACACAGAGGTCTCTTTGGAACAAAAGTCTGATGGAATTCCATTTAAAAAGTGTAGGTTATTTGGAGAATTAAATATGTTGCACATGATCCAACTGGCAATTTGTTTGGATTTAACCAGTTTTAAATACATATATATCAAATACTGTTTGGGGTTTGTGTAGATAACTCAGTGAAGGAAAAAAGATCAGTGAAGCCAGTTGCTTGGCATTGTGTCAGTAAATGATCCACTACTTTTTTAAATTTTAAACTAAAGTTAGTTCCATATAGGCAATATTTTTACCTTATAAAAAGATCACCTTACACACTTTGGAAAATGGAACACAATTTTGCAGGAGAGATGTGTGTGTTTGTGTGTTAGAGGGAGGGAGTATGGTGACTCTGTTCATTCAGAATTGCTACATTCAGCATTTCCAAAGTCATATTTCATCAGAGTTTATAGAGACACTTGAAGCCACTGTCTGCAGACTATCAATCTCCCATCACCCCAAATCACACAGGTTCTATATCAGAAAAAGCAAAACCATTCTATATTTGGTTGCTTAAATCTCCTTTGAAATTCTCTAGATCAGAATTAAATAATGCCATAAATATTAATAGAAAGAGACTGTGTACATTAATAATATTTTAATTTTAGTGTACAAAGGACTAACATACAGTCCATCGTAACTTTGAGCTTAGAGCAAGGTGACTAGTCATGGCCACATTATTGCCAGTCTTTGTAATGTTCTTCATCTGGTAGGCTTCACCAGGGTGTGTTCCACCACCCCCCTTGGATGTTCAAAGATAGGTCATTTCACAGCATTCTCTTGATTTTTTTCTTTACCTTTGGCTCAAACACGTGAAATTGTTGTAGTCATCAATACCAATTTTATACTTGGAGCCTTTCACTAATGATGCATGCCAATGGCATTAGTGCATTTCTGCCAGCACATAAATCCACACCCCATCTCTGCACCATGTGGAAGTTTAAACATTTCATGACATGATACATTGCCATGTATCTTACTTATCTTCTTATATTTATACTGTCATAGTCTCTGAATAATATGTTTTTATTCTATCCACAGGTATAAATCTTTGAGAATATGTATTTTTAATGGTGTTCTTCTTAGAAGCATTTTAGTTATACAACATGGTATCACTGAATTTATGAATTAAGAGCCCAATAGATAGTTGGTTATGTAGAATTTATGAGCTCTTTGTTGGACTTTAATTTGAATGAAGCTGACTCCACAAGTCTCATCAATTTTCAAAGAGCTTTTACTGGTTTTCTTATGAACAGACTTTGACAACTTCATTGTTGTTGTTGTTGTTCGTAGTGCTTAATAATGAGAATTTTACAGAGAGGCACCATATGAATCATTTATTTGAAAACCTATTATCTTCCAGCCTATTGGCTAAGAGATACAGTGAAAAACAAGATATAGCCCTTGCAGTTGTGGAATTTTAATATTTGTGGAGAAAGAGGACATCTGACAAACAATGACATTTTTTCCTTAGCTCCTATAAAAGAAGCAGTGAGCCCATTGCTTTCTGAGCAGGAAAGTATACTTCCTTTAAAGATATGAATCTAGATTTAGCTTTCAGTGTTCAAAAAAAAAAAGATGATAAGCCTTACATTTTCATAGCTGGTTAGCTTCATAAAGTCCTAATTGAGAAGGACCAGACTGCTTGTTGTCCATGGTCCAGAACGCATCTAATAGTGACAGAATTGATGGGAACATGGCTATTTATTTGACTGCTGAACTAAATTTAATAAAATTTTAGAGTAATTAAATGGATGCCAAAAATGTATGAGCAAATATAGCACAGTCAAAGCTCTCAAAAAAGATTCAGTAGGTACAAAAACTTCCCTTCGTCATTACTATATTAATTTTTCAATTCTTTTAGCTGTAACCCAAGTATGTGCTACTTTAGTAGTTGAAGTGAAGAATAAAACTAGCTATTGGTGATAGAAAGGGCCATACTAAATAATTTTCCTCAGCTAGCATTTTTGGTGTAAGTGTATTTTTTTCTATAAGTAGTAAAGAGATATAGATGGATGAATGATCTCATGATAGGTAAGCTTACTTTCTTAACTGGTCAAGTGCAGTAGTATTGGATACCTAAGTTACTTGAGGATTTTATGGTTAGCTAGGCTGTAACTTCAGTGGTGAGAATTTTGTTTACTGCTGTGGAATCAAGTATTAAATATATTATGAATCTGGACTGTAATATGATTTGAGAGTGACACTTTATAAATCTAACTTTTAAATTGTCATTTTCAATCCAGTCATATTTTATATACGATACATCACAAGAGTTATTAAGGTAGCCAAAACTTCTATAAAAACACATAAAATGAAACAGGTAATAATGTTGAGAAAATGAATGGAAATGCAGGTACAGGATAAAATATTTACATTGGAGATAAGGTCCAGCAGTCCCTGGATCATGAAACCTTGACATGAGCTTTAAAATATTAATAGGGACAATTTTAAGATTTGTTTAAAAGGAGACATATTACAGGACTACATTAGACATTAATTTCTTGAGTATTTGTATATTTCTGATAGAAGATGAATATTGATGAAACATTCAAGTAAATACTGATGCAAGACAAAGTCAAAACGTGCTTCCCTTATATTAGCACAATATAAGCAATGTGTGAATGGCTTATTCATTGGGACATAATAGTTTCAATGTAGAAATTTGAAAGGATAATCTCTATTCATTGTGTTCATTGTTACTTGATGACAACAAAAAGCATCTCAGAGAATATTAACACTCTTCATTCCAACTTTAGGGCCACAAATCCACAAACCCAATGATTACTGTACTCATAGTTATTTATCTCAATGAATAAAAGTTAGTTTAACCATCTGTATGAGGAAAGATGTGCATTGTGCCTTTTTTTAATAGGAAACAGAGAAAACTGGAATGGCATATTTCTCATCCTTTCTGTTCTGTTTTCTAGTGATGATAAAAAACCTTTCTTTTTTCCATTCATGCTTTAAGCATAAATTCCTCTAAGTCACTAGATTGCATAAAAGAGAATTTAGGCCAACAGTGTTCTCTCTGAAGTATATTTCGTGGGATTTTATGCCCCAGATTCTTCAACAGTGCCCCCTCAATCTAAATCATTAACATTGTATTCATAAAAATTTCACTTACCAGAGATATAAATATATTAAGGTTTATTATATAAATTGGAAACCATCAAAATGATCAATGTTGATTTTCAACTCCATAGATAATACTTTAAAACATATGGCATAATATATGTGAAAAATTTCTCAATTTACTTTTTCACTTTTTATATAATGATAGTTCTTAATTTTATTAAGAATCTTGCATAGCAAGTTAATTGCTGTAGAAAATTCTATTATGTGTATGTATCATAATTTATCTAACTAGTATCCCATTCCTGGGCATATTTTCCAAAACATTTTTGCCATAAATCATCCTGCAGTGAAACAAGGCACATAGTAAGTGTACATTTTCATTCCGTCTCTGAATTCATTTCTCTCCCTCCCCAATACCATAGAAATCTGAAAGACAACACTATGGAAGGATGAAATGCTCAGTCTCAATATAATAGAATTAAATTTTAGATTTCTTTCTCATGTTTATCCAAGTATAATTACATCTTTTCTTGTAACAAGAAAATGTATTTTTACAGCCATTCATTCATTCAAAGCATTATTTCGTGCTTTTTGTTGTTGTTACAGCAACTTCTTTAGGCACCTGGGATATATCAATGAACAAAAAGCACAGAAAAGTTCTTGCTATCACGGAAGTCTTTTTTTTTTTTTTCAGAGACTCATGCTTCATATAGCTTCCAGATTGCTAAATATGATATGTGACCACCCTAGCTCATATCATGTATTTGCATCAGGAGATGGTAAAATTCTGTTGCATTATGTTACAGGTACTGAGGAAATCTTCCTTGGCAGGTCATCCAACTCTTGGGGAGGTACAATAGCATATTAAAGTTTTCACATACTGCATGCTTTATAAGTACTGCATCCCAGGAACATAACTAAATATAGCTTCATATTCTATAAGCAGGATGCCAGTGGGAATTTGCCTTCAAATGTAAGAATTTAGGCTGCACTATTTTATACTGAGCCCGATGCTTTATATAAATGGATTTGTATCTGGGAATGGCCATGTAACACAAATTTAGATTATAAAACCAATGGAAAAAATGATCTGTAAAGGTAAATGCTGTTTCTTAGTGCTCGTTCCTAACTGCAAAATCAGTATTGTTGCATTTGTTAATTTTTTCCCATAATCCTAAACATGCAAAATAATTGTAATGATTGAGTAATGTTTTGCAGATATTCTCTTTAGATTCATTAGGTGCCATTTCAAATCCTGGATGACATAATATTTTTGTCATAAGATAAGACAAAATCAGAAGCTTATTGATTCAGGAATGGCAATGTGTTAATTGTAGTAGCAAATATAATCTTTAGGTATTTATTTGTTACCTGAGTACTACATGACTAGGAAGATACACAGAGAAACTGGTTCCTTCCATCAAGAAAAATTACAGTGAATTGGTAAGATATAACAAATATAATAATTTTACTTCTATAATTTAATAAGTATTTTAAAATAATTGATCTAAAAATTTCAGAATTGGTATAGTAAGTGGTTTATAGAGTACACACCAACAGATTTTCAATTACTAAGGAGATAAATCATGATAAGATTGGCTCATAGGCCAAGGAAATCCAAAGATATATCCACCTCCAAGTACGAATGAACCCTGAAGTTCAATTAAGACTTTCAAGGGAAAAAAAAAAAAGACCTTCAAGAACCTGTGATTTTCCATTTTTTACTCTTTTTTTCTCCCATTTTTGAGTTCAGCTTCAGGCAAGCTCTTTCCACACTGGTAAAGGGCTACCAGTAGCTTATATTCCACCACATTTGGGCTAAACACCAATTAGCAACTCCAGAAGAAAGATAGCTCCTCTTTCCCAGTAGTTTCATCAAAACTCTTGGGATTGCATTTATTGTCCCATCTTGGATGATATGTTTAATCTTGATTCAGTTAATATGTTTGATTTTCTAGGTTTAGATCAGAGGTCAGTCATGATAACTAAAGGATTAATCACTCTCATGTGAACCATCGCTTTGGATGTTGGGAAGGGGATAGTCCCTATGCAACAGATGACCCTTAACACAAGTAAGGGGAAATGAACATTGAGAAGGGAAATACAGAAGCCTACTACTATATGTTATATAATTTAATCCTTGAAAACATGCTCTGAGCTAGCAATTATTTTCTCCACTTAGATAGAAACTGAAAACCAAAGGTGGTAAACAACTTTAGAGCCATAATTCCATAAGTGGTGAATATGAATCTGAAGTTCTGTCTGACTTCCAAGCCTATACCTTAAATGTTACATGACACGGCTTCCATTATATTTTTACTTATTTTTCAAATAGATCTTCTTTTAGCATAGAATTAGGTTCACAACAAAATTGAGTAGGAAGGCACAGAGATTTTATTTAAATTTTTTAATTTAAATTCAATTTAATTAATATATACTGTATTGTTAGTTTGAGGTAGAATTTGGTGATTCGTCAGTTGCATATAACACCCAGTGTTACTTCAAGTGTCCTCCTTAATTCCCATCACCCAGTTACTCACCCCTCACGCATCCCTCAGTTTATTCCCTATAGTTAAGAGTTTCTTATGGTTTGCCTCCCTTTCTGTTTTTCTCTTATCTTAGTTTTCCTTCCCTTCCTCTATGTTCATTTTGTTTCTTAAATTCTACACATGAGTAGAATTATATCGTATTTATCTTTCTCTGACTTATTTCACTTAGCATAATCCCTATAGTTCCATCCATGTCCTTGCAAATGGCAAGACGTCATTCTTTATGACAGCTGAGTAATATTCCACTATACATATGTGTGGTATACACACATGCACACACACACACACATACATACCACTTCCTTATCCGTTTGACTGTTGATGGATATCTGGGTTCTTTCCACAGTTTGGCATGATTGGTAATGCTGCTATAAATATCAGGATGCATGTGCCCCTTCAAATCTGTATTTTTGTATCCTTTCAGTAAATACCTAGTAGTGCAATTGCTGGGTCTTTTTGAGGAACCTCCATACTGTTCTCCACAGTGGCTGCACCGATTTGCATTCCCATCAACAGTGTGAGAGGCTTCTCCTTTCTCTGAATATTCACCAACACCTGTTGTTTCCTGAGTTGCTAATTTTACCCATTCTGACTGGTGTGAAGTGATATCTCATTGTAGTTTTGATTTGTATTTCCCTGATGGCAAGTGATATGGATCATTTTTTCATATGTCTTTTGTCCATTTGTATGTCTCCTTTGGAGAAATGTCTGTTCATGTCCTCTGCCTATTTCTTGACTGGGTTTTTTTGTTTTGTTTTGTTTTGTTTTTTGGGTGTTGAGTTTGATTAGTCATGTATAGATCTTGGAGACTAGCCCTGTATTTGATAAGACATTTGCAAATATCCTCTCCCATTCTGTAGGTTGCCTTTTAGTTTTGTTGACTGTTTCCTTTGCTGTGCAAAAGCTTTTTATACTAATGAAGCCCCAATAGTTCATCTTTGCTTTGTTTCTCCTGCCTTTGGAGATGTGTCTCGCAAGAAGTTGCTGTGGCTGAGGTCAAAGAGGTGGCTGCCTGGTTTCTCCTTTAGGATTTTGATGGATTTTTGACTCACTTTTAGGTCTTTCATCCATTTTGAGCTTAATTTTGTGTATAGTATAAGAAAGTCCAGTTTGATTCTTCTGCATGTGACTGTCCTAGCATCATTTGTTGAAGAGACTGTCCTTTTCCCATTGGATATTCTTTCCTGCTTTGTCAAAGATTAGTTGACCATAGAGTTGAAAGTCCATTTGTGAGTTCTCTATTCTGTTTCATTGATCTGTATGTCTGTTTTTGTGCCAGTACCATACTGCCTTAATGATTACAGCTTTGTAATACAGCTTAAAGTCTAGAATTGTGATGCCTATAGCTTTGGTTTTCTTTTTCAACACTCCTTTGGCTATTCAGAGTTACTTCTGGTTTCATAAAAATTTTATGATTATTTGTTCTAGCTCTGTGAAAAATGTTAATGGTATTTTGATAAAGATTACAATGAATGTGTAAATCGCTTTGGGTAGCATAGACATTTTTTTTTAATTTTTTTTTTTTATTACTTATTTATGATAGTCACAGAGAGAGAGAGAGAGAGAGAGGCAGAGACACAGGCAGAGGGAGAAGCAGGCTCCATGCGCCGAGAGCCTGACGTGGGATTCGATCCCGGGTCTCCAGGATCGCGCCCTGGGCCAAAGGCAGGCGCCGAACCGCTGCACCACCCAGGGATCCCAAGCATAGACATTTTTATAACATTTGTTCTTCCATTCCATGAGCATGGAATGTTTTTCCATTTCTTTGTGTCTTCCTTAAAACTATAGTGTTCTATAGTTTTCAGAGTACATATCCTTTAACTATTTGGTTAGGTTTATTCCTAAGTATCTTACAGTTTTTGGTGCAGTTGTAAATGCAATTGGTTCCTTGATTTCTCTTTCTTATGCCTCATTGTTAGTGTGTAGAAATGCAGCTCACTTTTGTGCATTGATTTTATGTCCTGCCACTTTGCTGATTTCCTATATCGGTTGTAGTAATTTTCTGCTGACGTCTTTTGCATTTTCTACATAGAGTATCACGTCATCTGCAAAGAATAAAAGTTTGACTTCTTTGCCAATTTTGATGCCTTTTATTTCTTTTTATTGTCTTACTGGTGAGGCTAGAACTTCAAGTACTATATTGAACAAGAGTGGGGGGAGTGGACATCCTTATTATATTCCAGTACAGAGATTTTTATGTATACTCCCTGCCCCTACATGTGCACAGACTCCCCTATTTCCATTATCCACCTCCTCTAATAGAGTGATACATTTGTTCAGTTGATGAACCTACACTGACACATTATTATTATCATCGCATTACACATTAATACCATCCCAAGTCCATGGTTTACATTAGGATTCATTTTTTATTTGGTAGTTTTGACAAATGTATAAATGACATATATACACCATTATAGCATCATATAGAGCACTTTCACTGTCCTAAAAAATTCTCTCTGCTCCATCTCTTTAATCCTTCTTCCTCTAACCCTTGGCAACTGCTGATTTTCCACCATCTCCATAGTTTTTTCTTGTCCAGTGGTCAGATAGTTAGAATCATACAGTATGTCACCATTTTGGATTGCCTTCTTTTATTGATTAATATGCATTGCAGTTTTCTTCATGTCTTTTTATGGCTTAACAGCCCATTCGTTTTTAATACTGAATAACACTCCATTGTCTGGATGGATATACCACAGTTTACTTATACATTCACTTACTAAGTTGACTGAATTCTAAATTTTAGCAATTATGAATAAAGCTGCTGTATGCCTCCATGCAGATTTTGGAGTGGACGAAAGTGTTCAGCCCCTTCGGGTGAATACCAAGGAGTATGATTGCCAAATGGTATGGTAAATGTATGTTTAGTTTTGTGAGAAACTACCAAACTGCCTTCCAAAGTGGCTGTGCCATTTTGCACCGCAGCCAGCACTGAAGGGTATCCCTGTTATTCCACATCTTTTCAGCATTTAGTGCTGTTAGCATTTTGGATTTTCACCATTCTAATAGGTGTTTAGCGGCATCTACAATATCAGAAAGGTTCTGTTGTTATAACACTATCAGAACGGTTGTTACACCACCATCAGTAAGGTTCAAGTCAGAGTACCTTTTCTCTATACTTTATTCTGCTCATTTTACCCTGCTTTAGGATTTTTCAGTTTTTGTTTAGAATTTTTATCTCCTGCAGTAAAATACAAGGCAATAATATTGCAGTATCAAGTAGCTTATCTTCTTGTTTTGGTTCTCAAAGAGAGTTCCTTGACTGTGAATATCCTGAACATGGAAATTTTTCTTTGTTTGACTCTGCATTCATGCTTCATATATTGCCTACCATATGGTGGGCATTCCTCACTATGATTAGGAAAAATAAAACATTTCTGATCCCATGAGAGTAAAGGTCAAAATGTATTTCAAACCTGCACATGACTCACAGATCTGCCTTTGTTTCAATATGTCTTTGGTCAAGAGGCTGATTTGTTGGAACCTTAATTCCCTTTTCTATAAAAGTAGGATAATAATATCTACTTTTGAGAATTATTTCATAGAAATTGAGATGATGTATGTAAAGAGGTCTTTCTAACACAAAGTATGCAATAAATGACAACTATTATTAGTGTAAATTGTTCCATAGCCCTTGAAATAGTGATACAAAAAATATTTATATATTCCACAAAAACGTCAATAAAATTGGTGATTTAGTCCCGCAGAAACGTAAGCATGCAACACACCCCTGTCAGTGTGTTTGAATGTTAAAGTCCACAAAATGTCTACAATTCAGTCAATCTGAATCTATAACACAAACTAATTTGATAAGGGTGAAATCCTGAATGCATTTTGTGAATAATTCTTATCTGCTAGTTAGTCTGTGAAAAAAAGTTTCCTCAATTAAAAACTTTGTATTTAAGATGCCTGGGTGGCTCAGTGGTTGAATGTCTGCCTTCAGCTCAGGGCATGATCCCGGAATCCAGGATCGAGTCCCATATCGGGCTCCTTGCATGGAGCCTGCTTCTCCCTCTGCCTGTGTCTCTGCCTCTCTCTCTGTATGTCTCTCATGAATGAATGAATGAATGAATGAATAAATAAATAAATAAATAAAATATTAAAAAAAAAACTTTATATTGTGGAGGCCGAGAAAATTAAGGCCATTCCACTTTAAGTTCAGCGTTAGCACAAGTACAGCCACCCCAGGCCCCTGTGAATAAGAGCTGAACTTTACATTACTTCAGTTACCGGAAGAAAAAAAAAAAAAAACAAAAAACCAGCTTACAGCTTAATGTCCTAGAAAGCCCCATATTAGAATAAGAACAGAGCTCGATGCCCTTTAAAGCCCCATATCAAAATGTAAACAGAACCTGAGGAATTCCCTCCCCCCCTTCTGGAGGTCCCCTAGACCAGCCCTTAAAACTAAGCTAAAACCCACCTCGAGGTCCAAGTCCCTGCTCCGCTGTGTCGGGTACACTTGGACACAAGCTCGAGCTTGTAAATAAACCCTCGTGTGTTTTCATCGGTGTCGGCTCCTTGGTGGTTTCTCGGATTCGCAATCTTGGGCACGACAATATTTTAAAACTCATTGTTTTGTATATTCTTAAAATTCTCAGTTACATCAAGAAAGGTTGTTTTGTTTTTTAAATCAGCTTTCATTATTATTATTAATGTCTTCCTTCTCAAAAATATTCTTCTATCATGTATTAACATAAGATTATTTAAAACGGGGCAGCCGGGATCCCTGGGTGGCGAAACGGTTTAGCGCCTGCCTTTGGCCCAGGGCGTGACCCTGGAGACCCGGGATCGAATCCCACAGTGGGCTCCCGGCACATGGGGCCTGCTTCTCCCTCTGCCTGTGTCTCTGCCTCTCTCTCTCTCTCTCTCTCTCTCTGACTATCATAAATAAATAAATAAATAAATAAATAAATAAATAAATAAATACCTTTAAAATAAAAACCCGCTGGCGCAGCGGTTTCCTGGAGTCCCAGGATCGAGTCCCACGTCAGGATATCTGCACAGAGCTTGCTTTTCCCTCTGCCTGTGTCTCTGCCTCTCTCTCTCTCTCCCTCTCTCTCCCTCTCTCTGAATAAATAAATAAATAAATCTTTTAAAAAAAAGATTATTTAAAATGTTGATAAATTACTATAGTTTTTAATTTTGTCAAAATTCTATTCAAGTATTAAGTTAGTTGGGAGATTTTCAATTACATTTGACAGAAACCTAATTGAAATTGACTTGAGAGGGAAGGGAAGGAGGGAGGCAGGAAGAGAGAGAAGAGAGAGAAAAGGAGAGAGATTTATTGGTTTATGTAATTGCAAAGTTCAAGCCTTTTAGAAAAGCTAGATCAAGGGATACAATCACTGCCATCTCTTAATCTCAGGTTTTTTTTCTTTCATATTGTCTTAGTCTCAGGCTGTCTATCCCTTCAGGATGATAAAATGTGTAGCATCATCTCCAGGTTTCCATTCTAACTGTGAAGTAACCCCAGTGGAAGTGGGTGTCACTTAAATTTCCATTAGGAGTCCTAGGATAACATTGGCCTACCTTGATCGCGTGCCTTCCCTGTAGTTAGTCAGGTAGCCAAGGGTAGATAAAGCATTCAGATAGGCCACCCCCAGATTGTTTTCCTCTTCCAGGAGTAGTAGATAGAATTAGCCTGAACTGAACCACATGGACTCAGAATGGAGAAGTGGTGGTCCTCCAACTTGTAATCCGAGCGCTCTTACTTCAAGAAAAAAAACTGGGTGTTGGATTGGTAAAATATATAGAATGGCTGTCGTACACTTTCTTAAATTTTTCTCTCTACCTCTGCGTAACAAAGAAAAATATAATAGTGTTTTGATATGATAATGGTAGGTAGATTAGAAATATTAGTCATTTTATGCTATGATCCAAAATCAGATGCTTTCATAATAGGCTTATATTTCCATTACCCTAAAACCTAGAAAGAAACTGAAAGCAAGAATCTTGTATTCAAAAATTCAAATTCAAATACCACTGTAAAATAACTTGAAAGGAAAAAGTCACGTTTTTATGACTTAATGACAAATACCCTTAGACAATAAATGCATACCAAATTACTATGTATAATTGATCATCAATTCTATGTCTTTTGGAAAGGGGTCAGGTTGGTGAAATTCTCCACTGAGATAAGACCTTTTCCTGACATAAGGCCAACTAAACTCCCCCAAAACCATGTAGTTCTACAACAGATGACAGGAGGTCATGAGCTTTGAAACATTAAAACAGATTTATTTAATGTGTAACATGAAGAGGGCTAGAAGTGACAAATGGTAGGATGATTTTTATATTCTGTTCACCTAAAAAGAATGTAGCCTGTGATAGATTTTTCTCCTTTTTAGTAGGAGGCAAGAGACTTTGAAGTTACTGTCAGGCCACAGACTACCCAGGGAGTTTATCTCTGGCCCAAAACTCTCCTGTATAGCATGGACACATGGGCAGTGGGGGTGACTCAAGATCACAGAATACAGATATTAATAAATAATAAAAGATAAAGTTAGATCAAGGCTACTCACAGAGCTATAGTTCAACAGATTTAACCAGGCAGAGAAAGAATGTATTTTTAGTTTCAGAGCTAATTCATATATTTTTTAACAACAGCTGTAGTGTAGAGACATGACTGTGAATCAAAGTGGCTTCTAATACAAAGAGCGGCATGACCAGGGCTATACAGAGAAGAATTAAACTGTCGTGATGGAAGATAAATAAGGAAGATCTGTACCAATCTCCATGTGCTAGAAAAGAGAGAAGTTTTATCTCTTCTCCTTACTCCCAACAATTAATATCTAAACTTAGCTTTTGCTAAGTTCAAGCTCACACAAGAAATTCATCTTTCATGGTCATGGTCTTTAGGAATTCATTATAACACTGTATCCTCAAGTTTGAAAAAGATAAAAGGTAGGCATATATGCAGTTATTTTCAAAATTTTTAATGCAACAGAAAGTAGTTTTCTGATAAAATATAACCAGAACCCCTGTATACAAATTAGATAAAACAACAAGCACTTTGAATGAAGATATCATTGGATTTAGTGCCAGACTATTTGGATTTGAATCTAGACTGTGGCTCCCGATAGCTGTGTAAATTGGGACAGACCACCTGTCCTTCACAACATCCATTTCTTCTGTGGTACAAGTGGTGATCTTAGTGTACTTACCTATTGCAAGGTTGGTACATTGAGAAACAAATTAGGGACTGCATCTGACAGCATCCAAAAGCATCCATCTGCTATAGACTTAGAGGAAATTATTAAGTCTTATAAAAGAGGATTAATTAATCCAAAATTAATTAAAATATTGGATGGCCCCATTTAATTCTTGGAAAAGTTGGTTTTGATCATGGAAGAAGATAATCTCAAAAGTCTGGAGGGAAGCAAGTAAGAAATAAAGAGATGGGGCCAACTAGGTAAGAGAAGATGCTAAAGGCTTTCATGATAAGAATAAAAAAGACATCAGTTTTAATCATTAAGGAGAATATTTGGACCATTTGACAACTAATAGATATTTGAAACATCTATGTGGCTGAGACTTTAAACTTTCATTCAGATGCTTAGGGTATCAAAAATAATGTGTGTGTATGTATATATACACACACAGAGATTATAAACTGTTGATACTATAAGGAAAAACAAAATAATATGCTTCGAAATCCTAAATATATACTCTAATTAATAGTCTCACAAAGATGAGCCAAGACTTTTTCAGTTGCAAGTGACAAAAGCCTAACTCATACCTCTATGCAGAAAGATATAAAGAGACAGAGGTGATTGAACTAATGGACATTTTGACAGGGAAATCAAGGAGGTAGTTCTGGCTTCAGGCAATGCAGGATGTGGAGTTAAATTGATGCCATCAGGCTCCCCTTCACTCCCTCTCTGCTCCCCCTTTAGACTATTCCATTCTTTCTTTTTTTCCACTTCAAATTTATATTTGAATTCCAATTACTTACCATTCAGTGTAATAGTAGTTTCACAGGTAGGATTTAGTGATTCATCACTTACATATAACACCCTGTGATCATCACAAGTGCCCTCCTTCATCCCCATCACCTATCTAGTTCATCCCCCACCCACATCTCTCCATCAACCTCAGTTTGTTCTCTATCATTAAGAACTGGTTTCCCATGAACAGGGGGTAGTGGAAAGGGAGGTGGGCGGGCGGTTGGGGTGACTGGGTGACAGGCACTGAGGGGGCACTTAATGGGATGAGCACTGGGTGATATGCTATATGTTGGCAAATTGAACTCCAATAATAAAAAAAAAAGAATGTTTCCCAGTTTGCTTCTCTCCACCCCTCCATGTTTTGTTTCTTAAACTCCACATATAAGTGAAATCATATGGTATTTGTCTTTCTCTGGCTGACTTATTTTGTTTAGCATAATGCTCTCTAGCTTCACCATGTAGCAGCAAATGGCAAGATTTCATTATTTTTTATGGCTGAATAATATTTCACTGTGCAGGGCAGCCTGGGTGCCTCAGTGGTTTAGTGCCGCCTTCAGTCCAGGGCCTGATCCTGGAGACCCAGGATCAAGTCCCACATCAGGCTCCCTGCATGGAGCCTGCTTCTCCCTCTGCCTGTGTCTCTGCCTCTCTCTCTCTCTCTCTCTGTCTCTTATGAATAAATAAGTAAAACCTTTAAAAATATATTTCATTGTGTATTCTTTATCTATTCATCAGTTGATGGACATTTGGGCTCTTTCCGTAGTTTGGCTATTGTTGGTAATGTTGCTATAAACACAGGGGTGCATGTATTCCTTTCAATTGGTATTTTTGTATCCTTTGGGTAAATAACTAGTAGTGAAATTGCTGGATCATAGAATATTTTTATTTTTAACTTTTTGAGGAACCTCCATGCTGTTTTTCAGAGTGGCTGCACCAGTTTGCATTCCCACCAACAGTGTAGGAGGGCTCCCCTTTACACATCCTCATCAACACCTGTTTCCTGTATTGTCGATTTTCACCATTCTGACTAGAGTGTGATGATAGCCCATTGTAGTTTTGGTTTGTATTTCTCTGATGATCAGTGATGTTAGACAATTTTTATGTGTCTCTTGGCCATCTATGTCTTCTTTGGGAAAATGTCTATTCCTGTCTTTTGCCCATTTTTTAACTGGATTATTTGTGAGTTTTTTGGTATTAAATTTGATAACTCCTTTATAGAATTTGGGTACTAACCCTTTATCAGCTATGTCAATTACAAATATCTTCTCCCATTCTGCAGATTGCTTTTTAGTTTTGTTGATTATTTCCTTCACTGTGAAGAAGCTTCTTATTTTGATGAAGTCCCAATAGTTTACTTTTGCTTTTATGTCCTTTGCCTCTGGAGACATATCTAGTAAGAAGTTGCTATGGCTGATGTCAAAGAGGTTACCACCTATGTTCTCCTCTAGGATTTTGATGGTTTCCTATTTCACATTTAGGTCTTTCATCCATTTTGGGCTTATTTTTGTGTATAGTATAAGGAAGTGGTCCCGTTTCATTCTTTTGCATGTTGCTGTCCAGTTTTCCTGGCACCATTTGTTGAAGATACTGTCTTTTTTCTATTGGATATTCTTATTTCCTTTGTTAAAGATTAGTTAACCATAGATTTGTGGGTCCATTTCTAGTTACTCTATTTTTTAGATCTCTTCTCACCATTGCATAGACATTGGAAGCTGTTTCAGATATATCTTCTTACATGTCATAATTTCAAAATCCCTCTTCTCAGTGAATGCATAAATTATTCTAAAAGGAACACTGACTGGTCCTACTTGGAGCACTTCTTCTTTTTTGGTAAGTGTTCTGGACTGGGTACTATAATTGACCCATCTGGATTGGAAATCCATCCCCGTGGCTGAAAACTAGAACCCTGAATTGATATCCTTATCAGTAGCACATGGAATGGAGGAGGAGTGAGACCTAAAAGGAAGGGACACTAAGGCTATTAAAAATATATAATAAGAGTACTTGATGTCCACTAAAGTTTCTTTAACCTATTTATAACATAATGGATATGTCTTTTTGTTTTGTTGTCTTTTAAGATTTTATTTATTTATTCATGAGGGACACAGGCAGAGGGAAAAGTAGGCTCCTTGCAGGGAGTCTGATGTGGGACTCAATCCCAGGACTCCAGGATCATGCCCTGAGCCAAAGGCAGACACTCAACCTCTGAGCCACCCAGGTGTCCCCAGATACGTTTTTTTAGTCATAAATATTGAGATAGAGAAAACAACATCCCTTCATTGAAGATACAATTAATTTTCATTCCTTAGGTTGGCCACTTGAAGTGTAATATTTTAGTTGGGATGTCTGAGTATACTGATAGCAGCCCATGAATGACAAGATGTGAGCTTCTGCTGGGACTTTATAAGGAGGTCAAGGCTGAAACAAACTTATGGTTTTGAAGTTAGGAAAATCAAACAATTTCTTTGACCCAGAAAAGGATTCACAGAGAGAACTAAAGTATTAACTCCTTCTGCATTGTGTAGCAGAGCTCTGACCCTGCCCTGAATAGCAGGACTTTGCACACCGGGAATGTAGTGGCTCCCCCCATAATAGAAAGAGCCCATGGTAAGACATTAGCACAGTCTAAAGTAACCTTTAAAACAGATTTAAAACAAACAAATGTGTTCAGACCTTAAGAGGACTATCCTCTTGAAAGTTGAATGCATATGAAAAATATGAAGAAACAGTTCTTATTTTGATAATAAAAAACAAAAAGTGACTCCAGATAGATGTCAAAAAGCCAATTTATTAGACTACAGTGCAGTCATGCAAATGAAGTCTATCTAAAAAAAAAAAAGTTAAAACCCTGGTAGCCCTGTAGATCTAGGTAGCAGGAAGGAATAAACCATTTCATCAGGAAACTGCTGCTGGGGTAGATCACCCTTAATCAGTGTTTGTGCTCCTGAGTTTATATATGTCAGGAAACAGTAGAGCCTAATGCTAGAGTGTGCTTTCACAGAAGACACATCAGAATTTGAATTCTGTGTCCTCACTTAATTTTGGCTCCTTGGAATATTTGTTTCATTTGTAAGATTGAGATGACAATAGCATCCAGTTTATGGAGTTGTTGGGCGACCCCATAGGGCTTAGATCGATGCCAGTGCACACTAACAAATATTAAATAGTATTATTATATGATTTGGAGTTCTAGAAGGTAAAGTCCACGTGATGAAGCATGATATCTTGAATAGTGAAACCATCAAGAGTGCCCTGAAAGAGGAGAAAAAAATTCACAAAAGATTATTAAAGTACATGAGAGAGAAAGGGTAATGGAAGCTGGGAGGTAAAGCATAACAATGTCCACTAGAGTAACCAATCCAGGAAATTTACAAATCCCTCTGAGTTCCTCACATATTTTATCAGATGTACATGATGTCAGGGTAGATACTGGACTTCCTAAAGGCAAGAACTGAAGTTTGGTGACATGTTGGCAGGGGTACACTGATATGGAGAAGGTCATCCTGGTATTCATGTCTACAAAAAGAATCAGTTTCAAACTGTAACTATGGACTGCAGAACAAACTCAGCCTTTGGCTAGTTTTTGTATGGCCTCTAAACTAAGAATGGTTTTTACATTTTAAAGGAGTTGTTTTAAAAAAGAGAGAGAAGAGAATGGAAGAAAAACCATATGTGGCCTGAAAGCTTAAAATATTTATCCAGCTATCTATACAATAAGTTTACCAACTCCTATACCAAATTGTGTTTCTAGAATGTGAATCTGAATTCAGACAGACATAACCTCTGCCACTTACTAGCTCTGTGACCCTAAGACTCCATTTTCTCATCTGTAGTATAAAGTAATCATAACTCTAATGACTGATGTGAAAGCAAAATGGCATGCTACACAAAGCTCTCAGAGTGGCTACTCATAAGAAGAGCAAAATAAATATTAGCTATTTTTTTTCTTTTGTTTTGGATTCATGAGGTCTATTATACTTTCTATGCTCATACAAAAAAATCTGGGACACAAGGAAGGCAATTCGTTTTCAGATTAGTACGTGAATCAAATGTCTTAACTATGCTAGGATTTGTCCTGCAGTCCATAGTTACAGATTGAAGGTCTGGTGTGTGTGCACGCACACACACACACACACACATACACATACACACCCCTCATAGGGGACCTCATAGCAAATGTGTCATGTGGAGATGATAGAGTGGAAGGAGAAACATAAAAAGATTGCTTAGCTCTAGGTTTCTTGGAGAAAGGGAAATATAGCTGGAATAGATTACCCATGGTAAACACAGAGATGGCAATAGTGTGAATTATTGCTAGGACATCCTCTGAATGTGATCACTTGGCCAGCAAATGATCCTTACATGGCTTTAAAACATTAATGTCAAGAGCAGAAGAGGGAAAATATTAAGAAGGAAAATATGCTCTCTAATTAAAGCACTGGACCTGTCCCTCTGGAAAATGAAGCATAATAGAGTAGCTGAAAATGTGTGCCTTTCTGGACCCCAACTCTCAAAGGAGAGGAATGGGTGAAGGGACAAGCCTGAAGCTGCGAGTGGATAATGGAAGGATGGAGAGTATGCCTCTGTGTACGTATTTAGAATTCTCTTTACTAAGCCATCACCATACTTTCAACTTTCAGATGGATAACTGCATTGGTTGCAATGATCTGGCAATGTTCTGGAATCAAAGTTTACAAATGATAATGCAAAAAGCAAAGAAAAATTCTTCCATCAAAAGTCTGTCAGGGAACATGTTTACTGAAAATCCATCTGGAGTCTTTAGGCTTATGAGAACTTACTGAGAAGGTAGAATTAGGAACCTTCTATATCTTGAGGCATGATGATAAATAACCCTTGGTTGAAGATTCATGTAACTTCTGGGGAAGTTGTGTGTACCATCAGAAGAGCCCAGAAAGCTTTGTGGTTTTGGATCTTCCTATCCCGTATCTTCTTTTAAACGACAAAATTTGTCCTGGAAAAAAAACCAATTTGTGCAAATATTTTCTGATGCATGTAAGAAAAACAAATGGTATTTGTACAGTAGTGCAAGAAAGTTTTTGTTAACACATTCAAATTCCCGTATATCTATCAAAGATGTGACCCTGTTCTTCACTTGTCTTTGGTCCCAGTCAACACAGAAATAAACCGGAAAACACTCTAGGCTAAATTGCTTTGTGTCTAAACTTTACTTGTTCATTGCTGATGTCTTGACTTTTTTGACAAGTTATTGAATGAAAATAAATAAATATGCAGTTGATTCTTCTGGGCTTACAAAGTTTAGTAAATGCTTATTTTACTTTTTGGCAGTTATGAGTAATAAATAAAGGAGCATCTTGAAGTAAGTTTTGTATAAAACTTGCTTTAGTTTTGCTTACACAAAATCCTTAGGAACCAGGAATTGAAATATGTTTCTGTATCTAAACTTTTTTTTTTCCTTTTATCACTGAGAACATTTATTTACACTTTTTAGTCTAAGGCTGTTCTGGACTGTTAGGTTGCTACTTTGATTTATTTTGGTTTTCATTTCACAGTGGAAGGAAAAATGAGCCATTAAGCGCTTGGCTTTGGACAGAAGATCTCCCATGATACTATGAATGACATGTCTTTCCAAAATGGACTTGGGGAAGAAAGTTTAGCAGATTACATTTCAGCTACATTCTAGTTTGGGCAGCACACTTAAGATATGGAGCCTTGGAGTTTAGGAGCAAGAGAGTAAGGAGAAAGTGTTGTTCTTACTCTCTTTTCCATTGTCTAAATCAAGAAAAATGTGTCAATCAGTGTCACACACTGCTCTAAGGGCTTGGCATATATTATCTTATTTAAGCATTCACTCATTCATTTAACAAGTATTTCGTGAAGGCCTGCCCTGTGTCAGGTGCTATTCTAAAGGCTAGGGAACAGCAGTAAATAATAATATTTCTGGCCTCAAAGAGCCAGAAGGGCATGGATAAAAAATAACAGAATAAAGAAAGCTATAGCATTTGTTTAAAAGTGTCAAGAGTTTAGGAGAAAAACCAAGCAAGGAAGTGAAATACGAACAGCTGGGAAATGGGTAGATATTTTAGAAGAATACCTAAGAAAATCTTCTGAGACGATTTTTTTTTATGATTTTATTTATTTATTCATGGGAGACACACAGAGAGAGGCAGAAACATAGGCAGAGGGAGAAGAAGGCTCCCTGCAGGAGACAGAATGTGAGAGACTCCTAACTCAGGGAAACGAACAAGGGGTGGTAGAAAGGGAGGTGGGTGGGGGGTGGGAGTGACTGGGTGATGGGCACTGAGGGGGGGCACTTGATGGAATGAGCACTGGGTGTTATTTTATATGTTGGCAAATTGAACACCAATAAAAAATAAAAACATTTTTCAAATGGAAAAAAAAAAAAAAGGCTCCCTGCCTGGAGCCTGATGTGGGATTTGATCCCAGGACCCCAAATCACGACCTGAGCTGAAGACAGATGCTCAACAACTGAGCCACAAAGGTGCCCTCAAAGAAAGTGTTTTTGAGTAAAAACTTGTGAGAGGGATACCATGTAGATAATGTAGGGAAGAGTGTTTAGAGCAGAGGAGATGTCAAATTCAGAGGCTCTGAAGCGTCTGTAGACCAAGTGCATGGGAATAGCCAGGAAACCTGGAGAGAGTGAACAAATAGAAAAGCAGTGGAGGATGAAGTATGAGAGTTAAGGTGAGGTCAGAGGACAACTCAACTCTGTTGGCCTTTATAGGTCTTAACAAGGCATTTAACAATTCAATACATTACTCAGTGCTCACCACGGTAAGTGTAATCACATAAAAAAAAAAATGTTCCTACCATATAATTGGTTGTATGTCCTATGCTGTCCTTTTCATCTCCAGGACATTTATTATGTAACTGGAAGTTTGTACCTCTTAATCCCTTTCTATTTTTCAATTCTGATTGAAATGATGCTTTATATAATATTAATCTTAATAATATCCCTTTCACCTATTCCCTCGCCTTTTTCTCCTCCCACCAGTCTGTTCTTTGTATTTAAGTCTGTTCATTTTTTATTTCCTCCTTTGTTTTGTTTTTCTGATTCCGCATATAAGTGAAATCATGTGGTATATG
Organism: Vulpes lagopus; assembly: GCF_018345385.1. Lineage (NCBI taxonomy): Eukaryota > Metazoa > Chordata > Mammalia > Carnivora > Canidae > Vulpes > Vulpes lagopus. Next base: position 88,935,187 of record NC_054831.1, read on the forward strand.
CCTGTCTTTGTCTGACTTATTTTGTTTGGCATAATACTCTCGAGGTCCATTCATACTGTCAGAAATGGCAAGATCTCATTTTTTTTAAATATGGCTGAGTAACGTTCCATTAAATAGTTATAAATGATATAGATCTCACATATTCTTTCATTTTTTGAGGGATACTTAGGTTACTTTCTAGGCTATTCTAAATAATGCTGCAATACACACAGGAGTGCATGTATATTTTCCAATTAGTGTTTTAATTTTCTTTGGATAATTATTCATTAGTGGAATTCCTAAGTCATGCAGCATTTCTATTTTTCAATTCTGAGAATCCTCCTTACTATTTCCCATAGTAGTTGCACCAATTTACATTCAACAACAGCGTACAAGAGTTTCATCTTCTCCATGTCCTCATGAACAGTTGTTATTTTTTGTTTTTTGATACTAGCTATTGCAACTCTTGTGGGGTATCTCATTGTGGTTTTGAGTTGCATTTTCTTGATGAGTGATGTTGAGCATTTTGTTCTGTGCCTGTTGCCCAATTGTATGTCTCACCTATTCAGATTGTTCTGCTCATTTTTAACTAGGTTATTTGCGGCCTGGTTATGAGTTGCAAAAGTTCTTCATAAATTCTGGATATTAATCCTTTATCAGGTATGCCATGTGCAAATGTCTTTCCTCATTCAGTAGGCTGCCTTTTTCATTTGTTGATGACTTCTCTTTGCCATGCAAAAGCTTATGATTTTGGTATTGTCATTATAGTTTATTTTTGCTTTTGTTTCCCTTGTATCAAGAAACAGGTCTCTAAGCATCATTTCTCAGGCCAATATCCAAGAGATTATTGCCTGCTTTTCCTTTTAGGAGTTTTTATGGTTTCAGGTCTCACATTTAAGTTTTTAATCCATTTTGAGTTTACTTTTGTTTATGGAGAAAGAGAGTGGTCTTGTTGTCATTCTTTTGCATGTGGCTGTCCAATTTTCCCAACATCATTTATTGAAAAGACTGCTTTTTCTCCTTTGTATATTCTTGCCTTGTTCATTGTAGAATAATTGACCATATAGGCATAGGTTTGTTTGTGAGCTTTCTATCCTGTTTCATTAATTTTTGTATCTATTTTTGTGCCAGTACTATACTATCTTGATTACTGCAGATTTGAAATTTATTTTGAAATTTGGGATAGTGATACCCCCAGCTTTGTTCTTCTTTTTCAAGAGCTTTGGTTATTCAAGGTCTTTTGTGTTTCCATACCCATTTTAGGATTTTTTTGTTCTAGTTCTGTGAAAAATGATATTAATATTTTGATAGAGATTGCATTAAATCTGTAGATTGATTTGGATAGTATGGACATTTTAGCTGAAGAATTAGTATTAATTTTTCCAATCGTTTGATAATAGGTATTAACTCTTATTTAAATGTTTGGTAGAATTCACCTGTGAAGGCATCTGGCCTGGACTTTTGTTTGATGGAGATTTTTGATTACCAATTCAATTTTCTTTCTAGTAATTGGTCTGTTCAAATTTTGTATTTCTTCCTGATTCACTTTTGGGAGATTGTGTATTTCTAGGAATTTACTCATTTCTTCTAGGTTGTCTAATTTGTTGTCATATAATTTTGAATAGTATTTTCTTTGTATTTATGTAGTGTCATAGTTGTTATTTCTTCATTTTGATTTTATTTATTGGTGTCCTCTCTCTGTCTCTGTCTCTCGCTCCCTCTCCCTCTCTCTCCTTCTCCCCACCCTCACCCGCTGAGTCTGAATAAATATTTACTATTTTTATTTATCTTTTAAAAGGCCCAGCTCTGGATTTCATTGATCTTTTCTACTGTTTTTTTTATCTGTATTTTATTTATTTCTGCTTTAATCTTTATTCTTCCTTCTTCTGCAAGCTTCAGGCTTTGTTTTTAGTTGTTTTTCTTTTGCTTAGATGTAAAATTAGATTGTTTGATTTTTTTTTCTTCTAGTTTCTTGAGGCAGGTCTGCATCACTATAAACTTCCCATTTAGAACTGCTTTTGCTGTGCCATAAAGATTTTGGACTACTGTGTTTTTGTTTTTATTTGCCTACATGTACTGTTTAATTTCCTCTTTGATTTGTTAACCCATTGGTTGATTAATAGTAGGTTTTTAGCCTCCATATGTTTCTGTTTCTCCCATTTTTTTTCAGAGCATCAAAGTCAGAAATGATGCTTTATATAATATTAATCTTCTTAAATTTATTGAGACTTGTTTTGTGGTCTAACATGATCTATCCTGGAAAATGTTCCATGTGAACTTGAAAAGAATGTGTGTTTTGCTATTTTTAGATGAATATTCTATGCATATCTGTTAGGTCCATCTGGTTTGATGTATCATTCAAAGCCAATGTTTCCTTGTTGATTTTCTGTCTGGATGATCTATCCACTGATGTAGGTGGGGCTTTAAAGTCCCCTCCTATTGTATTACTGTCAATATATCTTTTATATCTATTAATATTTGCTTTATATGGGATCCCTGGGTGGCGCAGCGGTTTGGCGTCTGCCTTTGGCCCAGGGCGCGATCCTGGAGACCCGGGATCGAATCCCACATCAGGCTCCCGGTGCATGGAGCCTGCTTCTCCCTCCGCCTGTGTCTCTGCCTCTCTCTCTCTCTCTCTGTGACTATCATAAATAAATAAAAAATTAAAAAAAAAATATTTGCTTTATATATTTAGATGTTCCTATCTTGGGTGTATAGATATTTATAATTGTTACATCCTCTTGTTGGATTGATCCCTTTATCGTCATGTAATGCCTTTCTTTGTCTTTTGCTACAGATTTTATTTTAAAGTTTGTTTTATCTTATATAAGCATTGCTACCCTGGTGCTTTTTTCTCTTTCATTTGCATGGAATATATTTTTCAATATTTTCACTTTCAGTAAGTAAGTATGTGCTTTTACATCTGAAGTGAATCTCTTGTAGTCGGTATACAGTAGGATGTTGGGGGTTTTTTATCCATTCAATCACCCTATGTCTTTTGAGCATATAGTCCATTTACATTTAAAATACTTATTGGGGAGCGCCTGGTGGTTCAGTTGGTTAAGGGGCCAATGCTTGATTTTGGCTGAGGTCATGATCACAGGGCCCTGGGATTGAGCTCTGCACTAGACTCCACCCTCAGCAGGGAGTCTGCTTTAGGATTCTGTTTTCTCCTTCAGCCCTTCCTCACTCTCTAGAATAAATAAATAATGCTTTTAAAAGAAATACTTATTGGCAGGTATATACTTCTTGCTATTTTGTTAATTGTATTGTTTGTTTTTGTAGTTCTTTCTGCTTCTTTCTTCTTCTTGTGCTTCCTTCCCTTATGGTGTGATAGCTTTGTTTAATGTCATGCTTGCTTTCTCTTGATTTGTGTGTGTGTGTGTGTGTGTGTGTCTATTGCTGGCCTTATATTTGTGGTTACTATTGGGTTCATATATAACATATTATGTACATAGCAGTGTGTATTATGTTATGGTTGCTTAAGTTTGAACATATTTATGTGTACTAAATATTACTCCCCCTGCCCATGTTTTTGTATATGATATCTTATTTAACATATTTTTATTTTGTGTATCCATGACTAATTTTTGTAAATAGAATTTTATTATTGCTTTTATGTTTTAATCTACATACTGTCTTTAATTGATTTTTCTATCTTTTGTATATGTTTGCTTTTACCAGTGAATTTTTTCCCTTTCATAATTTTCTTTTTATGTGGCCTTATCTTTCCACTTAGTGAGTTCTATTTGCCATTTCCTATAAGGCTGGTTCAGTAGTGACGAAATACTTTAATTTTTCTTTGTCCAAAAACTCTTTCTTTCTCCTTCAATTCTAAATTATCATGCCACTCTTTTCTGACTTGCAATGTTTCTGCTGAGAAATGAGTTGATAGCCTTCAGGGGTTTCCTTTGTATGTAACTATTTTCTTTTCTCTTGCTGCTGTTAAAATTCTCTTTTTATCATTATTTTTTGCAACTTAATTAACATGACTTGATGTGGACCTCCTTGGGTTTATCTTGTTAGAAATTCTCTGTCCTGGGGAGCTTGTATGGCTCAGTCAGTTAAGCATCTGACTCTTGATTTTTGACTCAGATCATGATATCAGGGTCATGAGATTTAGCTCATGCTGGGCTCTGTGCTCAGCAGGGAGCGTGCACTTGAGATTCACTCTCTCCCTCTTCTCTCTGCTATTCTCCCCACTCATGCTCCCTCTCCCTAAATAAAGAAATAAAACCTAAAAAAAAAAAAATTGTCCTTTCTGGACTATCATTTCCTCAACTAACTTTTCTGTCCCCTTTCTCTCTTCTCCTTTTGAGACCTCTATAATGCAAATGTTGTTACACTTGATGATGTTGCAGAGTTCCCTTAACATATTCGACTGATTGATGGATTGACGTTCAGTTTATTTGCTCTCATGTACCTTGTCTTCTAGATTGCTAATCCACTGTCTGCATTGTCTGATCTGCTGTTAATTCCCTCTAGTGTATTTTCATTTCATTTATTGAATACTTCAGCTCTGACTGGTTCCTTTTTATATTTTCTTTCTTTGTTGAAGTTCTTACTGAGCTCATCAATTCTTTTTTCTAGTCTATTGTGTACTTTTATTGAGCAGTACTTTGAATTCTTTCAGGTATATTGCTTAGCTCCATTCCATTTAGTTCTTTTGCTGTAATTTTGTCTTTTTTTTTTTTCTTTAGGGATATATTCCTTCCTTTCCTAATTTCATCTAAAAGTCTGCTTGTTGAGGTAAGAATGAGGTAAGATAACTAAATCTTTTGGTCTTAAAAGTACTGACCTTTTGTAGAAGAGGTTGCATGGTGTCATACTGTAATGCTTCCTTGTAATGAGAACCAGGTACATGGAGAGTTTCAATACTGACTTTCTTAAGCATCCAGCTGTCTAGTCTGGGGCAGGGGAAAGGAAATGGCACCTGCCAGCACTTTTGTTCCTGGAAAAATCTCCTACAGTTTTCTGCTGCTCCAGCATACAATCCAAAATTGGTTAATAAATCTCCTTCACAGATAACCCAGGTGCTTTTCAAACTGCTGCTCCTCTGCTGTGTGTTGGGCTGAGTTATTTAGTGTGCTGACTCTGTAAGGGTAGAGACTTGGTTTTGTGTCCCCCTCTGGTTCTCCTGAAATTAAGCTCACTGATTTTTAAACTCTGGGAGTTAAGCCCCACTGGTTTTCAAAGGCAAATGTTATGGGGACTTTTCCCCGTGTGATTACCCAGGACTAGAGGTGCCTGGTGTGGGATCTCATCCCCTTGTTCCTTTGTGCTTGTGATGTCCCTCCTTTTTGTGATTAGTTGCCCCAGGGATTTTTTTTCCCAACCATGTCTCTGCCTCTCCTACCCACTTTGATGTGGCCTTCTCTCTATGACTAACTGTGGAAGATCCATTCTACCAGTTCGGGTCATTTTCAGAATTTGTTGTATAGATGTAGCCATTACCTTGGTGTGTTCATGTGAAAAGATAAGCTCAGGATCCTCCTACTCTCCCATCTTCTGTTCCTCTAATGCAGTGCATCTGAAATATTTAATATTTATGTGTGAATCAAAAGCATATCATCAGCAACTGTATAGGGTAATATATAAACATTTAATCAGTAAATATTAATTAATGTCTCATTTGATTGAAAGGCAGATAATGCCTAAATGCCTGTAGTGTGCCTAGTTTGATATTCATTCAATGTACATAAGGTTAAGGACTGTTCTGCTACACTAAGAAAAATAATATACATTGTATACCTTACCTCTTCCTAAGCAAGCAGAAAGTTATACACGGTGGAAGCCAAGCAGATGATAGAAATTTGTGAAGCAGTAGGGGTCGGTAGAGATGCATGTCTACTTGGAGAAGACACTGACTCTGAGTTTTAGGCAATTGTCTCCAAATAGGAATGGAACCCAAAGATGCTAGATGTTCATTTTTGTTCTAAGATTTTAATCTGAGATCATTGAAAAAAATCCTTACTCAACCAACCAAAACACAACTATGGCCTACCAGTTTACCTATGTATCTAAATTTTCAAACTAAAAAAGTAATAAAAGTTAAAGATAACTTTTAACATAACCTAGTTCAAATATTCCCTCCATGCCTATTCACTGAGTGATCTTGGGAAGTTAATAAAATTCTCTGAACCTCAATTACCTCAACTGTGAAAAGAATATAATACCTAAGTTTTAGGGCACCTGGGTGGCTCAGTTGGTTAAGTGTCTGCCTTCCACTCAGGTCATGATTCCACGGTCCTGGGATCGAGCCCCAAGTTGGGCTCCCTGCTCAGCAGAGAATCCTCCTTCCCTCACTCTCTCTTCCCACTCATTCTCTCTTTCTCCCAAATAAGTAAATAAATAAAATATTTTGCAAAAATACTTAACTTTTAGAATTGTGAAAACTGAGATAACATCTGTCAAGTGCTAGTGGTGATTAACAAATGTAACTTCCAAATTTTCACTCCTCTGATTGCTAGAGTTTTATCATGTCAACCCCAGTAGGCTAGGTGTTATAGTATATATATATATATATATATATATATATATATATATATATATGTCATACTCCACGAAGAGAATGGTACAAAGTCTTTGTAAATGTATTTTACATGCAGAATTTACTCCTCCTAGCTTTTAAGTAGGTACTACTATAATACCTCTTCACAAGTAAGAAAACTGAGGCAAGACTAAGCATTTTTCACAAACTCACAAAACATACAGAGAAGCTGGAACTCAAACCAAGTTTATCTGACCACAAAATAGAACTCTTAACCATAGCCTTCTACATAAAGTATCTATATATTTCAGTCTGCATCAAGAAAAAACAAAAAGTATAAAATTAGAGAATTCAGACATGAGAGAAGGATGAAAGAAAAAGTAGCAGACAGCAGCTACCAAAGTTAAGGGACTTTGTGAAGTCACTGTAAGTACTTCTGGTAAGCACAGTGTCATGGGCATAATACAAATGAGTTTTTCTTTTAATTTTTATTATTTTTTCTTGAGCATCAAAGCAAGGTTTATTGAGTGATAGCAAAGTGATAATACAAAGCTCCCAAGGAGGGAGGGGACCCGAGAGGTTTGCCTGAGTTTGTTGTTTTTAATATCCAAACTGAAAGTTTTAACTTCCTTTTGGGGACATTAAAAAAAAGAATCCTTATAGAACTTTATCTCTATGTATCATAGAGATATGCATGTATCATAAAACTTAAGACATTTCTTTTTTTCTACAAAGAAATCACTCTACAGCCAGCTTATCCAGCAGAAATATTTACCCAACAAGGAGATGCCCACCTGAACTGAAACGACAGGTCAGAGCATTCTGGATAGCACAGCAGCTGAAGTAGAAGCAGTCAGATGGAATATACTGTAAAATTGTGCACACTGTATCTGGTTGCATGTAACATTGCAGTGTGTAGAGATTAGAGAGCTAAACTCATGGAGCCCTAAATTCCTTGAAGAACTTGGCAGGATTAGGTTTAGCTGTGGGTGTAAGTTAATTCACCAGAACAGCGAACAGACCTTGGAGGCAGCCACAGTCACTGAAAAGAGATTTTGATGGATGTCTCAGCTCTGGATGCATGGTGTTCAGGGGTGCTCATGCACTTCAAAAACAGAATCGGGCCAGAAGCTGAGCACGTGGCAGGTACTGTGTGGGTGTTCCCTGAGGAGAATATTTATTTGGAGTGGAGAAGGAACTAGAACTTGGAAAAGCTGAAGGGAGAGGTTAAGAAAAATATTTGTGTGTGTGTGTGTGTGTGTGTGTGTGTGTGTGTGTGTGTGTTCTGGTAACTACTGGAGCAGGAGGAAGACGTGACACATGAGTATTTTCCCATGGCAGAAGCTAATTCCTGTTCTAAGAGTGACCACAATGCTGAAGGGAATAGGGAAAAGCCAGGAAGACTTCCTGTTCCCTTGACCTCCTTGACCCTATTATGATGCCCAAACCCCTTACTCTTATTTGTATTATTCTTAGTGAATATGTAGCAATAATTCTTAATGTAGCAAATGCTATGCTAAGGATATTACATTCTTTATTTCACATTTTTACAGAATCCTCACGAGGTACACTCACCAATTTAAGTGAGAAAGCAAAGAGTCCAAAAGGTTGTCGTTTGCTCAGAGTTCCCATCCAATAAGTGGCAAACATGAGAGTGAAACCCAGAATAATTTTACTTTACTATTCATGTTCTTTGCGATTCCTCATGCTGTACTTCATTTTCTTAAGACAAGAGAAATCTCTCTTTCAAATCTGTGACCTTATCAGAGATGCCATGCAGAAAGAGCATCAACTGGGAGGTAGGAGATAGACTATGTATTTTCTTCCTTTGTTTACCTGCTAGTCCTTATTAAGCTGTGGCATCTGAGGTCTCAGTTTTCTTCTCTATAGAGGAGAGACTTAAAGTAGGTGACTTTATAAATTATCCCGGTTCTGACATCACCAGTCCTCTCTATAGTATGTCGGGTCAATAAATGGTGAGAGACACCAAGATGTGAAAAGAAGGGGATATATTAACAAAAAAATTATTTTTATTATTCAACATTAAAGATACTAAATTCCATTTTAAGCATGGTAAAACATCTATTTTTCCTCTATAAATTTCCTGTACAGTAAATATATTAGCACTATATTACCAGTTAGAAAGCTGAGTGATAGGCAGGTTACCTTTCCCCAGGGCTGTACTGGATAAAGCTGGTACTCACGTTTTGGTCCTTCTGATTCCAGACTTCATTGTGTTAGATCCAATGATAGCTTTCAGTGACTGCCTTTAGGCATAATCACGGTGATCCTTGCAACCAATTATTTTATTCTGAAAAAAGTACAAGGTTTGTGTTGATTAGTAGACTTGGTGATGGAAAAAGCGTGTTGTTTTCAGAGCTTCAAAGACAAATCCTAATGAAGAGAAAGCTCAGTTTGGAATAATGGCACATAGCCTGTTCATCAATGATTTGTGATTATTTTGATTTTGTGGATTCCATTATGGGGAACCAGGAAAGCAAAATGATGGCTAGTCATTGAGAAATCAATCATTTCACAGCATGGTTAGTAAGTTGCTCTAAAATTAGCTTGTAACCAATCAGAACACAGTCAGTTTGATTGATAAAGTGACAGCCAAAACTTGATTATGGCCTCCTCTCTGTGGCAAAATAAATGAAGAGTCAGGCCACAGATTCAGTTTTGGAGGCTTTTATAGCATCTGGTTGGACCCATTGCTTATTACTAATTATTCCTAAATTATTGCTTACCTTAATCTCTCTGCAATCCCAAGCTGTTCTTCATGATGCTTGATAAATTGCATGGCAAAGAGTACATTAACTCATGAAGCAATTCAGTCCGTTTTTGGATAGCCAGTTCTGATGAATGTGGAGTTTTCCAGAAATTGGACTGAAAGCCGTTTCTTTGCATTTACCTCTCATGGAGAACATAGAGAATCTTTACCCTTTCTTCTTCAGAAATAAATTGCATTTTAAAAAGTTATCTTTGAAATTAAGGCTATATTGTCTTATAATTTGTTAAGACTACTATGGGTTCCTATTTTTCCTTTTAGTCCTATCACCTACATAAATATACATTAGGAAAATGATTATTTCACTTTGTCAGCTGAAATATATTTGTGTATTTGCCTCCAGCCAGGAATTCCTGAGCACTTACAGTAATTTTCATATATAGTCTTCACAACAACTTTGTGGTTTGTCAGTATTATTTGCCTTCTACAGCAAGTCACTTAGCTAAATAATTTGATGTTATGTCACCCACAAGCAAATGCATAGAATTCCATGGGAATTGTCTGTGGGCTTTATGTGATGCAAGTTCTGCTTCTTTCCAGACTGTGAGCCTCTTAAAGGCAGGTCTATGCTTATTGATCACAATATCCCAATAATTAATAAAGCATCTGCCATGCAATCGGCACAAATGTCTATTTCATTAAGTTGAACTATAAATTTCAAAAATATCTATTTGAATCCTATCTTATAAATGTTTAAATCAGTGAATTCAATTTGATTCTTCAGTCTTATCAGTGTTCAGCTATTATCAGTGTTGAGATATATACTATTTGATCTCCATCTTACTTTTTTATTCTCTGGAATATTTTGGAACACTTTGAAATCCTAAAAACAAACAAACAAACAAACAAACAAACAAAAACAAATTTATTTGGGGGTATTTTGGAATAAGTCAATATTTTGGGGTATTTGGGATAGTTTTGCAAGCCTCAGGTCATACAGGATTGTAGCTTCTTTTGACATGCCACTTTCATATATTTGCTCTTGCTAAGTCCTTTCTAGAATTGGAATATATTACAATTATGACCTGAGAAAGGAAATAAATTTATCTAAGGGTTTCCCTAGAGGGATCGAAGGCATTGATATCCCCCCACCCCCACCACCGCCCAATCATTGTCCTTTCACCAAAAGTTTTCATAAGGCAAAAGACTATTTCAATAGTCAAAAGACTATTATCATCAAAAATAACTTCATTAGAATAGAAAATATACATCTCTAGCCCCTTGGTAGGGCAGCCAAATAAAAAAGGAATTAACTACTTTTTAAAAATGTGTGTCCTGTAGATATAATAATAATTCTGATTCTGTTTTCTACTTTTGAAGTAGATAGTATTTTTTAACCACATGGTTTCCCTAACCAACATGCATGGGATATAATGGTAGGCAAGTCCATTTGGAGTAACCACAATCTGATCTCTTACTGATATTTTAGAGTCATGGACATAAATTCCTTTGGACTAATATTGATGACTCCTATCAGAATACATTATAACATTTTTTTCCTTTTAATTAAGGCAAGTATCACTCCATAGATTGTGTTTTCATTCATTCATCAGTTTTTTAATTAAAACCTACACTGTGTCAGGTAGTCTTCTAGGTATTGAAGACAGCAGAAAGAAAGAACTTTGTCCTCAAGAAGCCTGTAGCTTAGTGGATACACAACATGTTATAATGCAGAATGACAGTTGATGCAATGTAGCTACTTACAGGATGGATAAGAATATAAGAAAGATGTCTCTAAGTTTGGACAAGGTAAAAGAAAGCTTCACAGATAGTAGGTTTTAAGACACAAAAATTAAGAAAACTCATTCATTTGCTCAGAGGCATACAGAAGCTGAGAGTCTTTGAAGATCAGTGCAAGAATTTGCTAACAGTGAAATGTAAGGAAAAACAATGAGTTTAGAAAACCAGGCAGTGGCTGAATCATGGAAAACCCAGATATCTTCCAAAGGAATTTGTGTTTAATCCTGTGAGCAACAGGAAACAGCTGCAGAATTTTGAGCACAGGAATGACATAATTAGATGTGAGTGCTCAATGCCACATTTCAGAGAAATGACAATTGTGCTGGTGACAGTAAGTCAATCCTAGCTCAGTTCTAGCAATCTATGAGGCTTAATATCCAGGGCTCCCTGGTTCTGTGTCTTAGATTCTGTAACCAGCACTAGACTGACAAAAAAAAAAAATCCTATCTAGAAATAAGCAAGGTTGTCACTGTAGCTGTTACACAATATTGTAGGTGGTAGTTCTTTTGGCCTTCCATTAGCACATTCTCCTTAGACTGTCATGCAATGTGATTCAGCTACTCTCCCTGAGCCTCAGTTCATGAAGTATAGATGCCTACAAATAATATATTCCACAGCACAGTGCTGACATGTGAAGATAGAGAAGTAGAGAGCTAATTCTCATCTTGGTCTGTCCAAAATCATGATTATTGTTTGCTTTAAAGATGACTATCATCTGACCTACCTCCCCAGGGGGGTAGGTCAGATGTGAAGCACTAACAATAAGTTAAGGATTTAAGGCAATATAACACTCCACATGTCAAAAGAACATAGAAAATACACTTGAGAATGTAATGATATATGCATAGTTTTATTGGTACCCATGAATTGGTACTCAATTTCAAGCTGAGTTGCAAAGGTCATTTTCTATATGTTCTCTTTTTTTAAGAAAACTTTTTATTTTGAAATAATTTCAGACTAATAAGAAGTTGGAAAAAAATAGTACAGAAAGCTCCTATGAACTTTTCCCCTAGGTTCCTCTAATGATACTTATCGTAATTATAATACTTCATCAAAACCAGAAAAGTGACATGGGTACAGCACTACAAACTGAATTTTGGATCATATTCATATTTCTTTAGGGTTTCAATCACCAAAATTCACCCACATTCTTTCCCAATTCTTCAAATGCTTCCTTTTCCTTTCTGCTTTAAACCCTTACACATGCTGTTCCATCTGCCTTGGGCACTTGTTCCTGTTTCAACAACTCAACTCCCACATATATTGAATTAATTTTCTAATTTAGATATCTGCATCCTCTTTCAGTTCCAGTTCATATATCATTTCCTAAGGGAACTTGCCCAGAGCCCCTCCATACCCCAATTGGTGTATCTGCCGGCTCTGTACCCGGTGTTCTTCTTGCCACTTATTATAATTAAAAACAAATAATTCCTTGATTCCATGGCAATATATGAAGTTTGTGAATTTCACAAGTCAACTAGACTGGGTAATGAATGCCCAGGTAGCTGTTAAAACATTCTTGGGTGCATATGTGAGACAACCATGGATGTCTCTGGAAGACATTAGCATTTGAATTGGTAAAGTACTTTTTTTTTAAATTTTTATTTATTTATTCATAGAGACACACAGAGAGAGGCAGGATACAGGCAGAGGGAGAAGCAGGCTCCACACAGAGAGCCTGACGTGGGACTCGATCCAGGGTCTCCAGGATCACACCCTGGGCTGCAGGCGGCGCTAAACCGCTGCACCACTGGGGCTGCCCAAATTGGTAAACTAAATTAAGAAGCTCATCCTCCCAGTATGGGTGGGCATGATCCAATTCATTGAAAGCCCCATTAGAACAAATAGTAGGAGGAAGGGTGATTATGCTTTTTCTGCTTGAATAGAGACATCCATCTTTTTGTGCCCTTAGATATTGGTGCTCCTGGCTCTTGGGCTTTAGGACTTGGACTTACACCATTAGCTACCCTGGTTCTTAGAGTTCAGACCCAGGCTGAATTATGTCACTGGCTTTTCTGGTTCCTCAGCTGCACATGGCAGATTATGGAACTTCTCAGCTTCCATAAATATGTAAGTCAACTCCTTATAATAAATTTTGTAATCTATCATCTATCTATCTATCTATCTATCTATCTATCTATCTATCTATCATCTATCTATTTATATCTAGCTCCCCATTGGTTCTGTTACTCTACACAAACTTGATTAGTACACAGATGGAAAAATCAGGTGTTATTTTAGGGTCTTTTAGACCCTTCTTCATAAAAGAATAAGATGTTTTCTTACTCTCTAAGTAAAGGAAGGTAGGGTGCTCCTGGTGCTTACTGATTTCAAGCCAGCTCTCCCTTTGAAAAATCTGTGAATGACATTGGAACACAACTAGATAAACTACAGAGGTTGGCTCATAGTGTTTAACGCCATTGGTAAAGGAAATGTTTCATTACTCTCTTTGACCTGGGAGTCCCTTAAATGCAAAGGAATTTCTCTGTATTCAACATTTAGAAATTCTGTAGCATTACGGAGAACATGGAATAAATGCACATGGAAGAATGTTTGTTCTCATTCAATTTTTGCTGATGAAGTAAAGAGAAGGCAAGTGAATGAAATTAGCAAATGCATTATTCATTCTTGTATTCACCCATCCATCTGTATTCAACAAATCCTGTTATAGCAGAAGTTTTGGTATATGTGCTCCAAGGAATATATGAATAAAGTTAAACTCATGGCCAAAGAGAGCTTATGACAGAGAAAGAATATAAAAAATCATGTGGAGTGATGGAAAGGTGAGTAGAATCGAGAACACTAGGAATTTAAAAGTACACATTAGAAGTTCTCATCACATACATAAATTTATAACTATGTATGGCGATGGATTTTAACAAGATTTCTTGTGACGATTATTTCCAAATATGTACAAACATTGAATCATTATATTGTATATCTGAAACTAATATACCTGCTATAAGTCAAATATACCTAAATTGAAAAAATAAAATAAAATCAGCAAAAAGAGCAACTTAGGGATACAGATTGGTTGCCATGGGCAATGGTAGTCATCGAATGGGTGAAGAGGGTTAAAAGGTACAAACTCATAGCTATGGATAAGGCCTGGAGACATAATGTATAGCAGGATGACTCAAGAAAAAGGATGTAACTGTGTGGTGACAGATGTTAACTTTACTAATGGTGTTCTTTTCACAATATATACAAATATCACTATGTTGTACACCTGAAACATAATGTTGCATGTCAATTATATTTAAATTTTTACAAGGGGAATAAGAGGACAAAAAAATACACGTTTGGGAGTTAGACATGACTTTTCTCATATCTTGACTCTGCTGCTGTCACTTTAATCCAAACTCTCTGATCCTTATTCTCCTCTTTTAAGTGAATTTAATGATATAATTTAACTGTGGGGTTCTGAGGGTCCAATAAAATTGGGAATATAAAGTTGTTTTAGTGGTGCTAGGCATACTGCATGCATCTAGTGCTATCTTTTGTTATTATTTCTTCTGAGTCTTAGTTCTGTCAAACTTTTTCTACAAACAGCCTTACAACACTAGTTCATTACTATTACAGTTTTCCCTAAAATATTCTTAGTTGCTTCAACAAAAATAAAAACTTGTGATCTTATACAAATGACAAACGAGAACAACAGAGCTGTATTGAGGAGAGATACTGGGTCCAGGCAATTGTATTCACTTTTTTTTTTCTACACTAGCTCAAAGTGAGTGTAATTTAAATTCATACCACAACAGTATGACAAATTATACAAATTATAGACCCTTCAGGGTCACTTATGAAGAGTTGAAACTGAGAATGTTAAATTTGCAATGATGCCAAGGATCTGTTTGTACATAATTACATATAACTCTAGCAAGCAAGTGATAAATGCCAGTCAAGGGGACTGATCAGGTGTGCAGGAAATCAGAGGAGGGAAAGATTGTGTTTTCAGAAGCTGTTCAAGGCTGCAGCAAGAATGTCTTTCCCATGAAGCACATATTTCTCTCTTAGCATTTGATAACTGAACTCAATTATAGAAGAATGGGTTTGAGTTCTCAGAATTGTATGAAATGGAAACTTGTCGAGTAAAGGTTGTTTGTCTGTTTCTGGTGGCCCTACAAAGGAAACCTCTCTAAGAAGCTGATTAGAATAGTAAACGGCCATCACTGATTACTAGCAAAACACTAATAATGAAAGTTAGCATGTTCTGGATACTTTCTGCCACACTTTGTATCCTAGACTTTTGCATTTCACAATCCAGTACAATTAAAAATAAATTAATGAGTCTTCCCAACAGAGCATTACCAAGATTTTAATTTTATCACAGAAATGCGTAATTTGTTGAAGCTACAATTACTATTGGTATCATTAAAAAAAAAAACCAGGAAGAACATAATCTGTATATATAAAATTAAATTGTTCTTTATATGTCTTCTAATGCATTGCACACAACCAAGCTTCCAGATTTTCAGAACATGAAGAGTGTACGTCTAGAACAATCTGATTTCAAGTATAGGCTGGGTGTCATACACGAAATTTATGTTGGGAGTTATGGGGGTGCCCCACAAAAAAACAGACACCTCCAGAGCAGATGAAACTGAGCCCACAGGAGACAACTTCCTGATGGCGCATAGGGAAACACAGGCAATGCATACCAAGATTGTCACATGCTCTGTTACAAACAGAGGAAACAGTGCTTATTTAAATGGGAGCCCAGATTGAAGCCAGAAGGGCAGATGTTCTAAATTACAGGCCTTGATTACAATCTTGCTTTTTCTCCGGGTATGTAGCCTGCTGCAAGCTGAGTTGTAGTGGCTTTTTATTTAGTCAGTGGTGGTTAAAGATTTTCTCAAGTATTGCAAGGGAGGATGGCTGCTATCCAAATAAAGGACAATCTTTATTAAACCACCAAATTTGGGTTTTGAAAATTCTGCTACTTTGACTTCATTTTTCTCATTATGTTGAGGACCAATGAAAACTTCTGAAACACTCTGTACTGGTCCTTGGAGGGAACTGAAAAACCAGAGAGCTCTTCAGAACTCCAGATGCCTAGAACCCAATCTTCAAGGGGTCTAACTGAAATAGTCATGAAAGGCAGCTATGCTTCAGGATTTCTAATACATCCTCCTAATGAATATACAGTGCAACCAGCGTTGAGAACCTGAGGTCTACAGCTACTGGAACATTTCTCTCCCCCTGTCATTGTTTTTGTCTAGAAACTGTCCACTGCAGAAAGCTGTGTCTTAAATTAGTGCACATAGATGCTTCCTTGCACAAGTAGCACGGATATTTAGAGCCAGATCATCTTAGGCTTGAAGAATGTACTACAAAATAAATTCAGCAGTGTCTTTCTTGTTTGCCGGACTATTTACTGAGGCAAGAGAGAATTTTCTATGGGGCAGTGGGAGCTCCACTTCCAACATTATGTGAGTAGATGTCTCATTATTATCCAAAGGGTTAAAATATATCCCAAATGACTAATGGCCATACTCCCTTCAAAGCCAGCAGCTGGAAAAGATTTAAGAGGCAGCCAAGGCCTAATGTTTGCAGTAATTTAGAGCTCCCCATTTGAAAACAGGACATCAATGGCCGCAGTGTGAATTTTCTGAAAGAATAACAGAAAAAAAAACCCTTAACATCTGGCATGTTTTTCAGAAGCCATAAAATGGAAACATCATTACCAGAAAATATGATGGAGCTTGGCAGGTAAAGAGAGTGTAAAAAAACAAACAAACAAACAAACAAAAACCAGAGAAAATAGAATAGGAAATGAATCAGTATATTCTGTAAATTGGTGATGATGATGATGATGATGATGATGATGTTGATGATGATGGTAGTGGTGGTGATATTCTTTTAAATTTAGTATTGATGTATAATTGGCACACAATGTTATATTATTTTCAGGTGTACAGCATATTGATTTAATAATTCTATACAGTACTCAGTGCTCACCACCATAAGTATAGTCACCATCTGTCACCAGACAATATTATTACAGTGTTGCTGACTACATTCCCTAAGCTGTACTTTCCATGTTTATGACTTATTCTGTTACTGAAATTCTGTATCTCTTAATCCCTTTTACACATTTTACTCATTCTCCCCACCCCTCCTCTCTGGCAACCATCAGCTTATTCTCCATATTTAAGAGTCTGTTCTTTTGTTTTGTCTTTTTCTTGTTGCTGTTATTTGTTTTTTAGATTCCACCTGTAAGTGAAATCATTGGATATATATGTATGTATATATGTGTATATATATATATACACACACACACACACATATATATATATATATATATATCTGTCTGACTTATTTCACTTAACATAATACCCTCTAGGTCCATCCATGTTGTCATGGATGGCAAGGTTTCATTTTTATAAGGCACAGTAATATTCTATTATATATATATTCATATATTCTCTATGTATACATATATGCATATTCTATATATATTCATAAATGAATAAATATGTGTGTATATACACATACACACATATATATAAATATATAGTGAAATATATGGTGTATCTTCTTTATTCATTTATGAATGGATACTTGGGCTGCTTCTATGTCTTGGCTATTGTAAATAATGCTGCATATGTTCATTGCAGGTGCACGTATCATTTCAAAATAGTATTTTGTCTTATTTGAGTAAGTACTCAGTAGTGGAATTACTGACTCATTAAGTATTCACGTTTTAAATTTTAAAGAAACCTTTATACTATTCTCCACAGTGGCTGCACCAGTTTGCATTCCTATCAATAGTGTGTAAGAGTTCACTTCTCCCACATCCCTGCCAACACTTGTTATTTCTTGTGTTTTTGATCATGGCCACTCTGACAGGTGTGGGTGATATCTCATTATAGTTAGATTTGCATTTATCTGATGACAAGTGATGTTGAATATCTTGTCCTGTGTCTGTTGACCATCTATATGTCTCCCCTGGAAAAATATCTATTCAAGTCCTTTGTCCATTTTCTAATCAGATTGGGATTTTGTTTTGTGTTGTGTAAGTTCTTTATGTACTTTGGATATTAACCCCTTATGAGATACATTATTTGCAAATATCTTCTTCCATTCTATAGATTGCCTTTTCCTTTTGTTTCCCTTTCTTGTGCAACAGCTTATTATTTTTGTGTAGTCTCAATAGTTTATTTTTGCTTTTGTTTCTCTTGCTTGAACAGAACTACCTAGAAAAATGCTGCTAAAGCTGATGTTCAAGAGATTACTTCCTATGTTTCCTTTTAGGAGTTATATGATTGCAAGTCTCACGTTAGGTCTTTGATCCATTCTGGGTTTATTTTTGTATATTGTGCAGGAGAGTGGTCCCGGTTTGTTCTTTTGCATGTAGCTGTCCAGTTTTCCCACCACCATTTACTGAAGAGACTCTCTTTGTCCTATTATATATTCTTCCCTCCTTTATCATACACGAATTAACCAGACAGATGTGGGTCTATTCAATTGACCTGCATGTCTATTTTTGTGCCAGTATTATTTTGATTCCTCTAGTTTTGTAATGTATCTTGAAATCTGGGACTATGATACCTCCAGCTTTGTCCCTTCTTTCTCAAGATTGTTTTGGTTCTTTGAGGTCTTGTTGGTTCCCTAAAAAAAAAAAATTGGGATTAGTTGTTCTAGTTTCTGTGGGAAGAAAATGAATGATACTGGTATTTTGATAGGGCTTGCATTGAATCTTATGATTGATTTGGGTAGTATGAACATTTTAACAATGTTAATTCTTCCCATCTATGAAAGTGATATATTTTTTCCTTTTGTTTGTGTCATCTTCAATCCTTCATCAGTGGTTTATAGTTTTCAGAGTACAGGCGTTTCACCTCCTTTGTTAAATTTATCCCTAGGTATTTTATTCTTTGTGGTGCAATTATAAATGGGATTGTTTTCTTAATTTATCTTATTGCCACTTCATTATTTGAATACAGAAATGTGACATATATCTGTATATTCATTTTATATCCTGAAACTTTGCTAAATTCGCCTATTAGTTCTAACAATTTTTTTTTATAGAATCTTAGGGGTTTTTTTTTAACACATATATCATATCACATCATCTACAAATAGTGACAGTCTAACTTCTTCCTTATCAATTTGAATGCCTTTTATTTCCCTTTATTTTTTGTCAGCTTGCCCTGACTAGGACTTCCAGTACTATGTTAAATAAAAATGGTGAGAATGGACATCCTTGTCTTGTTTCTGATCTGAGAGTGAAACTTTCAATTATTCACCATTGTATAGGATGGTAGTTGTGGGTTTTTCATATATGGGCTTTATTATTAAGATTTGCTTTCTCTAAACCCACTTGATCAAGAGTTTCTATCATGAGAGGATATTGCATTTCATTAAATGATTTTTCTGTTTCTGTTGAGATGATCATATGGTTTCTATTCTTTCTATTGTTAATGTGATGTGACATCTTGATTGATTTGTGAATTTCTGAAATAAATCCCACTTGGTTGTGGTGAATGATCCTTTTCATGCATTGTTGAATTTGGCTTGCTAATATTTTGTTGAGGATTTTGCATCTTTATTCATCAGGGGTATTGGCCTATAGTTTTCCTTTTTTGTAGTATCTTTGCCTATTTTCACTGTCAGGGTAATCTTAGTGTCATAGAATGAATTTGAAAGTTTCCTTCCTTTCCTATTTATTGGAATAGTTTGAAAGAAATAAGTATTAACTCTTTTTTAAACATTTGGTAGAATTCACCAGTAAACCCATCTGTTCCTGGACTTTTGTTTGCTGAGTGTTTTGATTACTCATTCAGATTTTCTTACTAGTAATAGATCTGTTCAAATATTGTATTTATTCCTGATTTGATGATGATTATATTAAAACGGTGATAAAGTCACTATTTGTGAAATCCTATGGTATACCAGGTATTTATTTTTATTCACTCATTCCTGGGTATAGGAATGCAGCAGGGAATAAAAATAATATAAGTGCCTGACTTCATAAAGCTTATATTCCTATTTGGAAAATCCCTAATTATATTCAATTTTTATGAAATAGCTGCCAAGTAAGAATTGATCACCCCAATTTTACAGGAATTTAAAGCTTGAGAAGGCTGTTAACATACGCTAATTCATTAATACCTGTCATGTTGATGAATCAGGACATATCAGAGGAATTATTAAGTGTAACTTAAGACAAATATCATACCTCTTTATTATAAATGGAAAAGGGAGAGAGGATACAGACTTCCTCACATGTAAGATCATTTGCTTGAGGACCAAGAAGACCTAGATTCAGAAGTTCTCTTGGCCATTAATACATGTTGCCATCTAGAGCAGATTCTTTCCTTTTCTGAGTTAAAGTGTACTGAACTTTGAGAAACACTGGACCGGAGATCAAATATAATGATTAAAAAGTTAAGAGTCATACAAACATGGATTTGATCTAAGCTCCATCACTCACTAGCTCCTTGAGTATTGGAAAGTCACTGAACCACTGGGAACCTCTATTTCCTGAACCACCAAATGGAAGCAGAAATACTATCTTTCCTATTGGTCTGTTATGAATGAGATAACACATGTAATATACACAAGAAAATGTTTGGCGTTTAAGTGATTATTTTCAATATTATTACTTTTGTTTTTGCTTTTAAGATTTATTTATTTATTCATGATAGACAGAGAGAGAGAGAGAGAGAGAGAGAGAGAGAGAGAGATGGGCAGAGGGAGAAGCAGGCTCCATGCCTGGAGCCTGACGCAGGACTTGATCCTGGGACCCCAGGATTGCGCCCTGGGCCAAAGGCAGGCGCTAAACCGCTGAGCCACCCAGGGATCTCCTACTTTTGTGATCTTAAACATTGTAACACTGGTATTTTAAGATTCTTTCATGTTTGAAGATGACATCAAGGATGCTGACCAGTCTAAAACAATGCCCAGGTTCCCTTTTTAACAACCTAAGTGCAGACTGTCAGATTGCAGCCACAAACTGTTCCGTTGCAAGATGTAGTACGCATTATTATAAACAGATGTAGCATTTGCATCCACAGCATCAGCAAGCCGTGTCTGTCTGCATCAGAGCAGCCTGCTCAAATCATGAGCTCTATTTGCTTGCAAATTTGCTTTATAGTAAAATGGAACCTTGGATGTAACTCCAGACATGTATTAGGCTGGTGATGATAAATGAACAAAAAGAGAAGAGCATCAATCCAGTCAGCAGATAGAAACTGAAGGAAAAATGCCATTTGACATGCGTGGATGTGGCATTCTCCTCTCCTCCTCTACCATTCCGTTGTACCCCTCCCTGCACTCTGCAGGCAGCAAGATCCAAAATAAAACTCCAGGTTCCTCACAAAAGATGTTAAGCCACTAGAGAATGGGAAGAGATGAATGGTGACCTGCCAACCACGAGTAATTGAAAGGTGGGTTTAATGTGGTATCAATCCACCTGCCCCCAATAAAAGAGTCAAGTTGAAGTTTAAGTCCAGAAAAGGTGAATTCTCCAAGGTATTTTATTTTCTGAGCAAGTCTAATTACAGTAGCTCAGTACACTCCCAAATTTTAGAGATGATATACTGCAGTGACTAAGATCTCCCTTCTTGGACTCAGCCAAACGTTGAATCTCAACTTTGCCATTTACAAGCAGGGTGATCTTGGGTGAGTTTCTTAATAATTCTAAGTCTCGTTTTTTTTTCCTCCCTCAGTTTTGATGAAATCCTCTGTACATCTGTGGGCTGCACGTGAAACTGTACCAAGTCAACATGTGGATTTACTAGTTCACAAGGCTACGAAGTCCCGTGATAGATGGTAGCTTCAGGCCTGGCGCCTTCGAAGCCCACACAGTAGCTTCAGGACCTGAGTTCTGCCACGGTAGTGTTAAGGCCAACCCCCAAGAATCGGCAAGGTGTCTGGAGCACACCCACATCTCCAAAACTCCCACCGCAGCCGAACGCAGACCACTTCCCGTGGCAGGCCCGGTGGTCCTATGCTTTCCTCTGATTGGTTCAGGCTGTCCAGAGCCGGTCCAATCATGGCACACGGCCGCAAGCTGGTGCGCTGATTGGCTTGCTCTTACATCACATAATCACCCCAGAGGTGGCAGGTGGTGCCACCAGGGACCAGGGTCCCAGAGTGAGGGATAGGTCAATGCATACTAGAAGTCAGCGCTGCTGCAGTGAGGCCAGCAATGCATAGACAATCCAACTCTTTCTTTTCCCTCTTTTTTTTTCCCCCCCTTTCCACTCAGTTCTTTTGTTTGCATGCATGTGTAGTACCTGGCTTCAAGGGATTACTGAACTCCAGGTCAGTTTTTCATAAAATATGGCTAGTGGACAACTTAAATAAGAATTTTCCATAGTGCTGTTAAAATGGACTCGAACCTGAAAATTATGCCCAGACGTCTGCATTTTTAATGAGTTCCCTCTGCGATTCTTAAAATTACTAAAAGTTTGAGAATCATTGAAATAGATAATGAAGATAATTTCTCCCATAATAAAGCATTGATTTAGTATACTACATTTCACTGTAACTTCACTATGCCTGTCTGTAAAATAGAGACAATAATATATGACCTCAGCTACCTCAAAGAGATCTTTGAGGACCAATAATTTCATTTAGTGTAGAATTTTTTTCTGGCTCCTTAGAAATAGTGGTAAAATGAATTTTATTAATTTGGCATGCTAATGATAATAGGGTGATCTCTTAAATATACAAGTAATACATGTCATATTTTTTAAATTATGGTATTGAATTGATAAAACCTCTCTGTGTCTGAGTTGACTCATCTATAGAGAGGAAAAAATCTCTACCAGATTTTATTGAGAAGTAAAATAAATAATTCACATAAAATCCTTAGGATTTTGGCCCATAGTAGTCGCTCAGTTGCTCAATTGATAGTTACTCCTACTAGGCTTTTACTGTGTATTTTCTCACTTAATCCTCATAAATCCTGGTAAGTATTTATTACTAAGCCTGTTTACAAATGAGAGACCCAGGGCTCAGAGAGGTTAATTCACTTGTTCAAGATCACAGAGCTCCTATGATAATTAAGTAAAAATAGAATTGAAATTCGTAAGTGTTCAGGGGATGCCTTGTATAAACTATCCACTGATAATTCATTATTTCGGAGTGAATTATATGTATTATAATTTAATTATGTGAAAGGGCCAATTAATAAAGTGGTTAGTGGTTAGCATAATGATGCTACTATTACTGTCCATCCTGGCAGACTAAGAAAACAATACTGAAACTTCTGATACATAATTTTGACAGGATATCAATGAGAATTATTTTGCTGAAGACTTAGCTCTCTAGTTAGGGAGTGAAAGTTACCTAAATTGTTCCTCGGGACTAATTTATACAAAGGAAAATTAAGCTCAATATGTTGTTTATTTTTTGCCGGGGAGTTTGTTTATTCTCAGTTTTATTTTTCATCAAGATTTATTTGTAGGCTGTTTCCATTTTTTATCAAACCAAAATTACTAGCACGACTATATTTTATTTTTTTTTTTTTTTTTTTTTTTGTTTTTTTTTGTTTTTTTTTGTTTTTTTTGCACGACTATATTTTAAAATAAAAGAAATGTGAGCACTTGATAAGCTTGAAAGAGCATCTATTCTTAATAATAGGGTTTTTTGTTTTTTTTGTCTGCCTGCCACTCTCTATCTTGACTCTGTGTGCTCAAATAACCAAGGATTCCATCTTAATATAACATCTCACCTTTATCCATGCTGGT
Organism: Vulpes lagopus; assembly: GCF_018345385.1. NCBI lineage: Eukaryota > Metazoa > Chordata > Mammalia > Carnivora > Canidae > Vulpes > Vulpes lagopus. The sequence continues at coordinate 88,958,888 of NC_054831.1, forward strand.
CTCCTCATAGTCCTCTATACAAGTTCACTTCACCTATAAACTTGCTCATGCTGTTCCTCCTCCTGCACTCATAGCTCAACCCTTCCTTCCTGGCTCCCCTCAGGTCTGACCTTCTGTAGGATGCTTTCCTTAACTGCTCCACCCTAAAGTGACCATTCTTCTATTAGCTTTCACTTTCACTTCTTTATAGCTTGTGGTTCTCCTGAGAAATTGCTTGGAATTTAACTGGAAGACACTGTGCATTGGGTAAATAATCAGGCTGTTTCCTTTGAATTACATGCTAGGAATCTCAGAAGAACTCTCAGGGCTGCCCAGAGCAAGGGTAAAGCCTTCACAGGAAGCATTTTTGTCTGAGCCTCCTCTCTGGCTGTTTCACATCCACATGTTTTCCCTTCACACACACACACACACACACACACACACACACAAACTCACACACATGTCCCTTTCTTAATCACACTGTTCTAATCTATGTTTCATTTTTGTATTCTTGTAATTTAATAGGTCTCCTTAGGTATTTTTTTCTAAGGTGGGTGCAAATTGAAATACAAATGAATAGCTACAAGATAGATGTCATAAGTTTTTGTGTTGCAAGTGACAAAATGTAACCCACCTTAAACTGGCTTAACTGACATAAAATTGGTTGGTTCATCTAGAAAAAAAATCTGGGGGCTTTCATTGAAACTTGGTCTAGAATCTCAGATTTTTATCACCCAAAGCTTAGCTACTTTGTAAGTCATTGTTCTCTGCCTCCTGTAACATGGGCTTTCTTCTCAGACCTCACCATAATGGTGTCTGGAGGTTCTAAACTCTCTCCTCAGGGAACCATACATCCCAAGCATCCAAACCACTAAATTCATAGGAAGGAGGAAGGTTTCTTATGATTGTTTCTATAGGCTTTCCACTTAAGAAATAAATGTGTCTTATTTCAACCTTATTTCATTGGTTCAAATTGGAACATACGTCTTTCTTTGAGCAAATCATTTACAGCCAGAAGTATAGGAAGCCTTGCAGTCATTGTTTTAAAGAGATCTTATTTAAAGTTGGGGAAAGGTGACTTTAAAAAGGAATTTGGGGTACTGTTAGGAAGTTGGAGTTAGAAGCCTGGGGGCAAAAAAACTTGACTGATATTCTCTGCATAAGAACTTTTGGAGTTTTTTCCATAATTGTTTTAATCATGTGTAGGTGATAGTAGGTCCTCTGCAAGGTGATGGCAGGATTCTTAAGTGTGGGGGTAGTCTTGGGCTTTTCTCATAGGTTTCACAGTAGCCACACATGGCTAGTACCCAGCTGGCCTTTGGTGTAATTATACGGTAGTTCACTTGTGCAGCGGGACTTTACGCTGTATCTCATCACCACCAAAAGAGAGCTGGAAGAAAGGCCCTCAGGGATTAGTTTGTGCAGTGAAGGAACAGGCCCAATATGATGGTGACTACTCAAGGGACTTCAGTACTTGGCAGTTTGGGGCTGAGATTGGATAATTCATTAGAGCTAAGATGGAAGATAAGCAGTGTCCTTGTACTTTGTTATAATTGCACTAGGAATATTTTCTATTTTATATATATAAATAAATAACATATTTTTCTTATATTTATATTTATATCTAGAACAAAGAAATCAGGGATAGGTTATAGAACAACTGAGATGAGAACTGAAATAGGACATCTTCCTGCTTTCCCAGCACAAATATCCTACAAAGCATGAGTAACAGGTTATGTTGCCAGATATAGCACTTACAAATATAGCACCCCCCAGTTGCATTTGAATTTCAGATAAACCACAAATTAATGTTTTTAATACAAGTGTGGTCCATGCAATATTTATAGCAGTGATACTAGCAATATGAAATCAGGCAGTTTAGTCAAGACTGTCACTGAGTTTTGATATATCTAACTTGCATGATGCCTAGCAGCTTTCATAATACTTCACTGTTTGTGGGAATCAAATGTGGGATGGATTCCTGCTTCCATTGTTTACAGGCTATGTTACCTTTTGTAAATTTCTTCAGTTCTTTGAGCTATAGCTTTATTATCCCCAAAATAGAGGGAGAAAAATGCTCCTACCTTGCAGAGTGATTGTGAGGATTAAGTGCCATGCAATATATAAAAGTTTAATTGAGGGCCTGGCATATAGTCAGCTCACAGGAAGTAATAGGCGTAAAGTATGAAGGTGTGTATTTGCAGTTGCTCATACAAACCTTTTAAATTCTGTATAGTAATTCGTTTCTCCTCCTGCACAATGTAGGAACAAAAAGATATCGATGGTTAATGAGGAAACCTTTGTCTACTGCTGGTTAGGCATTCTACAAGTATTTAGTTAGGCTCGCTTAGAACACAGCAAGCATGACGGGATGCTGGTAGTAGGGGTAAAAGTGCACTCTACTCATGAAGCTTTGGTTCATGGGGGATGTGTAACGGTGGAGAGACTATATAAAAAGACAGGCCATGCCTGTGGAATTTAAAGATTTCAGGCAGAGGATGAGTTCACATAAACCTTCACAGATGATCTGTCTCCAAATAAAATGGTATCTTTTGAGAGAGTATTTTCTCTTCAGTGGCTTTCACCACACATGGCATATATAGGTATTCGATAAATGTTTGCTCAAACAGAAGTAGTATTAGATAAGAATGGTTTTCCACCCCTTGGTAGGAAGGGGAAAGATTGTGTAGCTTCCAAAGCAAGTAGAGATCTATAGAATTGGCATCTATTTCCTATCAAAAGGCTGACCATGTAATTTTTCATCCAAACTGGGACCCTTTAGAAGAGCAAAAAAGAATGCTAATAATAATTGGACAGAAATAGTTGGTGTTGTAGTGGAGCTTTCACAGGCAAAGAAGGATATCTGTTCACCCTACTACAAACATTATCTGGTAGCCAGTGGCTAAAAAATGTGGAGTTCCAGGTAAAAATATGTATTCTCTCTTCAGACAAATACATAATTCTGATTTGAACAGAAAATGTGGTTTCTCAGGCATATTTTTCACCATGGTCTAAGCCATGTCCACCATGCCTAGAATTAATATTTAATTGCCTATTTTTTTTCTGGTTGACAGTCACTGAAACATCCTCAGATAATGCACTGGGACTACAACATGTAATCTTAAGCCATCATTTCTGGAAACAGCCTAGAGGTCATACGGTTTCATTGTTCCTAAGAGTATAGTAGGCAAGAGGGAAGCAGCTGGGATAGAATGAAAGATCACTTGACTTTATCAAAAAATGTTTTTCAGTATTTGTCAATTATACCTTTAAAAAACTCGGGGGAAAAAGACCACATATAAATCCTAATTCTCTGATACAGGTGCCAAACTATGGCCTGAGAGACAAATGCAGCCCAACACCTATAATTGTAAATAAAATCTTATTGGAACACATTAATTCATCTATGGATTATAGATGGTTGCTTTCTAACTACAACGGTAGAATTGAGTAGTTGAGAGATAATGCATTTACTACAAAGCCTAAAGTATTTACTATCTGACCTTTTACACTAAAAATATGTAACCCCCTGCCATAATCTAATTAAAGTGGTATGTTTTCTCTAGCTTGTTGTTCTCTAATTCCTCCCTCTCCTCTTAGCCACTAGTCATAGAATGCCATGCACCAAATAGAAGCCTAAGAGCCCTGCTTGTGTGGGTTTGCTGAATTGCTCCAAATCCCTGAAAGGGTAGAGGTATGCATGGTGGTTACGGTGTAGACTCTAGAAGCTGACTGTGTGCTTTGCATCCCAATTCTATCAATAGCCAGTTCCAAGAACCTTATCTGGTTATTTAATCTGTCCACATCTTCATTGATTTTCATCTTCAACATCTAATAAGTATATTCTCTAATTAGTCTATACTTCACAGCTGAGAAAATTCACTCCCTGAGATTAAGTTTCAGAACTCACGCTGGACCTCAAAACAGTCTGTCCTCAGAGCATAAGCTCTTAAACAATGTTATATATCAATGTAGAGCTAAAATAATATACTAGACATTAAACGCCACTTCAAAGTATAACAAACACAGTGCTGATATGAGTAGCACACTGTGGTTATTCCTTCATAATTATTATTATTCTACACTCTACAATTAGGGAAGTCCCACATCTTGGGATTGATTCCAAACCAAATTAACTCATGATCTTGGGTCATTGTTCACTGTTGCTCAATATAAAGTATTGATGACAATAATGATAATTAGAGCGACTTGCTTTTAGATCATATTCTTTCCTGTCGACCTAATTTGGTTATGTAATTTTCAAGTTTGTTTGCTATCTGCATCTCTGTTGCACTGCCATGAGCCTCTTCCTTGCCCGACTTGGATTTATTTCACTAGTATAAAAAATAATCTTACTTGTATAGCTTTAAATTAGCTTTGCACAGTGTTTGGATAACACTAATTGGAACAATTATTTATAATAAGGGTGGTTGTGGAGAAGCCACTGAATTTGTTTACCTGTTGGAGAATAATTATGTCATTTACATTCCCTTAGACCACAATTTGAGAATAATGTGTCTTGGTTTTAATGATACCCTCTTTTTACTAAATAGATCTTGGTATTTGGGGCAGGGAATTGTAGTTTACACTGGAACTAAATCATTAGACAATTTGATCAATCACTTTCCCCCTGGGTGACTAAGAGTAGCTTTCTTTAATTGCAATATGCTAGCACACCTGAGGTGGAGGCTGCATGTTGCTTGCCTTCTGCCAGCAGTCATCACTGAAATTAAAAATGGAAAAGGACCATACCTTGCCTAATCATTTCATCCATTCTCTTGTTAAGACAAGATGTTTCTGGAGGCCAGAATAAAGGAAACTACCAATTCAGTGGGAAAATAAACCTGTTGAACATATGAAAACGTGGAGCAAGTTGAGTAAATTCTATAGTTTTCAAGTTATCATTTTGGGTCATGTAACTATAAATCAAGATTGAATCACTGTTATGAAAATACTTTTTTAAATAGAAAAGCAGGTACACTATTACTAAAAATTAGTTTTTCAGCTGGACTTACAACTTGCATGTCTTAGATTTAGTAAAATATACATGAGTGTGCAAATATATGCTTCTCTGTTCTTGCATATCTGTCTCTTCTTTGAAGCCTCAGCCTATCTGAAATTTTACTTCTTTGTCCTTAATTCAGTAACATAGCTCTGCTCTGCTTAGAATTCCTCTCCCTACACAAGGATCAGGAAAATGTTTCTAAGAAGTTATCTAGGGTACTCAGAGGGCTCATTTTATGTATTTACCTTATTTTAAGGAATTCCTGATAAGCAATATTTTAGAACAGTCATTTCATATATGTTGTCTACTTTTTCTAGAACAGTCATTTCATATATGTTGTCTACTTTTTCTAGTTGTGATAGTGGAAAGATTTAAAAATAAAACAAAGTTCAATATCCCTCATAAATATACATGCAGAAATAGTTAAAATATTAGCAAATCAAGTTCATCACTCTGTGCAAAAAATATTACATCATGGCCAAGAAAAATTATCCCAAGAATGCAAGGCTGGTTTAATATACAAAAGTCACTCAGTGTAATTGACCATATTAGAGGGATAACAGAAACTTTTGATAAGATTTAAAGCTCTTTTATTATGAAAAAAGTTCTCAGCTAATCAGGAACTTAAAGGACTTCTACAATCTGATAAAGGATAACTCAAAAAAAAATTAATACTATACTTAATGGTGAAAGCACAGAAGACTGCTAATACTCTTTACTTCTATCCAAACTTTTTTGGGTGTCCCAAACAAAACAGTAAGGCAAGAGGGAAAATTATATATGTATATGTATAATCTATAATAGCTATATAAGTATTAATATACATTAATTAAAATATATATAATTAGATAGATAGATAGATAGATAGATAGATAGATAGATAGATAGAGGGATTGTGATCTTGGCTGAGTGTAGACTTAGTGATACATGATTAATACACTTAGAGACAGTAAAGTGAAGAGAAAAATGCAGAGAGAAACAAAATGAGAGAGCATTTTAAAGAATTCCTGTAGTTGTAGGATATGAGCAGACTACTAAACTAGGGTGATCCTTGCCTCTTCTTCTTGTTTCAAACATATAACTAATTATAGTACTGTCCTGGCAATACCAATTTTTTAAATAAACTAATTTGATGACTTTTCTCTATCCCCATTGCAATCTCCCCATTTGGAATTTCCATTTTCTTTGCCTTGATAATTGTAACAACAGGCTTTAGTATGTTGCCATTCCCACATTCACATTATCTGTTATCTATGATTCAGCTTAATTACTCTTCTAAAAAGAAAATATAGTGATATTCATATTCATATTAAACCTTTAAATAGTTTTCATTTATCTTTAAGAAATCCAAACACCTCTGTAACTTTTAGAGCTCTTTAGAACTTGATCTCAGTATATGTGCTGCCAAAGCGAGCTCTGGAACTTGATCTTATTCTTACGCTCATCCCATATCTCTTGCCCCTTTGATGCTAACACATTAGTCTCTACTCATTCTTAGTTCCTTCATAATGCTCAGCACTCTAAAGCGTGCTTCCCTTCAAATCCCATCAACCAGTTTTACTTTCCAATTTTATCCTGATCAATGTGGTATCAACTTAATGTCACTTCCTCAGAGACACCATCCCTAATCTCTCAAGTATGGAGCGGGCTTTCCTATCTTGTGTTCTCATAACATTCTGTAGACTTCCCTTCTTCATCAAAGGTATTTTTCACACCATGATTTGTTGTTTCATTGCTATTTTCTGCACTCACTTCCTATGAAAACAGGCATTCTCTTTCTTCTTCAGCACAGTACTTGGCACAGAGAATATACTAATTAAATGTTAAATGTTGAGCAGATGAGCAGGAAGAGAAATTAGTGAAGGAGTGTTTGGAGTGTTTAAATCAGTAAAGTAAAAGAAATGGCCCTTTAGAAAATTTGTATTTGTGATGTTCATTAAAAATATATAAATTGTTTTTCCATGCTTTTTTTTCTTTTTAAAAAAGATTTTATTGATTGATTATTGATTGATTGATTGATTTGAAAGAGAATGGGAGAGTGTGCAAGAGGGAGACTTCCTGCTGAGTGGGTAGCCTGAATTGGGGCTCAGCCCTAAGACCCTGGGATCATGACCTGAGCCGAAGGCAGACACTTAGCCAACTGACCCACTCAGGCACTCCTCCATGCTGCTTTTTTGAGTTGCAGAATGTTTTCATCCTATGAAGTGGTTAGTGTTTACTATATCCAATGTACAAATTCTAGAAATAGTTTATTTTTTTCACTTTGTAAGATGTTATTTTATTTTGCTTACACAAATATACTAGAAAATAGTTTCTGAAAGTGCAGTATATAAACTTTTTGAATTAGGAAAAAATATTTGAGATACAGTGTTGCCTATTTATGAATTTTTAAAAATGTTTTATTGGAGTTCAGTTTGCCAACATATAGCATAACACCCAGTGCTCATCCCGGCAAGTGCCCCCCTCAGTGCGCATCACCCAGTCACCCCAACCCCCCGCCCACCTCCCCTTCCACTACCCCCTTGTTCATTTCCCAGAGTTAGGTGTCTCCAATGTTTGTCACCATCACTGATATTTTCACTCATTTTCTCTCCTTTCCCTTTATTCCCTTTCACTATTTTGTATATTCCCCAAATGAATGAGACCATATAATGTTTGTCCTTTTCCGATTGACTTATTTCACTCAGCATAATACCCTCCAGGTCCATCCACATCGAAGCAAATGGTGGGTATTTGTCATTTCTAATGGCTAATATTCCATTGTATATATAGACCACAGCTTCTTTATCCATTCATCTTTCGTTGGACACCAAAGCTCCTTCCACAGTTTGGCTATTGTGGACATTGCTGCCATAAACATTGGCGTGCAGGTGTCCCAGCATTTCACTGCATCTGGATCTTTGGAGTAAATCCTGCTGGGTCGTAGAGCAGATCTATTTTTAACTCTTTGAGGAACCTCCACACAGTTTTCAAAGTGTCTGTATCAGTTCACATTCCCACCAATAGTACAACAGGGTTCCCCTTTCTCAACATCCTCTCCAACATTTATTGTTTCCTGTTTTGTTAATTTTCACCATTCTCACTGGTGTCAGGTGGTATCTCATTGTGGTTTTGATTTGTATTTACCTGATGGCAAGTGATGTGGAGCATTTTCTCATGTGTTTGTTGGCCATGCATATGTCTTCCTCTGTGAGATTTCTGTTCATGACTTTTGCCCATTTCATGATTGGATTGTTTGTTTCTTTGCTGTTGGGTTTAATAAGTTTTTATAGATCCTGGATACTAGTCCTTTATCTGATAGGTCATTTGCAAATATCTTCTCCCATTCTGTAGGTTGTCTTTTAGTTTTGGGGATGTCTCTTTTGCTGTACAGAAGCTTTTTATCTTGATGAAGTCCCAATAATTCATTTTTGTTTTTGTTTCTCTTGCCTTAATGGCTGTATCTTGCAAGAAGCTGCTGTGGCCAAGTTCAAAAAGGGTGTTGCCTGTGTTCTCCTCTAGGATTTTGATGGAATCTTGCCTCCCATTTAGATCTTTCATCCATTTTGAGTTTATCTTTATGTATGGTGTAAGAAAATGGTCCAGTTTCATTCTTCTGCATGTGGCTGTCCAATTTTCCCAGCACCATTTATTGAAGAGACTGTCTTTTCTCCAGTGGATAGTCTTTTCTGCTTTGTTGAATATTAGTTGACCATACAGTTGAGGGTCCATTTCTGGGTTCTCTATTCTGTTTCATTGATCTACGTGTCTGTGTTTGTGCCAGTACCACACTGTCTTGATGACCACAGCTTTGTAGTACAAAAAAAATCTGGCATTGTGATAACCCCGGCTCTGATTTACTTTTTCAATATTCCCCTGGCTATTCATGGTCTTTTCTGATTCCATACAAATCTTAAGATGATTAATTACAACTCTCTGAAGAGAGTCCATGGTATTCTGATAGGGATTGCATTAAATGTGTACATTTCCCTGGGTAGCATTGACATTTTCACAATATTATCTTCCAATCCATGAGCATGTAATATTTTTCCATCTCTTTGTGTCTTCCTCAATTTCTTTCAGAAGTTTTCTGTAGTTTTTAGAGTATAGATCATTTCCCTCTTTGGTTAGGTGTATTTCTAGGTCTCTTAGGCTTTTGGGTGCAATTGTAAATGGGATTGACTCCTTAATTTCTCTTTCTTCAGTCTCAGTGTATAGACATGCCGCTGATTTCTGGGCATTGATTTTGTATCCTGCCACACTGTCGAACTGGTGTATGAGTTCTAGCAATCTTGGGGTGGAGTATTTTGGGTTCTCTATATACAGTATCATGTCATCAGCGAAGAGGGAGAGTTTGACTTCTTTTTTGCCAATTTGAATGCCTTTTATTTCTTTTTGTTGTCTGATTGCTGAGGCTAGGACTTCTAGTACTATGTTGAATAGCAGTGGTGAGAGTGGACATCCCTGTCTTGTTTCTGATCTTAGGGGAAAGACCCCCATGTTTCCCCATTGAGAATGATATTGCTGTGGGCTTTTGTAGATGGCTTTTAAGATGCTGAGGAATGTTCCCTCTATTGGTACACTCTGAAGAGTTTTGATCAGGAATGGATGCTGTATTTTGTCAAATCTTCCTCTGCATCTATTGAGAGGATCATACGGTTCTTGGTTTTTCTCTTGATGATATGATCAATCACATTGATTGCTTTACGAGTGTTGAACCAGCCTTGCATCCCAAGGATAAATCCCACTTGGTCATGGTGAATAATCTTTAATGTACTGTTGGATCCTATTGGCTAGTATCTTGCTGAGAATTTTTGCATCTGTGTTCATCAGAGATATTGGTCTATAATTCTCCTTTTTGGTGGGGTCTTTGTCTGGTTTTGGAATTAAGGTGATGCTGGCCTCATAGAATGAGTTTGGAAGTACTCCATCTCTTTCTATCTTTCCAAACAGCTTTAGTAGAATAGGTATGGTTTCTTCTTTAAACGTTTGATAGCATTCCCCTGGGAAGCCATCTGACCCTGGACTTTTGTGTCTTGGGAGGTTTTTGATGACTGCTTCAATTTCCTTCCTGGTTATTGGCCTGTTCAGGTTTTCTATTTCTTCCTGTTCCAGTTTTGGTAGTTTGTGGTTTTCCAGAAATGCGTCTTTTTCTTCTCGATTGCCTAATTTATTGACATATAGCTGCTCATAATTTTTTAAAATCATTTGTATTTCCTTGGTATTGGTGGTGATCTCTCCTTTCTCATTCATGATTTTATTAATTTGAGTCTTTTCTCTCTTCTTTTTAATAAGGCTGGCTAATGGTTTATCTATCTTATTAATTCTTTCAAAGAACCAACTCCTGGTTCTGTTGATCTGTTCTACAGTTCTTCTGGTCTCGATTTCATTGAGTTCTGCTTGAATCTTTGTTAATTCTCTTTTTCTGCTGGGTGTAAGATCTATTTGCTGCATTTTCTCTAGCTACTTTAGGTGCAAGGTTAGCTTTTGTATTTGAGTTCTTTCCAGTTTTTGAGTGGATGCTTGTATTGCGATGTATTTCCCTCTTAGGACTGCTTTTGCTGTATCCCAAAGATTTTGAATGGTTGTATCTTCATTCTCATTAGTTTCCACGAATCTTTTTAATTCTTCCTTAATTTCCTGGTTGACCCTTTCATCTTTTAGCAGGATGGTCCCTAACCTCCATGTGTTTGAAATCCTTCCAAACTTCTTCTTGTGATTTAGTTCTAGTTTCAAAGCATTATGGTCTGAAAATATGCAGGGGACGATCCCAATCTTTTGGTATCAGTTAAGACCTGATTTGTGACCCAGTATGTGGTCTACTCTGGAGAAAGTTCCATGTGCACTTGAGAAAAATGTGTATTCAGTTGCATTTGGATGTAAAGTTCTGTATCTGTGAAATCCATCTGGTCCAGTGTATCAATTAAAGCTCTTGTTTCTTTGTAGATGTGCTTAGAAGATCTGTCGATTGTAGAAAGCACTGTGTTCAAGTCACCAAGTATAAGTGTATTATTATCTAAGTATGTCTCTACTTTGGTTATTAATTGATTGATATACTTGGCAGCTCCCACATTAGGGGCATAAATGTTTATGATTCTTAGTTCCTCTTGTTGGATAGATCCTTTAAATATGATATAGTGTCCCTCTTCATCTCTTACTACAGTCTTTGTATAAACTTTAATTTATCTGATATGAGGATTGCTACCTCTGCTTTCTTATGAGGACCATTTGAATGATAAATGGTTCTCCAACCTTTTATTTTCAGGCTGTAGGTGTCCTTATGTCTAAAATGAGTCTCTTGTAGACAGCAAATAGATGGGTCTTGGTTTTTTATCCAGTCTGAAACCCTGTGCCTTTTGATGGGGTCAGAGTTACTATTGAAAGATATGAATTTAGTGTCATCATAAAACCTTATTCAGCCCCTGTTTTTGTGAATTATTTCTTTGGGCTTCCTCTTTCTTTTATAGAATCCCCCTGAATATTTCTTGCCGAGCTGGTTTGGTGGTCACATGTTCTTTCAGTTTCTGCCTCTCTTGGAAGCTCTTTATCTCTCCTATTCTGAATGAGAGCCTTGCTGAATAGAGTATTCTTGGTTGCATGTTCTTCTCATTTAGGACCCTGAGTATATCCTGCCAGCCTTTTCTGGCCTGCTAGGTCTCTGTGGTGAGGTCTGCTATTAATCTAATATTTTTCCCCATTTAAGTTAGGGATCTCTTGTCTCTTGCTGCTTTAAGGATTTTTCTCTTTCTCTTTGGAATTTGCAAGTTTCACTATTAAATGTCGAGTTGTTGAATGGTTTCTATTGATTTTCTCCCCCGGGGGGTGGGGCCCTCTCTATCTCCTGGATCTGAATGCCTGTTTCCCTCCCCAGATTAGGGAAGTTCTCAACTATGATTTTTCAAATATGCTTTCTGGCCTTCTATCCCTCTCGGTGCCCTCTGGAACCCCAATTATACGTAGATTTTTCTTTCTGAGGCTGTCATTTATTTTCCTTAACTTTTCCTCATGGTCTTTTAATTGCTTTTCTCTTTTTTATTCAGTTTCCTTCCTTGCCATCAACTTGTCTTCTATGTCACTCATTCTTTCTTCTACCTCATTGACCCTAGTTGTTAGGACCTCCAGTTTGGATTGCATCTCATTTAGTTGATTTTTAATTTTGGCCTGATTACATCTAAATTCTGCAGTCATGAAGTCTCTTGAATCCTTTATGCTTTTTTCCAGAGCCACCACTAGCTTTATAATTGTGCTTCTGAATTGGCTTTCTGACATCAAATTGTAATCCAATTTCTGTAACTCTGTGACAGAGAGTACTGTTCCTGATTCTTTATTTTGTGGTAAGTTTTTCCTTTTTTTTTTGTTGTTGTTGTTGTTTTTTGTTTTTTAATAATAATTTTTATTGGTGTTCAATTTGCCAACATACAGATTAACACCCAGTCCTCATCCCATCAAGTGCCCCCCTCAGTGCCCGCCACCCAGTCACCCCCACCCCCTGCCATCCTCCCCTTCTACCACCCCTAGTTCGTTTCTCAGAGTTAGGAGTCTTTCCTTCTAGTCATTTTGCTCAGTGCAGAGTGGCCAAAAACAAGTTGTACTTGATAGAAGTGCAAATTCTTCTCCCTGTAGCATTCCAGCTGTCCTCTCTTTAAGTCTCAGGCTGAATTCGTAGGTTTTCAGGATGATTTGAAAATTATCTAGGTAAGTTTGTGGGCACAGGTGACTTGGGGACCCTACTCTTCACCATCTTGCCCCACCTCCTAGAAATAGTTTCTTATAAACTATGGCCAGATGTGGCAAACCTTAGATTAGAAACTTTTGATTCTAAATTCATGTGTTATAGTTAGCATAAGTAACACTAGCTGCTGTAACAACTCAAAAGTATAATGCCTTACACAATGAAGTTTCTTTCTTATTAATTTTAAAGAGCCAGGTGGAGGTGGAGGCTCAGGAGTGTTCTGCAGTATACATTCTTCAGGGACCTAGACTCTCTTCATGCTGTGCCTCTTCTATTTTCAGGAAATGGCTTCCATAATTCAATAATACATAAGTATCATCCATTTGACAGGGTGAGAAAAAAGTAAGAGAAAAGAACAGAGGAAAAGTAAATTGATTGTAGTGCTTAAACTATTGAGAAAAGAAGAGGGTATGCTTGGGAAGAGAAGATGGGTTTTAGGAGTATCTAGTCAATCACTGCCAAAACATATACATTAGATAATTAATTTATTTTTTGTAGTGAGTGTCACTTACTACAATTGGGAATTGTTTTAAAATATAGAGAAACATTGGTGAATAAAACATAACTCAAACTCCATGAGGCTTGTATCCTAATGAGGGGGAACAGATTAAAAAAAAAAGACAAAAAATATTTTTTGTAGAGAAAAGAAAAGCAGTGTACAAGTATATATAAAATAGCCAAAGAATGGGCAGCCCATGTAGCTCAGCAGTTTAGAGCTGCCTTCAGCCTAGGGCGTGATCCTGGAGAATCAAGTCCCACATTGGGCTGCCTGCATGGAGCCTGCTTCTCCCTCTACCTGTCTCTGCCTCTCTCTCTCTCTCTCTCTCTGTGTCTCTAATGAATAAATACAATCTTTTTAAAAAATAAATAAAATAGCCAAAGAAAATATCTTTTATCAGCTGATATTTGCAAACAGAGCTGAAGGAAGTAAAGAAACAATGCATGTGGATATAGGAAGGTAAGAATTTTGGAAGAGAACAGGAATTGCAAACACCTCATGGTGCTGGATGTGTTGAAAGATCGGTAAGATGACTATTCTGGCTAGAGCAGTGTGAGAGGGAGAGGGTGATAGAAGATGAAGTCGGCAAAGCACTGGGTTAGCAGTTCAGGTAGGCTCTGTAGATCATTAAGGGAATGGGCCTGGCAAAATAATGGAAGAGTAAAATGACAGGACATATTTTCAAAGTGTCCTTAGAGGAAAATAGTTAGGCAGCTATAGAACAGCCTAGTTGTTCTTTGAACTATAGTGGATTGTAATCTCTCACCTATCTTACTTTTTTAAAAATATTGAGGTATAATGTACATAGAGAAATACTCATTGTTTTTGGAGTAGAGTTCTGTGAGTTTTGATAAGCACATTCAGTCATGTAACCACCACTACAATCATTACCCCCTCATAATTCCCTTGTAGGTAACTCCTCCATCTTCAGGGCCTAGCAACCATGGATTTATTTTGTTTCCCTATAATGATGTCTTTTCCAGAGGATCCTCTCAGTGGAATCAGAGTATGTAATCTTTTAAGTTTTTTTTTAATTAATTTTTATTGGTGTTCAATTTACCAACATACAGAGAAACACCCAGTGCTCATCCCGTCAAGTGTCCGCCTCAGTGCCCGTCACCCATTCCCCTTCACCCCCAGCCCTCCTCCCCTTCCACCACCCCTAGTTCATTTCCCAGAGTTAGGAGTGTTTGACTTCTTTACTTAGCATTATGTGTTTATGATTCATCGGTGGTATTTTGTATTTCAATATTTTTTTCCTTTTCATTACACAGTAGTATGCTAGTAAATGGAGGTACCACAATTTATTTTTCCATTCACCAAATTTTTTTTCAGTGTTCAGCAATTATAAGTAAATCTTCAAAAAATAGTGATTCTTTTTGTGTGTTAATGCAAGTTTTCATTTGCCTTGAGTAAACATCAAAATTGGGATATTTTACTTTTAAGGGTCCAATATAACTAGACATTAAACTACACAGGAAAGTCATTCATTCATTAATTGAACACATATGAAGGCCATACCTGCACAACATGAAAACCACCACAATGACAGCATCAGGCAAAGTCCCCTTGTCTGTATAATATGGAGACATGGATATGCCTACCATACTCCAGATATTGTTCTAGGCATTAGAAACATAACAAAGGACAAAACGGAATTATTCTTCTGTTATATAAGCAAAATAATAAGGAAAGAACAAGCCCCGATAAGTACCAAAACATTTAGATTTAATTTAAATTTAATTTAAATTAGTATTGTGGAAGAGGGTAACTCAATCAGAGGAGATTTCTCTGAGAAACACACATTTAGGCTGTTGCTAGAAAGATAAGGAAGAGCCATCAATCCTAACTCTGGAACGAAGATATTTAGGGCAGTGATACACTTAGGACAAAGGCCTTAGTGTGGGAACTGTCAGTGAATATCGAATGAGTTAGAGTAATTGACAGGTATTGAGCAACTGTATGTCAGTCAAAAGGCTAAGTTAGTAACTTGTGTTCCAAGTCTTAGCATATTCTTCATTTGAATAGAATACCTGAATTGCCGGTAAAATGTTAATCTGTGAAATATGGAGTAATGATTAGACTTTATAAGGAAGAGTGTCCAGGTATCCATAGCATGGTGATTACCATTGCTCTTCTATGCTAGAAATAAATTAAAGCTGAATGAGTAAGTAGGAGGAAGCTTACTACATGGCTGTCTGCACATACAGTGGGTGTAATTTAACGTGATGCCTCAGTGCCTTTCACAATGGCATCTCACTTACTCTTAAAAAAATAAAAAGGAATAGATAGCAAGCCAGAGGTCTCAAGCAGTATGTCAAGATACTTTATAGAGCAAAAGAAAAGCTATAAAACATAGCAAACCAACAACCAAAAACTCACTGACAGCTAAAAGAAATGGGCTGCTTCAAGCTGCATTTTCTCTGGTTCTGTGATTCAGTGTCCCTCCTTCTCAAATGTATATTTTTTTCTGAGATATTAAAGCCTCATGGAGAAGATGCATGGCATTTTCATTTCAGTACCACTTTGTACCAGCCTTCATGATCTTTCATTATGTCTATTTTTGTTTGTTTTATATAGACGTGGCAATTGTGGGTGTAATTTTGTAAGTATAGGTTAGAAAAGTCCGTATAGGATGAGAATTTACCTAGGATCAATCACATTATCTAAGTGCTTGGAAACATAAGTGACCACAACTCAAAACACTTATCTAAACATTGCCATATATTTTCTGCTGTCTTAACTACATTATGATCAGAACAAAAATTCTATTTGATACATAGTGATACTGCAGAGCTGGAACCAACCTGAAAACAGAGTAATTAAATACAGGGTTAGGACTTAGGCCAAAGAATATCTTCAAATTTATCGATGTTTGTGGATTTAGAGGTTAGGGTGCGTGCGTGCGTGCTTGCGTGTGTGTATATTATACACTGGGGATGGGAAGATTTATTGAAATTGAGAAGTGGGGCTTTAGACTGCCAACAGGGATTTATAATAGCATGTTTAATCTTCTCAGTTACTGAAAATGTGAATAGATGATGTAGGATTGGATTAAAGGAGCTCTGGTCAAATGAATCTATGTGTATGTTTATGCTGGTTATCTATCTAAACACCAGTGGAAAAATGGTAAAAGTTAAAAGAAAAATAAAGATAAAAGTCTACAAAGAAAAAGAGTGACATAGAAGAGCCAGATGAGACATGTCAATAGCATACCTAAGGACACAGATGAAAGAATGGCCACAGACTACCGGAGCGAATGAAGCTGAAATCCACCTGCCCAGAGTGCAGCAGCCAATTCACAACAATTTGACGTTAGACCCAGAACCTCAGAAACATTCTAGATTTGGAGCTACTGTGTAATTCTAAAGGAAAGGAAGAGATAGAAAGCTGAATTTAGAGAATTATTTGAGAAACTGTGTGAGAGTAAATTACTGCCCTACTCCACCTTACCTCACCCCACCCACCCCACCCCACCCCACACCACCCCACACTATCGCTTCTCCCTCCCTTGCCACACACTTACAGCCACTCTTTGCTCACCCTCAAAAGATAATGATTTCATTTGCTGGGCGAGTTGAACCAGACACCTCCAGATTGGTATCAGACCACATGACTGCAACTTTCTGTCACAGGTTTTTGTGTATATTTGTTTTCATGACTGCTGGCTATAATGCTACACAGATGAACCATACATATTTTTTCAGTATATGGTTATAAAAACAGTTACCTTAAGGTTTGAAATGCTAGTTTATAATTGAGAACCAGGGGCAAACTTTCTTTGAAGTAACTGTTAGAGATTCTCTCCCATTTTGCAGCTTTCCTCACTGTAAGCACTTACCCCTTGAGGTGGTCATGAGTGTTAAATGAGAAAATGTGAACAACCTAGGTAAAGTCACAGCAAAATGCTATGTAACTGCTTGTGTCTATTGTTTCTTTTAAATCTTCTTCCTTCTCCCTTATAATGGACATCTTTTAATACTCACAATATCTAGTTCCCCACTTTTATAGTATTAGAAACTTAATTCTCTTATGGGTAACTCTCTAATTGGTTATACTTGTGTTTGACAAGAGTAGACTTCACTGTGGGACCACCAAGGGGTAGAAATGAGACCTAAATCTAGCCACTCTGCTCCCACAGTAAATGGTTATTGACCTATACATGGCACAAGCCAAGCTGATCAGAGCCAATGCATACAGTTCACAAGAACTATTGAGAAGGAAAAGTCCCTTCCACCAGCACTGCTAGACAGTGAGAAGTGAGTCTGGAGTCATGGGTGACCATCATGACTGAAGAGCTTGACTGAAATTGAAGCCAATAAGGAGAGAGCAGAACTGAGAGTTGGCTGAACCAACTGGTTTCTGGCTGAAACCAGACAATGGCACGAATCCCCGTGCTGGAGCTGTGCCTCAACTTTGTGGTTAACTTAGCCAAGAAATCTCCCGCACTTTGTTAAGTCAGGTTGAACTGAGTGGCACTTTCAAATATAAGCATGATGCAATTGAATTCTTGTATTGCACTCTGTTCTTCCAAGAGGCACTTCTCTATTAAACCTTTTTCCTCACTATTTGTACATTTTTAACCCCCCACACGCATGCACTTTTTAACTGAATTATATATTTTATTGTGTTATTACTTGCCATTTTTAAAGATTTTTAAAGATTTCCATTTCTGCGAATATACACTGTTATAGTGGTATAGAACTGTCGGTAACTCTATAGATAACTATGGTTATAAGGATAAAGAATATGTTCTTTGACAAATTCTAGTTGTGTGATTTGGGGAAAACTTTTAATCATTCATAAATCTACTCTAATTGTAATTCTGTTATGATTCTTATATTGAAGATTCTCTTGTCAAGCTCACAGATGCCATCCACATTGCTGCGTTCAAGGCTCAACTCCCAACCCTCATCTACTTGATCGACCAGAAATGTTTGACAAATCTTAACACTTCCTCCTCATGGAAAGTCTTTTTTATCACTTGGCATCCAAGACTGCACAATTCATGGTTTTCCTCCTGCCTCCCTGGCCACTCCTTGTCAGTCTCATTGGCTGGTGACTCATGTTCTGGTTGTAAATGTTGGAGTGCCTAGTTCTTGGACCTTTCCTGTTTTCATTTACTCCCTTGGTGCTCTTTGCTAGTCTCATGGCTGTAAGTGCATCCATTAAGGCGGCCGCTTGCACATTCACTACCTTCTCTAAACTCAGACTTGGATATATTCCTGACTCCTTGATATCTCCTCTGGAACATGTAATGGATTTCTTAAACTTACCCTGTTCAACAGTGAATTCCTGATTGTCCCACCAAATGTATATAACCCACGTCTCCCCCATTTCAGATAATAGCAATTCTTTTGGTTACAAAGCAAACTTAGTTCACATTATCCCACACTCCTTTCTCTCTCACATATGCACTTTCCTGCCCCAAGATCTTTGTATTTAACTGTTCCCTCTCCTGGAAATGTCATTCCCTCAGATATCCGCATACCTCACTTCTTTGCATTGTTGAAGTCTGTGCAGGTGTCAGCTTTTCAATATGATCTTTCCTGACCATGATATTAAATATGCACAGTCTCTGGAGCCAAACAGTCTGATTTGAATCATGGCTCTGCCACTTCACAAATCATGAGACCACTGCCCTTATGGGCTCTGCCCACAGGTAAATTTCTGATCAGTGGAGTGCCTGTTCTTTCTTTCCAATTCATTGGGCTAGGAATTGCTCCTATAGGAAAAGGATAAAATCAAAATGTTCTTAGAATATGCAGCAAAGCTGACAACAGTTTCCTTTTCATCTTCTAGAAATAGATGAGGTAATTAAGGAAATCTCTGCTATGAAAGTGAGCTACTCAAGATGCACACATTATTTATTTAAAGTATAATTTTCTGTTTCACAAGGAAATATACTATGCTCCTTCCTAGTGACATAGGAGCTGTGTCTGTAAAACATCAAAGTAATTATTGATAAAAGAAAAATAATGGATTTTATTTCACATCCAAGCAGTGGTTTAGACAATTTCTATTCACATAATTGCTTAAATAAATGAAATTATATTCTCTTTTATTTTCCTATTTAGTGTTATAGAAGTAAAAGAGGAGAAGAAAGGGCAAAATTTCCAGCTAACTCTTACTTTCTATCTTCTTTATTTTAAAAATAATTAAAACCCACACAGAGACACATATACCTTTGGAAAACTATATGGAAAGTTCATCATGAAAACATAATCATGAAAGCTGAATTGTATGGTAATATTGTTTTTATTATTTATTAACTATATAATAGGAGTCAGGGACAATTTTGATGAAAACTGGAATTCAGATCAGAGCAGAAGCCAGTTTTGTGATTTTAATGTTTAACACAGTAAGAGGATGGAGCTATGTAGAAGGATGAGGGAACAGCTCCAACTGCAAATTTGCATCATTTATCATGTCCATCTATTTGAGATAGTTTTGTTTATTTTACTTAGCATGTGTATGTGGTGTCATGCTGCAGAGAAATTAGTGATTTTTCTAGCTACTTTCTAAGCCAGGCAGGACATACCCTGCTCTAAATGGGTTGTTTACCTAAGAACTCTGCCCTCAACCCTACAGATTCCAAAATTACTGACCTCCTTAGCCCATCAGAAAATAATTTCCTTTGCTGAAATAGTATCATCGGGTAAAAAAAAAAAAAGAAACTGTAATTTATTTAATGATTTTAATTTATTATTTAAAACATAGATGAAGAGTTTCCTAAATAAGAAAATAGCCTTTTCTATAGATTTCTTATTTTAATTCTCTTTGTCTTTTAGCATTTATTTCAATTCTTTAAACTTGTAAATATTACTATTTCCATCTAGAGATGAAGAAGTATAGGAACAAGTAATTCAGAAGTGACTAATTGCTTTTAAGAGAGAGAGCTGGCACGGAGGGGCAGCAGGAAAGGGAGAGAGAGAATCTCAAGCAGGCTCAAGCCCAACATGGGAGTCTGTCTCACAACCCTGGGATCATGACCTGAGCCGAAATCAAGAGTTGAACTCTTAAACTGAGTGATCCATCCAGGCACCCTAATAGTGATTCTTAAAGTCAACTTATGAGGCATATACTATTGTATCTCAATATTTGTCCTTAGAAATATTTTAGTTTAAACATCCTGTCTGAGAGGGTTTGAATCTGCTTTATATAGTTCCCTTCAAGAGTTCACTCCTTTATCTGGCTTTGGCTATTCCTTTGAGTTTTGAAGCCTACTTTTAATTCATTCAACTATTTAACAAGGTCATAAGTGCTAACACCTAGGAAAAGAGTAAGAAAAGAAGAGTAAAGGCCAAACCTTAAAGAGTCCACTTTTAAAACCCTAGGAGAGGAGGCTGAACCAGCAGTGCCTCTGGGTCCTGTTGTGGAATTGGTTCCCCTGATAAATAAAATGGAAGGGACGGAACAGGGGTTGGCTACCCATGCAAGGATGGAATTATTATTCCCACTTTTAGGATAAGACAATGGAGGCTCAGAGAGTTGAAGTTGTTTTCCTGAAGTAAGAACTAATACGTGGTACAGATAGAATTGTGATTCAGCACATTTATGTCTAAAGCATATACTATTTCTAATAAACCATACAGAAAGAGCTGGTATTTATAAAACTGTTTTGTAAGCTGTCAAAAGCTACACAAATACAGATTGTGATTATAGTAAATTAGTTATTTTAACCGTAGCCTATAAAGTTGATATTATCTTTACTTCCCTACTATAATGTTAAAATGGAAGTCTAATGTAACAATGAAGCAAAATTAACTGCAGACACTAGCTTGGCAAACAGATCTTCTTTGCTAAAATCTGAGTACATCGTTTGCCATAACCCACTGAGAATCTTCCCTCCTCATCAGTGAATGAGCTTTTGATGCGACCATTCTAGATACATCTAGAAATGTATTATATATTTTAATTTGTTCTATTTAATGAAAATTATTGAGACTAATTCTCATTTTCTTACAACTAAAAAAAGAAAGATTTCCAATTAATTAAAATTAATGACTTTCACACTCACAAAGATTTTTGAGTTCAGAGAATGCGATTTACGATTTAGTGTAAAATGTTTCCAGCACATATGTAATAAATTGGAAGCCCACTTTGGCAATATGATGATAATTTACCTGGCAAATTTCAATCCTTTTATCCCCAGAAACAGTGAGGAGAGGCTGCAGTATGCTAACAGAACATGGGACTCTTTGTAGCAAATGATACTGCTTTGGTTTTGGTCTCCGGTCTCATTTATGCCTAAACATTATATTTTATTTAATTTGAAAATTTCCCCTTAATATGAATGGGTAAAAAGGAGGGGAGAATGGAATTTAAATACCATAAAATCCACCCTTAATATTGTGTCATTTTGTGCACAGTCAAGCTTTGGATATTAATGGGAAAATTAAATTAAAGGTTTTAACATAAAACCAGAAGATTAAGCAAACAGCAAAATATATTTTCCTCTGCATGCCTATTGAGTATACTCCTCGTGTGAAGCCTCCCTAGCATCCTTAAAACTCTATGTATAATTTATTAGAAAAGCAAAAGTAAAATCCCTGCCATGCTAAATTGCAGAAATTACTTTTCCTTAAAGTCAATGGACACAGTAAGATTTTTTTTAAATAGCTGAGATTCCAGGACAAATCTGTTTTAGCCCCTCTTTTAAAGTAAGGTCAAATTTCACTTAACAGATACTGTAAAAATTATAAGGCAAACAAGTGAGAGCAGCCACTGTTTCTTTCTAAAACAACAGGTTGCCTGGTTGGGCAGATTGCAACTCAGCCCACAGTCTTTGTTCCAGTCCATTACAGCAGTTTTATTTGTAAAGAAATATTCTTCCTAGAAATGGCAGATTAGGAAAAATACCCATAACATGAAGTCATAGACCATGTTTCCCAAGAACTTCATCCAGTTGGCCCTTTGGAGATTTGAAAATAAGAATAAAAAAAGTTGGGACTCCTGGGTGGCTCAGTGGTTGAGCATCTGCCATTGGCTCAGGTCATGATCCTGGATTCCAGGGGTTGAGTCCCACATCGGGCTCCCTGCATGGAGCCTGCCTCTCCCTCTGCCTGTGTCTCTGCCTCTCTGTGTGTGTCTCTCTTGAATAAATAAAATCTTTAAAAAATTAAAAAAATTAAAAAGTCACTGGAATGCAGGAAGAATGGTTAGAAGTAGTCTATTGAAGAAACATTCTTGTTTGTGGAAGCACCTGGGATGAGTGGTGATTTCTTGCTCCAAAGGGAAGAAAGATACAAAAGGACAGTTCCTGTTCTCACTTGTCTGTCAGGCACAGTATTTGAGGCTCATTGTCATGGTGGTCTTGTTTGACCTGAACAGAGAAAGGTGGGTTGGCCAAAGTCTGACTGGTTTTATTCACAAGCAAGAGGAAAGGAAGGGAGGGTCTGAAGCCAGCAAGTTTTATTTAAAAGAATTTCTTTTTAAAAGGACATCTGAGATAATGCCTCCTTGGGGGCTGTGCTGAGAGTAGTTGCATGCCACAGCTGCCAATATTTAGGGAGCTCTGCAATGGGGATGACAAGTCAACAACGGTATCCAGGCTTGTTTTGATTTTCCAGGACTCATCAGGCTGTGCAGCTGTGCTTTCTCAAAAGCATTCGGACAGGAAGAGAATAATTAATTTACCCTGAGCACGAGTCAGGTTCAGAAAGCAACAGTGGAAAGGCCAAGGGCAGGGCTCCTGGTTTGGTGGATCCTCCCATTCTGCCCTGGTGGCCTCTTTGAAAGCTCTGCCAGTCAGATGGCCAGAATGCAAGTAGGAGAAATGCACGTGATGTTGCTGAGTGTCCTCAGTGCCTGTGGAAAGAATGTGCTCACTTGCTCTTAAAGCTCTAGTCCATAGTCACATAGTTCTTTATCCAGCCTTTTCCTAGTGGACAGAATAAGGAATGAGTAATGATTTCATTGGAAAAGAAACCATTTACTTCATGTCTGCTTAGCACCACGCACTACGCTGGGCTTCTGAAAAACAACACTAAACGAATACATAAAGTCCTTGCCCTTGATAAGGTTAATTTAGTGTGTTCTGCAAGGCATCCAATGATCTCAAGCCTGTACATGTAAATAAGCACAAAATATGATAGGGCCTCTGAACAAAAAGTATGGGGTACAGTAATAGCAGGGACACCTGTTTTAGCTGAGAAAGGAGCAAAACCTAAGAAGGATTTAACCAGGTGCAGAATATAGGGAATGGTCCAGGCAATCCAAGGAGCCTACAGAGAGGGAAAGCCTCATGACCTCTGGAACCAAGAGGAAACAGAGACTATAGAAGAGCAAGAAGTTGAAAGGAAAGGTGAGAAGGTGTGAAGGTGGCTCGTGGGAACTAAGAGTAGAGGAGAGTAGAGGACAGAGGGGACCTGCCATGTGAGGAATCAATATGAAAAGTCTCACATCACCGTTTTCTGTGACGTGGGAACAGAGGAGGGGCACAGACTCACTGACGGAGTTAGAAGGCCAGGGAGGACATAGGCCACATGTCCCTGATGCCAAAGGAGCTCAGACTTTTAAAAGAATGGTCGAGGTGATTGTACATGTGGATTTATCTTGTGTGGCAATTCTATTTCTCTGCGCTCTGAGTTGATCTCAAGGTGTCACAGTTAAACAATCAGTAGTCATATTTATAATGTATGTGCCTTCATCTTGGGTCTCTCTATCCTGAATCACTTGGATGCATCTCACAGTGCATTAGTATAGAGCCTTGGCACGAAGGACCCTTTTGATACACAAATCAAGTAGAATGTATGCTCTATTGTGATTACTTAATTGACAAAGTCTCACTAGATCCTAGTGTAGAACATCAGGACAAACAGTAAGCAAGGAATTTGAAGTTTCCCAGTTCTTCACAGGAGATGATTTTGGTAATCTCTCTCTCCAGGGTGAAGTCCTACCAGGTCAAAGGAAGCTCTGAGAGACTTAACAAGCCTCTTGAACCAATTGGCAAATTCAAGCAAGCATCACTACCTATTTCAAAACTCACCTTACACATGATATTAACTAGATCTCATACCTGGGGTCTCGGTAAAATTTCTTAGTGTCACACATAGTTTTTGAGCATTACATAATCCAGTTACGTTGTAATAGGCTGTAGACAGGTGCAAGCAGCTCTCCATAAGACCTGAGAAGGGCTGATTATGGTAGACCAGGATGGGCCAGCCATGGTCACTTCTTGTGGGAAAAGATAGACTCAGCCAGCTTTTCAAAAAGTATTTATTGGCTCACCTAAATGAAAAACCTACAAACTGGTTTAAGATATTGCTTGATTCTGAACTCAAATTTGACCACGTATCTCAATTATGTTTCCTCTAATTTCCTAGCCTTGGTAGGAAAAGGATTATAGCAGTTTCAAACCTCCTATCACCCTTCTACAAAGCCTTGAAGAAAATATGTAATGTTCCCTTTTAATCCCTACATTATGGTAAAGAAGACATTTTGCTTTCCTAGGGTATTTAGTGTTTCTCTTAAAATTTGTATTATTTTTCAGCTTATTGAAATATATTTGATATTTACACATTGGTGTAAATTTGTAAATTTAAGGTATGTACCATGATATTTTATATATATATATATATATATATATATATATATATATATGAATAATTACAGTAAAGTTAATTAGCAATCCACCATGTAACATAATTGCTGCATGTGTGTGTATTGGGAACTTTTAAGATCTATTCTCTTAACAACCTTCAAGTATACAATGTATACAGTACTCTTAAGTTTAGTCAGTCACCTGTTGTACTTTAAATTCCAGAACTGATTCATCTTATAACTCAATTTTATACCTTTTAGGACATTTCCCCATTTCCTCTAAGTAGAGCTTCCTCACTTCCCACCCCTGGCCAACAACATTTTGCTCTCTGTTTCTGGAAGTCTTGCTTTTTTTAAGATTCCACATTTAAGTGAGATCATACAGTATTTGTCTTTGACTTATTTCACTTAGCACAGTGCCCATCAAGTTTATCTGTGTTGTTTCAAATAGCAGGAATTCCTTCATTTTTATGACTGAATTGTAAATATTCCATTGTGTGTGTGTGTGTACACATATATATCCCACATCTTTCTTACCTATTTATCCATCGATGGACACATGTCATTTCTGTCTTGCAATTGTCAATAATGCTGCATTGGGCATGGCAGTACAGGTATCTCTTCAAGATGGTGATTTCAATTCCTTTGGAGATCTGTTTAGAAGTGGGATTTCTGCATTTTTTTTGAGAAACTTCCATATTATTTTCCATAATGGCTGTAACCATTTACATTCCCAGCAACAGCATACAAGGGATACCTTTCCTCCACATCCTTGCTAATACGTATTATCTCACATCTTTTTTATGATAGCCATTTTAATAGGTGTGAGGTGGTATCTCATTGTGGTTTTGATTTGCATTTCCCTGATAATTAATGATGTAGAGCATCTTTTCATATACCTGTTGGTCATTTGTTTATCTTCTTTGGAAAAATATCTCTTCAGATCCTTTGACTGCTTTTTAATCAGGTAATTTGGGTTTTTTTCTTGAGTTATATGAGTTCCTTCTATACTGTGGATATTAACCCTGTATGAGGTACATGGTTTGCAATAGTTTATTCTAGTCTATAGGCTGCATTTTCATTTTATTGATTGTTTCTTTTGTGTAGAAGCTTTTTAGTTTGATATAGTTCCACTTATTACTTTTTTTTGCTCATGTCGCTTATACCTTTATTGTCATATCCAAAAAAATCATTGCTAAGACAATGTCAAAGGTTTCCCCTCTGTTTGAAAAAAACAAAACAAAACAAAACTAGAGACTAGACAGTGTGTTATCAGAATGGTTTAAAGTTCAAACTCTGCAATCAGATTGACCATGGTTCTGGTCCTTCTTAGCAGCTTATAGGCTTATATCCTTAAGCAAGCTACTTAATGTTCCTGAGTGTTAGCTTTTTATTTATTTTATTTTTTTGCAGTGATAGCTTTTTCATCCATAAATAGAAATCATAATAAGCTCATTACCAAAGGACTGTTGTGAGGGTTTACAGAGATTTATGTAGAGTCTAGTTCATGGTATATGCTCAAAATATGCTAACTGTTGTTAACTTTGTGTCTTCAGTGGCAACAAGCACAGGCCCAGAACAGTAAATATGTGTTAGATTGTATAGAACCAAATAAGCGATCTGCAACTGTCTAGATATTTGGAATAGAATGTGAGGAAAGCAGCAAGAAGAAAGTAAACCACTGCATTCAGTCAACATGTTTTAAAGATATGTCCCTAGAGAAACCACCATGTATTCAACTAGTCAAGAGGAAGTGTGGTCTTTCCTTCATGCTGTTCCCTTGACTAGCTCTCTTTCTTCATCTGCACTTGTTTCTGTGAATTCTTAGGAAATCTCTGGGTGTTTTCTCTTCCTGTATAAATGTACTAAATTTCCTTGAAGAAAGCCCATTCTCTTTTGTCTGTTTCCTTTCTATTTTACAGAATAATTTATAGGGCTTTGCGGCTCAACTTGGCATCTGTTTAATTTTTTAATACTTTATTTCTATCATGACTTATTAGAATAATGAAAGAATGGTAAGTGTGGATTGCACATTTCTTATTCCCTAATTGCTAGAAAGAAAATAGTTAAGGTTAAGAACTAATAGGAAATTTCCTTAGAACCACCCTGCTGTTGCTCAGAATCCACACTAGTTTCATGCCCTTGTGCTCAGTGTTGTTAGGGATGAGGACCTTAATCATTGTCAATTGTCCTATCCTGTTCAGCCAGTCACCAACTTTACAATATGATAAGAAATTATAAAGTCAAATTGAGAGAGAGAGAGAGAGAGAGAGAGAGAGAGAGAGAGAGAGAGAATTGGGGTTGGAGACAGGGAAGGAGAGGGAGAGACAGAGACAGAGAATTCCAACAACTTTTATTTCTACATTTCATCTACTCTTGAAGCTTTTTTGGGGGGGGAGGGGGCTTGAGTTGCACCAATCTTCATTTTTAATTGCTTTGTTGAAGACAGTCAATTTTTTTCATGGTCCAGCTGATAAGTCTTCACAGTATGTTGGGTTTTGCAAAGTTGTAAATGGCTAATTTATTTTATGTTTATTTTTCTGCCAGGGTTGAAAGGACATATCTGACTTTACATTTGGTATGAACTTTTAGCACCTTTTCGACGACAGCGTTTATTTTCCTCACTGATGTTGACTCCACCAGAAAGCTCATGAATCTTAAAAGCTAACATTTGGCAGTTGATTTTATCCTCCTGTTATGTAGTATATGCAGAGGTACACCTCCCCAGCACTCTGTGAGAACTGAAGAGCTTCCCCCAACTGCTGCACTTAGCAGAAGCCCTCCCTCTCTGGGTGATTTTCTCAGCCAAAGAGTTTCTTCAAAGCTGAGGTCAGGCCCTCTGTCTATGGTCCAGACACCCCCTACCCTGATCAGTACAGGCTTATCAAAGCTGGGCTCTTTGCCTCAAAGGGAATAACTAGAAGAGCCATCCCATTTCTGTGGGATTGACTGAGGCCTTCCTTGGGAAGAATCTTAGGTAAATCTTTTCTTCCCAATTCTATTTCTTTCTCTTCCTCAAATGTGTTTATCTTTGAGAGAATCCTTCACGGAAATTCTGTGGGTTTTTTTTTTAAGATTTTATTTATTTATTTGAGAGCGAGGGAGAATGATCATGAGTAGGGGAGTGAAGGGCAGAGGGAGAAGCAGACTCCCTCTGCAGGACTCCATCCCAGGACCCTGGGTTCATGACCTGAGTTGAAGGCAGGTGCTTAACCAACTGAGCTATCTAGGCACCCAAGGAACTTCTGTTTTAATATAGGTTTTATTATTACTTAGATGTGAAGGAGATGATTGACACTGAAAAGAGAGTTTGTTACTCACTTTTCAAGAGGAGGTGGCCCACCATACCATGGTGGGCATCAACATAGGAAGCAT
The DNA here is from genome assembly GCF_018345385.1 of Vulpes lagopus. NCBI lineage: Eukaryota > Metazoa > Chordata > Mammalia > Carnivora > Canidae > Vulpes > Vulpes lagopus. The sequence continues at coordinate 88,987,001 of NC_054831.1, forward strand.
GGGGGTCCATCCTGTGAGAAGAAACGTTACTGGGATTTTCAAGGGAAGGAAGAAATGAGGCAGATTTTGTGAAAATGTCAGTGGACTCTGGGGCATGGAGGCTGCTCTTATTCGCCCAATACCTGGCCCTGGGGTCGTGGGTGGTGAGGATAGATGGTTGAGGGTATGGATTCTGGACTGTTAGGTTTGCATTTAAAAAGCACACTTGTTGTCAAGTTGGTTACTATCTCTAGAAATTGGGGAGCCCCTCTAGTGTTGGGAAGGCCCCAAATGGCAAAACATCAGAATACAGAAAAGGAAAGACAGGGCTAAAACAACTTCCTACTCAGAAATCTTCATCTCAGACTGTCTCCCCAGAAACCACATATAGGGTGTCTTTCATCTTGGTACCCACAGTACATGGTGTGTAGGCTCATAGTCCTCCAAATGGCGTATGGGCAAATGCTTAATAACTAATTTTTCAAAAGAAAAAAAATCCCTAATCTGTGGCATTTGCCAGTTTGCGTGGTATAATGCTCCCACCACGGCTAATTTCAAGCATCATTGATGTCATTGGAAGTGGAGCTGGGACAAGATGCATATTGTCAGTCCTGGGAAGCCAGTGGGAGCTAGCTCCAGCATATCCCTGGCACCTCCTCAGGGAGAATGAAGACATTTTTATGAGCACTTTCACCAGCTAGAATATAACAAAATCCTACATCCCTAGGACTTAATGAGTTTTCCTATAATTTCCTTATCCAACATTTCCCACATGTTGTAGGTTTGCAACCTGATTTTCTCCACGGTTTGTTCTAACATAATCTTCAAACTGTTTAATAGCACAAACAATTTTGTTAAGGCCATACTTTATTTAATGATTAATGAATAAAAAGCAATGTAATTTGTTTTCAAATAGTTTTTAGATGTGTGCACTCAAAAATAATGAAGAGTTGGAAAGACTCTTAAATCACTAAAGCTTTAAATATACCTTACACAATCTTGTTTGTACAAAAATACAAGTTAAATATAAACATAAAGCCATCATGGTAATTTTATTCAAATCTGTTTTATGTGATCTCCAGTTCTATATAAAAGTTACTCAGTTCTGTTATTTGTGAGATCAGTACCAGATTGAATTACTATCTGTTGGCATAGGGCCCTAAAAAGCTTACTTCATTATTAATCTTTTACATGATTAAATGCCTTTCCTAATCAGAGATTAACCTAAACATTGGGAAAAAATGAAAAGGGCAGTATGTTTACAAACCAACAAATAATATGGCTGTAATGTATCATAGAACATAAAGAAATACATCTGTGAAAGAAACATGTATTGTACACACACACAGATGTCTGCACGCATGCCCATACATACACGTGTGCTCACATGGTTATAAAGCAAGACCTAATGTGATGCAATTTCTGGCTCATTCTTTAGTTTTGCATTTTTTCTTCATCATATGTGAGCAGCTCCTTGTCACCTTCCCACTCTGGAAGACAGTATGGAGAAGATTAGGACCAAATTCTTCAAGGTATCTTTTTCTCAAGTGTAACCAATTTCTCTGTCGTGTCCTTTGTAGAGATAATCACCCCTTTCTGGGCCTTTTGTTGGGATCAGCACCTGGGTCCTTGAAGACCTTAATCCCAAGGCCATGCACTACCTGAAAGGAAAATTCAAAGGCTACCTTGTTAATCTCTGGAGCAGTGCTCTACCAGCACCAAAGGAAGATTTTAATACTTCGTTTTTGGTTTTTTTTTTTTTTTTTTGGTTTATACCTTCTACAATCTCACATGAGGTGTATCTGTACCACCTCCTTGACTAACTCTGAGATAACATGGCAGCAACTTGTCACCCTTTGAATTCTCAGTAACAGGGAATTCCTTACCTAAAAAATCTAAAATCTTTAGTATATTGTTAAGAGGATTTCAAGAATCAAGTCTAATTATTAGTGGTGCCTCTGTACAGTTGGATACTATTAAAAGTCTTGAATCTCCATCCCCTGTTTTCTCACGCATATTATGAATGCTATAGCTATCCCACACTATAGAAACAGCCACTGATGAAAGCTGTGTTACTCTATGTGCAAAAAAGCATCTTTGTCATGGTCTTTCCCTCAAGCTGTTGTGCTACTGTGCTCTGCCAATGGAACAGAATAACCTGGAACAGGATCTTTTGTTCTGTATTTTTAATTAGAGCAATCCCTGCTACTGTTATCTGTTCCTTTGAAGTTAACCAAGTGAACAGGCGCTCCTTGCCAGTGAGGTCTTGGAAGGAGACTCCCCTGGAGCTGAAATCACCTAACTCGTATACCATCTAGATTATTGCAAATTTCTAAGAAATATTTGGCCAATATTTTCTTCTGCTTTCTAGAATTTGTAGCCACTGTGATTGGGTACCAGGCCAGAACAAGAACAGTCTCAATCCAACTTGTAAGCCAGTAACACTCTGAATCTGGGTTTTCTACTGTGAAGAGAATATTTCCTCCGACAGTGACAGAACCCTTAGGAACAGCTCTTATGTCTGTTGGAAGATGTCAGTCACGTTTCTTAAGAATGTAGTTCCATCCCTTTTCATTAAAGACACCATCTTGGAAAGTTCACTTATCTTTTATTCTGCAATGTTTCTTCTGCTATTCATCCTACCTAGAGGTTTTTTGTTTGTTTGTTTGTTTGTTTGTTTGTTTGTTTTCCGACACTGTCCTTTTCCCTTTTGTAAGTATGATCAGGGTGTCTTCTATATCTCCCATGCCTTCACTTAGCTCAGTCTTTCTTCCAGTTTGTTAAGGGGAGCAGCTGGAGTGCTGTTGGTGTTTTATTTTTTAACCTAATGGTGGTGGATACTGGTGTTTGCTTTATATTACATTAGTACATTATATGACATTGGTAAATTTTATTTCTCTTTGAAGCACTTCTCTGCATGTGTATTGTATTTCAAAATGAAATGTTAGATGATTCAAGAAATCATATTAGCTCCACATTCAAAAAATCCCAAATCCAAGGACTTTTCATCATTTCCACCATTCCTATCTTGATCCAACCTTTCATCATTTCTTAAGTTGCTGATAGTCAACACCACCCCATTAGCCTTCCTTCTTCTGCCCTTGCCCCTGCAGTCTACTTTGAGCTCATGGGCTAATGACATGGATTTAAAATACAATTTAGAGCATGTCATCCTTTTGCTGAAACCCAGTGGCCTCCCAGCTTATTCAGAATCAAAGTCAAAGAGTTTTTATAGCTTGCATAGCTTTACATGATCTGACATCTTCTTCTCTCGAACTTTTTTCTTCGAACTTGTTCCCTCTATATTAACCACACTAGCCTCCCTTGTGTACTTCTAAAGTCCTGTCCCTGAAGAAGAGACACTAAACTCAAAATTTCCCGTATCTTGATCCTCTTCCCACTGATAGCCCCACGGTTCACTTCCTTATCCCCATCAAATCTACATTAATTCTTTAGCTTCTTTGCAAGACTTTCCTGATGTCCCAGTTTCAATGAGTCTCCTTTCACAGGCATCCATATTCCCTTTTCTATTTATTTATTTTTTGCGTAGTACTTACCACTATCAGTCATATTGTATATTTTAAATTCATTTGTTCTTTGTCTTCCTCAAACTGAACATACACTCTGTAAGGGAAATGATTTTTGTCACTTTTAAAAAAATTAATAGCTTGATGCTTCAGTGCCTATATCAGTATCTCATGTAAAGTATGTACTCAATAAATATTTGTTGAGTGAATACTCTTAAATCATTATTCTCTACTTTCAGGTAATTTTTCCTCCTTGAAATTAAAAAAAAAAAGCCTCTATTGTTTATTTCAGTGGCTTGTACATAATGGGCAATTAATAGCTGTGTGTTGAATGAATGACTCCGTGCCTAGCTAGTGGCAATGTAGTCCTGTTTTCCTAATGGTTACAGATGGGGAGTAGGAGTATGCACTCTGATGTTCTATTCTTGGCTTTTTCTCTGACTGCATTCAATATGTATGAATATTCATTAGCTGTTTATTTTGGGACCGAAATATCAAACACTCATTTAGTAAACATGTTGGTATGGAAAACACTGGACAGGCCACTGCCGGTTGAAACAAAGACCACATATTCTCCAGGATCCCAAAATATGCCTGCAAAATGAAATGTGTCCCGGCATTGTATCGTGTGCTGCTAAATGTGCATTTGCATATGCAGATACCGGCTTCATCCCACAGATCCCACAGTTAATTGCCAATACAAAGCAGCCACTGAGGACATATTTGCTTCTCTTGTAAAGGCCAATACCGTTGTGTGGGCCACAAATGAAATGCATGCTGTTGGATCTGCAGGAATAGTTTCAGAGACTGGACAGGATTACCTCTTTGCTGAAATAAATTAGGGAGCTGTTGCTGTCAGTTCTAAAAGCCCCTGCTTTCTCATACAGGAAATACTGCTTGTTTTCCATGAAAATGTGCTGCTGGTTAAAAAAAAAAACAACAAACAACTCCCTCTTTGCCTCAACCCTGGCACATTTGGAATGACAGCCATCGCTCACCTGTCTTTACTTGTGCCTGCAAGAGCCACAGGGTCCCCGGGAGAAGAAGCAGGGTGACCTTGCTGACAGGTCACAGTGTTCTGTGGCAGTTATGCTGCCAACCTTGACCCTACTCCATATGGGGAAGGTCTCTCTGAAATCTAATGGCCAGCCCTACAAAGGGGACTTAGAAGCTCACTGGTCAGTGTGCAGACTATCATAGAACTCTTTGCCATTTTGTGAAGATCTACTTGAAATATTTGCACAATGTTAGAGTAGGCATGTGATCTAACATCATCACTTTACAGATGGGATAATGCAGGCCCAGAAAAGTGAAGCGACTTGTCCAAAGCCACAGAATTAGTTACTTCCAGGGTAGGATTAGAACCCAGATCACCTGGCTTTTCTTACCTCGGTCTTTCACTGTGTGACCGTCACAGTCATGGGCCTGCCTGTTAACCACACTGGATCTCAAATATTCACATTTTTAAGAAGTCACCCAAGAAGCAAATTAAACATGTAGATCACTGGGACTTCCCTCTCAGAAATTTTAATTTGGAAAGTCAGAGGTAGAGCCTAGGAATTATGCTTTAGCATGTACCCCAGGTGAATTTAATGTAGATAACATCAGGCTCTATAACTTGAGGAATTTTAGTACTTGACGGAAGGTCAGGGAAGATGCATGGTACATTTATTAGCACTACCACCGCAGAGCCAAAAGACCTGTTTATAGTCTCAATTTTGCCACTTCCTGACCAGATGTATTTGAACAATTGTATTTTTCAGCCTCTCTGAGTCTCAGTTACCTTACCTGTAAAATGAGAACTCACTAGGATCTTGGGAGAATTATACACACATAAGTGTGTGTGTGTGTGTGTGTGTGTGGATAAAGCCTGGGGTGCTTTGTGCATAATACATTGTTAATAGATACTGGTTGTTGTTGTTGATTATATATCATATACTTTTAAATATTCCTTAAGTAGCAAGTGGTATTTTTGATATTTTGAGACAGCAACTAAATCATTTCCCAATTTCATTTACATATGTAAATAATATATGTAAAAATATAGATATATTTCCCTTTCTCTCTACCCTAGTCTCCATCACTTCTCCCTCAACCCCACCATATCTCTAACAGAAAATACCTGTGTAGGAGAACAGGGATGATATCACTGAGATAGTTCATCTCATCTTTAAAATGTTATATTCTCTTTCCTTCCAGTGAGCCTTAACTAAAATGGCCAATTGCATTCAATAAGCCTGGTGAGAACTTACATTTCTGATTGAGAGGAAATATGTTTAAGTAATTTGGACATTTCAGTGTGTTTATTCCCACTCAGGCTGGAGGTCTTTCGGTCCAGTGAGCTTGTCAAATGCAGTGAAAATAGACTCAACCCAGGTTGTCATTTCTATGTATAAGCCAACAGGATACTAAAAAAAGTCTACTGAGAGATAAAGTAAATAAGGGCCTCAAATCATCCAAAATAGTGACTTGAGTGCTACTTTATCATCAATTGTCTGAAATAACTTGATTGCAAAGATTCTGAGGCTAGACAGTAGAAATAAACTCAAGTGTGAAGTGACAGCTATGCCAAGGAAAAGGAGATGGATGTCTGAGAATTTTGAGCAACTTTGGGGCTATCTGAGCGCTTTAGATAGCACAGATCACCTAGGGATCAGATACTCTGTGATTGACCTTGCATTGTTTTTAAAAAATGTGGAGAGAGGCAATCAGCTTGGCTACAGTGATGCATTTTATTATTGAAAATGACTCTACACATCCCATCCTAGTTGGTGGTGATAGCACTAGTAATTCCAGTATTGGGAGTGCATAGAAGAGTTTCTCTTTTTTTCTTCTAAAAATTTAGATAGGGAGCATGGCAAGTGAAAATGGGACCTTGGCATTGAGGAAGGCCAAGTTTTGAATACAGTTCCACACATCCCAGATGGGTGAAGTTGCTTGGGATTTTGAAGGTTCTGCTTCCTCATCTGTAAAATAAGAGTCCATTGCTGCCTGTAAAGGGTCATTTATGAAATTTATGAAATATATATATAAAATTTTTAACATGTAATTTAATTATGTAAACGCCCTGAATCATAGGAGATGATCAATAAATGCTTTCTCCTTCACAGCAGGATTAGTGGTAATAAAAAAATTAGAAGAAATGGGGCACTTTTCAGAACAATGTGTCCTAATTCTCCTTTAATCTTCTGTCTGAACTTAATATCTAGGTTTTTTGAATTATAGCTTACTCAAAAATGAGTTTTCTCAATGGAAATAAATAAATGATGAAAATGTCGAAGAGAAGGAAGAGATTCAAAATAGTCTAGGATATTTTAAACACATGAAGACCAACAGGATTAATAGGCCAGAATCCATGCGATATATTATTATACCTCAGATCTGTGCTTATTATTATGTATTTTGAGCAGTAGGAGGTAGGGATCTCCATCTGAATCTACTTAAAAACAGATAATAAATTCCAAATGTTTTTATCCATTGAGGAAGCTCTCCAATGCCAAGACCCTGAGCAGAGTTCTTAGATGACTAAATTACTACCAATCTCTCTCCAGACTGGTAGACTAGAAATGAGTTCCAAGGTTCCGTGGGGGTCAACTGAGCCTTTGTGAGTGCACCTGACCTTCCTCATGGGTGCTCTGTGGTCCTGTTGTTCATCTTCCCTTGGACCCATCAAACTTTGATGGTTGGAAGGAGGTAATAAGCTTATTTAAACTAAGGTGTAAGTGACCGATGGTGTTTTGTAAATATTCTTAAGTCAATTTTTTTGCAGATTTGAAGAGGAATGAATCTCTGCATATTTAACACTGAGACTTAAGTGACGAAGAATTTAGTGCATACAGTGTCAAGCTTTTTAAAATAAATAACCATTTCACACACATGCACAAAAGTGGTACGCTGTATACTTATTTGAAAACTGCTCTTGTATACTGACCATTTTCATTTCATTATATTTTTACATCATTATTATATCATGTTACCATTCTGAACTTGTGTTTCATGGCTGGGAAGGTCATTTTTCCTAAGATTTGGCTTCTGAGAGCTAACTAGAGATTAATATTTTCATACAGGAATACTTTCAGAGTTTCATGACAAACTTCTTAAAGTTCTAGAAGTAAAATTGCCAGGCCATATGGTACGCAAATTTTTAAGATACAGTGACATATTATCAAAGTGAAGATTACCATCCAAGTTAAAGAGAATGAGCACTTTCTCAGTGTTACTGTCACTGAGTATCATTATTAAAAGCAATCTAGAGGACGTGCAAACTCACAGCGTGTTTTTTTACCTGACTATATGGCCAATCGATGGTAATGATGGGATATTATTGCCTACTCTGTTGAAAGCCTATTTTGTTCTCTGTTTTGTTGCCAGCAATGCCCCTCTCACAGCTAGAGTCATCAGCTATGAACATCTGCAAGCTTGATAAGAGCACCATAAGAGTACAGTGAAGGAAGCAGGATTCTGTTTCCCTCCAAGCTAACAAAGACATAATTTAACAATTTCTGAAGGCCAATGCAGTGACGCAACCCCAGTGGGTTTCCTTTAAGAAGGAAACCGCATGTGTTCACGTCTTTCTATTTTGAGAGTGCAATAAACACTTACAAATAACGTGGAGATGCTGCTAGAAATGGAATGATTCAAAGATAGGGCCTGTACCAAATGTCAGTGTGTACAAAAAATCCAATCACCATTATAATCAGATAAGGCCTCTTTCTCCTGTGGGCAATAGGTTGTCTTTATAGATACCTTTTTTTTTTAAGGCTATGAAAAGCAAAATCAATTCTTGCTTTATTTTTATCTGAAATACTTATGAAACCATTTTTACCCTTCTATAATCTGAAGTGGAAAAACCAAACTGCAATTGCCTTTTTTTTTTTTTTTTTAATGAAAGCACATATAATTAACGATTGCCCAAGGTGGTACTGTAACTTGGAGATAGGTGATTTGCTCTGGCTCCTTCAATTCTTTTTTTTTTTTTTTTTTTTTTTTTTTTTTATGATAGTCACAGAGAGAGAGAGAGAGAGAGAGAGAGAGGCAGAGACAGAAGCAGGCTCCATGCACCAGGAGCCTGATGTGGAATTTGATCCCGGGTCTCCAGGATCGCGCCCTGGGCCGAAGGCAGGCGCCAAACTGCTGCGCCACCCAGGGATCCCCTGGCTCCTTCAATTCTTAAAGAACTGTTCTGACAGGGGTAATTGGATACAAACTCTAGCATCATTTTGTGATGAAATAATAGCAAAATAAGATGAAAATCATATAAATGCTGAATGGATTAGGTCTCCATTGTAGGCCTTTTGTCTCTTGCTACTTGGAATGCTCTTCTTTCACCATTTCCATCCCACACACCATCCATTTGGTGATGACTGCCAATGTCTATCCCTGACCCAAAGCTCACTTTTTTAGCTCCCTGGATATCCATTTGCCTCTTGACGTGTCAGCTTGCAGTTCCCCAGTGCCCATAGAGCATGGCAAGTCTGAAATCCATAAGCGTCTCCCATAAAATGGATCTTCTTGTAGCCTGCCTGAATGAAGGCAAAGAGCCAGAGCCACCTCATCAGCAAATCTCCTTTTTTTCATCCAGGTATATTAAATGCATCCATTTCTTTACCTCAGGCCCTTGTCAGCTACTTCCTCTTGCACCCGCACAGGCCTCCTCCCTACAAACCACTGCAGTTAGTGTCCTCCACTCTCAGGCTCCCTGCCCTATCCCATCCCTGCCCTTGACAGGGTGCCCCCCAAGAATGGTAGAAGTAGTCTTCTTAGGCCTCAAACATGATCATATCACCTCCAACTTCAAAATGTTCTAAGGGATTCTCATTCATTTATGATACTGGAAATGTTTTAATGAGGCCTACACAGGCATTATTTTGCACTATAATCTGTCAGTTTCTTATGCTAAAGCCATGTTATCCTTCTTCTGATTTCTCAATTGCATCATGCTGTCCGTCACCCGACAGAAGTTTTTGCACACCTGCCCCCCGTAGCCTCCCCTTCCCCTAACTCAGGACAAATTTATCTTCCTTTCCATTCTGTTTATCCCTCGTCATTCTTCATTCCTCACTTCCGGCATTGCTTCCTTGGGAAAACTTTGTCTGACCCACCAACCTAGGAGATATTTCTCTAGTCTCTGCTCTCACAGAATCTCCTTTACTTCCCTCATATTAATTAGGTCAATTTTGTAATTACACACCTGTTTGTGGGGATTGATTAATGTCTGTCCAATAAGCTCTGTGAGAATGGACTATATTAGTTTTAGTAGGGCTGCTGTAACAAGTTACCACCAATTGAGTGACTTAAGCAGATACTGATTGTCTCACTGTTCCAGACTCTGAAGTCCGAAATCAAGGCATTGGTAAGTTTGGTTCCTTCTGAACTCTGTGATGGCAGGATTGCTTCCTGACCTCTGTCTTTGGCTTAGAGTTGGCCATCTTCTCCTGTGTCTTCACATCATCTTCCCTCTGTGCCTATCTGTTCAGAGTCCAAATTTGTCCTTTCTATAAACACACCAGTTATATTGGATTGAGGCTTATCCTAATGACCTCATCTTAACTAATTACATATGCATTGATCCTATTTCTCAATAAAGTCACATTCTGATGTGCTGGGAATTAGGACTTTACCACATTTTGGGAAACAAATTCAACCCACAGCAGTTGCCATGCCTGTTTTGTCCAACAACATGTCCTCAGTGCTTAGCAGTGTCAGAATCATAAGGGAAGAGGTAAATTATACTTCTTAGCATTCACGTAGTCACACTTTTCAGAAGCAGGCATTAGGGATTTAAAGTGGCAGGATAATTTCTATATTTTTTTCTCTTCCTCCATCTTTACCATAAAGTTTTCTTTTTCTAAAAAAAGAATGTGCCGGGATACTTTCAAAGAGAATTGTTGAATACAACATCATGTAGCTGAAATTTTTACCTGAATTCAATGATGAGACTGCCCGTTTAAGGGAACTCAACAAATTTTTATGTAAGAGAAACAGGGTGGATGAGGTTGATGGCAGAGATGGGGAGGAAACTCTATTCCAAGTGGCTTTATGGATTTGAAAACACAGCCTGGAATATGAACAGAGAGGCCTACTGCTCTCCGTGCCTGAGACCTCAAATGTGACTTGGCATTCTCCAAAGATAGCTGCCACAAATCTTCATCCCAGTGCTCTTCTGCACTGTGGTTTTGTCACTCCCACACAGACACTGTCTGTCACTCCACACCCTTGAACATGGGCAGGCCCTGTGATGACCTTAAACAATCCAGTGTGGCCAAATGGACACTGTGCCACTTTGTGCTTTCACCTGGCCCAGCCATTTTCATTATTTTCTCTCTGAAGTGCAGCACATGTTAGAAGTGCAACTATCCTATTGTCAGAAGACCAAGCCTCGTGGAAAGGCCCGTGGGAGATGTGAGGCTACGTGGAGAGAGGGAAGGAGGACAGGAACGATGGGGTGCCAGATCTGAGAGTAATGAGGCCATCATAGATTCCAGCCTGGTTGAGCCTTCACGTGACTCCAAGCCCAGCTGCTGTCTAACAGAATCCTCATGAGACACCATTGATCAGAACTGCTAGGCCGACCTGAGTCAACCCTCAGGACTGGGAGACAGAATAATCAGTTATTGTTTTAGGATAATTTTAGGGTGGTTTGTTATGCAGCAGGAGGTAAGCAGAACTGTCAAATGAATATAAATGCCTTGCATATAGCAGGTGCTAAATGTCTTCTTTTTGGTGAACAGATACATTTGTCTCCAGGGTCCAAAGAGAATGGACGTAAAGAAAACAGAGAAAGGAAGCTTTTGTGCAAGATGTGAAACACCTCCTCCTATAAGTTTCCTGTCAGAATGTTTTTTTGTTGCAAAGCCTGCTCCACTGGAAGGCTTTCAAGATGCTAAGAGAGCCGACCTTAAATATTTCTTTCCACTGTCAGGTCAGGCAACCAGCTCAGACCTCAGGAACCGCGGAGGCTTTCGGAGGGAGTTCTTGAATAGTGAGAATGAGAGGTGTGAAATAATTGCTTGGTTGGCAGCTGGAAACTGAGAATTTTATTCCTAGAAAGTGTTAAGATTTGAAGAGAAGGCATTTAGCCACTTGAATTCAATGTCTCATCAAAGTGTTACCCTCTTCTCTGCCCCTCCCCTACCCAAAACCCAACCTCCATCTGGATCGTTTCACTAAGTGCAATGTTTTTATATAACTAATCTGAGTGATGAACAGTCTGTACTTGGAGGCTGACCGCTGGCTAATTAGCCTCAAGTTGCCTTCATTTTTGTTGGTTTAAAAGGCTAGGGTGGGTGATAGAGAGAGGTAGTTATTTCTTTATTGATAAGTTTTGCATAGGATTAAGAGAGCTTCGTGCATCAAAGCAGTCTCTCGCTTATAGAAATAAGCAAATCTCAGATTTTTTTTTTAAAAAAGAAACCCCACATGCATAGTTGTCCAGGTATGGGAAAAATCCTTAGGTTGGAGCTCTCAAAAATATAATTCTCAATACTTAGGTGTATACAGACACACAAACACAATCTTATTGTACATCCATACCCTTCCTCATACACTGTGTGTGCACACTCATCACACACAATTACACACATACACATATCTTCTAAGAGGCTAGATTTCAACTTTTCTAGCAACACTCAGACAATCCACTTTCTATCTCTTTTATGCCTTTTAAAGATTAAACCAGTGTACCTGTTGGTATTCAAGAGCCACATAATTTACAGTTTATATCCAGACTAGGTAGTTTTCAAAGAATATACCACAATTATATTTACAGGATTATCTCTTGAGAAGTGTGAAAGAGCTTAAAATTTCCCACATACACATTCTGCCTTTTAAAAATTGTTAGGGACACCTGGGTGGCTCAGTGGTTGAGCAGCTGCCTTTGGCTCAGGCCATGATCCCCGGGGCCTGAGATCGAGTGTAGCATCGGACTCCCCTCAGGGGCCTTGCCTCTCCCTCTGCCTATGTCTCTGCCTCTCTCTCTGTGTCTCTCATGAATAAATAAATAAAATCTTAAAAAAACAGAATGGGCATAAGTTGGACAGTTAAACAATAGTCCTTTATAATCTAAGCCTTGTCAACTAGGCTATTTTATTGTCTGTATATTAGAAATCATCAGTGTGCAAATGTCTAACCTAGGAAAATATTTAGAATTGTCTTATGTTTCTTCATTATAAATGTGTAACCCTTTAAAGTGTCTTGGACTAGTGGAGCATGAAGGCTCAACAGAAGTCTGCCATACCACATGTGAGTGATGAAAAAACTAAGCTCATTTAAAAGAAATAATGATGATTAGTTGACCAAGCAGGGAAGGTTTCATAAGCAGGTATTCTGCAAACTCTCCACCTGCATTTTTCTATGGCTCAATATTCTTCTATTTTAACTCATAACTTTGGGATATATATTCTCTTTTCTATAGGCAGTACATCATATATATATGTATATATATATATATATACACACATGTATATATATATATATAATTTTTTTTTTTTTACTATCAATGCAATCACGCTGCAACACATTCTTGGCCAGTTTTAGGTACTCCATGTCTCATGTTGTCAAGCTTCAGAAGTAATCTTTCTTTGTACTTTAGGCATTAGGTGATTCTGAACCCTAAGGGATGTGAGGAGTAGCTGAGAAGACCTACTATAGAAATAGTAGACATTACAACCCACCAGTCTGAGAGAGCTTTGTTCTGAGGTTGTCGTGTGTTCCCCAAATGCATTTCCTGCATTCCAGAGCTGGATAAACTAACCTGGGCTGAAAAGTGCATTCTTTTTTTTTTTTTTTAAGATTTTATTTATTTATTCATGAGAGACACACAGAGAGAGGCAGAAACATAGGTAGAGGAAGCCCCACAGGGAACTTGATCCCAGGCCCCCTTGATCACAACCTGAGCCAAAGGCAAACCTTCAACCATTGAGCCACTCAGATGCCCCCTGCAAGGTGAATTCTGAAGGACTTTGTGCTAGGTAGTTTCCTTTTACAGTTGACATTAGCTACAGAAATACTCCATCTTGGAAATAACAGTCAAAGAGAAGATTCAGTACCATACTACTGAAAATCAAACCTCTTCTTCAGAGGGTCACAAGCAGTTATCTCTTAGAGAGCGGATGCCAGAGGGTAGTCTGGCCTATGAGTGGGACAGTGGGGTCCAGCATCACATCCCCAGGCCTCTGGTTGTAGAATGGGAGGCCTTGGACAGATAGATAGGGTGCTCTGAGGCTTCATCATTTTTATCAAGGAAACAGATCTCAGTGCTCTACGCTCAAACAAGGAGGATTTTCATCCCATCTTAGTCAAGCCCTCTTCTCCTTCTCCCTATTTTCTGGTCTGAGTAAATTTATCCAAAAGAAGTACCAGAAGTTTATGGGCTTACATTCTGGAGAATTATTCTTGGTTTTGCACTTCTTAACTTCACTGTGCCCATCACTTCATTAGATAGTAAAGAGGAGGCTGGGAGCTTTGCCATCAAAAAGAATAAGATTTGAATCTCAACTGTGCCCTATTTGTAAAATATGGATAATAATGTTTTCCCTAAAGTAACATGCTTTGGATTGAATGTGATGATTCACAGAAGGCTCAACACATATTAATAGTTTAATGAACTACTATTATTGTTGATTTTCATTAGCCTATTGTAGGGCTTATAATATTTTTGTAATAGAAGAAAATATTTCTGTGGTCTCAGGAACACCAAAGATTTCAGTAGTAAGAGATATTGCTTTAAAAAAAAACCAATCATGAAATGGGCAAAAGACATGAAGAGAAATCTCACAGAGGAAGACATGGACATGGCCAACATGCACATGAGAAAATGCTCTGCATCACTTGCCATCAGGGAAATACAAATCAAAACCACAATGAGATACCACCTCACACCAGTGAGAATGGGGAAAATTAACAAGGCAGGAAACAACAAATGTTGGAGAGGATGCGGAGAAAAGGGAACCCTCTTACACTGTTGGTGGGAATGTGAACTGGTGCAGCCACTCTGGAAAACTGTGTGGAGGTTCCTCAAAGAGTTAAAAATAGACCTGCCCTACGACCCAGCAATTGCACTGTTGGGGATTTACCCCAAAGATTCAGATGCAATGAAACGCCGGGACACCTGCACACCGATGTTTCTATCAGCAATGTCCACAATAGCCAAACTGTGGAAGGAGCCTCGGTGTCCATCGAAAGATGAATGGATAAAGAAGATGTGGTTTATGTATACAATGGAATATTACTCAGCAATTAGAAACGACAAATACCCACCATTTGCTTCAACGTGGATGGAACTGGAGGGTATTATGCTGAGTGAAATAAGTCAATCGGAGAAGGACAAACAGTGTATGTTCTCATTCATTTGGGGAATATGAATAATAGTGAAAGGGAATATAAAGGAAGGGAAAAGAAATGTTGGGAAATATCAGGAAGGGAGACAGAACATAAAGACTCCTAACTTGGGGAAACGAACTAGGGGTGGTGGAAGGGGAGGAGGGCGGGTGTTGGAGGGGAATGGGTGACGGGCACTGAGGTGGACACTTGACGGGATGAGCACTGGGTGTTTTTCTGTATGTTGGTAAATTGAACACCAATAAAAATTAATTAAAAAAAAAAGATTTTATCAAGACCAGTAAAAATTATTTTAAAACATAATTTCTATAGTGTATAACATTCAATTCCACAAATATATCACATTTACTTAAATATTATTTTAATATATAAGCTGCTCTTTTTGTGTTATATAAATAATGATAAAATAGACAACTTTTCTCAAAAAAAATAAATAAAAAAAATAAAAAAATTAAAAAAAAAAACTAAACTAAAAACTATACTTTCCCCAAGTATAAAAAAAGTCCATATTGTTTTCTAATTACAAAGTTAATATATGCTTGTGGTAAAATTTAAAAAGATAAAGAGTTAACATGGTAGAAAGTAAACATCTTCCATAATTTTATAGCTCCAAGATTGGGGTTTTATCTTCTAGATTTATTTAAATGTATATTCACACATACATGAAGGGATGTAAAGAGATTTTTTTACTCTTCTTCAACTCATCCAATTTGGTCTATAATATGACCTAGAAATTTTTATATGACATCACACAGAAAAAGGCCATTATTTGTAAACTCTATATTGTCTCACATTACTTTGATAAACTATAATTTCATTTATTATAATCTGGACATTAAGATGATTTCAAATTTATAGCAATCACAAATTATAACATAAAAGATACATACTAGAGAATGGCCGCCAATTTTTCTGATCTTTTAACAGAATTAATAAAGTAGTTTTAGCTGGATTGGTATTAAAATTCTTTTTATATTAATAATGAACAAGATAGCATTTTAAACATTTTAAAGCCATTTGAATGCTAGTACATATTTTAAAGGCCAGAGTGTTCTTTGCCCACGTCACAGCAAAAGTTTAAGCACATATTTGCAGGATATATCTTAAAAGACAGAAATGTGTCAAAATGAGATAAACGAAGATATTTCAATGACATTTACCATCAAATGAAGTAGACATTACCGTGGATGTAGGAAGATGGAGGCACTCAAGGCATATATTTTGAGGATTTAAGGAGAAAAGGTGACTCTAGCCAGTCTTCATGATGAAAGAAGAATGGGAAATGAGAGGGTCCAAATAAAAATGAATTCCATTGTGAGAAATGGTTTTGTTTTCTTTTAATTCTCACAAATAGTGAAATACATGTCAGAATGCATGATAAATCTTACAAAACAGACAAAGGATCAGGAACTGACTATAGATAAATACTGTGCCAGTTTTCATCTTAAAAGAAAGATTTAAAAAATCATAAACTAGCAAACCTGATTGTGATCACAAAGAAAAATTCACACATGGCTTATTTACTGCTAGACTCCTGAGCATACGGAAAACAAAGTGGTATCCACTGGGCACCCGTAATGAACAAATCATATTATTAATAGTCTAGTTTTTAAGTTGTCTTTCTAAATTTGCAGATTATATGGATTTCATCAATACAGTTTATCAGAGATATCAGTAAAGATTTTGACAAATCCATTCGTGCTCTACTGTGGGTAAGATGATGTGTGAATTACCAGATTCTTAAGTCCTTTAGAAGAATGACTCTACGGTCATTCCTTAATGTTTTTTTGTTTTTGTTTTTGTTTTTGTTTTTATGAAGCTTCATCAGTTACTTGGGTAAAAGCAAAGGTGAACTCTTTTTTTTTTTTTCGGATGACTCAAGGCTAGGGAGAACAAATGGGTGTTCAAATCAAGACTTCTTCAGAGTGACGTGAAACATGATTGGGAATTAAAAACAAAAGTCATAACCATGAAATCTTACAGTTTACTATTATGGCCAACTTCCCCTTGCTTCCATCATACTGTTGATTTCAACGAAGGACACAGTTCCTGTCCAGAGAATTGCAGAAAATTTGAAATAACTGGCTATAGTTTTAAATACATTAAAAATAAACTGTTCAGCCTTGGGCAAGTTAATTAATAATTTATCTTGGATATAAGCTTGAATTCCCAGTAATACTGTTTATATAAAGTAAAATGCTGACTGCTCTTCATTTTTCCTCTCCCTTGTTCCTATCAGAGTATTTATTGAAAGCCAACTTTATGACGGGTCCTATGCTAGATGCTATAGAAATATTTTTCAAAGGTAAGTTAGACAAGTGCCCTGCCACTAAAATTTAGAATTATATAATTTTGGTCACGCAGTGTATTGTACAGAGTAAGAACTTCAGAATAAAAAAAAATATTCAAACTGCAATTTCCATTTTTCGACTTTCCCTAACTGAGGTCTTTTTGGCAAGTTACTGAAACTGTTTTTTTTTTTTTAAAGGGATTTATTTGTTTATTCATTTTAGAGAGAGAAAGATAATTTTTACTTCACATATCTCTATTCTTCTAGTTATAACTTTATATCATGGAAATTTCCAAACATACACAGAAATAGACAAACAGTACAATAAACCTTTATGTGTCCTTTTTATACCTTCAACAATTATCAATAGGTTTTGCTCTTAAGTAATTCTTATTGGTTTTCTTAGTTTATTTATATCATCATTATTTTCTTCTCTAAATACTATTAGGCTTTTGATTCCTTCTTTGACCCAAAAACTACTGAGGACAGACTGAATAACGAAGTAGTTAAGTGTACACACACACACACACACACACACACCCGCCACCCACCCCACCCCCAGCTCACAAACATGGTAATTAGACTCCTTGGTTTAAATCCCACATATAAATTCCTAGCTGGGTAATGTGACACATCTTATATAATCTCTTTCTTGCCATAAGCTTATTCACCTGTAAAATGGTAATAATAACAGTATCTACTTAATAAAGATTTTCTAAGGATTAAGTGAGTTGATTAGATAAAAATCTCAGCATGCTGAAAGTATGTAGTAAACATTCAGTAAGCACTAGCTATTATTATTCTAATTGCCAAGTTATTTGAATTGATTTGTTTGTGCTGCTCTTATTAATTTGTGGCTTTATGACATTGATCATGGAGAAAGTAGACTGAAGCCTGACTTTCCTTGATTCTTGATTTATTGATTGATTTTTTTTTTTTTCATTCAAAATCAGCAAAAATAAAATTTAATTGTGCGCCGCAGGCGAGGGCAGTCCGTCCTTCCTTGGGAAGGCCCGCCAGCCGTCTTGAGGGAAAGCACCCCGTTCTTCCTGCGGGGGCGCCTCCAGGACCCCGAGGGCTGGCCCTGGGGTGGGCCACCTCAGCCCGCGGGAGGGGGTTGGATCCGAAGAGGCGAGGTGCTCAGTGGGGGCCCCCGGCACTTTCGTAGGCCCTTGGCTCCCACCCGAGGCCAGCCAGGAGCTTCTTGGGTCCCGGCCCAGAAGAGCGCCGGCGCCCTAAAATACCTTCCGGGGAACACAGCCCTCCAGCTCCAGCAGCTCCGGCCAGCCGTCGTATTTGTTGGTGCCTGGGTTGTTCTTTAAGAACTGCTCAAATGGGCTTTTATCCTTGAGGTTTTTGGCTCCTAAGAAGACCCAGCTATCTCTGAAGCCCAGCTGCTTTGCATAGGAACTGCCCAAGCTGGAGAGGAGCTTCCTGGTCTCATCATTCATTTTGGTTCCTGGGTCATCATAGGAGGCCACAAGCACCAGTGCACCCTCTGGAATTTCTTTAAGGAATTTCACCAGGAGCTTAATATCTCCAGAGTACATGTCAAAATACTTCCGGAATAATGCAAGGCAATGTTTTGCAAATATTCTATGGGATCCTTAAAAGAGGGTCTATTCTTAGTTTATAGAGTAGAGGAATTCAATGGATAGCTATACATCAGCCTAATTAATTATTTCTCTGCTTCCACATTTATTTATAGCCTATTCGATCTTTAGAAAACTGAAGAGTCTTTTAAAATCTCCTCTAATACCATACTTCGTATACCTTTTGACAACTGTTTTCTTTTTTCACATAACCAACTGAGTGTCTCAAGGGTAGATATAAGTCACTTTCCTGTATCCCCTGTTCTTATCTGTTGGGTGGCACTGGTTAGAAACCTCAGGATTGGCCAGCGACATTCCATTCATCTGAAATTCCCCTCCCACTTTCCTTCCCCTGGAAGCTACATGTCCTTAAAGTCTTAAGTGCCCTGACTCCCTCATATACTAGGTCTTGGTTTTAAGTGTTCACCGTAGCATCCTGTGCTTTTCTTTCTTATCACTTGTTATACAATTATAATTCTACAGTTGCTAATTACTTGGTAAAGTCCATACTGTAAGCTCATGAACGATGGAGCATTGTCTCTTCTGTTCTGTGCTAAGTGCTCCGCACAGAATCTAGCCACAGAAGCTTCACACCCTGGCTTTTTTCTCCCCCCACATTTTATTTTATTTTATTTATTTATTTATTTATTTATTTATTTATTTATTTACTTTTGTATATTTTTTTATTGGAGTTCGATTTGCCAACATATAGTATAACACCCAGTATTATACTATAACCAGTGCTCATCCCATCAAGTACCCCCCTCAGTGCCCGTCACCCAGTCAACCTGTCCCCCTGCCTACCTCCCCTTCCACTCCCCCTTGTTCGTTTCCCAGAGTTAGGAGTCTCATGTTTTGTCACCCTCTCTGATATTTCCCACTCATTTTCTCTCCTTTCCCCTATAATCCTTTTCATTGTTTTTTTATATTCCCCATATGAGAAAAACCATATAATGATTGTACTTCTCCAATTGACTTATTTCACTCAGCATAATACCCTCCAGTTCCATCCACATCAAAGCAAATGGTGGGTATTTGTTGTTTCTAATGGCTGAGTAATATTCCATTGTATGTATAGACCACCTCTTCTTTATCCATTCATCTTTCGATGGACACTGAGGCTCCTTCCACAGTTTGGCTATTGTGGACATTGCTGCTATAAACATTGGGGTGCAAATGCCTGCCATTTTGCTGCATCTGTATCTTTATTTTTTTTATTTTATTTTATTTTTTTTTAAATAGTGTCCCCTAGCCTATGTTCCCTGAGAGCACTTCCATAATCTCTAGATGCATGTTAAACTAAAGACTGCTACCAGGCTGAAGCTCTAGGATAAGTCAGTAGGTCTTTTTTTTTTTTTTTTTTTAATTTATTTATGATAGTCACAGAGAGAGAGGCAGAGACACAGGCGAAGGGAGAAGCAGGCTCCATGCACCGGAAGCCCGACGTGGGATTCGATCCCGGGTCTCCAGGATCGCGCCCTGGGCCAAATCCAAACCGCTGCGCCACCCAGGGATCCCTGCATCTGTATCTTTAGGGTAAATCCCCAGTAGTGCAATTGCTGGGTCATAGGGTAGCTCTATTTTTACTCTTTGTGGGACCTCCACACAGTTTTCCAGAGTGGCTGTATCAGTTCACATTCACACCATGGCTTTGAAGCTGAACAGCAGAGTCATATTTCCTCAGTTTCAATACTAGCTTTGCCATTACTAGCTGTGTGTCTTTGGGCAAGACACTGAGCTTCTCTGGCATTGGTTTTCTTATATATAAAATGGAAATGGTTAACAGTATCTTCCTGATAGTATCATTATAAAGGTTAGAACTAGTCGTATGAATAACTGAGGGAAAATCATTCTAGTCAGAGGGTTCAGTAAGCCTCTGCTGTAGAAATGAGCTACAGATATCTGGGGACAGCAAGAAAGCTGGAGTAACTGGGGTACAATAAGCCAGAGGGAAATTATTGTCAATTTTGTATTGTAGGCAATATAGTAGGAGAGAAAGAGGAGCCAGAATGTACTTAAAATCCTGACTGCCACATAGCAGGCACTCAGCAAATGGGAGTTGCTAGTGTTGTGACGGTCGTGGTTTTTAGTTATTGAAAACAATGAATAATTTTTGAACAAATAAATGAATGTTTGAATAGAAATGAATATGATTGCTCTAGGGGAGGATCAAAAAATTGGGGCACAGGATGATTAAGGGCCTTAATAAAATCCACGTGCCCTTTGCCCACAGCAAACAGGTAGAGTTTGCAGACAGAAAGTTGAGTCTGATTTTGCTTTGAGGAAGCCGCAGTGAACTGTAACATGAGGTCAGAAGAGCCACCTGCTTTGACTGAAGTAAAACTAAAATGTATTTGTTGACTGGATGCAGAATGTATTGTTTGCCTTTGGAGTCCACTGTAAACATTTCCAGTAGAAATTTGTTGGTGAAGCCTAATGGTTATAGTCTTCATCTCTTCTTTGCTGGGTAACACACCCTGCTTTTCTTTGGAGTTACCCTCTTTCTCCCCTTTGATTATTTGTGATGCTAGTGGGCCAATGTCTGACTCAGGTCTGGCCATTTCACACATTTGCATGTCTTATTGACAAGGTCAAAGATGGTAGGATACCAATTTGTTTTATCACAAGCCAATTCTGGACCTTAAGATGCAACTATTTAAGGGAAATACTCTTTTCCACTGGATATGATAGAATCCCGAAATTGACAATGAGTCTGTGGCCTCAGGAGGAGCTTCAGCTTAAAATGGAGACAGGAAAGAAGTCAAGGTCTAAAGACAGAATGACTGCTGAAGACATTATTGAGCACCTACATACACCAAATTATGCCCCAAGCTTTGTCATAATTGATACAATAAATTATACTTAAATTCTTCTGTCACTTACAAAAGAACAAGTGTCTATTGGAAGAGAGGTTTTAAAAGATGGATAATATTTAGGCATTGAAAGAAAGATTAGGGAAAATATGAAAAATACTTAAATCATCCTAAATGCTAAACAAATGTAAGATTGCTTTTTATATCACCTGCTGGACTTGGCTTTAAATATATGGGCTTTGGGAGTTTTTGTTTGTTTCTTAACAGAAGAAATATGGGTGGGCCTGCTACATGATAACTGAACTCATATCTTTTTCCTTAAGCACTTTTCCTTAATACGCTCTTCTGCTTCCCCCAGTCACTTAAAAACTTCGAAAGAGATAATCTTAATGCAAAACTTGTATCAAAGGAAACAGGCAAAGGTAGGCTTTAGTCAAGCTGATTGCACTAAGTGAGAGAGGCCAGAGCTGGGTCTGAAATCAACTCTGCTCAAACAAATGATAAGAGTTTTGAAATCTAGGATTGAGGGCTGGCCAGGGCAGGGGGTAGGGTTATGATAGGCCATCCACATTTGCTAATTGGCCTCACCTGAGGAGAAGCAAACATGATTGTATCTCCATGTACCTTTTTTTTTAAAGATTATTTATTTATTTATTCAGGAGAGACACAGAGAGATAGAGAGGCAGAGGGAGAAGCAGGCTCCATGCAGGAAGCCTGATGTGGGACTTGATCCCATGACCCCGGGATAATGCCCTGAGCCAAAGCCAGACGCTTTAACCACTGAGCCACTCAAACGTTCCTCCATGTACCTTTTAAACTCAGAGCAAGGGATGCAAGCAGTTTCATTCACTACCCTACTGTGGACACTTAGGAGATGGGGATGCAAACCCCATTAATGTTTACATTTCAAAGGCTCCTAGGTCCTTGTGAAACACAGTCCCAAGTGGCAAGATTCCAAAGATTTGTTTGTTGAAGGAACAAAGAAAGAATTATAATTACAAGTTTTCTAAAGAAAATGCTTCAGGAAAAAGGAGGTTGGCAAGAAAAAGCTTGTCTCATTGAGCTGAGGGAAATGTGAAGGCAGTCTTGGTCAACCAAAATGAGATGCACTGAACATTTCCCCAAGCACTGTCTTTGTGTGCTCAGCTAAAGCAGTTGCATAAATGAATCTAGCATCTTTTCGGATTTGCTCACTTTTAAAGCTATTGGAACTGGATCCCTTTCCTTGGGAACATAAATTGAGCCTCATCTTGGATGCGACTCTCTTGCAAGATTAGACTGGTGACAAAGACAGTTTGTTCTCCCTGGATAGAAATTTCCATACAATCCCCACCTGTGGCACTAAGTAACTATTTTGCATGGTCATTGCAAGGACAAGAAAAAAAAAAGTAAAAATACACATATACACACACACACACTCACAGGAGTATACAACTGACACCTCATAGATACTCATTATTTATTGTAAAGAGTTACATTTTTTAATTAAAGACTATAAAGAACTACATGATTATTGAAACAGGTTGTATACTGAGGTTCTTGGGCTGAATTTTGCCTACAGACACAGTTTGTTCTATCTGCATGGCAATTTGTTTATTGTACATATGCATGTTTAATTGATTTTATAGATTTAGATTAGTTTACAGTATTTTTAAATCGGAGAATTCCACAGTCTGAATGGAGCTGTTTACTTCATGATGGATGTTTAGAATTGTCTCCAAATCTTTGCTGTTGTAAGCAGTGCTTGGACATGCCTTCTCTTCAGGACCAATGAGTGTCTCTAGAGTAGAGTCTATGATGTCAAACTGCTAGACCACAAGGAACAGGCATTTAACATTTTAATGGATGTGACCAAATTGCCCTCCAAAGTACTTGAACTGATCTACAGTCTCACCAACACATGTAGTGGTTCCTCTTTTCTCACCACTCCTCTTATGCTTTATAGCATTTTTCCCAGTTTAATAGAATAAAAATTTATTTTGTTATTTTGTTTTGAATTTTCCTAAGGACTTGTGAGATGTACCTCCCTTCTTATATTTTTTAGTGGTTTGTGTCTCCTTTTCTGTGAATTCCCTGAATTTATTCTTTTTCAACCTTTCTGTGGTTGAAATTATTTTTGAAATGCTCTTCTCTTCTGGAATATTCCCTATCCTCCCACCTAGTTCCTCCCCACTGTGGTCTTCATTGATGACTCACATCATTGTTTTAATCAGTTTCTTCTCTAGATCCACATGGCGGAATTTGTTTAATCCTTTATACATTTATCAGATGACTTCCAGGAATGTCAGGTGATGCCCTGGCAGCACAAGAATGCCAAAAAGAAAGGAGTTATTGGATTTGAGGGGCTGGGTTAATAAAACAGAAGAGGTTGGGGGCATATAGGAAACAAGCACTGCTATCCTCTCAATTTTTAGGAGAATAAATCTGATGTATAGTAAATGTTTGTTCAGTGAATGAGTACAGGGCAGCTTTGGATAATGGATTATTATAAACATAATCAGTTCACATTCTTATACGCCTCTAATCAAATTTGCCCTTTATGACAATGAGCTGATTCCAGGGCCGTGCTTGCTCTCATTACGTTAATCCTCTAGGAGAACATGTATTTGATGGAGCACTTCAAAGTGTTTTTTGTAAGCTGTTCCCTTGGTCACCCTTAATGCTTTGGCTGATGAGATGAGGGAGAGGGGCTTTGCTTTCTTGCTTTCAGTTTGTTAGTTTGTTTGGTTTTCCACCTCCATCCCCAAGCCAAGCCAGTTATTTTCCTTTACCGTTTTGCACTTTCCAATTCAAAGAGAAGAGAGGAAAAAAATAGAATATCGAGTTGTCAGCAAACACTCTGTCTTAAATAATTGAATAACAAGCACTATTATCCCAAAATACCTCCAAAAAAAGATGTGCAGCAGATAAAGCAGAAAACAAAAATCTCTTCCCTGCCTTCTACAGGGCAAACTAGGTGACAGCCTGAAACTTCACATTAATGACAACGTGCAAAACAATATATCCACATCCAAGCTTTATATATGCTTATTTAACAGACGGCTGGTGCAAAATAGATCATCATTTCTGAGATGCCTTAATGTCTGCATTCAACTAATAGGCCTGAAGAATCCATGTGAGTGTAATGTGAATCTGTCTCCCAGCCCCCATCCCAGGATTTGATATTTTCCATTGTTGATTCACTTGGAAGCAAAGTCAGTCTACAAAGTGAAGGGAAAGAAACGGCCAATCCCTGAGTGGGTAGCTCCAGTTTAAGTGGGATTTTTGCTTACAGTAGGTTATTTAAATGCTCTGTTCGGCCCTATTTTAAGTAACTTTCTGCCACTTCTCCTGGGAGAACATGCCAGCTTAAAGACTTGCCTATTAGGAATAACCTTGCTGATATTCAGCCTAAGTCAACAATTTCTCTTTTTTTCTCTAATTGTTCCTTCTCTCTCTTGGGCTCCTTGGAGCCCTACAGTGCAAGCCAGGGCCACTCCTGCTTGCTTTCACTTTGCACTACTCTGCGTATCTCCATTTGAAGACTCACCTTTCCTCCCATGAAACCATCCTTTCTTGTGAGATGTCTTAAAACGTGTACTTTCTTATCTAATGTCTTTGGAACCATAGAATCGTAGAGTTGGAAAGCCCTTGAAAGACTTTTAGAACTCCCCTTTTCTATTTGCAAATGAGAAAAACACAATCCAGATATTTCAGATGACTTAGGCAGCCAGGTGAGTAGATGCTGCGAGAAGAACAAGGGATCAAGCCTGAATCCCTGGGAGAGGAACAAAAACTGGCCACAGGGTTCAGGCAGGTGGTATAAATAAGTGAGGTGGGTTGGTTGTATGATGGTAGTTGGGAGGTTGGCAGGTGAAGCAGTAAGGGTCTGGAGAGGTATGCCCCACATGATGGAGGCACCTGCTAGTCAAAATCACATTTCTCAAATATTCTGAGCCTTCAGGAAGAAGCTGGATTCTGGACTTTTGTGTGAAATACCCCGATTTTAAAAATATTTTCAATTAATTACGTCACATTAGACCCTGAACAACATAGATTTGAATTGAGCGAGTCCAGTTATGTGCAGTTTTTTCCCCCAGTAAATATACAGATAGTATTGTGAATGTATTTTCCTTTCCTTATGAGTTTCTTAATAATGTTCTCTCAGTTTCCTTTATTGTAAGAATACCATATGCATTACCTACACAAAATATGTGTTAATCAACTATTTATGTTATCAGTAAGTCTCCCAGTCACCAGTAGGCTAGTAGTAGTTAAGTTGTAGGGGAGTAAAACATTACATACAGATTTTCACCTGTGCAAAGGGTTTGTGCCCCTGTGTTTTTCATGGGCAAATGTATTTTAAAATGCTGTGCAGATAAAACAAGTGTGATTGAAACCAGCCTGCAGGACAATAGTTTATAAATAGTACTATAGAATTTTATAGGATCTCTGCTACATTTGCATAATGATATTAATTGCTAGAAGTATCCTGGTAGTTATGAAATCTACCTACCTCAGATTATGGCTGTGGAAATTAAAGAAAAAATGAAGAATATAATAGCTTGAATTATTGGTCTTTCAATCCCATGTTATGGCCTTGTAGTGACAAAGTAGAATTTCCTCCCCCTTAGTTTAGGCTTGGTTCATGTTCTGCTTTGGCCAGTTATTTGGCAGACAGACAGGACACTGTCGGAACCTGAAATGAGCTTGTGCATTCTCTTCTGCATTCTGGCCATTGGCAATGGGTAAGGTGTGCCTTAGGTAACCATTGATCAAGGAGGATGAATGACCAGTGGAAAAGACCTGGACTTTAGAGCCACACCCAGATGAGGTCAGCCAAGATCACCCAAACCCCAGCCAACCTGCAGACACATGTTCTTAAGGAAGAAATAAATACTTATTGTCTTAACCCATTGCAAGTGTGTGGTTTTGTATCACACAGTAACTAATAGCTAACTCAGAGAGAGCGTCTCAGTAAGTCATTACACAGTTGAAGATGTGCAGTAAGTGGATGGCAGAGTCAGAATTAGGTCAGGGCTTCCGACTGCAGGCCCACTGTATTTTCTACTTCATCATGCTCTTAAGTCCTGGTGATCTATCTGTCACTTCCTCCTTATTTCTATACAGTCTACCTGTCACACGAAAGCCAGCAAAATGGGTCTGATCTTTGAGTCGTCTTTGCACCATTTTCTTGAAGGAATGATTTCAGTCTTTGTATACACCTACCAGAGCTCTGAATGGAGTTTTGAGATTTCCACAGATATAAATGAGAATAATCTAGCTTGAATGCTGCTAGACAGGTAAGATTTGCACAACCAGAGTTTGAATTTACATAAAATTAAACCAATCTCTGTGCAAGATGGAGTAGTTTAGAATTACCTCTAATTTAATTGAGGTTGCTTAAATGGCTTGTAATCGGTATGATTGTTGCCAATTGCTCGCATCTTCAGCAAGGTAATCAAAACTTGCTCAGCAATTTCTACCTCTAAATCAATTAAACTGTAGAACATATTCCTTTTATTTTAAGAAAGTTTTATGGTTTGGATTTTATCTTATTTACAATTATGCCTTTATTGCATTCTAATTTACTTGCCCAGAGAAATTCAAATAGTTTTTTTTCTTCAACTCTTCATTCATTTTTCCTAGTAATAGATTCTGTTAAGATTATACCCTTTCAAGCTACCAAGAATAATGCCAACCTCTTAGGGTTGTGACCAGGTATAAATTGTTACACATCACTTACACAAACATATACACACACAACAACACCAGGCATATGGTGAAAGCTCACTTTCAGCAAGATTTTTATTCTTATTATAATCTGCTGTTAGGTTTACCTTTCTGGCTCTACATATATATCTTGAAAGTAGCCTTACTAAGAATTAATAAAGATAAGCTTGGGCACCTGGCAATGGAATAAATTTCCTGCTATCAACTCTCACCCTATGCCCCAAACCACGTGGATTTATAAAGCTCTCTGACTGTGATTCTAAGTGACATTCATGGCCCACTAGTGTAAGTGATGACATTTACCTATATGGGGTGATTTGAGTGGTAAGAAAGAAAATTAGAAAATTCTCTTTTGAAGTATTTAAAAAATAAAATATTCTCCCTGAGAGTGCTTAGAATTGCTCAGGACAGTACTTCTCCCCCTTGCATGTGCATACAAATTCCCTGATGATCTTGTCAAAGTGCAGATTCTGATTCATTTTGTTTGCAATGCGGACTGAGATTCTTCATTTCTAACAAGCTCTGATGATGCCAATGCTGATGGTCCATGGGTCACATTTTGAGGAAGCAGTTTTCAAACTCCAGTGTGCATAAAAATCACCAGGGCTGCTTATTTAATGCAAATTTCTTGTACTATCCCCCAGGGATTTTGACACAGTGGATCCAGGAACTTGCATATTTAACAAGTCCCTGAGCTCTCAAGAGCACATCCTGAGAAGCAGTCTCTTGACCTTGAATCTGTGGACTGGCAGATGCCCCCAGGATTGTCACCCTCTAAGTCCCAACCTTGTTCTTCAGAAGAAAGATTTTAAAGATGACTAATATGTTCTCTTAAAGTTTTAAAAATGAGAGGAATTATGATTCCATGTGTAAGTGGTTTTAGATCACTAAGTCGGTTGCCTGAAAATCTCTGGGCTGAGGGAAAACCTCAGGGCTTTCAGACCCTCACATGTGATCATGTATATGAAGACATTCCCCACTTGATATTTTTGAGATGCCAAACATCATTTCCCAGAAGAATGTTTTTAGAAACATGACTTGGAAAGTTCTACCCTTAACTGGTTTGGCTCTGCTACTCCTGAAGGGAGAATGAAGTGAGCAGTGACTGTTAAAATGCTGGGAAAGATTTTCCAAATCTGGGAAAGATTCCCGGCCAGTAGAGTTGCTGCTCCAATGAAACAGATTTTCTTTCAGGACAGTGGACTGCTATGGACGGTGTTCTCACGAGCTTTCTTAACTTTCTCAGGAATACTGATGAGAACATCCATGTCATGCATTAATGTGTAAATTAATAATCTAGAAGATGTTTTCCTACGTGGGGCCCTGTGTTTTCCTCTTAGTGTAAAACAAGCATATCAAATCAGGTAATGCCAAAGGGAAGGGAAGAGACAATGTGAATGTACAGGACCCCTCGTGGGTAAGCAATTTTTTTAATGATTTCTAAGTCAAGATGTATAAAGATTCAGTGAAATTATTTATATACGTATCTAGTAGCATCCACACACTTATTCAACCTTCTGCTTGTTGACATAGGTGATGTCTCCATATTTCTTTCTAGAGCTAATCGCTTTGCTACATACTAGACTCCAGCACCATCACCTACTCAAGGGAGTAGTTTCAGAAATTGTCCTCTCTTCTTTCTACATAATTTTCATCAGCTTCTAAATGTGCTATTTCTGTTACCTTGAAAGATAAAAACTTATTTTTGTTTCTTTGTGCTTTACAACATTCCTGAAAAGTCATCTCTACTGCCTCTGTCTCCAATTTCTTCCCTCATTTTTTTTCCTAAGCTCCCTCTAACTGTGCTTTTCCTCACCATTCAACTGAAGCTACTTTTATCAAGATCTCCACTGGTCCACCCTGAGAATAGCAACAATGGACAGTCATATTCTCATCTTATTTATCGAGAACAATTGATATATTTGATTGCTCCCAACTTCTTGACATATTTTCTTTTGGTATTCAGAACATCACATTCTTGATTTACTTCTTATTCCATTGGTGACTTATTTGCAGTTCTGTGGAGAATTTCTCTCCTTTTTGAATCATTTTAATATCGGATGTCCAGGATCTAACCTTCCCTTCTCTTTCCTTTCATTCTCTTTCCTCCTGTTCTGTGTACATGCTTTCTCTTAGTGATTTTTATCCTATCACATGACTTTCAATCTTTCTAATATATTGCCATTGTCAAAATTATGTCTCTGTCCCATATCTTTCTCCTCAACTTCTCATGCATGTACCTAATTGCTCATCATCTACATATGGTCGCATAGTTAGATCTATCAAACTGAATGCATCCCAGACTTAACTCCTCATTGTCTCTTTCAAATCCACTCCATCCTCAGCCTGCCACCTCTTAGTTGGCTCCAGTGGCTCCAGCCAAAATGCTTGGTGAATCTTAACTCCTTTTTTGCCTCCCATATCCAAAATCCAATCCACCAGAAAGTCCTATTGGCTCCACTTTAAAAATACATCCACAAAATGGCTACTTCTCCGAACTCATTCTTTCTCATCTACACTATTTCTATAGGCTCCTAACTGGTCTTCTTACTTCACCCTTGACTCTTATAGTCTAGATTTACACACAATTCGACTACTAATCTATAAGTTAACTTGTGTAGCTCCTGTGTTTAAAATTTTCTAATAGCTTCTTATTTTACAAAGTAAAATGAAATGGCCTGAAAAGATTCTCTGTGGTATATTTCAACATTCTGAACTGATCTCATACCACTGGCATTTTGGACTTGGTATCCCCCAAACATGCTGCACACATATCTGTCTTAAAATTGTTGCATGAGCTGTTTCCTCTGTCTGGGACATCTTCGTCCCAAATATCCCCAAAACTAGCTTCCTAATGTAGTTTATGTCTTAAAGATTGCTTTGTTAACAAGAACACTGTTACCTACTCTATTAATTGTTGCACTGTTCACTATCTGCACGACTCCTGGTCATCCTTAGTATTATATACTTGTTCTTTTCCATTCATCATCTTATGCTGTACAATCTAATTCTCTTATCCACTGTTTTAAATCAGCTTCATTGAGTTATACTTTATATACAATAAAATCCAACTATTTTAGTGTTCATGGTAATGAGTTGAAACAGATGTATACATGTATTCATATGTGTACCATACCTTTCAGATTTAAACACTTCCATGTTTTCCCCCAGAAATACTCTTTGCCTTTTCCCCAACAATTTTATCTCACATCTCCCACCAAAGTCACTGTATGATCTGTTTGATAGAGTTGATTTTATCTTTTCTAATTTACTGTAAACAGAATAACACAATATATGGTATCTTGTACTAACTTTCATTCACTATGATGTTTATGAGAAGTATGCATGCTGTTTTGTACATCACTAGTTTATTCATATTACTCAATATTGAGTAATATTCCACTGTGTGAATTTATAATAGTTTGTTTACACATTCACTTGTTCACCATTTGGAGTGTTGTCAGGTCAAAGCTATTATAAATAAAGCTGCTATGAACATTTTTATACAAGTCTTTCTGTAGAGGTACATTTGCATTTCTCTTGTGTAAATGCCAAGTACTGGAATGCTGGTTCACATGATAAGTACATACTTACCTTTGTAGGAAACGCCAAATTGTTTTAAAAGCGATTGGACCATTTTACATTTCTATCAGCAATGTATAAGAGTTCCAGTGCTCTATATCTTCACCTTTACTAGGTATTATCATTTATTACCACTACCATTTTGTAACTCTAATGGTGTGCAATGGTATCTCCTTGTGGTTTTAATTTGCATTCCCCTTCAAACTAATGATATTGAGCATCTTTCCACATGCTTAGCGTGCATGCATATATCTTCTATTGTGAGGTATCCAGGTCTTCTGTCCATTTTTTTGAATCAGTTTGTCTTTGAGGTGTAAAAGCTATTTATAAATCTTGGATGCAAGCCCTCTATCAGATAGATATATTTGTCACTATTTTCTCCTAGAAAAGAGTTGGAAAGAGTAACTCAGTCTGAGATAGAATTGAGGAAACATCAGCTAACTATGTTAAACTAAAGACATATGATCTTGAAACCTTTCCTTAAGTGTTGAGTTTTAAAAACCAGTATTTGGCACACTTGTGTGGCTCAGTGGTTGGGCATCTGCCTTTGGTTCAGGTTCTTATCCCAGGGTCCTGGGATTGAGTCCTGTGTCAGACTCCCTGAGGCGAGCCTGCTTTTCCCTCTGCCTATGTCTCCTCCTCTCTGTGTCTTGCATACATACATACATACATACATTCATCCTTAAAAAAAAAAAAACACCAATATTTTACTTCCCTGGAGGAAAGCCCTTGTTCATTTGTTTGCTTGTTTTGGCTACTTTGATTCTTCTACTCAGGAAAGCAATACATAATTGTATCAGTGCAAGTCTGGTGATGATGCCTTCAAGCCAGTCCACCCTAATCTCCTGCCCTTACTCTTCATTAGAAAATATGTTATCTCAGGGATGCTGGTGTCTCCTCAGAGTCTAGAATATCATTCTTCTTTAATTTTTGCAAAATTGCAGAATAAGGAAGAAATCTTCAGGACACTGAACCCATTTCATAAAATGGCTCCCACATTACCTTCCCTTCAGAGGTTCTGGGCAATGTCAGCGTTATATGAAGGCTCCAGGTCACTGACAATATCTCCAGTATGACGTGATTCTCTGCCGAATGAGTGTGGCCAAACCATACTGAGTTTTTCTCTCCATACGAAAGTAATACAGGTTTGTCCCTACATTGAATTTCTTCACTTGGGTTGAATTGTCAAAGTAGAAAAGGAAGGACAAGATACAAGTCAAAATTTAATGAAAAGAGAGTAACTGCTAATTATGACAATAAACAAAAACAATAGTAAATGCAAAGACTCCAGCTCCATATCACTGTTTATTCAAAACTAAAGACAGCACACCAAAATATGCCAGCTCCATATCACTGTTTATTCAAAACTAAAGACAGCACACCAAACAGTTAGTAGATACATATATAATATTTGTTGGACATCATCAAATTAAATTTTGTCTAGGCAACAGTCACTATAGGATCTTTACAGATAATATTCCATTTAGTTTTTACTCTCCCCAATAAAGCATGCATTAGGCAATGTTACTTCAGCTTTACAAATAAGAAAATTGAAGTTCATAAAAGTTAAGTTACCTGCCCTAGTTCACATAGCTGTATAGTTGGAATCAAAACCCAGACTCTCTTGGGGTGCGTACATGGTTTAGTTGATTAAGTATCTGCCTTTGTCTCAAGTCATGATCCTTGGGTCCTGGGATTGAGCCTTGCATTGGACTCCCTCTCAGCAGGGAATCTGCTTCTCCCTCTCCACCCCACCCTCTGCCACTCCCCAAGCTTGTTTCTCTCTCTCAAATAAATAAATAATCTTAAAAAAAAAAAAAACCCTCTCTAAATGTTTACCCACTGTGCAAAAGTACCCAAAAAGTAAAGGGGTAACATTAAAGTTTTTTATTTACTGGACTTAATTTAGGAACTCTACACACTTAAAAGTATATATACACATAAGACACTGCAGTTCTTTTAAGTTTTGTCCTGCATAAAGCCTTTAAAGTACCTCACTTTCTGAGTTTCAAATACAGTCCAATTCAAAAACTAGTAAAAGTGTATTTTGAGTCATGAGTCAGCAAAATAATTTTTTTAAGTAGCTATTTTACTCTTTGCTATTAGAAAAGCTATTGGAACATGTATATGTGTTCACAGAGAGACAAGGTCTGCTACAGTAAGGATGACGTTTTCATATTTACATTCTTAGGGTCAGGCTTCTTTCTTGGCACATTGTAGTGCTCAATAACTTTTAGCTTTTAACTAGCAATAACTTTTAGCTCAAAAACTTTTAGTTTGTTTTGTTATTCATTTTGTTGCATATTATTAATGAATAATGATCATTTAGTATCATTACATATGTATATGTATATGATTCAGGGGGGTGCACAAAATAGCTAAAAATCTCTGATTTCCAGTAGCTTACATTATAGTTGAGGAAGAAGATAATATACACAATGAATAAGTAGGTCATATAGCATGTTAGAATGTAATAAGTTACATGAGTAAAATAAGAAGAGTGTGGATATATAAGGAGTAATGAAGAGCAGGGTTCCATTTTAGTCTAAAGTCAGAGAAGAGCTTACCAGAAGGTCAACATTTCAAGATTTAAAAGAGAGGAGAGAAGAAACTATATGCATTCATTAGAAAGAAACATCCTAGACAGAAGGAACAGCTAATGTGAAATCCCTAATGAGAATTTAGACTTCAAATAAGAGATCCCTCTGGTGATAAATATTTGAAATTGTCAGCATGTAAATGGTATTCAAAACCAAAGTATGGAAGGAGGTTGAGTAAGGAGTGAGTCAGAGAAGTTCAAGGACAACTATGGGGGCTTTCCCATGTTAAAGGGGCAAGGAGGACAGTGCAGCAGAAGATAGGGGGAAAATCAGGTGAGAACGATAGCCTGTAATCCACAGAAGAAAGTGGTTCTAGGAGGAAGTGATGATGTAAAACAGTTATTCTGTCTCCAGTCTTCTCATACCAACCCATTCTCCATAATGTAATGAGAAGGGTCTTTCTAAGCAAAAGTCGAATTGTATTATATTCTTCCTTAAAATATTTTGTAATTCCACATTGCCTATAAAATAAGGTTCAGTCTTCTCGATATGGCTTACAAAGAGCTTAAAAAAAACCAATTCATTACTTCTCCAATTTCATCTCTTACTACATCTTTATTCATTCAGCAAACTTATTAAGTGCCTCTTAAAATCGAAGCACCGTTCTAGATACTAGGCAGAGAATAATATGGAAGGCAGACAAGGTCTCTGCCCATGCGGAAAGGACATTTTATAGGGTGTGGGTTAGACAGATAATAAGCAAAAAAAATTAGTAAATGAGGTAGAGGCTATGCTCCATGAGAGCAGAAATATGGTCTGTTTTCTTTTGTGCCCTTTCCCCAACAAGAGGACTGGAGCCTGAAATGGCGATGAAAGTGCTCAGCTGGTATTTGTTGAGTGAGTGACTGAATAAAGGTGATTTCAGTTGGCAATGTGTGCTATAAAGGAATTTGATACAGAAAATCAATGGCAACTGAGAGTGGGCTACTTAGTATGATGTAGAAGACCTGAGACCTCTTATTTTCACCTGCAGCCATTTGGTTGTTAACAAGCCTCAGCTTGTTAAGAATACCCATGTTCTGTTCAGCCCCTGGGCTTTTGAAAATCCTATTGTTCTTGTGAAAGAATGCTCTTTCCCTCCTGGTTCTAATATCTGGTCTTTGCCTAGCTAATTTTTTTACCTTTTATAGTTGAGCATTAAACTTAAGATTTCAACTCCTCTAAAAAGGCTTTCTGCATCTTTCCACCCCTTAAACTAGGTTAGGTGCTTCTTGTAATTGCTTGAAGCATTCTGTACTTAGCCTGATGGTAGCTCTTATCTTGCTGTATTTTCACTGATATCCTTACGTAAGAGGAAATCGTAGAGAGGCAAGTAACCTGCTATGATTAATTACGGCAAACTTTTGGACACGGCGCTTTTCTATGGTTTCTGACAGCAGAAAATGTAGATGCAGGCTGGTTTCTGTTGGGCAGTCCTATTCCTTTCACAATACTTTGTATATTGGAGGATTTTTTTCCTGAACTGACGATCACAAGCACCTAATTTATATATTTGCTTTTTCTGTTTACTTGTTTATGTCTTACTTTATTCCAAATGATCTCTGACATAGAACAAGCATCAGTACCTGTCAAAGTGGAACTGCAACATTAGTACATTTAGTATTTACATTTTGATTTTAGAGAAGGAAAAACCTTAATCCTTTGTCTTTCCAAGTGTTTTTAAACTATTACAGGATGATGAGACCTTTTTGTTTGTTTTTTCTTTTTGTCTTAAATCTGATGAATTCTTCTCTCTAAAAAAAGGGGGGCATATTTCCCTCTTCACACACATAATTTAACATGCAATTTCTAGGGATTTACTAATCCCAGAAGCTGCTTATGTTTAAGATGCCCTGATAGATCTCAGCCTTTAAGCATGAAAGAAAAGGAAACTTGGCTTTGCAAATTAGGGTCTTTAAAGAAGGAATAGACTTTGAAGAGAAAGATCATGCTGTCATTCTGGTTTGGGACAGGAGATGGACATCCCAGCTCTACCTGGATAGTAGAACCAGTGAAGTATGAATGTACAAACTTAGTCTATCCTCACATTTTCCAGTGGGAGGGAAGATAAAATCAGTTTTCCGCAGAAGACAAAGGGTCCCATCATCTGGCAGCTGGGGGTCAGGTGAGGTGATGCAGGCTCTAACTGGAAGTACAGCCTCCAGGACCCTCTGGGAGTTCAGCCAGTAAAGACAAGTTGATTTGACTGCTGACCCACTTGCAGTATCAAACCACCCAGATTCATTCAGGCATATCATGAGATAATGAAGTGTGAGTTTAAAATAGTCTGAAATATATGAGAACCTGACACTACATTTACTAATGGAGATGATTTATGGTGTCACATTTAGCAGTGTTTTGGTCCTGACAGCACCGTTTATATTCATCTTCTTAGCATAAGAAGATCAGAAAGCAGGTATGTAACCAGAACCTCAAGTATTCTGAATCTTTGCATTTGTCTTTGGTTGAGATTTTTAAAGTAGCTTGCCTCTGAATAGCATGAGGAGAAGAAATGTGCTTTTTATTAAGATTTTTGGCAAATAATTGCATTATTGGAGCACAATCTTTTAGGGTCAGCACTTTGTATCCAATTACCAGTGAACGTAATGGATGGTTCCTCTGACTTGTCATTTCTGCTCTGCAGGCACTTAAGATAATCCTCTGTAACTTTTCCGGTTAAAGTGAATTTATTGCTGGCAAAAATATTCCTGGAATTGGATGCTCTCTCCGAAGTAAGAACACAGTGAACAAGCCCACTGGAAATTGGCTTTTCCCCAAACTACTTGTTTATGAAGGAGGGTTCTCCAGAGCAGAAGAGGCCCTTAAAAAACAAACAAACAAACAAGCTTAATCAGCATAATTTTTATCTTTTGCTGATCATTGACAAAAATGGCTGGATTGGATCTGAGACTTGTGAATGCCGGATGTGTTTCTGCTACTGTCTTTCTAGATTCCCCAAGGAGAGTCATTTAGACCGCTGTGGGCTTTCTTGCTTCAGTTCAAATGCCCACTCTGTCTCTTAATGGGGCAGACAAGTCAGTCTGAGCCTCAATTATAAGTCTGTAAGAAGGAAATGACATCTCTCTCAAAATGCTATGCAAGCTTAAATGAATCATGTGATAAAACACTTAGAACTGAGCTCAGCATGAAGCAGGCGCTCAGCTGTTTGTTGTTATTACTATTGTCTTAGAGATGCATATATGGAGAAGCAGATGAATTGACCAAAGAAGAAATGAGTTGAGATGTCACTTGATTTTTATGATTGGTA
The DNA here is from genome assembly GCF_018345385.1 of Vulpes lagopus. Taxonomy (NCBI): domain Eukaryota; kingdom Metazoa; phylum Chordata; class Mammalia; order Carnivora; family Canidae; genus Vulpes; species Vulpes lagopus. Next base: position 89,023,680 of record NC_054831.1, read on the forward strand.
TCCTGAAAAGTCGGTATTGGAACACATTCCATGAAAATAGGATTTTTTTTCTTTGGCTTGATTTCTTTAATGAAAGGATGTTCCCATGAAAGACTATTCAGCTTACACTTCAGTATTTTCATTTATGATAAATTATTCTCCTCTGTTGTTTTATGCTGTAAATACATAATGCACATGGTTTGCTCTAATTAAATTAAGTTAGAGGAGCTAAGCGATAACAATCACAACTTTAGCACAGGAGTAGAAAGAGCTCTGACCAGTGTGTTAAGAAGAAAAATGCCCCTTGCCCACTGCTGCCAAAGGTATCCCATCCTAACCTCCACACCCTGGGAATATGCAAAGTTCCATGGCAAATAGCAATTAAGAATGCATAGGGAGTTAAGATTGCTAATCAACTGATAAGGAATTTTTTTTTAATTATTTCAGATGGTCCATTGTAATCACTAGGGGCCTTAAAAAGTAGGGAAAGGAAATGAGTGCAGAGATTAATGTATTATGTGGAAGACTAGACTCACCTCTGCTGGCTTTGAAGATACAAGAAGGGAGCCACAGACCAAGGAATGCAAAATTCTTCCAGAATCTGGAAAAGGACAAGAAACAGATTTTCCCCCAAGAGCCTCCAGAAAGGAATACAGCCTTGATTTAGGTCCAGTGAGACCTCTGTTAGATTTGTGAACCTACAGAATTATAGGAAAATACATTAGTGTTGTGTAAGCCACCACATTTGTGGGAATTTGTTATATCAATAAAAGAAAACTGTTAAAATTCACAATAATAATGTCTGTTTTATAAAAATCATAGTGGTGTGTGACTTACATGCAGACATGTTTTCAGATATTTTTGAATACTGGGATATCTTCAGTCATTTACCTCATTGCATAGAGCAGTGGTCCGAAGCAGTGAGGAGGCTCTTATAGTACTAAAGCTTGCCCCTCGGCTCCATAGTCTGAATGTTGGTGTCACCCTAAAATTCGTGTTGACATCTTAACATTCAGTGTGATGGTGTTAGAAGGTGGGGCCCTTGGGAGGTACATAGTCATTAGGGTACGCATCCCATGAATGGGATTAGTGCTATTACAAAAGAGACGCCATAGAGCTCCTAAGCCCCTTCCACCTTGTGAGGATAGAGTGGGGAGTATGCAGCTTTCAACTGTGCTGATATTCTCATCTCAGACTTCTAACTTCCAGAACTATGAGGAATAAATGTCTATTGTTTCTAAGCTTCCCAGTTTATTGCATTTTGTTATAGCAGCTTAAATGAGCTAAGACACTGGAAGTAAGAAGAATGGATCAGATTCTAGATATATTGATGTTAAAGTTATCACTTTTTGCTGGCAGATGAAATGTGGGCCTGAGAAAAAGGAAGATCAAATGATACTGCCATACTTTGGACCTGACCTTCAACTGAGTTACTGTGGGTAGAGCAGTTTTCCAAAGTAGAAAGAAACTGAAGAAGTTAATTTAATTTACTTTAATTTTTATTTCATTTTATTTATTTTATTTTACTTCTCTTTGCCAGTAAGAAGCCAAAAAGGTTTTATTATTATATTCTATTGCAGTATAGTTGACATACAATTTTATACTAGTTTCAAGTGTACAAACATAGTGATTTAACAATTATGTACATTATAAAATGTTCACCATGGTAAGTGCAGTTACCATCTGTTACTATAGTTATTACACATATACGTTTCCTAAGCTATGCTTTTAAAAGTGTGACTTACTTATTTTACAGTTGGAGGTTTATACCTCCTAATCCCCTTTACCTATTTTGCCAATCTGCCAACCACGTTCCCCTTTGGTTCTCTGTATTTATGACTCTCTCTTTTTTTGTTGGTTGATTGGTTGGTTACTTGCTTTTGATTTTTAGGTTTCACAGGTAAGTGAAATCATCTGGTGTTTGGCTTTGTCTGACTTATTTCACTTAGCATAATATCTCTAGGTCCCTCATGTCACAAAGGGCAAGATCTCTTTTTATGGCTGATTAATATTCCATTGTACCTATATACCAAATCTTTTATCTATTTATCTTTCAATGGACACTTGAGTTGCTTCTGTGGTTTGGCTATTGTAAATAATGCTGAAGTAAACATAAAGGTACCTTTATCTTCTCAAATTAGACTTTCATTTTCCTTAAGTAAATACCCATAGTGGGATGACACTTCTATCGTTAATTTTTTGAGGAACTTCCATCGTGTTTTCCATAGTGGCTGCACCAATTTACATTCCCACCAATGATGCATAAGGGTTCCCTTTTCTCCACATCCTCACCAACATTTGTTATTTCTTGTCTTTTTGATAGTAGTCATGCTGACTGATGTGAGGTGACATCTCATTATAATTTTGATTTGCATTTCCCTGATGATTAGTGACGTTGAATGTCTTTTCATGTGTCTGTTGGCCATTGTGTATCTTCTCTGGAAAAATGTCTATCCAGGTCCTCTGCTTGTTTTTAATTGGATTATTTGGGATTTTTTGGCATTTTGTGATTTCTTTATATGTTTTGGATATTAACCGCTTATCATCTATATCATTTACAAATATCTTCTCCAATTCAATAGTCTCCCTTTCTATTCATTTATGGTTTCCTTTGCTCTGCAAAACTTAGTTTGATGTAGTACCAGTTGTTTATTTTTGCTTTTGTTTACCTTGCCTGGAGAGACATATTTATAAGTATGTTGCTAAAGGCAGTATCCAATAGTGTGTTGTTTGTATTTTCCTTTAGGAGTTTTATGATTTCTGGTCTCAAATTTAGGCCTTTAATCCATGTTGAGTTTATTTTTGTATATGACATAAAAAAGTGGTCCACTTTTACTCTTTTTGCATGTAGCTGTCCAGTTTTTCCAGCACTATCTATTGAAGAGACTGTTCTCTCCCTATTATATACTCCTATTGTTGTAGATTACTTGATTATATAAGCACAGGTTTATTTCTGAACTCTTAATTATGTTTTTTTTTTAAATCTATGTGCCTTTCTTTGTGCCAGTACAATACTGTTCAGATGACTATAGTTTTTTAGTATAGTTTAAAATCTGGAATGGTTATATCTCTATCTCTGTTCTTCTCTAATTGCTCATTAAACCTGTGGGTCTTTTGGTTTGGTTTGGTTTGGCTTGGTGTTTGGTTTTTGACTCTGCCCCAGTTTGGCCAGATCTGTCTGGGACCCTCAGTTTTATCCCTCCCAAGTATAATAGAGTTTCCATCATTACTGTGTCTCCATTTCTCCTGCCTTTCTCTATCTAGTTCTTCTATTATTTGCTTTGCATATATAGGTGTAGGTTTTATATGTCCACAGAAGGAGGTGAGTTTAAGTCTTTTTTCACTTCCATCTTGGGCTTTTCCTCTGGAGATATAATTTTAGACATATTAAGCTTGAAATATCTAATAAATACATAATAGAGAAGTCAAATGGCAGTTGGTTATGCTAGTCTAGTGTTCTAAGTCTGGAATAGTATAAACTTGAGAGTCTATAACATGTCATTAATGTTTTAGGCCCTAAAACTAGATCATCTAAAAAGTATGTAGGCAAAAAGATTTCAGAATTGAGCCCTGAGTCATGACAACTTTTAAGGTCTCAAATATAAGGAAAAATAGCCAAGGAGACTCAGAAAGTTTGCTGGAAGAAATAAAAGAATAAGCAAGAAAGTGTGTGATCCCTGAATCCAATTGAAGACAGTGGTGATTCTTTTTCTTCAATGCTGCTTATAAGTCAGGTGGTAAGAGTACTATGTGTAGACTCAAAGTATGATTCCTTTGTAACAGTGTTTGTCTGCCAAGCCACTATTGACATTTTGGAAAATAACTTTTTTTGCTGTGGGGATTTATCCTGTGCATTGTAGAATATTTAGCAGCATCTCTGGTCACTATGCACTAGATACCAGGAGCATGCCCCTAGTTGTGACAACCAGAAATGTCCACAGACATTGCTTATTTGCTTTTTAAATTTACTTTCCAGACCAAATTTGTCCCAGTTGAGAATACTGTTGTAGATTATACATTCTAACTTACATTATTCTCATTTTTTAGCCCTTGCCAAGTTGAAAGCCTAGCACAATGCAGAAGAAAATCTTGGGGTTAAGGTGGAGCTGATCCTCTATCAGGAATATCGCAAATCATCAACAGAAAGCCAGCAGCCTTTACTCTAGACAGAAGGGCAGACCATCCATTTCATGGCTGAATTGCCTTTCAATGATATCTTGATTAGCACCATTTTCTACCAGGGCATCTTGGAAGCACTTCTCACAGTCACTAACTCTACCAACCTTCAGGGTAAAATGAAAATCCTCTGGCTTAATTTTGTCATGCAATTGTCTAGACTCCGAAGTGCCTAATTAACTTTGTTTTCTTGGTGTCTCTGTGCCTGGAGGACCAGAAACAGAAGCAGTTCTGCACACTAAAGAAGAAATTTTCTAGTGGGGTAATTAGAGCTACTGCTAACATATCATTGTCCACAAAGGTAGGAAAAACTGAGGACACAGAAGCTCTTGAAGATTGTGGTCAACCTGTTTCTGAAAAGGATAACATCTAAAATGGAAAAAGAAGCAGATATAAAAATAAGAATGGAAGTACCACATAGCTAGAAATCAAAACAAAGTTCTCACAAGCATAGAATAAAATGAATACGATGAGGAGGAGGAGGATGATAATTATAGCCCATTTACTCAAGAAGTTCATATTGAGTACCACCTGGGCTGGTTCTTATTGCATACCTCTGTTCCTAGCATTTGAGAGTATAGTAGTACATAAAATAGAAAAATAAATCCTGCCTTAAGGATGCTTTCATTCCAGTAGAAGAGACAACAAATAAGGTAAGTCATTGCCTTAGTCTATTTGGGTTGGTGTAACAGAATACCATAAACTAGATGGCTCATAAGCAACAGAAATGTATTTCTCACAGTTCTGGAGGATATGGAGTCTAAAATCAAATCACTGGTAGATTCATTGTCTGGTGAGAGTCTGCTGCCTGTTTCATAGATGGGACTCTTCTCACTGTGTCCTATGGTAAAAGGGGTGAGGGATCCCTATGAGATCTATTTTATGAGGGCACTAATTCCATTCAAGAGGTTTCCACTCTCTTGACCTGAGTGCCTCCTCAAAGCCCCACCTCCTAATACCATCACATTGGGCATAGGTTTCAGCATATTAATTTTGAGGTGACACAAATATTTAGACTAGAACAGTTAGAGAGTGATAATGCTAAAGAGAAAAATCAGCAAAGGAAATACGAAATATTGAAGGAGTTGATATTTTAGTGAGAATCAGTGTAAGAGTTAGGAGATAGCATTCTAGACAGAGGGAATAGCAAGTTCCCATGTGAGCATGTCTGGTATAGGGGAGAAATAGCAAGAAAAGCAGAGTTGTTCAAGACAAAAATGGACAAAAGTCAGTAGAACATAAGATAAAGTCAGAAAGTTAATGAGAGGCTGGATAATATAAAAGCTTGTAGCTCTTGGTACTTCATAGTAAGAACATTAACTTTTATGCTGAGTGAGATGGGAAGCCAGCAAAAGGTGGTGAGCAGAGCAGTGACCTGATTAGATTTATATTTTAATAATATAATTCTTTTTTAAAAAGTTTAAATTCAATTAATTAACATGTAGTATATTATTAGCTTCAGAGGTAGAGTTTATAGATTCCTCAGTCTTACATAATACCCACTGCTCATTACATCTCACACCCTCCATGATGCCCATCATCCAGTTACCTCATCCCCCCACTCCCTTCCCTTCCAGGAACCCTCAGTTTGTTTACTATAGTTAAGAGCCTCTTACAGTTTGTTCCCCTGTCTGATTTCATTTGTTTTATTTTTTCCTCCCTTCCCCTATACTCCTCTGTTTTGTTTCTTAGATTCCACATGAGTGAAATTCTTATGATTAATTGTATTTCTCTGACTGACTTCTTTCACTTAGTATAATACCCTCTAGTTCTATCCCAATCATTGCAAATGGTAAGATTTCTTTCTTTTTTATGCTGAGTTTTATATATACATATATAGTACATAAATATATATATGTATATATATACTACATAGCATATATATGCTACATACATATGTATATAGTATATATAACATATATATGCTTTATATATACATATATAGTATGTAGTATATATATACATATATATATATAAAACTCAGCTATATATATATGTGTGTGTGTGTGTATACACACACTATATATATATGTATAAATAAATATATATGCCACTTCTTTATCCATTCATCTGTCAGCAGACATCTAGGCTCTTTTTCCTCTTTCCATAGTTTGACCCATTATGGACATTGCTGCTATAAACATTAGGATCCATGTTTCAGATCACTACATTTATATCTTTGCAGTAAATACCTAATAGTAACATTTCTGGGTCATAGGATAGCTCTATTTTCAACTTTTTGAGGAACCTCCATACTGTTTTCCAGAGCAACTGCACCAGTTTGCATTCCCACCAACAGTGTAAGAGGATTCCCCTTTCTCTGCATCCTTATCAACATCTGTTGTTTCCTGAGCTTTTTATTTTAGCCATTCTGACAGGTGTGAGGTGGTACATAGTTGTGGTTTTGATTTCTCTGATGCAGAGTAAGGTTGAGCATTTTTTCATGTGTCTGTTGGCCATTTGTATGTCTTTGGAGAAATGTCTATTCATCTCTTCTGCCCATTTCTTGATTGAATTATTTGTTCTTTGGGTGTTGAATTTGATAAGTTCTTCATAGATTTTGGATACTAGCCCATTATCTCATAAGACATTTGCAAATACCTTCTCACCATTCTGTTGATTGTCTTTTGGTTTTGTCAATTGTTTCTTTGCTGGGCAAAAGTTTTTTATCTTGATAAAGTCCCAATAGTTCATTCTTGCCTTTGCTTCACTTGCCTTTGGAGATGTTAACAAGATCATTCTTATAGCTGTGTTGAGAATAGATGCCCAAGGGGAAGGTAGAAGCAAAGAGACTAGTTGGAACCAGTCTAAGAGAGATATAGTGATGCCTTGAATCAGACTGATGCCAATGGGGATGGTATGAATTGGTCAGTCCTATATCTCTCTGGAGTTACAATAGGTTTTGTTGCAGGAAAATATGTAGGTTTGGGTGGAAGAGGAGGCAAGGATGACATCAAGTGTTTGGTCTGAAAGATTGGAAACATGGAGATGATTTAATGAATGTGGAATTTTGCAAATATGCTTTTGGGGGGAAGGTGAAAAATCAGACTTTTTCTAGACATGTAGAGAAAGCAAACATTTCAAGTAAGCAGTAAGATAAAGGGGTCTGAAGTTCAGTGGACAGGTATGAGATTTGTGAATCATCCATATATAATGGTGATGAGAAATACATTATTTTCCTTCATCACATTTTGACCCTTTTAGGTCGGCTCAAGCTACATCATGCCAGGCATGTATCCTGTACGAGGCAGGTACCGCAATAACCAATAACCCAGGCTACTTCCAAATGTGAAACATTTTACAGGATAAAGAAGCAGCTTCTCCAGTTAAGTAATAACACTAGAAAAGGAAGAAGTCTGTATTATAAAAGGAACAAGACTTCTAAGACATAATAATCAAAATAAAATATATGGGAGTTGTTTAGATGCTGAATATAGCAAACCAATTGCTAAAAAACAGGCATTTTGAGAACATTTTTGGGGGGATTTTGAAAGTGAATTGGATATTTGGTGATTTATAGAATTAATGCATATGTGGTTATACTTTGTGTATTATGTATATGTGTGTACTGCATTTATGGTCCATTGTCCCATCCAGCTTACAAAACACAAATTCAAAAACCAAATTATTATTAAGAATGTGAAGATAGTGGGACACCTGGGTGGCTCAGTAGTTGAGCATGTGCGTTTGGCTCAGGGCATGATCCCGGAGTCCTGGGATCGGGTCCCACATCCAGTTTCCTGGATGGAGCCTGCTTCTCCCTCTGCCTATGTCTCTGCCTCTGTGTCTCTCATGAATAAATAAATAAATAAAATATTTTTTTAAAAAAAGAATTTGAAGACACTAACCGAAAAGCATTAAACCCCAAGAGCAGGATACATCTGAATATGGGCCCTGTGTGATGTCTCAGCTCAGGAAGTGGGCCCTGTTCCCATGTTCTAGAGCTTCTTCTGTCATGTCTAGCTTTCTGAGCCTGGGAGAGACCTCCTTTTTCTCATTTGTCACCTGAGACAGAGCCTAGCACTGACCCAGACCCTGAACTCAACAAGGGCCATATGGATTTAACAGCCAAAATAATAAACTGGCCGTGTTGAAAGAGGGAATTGTTAGCAAGTTTTAAACTTGTAACCATCACTGGACCACTCAATATCTAGAACCCTGTACATTAATGTGGAAAAAAAATCCTATAACTATGAATAATATATCACCTCAAGGTCTTAATGATTTTGAAGGTGTTAATTTGTTAAATATAAATATTTAAAATATGCCAGGGTTCTGCCTTTTTTGGGGGACTTCCTAAGCTTCTCTTATCCTTCAAGAGGATCTGAAAGGAGGACTTCTCACTTACCCTTCCTAGTTTGGGCAATGTTAGAAGCTGGCATTCACTGAGTATCTACTCTGCATCAGTCACAGCATGTGCTTACTTCAATGGGCATTCTTTTACCCACCCCACACATGGCTGTTTCAAATACTGTGGTTCTGTTCTTTCTTTGCCTTCCAGTGAAAGTTGCCAGATTAGCACTATATAGGATATATTTTACTCAATATATGCTGTACACTTACCCTAGGACAATTGCCTAATATTTTTCTCAAGCTCAAATATAATTGGGCCTCCTCTTCTGAGTACAGCTCCCACTACACTTCCCAGACAGGAGTAAAGGCATTTTTCTTCCCATTGATTCATCCTTTCCATAAGAGCTTATCACCCATTTATATAAAGATGTGTGGATATGTGTGTGCATGTGTGTACGTTGAAAGAACAGAGAAATAGAGCATAACATCTCACAATGTTTTATATACCAGTCATGCTGCATAAGAGTATCAGAACACTTTTCATTTTATTGAAATGGCTTCATTTTTTCCAAATGATTGCATAAAGTCTACTGCTAACATCAATTGTGTATCAAAAACATCACCAAAATTGCTAGAAAGAAAAGTAATTTTCTCTATTGCCTCCTTCAGCCTCATTGTAAAGTAAGGCAGTGTAACTAGCCCATGAAGCCATTCAACAACCTTTCATGAAATTATTTCATTTGTTCTTAGAATCTTTATGGAGAAATGACCACGTGAAAAACATGAGTGAAGCAAAGGGTCCTTATGTGAGGAATGGGCATCTGACACCTCAAGGAGCTTATTGTCCTGACAAAGATATATTTTTTGATTTACCTATTTATTTGAGAGTGAGAGAGAACATGAGTGGCGAGAGAGAGGGTGTGGGGGAGAGAGAATCTCAAGGGGACTCCCCTCTGAGCTTGAAGCCTGATCCCAGGTTTGATCTCAAGACCCTGAGATCACCACCTGAGCTGAAACCAAGAGTTGATACTTAATGGATTGTGCCACTCTGGTGCCCTGACAAATCTCCTATTTGCAAAGGACTGTAGGACCACAGCACATCTCCCAGGTGGAAAGAGGCCCCGGTTACCTCACTTATTTAAGTACTCTGGTATGTTAAAAAAACAAAAAAAAAAAAAACAAAAACTGAAGAAATCCCAAAGTAGAGTTTCACAAATTGTAATTAAATGTTTACATTTAACAATGTAACCCTGAAAATTATAACTCAATATCATTGTATTATTCCTCACTCAAAAATGAAGGATTTATTTTTACAACATTAATTCATATTAAGAAGTCTGTGGTCCTATAATGTAACAGGTGCTTATCTAGATCTAGTACCTGAAATTTTCAACTTGAACTCTAGTGAGAACTGGTGATAGACGCCCATTCTTTTCTAGCACTTTAGTAAATCCCCTCTTCCCTGGGATCATGGGGAGAGCATGCTCTGGATCATCATCAGATTAGAGCACAAGGATTCAAGAGTTCAAAAAATAAAATAAAATAAAATAAAATAAAATAAAATAAAATAAAATAAAATAAAATAAAATAAAATAAAATAATAAAAAATAAAAAAATAAATTAAAAAAAAAAAAGGATTCAAGAGTTCAGATGGAAGTGAGACCGCCTCCAGTTGAACCTGTTCTTCTCTGTACCCTGTGCTGATGGTATCTAGTTAGTCATCCTGAAGAGCATTCTATGAACTTTTTTTGGTACAAGTAACTTCCCACAGTTATCCTTAAAAATAAATAGATAAAAACCATTTATTTATCTTTCAAACATTCATATGTTTTATGTCTGGCTAGCTTGATTAATAACAAAAGTAAAATAATTAGCAAGAGTTGTTATTCCACTGCTCTGTTCCAGGGTGAAGTGTGAAGTTCTTGCTTTTATTGTATCCCCTTTAATTTTCACAAAAAATTCCACGAGGCCAGTTAATGAATGAATCTTATGACATCACGAATTGGAAGTTCACTCCTGATAACAGTTGATCTTTTTATTTTGGTTTGATGAAATATGTTTAGGCAAAAGATGAAACTCTTTTTCTTTAGTCACTGAAAATTTAGTTGAATTAATTCCCTGATCAGGATTCATGAGATTAGTGACATAAGCTGATATTGGGTTGTCACTATTACTGTCTTTTTGTTGTTGTTGTTGTTATTTCTGAGTTTTGTCAGGTTGGAAAAACCAGCTAACCATGTGCTTAGTGACCCAGTTCACCATCCACATTGCCCAGCCCTCGGGCACCCCCACATCTCCTCCATGCACAGAGTGCTTACATAAGGCCCTTGTAGAATCTCCTGGGCTTTACAGAACAGAAAATGCAAATGTATAATCACATTTTAACTAGTTGAATACTTTTCCTTAATGACTACTCTCACAGATTGTGAGACCCCAGAGTGGCATGAGTCCTATAAGAAGATCATGTCTCCTGAGAAAACTTAAAGTCAATGACTAAGTTATCCAAGACAGATTGACAAGTAGCCCTCTCCAGGCCATTGCAGGCTATAGTTTCCTTGGTTTTATTAAAGCTCTTTCACATGTTGTCCTAGGTTCCTGGGAAACAGGGTTAGAATTTTTTATTACTAGATGTTTTTTTGTGCCAGGAATTACAAATCAAAGACATACTAGCCAGATTTGACCTACAGATATATTTTTGTTGTTTTTTGCCTTGCAAAGTGATTTTTAAAAATGAATTAGGATGTGAACATCAGGTGGTTTCACACATACAAAAACACATGTATGGATGGATGAATAAATGGGTTTGGATTTCTGTTTCTTTTGATTAAATTCGAAGTTTTGGCATTGTGGGGTATGTTTCCAGCTTACCAACAATTATTCAGAACTCAGGAGTGGGATCCACTTTAGCCTGGGTAGGTTCTCTCTGTTTTCCACAGTCCTCCTCCTCTCTTGTCCCTTGGCACTGAGGCCAAGTGTCAGCTACCATACATCACAGTGCTAGCATGCTTTCTTTGTCTTCCAATATACCCAAGTTTTCATACATCTGTGGCTCTGACTTTTATTTAATTATAAAGTACTGACTCCATACCAGCTACATATAATGACCCGTGTTCCCTGTCAAGACTCTTTTTTTTTTTTTTAAATATTTTTATTTATTTATTTATGATAGTCACACAGAGAGAGAGAGAGAAGCAGAGACACAGGCAGAGGGAGAAGCAGGCCCCATGCACCGGGAGCCCGACGTGGGATTCGATCCCGGGTCTCCAGGATCGCGCCCCGGGCCAAAGGCAGGCGCCAAACCACTGCGCCACCCAGGGTTCCCCCCTGTCAAGACTCTTAATCCTATGGGACAGATACACACATAAATAATTAATTCAATTTTGTTAACACATGATCTGTGCTTCAGTTAAAGTTCATTTAAAGATATGTGAGACTTTGTCCTGGACACAGAGGGAGAATTGAGAGGGCTTCACAGAGTCAGTGGTATTTAAGTAAGATTTTGTAGAAGAAGTAAGACATCAAATGAAGAAGGCGAGATAAGACACACTATACAAAAAGTGAGACACGGGAGTGCATTCGGGACCCAGTTTTCTGAGCTTTTACAGGAGGCTGAAAGGAATATTGAGAAATAAAATAATGAAGTTAGACTTTGAATGCCATGCTCAGTAATTTTTGAATTGCTATCAACCTTTACCAAGGAAGTTAGTATTTTTAAGTAAAATCTTCCATGCTTCAATATGCATCCATTTCTATATCTTATCGTTTTCAAGGATTTTTCTTCACTAAAAGATCTTTTTTTGCACTTAAAAGCATTAATTTAGACAAAACTTTTCTTCTTCAGGATAAATAACACTAATTATATTTAACATTTTCTTTTAGGACCTATGTTCTATCTCTTAAAGCTTTTTTTTTTCAAGATTTTATTTATTTATTCATGAGAGACACACAGAGAGAGAAGAAAGAGGCAGAGACACAGGCAGAGGGAGAAGCAGGTTCCATGCAGGGAGCCTGACGTGGGACTTGATCCCAGGTCTGCAGGATCACACCCTGGACTGAAGGCAGCGCTTAAACTGCTGAGCCACCAGGGCTGCCCATTTAAAGCTCTTTTATTCATCAGTGGTTCTGTACATTTAAAAGACTGACTAATCTTTTTCTAAAGTATTATATTAATCACCCAGGTTATAGAGTCAACAGTCTACACAGTCCCAGTGTACGACCTTGGGAAAAGCTGCCTCCATTTCCTCTCTTAAAACTTAATATAATCTTCCCTGCAGGATTGGAAGAATTAAATATGATGGATGCAAAGCACTTAAAATAGTGCCTGGAACTCACTGAAAATCAGTGCTTATTGTTAGAGAATTTTTAGGTAGATACACATCCAATCTTTAGTAATATCCACACCCTTAAGTGACCATAACCACCTTAACTTCAGAATGTTTTTATGCTTCTAAAGGGCCTCCCTCATTTTTTAACACTATTTATTAATTTTTTTAAATTAATTTTTATTGGTGTTCAATTTACCAACATACAGAGAAACACCCAGTGCTCATCCCGTCAAGTGTTATTTATTAATTTTTTAAAAAAGATTTATGTATTTACTCATGAGAGACACAGAGAGAGAGACAGAGACATAGGCAGATGAAGAAGCAGGCTCCCTGTAGGGAGCCTGATGCAGGACTGGATCCCAGGACTTGGGGATCATGACCTGAGCCAAAGGCAGATGCTCAACCACTGAGCCACTCAGGTGTCCCTATTCATTAACTTTTTAAGATGACCCCTTAGTTTTGAAATTTTCTTAATGTCTCCTCAAACTATATCTATTATTTATATTTTTATAAATTATTTATATATTTTATCTTATTTATATATATTATATATTTTATTTTCCTTTAATAATAATAGCACACTCAGAAAATGGACAGAGTTTATACTAATTAATTAATAAGACAGACAATCCAATAGAAAAATGGGCAAAAAAATCTCAAACACGTTCTTCATAATTCACAAAGAGAATAATACCAGTAGTCAATAGAAATGTGAAAATGAAAATATGATCAGCTTTTGTTAGTTATCAGAAAAATGTAAATGAGAGACACAATGCAGTACTTTTCCTGCACACACATAAGAATGACTAAAATAAAATAGAGAAAAAACACCAATCATCAGTGAAGATATAGAACATCCAGAGTTTTCATAAACTTTTGGTGGGAGTGTAAATTGGTACAACAACTTTAGAAAATGACTCAGCAGTATATACACTACTGCTAAACATATACTTAACATGACTGGCAGTTCCATGCCTATGTGTATATCTAACAGAAATGTGTAAATACATGAATTTTCAGCAAAAGAAATGAATAAACTGTAATAGCAGTACAGTTTTACAACACCACAAACTGGAAGCTACCCAAATGTCTATCAACATAAAATGCATAAATAAATTTTGGTATATGTAGCAATGGAACAACAAGTTGTTCTATAACATTGAGCAAATAACAATGAGTATCAACCAGCTGTGGAGGCCAGGGGTTGCAGGGGCAGAAAATTCTAGAAGGGCAAAGTAAGTAGCGGGATGGACCCTATCCCAACAAAACAATAATTTAATTAGTGCAATATTTTAAAAACAAGCAATCATTTAAAGTCTTGGGGAAATATCCTAAGGGTACACAGTAAATGGAAAAACAAAGTTCATTCATGAAAATCTACCAAATCTCCAAACGATGAGCCTATGTCATTTAAGCCTTTTCTTTACACTGCCCCCAGCTAGTGTTGAGGAAACTACCCCAGTGCTCAATTTGAGGCAGGCAAAGCCTAGAAGAGCTGAGTTTATTCTCCTCCCACCAGCCTTCCTGATCCCCATCCAGCATTCTGTTGTAAAAGCTCTATTATGGGGAGGCATGATAGAGGTGGTGGGGTCTACTTGCCCCAACCCTACTCTCACCTATAGGACATGAGCAGTACTCAGCACAGCCGGTCAAGAATAATGAGGCTTGTCCCTGCCCTAGCTTGCTTACAAGGTGAATGTTACAATGGGAGGTATATGCACAGTGTTTACATGCAGAATAGAGAGGGTGTCACTCCAGGAAAGTAAGTCCCTGCCCCCAGCTCTGTGCTTGGGAACAGGTTTCTGCCTGGGGAAAAAGGCCCCAAGAAAGAAGAGCTCCCTGATTCTATTTGAGAGGACTCACTTGACTTGAATGAAATGTTGAGAACTCCATGAATAAATGTGTTGTCAAAAAAACATATAATTTTGGCAGAAAGTAGTTAAAAGGAGGATGTTGGCTTCATGACACAAGCAAAAACAGTAAGGTATCCAAAGGTGTAACAGAGAAAACTAGAAAAAGATAAAGCTAAGGAGAACCTCCATGAAATACAGCCAACTTTAGGGGTCAGGGAGGATGCCCTAGAATGTACAAGGCTGCATGCACACAGGAGCCTTAAGATCAGGATGGGGCCAGGTTTGAAAGCTGCACATAGACTCATCAGAACAGAATAGAAGCTTTACTGTCAGGTTGGGCTTAAACCTCTGACCAAACACTGACTGAACGATAAGCCACACTAACCCAGGGTCACCTTCTAGAAATCCAGGCTTAGAAATAAAATCACACACACACAAAAAAAAGAAATAAAATCACAGTCATCCCCGTGATTCTGGAAGACTGTGTCCATGTCCAAGGCTGTACCCTCTCAAGAAAAATCAGAGAGGAAACCTTCAAAACACTAATCCCCGATTGAACCTGGAGCAAAACAGTGCACACTTCATGAACTATGAAAACAGCCTCAGCCACAGAGACCTCAAATGGCAAAGGGTGAAAATCTGTTTAAGGAAGCATGACTTATTTGACCAAGAAGTGTCTTAAACTGACCCAAAGGGTAACTCCCAGGCACGCTGACTAAAAGAAAACAAGGAAAAAATAGTCTAAGCATGGACACTCTAAAGAAAGTGAAAAGACATCCCTCAGGATGGGAGAAAATATTTGTTAATGACATATCTCATTTGATTATCCTCTTAGGACACACTAAAAAAGACCAAAAAAAAAATCAAATTCAAATGCAGGCAATGTATTTAATAAGCATTTCTTCAAAAAATTTAATAAAACGATGTACAACTGGCCAATAAGCACCTTCAGAGATGTTCACGTATTAGTCATTAAGGAAAGATAATCAAAATGACAATGAAATCCTGCTTCATTAGGATGACTATAATCAAAACCCCCAAATTATTGCTGGCAAAGATGAAGAAAAGTCAGAACTCTCCTACTTTGCTGATGGTAATAAAAAGTGCTATAGTCACTTGGTAAAAATTCTGGCAGTCCCTCAAAAGATTAAACATAAAGTCACCATGTGACACAGCAGTTTTATCTCTGGTTGCATATCCAAGAAAATTGAAAACATACATCCACACAAAATCCTGTAGAAGATTGTTCACAGTAGCATTATTCATAAGAGCCAAAAGGTGGAAACACGCAAATGTTCATCGAATAATGAATTAATCAGAGTGTGGAATTTCTATAAAGTAGAAAATGTGGCACCAAAAAGGAGTGCGAAATTAGCCAGTCACAAATGATTACATTTGTGTGGAATATACATAATGGGTCTCTTTCTGTTTCTAGAAATACAAAGTATATTAATGTTTCCATAGGTTTAGGACCTGGGATGTGGTGAGGGGGATGGGAGCAATTGCTAAGGGTTGCTTCTTGAAGGGACACATATGTTCTAAAGATAGTCATTGAATTATATTATTTAAATCAGTGAATTATATTGTGTTTAAATTATGTCTCAGTAAATGTTTTTTTAAAGGTAGATTGCACTTGTTAAACATGAAAATAATGATGGTGAGGGGGAAAAAAGCCAGACATACTGAAACTATATACAGAATAATTCCTTCTATAGGAAAAAAGAAAGCAGGAAATAACAAAGCTAAGATGTGTTGTTAGAAGTCATGATAGTGGTGGTTCTCACAGGCATAGGGTAGTAACTAAATGGGAATAAGAAGAATGCTTCTGGAAGACTGACAATATTTTTACTTTTTATCTGTATGCTAATTTTATGAGTCTGTTCAACTTAGGACAGTTCATCAGGGGACACATTTAGGATACATACATTTTATGCTTGCACAATGTACTTTAATAAACATTATTTTAAATTATGGAGCTATAATAATTTTAATGAAGAAAAGAAGGCAACTATTACTTTACTATGAATTTTCACTTTTGTAATTTCAACTAAAGAAATACTGGCCTATGGCCCAAGTCATTCCATTTAATTCATTGTACATTTATGTTCTTTGTTGGATTCATTCACTCAACAAATACTTGTTGAATGCATGTGGAGTACAAGGCCCTGGGGAAATATCTTTGTTCATCTTGCCCTCATTAGCTTTACAATATATCAGCCTGGAAGACAATGAAAATTAATCACATGTATAATAAATATCACCCAAAAAGGTGTCAGACCTTATGAGAATAGACAACAGAAGACCTGCTTCATTTGGGAGTTCCAGACAGTTATTTGAAAGAATGACTTCCAAGAGTAAGTCATGAGCATTAGTAGTTTCCCAGGTTAAGAGTGGGAGGAGAAAACTGTTCCAAGCAGAGACTAGAACTTGCATCAGGACCCTGAAGCAGGAACGAAGTTGGCACTTTACAGAAAGTAAGTTACCTAAATGTTGAATGGGAGAGTGATTCAAAATCGAACTGGAAAGAGAATCTTAAAAAAAAAAAATGTCTAGAAACGACATTTACAGGGAGTAAGTGACTCAAGCAAATAAGTCTTTTGATTTGTCCCAAATCTTGTTTAATTAAAATAAATAAAATAAAAATCTAATTACACAATGCTTCATTTAATTTTGTTAATGACTAGCCCTTAACTATTCTATATTCACCTTTCTTCTCACTTCTCTCCTTATTAGCTACATTCCAGAACTACCTGTATAGCCTCAAATGCATTCTCCTCTGTCTTGCCTCTAGACCTCTTTACATGCTTTCCCCTCTGCCTGGAATGCTCCCCATAATCCCTTTTTTTCTGCTTATCTTTTAAGTTTCAACCTTGGTGGCATCTCTTCCATGCAGGCTTCCTTGGTTTCTTAAGTCTATGGTTAGTCATCTATGCTTTTCGATCAGAAAGTACTTAGTGAACTATAACACAGTTGTCTATTTACTTGGCTCTGTTTCTCAATACACTTTAAACTGCTTTTGATAGCATGGATCTGTCTTCCATAGTCATCAGTGACTCCAGTTCTTTCCTCAGTGCTAGCACATACAAGTGCTGATATAATTCTGTTTCATTAATGGACTGCCATCACAATGTAGTATCAGTCTTGCCCAGAAATAGAAAAATGAAAATAGCAAGTGAAAATAAAACCAATTGGTATCTTTGTTTGGTAGGTTGAATAATGCTCCTTATGCCCCAGATGTCCACATCCTCATCCCCAGAACCTGTGAATATGTTACCTTCCATAGCAAAAGGGACTTTACACATATAATTAAATTCATGGTACTTATGTGGGGAGATAAACCTGGATTATTTGTGTGGGCCCAAGAGTATTTGTAAGAGAGAGGCAAATGGGTCAAACCAAAGAAGGACACAGGATGACAGGAGAATCAGAGTTGGAGACATGTCAGTGGAAGCAGAAGAGAGAGACAGAGAGACAGAGACAGAAAAAGACAGACCGGGAGAAAGAGAGCAATCACGCGATGCTATATTACTGGTTTGAATATGGAGAGAGGACACGTGAGCCAAGCATTGTAGGCAGCCTCCTGAAGCTGAGGACAGGGTAATAGATTGTCCCCTAGAGCCTCTGTTTATAACATAGCCCTACTGACAACTTGATTTTGGGACTTCTGGCCTCTGGAATTTATAAGATAATAAATTTGTATCTTTTTACCCCACTAAATTTGTGATAATTTATTATAGTAGCAGTAGGGAACTAACATACTTCAGCTTTTCTCATATAAATAGGTACTGCAGAAAACTGAAGATGAGGGCAGAAAGTGGATATGGATGCATGTAATTCCTATTTGGGATCTTCTATGCTTAGTATTGAGTTTATTTTAAATATATCTTTCCTCCTAGCTCATTGGAAAAGTTATTTTGAACAACATCTGCGTCAGAGTATATTTTTCTGGAGCAGGACATAAAACTGGAATAATTATATGCCATTATAATATACAGACTTTTTCTCTCTCTTTTCTATTGAAATAGAGTGGACACATATGTTACATTAGTTTTAGGTGAAGAACATAGTGATTCAGCAGCTCTGTATGTTATGCTCATCACAGTTGTAGCTACCGTCTGTCACGATACAACGTTATTACGGTATCATTGACTCTATTCCTTATGCTGTATCTTCCAGCCTGTGATTTATTCATTTTACTTTTACTCTACCTCTTTACCATTTTCCACACTACCTCACACATATCCCCCCCCCCTCTGGTAACCATGAGTTCTTTGTATTTATGGATCTGTTTCTCTTTTATTTGTTTGTTTGTTTGTTTTAGACTCCACATATAAGTGAACTCATAAGGTATTTGTCTTTGTCTGACTTATTTCACTTAGCATAATATTCTGTAGGTCCATCCACGTCATCACAAATGGCAAGATTTCATTCTTTTTATGCCTGAGTAATATTCCATTGTATACCACATCTTCTTTATCCATTAATCAGTCAATGGACACATGGGTTGCTTCTGCATCTCAGCTGTTGTAAATAATGCTGCAGTAAACACAGAGGTGCATTTATCTTTTCAAATTAGTATTTTCATTTTCTTGGGAAAAATTCCAGTAGTGGAATTACTGGATCATATCATATTTCTATTTTTAATTCTTTGAAAAAACTCCACCCTGTGTTCCATAGTGGCTGCACCAATTTACAGTCCCACCAAAAGCACACAAATGTTCCCTTTTCTCCACATCCTTACCAACACTTCTTATTTTTGGTCTTTTTGATACTAGCCATTCCAAATGGTGTGAGATAATACCATTGTGGTTTTGATTTGTATTTACATGATGATTAGTGATGCTGAGCATCTTTTCAGGTGTCTGTTGACCATCGTATGTTTTGTTTGGAGAAATATCTATTCAGGTGCTTTGCTGATTTTTTAGCTGGATTTTTGTTGTTGAGTTGTATAATTTTTAATATGTTTTGCATTTTAACTACTTATAAGATGTAGTAATCTGATCAGATGTATCATTTGCAAATATCTTCTCCTACTGAGAAGGTTGCTTTTTTATTTTGTGAATACTTTCACTCTGCTAAAGCTTTTTATTTTGGTGTAATCCCATAGTTTATTTTTGCTTTTGTTTGATTAGCCTGAGGTGGCATATCTTGCAAAGTATTGCTAAGGTTGATGTCAAAGAGATTCCTGGCTTAGGTTTTTTTTCCAGAGTTTTATGATTTCATGTCTTAGTTTAGGTCATTAATCCATTTTGAGTTTAAGTATGGTAAAAGGGCGTGGTCTAGTTTCATGTAGCAGGCCAGGTTTTTTGGTACCATTTATTGAAGAGACTATTTTTTCCTCACTCTGTGTTCTTGCCTCCTTTTCTATAAATCAATTGACCATACGAGCCTGGGTTGATTTCAGAGCTCTCTATTTTGTTCCATTGATCTTTGTGTCTCTTTCTGTGCCAGTACTATACTGTCTTGATTATTATTGCTTCATAGCACATATGATATAGGATATCTTGAAATCTGGTATTATTGTAGCTCCAGTTCTGTTCTGTTTTCTCAAATTGCTTTGGCTCTTTGGTGGATCCATGCAAATTTTAGGATCATTCTAGTGTTGTGAAAAATACTATTGATAATATAAAAACTTTTGTATACCATAATTCTTCTTATAGCATCATTTATATGGGATAAATACTACTGTGTGCACAAGGGGATCAAAGAGAGTACATTGTTGCAAGGATATCATTGGGAGATGATGGACCTATATCTTCCATTTTGGTTGCATGAAATTTGTATCAGGTGTATTCTAGGGAAACCAAGAGGAGAACTGAAGCAGTTACTAGTATCATCAGAATTTCCTTGAAATAGTACTTGACATCAGTGTATCATTTGTTCATAAGTTAATTGCATAGTTCATTGAGTTCAGCTGGCATTAGGGTTATATCAAATGAAAAAGAATAGGAAAAATAAAATCAATCACTGTGAGATTTCTCAAACTAACTAATATTTTTGATCACTTATTCTCTTGGCAGCAATATTTAATCGTTTGTAAAACAAAAAGAATATTTAAAACCTTGAAATTCTGTTGACTTCCACTTGTTCAACTGTACAGTCCCAGCATCATCAACATATGCTACTTTTTTCCAACCATACTCTCCTTTTTTAGATATACAAGGTATTTTAAAGTCAATGTGTAGCATGCCTATTTTAATCAAGTGTATTAGGTCACCACTGGAATTTTCTAAAAACTGTTAGATTTTTCTTGCCATCAGCTATTCACTGAATGCACCATCAAATCTCATGTTACATTTAATTATTAAAATCCCTAATTAAAAAAAAATAAATAAAATCCCTAATAATGCTGTTTTTTTAAAAAACCAAGATGTGTTATGCTCTGCTCAAAAGTAACCTCATAGTATTTCCTATAATAATTTTAATCAGATTTTAGCTCTTTACTTTTTATATTTCATTGTAAATTTTCTTGTGTTTAATTACAAATCCATATGTACTTGTTAATAAGTGCTGGTTTGATATTTTCCAGTGACAACTACATTTTATTCAAAGAAAAAAGGTATTACAATAAAAATTGCAAGAGACTAACCCATTGTATGAGATGATTAATTGAATTCCAGATTTATATGCATTTTTGATGAATGATTTCCCATAGCAAAATGACTTGAATGGTGTATCAGGGCACCATTATTCATTTTAATAGGTTTGCACAAAGTGCATATCACCATTATTATAGATCAACTGTGAAGATGTGAATTTCTTTCCACACTCATCCATTTTTAAGCCTGACAAACTTTGTTTTATAAACTTGGAGAAAGAGAAAAAAATTATCCTGAGACTCTGAAGTCCTAAGATTGGCTTCACATACTATGCAAGAGGAAAATCTTTGATCCCTAATTCTCACAAAAATTCTAGTGAGTATTAGAAACCTATTTGTTTTGATTTAGCTAATGATGATTGTTATGGTTTTGAAAGCTGCAGTAAGGTGTTCTCCTCCACACTCCACCCTAAATAAGAATAAAGAGGCTTTCTTTAAAGTCATAAAATTACAATATTAGTCTTGTGATATGTTTGTGGGAGTAAATTAACATAACATTTCTAACAGTTTGAATAGAAGTTTTCTGAATATTCCTAATTCAAGACTAGAAAATGTTAGATAAAAGCAAATAACAATAATAATTAGTAATAAATGCATGTATAACTTGTTTGAAAAAATAAATGAGAGCGAAAGGATGATTAGCCAGACATGAGGGAATATAAAGAAATCTTTCATCAGTACCCAATAAGTCCTGTCTGCAAAAGTGTTAGTCTAGAGCAGATACTTTATTTGTGCCTTTTTTTTTTAAGATTTTATTTTATTATTTATTCATGAGAGACAGAGAGAAAGAGAGAGAGAGAGAGGCAGAGGGAGAAGCAGGCTCCATGCACCGGGAGCCTGATGTGGGATTTGATCCCAGGTCTCCAGGTTCGCGCCCTGGGCCAAAGGCAGGCGCTAAACCGCTGCGCCACCCAGGGATCCCTAGAGCAGATACTTTATATATACAGTTGACGCTTTAGCAATACAGGGATTAGGAACACTGACATCTGTGTAGTTGAGAATCTGCATGTAACATTTCACTCCCCACAAGTTAACTGCTGATGTACTATTGTTGACTGGAAGTCCTACTGATAACATAAACAGTTGATTAACACATATTTTATATGTATTATATACAATATTCTTATAATAAAGTAAGCTAGAGGAGAAAATATTAAGAAAATCATAAAGGAGAGAAAATACATTTACAATACTTTATTTATTGGTACCGTAAGTTTATATCATCTGTTTACAAAATAAATTATCTATTAGTAGCTACATCAATGGTGTCTTCATGATACAGAACACTGTAGATTACACATATTAATAACACTACACAACAAAAATTAAAATATGAAAAGGAAATTTATATTTATTTGCATTATGTATATAATGATCCAAGCATTGATAACAAAGAAGCAGCAATATTATTGCTTTATGGGAGACTGATGTAACCAATATGTTTGTTTCATGGTAGCCTAGCCTATACATTAATGAATGTATTGTTATAAAATTTTTATGGCATGTAGTATTAGAGTCATATTTATAATACAGTATTGAAAACATTGTTACATTTAGAAAAATCATTTGTGATGATAGGTTGATACCCAGTTTCTCCAATTACGACAGAGAGAGAGATATTGTATGGTAATGTGATCCTTTGAAAGCAAAGCTATAAAACAGTAACAAAACTAACACATTATTAGTTTTATATTGAATATCACTCACCTTATGCCTATGCGAGGGTAGGCTATCCGCTTCCATACACATCCTGCCCATGATGTTCTAGGCACTGAGTACTTAGGTGGTGGTGATGACACAGAAGCGTGTCCTACAGTTGTCACTGTAGAGTTAGTATATTTCCACACGAAGACACATACACAGCAGGTAAGTTTAACTATACAGCATGATGATTACTTACTATTCTTTTTTTTAATATGTATTTTATTTTTTTTAATTTTTATTTATTTATGATAGTCACACACAGAGAGACAGAGAGAGGCAGAGACATAGGCAGAGGGAGAAGCAGGCTCCGTGCACTGGGAGCCCGACGTGGGATTCAATCCTGGGTCTCCAGGATGGCGCCCTGGGCCAAAGGCAGACGCTAAACCGCTGCACCACCCAGGGATCCCGATTATTTACTATTCTTTAAGTGGAAGTGGGTCATCATAAGGGTCTTTGTCCTTGTTATGTTCAGGAAGCTGAGGAGGAGGATAAAGAATATGGGTCAGTCTTGTCTTGGGTAGCAAAGGTGAAGGAAGTAGAGGCAATGTAAAGGGAGGCAGGAGAGACACAGCACATTCAGTGTAACTTTATGGAAATACCTCATAATTTCTGTCTGACTTTTGCTTTTTCATTTCTCTCAAAATGTTTGTATACAGTATCAATCCTCCTTCCACTGAACAGTTTCATTTCAGTGCCTATATCATAAAAGGGTCCAAGTCTTAAAAGAAGTCTAAAGATTGAAGAATCAGAACCTTTCTACCATATTGGTTATTGTCAGTTTTTTTCTGGCACTGCTTTTTCTACATCTTTTCCTCATTATCTGGCACTGGTTCAGAAGCACTCATCTCCAGCAAGTTATCTTGCTGATGACTGGAGTCATCTCTGTGGTGGTGTCTATTAGCTCTTAAACTTCTACACAATCCATATCTTGAAACTCTTTGCCCCCCACCATTTTTTGCCATATCCTCAATCTCTTGCATAATTTCTTTGATTGTCTCTGTCAAAAATCCTATAAAGTCATGCACAACATCTGGACACAGTTTTCTCCAGAAGGAATTTACTGTTTTGTGTTTGATGGCTTTCATGGCTTTTCTATAACAATGATGACATCTTTATTGGTATCATCCTTCAAGACTTTCATGATGTTCTCACTTTCAGTCTTCTTTCCCATAATGTTGACAATTCCATAGAGTCCTTGTGTAACTAACCTTAAAGATTCTTATGACCCACTGATCTAGATGCTGAATTAGAGATTATTGTTTTAGGGGCAAATAGACCAACACTATTTGTGTTGAATTAATGGGGTTCTGATTGGTTTGGGCATTGTCCAATATAACAAGAACTAAAAAAGGCAGTTCCTTACTAGCAAAGTACTTCTTGACTTCAGGGACAAAGCATCTATGGAAGCACTGCAGAGAAAGGGTTCTCATTGTCTATGCCTCCCTGTTATACAACCAAAAGACTGGCAGCTGGTGTTTTTATTTTCCCATCTAGGCTGAATGCTTATCAGCTTTGTAGATAAGGGCACCTCTGATCACAAACCCAACTACATTTGCTCAAAATGGTAGAGTTAGCCTATCCTTTCCTGCCTTGAATGCTGTGCTTACTTCTCTTCCTAATAAATGTCTTCTGATATTTTTTTTATCCTGAATAGGATACTTTCATCTGCATTAAAAAAAAAACTGTTGTAGGCAGATATCCTTTCTCAATGATATTCTTTCTGGCATCTGGGAACTTGTTTGCTGCCCCTTGGTTCACAGAAGCTGTTTCTGCTATCTTGACATTTTTTAAGCCAAACCTTCTTCTAAAATTATCAAACCATCCTTGGCTGGCATTAAATTCTTCAGCTTTAGATCCTGCACTTTCCTTTTGATTTAAGTTGTCATCTAAGGACTTGTTTTTTTCTCTAATCATATTAGACTCTAGGTATGCCTTTCTTATAGCAGTCTTGCACCCACATAAAAATTACGTTTTCAATATGAGATGAAAAGGTATTTTGCAATAAGCGTAAGGGTTTTGCATTTGCTAAAGTAGCTGCAGTGACCTCTTCACAAATTGCCTTTTCTTTTTCTACAATGGTTCTTAGGCTAGATTCATTTACCTTGAAATGGTGGACAGCTGCAACTGCAGACCTCACTCAGTGTACATACATATTAAATGATTCGACTTGTTGTAATGTTGTAAGTTTTCTCTGCTTCTTGGAAGCACCTCCAGAATCACTAGGGGCACTTCATATGGGTCCCATAGTGTTGTTCATAGTCTATAGTATTATTGCATCAAACACAATGAAAAATACACGAAAATCACAAGACATGCCTCTTTACTGTGATGATACACCATTACTGGGGAGACATATTGCTGTGGCAGAGATGATTCACTTTAAACAAATACTTACAGTAGTTGAGCTCACTACAACAGCAAGAGGAGGTACCTATGAAGTACAGAAGGATAATAAGTATAATAATACTGTAATAACAGTAGTGCTACAGTTAATTATATGGTTAATTTTATGCATTTATAATACTGCATGTGTACATTCGTTTATGTTTTTCTTGACTTTGGATGGCACTGTATCATTACAGTCTGTGTTTATGTTTGTAAGTTTTGATAAATTTCAACTTTTTATACTAGATTTATGCATATGTTATGATAGTAAATGATAAAAAAGACAAATATCTACCTATATTTTACTCATTCATGACATGCCTAACATTTTTCTTAATTTTAAAAAGATTTCTTTGCTAGCAGCTTGTTTGTGACTTTTGTCAAATTGCCCTAAATCTACAAAAACTTTTCCAGTAGATTTATTTTTTAAAAATCTACGTGTAAGTGGATCCATGCAGTTCACACCTATGTCTGGCTTTTTTGTCCTTGAAGTAATTGTACTGTATGAGGGGGACCATGAGACACTATAAGAAACTTTAAACATGAGGCAATTCTGACTCTATCCTCCAACCAATCTGTTGATCATTTGGCTTCCCATGTAACTTGTCCATACAACAGAAACTGTGCTGTTTAAACTAACTCACACATTCTATTCCCCTTGTGGAAGCAGAGTTTTGAAAGTAATATAATTTGCCACATACTTCCTCACCCAATTCTCAGACATAAGCCATTTCACAAATTCAGAATCTCTTGAATGAAAGGTAGTCCAAGATTCAGTATCCTGAACATTTCACCCATCCTTTCTCAAAGGGACCTACTGCTATTTCCAAGGGAAAGGGAAACACTGACATATTTGAGGAATGTTGACAAATGGGTTTGAGACTATATTAATTCTTTAGGAATTAAACCTCCACTATAGTTCATCCAGAAGAATACTATCAAGGAATATTAAAGATTTTTCTTTAGTCCATCTCATAGAGGACCAAATGGGTTTAAGGATCCACACTGTGGTCATTTCTCAGTTTCTTAAAACACGGTTGCTACATACATACATACTTGATTGTTGTATAAATCCCTGCTTTCACTTCCCAATCTATGGGGTAAGGCCTACTGTGGTAAAAATGACCAATCAGAAACCTTTACAGTTGCCCCCACTACTCCTCAAAACATGCACACATATGATCACAAAATAGTAAGTCAAAAGCAATAAATTGCATTACTTGAGGAATTAAAAATTATTCATAGTATCAAAGATATGAAATATGGACTAGTATTACCTACAACATTATGCTTAGCTGTTTGGCCTCTGCAGCAGAAATGTCTCAGAGAATTAGATTGGATTCTCATATACTTAATCAGGTAGTGACTTCAACTTCAGTTGCTATTCCAAACATTGTCTATCTATTAGTGTAAATCAACAGGGGCTCTAGCCTCTGGTTTACAGCTATTGATCTGGCAAATGCCTTTTTGCTTTATACCAATTAGCAAAGTCAGTCAGGTACAGTTTTCATCCACTTGATTTGGGTAATGGTTCATTTCACTGTCTTAGTTCAGGCTTAACAATTTTCTGGCTTTCTGTCATAATCTAGCATGCAGGAATTTTACTTATTTTGATGTCATCCCACATGGCATCATATTGGTGTACAAATGAATGATACAATACCAATCAGATCTATTCAATGGGAATAATATGTTAAGAAACATGTGTGTCACAGAGTAAGAGATAAAAATCTAAAAATATCCAGGGTTCTTTGATCTTGCTGAGAATTTTAGAGGTTCACTGAGTCTAGGGCATAGCTATGTATACATTCCAACCTGAAATATCAGCTACACCTTTTAGTTCCATTAATAACAAAGAGGAACAATACCTGGAGGGTGTCTTTAGATCCTAGATCAAGAGACACCATATTCAAAAGTGTTTTTTCATTTATGAAACAATCTGTAGGATTGGCTGTTTAGATGAAGTCCAGAGAAAGAAGAGGGTCTTCAGTTGGATCAGGCTGGATTTCAGGCTGTCTTTCTGTTTAGGCTAATGACCTGACTTAAGGTACCCAAGTATCTGTTACTGATCAGGATGCTGTACTGAGCTTTTGATAGACTCTAATAAGATTATCATAACATGGATAACCAGAGGTTGAAAAGAAATATCACAAAATTATTTTTCTATTGAGACATAGTTCCTGCTAGTTATAGGAACTGGTAGAAATGGATACTTAATAGTTGGATAATGCTTATTACTGATTCTGCAACCTAAGCAAACCTTCTAGTCATTAACCAGGCATTTACTGCTCATAAATTTAAGTATGCAGAGAAGCTCTATTTTTTTTTTCTGAAAAGTTCTATTTCTCATGGACCTGAAGTAGTATGTATAAGAAGAAAATCTGTATGTCCTTAAGGTACAAGCAAGTTAGGTGAACTGTTAACTGACTTTCTTTGCATTTACATTGACTACATTGCCACTTCTCCATTAACACACCCATGGCCTCATAGAGATATTCCTCCATCAGATTACTAAGGGGAAAAAAAATGGAGCTCCATTACTGAGTATATTGCATGATATGCTGATGTTGGCTAGAAACCAATGTAGCATTAAAACCCCCCTCAGTGGTGGCCCTAAACAATACTATGGAAAGGAAACATTTTCAGCAAGCAGAACATGGAACATGCATTTTGTTGAGCACTTTTTCTGGGAAGAGAGGTAGCCTGAAATAGTCTATAATGATACATAGACAGTGGCTAACAGTTTGAGAAAATGGTCAGAGATGTGGGAGAAACGATATTGAAGAACAGTTTGTAGATAGACCCCTTGAGATGGGCATAGAGTGTGAGAATATTTATATCTCGCCTGAATGCTTATCACAGGCTATCCCCTTCATGGAATAGTCTCAGTACTCGGATGTTGAAGATGACACGTTCTGTGAGTACCATACATAGTCCTTTCCTACCTATTTAGTGCTCAATCAAAAGGTTTATGAATAAAGTGGCCAGTGCTACATGGACAGAGACATTGCCTGGAATTTCCCTTACCATGACTGACCTGGATGCCAAAAGTGCTGAGGGTCTCACCTGGTAACAACAGAGACCCAGTGCTGACAGATCACCATCGATCTAGTGGCAGGTAGCTCACACATAGACCACTTTCATCATGATTTTTCCCAGCTGAAATAAACACCTAGTACATGAATTTTTCTTCACTATTCAGAATGTTTCTCCCAACACCTCATCTCTGAATTTATTAACACTCTCTTCACCATCATGGTCTTATACACATCTTTGCTTCTGAGAAGGGAACTTACTTTACAGCAAAAAGAAGTCAGCCAATAAGATCAATCCTTTGTGATTTACTTCTCTATGTACCCTGTAATCCAGAAGCAACATCCTTGTCAGGAAACATGGAAAAGTTACTAAGGGCTCAGTTGTAGAGCTGACTAGATAGATACTGACACTTAGTAGGGTAGGAAAGCTGACCCTATTAGTTGTAGTATATGCTTTGAACCAATGACCAGTGCCTCTTATCTTTTCCATGTAACCTAGAGGCTGAAATAAGAGAAGTTATTTTATTTTGCCTAGCAGACAATTTGCAAAACTTGCATTTTGTTCTCACATGTTTCCATGCAGGAAAGTGTGAGGTCTCACTTTTCAAGGTAAAAAATCAACTAGATACACAAAAACTCTTTGACCAGGAAATACAAAATTATTCTAATGAACCAGAAGCTGAGAGTTGCCACCTGTATGTTTTGAGTTCCCTCTGCCACTGAATCAGTAGGCAGAGAATAAGCTGCAGTAAAGAATCTTAGTTAACAAGGGAAAATATTGCCACACAAATAAGTTTGAATATGTCTGGAACCAGGAGGCTTATCAAGGTTTACTTCCATGTAGAGTAGTGAATGTTAATAGAAAATCATAGCAGCCTATCAGAGACTTAATTTCAATGGGTGAGACCCTTGAGGAATGAAGATTTGGATTGCCCCACATAAAAACAATCATGAGCATCTAAGGTGCTGCCTGTGGATAAAGATGGGTAATGAAAAAAGGAAGTTTTCATGTATAGTTGTTTTCTTGACTGAACCCTTATTATTATAATGATTCTTTTTAGTTTTTTGACTTAAAATTTCAGAAAATAGGATACTTCCAGACACTTCTGAATATTACAATACTGCCATGTATACTAATTTTTGAGTCCTTCACTTGCTAGCCTTCACTTGCTGTGAACTGTGTGAAATGATAGCAACAGTGGTACTACGAATATCCACGAACCATGATCCTGTTTTCCTGTCTGGAAAATGAGATGGTTAGATTAGATTATGTCTTTTTTTTTTCAGCTTTAAGGTTTTATAATATTTGAAGAGTATGAGGACAAAATCCAGTATAGTAACGATGAGTGCATTTACTTTTACCTCTCATTAAATCCCCCTGGTCTGATTTTTTTTCCTTAGTTCTTGAGGGAACTTTTCGGCTTTTATCCAAGTGAGAATTTTCAGAGCTAGCATACCAACCAACTTCCTGAAACTAATTGGAATAAAGCTAGATGGTTGACCTTTGAGGCTAATACAAAGTGAATGAAATTCAACACCTGTGTTCTAATCCAACAATGTGGCTGACAAAGAAAGGTAAAGATTCAAACAACTGAGTAAATGCATTTAAAACAATGGCTTTTCATTTTTGCAACTTTATTAGCAACCTGTGCTATAGGCTTCAGAATGGTTTGAAAGCTTCTTAAGTAGTTTTTTTTAACTGTGGGTGAGCATATGAATAAGAATGGAATTAGGCAGAATTGAATAAAGCCCAAGATCCAGTCCCTGAATATTTTTACTTGAATCCCAGCCTGGAGCTCCTTAAATGCCGGTTGATTAGTTTGTTGACTGACTTGAGGCTTAGGATATGAAAGCATGATATGAAGGGAGGCTACGGACCGAAGTGCATTTGTATCCCTCCTGTTTCCCTTTGGCTCTAGTGCCTGAAAATACAATTCTGTGTTGCTCATTTTCCCTATTTCTAAATAATTTCCATTCTGCATTGTCAAGATTAAATGAGATAGATATTGTCTATAAAGTGATTTCTATAGTGCTGTAGTGCCTGGCATATAACAGACGTCAGTTAATAGGGAGGAAAAAAGAAAAACAACAAAACAGCTTCCTCACAGGAGATTTCAAAACAAGCGTAAAAATAGAGGAAATGATTTGAGTGAAGAGAGAGTTTAAGCTACACCTAAAGTGCAATTGTTTGTGGTACCACTAACCAAGATGGTAGAAGCACAAATGAAGGCCAGTGGTGAGGCAAGTTAAAACTTAGTGCCCCCACTGGTGGAAAAAGAGCCAGATAGGATACACCCAGAAAGCTCAAATAGCCCTCATTTATCAGGTAAATGGTATGTTCATCTGCAAGTGGTCACAGAGAATAAAGGATATTTTGGATGTAATTTTCAGGTTTTATTCATATGTTTGGCATCATGTAGAGACTAATCAAGCAGACTATAACCCTATTTAAAAATGAATACATCTCTGGCTAGAGCAATGAATAAATATTAGAAAGAAATGAAATCAGTCTTTCTCCTTTTTTTTCCCCCTTGATCCATAGGGGATGCCTGGAGATCTAAAGTCCTGCCAGTTAATTGGATGTTAGCTAAGCATTGAGTTTTCAAATAATAGTCTTACACAACTATTCATAGAATTATTTTTATTTTCTAATGTCCTAGGGATTCTCCCGGGAGTTAACTGAGCTCAGCCAATTATCCTCCACCCCTTTTACCTCCACCCAGATTGGATGGAAGGGGCAGTGTACTAATGTTCAGTTATTGACCTCATCCTCAATAGCATCTAATTATAGCATTACACTGTTAATTCAGACCTTCAGATAATTCATATCAGCTAAAGTTTGTTTTTGTTCCTTTGATGAATAAAGCAGTTTCTAAGTAATTTAATTATCTAGAGTAAAAAGGAAGAGTTTATCTTTAGTATCCTTGTCTGCCCACTTAGTAGCATCATTTACCCACCAACATTATGAATCACCAATTAAAGACTGTTTTATTCTTTTCTTTATGAATTTTAATTTAATTGTATGTGTGTTTCCCAGGTTGGTTTTCTTGATTTGTTTAGAATTTGTAAAATTTAAAGCTTAAAAAAAAAAGGTTGGGAGGAGCCTCTGGATCTCATCAAGGTTATAAATGCAATGTTGAGTAAGAATTGCTCTGCATGTATTAGATGTAGATATATAGCTAAATAACATCCTTACACATCTCAGCAGTGCTTCAACTCTTTAACTGCATGCCTATGTGCACATGACAATCATTATTAGCCATAGCCTAATTATACCACAATCACTGAATCTGAGAAAGCTAATTATAGAATCAGTGAAATCAGACTGAACAGAAAAAAGCTGAAACAGTGCTTCATTTTTGCAAAGAAAAAAGTCTAATTTATTATGCATCTGTCCATTCCTGTGAAGTAAACTGGTTTTGCTTTTTTCTTGTGTTCCTAGAATTCACTCAGGAAGATAGACACAGAACCAACATTAAAATACTGAGAACTCAGTCAGCAGACTTTCCAGGTAACTCTTCCTATATTTTTAAATAACCAGTCAGCTTGTGTTTAAAAAGTAGGGTTTCCTGTATGCTTCGATTCTGTGCCAGCACCATGGGAAACAGACAAAAAAATGTATATCAATTTAGCAATTATTTTACAGGTATCTGGGCAAAAATTCTGGTGTGATTATAGAGTCTCCAAACAGTCATCAATTCATTCAGTGTACATTCAACAAAATATATTTAACAATATGTGTTACTTCCTCACTTCTCAGAGCTGGGGGGAATAACAGTGCTCAATAAGACCAAGTCCTTTCTCTAATGGGGCTTACCTTTTAGCCGAGTAAGGAACTAAGTTGTGTTAGGTCTACAAGTAAAAATAGAATAAGAAGTCAGAGAATGTTGTGTACCTTGAGAAGTAGGGTGGACGTTTGAGTAGAAAAGCTACATTCAGTAAATTGTGAGCCATTGAAAGATCTTGGAAAGGACTTTCCCAATATAGGGGAAAAAATATAAATGTCATGAAATGACAAATAACTTCATATTTTCTCAGAACAACAAGATGAAGTCTTGAGAGTAGATTTGTGCAGGTTAAATACATAAGGAGTTTGGATTTTAGTCTGATTCTACTGGGATTTCACTGTGGTGTTTGAAACAGGGAATTAAAAAAAAGAAATAAACAGGGTATTGAACATAACATTTTTCCAATTTTAATTGTTTAGGTATAGCCTACCTACAAAATTTACCCTTTTTAAAAGGGTATTGTTCTGCTTATTTTGACATACACAGGTCATTGTGTCATATCATCATAATCAAGATATACAATAGTTCCACCACCCAAAAGAATGGACCTTTCTGCTTTGTAGTAACCTCCACCCGCACTAAATCTTTTTACTTGACTACTGTTTGACCTTTTCAGAATATCCTGTAAGTTGAATTATATAGTATGTAGCCTTTGATTCTGACTTTTTTCACCTAGCATAATGCATTTGAGAGCCATCCATGTTGTTGAGCGTATTAGTATTTTGTTTTATTACTGAATTATGTGCTGGTAAATACATATACCACAATTTATCTGTTTCCCAGTTTTTCCTGAGTTTCCTTCCCTATTTACAAAATAGTCTATTGTAAAGACCCACAGACAGGTTTTTGTGTGAACATATGCTTTCATTTCACTTGGGTCAATACAAAGAAGTAGGATCACTAGCATGTACAAGTATGTATTTAAATGTAGTAGTTTCACCATTTTGCATTCTCATGAACAATGCCTGAGTTCCAGGTGTTTTGCATTTTCACCCACACAGGGTTTTGTCTTTTTTTGATTGTTGCCTTTCAGAATTTGTTTTTAACATATCACTCTAGTTGAAGAACAGAAAATGATTATATTAAGCAAGGATGGAATACAAAAAAGCAGTGAAGAGGTTTACTGCAGTAGTCAAGATGACAGCTGATAGAGCTGTGACTCAAGATAGCCATGACATAGATAATAAGAAACACCAGTCTTGGGATATAAGTTGAAGATAGATTTGAAAGGACTTGCCCAGGAATTAGACATTAAGTGTGAGGAAAGAAAAGGAACCTGGGGCAATGCGATAAGTGGAATCCACTGAGGAAGAATAGATTTGGAAATCAAGAGTCTCCTTTAGACATGTTGTATTTGAGATGCCTCTTAAACATGCATGATAAAATGTCAAGTAATTAGATGATTATACAAAACAAAGTCCAAAGCAGTGATCTGAGCCAGACATAGGAGTTGGAGACTTACATTTGGGAGTTACCAGGTCTTTGTGATATTTAATACCTTTGTATGGAATAAGATTGCCTAGAAAGGATTTATGGGAAAGTGAACCCTCTGTCATCATAATGATTAGAATTTAAGAAGAAAAGGAGGAGATTGCCATGGTAAACTCGTAGAAAATGGTCATTGGCATTAGAATTCCACGGGGCAATTTACCATCTAGTCCTTGCTTTGGGCCATTGTCAAATATGTAGACAAAAGGCATACAAGTTCAGATAGCACAAGATTAGGTAGTTCTCAAGAAAAATCCTCAGATTTTGGTGGTGGGTGCTTGGCTGTCCTTCTTTGTCCTCCTCAAACACTTGTTGAAGTTACTTAAATATGAACGAAGAAATGGCTCAGTCACAGCATGAAAGCAGAAGGTCAATCTGAACTCCTATGGACTGAAGTCAAAAACTTTTTGGTAGGATGACTAAAAGGCAGACCTGAGTAAGGAGGTTCACATCTTGAGCACCTGAACAAAGAATACTTCTTATTCACACTCAGTGTTTTCCATAGCACAGAAAATATTGTAAAAGTAATGTAAATTATAGACATGGAAGTATGTGGAAGATATCAGCTTTGGTGTTAGGCAGGTTGGATTCAAATACCCTGTCTGCCGCTCTAGGATCTCAGTAGAGCCCCAGAGTGATATTTTTATGTCAGGTCATATCAGTCTCCTATTCAGAATCCTTTGGCTTTCTATCTCCCTAAAATAAAAAGTCCTTACAAGGTCTTAGAATACCCAACCTAATTGGTGTGTTCCCATTACCTCTGATGTAGCCTACTATAACTTTCCCCTTCTCTCATTTCCTTTCAGATACAATACACATGCTAATTACAGAGCACTGGTAGGCACATTACACCTCAGATTCTTTGAAATGTTGTCCCTTCTCCCTGGAATGTTCTCCTCCAAGGCATCCTTATGGCTCTTGCCCTTAGCTCCTTTGGGACTTTGCCTCAAGTTATCTTCTTGGTAAGCCTCTTTCCTCAGTCCTTTATAGGATAACAGCATCCCTCTACCCACTTTCTCTGCCTGACCTCACATCAACTGACATATATTTATAACTCAAATGCATTTATGTGAATACATATGGAAGACGTTAAATTTAAGTATATATATTTACATTATATACATATTTAAATTTTATGTGTTCCATTTCCCACTAATACATAAACTACCTAATGGAATGGTTTCATTTGTCTTATTTACTGCCGTATCTTCAGGAACCAGAAGAGTCTGGCACATAATTAGCATTCAGTAAATATGTATTGGATAAATGAATTAAATAATGCACAACAGTCACCACACACAGTGTCTAGATTTAAGGCTACTGCAAGTGAATGTGTGGCATTATTGGTGTTATCATCATTAATAGTTTTTCCATTAAATTTCCTAAATCTCAAGTGCAATCAAATTCTGAGATATTCATGTACATCTGTCTTATCCATCTTTATCAAAAACTGAATAGTTAGATTTTTCACTTTGGCTACCTTGAGGTCTAGGAAATCTCTCAGAACTGGGAGTGGCTTCTGGAGCTGGATACTGCATCTACAACGTATCATGAGCTATGTTTTGCATAAGTATGCTTCTGAGGGGTGTTTCTTTCTGTGCTATAAATGAGCTGGGCTTGCAGAACACACACATCACATCTTTCTTATAAGCCTGCTAAATCACCAGATAGGTCTCTTAGGTAGTAAAATTGGATCCCAGAAACAGGGGTGTTATGTACCAGCCTATTAACCACTGAGCTTGGTCCCTTCCCCAGCTCCGAGCTGTTAAGAGGTTCTGACTTTCACATGTAAAGTGTTTCCCTCTCATAGATTGTAACATATAAACTGTGTGTCTTAACAAATACAAAAGTCTTGCCATAAAATAAAGATAATAATGTAAAGGCTAATATTTATAGTGAACTTGGCACTCCGCTAGGGTCTTCTGATTGATCATATCTTGCAACTAATGTGTCTGACAAGAGCTCAGATTAAGTAGGAAAGGCCCATTTTTGGCATAAGTGCAACCTTGAAGCAAGAAGAAGAATCAGAGGAGTAGGTTCAGAAATCTGGTGTCTGACTAGATAAGGTGCTTGTGGTAACTTCCTGGCAAGGTTTTAGAATTTCAGAAGCAAAAGTCCAATGAATCTCTGTTTTTGATTATCACTTTCTACTTGCAGTTGCAGTCACCTTCCCTCTAAAGCCCATTTTCTTATAAGGGCAAACGGAAAAATACATTAGAGTATATTTACTCTGTATTAGTTTTCCTATTGCTTCTGTAATAAATTATTACAATTAGCATAAAACAACTGAAATTTATTATCTTACTATTTCAGAAGCCAGAAGTCCAAAATGCATTTCATTGGGCTAAAGTCAAGGTGTCAGCAGGGCTTATTCCTTCTGGAGGTTCTAGGGGAGACTCCTCCTCTACTTTTCCCAACATCTGGAACCCCATCCCCTGACTCCCAAAGCTAGCAGCATAGCATCTTCAAAGGTCTCTCTAGCTCTTCTGCCTTCCTCTTCCATTTATAAGGACGCTTGTGATTTCATTGATCCCACTTGGATAATCCAGGATAATCTCCCTCTCTCAAAGCCAGCTGATAATTTAACAGTGCACAGGTGCTAGAAATTGACATGGGCCAAGAAGCATGACTCAGGTGGTCACCGGAGCTGTTGGCGTTCATCTGGTGACAATGAGAGAAGTCAGGATGATGCTGACTATAGAAGGGGAAGAGTAGACAGTAAGAAAATGAAATAGGTCCTTGTTATTATTCTTAAAATGTTAAATGATGCTTTTCCTGAAATTTACTTTCTTTATAGATATTTTTAAAATATGAAAAATTCCATTTTCTCTCTTGTTTAAGTCAATTTGAGTTGAAAACTGATGTATGTTCTTACGCAAAACACTCAGTGAATACATTATTTGGGAGATGTGATGATACCGGAGCATTTAGATGTAGACAGTTATTCTCTGAGAATTCAATTTTGTTCAAGTTCAGCTTTAAGGGTTTTTATCATAACAATACTTGGAAATCATCTCTACGTTCTACTAACGTTGTACCTTTTCCTTCTACATAACCTCATATGTTTGATATTTTAAGCCTGTTAATAGGAAAATTCAGATCAATAGATTTTAACCTTTCTTCAGAGTATTATACTCTATGCTCTTTACTATGGCTATTTAAATTTTTTTTTCAGTGTCCCCTTATTTCTACATTGTTAATTAGACCCTTTGGTAAAACTGTGATAACAATTCACTGCTCCTTTCTGCAAAGATTTATTGAACATCTAGTATGTGACTGGTGTGCCAGGTACTATTTATTTTATTATAGGTTCAGGGAAAGTAAATTGGAAAAGATTCCTGCTTCCATGAAATTTATATTCTAATAATGGTAAAGATATATAAATAGAAAACCAAAATAAATGAAAGTAACTTTAAAATGATAAGTGCTATGAAAATATAGCATCTTAGTACCCTTTTGCAATAATAAAAATTTGCAGCATATCAACCGAAATCCGAGTAGCTTGTAGGGAATTTATTTTTATCTGGGAGTGGTCTGGGGTCAAGGTAATTCAAAGTGGGTTCAAAACAGTCAGATGCATAACACAGAGCAGTCCTTAATATATGTGGTCAACTTCAATGATAATAATGTCTCTACACTGGTTTGTTCTTTGTGATAAAAATTCCACACTAATGCAGGCATGTATGATCGTGGAAAATATGTGCCAAGGGATAGGGTGATATGGACATTTTTATATTATATGCTGCCTTATGACACCAGTCTAATCCTAATCTCAATAATAAGGTCTCCTTATTAAAACAAATCAGTGATTTTATGTTGTTAATACTGTACACAGACTAGTGTCCAAATGTTAGCTTCACAACCCCTACCTTTTAATTTGACCAAATTTGAGTGGTAAAAGCAGTTTTACTATTTTGGCATAAACTACTGACTGACCATTTAAATTATGAATTTCACATATAAAATGTAAATAATATCGAAAAAAAATACAGCCTTGGCTTTAGGCTGTAGGGACTGGCATAGTTCTGTCTTGCTATGCCAGAGGTTTAAGAAAGCAGGTAAAAACAAAAGAGGCCTTTTAGGCTTTGTATTTGGAACTGGCAAGCTCTTATACTTGTATACTATTGGCCAAAAAAAATCATATGGACAAGCCAAAAGAGCAGAGATAAACACTGCTTGAAGATGAAGCTTTGGAAAGGAAAAGATGCTGGGAAGTTGAGTATCCGGGGCCAATAATTTGGTTTATCACACAGACTTATATGATGGAGAAGGATTGGGCTGAAGGGTGATAGTTTACATGAGTATTTAGGTGAAGACATCTCTGAGGTGAGAAATGAATGATGAAGAGACAACCATGGGAAGAGGTAAATGGAGAACATTTTTGTAGTAAATGGCTATGAAATCGGAGTAGTTCCAAAATTGCCAAATGATGGTGTTACCAATCAATCGATCATTGAACTGCTAATTCAGGAAATAGTGAGTGGGCCCTGGCAGTGCCGGGGCCAACTGCTCTGAGTCACAAAGCCGGAGGGTGCTGGCCAAATCAGAATCACAGCTCCTGGCTGGATTTGCCAACATCATTGCCCAACAAACTCAGATAAATTCTTGGCAAGAGCAGCTGATCATTCAAGAGAGGAGGGTTTGGAAAAGAGAAAGGGAGAAATTTTTTTCAGGTATGGACAGATAGGGGAGGTGACAGGTAACAACTGACCTCTCCACTGGCAAGATGGACACCTACAGCATTAAAAGAAGAGATTGGGGGAGGTACATACAAGAGAGCAGGCAGGGAGTATGTGATCATAGCGGCAGGGCACAGGGGGTCAGTGTGTGTTCAGCCCACAATTCTAGGGAGGGAAGCAGACATGTGGGATGTGGTCTTTTAGGCACTCCATGGCTATCAGAGCTTTTCTGGGCTGGCAGTTCAAATGTTCAGGTCATTGCAAAACATCTTTGTCAATGCCTCAAAAAAGTGCAATAGGAAACAAGAACAGTGGGTCTCAGGTAGAGCATCAGTTAAGCAGTCTTGTCTATTTCTCATTTTGACTCTTGAGGTCTACAGTTGAGCAAGTGGGCTCAATGACAATGGGAAGATCAGAATGGTTGAAGCATGGTAAGCAAGAGAAAAAGGTTATAGAAGACATTAAAGATGTAGGCAGAGGCCAAATCATTGAGACCCTTGTAGTTCACATATTAATATTAAATTTTATTCAAATTATAATGTGACCCACTGGAGTATTTTAAGCAGAGAAAGATAATGGTATCAGTTATATTTTTAGGATATCACCTTGGCTGCTCTGTGGAAAGTTAGTCACAGAGTCAAGAGAGGAAGCAGGGAGAAATATTAGAGATTATTGTAGTGTTCTATGTTGAGGACAATAAAGTTTACACTAAAATGGTAACAGTAGTTATAAAGAGAAGTGCACTGATGATGCAGTGTATTCTGTAGCCAGGTCCTGTAAGTCTTGTTGATAATAGGATTGCAGCTATTTGTAGGAGTGAAAAAAGTGAAGGGAAAAAATGTCATTTGGAAACTGGTTGCCATTTATTTAGACAAGAAAGGGGTTTTGTATTCATGTGAAATAGTATTATAGTTCTAAACATGTAATATGAATGTAAGTTTCGTTTTCTGTTTTGTTTTAACTTGGATTGAATAAAAGAGTTCATTTCAGTTGGATTAGATTTTGGTTAAGTAGAAGAAATTTCAATGGCTTGTAGGCCTTATTTTTTAAACTTCTTATAACAAAGGTCTTCCTTCAGTATTCCAACTAGAATTCTAGGTGACAAGCAGATAAATAAATTAAAATTTGTTAGTATCAGTTCAGCCATGCACATAGATTTGGGTCTCAGGACTCTGTTTCACTCCAATTGTCAAAGCAAATGTGTTGGTCATCAATTGATCATGATACAGTACAGGTCAGGAATGTCAAGAGAGGCAGAAATGACATATTGCTAAGAGGCTGTTATATGTGGGCCACAAAGGCAAACACAGCCCATTTTGTAGGAGGCACTAAAGAAGCACTAAAAAGTTCAGCTGTCTATCAGAATTCTATAAAGGGACAGCTATAGCAGAATAATATATGCTTGTTATTAGTACCACCAAATTCAATGCCATTTTAATGGGCTAATTCTAGATAAAATCCCAAATGAGTTCCAGGCAACAATGAGAAAGTAACCATGGAAAGATGAGACAGGGTGTTTTATTTATTTTTTTAATTTTTTTATTTATTTATGATAGTCACAGAGAGAGAGAGAGAGGCAGAGACATAGGCAGAGGGAGAAGCAGGCTCCATGCACCGGGAGCCCGACGTGGGATTCGATCCTGGGTCTCCAGGATCGCGCCCTGGGCCAAAGGCAGGCGCCAAACCGCTGCGCCACCCAGGGATCCCCGAGACAGGGTGTTTTAAAAGCAGTTTTTAAGATTCACCCTCTGTCCCAGGGGTTTAATGGTCCAAATTAAAAATTAAACACAAAAACATGGATGGGAAAATATACTTAGAAAACTCTTTAATGGCAAATAATAAGCACAGAAATGTTGCAGTGGTCAGAAAGAAGTTGCTAAACACCTGATGGCTGCTAGTGACTTGTCTGGTTCTAGTAGCTCTTCCTTGTCTAAAAGGACTGTTGTCTCTAAGCATAAAATGCTAAGCATACCTTTCCACTAAAGTTTATCAGAGTCTTCATCCCATGAAATGTATATTTGTAAAGTTGTGAAACTTTAGCATTCTGCAACTTTATTTTATTTTTTATGTAACAGTTATGTTCATACCTAAATGGCACCAAAATACTAAACATATTTAAGAGAAAAGTCTTAAATAAAACTGTGTTTAGTCTTGAGAAACTCACTTCTCATGACATTCTAGATTATTTTGGGGGCAGTCCTCTTGGCTCTTCATATGGGTGATGGTTTTGCTTGGTAGATATTATGGGTAGTCAAAAACTTGTGACAATGATAGAATTTGAAAAAATGAATAATAATGTTTAATTTTAAGTTCTTCATTGAAAGCAGTCATGGGCTAAGCATTTTAGATAAATTATCTCATATTATTCTCATAAAATTCCAGTTGTAGGGCTGGAAAGGAATCATGTTGGGGGAACGGCACCAAGAATCATGCTCCCCATTGACTGTGCAGCTAAATGACAATCATTCACAGTGTTCAAGGAATTCATAGAATTCCAGTTACCTTGAGCTGAAGCTGAAAAAACCTTAGATTTAGTTCTCATCATTGATTAGTGAATTGGGGTCATCTGCAAATGTAGGATAAAAGGAAATAAGAGTGGGACTTGGAATTGACCCTGAGTGTTCTCCAAAAGTCCCTTTTCCATGGACTCAGTCTCTGCTTCAGGGCTTTCTGCCCTAGGTTATCTGTTCTCTGCTACATTAAGAATGGAGTAGGTAACTGGGGAAGCCATATTGTTTCCGTCAATCAAGTGGATCCCCTGTCAGTAATCTGGATGCTGTAAGAAATGGTGCCATACTGGTTGCCAGAGAACAGTTTATTTAGTGAGGGATGCTGGCTCATTTACCATCTCTCAGAAGCAATCTGGATAAAATGAAACAAACAGGCAGAGAATCTTTTAATTATCCAAATCTAGTGATGGAACATCCCCTGGGTTCTAACAGATACCCTGAGAAAGAAGACTTATCCTTTAAGACTTCCCAGGTCACGTAAGCCAACATCCCTCTGCCACTTAGCATAATTTTTACTGAGTCATAATTTTTACTGAAAGATTATCTGATTCAAAAATCTGAAGCTTCCACTGATTCTGAGTTCTTCTCCCCTCTTTTCTGCTGCCAGCCATCTATGTTTTAAGAGTCTGTTACTCTCGTGTCTGTCTTCTTTGTATTTCTGGTGATTAACATAGTGTATAAAAACAGGCTGCATTCTCCAAGCATCCAGGCAGATGTTCAAGTTCAGTAAGGACTGGTGAAAACTGTGTATCCTTCACATTTGTCAGAAAAATATTTTTGTCAGCCAAAAAATGAGGAACTTTATCATCTTTATCAGAAGAGAGAAAAACCTGAGGCCCATTGAGTCAGGCAAAGGGGAAAATACTGTGCAGATAGCAGTGGCTCTCACAGATAAATGTTTCCAACATCATTAGGTTATTCACATTTGCCTGGGAACTTTGAAGGTCCAATGCCTTAATCTGGGGATCTTTTGTAGATATATCACAGGATGGGAGAGAAGAGGTTAAAAGTGTAGAGTCTTGTACTCCTGCCCCTCCAAAAAGTTTCAGATAAGGGCAAGTTTTTCTAATCATGAGAATATGAGATCTATGGGAGTTTGAAAACACGTGTAGAAGATGAGGTTTTGGGGATCCCTGGGTGGCTCAGCAGCTCAGCGGTTTAGCACCTGCCTTTGGCCCAGGGCACCATCCTGGAGTTCCGGGATCGAGTCCCACGTCAGGCTCCAAGTATGGAGCCTGCTTCTCCCTCTGCCTGTGTCTCTGCCTCACTCTCTCTTTCTCTCCCTCTGTCTATCATAAATAAATAAATTTTTTAAAAAAAGAAGATGAGGTTTTTTAGGATTTCACATCACTTTGCATCACCCCTTGTGTTCATTGTTTTGCCTACACATATAACATGCATATGCTGTAGTTGTACGTTGGGGAGGACATATTGTCTGGGCACCATACAGGCCACCAAAGGGATACAGAGGCACCCAGTATATGTCAAACACTGGAAGAAGCAATTTCACATGGGTTGTTTAATCCTCATGTAAAGGTTGTGAGGGAAAAATGGTAATCCCCAAGGGGAGATGAAACTGAGTCTAGAGGAAAGCAAGTCAGTTGTGACAGCTGCTAAAGGGACATGGTTTGAATCAGAAGCCAGGAGGGCCTGATTCCAGATCCCACCCACTTGCCCTATGTTTTGCTTTTTTTTTGGTCATTAATGCCTCAGGGAATTGCTCCTTGATCACACTTTTGATTCAAGAAAAAACAACAACAACAACAACAACAACAACAAAAAACCTTTTTTAAAAATTCTTGATCCAAGAACTTTATGGAAGAATAGAAGGAAGGATGGAGGGAGAAAAATGAGGAAGGAACGTAGGAAGGACCGAAGAAAAGAAAGAAAGAAAATAGATTCTGTGGAATGAAAAGCTACTGTAGTGACTATGTAGAGCAGCCCTCTGGATGCTATGGGTTAGGAGACTGGTTTAGTTCTTACCTGATTCCTCCATAATGAACCACTATGGCACTTCCAAGAAGTTCCCAAGGAACTAGTCTGAAAACCAGTAAGATGGGGTCATCTTGGGGACAAAAGCTACCAACAGATCTGAGGCCTGTGAGCTCAGGGAGCAGCACAGTTGGAGCCATGGGTTTGCGTTAAATGTAGAGAGGACACAATACCCTACTTCCCTCCTCTCCTCCTTTCTTTTCTCGTTTTTTTTTCTTTTCTTTTCCTTTTTTCTTTCTTCTTTTTCTTTCTTTCTTTCTTTCTTTCTTTCTTTCTTTCTTTCTTTTCTTTCTTCTTTCTTTCTTTCTTTCTTTCTTTCTTTCTTTCTTTCTTTCTTTCTTTTTTCTTTCTTCTTCCCTTGTTGTTTTGTAGACATAAAAGATGGTCATCTAGAAAAAGAGTTGGCAAACTTTGGCCCAGTGGTCACATTGGACCCATATCTATTTTTGTATGGCCCTCAAGCTAAAGAATGAATTTTAGATTTTGAAAATGTTGTAAAAATTAACAAAGAATATGTAACTGAAACCATATATGGCCCCAAATGCCTAAAATACTTACAAATTCACCCTTTTCAGAGAAAGTCTGCCAAACCCCTGCCCTGGATGACTTCACTATGACTTCTGTTTTACCATTACCCAACTTAGCAGTGACCATGGTGATGCTGCCAGGAGTGCCTCTGCTGCTGTATTTCTTCTCTGGAGGCGAGCAGCTCAATATGATTCTTAGTGTATTCAATCTCATGTCAAGCCAGATTATGCTTCTGGAGGTGCTAGACTTGGTCTCCTCAAGAGGTGAACATAGGGATGTACAGAGATATGTTCTTCCCTAAGGATGTGGCATTTTCAAGCTGAAAAGATACTCAAAAGATCTACTTCCACCCCCTTATCATAGTGGTGAGACAGCTAATGGTGAGTCACACATAGTACTTGGGGAAAGGCTATACTGGGACCCAAGTTCTCTGAGTGCTATAAAACAAACATTTATTGAGTATCTGTATGCACCAGAAATTATAGCATATGTTGATCATGAGATTAGTGAAAAAAAGACAGATAAGGTAGAAGATCAGATTGACTTTTGGGATAAGTCCAGTATTTGCATTAGATATTCCAGGAAGAAGGCACTGAAACAGAGGTAGGAGTGCAAGAGGTTTATGGGGGTGTTGCTTGTGAAAGGTCAAAGGGGAGCATTGTGTTAACTTCCAGACTAAAATGTATATGTGATTCTTAGGAAACAGAAGAAGAAAGATTGAACTAGGACTGTGAGGCAATCTGACTGAGTCTCAGCCAGGCCAAAGGAGAGCCCCCTGGTCAGTATGACCCTTTGGAGGATTTGCACTTTGAGCA
Organism: Vulpes lagopus; assembly: GCF_018345385.1. Classification (NCBI taxonomy): domain Eukaryota; kingdom Metazoa; phylum Chordata; class Mammalia; order Carnivora; family Canidae; genus Vulpes; species Vulpes lagopus. The sequence continues at coordinate 89,067,828 of NC_054831.1, forward strand.
GAAATGACCAGGCCCTGGTTACCCATCATATGTAGTCATTGCTGGAGCTCTTGGGGAAGAGCATATTTTTTGCTCAGTCAGCATCTGTTGTGGATCCTAAGGGTGTTACTGATCTTAAAAAGAAAAAAAAGAAAAAAAAGGCTAGCAGTACCTCCCATGGGTGCACACTGAGTGAATTCATGGAGATGTTGTGAAATGGAGGGAGAGGGAGAGGTGCCATGAGAGCCTCATTGTCAAATCTTTTTCTCCCTCTGATGTGTCAGTCAAAAATTAGTTATTCATTCTTTTGAATATATATTTATCTTCTCCTGGTAGTCTCTTAAACATTTCCTAGGAAGGGGGGGACACATGAAGTTCTTTTTCTTTTTTAAGATTTTATTTATTTATTCATCAGGGACACAGAGAGAGAGAGAGGCAGAGACATGGGCAGAAGGAGAAGCAGGCTCCACGCAGGGGGCTCAACATGGGACTTGATCCCGGGTCTCCAGGATCACACCCTGGGCTGAAGGCGGCGCTAAACTGCTGAGCCACCTGGGCTGCCCCATGAAGTTTTTAATACCTTAAGGTGAATGAATCATTCATATTAATTGTCTCCGTTATAAGAGAAAAAGGTATATTAGGACTATTGGAGCCCTATTTCCTTAGAATTACAAGAAAACTAGAAGATGCTCATCTACATCAAGCCCTTCCTCCATTTTATAGGAGAAATTGAACATAAAGTATATACAGTTAGATGGAAGAACATGGCAAGCCAGAGAGAAGGAAAAAAAAAATCACACATTTTAAACTTTACGTAGAACTGTTAGCTCTACTTTTAGTTCAATAGACAGAATCAGTTGTCTTTCAATTCATCAATTTATCTCCATTGCTATACACTGATCCAAGCTACCATGATTAGTCCCCCAACTTTTTGCATTAGCTTATCCACATAGGTGCCAGGATGATTCTCTTAAAATCTCAGTCAGATCATGACATCTCTGTGTTCAAAAAGTCCCAACAGCTGTCGTGTAACTCAGAGTACAAGTTAAAATCCTGAAGAGTTGTACATGCTCCTGCCTCCTTTACACGTCCCGCTTGCCTGCTCCATTGCTCACTCAGATCCAGCCATACTGTGTCCTTGACTCTCTTCTAACATGCTAGAAAAGTTTGTGCTAGTTAATCCTTCTCAGAAATCTCTTTGCATGGTATGTACAATTGATTTTACTTCTTAGTGTGAGATAATTGTAGACTTAGAGAAGAATTACAGAAATAGTACAGAGCTCCCATTTTTCCTTTACCCAGTTTCCCTTAATATTAATATCTTACATAACCAAGATAATTCTTACAGAATAATCAAGAAATAATAATATTAAGAATAATATAATAATAAGAAATTAATGTTTGTATTATACTGTAACTGAACTGCAGACTTGATTGAAATTTTACATTTGTCCACTAAGTCCCCATTTTCTGTTCCAGCCACCATTTAGTTGCCATGTCTCTTAGTCTCCCCCAGTCTGTAACAATTCCTTTGTCATTTTGTGTCTTTCAAGACCTTGAAGTGTTTTTGTTTTGTTTTTTGAAAGAGAAAGTATGCATGCCCATTGAGAGGGAGGGGCAGAGGGAAAGAGAATCTTAGGTTCCATGCCCATTGTGGAGCCAGAGGGGTGGGGGCTGGCGAGGAGGCTTGATCTCACAATCCTGAGATCATAACCAGAGCTGTAACCAAGAGTAGGATGTGCTTAACAAACGGAGCCACCCAGGCACCCCAAAGACCTTGAGATTTGGAGAGTACTGCCCAGTTATTTTGTAAAGTGCCCTCCAGTGTGCATACTCGGTATTTCTTTGGAAGTATTTTTCACTATGTCACTTCCCTCAGATCTTTGCTCAAATGATATCTCAGTGAAGTCTTTTCTGATCTTTGTATTTAAAAATGTAATTCAGTTTCCTCCAATGCCAGAGGTTTTCTTCCACAATTTCCTGGTTTATTTTCCTCAGCTGATGAAAATTAAATATTTTTTACTTCTTAACCAATTCTTTATTTATAATCAGTCTTCTTTTACTAGAATATTGACCCCATGAAGGCAAAGATTTCTATATTCATGGCTTCTTCCCTAGTTTCTAAAGAATTCCTTCACACATGGAAGATGTTCAATAAAGGTTTGTTGATAAAACTCAGTGGGGAAGAACTCGCTGTTCTCAAGAACCTAGGAAGCAAAATGAGCTTACTACAAAGTTAGAAATGGTATGCAACATGACATAATTCCAAGGGTATTGGAATTATCTAGATAAGATACTGGACAAAGCTTCATGAGATGCCTCACACAGAGATGTCAGTTTTCTTTGTCAGGGCAGTCAGAACTCTTATTGAAAATACATTTCTTGCTGAGCTGTGAAGGTCCAATTTATAAGCTTGGGTTTTTCTACTTTTTCCTGAAAAAAATTGGTAAAATTATGGAAATGAAAACCTCTTAGCCTTTATGACTACTGTAGTTTGCTCAGTAAAATGGATTTCAGACGCAGAAACATTTCACCCTCAAACAGGGCCTTTCAAAATCATTCCCTGACATTTTCACTCATGCAAGTGCAAATGCCTCCTGATTCATGGAGATTTGAAGCATGTTAAAAACCCAGGCTGTTCTCAATTATGCCGGGCTTGCTATTCCATCAGCAAATTATGCAAGACTATTTTTGCTCTTCTCCTTTTTCATCCCACTTTTAGTCTCCAAAATAGTGTTAGAATTTCTACGCAAAGTGGGAAAAGGTAAAAGAAAGTAGACAAAACTTGAATCTGGTAATTTTCTTGCTTACGATCATCTAAGATGTTGAACAGTGGAGGTCCTGTGAGCTAGGAAGCTTGAGAATTACCTAGGAATTCACTGCCTAGGGCCAAGAAGAAGAATGAGGTAATGAAAAGATGTTGAATTCTAACATGAGATATTCTGAAAATCATCTCACCTCCTTGAGTGTAGATTTCTTTGTCTCCAAAGTGAAGCATGACCCCAGTTAACTCACTAACTTATTTATTCTCTGAATAAACAGTATTTGAGTCTTACCATGGCCAATCCCTGAGTGTTTATACATGAAAGACATAGGTCTTCTCCTTAAGGATTTCACAGGTTAGGAACATAGATACTAATGAAAAACAAAAATTACATGGTAGTATGATAACATTTATAAAATAGAAATTATAAGGAGCCATAGGAGTACAGAGATGAGGTGGCTGGGGACAATAGGGAAGGCTTTCTGAAATAGTGATGTTTGAGATGAGCCTTAAAAGATTACAAGGGTTGGCTAAGTGAAGAAAACTAGAGCTGAGAATAGAGGAAGGTATTAATTGGAGGGAGCAGCAAAGTAACTTAATAAACATTTACTGGTACATGCTAAGTGTAAAGTACTGGACTAAAAGCTAGAAATAGAACAGAAAAGTAAACAGAAGAGTTTATTTTCTTCATTAAGCTGGCGTTCTAATCGAAGAGGTTTCAAAATTAATTATTCCAAGACAATTGTCAAAAGTAAGAGGTATGAAGAAAGGGTGGGGTCTTCTAAAGGTGATTATAAGAAGGGTGGTCAGGAAAAGATTTTTCTTTTTACATTTTATTTAAGTCTTGAAGGATTTTAAAGTACAAATTAGTAAGAAATTAACTTGAAAATGAGATTAGGGGACAAAGAGAGGGGAAACAGTTCAAGGCATTGGTAATGACAAGATCTGATTAGCTTTTAAAGAAGATCATTCTTGTCGCTTTGTAGAGTGAACAGATTGGTGACAATTAGAAGATAACCCACAACAGTCTGGGAAGCAATGATACCCCAGGGATTTATGAAATCTGTGGATGGTGGAGTGAGAGAGAAGTGTCTTGGATAACTTAGGAAGATGTGACATTGAGAAAAGGAGGTGTAAACTGAGGGATTGCCAGCACAAACATTATGAGGTCAGTCATCAGTGTGATGAGAATGAGACATTTGTGAGACAGCCAAACTGAAATTTGAGAAGGAAGATAGACACACAGGTCTGACCTTTGGGGAAAAAAAAAAAGATCCAGAAGGAAATTAGAACCTTGAGTGGCATCAAGGTATAAATGATGGATGTTTCTCATGAAGATATTATAGAATGAGGAGGGCATGGAGTGTAGAACCAAGGCTTGAGCACTGCCAAAATTTAAAGTTAGATTAGAGGCAGATGAACCCACAAAGGAGTTAGAAAAAGGAGGAGGAATATTGTGAAACACCAAGGTAACTTAATAAAGAGATTGTTATCACTGGAAATGGAAAAGTATCCACTGAATATAGCCAAGTAAATGTCATTGGTAACCTTCATGAGGTCCATTTTCCTGCTGTGGCTAGGGAAGATGGCATATTGAAATAGATACGAAATAGTGTGATGCAACTAACTGGAAAATAGGGCAGGAGAGAAAATGGAGGGCTATTAATTGAGATAATGTGTATAGGAGCCTATGTATTTCTATTGTATTAACCCACTTCATCCCTCATTCTCTTTGAACATGTAGGATTGTAATACTTATATGTAATATGTACACATGTATTAGATAGATAAGTAGATAGATAGATGATAGATAGATAGATAGATAGATAGATAGATAGATGATAGATATCAACCAATTTGGACCCTGAATTAAAAGTAAACTTAAAATGGCAAACAGTTCTATTGCTTTTAGATTTTCCTTCTTAGAGAAATTGGGTACATTTCTTCTATAGCTATACTCTTGTACTTACTGAGCCCCAAATGAAAATATTTATAGCCTGGAGGGAAACTAAGTGCTTTCTCTTGTGTCTCCTCTATTTTTTCTGAACCTGCAAGACCAAAACTAGAAGCTGTCTGCCAGCTGGTATTGTGGTCCTGCTGTGAATAGAATGAGGTCTCCTTAGACTAGAGTTTGTCAGGGGAACTTGAGCATGTCATGACTCAAAGAACCAAGCTCCTTATGACTTATCAGGAGTAACTACTTCAGGTAGATATTTTGGATTTCCGAGTAAGAGGCTTATTTACAGAGTATGTCCTCTTTGATGTTAGCCTCAGATATTGCTCAATTAAAGCTCATCAGCTTTTGAAATGTCATATTTTAAGTATAGTTTCTGATCACTTTTTTTCTATACCTTCACTCTTTTTAAAAATCAAGTGTCATCTAACTGAATTAACAGGTGCAAATCCAAAATATACAGTGAATCATGGCAAATATAAACATGTAATTCACATCAATATGGAGGTTCCCCCTTTCCTTAGTTTCTCCCTAGACGTGTCCTAATTTCGAACTCTTTAAAAGAGACTTATAAACTATGTACAGCTTTTTATTAGAGCAAAAGAGTGCTTAGCATTATATTTTAGAGAATATAGTTATTCTGTGTATCAGCAGCTGAGTAATTTTCTATTTGCTCAACATACAATAATTTGTATTCTTGCTGGTGAACATTTGGCTTATTTCTAATTTGTAGCTTTTATGAAAAAAGTGACTATCAAGACTCTTATTCCAGTTTATATGGGGTCAAGTGTTTTTATTTATCTCAGGTAAATACATATCAGTGAAATTAAAGGATTACTGGTAAGATGCATATTTAACTTTAAAAGAGACTGACCATTTTCCAAAGTAGATATATTACTTTCTATTTCTGCCAGCAAAGTATAAGAGTTTCTACGTTCTATACATTTGTCAACGTATACAAGATTTTGTCCTAGCAATTCTGCTGTGTGTAAAGTGGTATCTCATTGTGATTTTAATTTGCAGTTAATTGATGACTAATGATCTTGAGCCCTTTTCATGAGCTTATTTGTTATTTGTAATATTTCTTTGTAAAGAGTATATTCAAGACTTGTCACCAAATTTTGTTGAGTTAGTTGAACTGTATTTATATTATCAAGTTGTTAAAGTTCTCTGTATAGCCTGGATAGAAGTCCATTTTCAGAAATAAACATACTGAGAGAATATTTTCTCTCAGTATGTAGCTTGCCTATTCATTGAATTTAATGATGTCTTTGATGAACAGAAATACGGAAACCAGAAGATAATGGAAGACATTTTTAAGTCCTTAAATAAAAGAACTATCAGTACAGAATTCAGTGTCCAACAAAAACACTCCAGGAATGAAGGCAAAAGATAGATACTCTCAGATGAAGAGATATTAAGAGAAGTGTTGTCAACAGACTACTCTGTAAGAAGCAGTAAAGTAAGTTCTTCAAGCTCAAGGAAAAAGATAAAAGGGGAAACTTGGATTTTTACAAACATAAAAAACAGGAATAGTAAATATAGAAGTGAAAAGGAGAAAAGATAGTTTTTACTCTTAAATATTTTAAAATACATATAATCATTTAAAGTAAATACTATCATATTGTCTTGTGGAATTTTCAACATATGTCAGCATACTAGACAGGACAAGTAGAGCAAAAATTTTACTGGTGAGAGGGATAAAGGAAACTATGGATGCCAAAGTTATACATTATATATGAAATAATATGATATTAACTCTGAATAGACTGTGAGAGGTTAGATGTATAATAATCCATAGAGAAATCAATAAAGAAAAGCAAAAAGCAAAATTATATATAAAAAGTCAGTGAACACTACCAACAACAGCAGAATATTCTTTCTTCTCATACATATGAAATATTCTACATGCACACATAAACACAGGTGAAAGAAACTCAAGACCTAAATAAATGGAAAAACATACCCATATTCGTAGGTAGGATGTTTTAGTGATGTCAATACTACCAAAATGATCTACAGATTAAGGCAGTCCCTATCAAAATTCCAATAGCCATTTTTACAGAAATATAAAAAACTGATTTAAAAATTTATATAAAAAAAGGAAAAAATTCATGTGAAATTACAAGAGATTCCAAATAGCCAGAACAATTTGAAAAAAGAATAAAGCAGGACTCATACTTCTAGGTTTCAAGACTTAACACAAAGCAACAGCAATCAAACATGGTACTGGCACAAGAATAGACATATAAATCAATGGAATATAATTGAGAGTCCAGAAGTAAACCAGTACACATACAGCCAATCAATTTTCAACAAGGATTCCATGACAATTCAATAGTAAGCATTTTCATTATGATTGTGGTTTTTAAAACCATTTTTAGAATTATCCATATTTTCTAATTCTGCTCATGTCATTATTCCCAGTTTGTGAGTTACATGGCTTTGTGTATTCATTCACATTGACACATTTATTATCATAAAGTTGTTTGTTATATTCCCTTGTTAATCTTTTAATAACTGGAAGATCTAAATGTCATCCCCTCATTTATTACTGATATGGTTAATTTGCATTTTCTTTCTGTTTCATCAGTCTGGCTAAGGGTTTATCAACCTTATTAGTCTAGTTAAATAATCAACTTTAACTTTTTATCATCTATGTTTTGTCAGTTTTCTATTTTATCAGCTTTGTGATCATCCTTAAGTTTTCCTTTCTTCTGTTGATTCTTTCAATTTTCCTACTTTTTATTGTATTTTTAAGATGCACACATCAACCATTAATTTCATTTTACTTTTCCTCTAGTAATAATTCCTGATTTAACTTAAATCCACACATTTTGATAATGTTTTTATTTTCATTTGTTATTTTATCTGCACTTTGAAGGAAATACTATATTTCCTTTTTCATAGAGAATGAAATCCAGAACAAGAGGGTTAAAGGACTAGCCCAAGACCACTTAGGAAGGAATTCATAGACCCCACAGTTAAATCCAGGTCTTTCCATTATGTCTGAGTGACCTCTCCACTGTGCAGAACCATTTCTTATCTCTATCTAAGCCTACCATTTTGACATTGACTTTCATCTACTTCTAGTCATCGTTAAAAGGACATACACAGGCAGTGCTGTCAAGGTATCTGTACTATCTCTTCTGTTTGAATTTGAAACTATAGATGTTTCTCTAGAGAGAAATCAGAGAGAGGGATGTGGCTTTTCTTGAATTGTCCTCATTGAGATGCAGAATTTGTTCCATAGAATTCAGAAAGTAAGAATAGAGACAACACAACTGGTAAAATCACATCAGGTAACACTAACATCCTCAATCAGAAGCAGAAAAAGGCAAAGGAGATGCTTTTGATCATACCACATGCACAGAAATAAGAAAATGATAAAGCCCTGTCAAAAATCTGTTTTGTATGTCCCTTATCCTACATGTACTTTTTAAAAAATTGAATTGATTAATATCCTTCTGGTTCTGTAAGAAGAATTGATTTGACCACAAATTTTAGCTTTAAAACACTACTGTAGTGGTTTTTCCAAGGTTTTGTTTTATTTTTTTTATTTTTTTTATTTTTTGTTTTTAGAAATACATATTGAAATCTTTAGAGATTTTAAAATCTTAGAGTAATGTAACTTTAAACTATTGGTTAGAAAAGGCCATGTAGTACTTCCCTTAATTTAAAAATGTGGAAATTTTTCCCATGAGAGGAGAAGGAATTTATCCAAAGTAGTGATCTACACAGGGTTCCTGATCTCAAGCAGTATTTGTGTGTTTCTCTCTCCCTCTGTCCTCTCCTCCCTCTGGGTGTGTATGTGTGTGTGCCTGTGTGTGTATTTGGTGAGAATATGGGTGCTTCTTATTTTCATCCTTTCAATTATACTATTTCCTAATTTTTGACAATGAAAATAATTTTGTATTAGGAAATAAAGCTTGTTTTTGTTTTTTGTTTTTAAAAACCTTAGTCAGTGGAGTCAACAGCAGCAAACGGCCAGGGGATGGTCAGAGGGAAAAGTTTGTCACTGCCCACATTGAGCTGGACTGAAACTCCGGGAAATGAGTTGAGGGGACTCTGAAGATCAGCTCTGCTTCCCTTAGCCTGGACTCCAGGGGAGGCCTACCCTAAATCTTCATTCAGAAGCCAGGTTACCCAGGAATCCTCTATCATGTTCACACAAAAACAGATGGAAATCTGAGTCTTACCTCAGTCACACTGCTTCTGGTGGGCTCTGATAACACAATCATGTGTTTCAAAGGTAACTCTCCCCCTGTGGGTTAAGCCATCAGGTAGAAGCTATTTACACAGTCATCTGCACATCCTTCCATCTCACTGAAGCCTGACCCCAAATAGTGTGTTCCTTCTCTTATCCTTACAGTGGACTGCTTGCTAAGAAAGGGTTGACTTTTTATTTTTTCCTTTAACCTAGAGCCAACAAGAAGCTTTCTTGTGTATGTTGCTAAAGGTACATGAAACAAGCACTTAATTTTCTTTATTTGAGATATTTTGAAAATTTACTTGGAGAGAGAGAGAAAACAATGAGATAGTGCCAACCTTGAAAGAAGCAGATTAATTAATAGTTATTAAATTATTTCAAGCCACTTCAGTTTGGCACATACACAACTGAGGGCCTTTAGTGTATAACCATTGCTATGTTATACGGAAAACAGGAAAACAATAATAGAATAATAGATTTTTATCCCCCAAAATTCCGAACCCAACAATCCACCTGCGTTCCATTTCTCTGGAACTATGTGCTTACAGAGACATCATCTACAGGTTTCCAGCTGTTAGGATCAGCACACTGTTTGTGGAATGATGAGCAAATGTAATCATATTGCTGAGAAAGAGATGGAGCCACATAATTATGATTGCTTAGAGAATAAAGTAACCAACTACATTTTACCCAGAGCTGCTCAGAGCCTGTTTGCTTCAACTTTAAGCGCTAGACATACAGCTCTTAATAATTTATGTCCTAACATTTTGCACCTGAGAGACCTAAAACATATTTAAATGTGGATTTACTCAACTATGAATCCTTACACATGAAATTACACCCACGCACCTTGCTAAATGAAGACAATATATAGCATATCGGAAATACAAGGAAGGGGCAATTTAAAAGTAAAAATACATATATGTAAAATACATAATTTTATTTATAAATAACATATATTAATAAATAAGTTAAAATGAGCAAAACAATATCACTATTATGGACAACTGATACACTTTGGGAACTATCTTGCTAAATATTTCTCAAAAAATATATTTTGTAGGTTGCAGGTCATACATAAAAATTTATATGCATAATACACAGCTATGATATTTAAAGAAAAAGATTTTATATAAGTGCGTATAAACACATTTTAGATCTATGAGAATTATGCCCACTGATTTTCTACTGTGAGTGATGCTGTAATCACTCATCATTGATGGAATTTCTTTCTTCCTCACTTCTAGAAAGGGTGTATGTGAGAACCGTTTGAAATCCCTTGAAGAGCCTTCCCGAGGAGGATAACATGTGTGGAAATCATTGAGGGAACACTTCCTCAGAAGTGGTGAGTAATGTCTCTAATAAAGGACCATTAATACAAATCTATAGGATTTTCTTTTGAGAATTTGCAGAAGAGCCGTTCATTGCCAAAGGTAGATTCCCTGTGAGAAAAGAGTACCGTCCCAGGTTTTCATGGGACTGCTCTGTGCAGGACCCCACAAGAGAGACCAGCACCATCTCTCAGACTTCGTGCCGCTGATTTTTAGTCACTCTACCAAGAGGTGGTAGATTGCAGTGACCTCCTCAGAGGAGTGTAAGCCAAGCCCACCTGTCACTTCCCCATACACCCTGACATCTGGGTCACATGTGCTCCCAATTTTCTTGGTTAATTTAGAGAGACTCAAGACCCTTTTAAAGGAGATTATGAATTTTCTGCAGTTAAGGTGTGTGGCAACTTCAGCAGTGAATTGGGTAAAACAAAGGAGATGTGACTGTATTTGTTGCCCAGGTTAGTGCAGTGCCATCATCTACTGGATAGAGATGGGAGGAATTACAGAGCTTGCGCTGTAAACACGGGGAGCAATGGAGGTATTGCTGGGGCTGCCCTTCTGTTCAGCTCCACCATACTGCCTGTGCGTGGTGCTCGTGGCCCACAGTGGCACTGATGAATGTACAGAACTCACTATATCCATGATTTTGCAACTGGTTATTAGAGAAATGTTAGTGCATGTGGAAACATTTTATTATATTTTTAGGCAACAGAGTGCTATCACCATAATTTACCTAATCAATTCTTTATTGATATGTATTTCAATCTACTCTTTCCCTATTCCAATCATGTTGTAATAAATATCCTTTTACATATATTCTTGTGCATTTTCCACTTACTTCAGATAAGTACCTTGAAAAGGGGATTGATGGATAAAAGGCAATTCACATTTGAAATTGATACATATTTCCCCTCCCTGGCTTCCAGTGTTCAGTAACTTATGTTCCAACGAGAAAGACAGATTAAGCTGATTTGTCATTTGCTTTCTTTATTAATATTAAGGCTAAGTGTCCCATGTCTCCTCATTCAGGCCATTTGTCTTTGTGTGTCCCTATGCATATGAATTGTGAAGGAGGGAGTCTGATGGCTGTTGCACACAGTGGCAAGTTGTTCACTGGCAGTTTTACCTCCTGGGCACCTAGCTAGACACCACATTTCTCATCTTGCCTTGCAGTTAATTTTGGTCCCAGGATTGAGTTCTGGACAGTGGAAGCAGAGGAAATGCTTATCATTTTGAGGCCTGGCCCAAAATCTTATCTCCCATAAGAATCACTAAGTTCTTTCTTTTTTCTGGTCTACCTGCTAAGTACAGTTACATGGGGCCCTGAATGATTGCATAAAGTTTAGCCTGCCTCCATCATCAGTCCTTTGCATTCCACCAACCTGCTTCAGACAATGAAAACCTAATTTTTATTGTATGAAACCATTGGTTTGGGAATTGTTTGTTTTGTTTGCTTGCTTGTTACAGCAGTTAGCCTGTTGTGACTATTATAGTTGCTGCTTCCCCAGAGTAAACGTTTTGATGCCTTCTTAGATGTTGCAAGTAGCCACAGTCTAATGTGCTTTCTTTTTAACAAGCAATTTATAACTAGGATGGATCAAAGCACGTGAAGTAGCTTATGTATTTTGTCTGAAACATGAGCCTGACTTCAATGCCAGGTGAGTGAGAAGCTCAGAACCACATAAGAACACTAGTTGAAAATAGTGTGTATCCTGTCCATGGCAAGAGGTGGAGGTTTGTCCACAGAAATGTAGACATGGTATTTGGTATTAGTGGCATTTTGCTGATGACTTCCACAGGCTGCCCAGTCACAGCCGGGGTCTCCCTGGAGCCAAATTAGTCAGGATAAGTGGTAGGGATTTGTGGAATCGCATGTGCTGGAAGTCTAGAATCCAGTTCCCATACTATATTTGCTTCTATCCTGCTGTAATCTCAGGAAAGTAAGTCTCCTCAGGACATGAATGTCCTCCTGTATAAAATGAGCCAGTTGAAATAGATCTGAGGTTGCTAACAGTATACATCCTGTTTGCTAACTCTAACTGATCACAATTTCATGAATCTCCATTGAAAATAAGTCTGAGGAATAGAATTCTGAGGCTATATCGCTATGAAGATGGAGATGGGGATGTAGACTCAGTAGAAAAGTGCCAGAGCGGGGAAATGAAGGTGGCCTGTGTGTTGTTTTTTGTCATCTGTATTTACTGAGCCTTTGAAACCTAAAAAGAATACTCAGTGTTTATTTCTCTGTTTCAAGTTTATTTCATCGTTTCTGGTCCAGGGGGAAATAGCAGAAGGCTACAAGTTAATATTGACAGTAAGACTAGAGCTTTTAAGTTCAACAAACCGAGTTCAAATCCTTGCTCTGCAACTATCCTTGTTGGTGAGATTCGAGGTAAATGATTTCCTCTCCCTGTGCCTCACTTACCTCACCTGTAAATGTCAAAAATGATATCTACCTCATAGGTTCTTATGGCAATGGAAAGAAATACAGTATATACGAGTTCTACATAAACCCTACCACTTGGTAGGGGCCATAATTCCTGTGGTTATCAGGGGGACTGAGAATGCTAGGTATGTTGGCATAAGGAGATGGGTGAGATCTCGAGGATATTCCCCATAAGCGTGGCTTGTGGATGGGGAATTGAGAAACTTCTCTTCTGGTCTTCACAGTAGGACCTCAACTTTCAGACCCTGATGCTTCATTACACGGTCTCATACAGAATTTGTGTATTCAGATCCAACTGAAAGATAAATTGCAAAACATTCTAGTCATTTTCTACCCTGTACTTTCCTCTAAAAGTTTTTCAAAATTTATAGGCTCCCAACGACTACCCTAACACATGGCTATAGCCATTCAGCTGCCTTTGAAGGAGATCAAGAGGTCTCTTGGTGAAAGACAGTACCCTAAAAGTTTATAATGGAGGTCTATACAACCTCAATTTTTGTTCCATCCCTAAATAAAGTCTAATAAAGGAACACCTGCTATCAATTTGGTACCTCTAGGGAAAACACACACACATAGACACATACACAGACATACGCACCAGAAACATGCCTTACCCTACAATTAAAAATTCAATATCTTCTTTCATCTCTCAGCATGTTTATTTTTTCTTGGTAGGTTGGTTGGTTCTTTGGGGTTTTTTTAGAGGGCAGAATTAAATCAACTTTTAGTGGCCTATGGAAGGAAAAAGTTTACTGCTTTGCATGTTATATTTTGCTGAAGCAATCAGTTCTCACAGCCAGGACATAAGAATTCCTAGTCTGTAATGCACACAGCTGTCAGGTGTCAACCTTGTAGTGTGTGCTAGGTAATCAAGTAAGTGATATGGCAAAACAGCCTTATGAGAAAGGTACTGTTATCATCTTATCTTATCAAAAAAGAAAATGAGGCTTAGAGAAGTTAAATTACTACTTAATAGCACATAGCCAGGAAGGAGCAAGGCCTGTCTGTCCCTATAGTCTGAGTATTTGACTATATATTCCTCTCTCACCTTTTATATTTTTACTGCTGAATCCACATAAAATAAACATCAAGAATAAGGGCTTCTACTGAATGTTTATTATGTGCTGTGCAATATTCTATATCATTTACCCCATAATTCCTTTTACTTCTACAACACAATGAATTATTCATTTTTCCCATTTTATAGATGAAGCTACTGAGACATGGAGAAATAAAATAACTTGTCCAAAATTATATAGATGAGTTAGTAATATACCCAAGACCAGCACCAAGGCAGTGGAACCCCAAAGCCTGTGCATTTAACCACACAGTATACCACCTGGAGTACAAATGTGTGGAGACTCCTTTGTTCCTCCTGTTTGAACCTACTTAAGATACACACTGCTGTATTTTTCCATTGCCAGAGAATATATAGTATTTCAACCCATTCTGTGTTTCAGTCTTATTAATTAAAAAAAATAGGAGCTTTTTTCTTCTCTCAGCAGATACACTATGGATATGCATATTATTTTTTTAGTATATTACAAACACACAAAGACAGCAATTATCATTTATGTATCTCAGGAGAAATCTGGAACTCCCAAGCCTGATAACCTTCCAGGTACCCCTCAGGTGTGGATTTTTTTTTTAAGTTTTTTTTTTTAATTTTTATTTATTTACGATAGTCACACTGAGAGAGAGAGAGAGAGAGAGAGAGAGGCAGAGACATAGGCAGAGGGAGAAGCAGGCTCCATGCACCGGGAGCCCGACGTGGGATTCCATCCCGGGTCTCCAGGATCGCATCCTGGGCCAAAGGCAAGACGCTAAACCGCTGCGCCACCCAGGGATCCCATTAGGTGTGGATTTTTTAAATTAATTTATTTATTTATGATAGACACAGAGAGAGAGAGAGGAGAGAGAGAGAGAGAGAGGCAGAGACACAGGCAGAGGGAGAAGCAGGCTCCATGCCTGGAGCCTGATGCAGGACTCGATCCCCCGACTCGAGGATCGCGCCCTGGTCCAAAGGCAGGCGCCGAACCACTGAGCCACCCAGGGATCCCCAGGTGTGGATTTTTAAAGACAAAACATTTTGCTATTTTTGACTGACTCTCCATTCCTAGGGTTCTTGCTTTTCACTCCCAGTTGCCCTTGCTGTCAGCATTAGCCAACTTCATTGCTTTTGTAAACTCCCGATTCACTGTAATACACAGGCTCATTTCTCCTTGTTTTATTCAGAGCAAAGTATACACTCCCTAATCTTTCTTTCATCTCTGTTTCCACTTGGTTTTCACATCATCTACTGATTTTCTGACTCCATAGTCTGTTTTTCATGAGGTAGTACACATTTGGAAATGATCAGAGAGACTACTAAATGCTCATAGGACAACTATGCCTATCTTCCACTGTCATTTGAGATTCTCCTGGATTTATATGCTTAAACTCCCACTGCCCCACACTATGAGTCATCCTGCTTAAGTTCTCCCAACAGCTTTCTCTTTACCTATCACAGAAATAACTAAAAGCATTTTCTTTAAATGGAAGGATAATTGAAGAATCAGAATGTTTTTGTCCCAGTGTTAATAGTCTTAAAATTCAATGGTGGGAATGATGAATATGGAATCAGAACTACTTAATTCTATTGTGATTGCCTAGTCATAAGATTTGCACCCCCCCTCCTCAAATTGGAGATAGGAACACCTGTTTCTGAGGTTTTTTGGACAATTACCTCAAGTTATGCATGAAAAAGGATTGTGTAGCTATGAAGGACTCTGCAAATGGAACCCCCTCTGGGCAAGCCCAACACTATTCAGTGGGGACAGGGATCAGTGAACACCACAGTCACCAGGCTGAGGCACGATGAATAGCACAAGCCCACGGATGAATGCCATCACTGGGTAAACAACATTTACTGAGCATTTGTTATGTAAGCTACTTCACTAGGCACTAAAAGGACAGAGTTGAATAAGATGCAGTAAATCCATCAGAGCATGCTTATTGAGACCTGTTACCTGCTGGTCGTGGTAATAGGTCACAACTGTGAAAAGCTATGTAGTATAGACTACTGGAAGAGAAGCAAACAGGAAATTTAAATATAATGAAGTAGGGAAAAAATAGAGTGTTCTAGGGCAACACATTGAAAGAATAGTTGATTCAGACTATTGGTATTAGGGGAGGTACCTTCACAAAGAAGGTACTTTGCACAGTTATACTCAAAGATAGTTGTATTCGTCTCCTAGAGTTGTTACAAATCCCACAAACTGGGTAATATAAAACAAGAGAAATAAAATCTAACATTTCAGGAGGCTGGAAATCAGAATCAAAGTGTTCACAGTATATGTTTCTTCTGGAGTCTCTGTGAGACCAGCTGCCCCATGCCTCTCTCCTGGCTTGTGGTGGTTATAGGTAATCCTCGGTGTTCTTTGACTTGTAAATGCATCACTCCAGTCTCTGCCTCCATCTCCACATTGCCTTCTTCTCTGTGTCTCTGTGTGTCCTTGTCTGTCTCTTACAGGGACATTCTCTTTGGATTTCTTGTCCATCCTAATCCGATATAATATCACTTCAATCTTTTTTTTTAATTTTTTTATTATTTATTTATGATAGTCATATATATAGAGAGAGGCAGAGACAAGGCAGAGATAAAGGCAGAGGGAGAAGCAGGCTCCATTCACCGGGAGCCCAACATGGGATTTGATCCCGGGTCTCCAGGATCACGCCCTGGGCCAAAGGCAAGCGCCAAACCGCTGCGCCACCCAGGGATCCCTATCACTTCAATCTTTATCTGGATTTACCTCTGCAAAGACTCTCTTTACAAATAAGGCCTTATTTTGAGCTTCCAGGTGGACATGAATTTTGGAAGGATATTATTCAACCCTCTACAAAGGAGTAGAAACTATTTTAGAGACTAAGTAACAGAAGGGCATTCCAGGCAAAGAGCACAAAATATGTAAAGTCCTAAAATGAAAAAAAAAAAAAGTATGGCTTGCTGAAGGATTTTTTTAATGTCATTGTGGCTAAAGGAAAGAGGGCTAATGGGCAGTTGAAAGAAAAGATGGACAGAAAGGTAGGGTCTGTAAATTAAGCAGAACAATTAGGACTTTTTTCCTAAGAGTAATGAGAGATGATGTACGTGTCAAGGAAAGGATTGACATGATGCACACAATGTCTCAAAGAAATCATCCTGGTCTTGAGCAGACAATAAAATGAAGAAATGAGAAGACAAGAGTCTCTCAAGAAGATAGTAGCTTGAGTCAGAGGAGTCACCATGGAGAGGAAAATAGAGGATGTATTTGGGAATAAGAGATTTCATTGACTAGGACTTATAGGACTTTTCAATTAAATAAAAATTATAACTATGTGAGGTAATAGATGTTAACTAAACCAGTAATTATTTTGTAATATATACATATATCAAATCATTATGTTGTATGCTTTAATACATTCTTGTTTGTCGATTATATCTCAGTAAAACTAGGGGGAAAATAAGAAAAAAGAAAAAAGACTGGCAGGAGTTAACAGGAAGATGCAGAAGTACAGATTTTTATATGCCTTAATTTTTTTAGGGATTGTTTCTTTCATATCCTAGCATCTGGCTAAATTTCCCATTGATGGTGGTGATTGTCCTAAGAGATGCAAGTGTTTATTTTTAAAAGTGAGAATATTGGCACATTTTCCTTAGATTTCCCTGTGTTAATTAGGGTTCATTTGCTTCTAAACAACAGTAATTGAATATTAACTAATGTAAAAAAGCACAAATAAATGAGAGAATTATTTACCCACATCCTGAGGAGTGGGCTACAGGCTAGGCTAGATCTCATGATTTGTGTTTGTGTCAAACACAATATTTGCAATTTTTTTCTCTCTTTCTACCCCTCAATTCTATTTTTTTCTTATATAAGAAAACGTTTATTCTTATATAAGTTCTTCCTCTGATGGTGGAACAAAGGCTGTAGTAGCTCTAGTTCACATCAGCTTAATACTTACAGTCTCCTGGAACAGAGTATCTCCTCCACTAACCTTGCACATTGCCTTGGAAGAAGTCTAATTGTTCTTGTTTCTATTTCTGCACTGGAATACATGAAATGTTCTGTAGACCTAATAATGTGCCAAAGTTTAGGAATGAATAAGCCCATTTGAGCCTCATAGACCAACCAGGTTACTGTAGAATGGGTTAGAGTTTCCCCAAATGAAGGATTATGAAGCACACAAAAATAATAACAAAAGTAACGATATTCAGTACACACACTGCAATGGTTCTAAGCAAAGTAATTATCTTAAGATAATATTCTGAATTCATAATTTATTCCATTGGCTTGTTATTGCCTAATTCATCTAACCATCTATCCATCAATCCATCCATTCACTACATATTTACAAAGTACCCACCATTGAAAAGAAACTCTGGAGTTCAAAGCTGAATAACATATGATTTTTGTCCTCACATAGCTTATGATCAAAAAAAAAGAAGGCAAAAACTGCAAATACATGTTTGGGTAGGAATTAAGTGAGACGCAGAGACACTAATTTATTAATATAGATCAATTCATTTTTTGTTCAGTGGATGAATAAGTCAAGGATTGAACCTGACCTGCTTCATTAAAATACTTGTTTTCAAAAAAGGGAGTGGGGAGATAGATGCTTCATAACTTCTAAGCAAGTCAGAATGAAATAATGATATAAAAAATGAACTACTACATATTAAATACGGAGACAATATTCCATTTGGGAATTCAAGAGCAATGTCTTGGAAAAAAGTTGCATTTCACTGGGAACTAAAGAATGAAAAAAGTTTCAATACCTAGAAGGTTGTTCCGAGCTGGGGAAACATTAGAGATAAAAGGTAAGGAGGTGTGAAATTGCCTGAATAGGTCAAGAAAATAATGAGTAACTTTTATGGCCAAAATATAGGATACCTAGAAGATAAGAGAAATGGATATAATCAGAGAGATTTAGAGACAAATTATGGAGGATCTTGGAATCCAGACCAAATAATGTTAAACTATTTTCCATAGTTACGCTGGAGCCACTGCAATTTGGTGGGCAAGAAATTGAATAATCTGTGAAATCATCTGTGTTTGAAAGTTAATTCAAAGAAGAATAACTGGTACACATAAGTGCCATGGTCCCCACAGTCATCCCAACTCTTGTGACCTTTCCATTTCTGGGAATCTGGGGAGAAATTGGGCATTTTAAAATATTTAAGAACTATTTTCTCTGAAGAAAAGAGACTTTCACTTTCTGAGCACTTCAGGAGTAAAAATTATTTCTTTAAAACTGTCACCAAGAAGCCAAGCCTCTGTGATCGTGTGGCCTACTTTGCTTCAATTTATTCAAGTCTTGAAGTTGCAACAAGGTCAAAGAACACAGAATCATAAACACCTTCATGTTTGTACCTAATGCCACTGGGGGAAATCTCCAGACCCTTTTAGCACTCTCAGAGCTTCTGTGAGACATTAAATAAAACTGGATTTTAGCACTCAGTTTGGAACTATGTTTGTTCCATTTCCACCTCTGTTAAACATGTCCTTATTCCTTCTTTCTTTGTCTAAAGAGAGAAATACTGAGGAATCTGTGTTTTAAGATATAGCGAAGGTACCTCGAAAAAAAAATTGCACTTTGAAAGAAAGGAAAGTGCGAAAACACTTATCTTCAGATTTTATTTTTTTTCCTGGTTGAGACAAGTGTCCAAAGTCATCAGCATACAGTTGTGAATTGACATAGACATACGTGATGCAGGAGAGAGTCATTAGAGCCGTAAACTCTTGGAGAGTGGCATTTCTCCATCTGCAGTGGTGACAACATGAGTCATAGAACCACACCACCTCTTCCCTGAAGACACAGACAGCCCCCACGTGAGATGTGATCCTGTTGCTGGCAAGTGGGATGTGAGTGATAAGCCCTTTGAATGTAAGGCATCATTTCTCACTTTGGAAGGTCTTGCCCACACAGCCTCCCCTCCCCGGCCAATCCCACACATTCTCACCATCACCATAAAGAGAAATTGACAGAGTGTTAAAACAAGAGAAAACTTTGTAGACCACCACTTTCTTTTTTTTCATGGAGAAAATAAGATCACCGTGAGATGTATTTATTGCTGGCCACTACTCATAATAAAACTACCAGTGCTGAACAGTATAATCTCTTGCATGTGAATAGACTTTATAGTTTATGAACATCTTCAGGCCTAGTCTTACCTCTAATTCTCACAGCAGGTGAATGGGGTGGTATTTGCAACCTTCATTTTATAGATGAGGAAACCAGGGCTCAGAGAAGTTAAAATTATTCATCTAGCACCAAGAAGCTAGCAAGAACTGAGTTAAGACCGGAAGTGGGAAATTCTCAGGATTAAGCCACAATTCTTACCTCTCTATTTTATTGCCCCTGGCACGATTTCCGCCAAATGACCCCTTCACTGTGTTTCTTATTGTGAAAGATTCCAAGGGAGAATTTAAAAAGATTTCCCCGAGCTCCTAGGAAGTCAGAAACACTAAGTTTCCAGTAAAGGCAAGACTCTGTACAGGCATAAACATGGTACAGCTTAGAGCTCTTTCTATCACAGAAGAGTTATAATACAACTGGGGGCACCAGACAAGCCCACATTAAATAAACTGAGGGCAATTCAAAGTGAGTCACAATTACATGCTGAGTGTTTATAGCAACATTTAATACAGGAGCTTAGAGAGACATGTGATGAGTGAAGGTTGAAGAATTCTGGAAAGCCCATAGGTAAGCCTTATAGAAAGAAAGTTGGAACTTCAGTGGCACATGAATCCAGCTCTACCTTTGAGTAAGCCATATAAATCTTTTGAACATCCATTTCCCCATCATGTAAAATGTGGTAACTCCTACATCTTAGGGTTGTGACGAGAACCAAATAGGATGAAATATCCCCCATTCTTAGCATAAGACTTGGCACAGAAATATTTATGTAAGGTTTTAAAAAAGATGTGGAACTTAGACCAGCCCAGCCGCATGGCTAAGATGTGAGGGGCTGCTCCACTTGCTGTATGTGCTGATTAGCAGAGAACACAGCCACACATCTCTGTGCTTGCTCTGGGACCCTGCATGTCCACAAGTTTGTTTGGGCTGACTTTGGCAGTCTTGGAGGACACTGACAGTGAGGTGTGAAAAGCTCTGGGCTGATGGTCACACCAAGAGCATCAATATTTGTAAATGGGTGCTTTTAGAGCTTAAGAAGAGCATAACTAAAGTCTGGGTTTGTAACAAAAATCAGTGGAATACTCTGAGGCCAAACATTAATACTTCTGAGGCAGTGATGACTAAAACGCAAGGTAATCTGGCCGCTCCTAGAGTGCCAAAAATTTTCTGGGAGATGTGAACAAGTCTCTAGGGAAGAATCTTCCTTTTCCTGCAAGGGATCACTTAGAGAGTCCTCTTGGTCATACTGCTTGCCATTCAAATATCTGTTTGATATTTGTTAATTTGTCATGAATAGAAATAATGTAATACAAACCCTGCAGACTGTGGTGGTGAGTGGTTTATTAACTTCAGTGAATGCCTTATTGAGGGTGAGTACAGCTCTGAAAGCCATTGGCAGAAGTATGGGAAGGGGGCTGGAGGGTTGTTTACATCTGCTAAGGCTGCCGTAACAAGTACCATAGATTGGGTGACTTAAAAACAGCTATTTTCTCACATTCTGGAGGCTCGAAGTCCAACATCTAGGTGTATACAGGGTTGGTTCTTTTTTGAGATGCCTCCCCATGGCTTGCTTGTACAGGGCGCTCTTCGTATTTACATGGTGTTCTCCCTCTGTGTGTGTTTCATCTTCTTAGAAGGACACCAGTCATGTTGGATTAGAGCCCACCCTTACCACCTCATTGAACTTAACCACCTCTTGCCATATATCCAAATCCAGTTACATTCTAAGGCCCTGGGTGTCAGGACTTCAGCACATGAATTTTGAAAGCACATAATTCAGCCGGCAACAAGGAAGCTTGAAAAAGCATTGCAGATTCCCTTAGCAGGCCAAGAAGCAAACATCAGGTCGATGCTTGGAGAAGAGACAAAATGGCAGAAATAGAAGAAGGCTTCCATCAGTATAACCACAGTCTGGGCCCATCGAGAACAAGAGCCAAGAAGGAGCTCCCTGTCACAGAGGAAAGGTGGGGAGTTCAGCGAGCCGTGACAGCCAGTTTTCATCACACTGTCTTCGTCTGAATTGATATGACTTCATAATATCTTTACGTTTTAAGGAAAGGTTATTATTCATTCTTACTTGTTTTTAGCCTCTTGTTAGCACTGTCTTGGGAATGAAGGAAGGGCCTATGTCACCGTTTTAAAGGCAAGACTAAAGGAAGAGAGTTTAAGGGACCCAGGAAGGTAGAGATAGAATATCCAAAAGTGAAGGGAGGAACTAGAAGCAATAGTCCAGGGCAAGAATTCAGAAAACCAACCAGGACATGGAAGCATTCCCTGGAAATACTCAGAAGGGAGTATTGGAGGGATTGGATTTCTTCTTCTTCTTCTTCTTCTTTTTTTTTTTTTTTTTCAGTATAGTTGGCACACAATGTAATATTAGTGTCAGGTGTACAATATAATGTTTTGACAAGTTTTAACACTATGCTGTGCTCACAAGTGTAGCTATCATCTGTCACCAAGCAATGTTGTGACAGTAACTGACTGGGTTCTCTCTGTTGTGCCTTTCAACCCCAGAGCTTAGGAGCTTATTCATCCTCTAACTGGAAGCCTGTGTCTCCCTCTTCCCTTCATCCAGTTTGCCCATCCCCCATCTCCTTCCCCTCTAGGAACCATCAGTTATTTCCTCTGTATTTATAAGTCTATTTCTGTTTTTTGTTTGTTTATTCACTTGTTTTATTTTTTTAGGTTCTATATATACGTGAAACTATATGATATAGGTCTTTCTCTGTTTATTTCACTTAACATACTATCCTCTAGGTCCATATACACTGTCAAAAATGGCAAGATCTCATCCTTTTTTACAGCTGAGTAAAACTCCATTTTATAGTCATGTAGGATAGAGTTGACTTATCTTACTTCGTATGAGATTTACCTTCCATATAAAAGATCTTAAGGGAGAAAGCATGATTTCTTTACAAGTACACAAAAGAGGGTAGTGGGTTTTTTTAATGTAGAAATTGCCACATCAGTTAAATAGCTTTTTGTTGTTACTTTTAAACCATGAGTTTTACACAGTGTTTCCAGCTTCTAAAAATAGTTTTCTTTAAGCCAATATTTTAAAAAGATACTCATATGGTAGCACCAGCAGAGCTAGGAATGGAGGAAAAATGTGTGTGAGGAAAGTCAGAAGGAACTGCGGTGAGCCCAGGGTAGATAGGTCTGAAAGGTTTGACAATAAGGATATGGGAGCAAAACCAAAATCTAAGGAGGTGACTTGTTTCCTGAAAACCTCCATCTCTGCCCATTTCATTAGTATGAAATTCAGTCTCCCCACCACAGCTGCAATCTGCTTGATCTAGTTTTACCCATCTTTGCAGCCTTACCACGTACCACTCTTTGCTTCTTCAAACTGAACCATTATGCTGGCATTCATTTTCCCCTTCCAATGTGCCAGTCTCATTTTTGCCTTAGGTCTTTTGTCTAGGGGTGCACTCCAGCTTTCATTCTCTTCCTTCAGATCTTTGCACATCTTCCCTTTATTGTCATTCAATTCTCATCTGAAGGGCTGCCCTCACTGGTAAGGTTTCTCTGATTAAGGTTTCCTTCTAAGGAAGCCACACTCCCTCCCCTACTACCATTGTACATCATTTCTCATTACTTATTTCTTATTTATCTATTATTCATATATTTTGTGTTTATGTCCATTTGTATAGAAGATTGTTGAGGGGAAGTATCTTGTTTTCTTGTCCTTTGCTGTGTTCCCACCAGAGGAAATATATGTTGAGTGAATGAATGAATGAATGTCATCTCATCACTTCTCAGGGATGTGGCATCCACACATGCATAAACTCTTCCATGTAAACTGGAAAGACAGACATTGCAACATTCATCTTTGACCAAATATTTAATCTCTTCCTTAATAAGCTTTTTACCAGAATTATTTTCCCTCTTCCCTCTAAAAACAAAACTTTAAAATAATATACAAATCATAGAATTACTGGGCTTGAAAGAACAACTAAAGAGTATAGTCCAGTTGTCCTACTTGGTACTTAATATCCGCTGCATTACTCCCACTAAGAGGTTTTCTCTTGTCTACATGAATATTTCTATGACACCTCTACCATTCTAGCTACTGATTTCAAATATATACTCTCTCAGTGTCCATCCATGGTGTGCCTCATGGAACTGCCAGGTGTATATCTCACTCCCAAGGAGTAAAAATGTGGGAAATAAATAATTGCTGGGAAAGGTGAGTCAAAAAGACTAAAAAATAAAAGAAATAACTATCTGACTTTGAAAGCTTTGAGAACCAACCATATTCCATTAGACTTCAGGGCCTTTTTCTAGAATCAATATACATTGAACCTTATTGCATAACAGTATATACCACAAAGATTAACCAATAGATTTTAGGCCCAAAAACAAATTTAAGAAACTGTTCAGTGAAGGAAAAATTATGCCTGTCTTAAAAGATGGGCCTATATTTCTTGTGATCACAGAAGGGGGTGATTTCTGAGAGCAGAAGCACAGCCAGGTCCTTCAAAAATACCAGTTGCAGGGACACATTTATTTTGAACCAGAGTATTCTGTTGACATCTCCCCAGGAGAAGGTACAAGAAACTGACATTAGCTTTAGATCTAAGGTGAGGCTGCAGCATGAAATCATATGGACACTCCTGTGTTCTCTTCCCCAAAGAGTTTCATTTTATATAAATTGCAGGAAACCTGACACACATATTAAAATTTACTATGGTTGAGTGAGAGAGAGAGAGAAAAAAAGACAAATGTTGCTTCCAGTAATAACATCCATTATCACCTGATACATGTTTTGTTCTCTTGGGGGCATTTCCTGACATAGATTTTCACACCAACCCAAATGTTGCATTTTCAATGGAAATACAGCATATATATTCTACTACAGAGAAGGTCTGGCTAAAATAAAAGAAAACTCTACTCTGGGTTCCTTTTCTCTTTCTTCCTTGGTGTTTTCCTAACCACTATCAGCTCTGTGAAGTTATCAACAGTAACATTTTTGGAGTGCCTACTTAGAGCGAGAGCCTTGCAACCTGATGCCCCTTAAGTATCTCAGTGCCCCACACACAGCGGTTCCAAATGCATGCAGGAGTGAAAGCCTGGAACCTGCTACTTTTCCCTGCATGGTCATTTCTTACTTTGTCCTAATATGCTACGTGCAGACGCTAAAAATAAGAGCTGGAAGAATGACATGCTTATCCATTACTGAAAAACACATAAACTGCCATATCTAACTGGAAAAATCATCAGGAGCCTAAAAATGCCCAAGACTGTTTATCCAATAAGATAACATCTGGAGCCCTCTTCTGAGAAAATATGTGGAGACTGAAATTGTAAGAATGAAGAGAAATGTAATAAGCAACCTAAATACCATCAGGAGATGAATGATAAAATAATTATTTATTGTGTAGCCTCTTAATTGAGTCATTGCTGTGCACCCCATAAGAAATATGTTTTCAAAACCCAGTCCTGTGAGGCTCAAGCTTAAATGAAAAAGAACCCAGCCATAGTTATTTTATATTTTTAAATTACATATGTAAATATATACACATATAACAAAGCTGAAATCATAGTGGCACATGGTAGGCACATAATAAATTAATTGTTGAAAAAACGAATTTACAACAAAAGCTTAATTGTGCATATGTTTGGGAGATTGATTTTGAGGTAGTTATATTTCTTCTTTATACTTCTCTATATTTTCCAATTTGTTTATAATGAGGACTTAATTCTTAAAATCAGAAAGCCTCTGCAAAATGAGTAGGGAAAGTATTATATCGTATAAGCAAAGTATCATGGAGAAATTGAAATCACTTGCTCAAGTTTATAACAATATTAAAAAATCTAGCTTAGGGCTGCGATGTGAATATCTTTTGTCCTGGGCCAACACATTTTCCATTCAACGAAGCAGATCTTTCTCTAAATTATTCCCTAAAGACCAACGCTGCTAGGCTCTCCCTTACCACTGTTGAATGAGAGAAAAACCAGTTGCATGCAGGTACAGTTTCTAATGAGTGTCTTCTTAGCCTTTCAGAGACCATGATCTCAGTCCTGGACACAAGTAAAAACCTCAGCTCATGTACCTAAGTAGTTTTCTGCTACTTAGAACTCTGAGCAGAAGTGTGACACTGAAAGACCAAAAGTCAGGCCATGTGAAGTATTTCCTGCAGTGTAGCTCACCCATTTCTTGAAGCTCCATGGGGCATTATATTTTAATGGTTGTGAACACTATTTGACTTGAATCTTGGTGTAGAGACCAATCAAAAATACAATTTTTAAATAAGTACTAATGACTATGTCAGTTTCAAGATCATCATCTGCCAGGCAGTATGTTTAGTGCCTCATATAATCCTTTAAAAATCTTTCTTTTTTTAATAATATCTATATATTTTTTATTGAAATTCGATTTGCCAACATACAGCATAACACCCAGTGCTCTGAGAAAAGTGGTATGACTATCCCCATTTTACAGATGAGGAAATGGGCTTGAGAAGCTCATTCAAGCTTCATTTTATTTTAAAGACTTTATTTATTTATTCATGAGAGACACAGCGAGAGAGGCAGAGACATAGAGGTAGAAGCAGGCTCCCTTCAGGGAGCCAGATGTGGGACTCAATCCGGGAACCCTAGAATCACGACCTGAGCCAAAGGCAGACACTCAACCACTGAGTCACCCAGGTGTCCCCAAGCTTCACTTTAAAGGCCGCCTTCTTGGACAAGGTTTCTCTGATTATCTAAGGAAGCCATGCTCTCTCCCTTGTCATCATATGATCATGTGATTTTTTTGGGGGGGGTGTTTGATGTGATGAATTATATTCATTGACTTTTAAATGTTGAACTAGCATTGCATGCCTGGGATAAATCTCACTTTGTTGTGGTATATGACTGTTATTGCACACTGTTGTATTTAATTTGCTATCATTTGTTGAGAATTTTTTTTTATCTGTGTTCATGAGAGAGATTGGTCTGTAGTTTTCTTTTCTTGTCTGTGTCTGGTTTTGGTTTTATGGTAATGGTGGCCTCACAGAAGGAATTAGAAAACATACAATGACTTTACTTACATTAAAAAATAACAGAATGAGGAAATGACTAACATGCATATTTAGGATGGAAGAGATACTGTGATAAGGAAAAGACACATGGTTATTTCAAAGCCACTGGTCTTAACCCGGGTGACAGGAGCAGAAGTTTTTGTTTCATTGATATTCTTTTTTTTTAAGATTTTATTTATTTGTTTGTTTGTTTGTTTGTTTAGAGAGCTTGTGAGTGGCAGGGGGTACAGAAGGGGAGAAAGAGGGAGAATGTCAAGCAGACTCCATGCTGAGCTTGGAGCTCTACACAGAACTCAATCTCATGACCCTGAGATCATGACCTGAGCCAAAACCAAGAATCAGATGCTTAAACGACTGAACCATCTTGGTACCCATCATTGATATTCTTAACACCTGTAAAAATATGTCCCTATATAGGCTATTGTATTTGTAAAGTATAGGATAAAAGGAACCAAAGAGGGGAGGGAGCAAGAGAGAGAGAGAGGGGGGAGGAAGGAAGAAAGGAAGGCAGGTAGTATAGCCAAAAAAAAAGTGAGAGAGAGAAAAAAGAGAAAGACTGAACTTGAGATTCAGGTCACAATTGTGCCACTAACTAGTTATTAGGTCTTAGGCAGTTTACTTAAAATTTCAGAGCTTATGTTGCCTCACCCATAAGATTAATATAATATTTACGGCATTGTTAGAGAATTAAATAAAATGTTTTGAAGTGCTTGGCAGATAGTAAGTGCTCAATAAATAATAGTTATACTTGAAATGTGATATAGAGTCTTGTATCTTTTCACTTATTTATGGGACATCATTTACCAGACACTGTACTATATACTAATATATCATATAGACTATATACTCATCAATAAAATACATACAGTATTTGCCCTTGTGGAGTTTACAGTCTGGCAATAGAGATGTTAAACAACGAGAGACATATATGAAGAACTAAATTATGATAAATGATAAGATAGTAGCATAAAAGGAAAGGAGAGATTTTACCATGAAGGCACAATTTAGATTGAGAGAACCAAGGGATGTTATGTTTGAATAAATGACATTAGAAAGAGTCCTGAAAAATGCTTTCCCATCTCTCTGTGTTAAAGGAATTTATCTAGCTAGACCCCTTTTATGTGTAAGTCTCAGTTTAAATGACATTACAGTCTCTGCAAATTCAGTATCTATTCAGAATCTATATCTATCTATATCTATCTAATCTAATCTATATATATCTATTCAGTATCTATATCAGAAAAATATATGTCTAATATTTCCACGTGAATATAAAAATCCCTATAAACACTAAAATTTTCAGATTTGTATGCCTCGTTGAAGTCTTTTACACAAAGATGATCAGTGACAATAATAATCTCTGCATCAGATACCAACATGTGGAAAAATATCCTGGTTTCCAGATTCCTACCAACATATTCCTCAAAGCATATAGATTTAAATTTTTTAAATTTTAACTCCAGTGTAACATTACAGTGTGTGTATTTCAGGTGTGCCGTATAGTAATTCAACAATTCCATATATTACTCAGTGCTCATCATGACAAAGGTACTCTTAACCCCTTAATTCCTTTCACCCACCTCCCCTCTGGTAACCCTCTGTTCTCTATAGTTAGGAGTCTGGTTTTGATTTGTCTCATTTTTTTCTTTTTGTTCTCTTGTTTTGTTTCTTAAATTCTACATATGAGTGAAATCATATGGTATTTGTCTTTCTCTGACTGGCTTATTTAGTTTAGCATTATACTCTCTAACTCCATCCATGTCATTGCAAATGGCAAGATTTCCCTCTTTTTATGGCTGAGTAATATTCCATTGTGTATATATATACACACAATGGAATATTGTGTGTATATATATATATATCACATCTTCTTTATATATATATATATATATATCACATCTTTATTTATATATATATACCACATCTTCCTTATCCATTCATCTATTGATGAACACTTGGGTTGCTTCCATAATACACCATTGTGTATAATGCTACAGTAAACATAGGGATGCATATTTTTTTTCAAATTAGTGTTTTAATATTTTGGGGGTAAATACCCAGTACTGTTTAGTGAATGATATGGTAGTTCCATTTAAGATATTTTGAGGAACCTCCCTACTGTCTTCCACAGTGGCTAAAAGATAAAAGAAGCCAGTCATGGAAATTTAGAAAAGCACATCCAGAAAATAGTAATTAAGATTTTAAGAATAAATAAATAATGAAAGTAGCAAAGACTTTCCTCCATAGATTGCCAATTATGATCCTTCAAGCTTTGCTTATATAATCCTGGCTAGAATTGCTTTTGCTTTTAGAACCAAATCCCTAGACTCTTGTGCTCTTGTCTGGCACAGACAAAGTAAGATTATTGCAGGCAAACCTCCTAAATTCTGAATACAGCATTTTCCTACCTACTACAGTCACAGGTCTATCAAGTAATGGGAAGGAAAGAAAAAGGAGATAGCTTGGATACTAAGTTCATTTAAAAGGAAAAGGTAAAGTCAGTGTTGAATCTTGAATTTAATCAGATGTAACACTGTTTTCTTTGAGCCATGGGGAAAAACTCTCTAGATTTGGGTAATAGCATAAGTAGAGAAGGAAAAATGAAGCTGTTTATTTAGAACCTTTGACCACCTTACCACAATAACTGGCCACACTGATAAAAAACCTAAAGCAAAGGGAAGTACTATAAAATCTACTTAATAAAAATCTCACACTTTAAATATTGGATTGTATATCAGAAGACCAGGACCATGACTCTGCTTCCCAAGAGACCTGTACTATTTTGAGAATGTAGCTTCACACTACTGTTCTTCCTTTTTCCCATACTAACACAATGTAGTGCTTTATTATGGTATAGATAACAGGAAACAACAGAAAATATGGAAAGTATGATATTAGTAATGGGAAAAAGATTCAAAATTAGATAGAAGCCAGTAACATTTTGGTCCTTTGAGTTGCTTTCTGACCCTCACCAAAAGCAAAAACAAACAACAAACCAACAAAACACTTCTAGGTAAGTGAAAATGGCATGTGTGTGGAGTCATTACTTACACACAGAGAGGCTTTGCCTATTAATTTTGATGTACTCTGAAAGTTTATAGCACTGAGTAAAAGCACTTTTATATCTTTGTGGAGACATTAACATTAGCAATCACTTCTGTCTCTACTGCTGAGGGTGAAATTGACTCTAGGAGAGCATCTCATGTAAATTCTAGATTCTACAATTCCTCAAATTCTACTATTTCCTTTAATTTAGGAGGTACAACCCAAAATTCATTTGCTTCAAGGTGAGAGCCATGATTTGCTCCTCTAGCCACTAAATAGGCTTCAAGTTCTCAATGAAGTAAAGGTGTGTGTGTGTGTGTGTGTGTGTGTGTGTGTGTGTGTGTGTACCTGAACCTTTACTTGGACCTAGTTTAGAAAGCAAAACTTCTAAATTTCCATAGAAAAATAGCCAAGCTTTTTTTTATCAAGGCCCACACACACATTCAACTTTCAACTTTGTCATTATGGGCAAAGGAAGACACTTGAGAGCTAATGTTACAACAATAATGACTTTCAACCACCATCACAGCACCCATCTTCAATCTACTATGAAGAATTTTCATCATCATTAATAGTCAGAACATAAAATAATTGGCATGTCTTGAAGCTCATACCACAAAGCCAGAGATGCTTTAACTGGGACTTGTAATTGAAATATATGAAAAATATACAGTGGCTCTGTGCTGTAGGAAGGAATTCCTGAGATTTAATCGGCGTTCAGTGAGTACCACCAGTCATAGAAGGCAGTATATGTTATATGGTAAAACATACAGCTTCTTGTATTCTGTGATCACTAATGCCTTTCATTGAGCACCCTCCTTCTTCCCTATCCCACTTGTCCTCTCCCAGAAACTTGAACCAACCTGGGGCCAGCAGTTCCTCTGTGGTTGGCCTTTTACTTCTCATCTGTAGCTGGCCCTAGTCCCCCTGTGGCAGAAGGTCTCAGAAATCCATTAGACCTCTGACTGCTTCCAGCTGTCACTTAGGTGATTATAGAAATAAGCCTTTAAAAAGTTCGTTTCTTAATCTGTATATCCTTTAAAGCTGCAAATAGAAAAAAGGCCTAGGATTTCATGTATTTATTTATTCAACAAATACTTATCATGGTTTATCATGCATTTACTTGGATTAGGTCCTAGAGATCTAATCTCCATTAACTCTTCTTCATAAGCATTTATCTGGAGCCAGTTATTTGGCATTAGAATCATGCCATTCAAACATTACTAGTGGTTCACTCTTGCTCTCTGCACTGTATATCATGGGTCTTCTGTGTAGATATCTTCCTTCTCCTCTTTATCTACCAGCCATTCTTAAAATCCCAGGTTGAATACCAAGTCCATGATGTCTTCTCACATCATCTCAATGATAAATGATCTTTTAAAAATCAGACATCTATTGTTATTATTTTTACCATCATAGTGGACATTATATAATCACTTCCCTTTGATTGTGGGGTGGGTCTAGTACCTTATTTCTAGTGAATAAAATATGGCAAAAGTGATAGGATGTCACTTCTGAGATTAAATCATAAAAGACTGCAATTTCCATCTTACTAACACTCTCTCTGTCTTTACTATTCTCTATCACTTGCTCTGATGGAAGCCAGCTGCCCTATGCTAGGCTGCTTTATGGAGATAACCATGTAGTAAGAGAACTTCTCTCATAACTCTCTTGTAAGTCATCTGGAGAGTGGGAAAATGTCATTTGACTACTGAGATAACTACAGCCCTGACTATCCTCTTCACTGCAGCCATATAAGAGGCTCAGAACCAGAAAACTTCGTTTACCCATGAATTAGTTTCTGATCTATTGTGAGGCAAATGTTTTAAGTAACTAAATTTGGGGATATTGTTATATAGCAATAGATAACTAATAGAGTCCTGCAATTGTAGCTTTTTATCCTATGGTAATTCATTTATCAAATATTGAGTGGGTATCTATTCTTTCAGCTAGGTACTGTGTTAGGAAAGATGAGTCAGAGAGGAGAGGATAGAGAGGCAATGAATGTTACTGTTAAGATCTGAGGCCCAAATAAAAATATTATCATAGTGTATATGCAATTTTTTCAAGATTTCATTTATTTACTCATGAGAGACACAGAAAAAGAGGCAGAGACACAGGCAGAGGGAGAAGCAAGCTCCCTGCAGTGAGCCTGACTCAGGACTTGATCCCAGGACCCCGGGATCATGGCCTGAGCCAAAGGCAGATGCTCAACCACTGAGCCACCCAGGCACTGCCACAGTATATATGCTTTTATAGTAATTACACTATTTACTGAGCATTGTTTTGGAAATTTATTGATGTCATAAATTGTAGCCATAGTTCATGTATTTCAGTTACTGCATAGTAAATAGCTCATCCAAAAAATATGCCACATTAATTATTACATTTATTTCTAATGTATACTTTGTTTGGTTTGGAGCTTTTTCTATTATGTATTTCATTTTCTAATAGTTTTTTATGATATTTGTTCATACATTTTTGAGGGAGAAGAAAGTTTAGTTTTCATTTCTTATGCTATCTTTTTCTGATTATTCTCAGTTCCTATCAATACCTTCCAACTAATTCAAAATACCTGGTATGCATTACTCTTTTTTTCTACTATCTGAAAGAAATTGTGTAAGATTTGAGTTGTTTCTTCATTAAATTTTGGTTTAACTCATTTGGTTTAATATTTTTTTGTGGGAAAAACTTCAAATACTGATTCAACCTCTTTAATGATTATGGAATAACTTAAATTATCTTTTTCTTGAATTAGTCACAGTAAGTTGTATCCTTTAGAATCTAGTCCATTGCATGTAAGTTTTCAAATTTATTGACATGACATTGTTAATATATATATATATAATATATATTAAATATATATATTTAATTTTTTCCTGCCCTCTCTGTAGTTATATCATGCTTTCATACTTATTTTCGTAATATTTCCTGAGGCTTATTAATTTTGTTAGTTTTGTCACATAAAAATTATTGCATCTACCGATATTCTATTTTATTTTGCTTTTCTTTTTATCTTCCATCTTTCCTTCCTCTTAGTTTCTTCACGTTTATTCTGCAATTTCTTTTTAAACTGAATCCTCTGTGTTTCTGTTTTTTATTACTAGTTAGCAATTCAGAGTCTCCCTTCTGTTACCCTACTTTGTGATGTTGGAGATGGACTCTGCAAAGCAAATGTGTCTTTTTCCAGCTGCCTTTATGTTAGACTCTGACAGTGGAGGACACCAGAAGGAGATTAAAGGGCTAAAGAAAGGAAAAGGCTTGGTTCTTTCTGTTTTCCGCAGTAGCAGGTAGGCTGGTACATGGTGGATCCCTGTAGCCTTTCCAGCAATGCAGTCAGTTCCATGTGCAGCCAATCTCCTAGAAATGTTCTTTACCATGGGGGCAAGCTGCTCTCCGAATCCTGGTGAGTGGCCTCCAGCAACTGCCATGACAGGGTGTGTGTTTTTGAAAAACTGTGCCATCTCTCAGAGGTCTAAGTTTTATTATTACAGAGTCTCTCTTCTAAGTTTCTCCCTTGTTCATTTTTCCACCAGCCCTAAGGGCAGCAGCTGCTGTCTGCAGTTACACTCTCTGTTAAGTCTTAAAGTACTCTTTTACCCTTCCAACAGCTTACTTTTTCTCAGCTAACAATTTTTTATACTATATGTTCCCTCCTCAAATTTCTGGTATGGTTTCTGTCTCCTAACAGGACCCTAATCCTTTTAATTCATTAATTATCACACTTTCTTGCTTTTTTTTAGAAATGTGAAGGGATGTCTGGGTGGCTCAGTGGTTCAACGTCAGCCTTTGGCTCAGGGCATGATCCTGGCTCCTGGGATCGAGTCCTGGACCCAGCTCCCTGCAAGAGAATCTGCTTCTCCTTCTGCCCGTGTCTCTGCCTTTTTCTCTGTGTCTCTCATGAGTAAATAAATAAATAAAATCTTTAAAAAAATAAAAATGTGAAAATTTAAGGCAGTAAAATTGCCTCTGCCTGTAACTACACATAAGCTATACTACATGAATTTGATCTATGATATTTTATTTATGGCCAGATTATTTTTTTACTATTGAAGGATAGTTCACATATAATGCTATATTAGTTTCACATGTACAATGTAGTGATTAGATAATCCTATACATTACTTCCTGTTCACCACAATAAGCATAGTTACCATCTGTCACCATACAGTGTTACTATAATATTTCTGGCTGTATCTTCTATGCTGTACTTTACATCTCTCTGATTTACTTTATAACTGGAAGCTGGCACTTCCTAATACCTTTCACATATTTCACCAATCTCCTCATCCAACTCCCATCTGGAAACCACCAGTTTGTTCTCTGTATTTAAAAGTCTGTTTTTTCATTTGTTGTTTTTTAGATGCCACATATAAGTAAAATCAGATGGTATTTGTTTCTCTCTTTCATTCTGTCTGACATTTCACTTACCATGAACAATCTTCTAGGTCCATCCATGTTGTCACAAATGGCAGAATTTCATTCTTTTTTATAGCTAAGTAATCCTCCAGTGTGTGTGTGTGTGTGTGTGTGTGTGTGTGTGTGTACCACATCTTCCTCATCCATTTATCCATCGATGGACACTTGGGTGGCTTCCATATTTTGGCTATTGTAAATAATGCTGCAATAAACATAGGGATTCATATGTCTTTTCCAATTAGTGTTTTCATTTTCCCTGGGTAAATATGCAGTAGTGGAATTATTGGACCATATCATATTTCTGTTTTTAATTTTTGAGGATTCTCCATACTGTTTTCCACACTGGTTAGAGTGATTTATATTCTTTGCAGCAGTGCACATGAGTTCCCTTTACTCCACATCCTCACCGACACTTGTAATTTTTCTGTCTTTTTAATACTAACTATTCTGATTGGTATGAGATATCTCATTGTGGTTTTGATTTGCATTTCCCTGATGACTAGTAATGTTGAACATCTTTTTGTGTGTATGTTAGCCATCTATATGTCTTCTCTGGAAAATGTCTCTTCAGGTCCTCTGCCCACTGTCATCAGATTGTTTATTTTGTTTTGTTTTATTTGGTTTGGTTTGAGTTGTGTTAAGTTCTTACATATTTTGGATATTAACTAACCCCTTATGAAATATATCATTTGCAAATATCTTCTCCCATTTTGTAGGTTGTCTTTTCATTTTGTTGATAGTTTCCTTCACTGTGCAAAAGTTTCTTGTTTTAGTGCAGTCTCAATAGTTTATATTTCCTTTGGTTCCCTTGCCTGAGGAGACAAATCAATAAATGTGTTGCTAAGGACTATGTCAAAGAGATTACTGCCTAAATTTTCGTTTAGGAGTTTTGTGGATTCAAGTGTCACATTTAGGTCTTTTTTTTTTCAAATATTTTATTCATTTATTTATTCGAGAGAGAGAGAGAGAGAGAGAGAGAGAGAAGGAGAGGGAGAAGAAGAGGGAGAGAGAGAGGCAGAGACACAGGCAGAGGGAGAAGCAGGCTCCATTTTGGGAGCCTGATGTGGGACTCAATCCTGGCCTGGGCCAAAGGTAGGGACTAAACTGCTGAGCCACCCAGGGAGCCCCCACATTTAAGTCTTAATCCATTTTGAGTTAATTTTTCTGCATGTCGTGAGAAAGTGGTCCAGTTTCATTCTTTTGCATTTGATTATCCAGTTTTCCCAACACCATTTATGGAAAAGTTTGTCTTTTCTCCATTGTATATTCTTGCTTCACTTGTTGTAGATTAATTGACCATATAAGCATGGGTTTATTTCTGGGCTCTCTATTCTGCTCTATCAATCTATGCATCTAGTTTTGTGCCAATACTATACTGTTTTGACTATTATCTTTGTAGTATATCTTGAAATTTGGAATTGTAATACCTCCAGATTTGTTCTTCTTTCTCAAGATTGTTTTGGTTATCCAAGGTCTTTTGTAGTTCCATATGAATTTTAGTATTATTTGTTCTAGTTTTGTAAAAAACACTACTGGTATTTTGATAGAGATCACATTGAATCTACAGTTTATTTTAATGGACACTTTAAACAATATTAATTCTTCCAGTCTTCATTAATTCTTCATGAGCATGAACTGTCTTTCCATTTGTTTGTCATCTTCAGTCTCATTCATACTGCCTTATAGTTTTCAAAATGTAAGTCTTTCACCTCCTTGGTTAACTTTATTCCTGCATATATTATTTCTTTTAGGGCAATTGTAAATGAAATTGTTTTCTTAATTTATATTTGTGCTACTTTTTGAGAGCTTTTCATCATAAATGGATGTTGCATTTTGTCAAATGCTTTTGCTGCATCTTTGAGATGATCATAGGGTTTTTATCCTTTTTTTAAGATTTTATTTATTTATTCATGAGAGACACACACAGAGAGAGAGAGAGAGAGAGAGAGAGACAGAGAGACAGAGAGACAGAGACACAGCAGAGAGAGAAGCAGGCACCATGCAGGGAGCCCAATATGGGACTCGATTCCAGGACCCCAGGATCCTGCCCTGGGCTGAAGGCAGGTGCTAAACCACTGAGCTACCCAGGGATCCCCGGTTTGTATTCTTAACTCTTATTATTTTGATGTATCACAATGATTGACTTGGAGATAATGAACTCAGCTTGCATGTCTGGAATAAATCCCACTTAATCATGGTGAATGAACTTTTTCATGCATTGTCAGATTCAGTTTGCTAATATTTTTTTGAGAATTCTTGCATCTTTGTTTTTTAGGATATTGGCCTATAGTTCTCTCTTTTTTGTGTACGTGTGGTGTCTCTGGTTTTGGTATCAGAATAATGCTGGCCTCATGGAATCAATTTAGAAGTTTTCTTTCCTATTCCATTTTTTGAAATAGTTTGAGAAGAAAAGACATTAACCCTTATTTAAATATTTGACAGAATTTACCTCTGACACCATCTGACATCATAGAATTTACCTCTGACACCAAAAGTCCTGGACTTTTGCTATTTGGGAATTCTTTGATTACTGATTCAATTTTGTAACTAGTGATTGGTGTGTTCAAATTTTCTATTTCTTCTTGATTTACTTTTGTAAGATTGTATCTTTCTAGGAATTTCACCAGTTCTTCTAGGTTGTCCACTTTGTTTGCATATAAGTTTACATACTGCTCTCTTAAATTTTTTCGTATTCCTGTGATGTCACCTGTTATTTCTCCTCCTTAATTTCTGATTTTATTTATTTGAGTCCTCTCCTTTTTTCTGATGATCTAGCTAAAGGTTTGTCAATTTTGTTTTTGTTTTCTAAGAACCAACTCCTGGTTTAAATGATCTTTTCCACTGTTTTATTTTTTGCTTTTTTCATTTATTTCTGTCCTAATCTTTATTATTTCCTTTCTTCTACTAATTTTGAGCTTTGTTTGTTCTTCTCTTTCTAGTTCCTTCAGGTATAAGGTTAGGTTGGTTGTTAGAAATTTTTCTTGCTTCTTGAGGAAGGCTGGATTGCTATAAACTTTCCTCTTAGAACCACTTTTGCTGTATCTTGAAGACTTTGGACCATTCTGTTTTCATTTTCATTTGTCTGCATGTATTGTTTAATTTTCTTTCTTTGATTTCTACATTGACCCATTGATTGTATAGCCTCCATGTTTGTGTTTTTGCAGTTTTTTTCTTCTAATTGATTACCTGTCCCATAGTGTTGTGGTCAGAAAAGATGCTTGACATAATTTCAGTCTTCTAAAATTTATTGAGACTTATTTGTGGCCTAATATGTGACCTATCCTGAAGAATGTTCTATGTTCACTTGAAGAAAATGTGTATTTTGCTGTTTGGGAATGGAATGTTCTTGCTCTATATATCTTAAGTCTATTTGATCTAATATGTTGTTCACAGCCACTGTTTTCCTTATTGATTTTCTGTCTGGATGATCTCTCCTTTGACGTAAGTACAGTGTTAAGGTCCTCTACTATTGGATTACTGTCAGTATTTCCATTTGTCTGTTAATGTATGCTTTACACATTTTTGTGCTCCTCTATTGGATGTATGAATATTTACAATTGTTATGTCCTTTTCTGAATTAATCCCATTGTCATTATGTAATGCTCTTTGTCTCTTGCCACAGTCTTTGTGTTAAAGTCTATTTTATCTGATATAAGTATTGATACTCTGCCCTCCCTTTTTTTCCACTTTATTTTGCTTGGAGTATTTTGTTCCACCCTTTCACTTTCAGTCTGTAAGTCTGCATGTGTCATTAGGTCTGGAGTGACTCTCTTGTAGAGAGTATACAGATGGGTTTTGTTTTTTTATCCAGTAAGTCACCTTATGTCTTTGGATTGGAACATTTATGTTATTTACATTTAAAGTAATTATTGAGGGGCATCTGGGTGGCTTAGTTGGATAAGTATCTGCCTTTGGCTTAGGTCATGATTCTGGGATGCTGGGATTGAGCCCCACATTAGACTCCCTGCTCAGAGGGGAGTCTATTTTTCCCTTTGCCTCTGCCTGCTTCTCTTTCTGCTTGTACTTTCTCTTTCTTTCTCTCTCTCAGATAAATAAGTAAGACATTAAAAAAATAAATTATTGAAAAGTATGTACTTATCGACATTATTTAATTGTTTTCTGGTTGTTTTTGTAGTTCTTCTCTGTTCCTTTATTTTTTTCTTGCTCTCTTCCCTTGTGGTTTGGTTACTTAAGTTCCAATACATTCTAAAAGCATTAAAGTTTTACTCCTCCTCCATGTTTTACGAATATAATGTCATATTTTGCATCTTTTTAGTTTGTTTATCCCTCGACTAATTTTTGTATATATAACTGATTTTCCTTCTTTTGTATTTTAACTGCTATGCTGGCTTTATAAGTGACTAATTTATAAATATTTTAACATTTCCATCTTGATTTCTGCTTTTTTTAAAGATATAGAACAGTGTTTCAAGCCTTTTTCTTCTCAATGTATCATTTATTGCTATTGTTTTTCTAATTATGTTGATATACATTCACAAAACATGATCTGAATGATACTAATCATGTAAAATATAGTGATGCTTGCTGTTAGGTCTGTTTATAAAGATAGTTTTATCTCCAATTATAGGGTTATTTCAGTTATCTCCTGCTGTATAATCAACTGTCCCAAAATTTGGTAGCTGAAATAATTTATTTTTAATCTCTCACAATTGTATGGGTTGATTTAGATCAGAAATTGGAGTCTCACATGCAATGTCAGTGAAATGGGGGCTGGTACTGATGATAGATATCTTTTAGCTTGAAAGAGGCAGACATCCAAGAAAACATCTGCAGCCATATTTCTGACACCTCAGGGAAGATCCTAAATATGGGGCTAATTGGGCATCTCTCTCTCTTCTCTCTCTCTTTCTCTCTCTCCCCTAGTGTTTACCAAACATGGCTAACTTTGGATTCCCCTCAGCATGGTGGTCCCAAGATAATTACACTTCTTACATGGGAACTGGCTCACCCTGGAACATACATTCATATTGACCAAGGTGGAAGCTGCAAGCATTCTTACCATCTAACTATGTGGAGGTCAGACAGCATTTTGCCTCATTTGTTACACAGAGTGTTCCCATATTTAGTGTATATAGGCTACTTATGGTGTGAGCACCAGGAGGGTGTAGTTCATTATGGGTTCATCTTTGGAGACAAGGATGTTCTTACATGGCTATTAGAAGGTTAAATGTGCTCTTTCAAGCTACTCTATATTACTGTTTTATTTTTGTCCATCTTGAGTTCTACTTTGCCTCAAATATTGTTTAGAATTGTTTTTCTAAATGTATTATTTTTGGTATTGTTTTCTTTTTTTTTTTTAAATTATTTATTTATTCATGAGAGACACAGAGAGAGAGAGAGAGGCAGAGACACAGGCAGAGAGAAGCAGGCTCCACGCAGGGAGCCCAACTTGAGACTTGATCCTGGGAATACAGGATCATGCCCTGGGCTAAAGGTGGTGCTAAACCGTTGAGCCACCCAGGCTGCCCTTGGTATTGTTTTCTAACTGTATTAATCTGTACTCATCATGACCTGAGTATAGAGTTTTTTAAAATTTAGCATTACTTGTCTGTTTGATTTACCAATATCTTAGAAAATTGCTTTAAAAACTGCTACCCCAAAGCTGGGTTTATTATTTCTACTTAAATTTCTGTTACTATTAGCTTTCTACTTTTATTTAGAATTTTTTATCTCCCTGATGAATTATTTATCATTGTTTATCTTAATAAATTATATTATCTTTAATAATATTTTTACCTTAAAAGTATTTTGCCTGATATTCACATCATTATACTAATCTAATTTTGGTTTCATTTGTTTGTTACACTCTTCCATATTTGTGCTTTCAGCTTTTCTGTGTCCTTAAATTTTAGCTGTCTCATAAAAGCATATAACTCAATTTGCTATTTTTTCTCAATCCATTCTAACAATTTTGTATTTTTAACTGTAGACATTAATTTACATTAAGTGTGTTACACTGATACTTGGATTTATTTTTATCATTTTTTTATTTTTTTGCCCTCTTTATTTTTTATTTTTATTTTTATTTTTTTAATGATAAATTTATTTTTATTGGTGTTTAGTTTGCCAAAATACAGAATAACACCCAGTGCTCATCCCGTAAAGTGCCCACCTCAGTGCCCACCACCCAGTCACCCCCACCCCCGCCATCCTCCCCTTCCACCAACCCTAGTTCGTTTCCCAGAGTTAGGAGTCTTCAATGTTCTGTCTCCCTTTCTGATATTTCCCACTTATTTTTTCTCCTTTCCCTTTTATTCCCTTTCACTATTATTTATATTCCCCAAGTGAATGAGACCATATAATGTTGTTTGTCCTTCTCCAATTGACTTATTTCATTCAGCATAATAGTTCAGTTCCATCCACATCGAAGCATTTTTTTATATCTTAAAATTGACATATATCTTCAGGATTTATTCAACTTTTTTCAATTTCTTTTCTTTTTTTTTTCTTTCTTCATTAACTGAGTAGTAATTTGGGTTTTTATAACATTTTTATGGTGGTATAATTGATATGCAAATAACTGCACATGTTCAATGTGTACAATTTGATGAGTTTGGACATAAGCAAATACTTGTATTACCAACACCACAGTCAAAGTAATCAGAATATCTAGCACCTCCCAGAGTTTCCTTGTGCCCCTTTAGGGACTTTTGTTTTTGTTTTCAGTAAGAACATTTAACATTCAATCTACCCTCTTAACAGATTTTGAAGTACACAATACCATATTGTTAACTTAGACAATCTATTGTACGATAGATCTCCACAATTTATTCATCTAGTGTAACTGAAGAACAGCAATTCGGATATTATTTAAAAACTATTTTAATATGCTCACTTAATTAAATGAGGCCTCTCAGGGCATGATCCTGGGATTCCGGAAATGAGTCCCATATTGGGCTCCCTGCATGGAGCCTGCTTCTCTCTCTGCCTCCGTCTCTGCCTCTCTCTCTGTGTCTCTCATGAATAAATAAATAAATATATTTTTTAAAAATTGAATGAAGCTAAAAATGAACCCCAATGACTTTGCTTTCCATATAAGCAATATAAAAACTTCAGCATGTTTTAGTTCAAACCACCACTACTCTCAATTTGCGTGTATCTTCCCATAGTTTTGTCTTGTTTTGTTTATAATCCTTAAACACTTCTATAAAATTGTTTAGATTTATTTATATGATAAAAAATCATAGTTCTCATTCTTTTTATATGTTAGACTTTCTGAGATAACTTTTATCCCATGGAAATACATCCTTTAGATAATCTTTATAGAGAGGTAAACTCTTGCAATGTTTTTATTTTGTTCTTGTCATTTTAGGTTATTTTTGTCTCAGTACCTTGAAGATATTTCATTGGTTTCTGACTTCCAGTGCATGCTGCTGATAATTCAGCTTTCAGGCTGCCATTCCTTTGTAGGTGGCCTCTCTTCCTTCTCTGGCTTCTTTAAAAATACAATCTTTGTTTTTGTGTTCGATAGATAGATAGATAGATAGATAGATAGATAGATAGATGATAGATAGACACACACATTTATGACTATATATATATATATATGTCTTTTTATATTTTGTTTGTGTTTTTTTTTAATTTTTTTTTAATTTTTTATTTATTTATGATAGTCACAGAGAGAGAGAGAGAGGCAGAGACACAGGCGGAGGAAGAAGCAGGCTCCATGCACCGGGAGCCTGATGTGGGATTCGATCCCGGGTCTCCAGGATCACGCCCTGGGCCAAAGGCAGGCGCCAAACCGCTGCGCCACCCAGGGATCCCTTGTTTGTGTTTTATCATGGGTTGTATAACCTTACAATTTGTTGCCTTTCAATAATTTTGAAGACTTCTATCATTATTACTTAGAATATTAACTCTTCCCAATTTTCTCTATTCTCACCTTTTGAATTCTGATCACTTCCTATTCTATTCTCCATACCTCCTGATCCCCACCTCTTAAAAAATATTTTCCATTTCTCTGTCTCTCTCCAAAACATGTTTCTTCAGATCCCTTCTCCAGATCACTATCTTTATTTTCAGCAGATTCTAATTTGTTCCTTTCACACTTCAGTTACTTTTTTACTTCAATTATTGTATTTTTTCATATCTAAAGCTGTATTTCATTCTTCTTCACATATGGCTGGTTGCTTTATAGTCTTCTTGTTCATGATATCAATCCTTTCTGTTAAATCTTGAAACACATTACACATACTTAGTTTTAATTCTGTTGATAATTTCACTAATGAAGACTTTTGGGTAGGATTCAACTCTGTTAATTCTTTGGGTTTAACTCATGGTAGCTTGTTTGCTTACATGATATATGATTTTTGCCTGAGAGGTCTTATACTTTGGGAAAGCCCCTGCAAGAAAAGCCTCTGCAAGAAATCTTTGAAATCTAGTCTAAAGTTGGATTTCTCCAAAGAATATTGCATTTGATTTTGTTAGTTACCTCATGTTATTAGCTATTTGACATTATCTGCTGAGAAAATTTAAGTTATAAAAGGTAACAGGAATTTGAGCTCTAAACCTGAGGTAGGGCAATTGGTTGTTAATTAATTATCTTTTCCCTCCAGTCAGTATTGAGGCCAAATGTGACAAGGTTCCATGTTATCTTCTAGATAATGAATTAATTTATTACTCACCCTTACGGTAAAAGAATAGTCCTTTGGATCTTCAGATTGATATTGGGGTTTCCTAATATGATTTTACTTTATAGAAACCCTCATCTTTTTTTCCATTCTTTTATGCCCTGCATAGTTATTAAAACAAAATCCTAAAATCAACAAGGTTCATATGAGGATAAAATTTATTTACCTTTAAGGATCCTTTCTTTGGTCCTTCTTCTTTTTCCTCTTCCTCCTCCTCTTCTTCCTTCTCTTCTTTTCCTTTTGTACATATATATGTTTGTGTCATGGCAGATTACATATACTCTGCACTTTGCCACAGTAATGTTAGATATTTTAAAAATGAGTTTAAAATATGTTTTATCCAGAATATTTTGTTGTTCTTAGTTATAAAATTATTTAGTTACCAATTCATCAAAGGACCAGAAACCAAAGTCATTTCGGGGTTCTATTTGCATTCCCAACACTTACTAACATTGTATCTTTCACAAATTTTGCATTCTGTAAATTTGTGGGGGCAAGGGGTGACTGAGTAAGGGCAGGAGGGTTCTTGAGTCCTTCCATCTCTATTGTACTTTTGCATTAGA
The DNA here is from genome assembly GCF_018345385.1 of Vulpes lagopus. Lineage (NCBI taxonomy): Eukaryota > Metazoa > Chordata > Mammalia > Carnivora > Canidae > Vulpes > Vulpes lagopus. The sequence continues at coordinate 89,111,373 of NC_054831.1, forward strand.
CTTTAGAAAATTGCTGTGCTGGGGGGCAAATTTAAAACTTCCCCATCCATTAAGAGGTACCTAAGATGGGTATATACTGCCTTATTGAACTGAATTGGGTTGAGCAATTACTTTTCCAATATGTTTTGTATGGGCTTCCTACAAAATACAATCTGTGAAAACGACCCTCAGGCCTGTTCTTACAATCAATCTTGGAGCCCTCTCTGGATCCTCAATTTGTTGAAATGTCCAATTTGCTAATGTTTTTTGCTAAACCAGTAACCTAAAGTGTGAAAATGCCTAAAATGTAGAAATGATCTATATTAACGTTTCCAAAGTTCCCCTGCCTTTAAAATGGTACAAAAGCAGTTTCACCTTGTAGGTGAATGCAGGTTTGGTTTGTGACCTGAGGAAAGAATAAGAAGAGTGTACTTTAAACACCCAGGATGGAAAACATAGTCAGTATTATACTGAAGTTCTTAAAAATCTCCAGGCTGATTTCACATTCCATAAAGGACAGAATCCTTTGAGAGGAGGAGGCAAAAGGAAGGAGAAATAGACATAGTGCCTGCTGCCTGTCTTCCTAGCTAGGATCCAAGTGTTACTTTTAAATTTATGAGATCAGAACATCAAAAGATATCAGCTAAATATATTCAGGTAGAGTAGAAATTTTGACATAAATTTAGTGACTTATTTTTCCCCTCAAGAAATGAGTGCATGTGTTTTACAAGCTATTTCTTAGGATTTAATATACATAGAGACCCATTTATTTAGGAAAGAATTAATAAGTAGGGTTCCAAGAAAGAGTATCAATGGGGTCAGCTACTCTGGCACTGCAGTGTCACTGGTTACCTACCCTATATGCCTATTAGAGCATACACAGAAGACCTCTCAGAGGGTTCCCCACTGGAAGCAAGCCCATGATGAGGCATCCAACAGCACTATGGAAGCTGGTTTCCATTTTACCCTCTGCAGGGCACTTACTTGAAAGACTTAGAATCTGTGGGCTACTGAACTCTGGGACAGAGGTCGGGTTGTCCAACAGAGCCTATAAAATGTTTGGAATGTAGACATCAGTTGGAAAGCTCCAAACAGTTTCCTATACTGGATGTAGATAAATACACAGTGGGTTTTTGTATAGAAAATATTATAGAGTTGATAAATGAATATATAGAATAACATATCACTGTGGTTAAATCTCAAAATAAATTGCTAAATGGAAACAGCAAGCAACTTAAAAGAGCAAGTTGCAAATAAATGTTATCATTTATGTACAAATTATAAGAAATATAGTTTATACTGTTTATCAATATATTCCTGCAAAAATATATTTGTGGGTGATTCATACGATCTTAAGGATAATAGTTACCTTTAGGAAAAAAGGAGGAGAAGGGAAGGGAATATGGGCTTTTCCTTATTTATAATATTTTATATCTTATATTTAAAAAAAAGAAAGTCAGCTGAGACAAATATGAAATACAGCAGCATATGTTGCATCTTGGTAATGATTACAATAGATGCATATAATTTTTTTGGCTTTTCTGTAGGTTTGAGATAATTTATTATTAAACTTTCAAAGGTAATAACACTATTGTTATTTGTTTATTTGGAATTCAATTTACCAACATATACCATAACACCCAGTGCTCATCCCATCAAGCGCCCTGCCCTCCTTAGAGCCCGTCACCCAGTCACCCCCATCCCCCACCCACCTCCCTTTCCACCACCCCTTGTTCATTTCCCAGAGTTAGGAGTCTCTCATGTTCTGTCACCCTCACTGATATTTCCCACTCATTTTTTTCTCCTTTCCTCTTTATTCCATTTCACTATTTTTTATATTCCCCAAATGAATGAGACCATATAATGTTTGTTCTTCTCTGATTGACTTACTTCACTCAGCATCATACCCTCCAGTTCCATCCACGTTGAAGCAAATGGTGGGTATTTGTTGTTTCTAATGGCTGAGTAATATTCCATTGTATACATAGACCACATCTTTATCCATTCATCTTTCGATGGACACCGAGGCTCCTTCCACAGTTTGGCTATTGTGGACATTGCTGCTATAAACATTGGGGTGCAGGTGTCCAGGCATTTCACTGCATCTGTATCTTTGTAGTAAATCCCCAGCAGTGCAATGGCTGGGTCGTAGGGCACTTCTATTTTTAACTCTTTGAGGAACCTCCGCACAGTTTTCCAGAGTGGCTGCACCAGTTCACATTCCCAACAGTGCAAGAGGGTTCCCCTTTCCCCACGTCCACTCCAACATTTGTTGTTTCCTGTTTTGTTAATTTTCCCCATTCTCACTGGTGTGAGGTGGTATCTCATTGTGGTTTTGATTTGTATTTCCCTGATGCCTAGTGATGTGGAGCATTTTCTCATGTGCTTGTTGGCTATGTCTATGTCATCCTCTGAGATTTTTGTTCATGTCTTTTGCCCATTTCATGATTGGATTGTGTGTTTCTTTGCTGTTGAGTTTAATAAATTCTTTATAGATCTTGGAAACTAGCCCTTTATCTGATAGGTCATTTGCAAATATCTCCTCCCATTCTGTAGGTTGTCTTTTAGTTTTGTTGACTGTATCTTTTGCTGTGCAAAGGCTTCTTATCTTGATGAAGTCCCAATAGTTCACCTTTGCTTTTGTTTCTCTTGCCTTCATGGATGTATCTTGCAAGAAGTTACTGTGGCCAAGTTCAAAAAGGGTGTTGCCTGTGTTCTCCTCTAGGATTTTGATGGACTCTTGTCTCACATTTAGATCTTTCAACATCTTGAGTTTATCTTTGTGTATGGTATAAGAGAATGGTCCAATTTCATTCTTCTGCATGTGGATGTCCAATTTTCCCAACAGCATTTATTGAAGAGACTGTCTTTTTCCAGTGGAAAGTCTTTCCTGCTTTGTCGAATATTAGTTGGCCATGAAGTTGAGGGTCCAACTCTGGATTCTCTATTCTGTTCCATTGATCTATGTGTCTGTGTTTGTGCCAGTACCACACTGTCTTGATGACCACAGCTTTGTAGTACAACCTGAAATCTGGCATTGTGATGCCCCCAGCTATGGTTTTCTTTTTTAATATTCCCCTGGATATTCGGGGTCTTTTCTTATTCCACACAAATCTTAAGATGATTTGTTCCAACTCTCTGAAGAAAGTCCGTGGTATTTTGATAGGGATTGCATTAAATGTGTATGTGGCCCTGGGTAGCATTGACATTTTCACAATATTAATTCTTCCAATCCATGAACATGTAATATTTTTCCATCTCTTTGTGTCTTCCTCAATTTCTTTCAGAAATGTTCTGTAGTTTTTGGGGTATAGAGCCTTTACCTCTTTGGTTAGGTTTATTGCTTTTGGGTACAATTGTAAATGGGATTGACTCCCTAATTTCTCTTCCCTCAGTCTCATTCTTAGTGTATAGAAATGCCACTGATTTCTGGGCATTGATTTTGTATCCTGCCACACTGCCGAATTGCTGTATGAGTTCTAGCAATCTTGGGGTGGAGTCTTTTGGATTGTCTATGTACAGTATCATGTCATCTGCGAGGAGGGAGAGTTTGACTTCTTCTTTGCCAATCTGAATGCCTTTTATTTCTTTTTGCTGCCCGATTGCTGAGGCTAGGACTTCTAGTAGTATGTTGAATAGCAGTGGTGAGAGTGGACATCCCTGTCGTGTTCCTGATCTTAGGGGAAAGAATCCCAGTGCTTCCCCATTGAGAATGATATTTGCTGTGGGCTTTTCATAGATGGCTTTTAAGATGTCGAGGAATGTTCCCTCTATCCCTACACTCTGAAGAGTTTTGATCAGGAATGGATGCTGTATTTTGTCAAATGCTTTCTCTGCATCTATTAAGAGGATCATATGGTTCTTGTTTTTTCTTTTGCTGATATGATCAACCACATTGACTGCTTTACGAGTGTTGAACCAGCCTTGCATCCCAAGGATAAATCCCACTTGGTCATGGTGAATAATCTTCTTAATGGATAATAACACAATTTTAAAGATAATCTCTTCTATTAGAACTTTCTGTGATCTTGAAAATGCTCTGTATTGGTTCTAATATGATGGCCACTAGCCATATGTGGCCACTGAGCATTTAAAATGGACTAGTCAACCAAATAACTCAATTTTCATTTTATTTAATTTTTTAAATAAATTAATTTTTTATTGGTGTTCAATTTACCAACATATAGAATAACACCCAGTGCTCATCCCGTCATGTGCCCCCTCAGTGCCCATCACCCATTCACCCCCATCCCCTACCCTCCTTCCCTTCCACCACCTCTAGTTCGTTTCCCAGAGTTAGGAGTCTTCATGTTCTGTCTCCCTTTCTGATATTTCCCACACATTTCTTCTCCCTTCCCGTATATTCCCCTTCACTATTATTTATATTCCCCAAAAGAATAAGAACATACACTGTTTGTCCTTCTCCGATTGACTTACTTCACTCAGCATAATACCTTCCAGTTCCATCCATGTTGAAGCAAATGGTGGGTATTTGTCATTTCTAATGGCTTAGTAATATTCCATTGTATACATAAACCACATCTTCTTTTTCCATTCATCTTTCGATGGACACCGAGGCTCCTTCCACAGTTTGGCTATTGTGGACATTACTGCTAGAAACATCGGGGTGCAGGTGTCCCGGCGTTTCACTGCATCTGTATCTTTGGGGTAAATCCCCAACAGTGCAATTGCTGGGTCATAGGGCAGGTCTATTTTTAACTCTTTGAGGAACCTCCACACAGTTTTCCAGAGTGGCTGCACCAGTTCACATTCCCACCAACAGTGTAAGAGGGTTCCCTTTTCTCTGCATCCTCTCCAACATTTGTGGTTTTCTGCCTTGTTAATTTTCCCCATTCTCACTGGTGTGAGGTGGTATCTCATTGTGGTTTTGATTTGTATTTCCCTGATGGCAAGTGATGCAGAGCATTTTCTCATGTGCATGTTGGCCATGTCTATGTCATCCTCTGTGAGATTTCTCTTCATGTCTTTTGCCCATTTCATGATTGGATTGTTTGTTTCTTTGGTGTTGAGTTTAATGAGTTCTTTATAGATCTTGGAAACTAGCCCTTTATCTGATAGGTCATTTGCAAATATCTTCTCCCATTCTGTAGGTTGTCTTTTAGTTTTGTTGACTGTATCCTTTGCTGTGCAAAAGCTTCTTATCTTGATGAAGTCCCAATAGTTCATTTTTGCTTTTGTTTCTTTTGCCTTCGTGGATGTATCTTGCAAGAAGTTACTGTGTCCAAGATAGCCACATATGAGTAATAGCTATTGTATTAGCACAAGTCTAGATTATAAAGTCCTTAGTAATGCGGTACTTGTCAGTCTTCATAAGCTGTTTTCCTAGTGCTCAGTATCAATCAGTTTCGATACTATTAGGTCTCCAAATGGAGTTTCTAAACTAATGAATTAATTAACCCCAGTGTATATATTCCACTTTCCTCCTTTGTTTTGGTTGCCATATATATGGTATCAAAAATTTACCAAGCCTAGAATTATTTTTGTTATTATCCTATAAATCAGTATTTTCTAGTAACTGTCCTTCTTTTCCTACCTACACTAACAAATTCTAGTGCATATTATAATTAAACTATATCATACATTTTGCATTGCTTTAATTTTGTTTTGTGACTCCTACTGTGTTATGTTCTCTATATTAGATAATCTGTCAATGTACAGGGTAAGGCTAATATTATACCAAATATCAATGACACATTTTTAGAAATTCATGAGATTATCTGAGTGCTTCTAAAACCTGAGCTACTGAAGTACAGTAATAATGAAACATAAATAAATGCTTACCGGAGAAGGGCACACCATGGACCAGAGAAATTACTGATCTCATGTGAAATAAAACAAAAAGTTTGGCAAGAAATAATTTGATAATAATCTAAAAAAACATGTCAATATCAAAAGTAGGTTTAGTATTTGACTAAGAAACAAATAAAAGATGAGGATAAAAAATATATGACTGAAATGGTACTTTTGCTCTCACTCTTCCATTCCACTTGCTCCAAAAAAATACTACAAAGGGGGTGGGTACTTTTTGTGATATGGAACCTATACCTCCATAAAAACTGCTATTAAAAAATACTATGAGGACACCTGGGTGGCTCAGTCAGTTGAGCATCCAACTCTTGGTTTCAACTCAGGTCATGATCTCAGAGTCCTCCCCTTCTCATGCTTTCTATCCCTCTCTCAAATAAATAATCTTAAAAAAAGATATTATGAAAGAAGTGCATGTTGGAAGATTGACTCAAGCCTGGAAAAGCTAGCATAGTAAAACAGATAAAAGGGAAGGAAAGAAAATGAGCAGCAACATCTCCATGACAGAATTTCCTTTGATTCTCTACCCAAGAAGGAAAAATGTTAAAGAGAAAAGAAAGCTGTTAGTCTCAAAAAAGTGAGTCTTAAAATTGAAGAGACAGAAAATTACCTTCTGCCTTGTGTTTGCATATGAAGACAGTGAGTAGAGGATAAAGAGGGAAAATGATATGGGGACCAGGGGACATATAGCAAAACTTCAGCTATGTCTATATCAATAAGGAAAGTACCATTAAAGTACCATTATTTATGGATCCACAGTACCTGTTGCCCAGATGAAGTAAAATGGGCCTAGGAGGCAGAAGAATCAAGTGTAAGAATGTCAGTGGAATGGCATTGATCCTCACTGATGCAGTGTGATGGGGAAATAATTTGATACAGATTTAATAAGATCTTTTGTTGTGTGGGGCAAACAGAATGAATAAAGGAGTAAATAAAAGCTAAATGTCTGATGTCATGAACTCTCCAAAGCCAATATCAATCAGAGGAGAAAACTTCTCTTGCAGTTTTATGAAATTGTTTAGCTTTCCCTGACAGCATTCTCCAAAGGTCTATGTCTCTTAAAAAAATTAATTTATTTATCTTAGAGAGAACGAGAGTGAGAGAGCATGTGCTTGTGCACAAGTAAGAGAAGAGGGAAAGCAAGAGAATCTTCAAGTAGACTTCCCATCCAGTGTGGAGCCCATCATGGGGCTCTGTTCCACAACTCATGAGATCACTACCTGAGCTGAAACCAAGAGACAGCCATTTAATCAACTGAACTACCCAGGAGCCCCTAAAAGTCTGTATATTTTTAAATGGCAATGCTACAGAACCAGATGGGGAGAGAAGAACCAATTAGAGTCACTCTAAGCGTGCATATTTGATGAAAGTTGGATCACAATAGCCGACGTCATCAGAGGGAAGTGCCACAAACACTTATGACTAACTCTGTCCATGAAGCAGAATTCCAAATTCAAATACAGAACTTTTTGGACCAGGTCACTCCCCAACCCTATTTTGGAAAATCCATTCATGAGCCTACCATTGCAGATGTCATAAATTTCATGTGGAAAGGAGTCCAGATGTGGAAGAGCATTTCTTTTGAGCTATTGTTAGTTTATTAAGAAGGAGGGTGTGACTTGTAAAATACCTACCTACAGTCATGAGAACTAATTATGTTAAGACTGTTTCTATCTTAAATGGCATGGAACTGGAAAGCATTTGAGAAAGGAGAAACCAAACTTTTGTCTAAATTTTTCTAAACATTTTGTTTAAAAACAAATTATGTTTTGACTATTTTATTGATCCAACAAAATTGACTAGTTTATTAAGTTTATTGTGGTCCTAATATGTTTCAAAACATTGGGGTGAATGTTATGCAGAAAAACAAGAATAAAAGTAGTTAATACTTAGGACTTTCCACCATGTACCAGTGACTGTGTGAGGGTTTACATAAATTATTTCATTTAATCCTCACCACTCTCTGAAGAAGAGAGACTATTAACCCCCCCCCTTCTTTTTTTCAGAAGAAAAAAGCAGGTGTAGGGACATGGAAGAGCTTGTTCGGGTGAAAATTGATAGGTAAATCTTAACACTGGTGGACTCCACAGATATCCTTCCCATTTGTCTACACTGCTCTCCAGGGAATGAGATTTTTTTTAAAGACTTATTTATTTATGATAGACAGAGAGAGAGAGAGAGGCAGAGACACAGGAGGAGGGAGAAGCAGGCTCCATGCCGGGAGCCTGACGCGGGACTCGATCCTCAGACTCCAGGATCGCGCCCTGGGCCAAAGGCAGGCACTAAACCGCTGAGCCACCCAGGGATCCCCAGGAATGAGATTTGTACAAGAATAAGCCCATTTTGCTCAGAAGTCTGCAATCTAGTTGGCATATGTGTGTATATAAAAGAGTATGGCCCACATTATATGATAGGAGTGGACAAGGAATATAAGAGTTCAGGGAGCTCTTACTAGCTAATGGCTTTTTAAAACAAGAAGAAAAAGAGTAACATCTGAGTTGAAAAATGAACAAAGGCCATGAACAGTCAGTTTCAAAAGTCAGGAAAATAAATAATAATTATATGTAGTAATATTAGAAGCAACCTATTAAAAAACAAAACAAAAATTCACATTCACTGCTGATGTCATTGTTTTTAGCTCTAGGATTACTAAACTCAACATGTTTGGACTAAAGCTGGTAAGTAGGGCAGCCTGGGTGGCTCAGTGGTTTAGTGCCGCCTTCAGCCCAGGGTGTGATTCTGGAGACCTGGGATCAAGTCCCATGTCGGGCTCCCTGCATGGAGCCTGCTTCTCCCTCTGCCTGTGTCTGTGCCTCTCTCTCTGTGTGTCTCTCATGAATAAATAAATAAAATCTTTAAAAAAATAAAGTTGGTAAGTAGGTAGAGAAATAGGCAGTCAGTCCTCTCAGTAGAAGCAGAAAAAGCATTTGACAAAATAGAGCATCCCTGCTTGATAAAGACCCTCAACAAAGTAGGCATAGATGGAATATACCTCAACATCATAAAAGCCATATAGGAAAAACCCATAGCTAGTATCATTCTCATTGAGGAAAAACTGAGAGCTTTTCCTCTATGTTTAGGAACAAGACAGGGATGTCCACTCTCACCATTACTATTTAACATAGTACTGAAAGTCTTAGCTTCAGCAATCAGACAACAAGAAGAAATAAAAAAATGTTCAAATCGGCAAGGAGGAAGTCAAAATTTGGCTCCTCACAGATGACATGATACTCTATGTATAAAACCCAAAGATTCCACCAAAAAATTGTTAGAATTAATACATGAATTTAGCAAAGTCTCAGGATATAAAATCAATATCCAGAGAAATCTGTTGCATTTTAATATATCAATAATGAAGCAGCAGAAAAAGAAATCAAAGAATTGATCCCATTTGCAATTGCACCAAAAGTGATAAGATACCTAGGAATAAACCTAGCCAAAGACGTAAACTGTGAAAACTAGAGAACACTTATATTAGAAATTAAAGAAGACATGAAGAAATAGAAAAATATTCCATGCTCATGGGTTGGAAGAACATTGTTAAAATATCTATTCTAGGGGATCCCTGGGTGGCGCAGCGGTTTGGCGCTTGCCTTTGGCCCAGGGCGCGATCCTGGAGACCCGGGATCGAATCCCACGTCGGGCTCCCGGTGCATGGAGCCTGCTTCTCCCTCTGCCTGTGTCTCTGCCTCTCTCTCTCTCTGTGTGTGACTATCATAAATAAATAAAAAAAATTTAAAAAAAAAATATCTATTCTACCCAAAGCAATCTACACATTTAATGCAGTCCCTATCAAAATCAAAATAGCACCAGAATTTTTCACAGAGATAGAATAAATAATCCTAACATTTTTATGGAACCACCAAAAAAAGACCCCAAATACCCAAAGCAACCCTGAAAAAGCACAGTAAAGTTAGAGGCACCACGATTCTGGACGTCAAACTAAATTACAAGCTATAGTCATCAAGACAGTATGGTACTAGTGTAAAAATAGACATAGATCAGTGTAACAGAATACAAAATCCAGAAATGAACCCACAACTATATGCTCAACTAATCTTCAACAAGGCAGGAAAGACACTCTCTTCAACAAATGGTGTTAGAAAAACTGGACAGTAACATGCAGAAGAATGAATCTGGATCACTTTCTTATACCATACACAGAAATAAATTCAAAATGGATGAACAATCTAAATGCAAGACAGGAAGCCATCACACTCCTAGAGGAGAACATAGGCAGCAACTTCTTACTAGACACATCACCAGAAGCAAGGGAAACAAAAACAAAAATGATCTACTGGGACTTCCAAGATAAAAAGCTTTTACATAGAGAAGAAAACAATCAACAAAACTGAAAGGCTGCCTACACAATACAAGATTTTTGCAATTGACATATCTGATAAAGGGTTAGTATCCAAAATCTGTAAAGAACTTATCAAACTCAACACCCAAAAATCTGTGAAGAACTTATCAAACTCAGCACCCCCAAAAATAATCCAGTTAAGAAATGGGAAGAAGACATGAATAGACATTTTTCCAAAGAAGACATCCAGATGGACAACAGACACATGAAAAGATGCTCAACATCATTTGGCATTGGCGAAATACAAATCAAAACTGTAATAAGATACCATCTCACACCTTTCAGAATGGCTAAAATTAGCAACACAGGAAACAACAGGTGTTGGCAAGGATGCAGTGAAAAGGGAAACTTCTTACACTCTTGGTGGGAATGCAAAGTGGTGCAGCCATGCTGGAAAACAGTGTGGAGGTTCCCCGAAAATTAAAAAATAGAACTACCCTGTGATGAAGTAATTGCACTATTAGGTATTTACCCAAAAGATACAAAAATACAGAAGGGGTACATGCACCCCGTGTTTATAGCAGTATTATCAACAACAGCCAAATTATGGACAATGGATGGACGAAGAAGTTGTGGTGTATATATACAATGGAATATTACTCAGCCATCAGAAAAGATGAATACCTGCCATTTACATCAACGTGGATGGAGCTAAAGTATGTTATGTTAAGCTAAAATAAGTCAGTCAGAAAAGACAAATACCATATGATGTCACTCACATGTAGAATTTAAGAAACAAAACAGATAAACATATGGGAGGGGGGGAAATGAGAGAGGGAGAAAAACCATAAGAGACTCTTACCAAATAGAGAATAAATTGAGAGTTGATGGAGGTGGGGGTGGATAGATAGGTGAGTGATGGGTACTAAGGAGGGCCCTTGTAATGAACACGGGTGTTGTACGTAAGTGATGAACTACGAATTCTACTCCTGAAACCAATATTGCACTATGTGTTCATTAACTATAATTTAAATAAAAAGTTGAAGAAGAAAATAAAAAGAGAAATAGGTATTCATACTGTACTGAGGAGCGTGTGAGTTGCAATAGTCTCCTGGGGATGGACATGATGTCACTTGTCACATTTTAGTGATACTATATAAAATTCTTATGACCTTTTCCCAAGTAATGTCACTTCTATTTATTTATGGTATATATATACACATATATATTTAATAGACATACACAATGTCAAGTAGGAAATAATAGGTACACAATTAAAGTCTTGGCTATAAAGGCATCTATTATGGAGTTGTTTTCAAAGTGAAAAATTAAGAACAAAACAAATGTCCAACAAAAAATATGAAAAGTTTTATTAAATATATACTCATGCGTAATGGAATAATGAACTACCTTATAGGCATTAAAGTAAGATTCTTGAAAAATACTTCAACTCAGGAAAATTTCACATTAAGTGAAAAGCAGTGTAAAAATGTTATATATCTCCTGTTTCCAATTTATATTCACATATATAATTAACCATATAGACATGTTAAAATGTCAGTAACTTCCAGCAACAAAATCTTAACAGTTCTCTCTAGGGAATATTACTATAGACACTTGTTTTGTTCATATTGTATACTTTGTTCATTTCTCAAATATTCTTAAATTTAAAAATATATGTATGTATTAAATTCTTAATAATTATTAAATTAGTTTTAATTTAATAATTAGTAAATTTAGAAATGAGAGGAGAATCAAAGTTACCATAGGAGCTGAAATATTCCCAGTAAGGCTTTGTGGGAAAATTCTGAGTAAACAGAGCAGAATCAACACAGGTAGGATATTACAAAAGATGCTTATAAAACAGAGACTTACATAGAACCAGGAAGACAGAAAGAGAGCACTGAATTTAGAATGTTCCTAGGAGTGGAATAAGTGCAAACTCTACATAACTGCACTAGAAGACAAGGGACCTTGGGTAAGCAGAGTTCAGGTGGTTATCACCAAGGCAAACTGTGTACTCCTTTATCCATTCACTCAGTGATTTATTCATGTAGAAAGTATCTTGAATACTTACTGTGCACCAGACCCTGTTTTAGTCACTAGGAAATACAAATGGGTCAAACTGAGGTGCTAACTCTCTTATGGAGTTTATAATCTAAGAAAGAAATAATCTTAGAAATTTTGTTCTTCAATTCCCTTCCTGAATTCCACCCAAAATCCCATAGGAACTCTAGGCTCCCATTCTGTCCATTTGCAGTAAAATAATCTATGTCTATGAAAGCTGTACATTTGCTCAAAGGAAGGGAGCATCAGGCTTCATCATGTCAGCAAAGCCACAAGCCATACTTTTTTTTAAAGATTTTATTTATTTATTCATGATAGACACACAGAGAGAGAGAGAGAGAGAGAGAGAGAGAGGCAGAAACACAGGCAGAGGGAGAAGCAGGCTCCACACTGGGAGCCCAACACGGGACTCAATCCCGGTGCCCCAGGATCACGCCCCAAGCCAAAGGCAAGCGCCCCACCACTGAGCCACCCAGGGATCCCCCACAAGCCATAATTGTGGCCTTTCCAGTGTAAACCATCCTTCCTCTTTCTCTACCTATCAAATTCTACTCATCTTTCCAAGTCATGTTAAATCTCACTTTCTTACAGTGCTCAAACACAATCCTGCCCTCATCTATTTACTCCTCAGCCAGTGTATTCAGAGAGCTTATACTTTATCCTGTGAGCTCTGCAAACCCCTGCATTCACAAGTATTACTGTATTGTATAATTCCTCCCATAAAGTGCAGTGAAGAGTAAATGAAAAATTTAAGTGACCCCATAAGACCTTTAATGATTGTGTAAACATGGGATTAAAGTAATTTATAATACTATTAAAATAAATTCTAGCTGGATACCCAGCTGAGACAGTTTGATCAACTGACTTCTTTACTGGTTTATTTATTCATATTGTTAATAGAGAGCAGTGTTTTTCAAACTGGGGGCTACAAACCATTAGTGGATTATAAAACCAATTTAGTGGATCATAATCAGCATTAAAAATATAAAAATAGAAAGGGTTGGGAAAATATCACAGTACATGACCTACAGTAAAGGCAAGTATTGTGTTATTGAAGTTTTGTTTCATTTTAGTGTGTGCGTGCATGTGTGCATGTGTGTGTATTTATTAGACTGTGAAGAAAAGTTATTTTGTGGATAAAAAAAAGTTTGAAAGCCACTTACATAAAACTTGTGGCACATTTCTGTCATATCCAAACCCATAAAGGAATGTGACATGTTACTTCTTAAATTATCCAACAGTTCTACATTCTGTAAAGAACCAGCATTTCCTTAGACTGCTTCACTTTCTCCTCACATTTGTCACAAGCACTACATTTGGATTTGTTTTCAAATATAAAGTTTTTATCACTTAATGTGGGTTGTGCACATTAGGGCCATGAGGAGATACAGATGATGAGATGTCAGCATTGCTCACCCATTAATCAGTGATATGCTTCTCTTCCCATAATGACACCAAATCCTGAGTACTTCAATCCATGCTTAAGCAAAATAATAAATTATCCTGGTTTGTGGAACTTCAGTGCTTAGGAACAGTTGAAACCACAAATACTGAATTTTCCAAGATGTCTGGTGGAACTAGTCAACTTATACTTAAAATTTGTTGGCATGGGCTGGCAAATGAACCCATTCAGGGCAGGAGACTGTGTCTTGTTTTACATATAAATTCCTAGCTTCAGACTGGCCCTAGCTCTTGATGAGTGCTCCATGTTTACTAAGTGAATTACACTGGGGATGGACCCTAATTGAAAAAAAAACGTTACCCTTTCTGTAACATTTTCAGCTATCAAATCTGGTCACTCCGACTATTTAAAGGATTTTATGAAAATTACCATTAACAGTTTCTTGAGTGGTGATTCCTAAGATATTATGAAACTGATTTGGAAAAACTCAACTTAGAAGATCACTTTTTTATCATCCACTATCTCTATAACCCCATTACCATTGATCACATCCTTCTTTCCCTAAACCCTTCAAACATGGCAAAAAAAGGAGTAATGGCCTCTAAAACATTCCCTTCAGGAAACTGGTATCCTAGCATGACACATCAGAAACCTTTGGGAATAAACTGTAAGTAGGGGGAGGAAGAAAAAGCATTCTTGTAACAAGTTAGTTGCCACATGTTTAGGCCTGGTTACATCTTAGATGTAGAGACAATGAGCTGTGGTTATGGGGCACTAGGACTGCAGAGTCCAAACAACCTGGGCTTGGGTCCTGCCTGGTTCCCCCTCTTCCACATATGTAACCATTGGGATGATTACAGTAACTCCATCTCAGGATTCTTGTATACCTAGAATCTAATACAGCATGTAAATTATTCGACATATATATTGGCATGTGCTAAATGCTCAACAGAAGTAGCTACTGTTTTGTTGTAATTTCTTTGATTACTATGAATGTGACAGGGATCCTAGCAGATTCATTTTTCCATCCAGCTTCAGAGGAATAACATGAAGACCCTATGTATAAGCATTTATAAGTATTAACATTTCTAAAGTATCCATTTATAGCTAAATAGTACTTTATGTTTGGGGAGTATGTCTACCAGAACACACAAAATATACTCAGAAGAAAAATTCCACTGAATCAGGAAATTCTTGAAAAGAAGGAGGGGAAAATTAGCCAAGGTAGCAATAATCATCCTGAAGGAATTGGCATAGTTTCCAAGAATTTAATTTACTGCAAGCAAGCATCTTCTTTATTGGAAAAATGTGTTAACAGCAGAATTGGAAAACGGAAGAGAGAAACCAGTTAGCTTTATTTCACCAAAAAAGAAGGTAAAATGTAAAAACAGCAATTTGGGTCAGTTTTCCAAAAGCCCATTACAGTTTAAGGTCTCTTTACCTGCCATTTTAATGGGCTAAAGTGTCACTAATCCAGGGGAAAAAAATCACAAGGTTTGTTTTAATGTATAGATTCAGCCCTTCAAGACTAAATAACCTTTAGAAACAATCTTGCCTAGGACTTGGGGAGAGACCTGGGGAGAAGAAAGTTGGATCGTGTCTGTCAGGCAACAAGGAAGGAGGTTCTTTGACTAGCAACTCACCTGCAGCACAAAACTTCCTAAAGGGAAGTGAAACCTGCTTCAAGCGCCTTGTTAAATTCCTCACCTGAGTCTTTACTGGGAAGTTTCAAAGCCAGGGTTGCAACATAGCAGGTTACAAACTCAGATTTCTGAAGAGGCCAAGGAGATAAGGGGTTGGGTATAAATGGAACCATTTGTGATTACTCAATTTATGCCTATTATATAATTTGTGTGCACTTTTACTTGCTCAAAATGCACTTAAGATATTGTTAGCAGTAAGCATGTGTAGCTTTTACTAAGTAATCACACTGAAATAAAACCAATCTGTCAAGAAAGAGAAAGTTTTTCTAGCAGAAAAGCTGAATCATTTCAGGAAACAGATGCCCCCCCCCCAAAAAAAACCCACTGAATTAGAAATTATTTCATGATTGGATAATTATGTGAGTATAGACAGGATTGAGAAAACAATTAGAGATGTAAGATGGCCAGAGAGTTGCTAACAGTGGGAATCTATTATCAGTCCTAAGCTTGCAGGGGCAAGGAGTGAAAAAAGGTGTTATCAGACCCAGAAGATCTGGAGTCATGAAGAAGTGGTTGGCTGTTAGAAGCAAGAGCTGCAGAAGAGCATAGTTACCTCCAGCACCAGAACAAAGCAAAAGGACAGGCAGGGGATTAATAAATACTCTACCCTCTCTTTCCTCTCACTCTTTAATCTCCTGTCAGTGTCTCTCGTTGGTCAAAACCACGCAGACCAGAGGGCAAAAGAGCCTGCCATAAGTGCACAGAAGTTAGCTTTCCTGGGACAAAGCAAGAGAGAAAAAAAGCAAGATATACCTGGTGGAGGCAAACTCAGAATAAGCAGTAAACCTACAAACCATTCCTTTTACCTGCAAGCTCTCTAAGAATTAGGTTGACCCAAAAGATCTTTGTTCCCCCAGTAAATCACCAAATATTTTGCCAAATCCAGATAACCTGAGATATTTACATTGGATCAGGTCTGCTATATTGGTGGATCTGAGCATCTGGTTTATTCAAACAGTGTATTTCAGGGGGGGCTTACTGGTTGTTTACTGGTTACTTTTTTTGGTATTTCTTTAGATATAGCCTATTACATTTTCACTATTACATTTCCAAAGGTACTATAAGGCTTAAAGATCAGTCTTCTAGAGATCTGTCTGGGCTCCAGGACATTTCTCCTGAAGATGCATATTGCTCTGATAATAGAATTCAGGAGTTAAAGGCCTCTAGACCATTGCAACACATTTTATCAGCTGGTGACTCTCCCATTTCCTATTGCTTGAATGGGCAGCTCAAGATTCATGAAGGCACAATATGCTTTTGCCTGTGGCAGAGGTATGCTACTAAAAAAAGGAAGAGAGAGAGAGAGAGAGGAGTGAAAAATGAAAAGTACTTAAACAAGCAGGACTACTGTTGCGCTCTCTAAAAGATAGATGATTGCAGTGAACATGATGTCTGCAACTGTAGTTTGCCCAAATTAAAGTGGAACATAAAAATAGTGAGGAAAGGAATCTAATTTCCATTTAAAGTTGCTATCAGTGGTAGTTGTACAATATTCTTTGTCACACCTTCGGGTGATGGACCTGCAGTGCCGCAGAGCTGTGGTAATTCAAAGGTAGCCAGGGGCAAGAGAAAAATATAGAACTTGAATCTGCCAAAAACAGATGTGAGTGTAGAGTTGGCCAGAGAAATGTGGCAAAAGAAATGGCATGATGCAGTTATGAAGAAGTAATCGATCGTGATTAATGGCACCTGCCTGGATAATAGAAAGTGAGGAGGGAAAGATTTTGCATGGATTTTCCCTCTCAGGAGAGTGTTCTAGAAGCTGGGCTATGACTGTTCAATCCTTGACTCTTTTGAAGTCAGGAAACTACTTTGCATATATATATTTCAAAATGTTTGAGTCCTTTTTGTACCCTAAGAAGAAAAACACACCTTGGTCCTACTACTTAAACTACTCCTAGATTTTTCTATGAAAAACCATGATAATCTGTTTTTCACTGGGATTGTGTCCCAGCAGGGTGGACAGAGCACTGGACTAGAATAAGGAGACCCATTGCTATCTCAGTCCTTGTGAGTATACGTTGGACATCATACATAAAAAAGAGTCCTTCAGCCTGGAAAACTCTTGCTCAAAACAAGGGGCTGAATGGATGGATCCTCATATCAAACTCCTCTTAGGAAATGAATCATCGTCTCTGTGACAGAATCCAAAATGTTGCCCTAGTTTCTGCTTTTAACATTTGCCCACACAGACTTTTCTCACACCTGGTTCTTTTCGCCTGCTAATAACCCCTGACTTCATTCCTCTGGCTGCACATCCAGTCAGTGGTTCGAATTAGCATTCTTACAAATGGGCAGTTTGGGGTAACTCAAATCTTTGGGAGATCTAATCTGATAGCCTGAGAAATGTGGGCTACAATATCATATAAAGCTGATCAGAGAGTTAAATATGCTAAAATGAATTAAATGATATAAAGAGTAAAAGGAAAAATGGGTAAATTAAGTTTAATCAAAATTTAAAATTTTTCTCTTTGAAAAACATTATTAAGAAAACGGAAAGGCAAGATATAGAATGATAAAAATATTTGAAATACATTTATCTGGTGACAGAATTGTATTCAAATATTTAAAGTATTTTTACAACTTGTTAATAAAAATTTGCACAATATTTGACCACATGCTTCACAAAAGATTATAAATATAGTGAACAATATCTGAAAAGATGCTTAGCATCATTAGTTATGAAGGAAATGCATATTAAAGCCACAATGAGATGCCATTTTGAACCCTTAGAATGTCTACAATTGAAAAGAAAATAAAAGGTGTTGATGAGGATGTGGAGCAAATGAAATTCTCATGTACTGCTTATGGAAATATAAAATTATACAACTACTTTCTAAAAAAATTGGTAATTTTTAAGAAGTTAAATATAAACCAACTATAGGTCTCAGTCATTCTACTGCAGGCATTTACCCCTAACAAAATAAAAAAACACAGGACATAAATTTGAATACTGTTTGAAGCTTTTTTCAAAATAACCAAATACTGGAAATAACTTAAATGTCCAATAGTTGATAAATAATGGGTAGACAAATATGGTATACCATTGCAATGGAATGCTTCTAATCTGTATAGAGGAATACTTATACACACATTAAAATGAGTGAACACAAACTATTATTCTGAATGGAAGAACTAAATACAAAAGAACACACTATATATTCATCCATTTACATAAAATTCTTTTTAAAAATTGAAATTAACCTGTAGTGACAAAAAAAAAAAGCAGACTAGTGGTTGCCTTGGGACAAAGATAGAGTATAGAATAGACTGCAAAGGGGCATAAGGATCCTGGGGATGATGGAAATACTCTGGATTGAGATAGTGGTTTCACAGGTGTATATATCTGTCATAATTCATCAAATTATATACTGTTAATAGATGCAGTTCATCATAAATGATTATACCTTAGCATGGTTGAGTTAAAAATAACAAAGTAAGTGAAGTGTTGAGATCCAGCTTGGTCCAGAGTTCTAAATATCAGATAAGTATTATTCTTGTGATTATTTCACTACAGCTATAATTATTACCATGGCACCATTGATGTCTGACTCTGTCCCATCCATACTTGATGGCATGTCTCATTTCCATCTTGCGTACACTGGATAGGTTGGTAGTATTAGGCCAAGGTCAGTCCTTCCTTAACCTCTTTTTTTTTTTTTTTCTTCCTTAACCTCTTAATAAAACTTCTTCCTTCCTTAGAGGATAGGTGGTAGGATCACATGATGATACATTATATGGGAAGTTGTACTATAAATATTATCCTTTGTATTTTTATTATTATGTGCTTACTCATCTGATGCCCCCTCAGAAAGCTAGCACTGTTCCCAATAAAGGGCAAATAGGTAAACCAAAAAAAAAAAAAAAGACATGAATATCAAGCTTTTTATCTGCCATCCTTATGGTTCTGTCTACCAGTGGCATCTTAGAATTAGAAGATCTGAAGGATAAGAACAGGGTTTGACATGAAGTGAGTCTGGATTCATACTTCATGTCTGTCACTCACCAGCTGTGTGAACTTCAGCAAGGTACTTAATATCTTTCAAACTCCTCCATTTGTCATAAATAAAATGCAAAAGATAGCAATACCTCATATGACTGTTTTGAGATATAAAAAACAAAAAGTATGTTGTAGAATATATTACATAGTTACAATGACTGGGTCTAATAATCTCACAGCAGATGGTGCCTAATGGTCAGGTTTGATGCGTGTTTAACCACTGAGGAGCCAACTCTGGACCTAGAGATCCATTTAGAATTGGTGGCATTTTATAGAGGTCTCTTCTTTGCATTGGTATTTCTTTACTCTGCTTGAGAAGCTGTGTGCTAAAAGGTCAGGGTGGAGAATGGTCTCACTCTCCATTCTCTCCTCTTGCTGTAGTAATTTCCTCTGTCCATGGTGCTGTTAATGATGTGCTTATCTGTGCTGGTGGCCATTCGTATGACCTCATCTTAGCCCTCAATCGCAACTCACCTCAACAGCTCCAGATGGCATCTAAACACTCATTGGAAAAAAAAAAAAAAAAACAGAGAAAGATTCTTTTAAAATTTTTAAAGTGTTCTCTAATCAATTTGAATAATTACCTCAAAAATAATAATAATTCTGAATCCTCTCCATAACCCATATGGAAAACCTTAAGATCATGAAGAAGTGAGCTACTAATTAGCTATTTTCATTTTACCTAAAAAGAACAGGACCAAAGGCATTCAGTCCAGAAACTGAAATCACATCTTCAAAAGCAAGTTTGATTAAGGAAAAAGTGAGGCAAGCATTCAAGAGCTTGCTGCAAATAAGTAGGTACTGAGGCAAATGTTAATGTGCAAAATGGGCCAAGGAAAATGGTGCAGAATCACCCAAATTTGGGGAAAGAAAGGGAAAAGCCATTCGCTTCCTGTAAGTGAAGAACTCAACTCAGCAGTTTTGTCATTTCATAGGGTCAAGATAGGAATTCTATAAAGTAAAAGGATATAATGAATGTGTTATATTGTTTTTAATAAAAAGAACACAACTTGCCCTTCATACTGCTTAATCTGCAGAAATACCAACATTTCATTAGAAGTATTCAGTCTCTTTCAATTAGTGTTGGTGGCAAAAAATGTTCCTGTTGCTTCTTGAGAGGTAAAATGAACTATTACAGATCCCTCTACAGGCAAAGGCCCGGATCTTGATGGATGTCCTGCAGAGTTTTAGATGCACCTACCAGAAAATGCTCTGGCATTACATGTGGACGCATTTAATGAAGCAAAGGATAATGGATTCCTTTTAGGCACAGAAAATACTGCTAAGAAAATGAGGTTTGAGCTGAAAAGTTAGGATTTAGCAGACTCTCTCTTGCTCAAATCGGAACTATATTATCCTTATGAAAATGTTAATGATGTGGTAAAAGAAAAGAAGACAAAGTAAATTTTTTAATGTAATAATCTCACTATAATATTTAGAGAAAATTCTCCTGTGAAAACTGTAGAACTCTTCCCATGAGTTTCAAAGTTTATATATCACAGAATTTATAATCCTGAGACCCCAAAAATACAGTGACTGAATTTTGGGGCCTTACCATCTCTGTAAAATGAGATGATGGTTTTGCTGTATTTTAGGCATCATAAATCCTAAAAGTACTAAGAAAAGTAATTGTGTAGGACAATCTGTCATTTTCTTGCCTGCCACCCATCTTTTTTTATTTTGGTAACACAACCTGAATGTTCCAAGAAACCACTACTATGTTCCTAAGCTCTTTGCCTGGTCAGACATAACATGGCATCTTTGGGCCATAAAATGGTACAAACCTGCTGAAATTGAATCTCACACAGAGCAAAGACCCAAGAGATGGAAGAGAAGTTCCAATGGACATGAGTTGAGTCCCTTAACCTAGCCAGACCTGAATCTGGGGCATCCTGGACTCTACTATTGTAGGAACCAATAAATGTTCTTTTTTGCTCAAGCCAAGTTGAGTTGATTTCTGTCACTTCAAACCAGAAAGAGTCCTTGCTAACACAGGAAAGCAATTCTTGTATTTTAAAGTTCGATATGACATCTTGTAAAGGATGTTTAGTTTTCTTTATGTGGAAACTTATTCAGAAATATGTCCTGATTTTTAGATCATTGTCACAGCTCTTCTGAGGAAGAGAACAAGGAGGGGTTGAGAGGGGTGATATTAATGAGCTAGTAATGATTAAGAACTAGAGATTTTGAAGAACCCAGTCCTTTTACAGTCTAAGAAGGCCTCTAGGAAATACATTAGACCCAGAAGGAAGATAACTTGGAAAACTTTTATTGCTAATAAAATCCTGCTTAATTTCCATAGGCACAAATGAAAAAAAAAATCTTTGCTGGCAGGAATAAAACCTTCATGAAGGGGGAAAAAAAGATGATATTTATGCATTTCTTAATGATACTGCTAAGTCCACTCCATACTTATAGGAAGGCAGTAATTTATTGAAATCTAAAAATGTGCAATATATCTGATTAAAGGTCATGCAAACATTAAAATGTTTTTTCCAAAAATCTTTCTGAGAGAGAGAAATAAGGATGACCAGATCTTCTCAGAATCTTTCAAGTATACTTAACATTATAAGCTTATTAATGACTCTAGTGACTCAAGTTTTCCTTTAAGCATGTGTAGGAAATACAGAGCAAGGTCACAAAAGCTAAGAAATATTATCTTTGGCATCCATTATTTCTTTGTGGGCTGTGAAAAGAAGTCATTGCTGCAAGAGTACAAACGAGCATACTCCTCACTTTTCACACTGATTACAATTGAAAACTGATGGATCTCTAATGAGCTCCTCATGCGCTGCTCCTGACAACTCTCCATTTCCTGCTACACAACGAGCCCAGGCTCTCATAAACACTAAACACGATCTATACTGGATTTGCACACAGTTCCTCACAGGTACCTCATTGCCTCTTACTTCCAGAATGCCCCATGTCTCCAGAGAAAGCCTCCACCCATCTCCATCATACATATTCCTTCGTTACCTGGCTAACCTCTTTTGACATATATTTTTTCCTCAGGGAAGACTTTATTGATGCTCCTGGAATGAAATTAGTCCCTCATGAGCTCCAGAAAAGTCCTGTATTCTGACCTCATGGGCTCCACTGGAACTGATCACAATGTCTATAAGTGCTCATCTACTTTCTCTCTGCCATGCCAGACTGTAAATTGCCTAGAGATGAACGTATCTGTCTCTCTCAACATTATAGCCTCTGTTTCTAGAACACAGTGATGCTCAGTTGATGTACATTAGACAATTAATATTTGAATGCTCAACACACTTCCAAGGCCCTACAGTATACTAGAATAATACTTGTCTACATACTAGACATGATCTAAGGCCTGATTCAGTTACTTACCAGAGCGGAGAATTTGACCCAGTTACTCGAACTTTCTGAACATCTTCATCTTTAAATGAGGCATATATTCTCATATCACAGTACTCCCATAAAAATGAAATTAAATGCCACATCAAAAGATCCTACTATTAGCAAACCATCCACAAATGTTCATCCTAATTTCTTTCTTAAAACTTCTTTATTCCACTATCCTCTACTGGGTTTCTCCCTGTTTTCTGCTTCCCTGCCTTCTCCATGATGGCTTGTCAGACCACTCCCCTTCTGGCACTGCAGTTGGAGTATCTATGGTAACCTATGTGGATTTCACATTTTGGCCTTTCACTTCCGGAGGGCAGTAGTTCTCATAACTTTGACTGGACTACTTATGATCTGCGAGAAAGTTTTCACTGTTCAGGGAGAAAATGAGTAAAATGAGGTTTTCGGAAAATGAGTTTTTATTTTAAAAGAAATCAGTTGCTTTTTTTTTTTTTCTTCTTTCTTTTAATTGTAGTTCACATACAATGTTATATTAGTTTCAGGTGTACAACTTAGTGATCCAGCAATTCTATACATCACATAAAGCTTACCGTGGTAAATATAGTTACCATCTATTACAAAATTACCACTATTACAAAATTATTACAATATTTTTACTATTTTTCCTATGCTATACTTTTCATATCCAAGACTTATTTATTTTATAGCTAGTAGTTTGTACTTTTTAATTTCCTTTACCTATTTTATCCATCCTCCACCACATCCATGTGGCAAGCACCAGTTTGTTCTCTAAGAGTATATTTGTTAGTTTGTTCGTTTGGTTTCTTAGATTCTACATATAAGTGAAATCATATGGTCTGAGTTCTCTGAGTTATTTCACTTAGCATAACACCCTCTAGGTCCACCCATGTTATTGCATATGGCAAGATCTCATTCCTTTTATGGCTAAATAATATTCCCTTGTGTGCACATACCAAATTGTCTTTATTTATCTCTTGATGAACACTTGGGTTGCTTTTATAATCTTGCTTTTTAATCTTGCTTTTATAATCTTTATAGCTTTTTATATCTTGGCTATTATAAATAATACTGCAATAAACAAGGAAGTGCATATATATTTTCATATTAGTGTTTCTGTTTTCTTTGGGTAAAAAGTAGTGGAATTACTGGATTATATGACATTTCTAATTTTAATTTTTGAGGTAACATCCATAGTGTTTTCCAGAGTGGCTGAACCACTTTACATTTACATCAACAGCACACAGGGTACCCTTTTCTCCATATCTTTGACAAAACTTGTTATTTTTTGTCTTTTTTGTAACCTAGCCATTCTGACAGGTGTTACACTTCATTGTGGTTTTGATTTGCATTTCCTTGATGACTAGTGATGTTGAGCTTCTTTCTATGTGTTTCTTAGCTATCTGTGTAGCTTCTTTGGAAAAATGTCTATTCGAGTACTTGTCCCATATTTTCACTAGATTATTTGGGTCTTGGTGTTGAGTTGTATGAGTTCTTTATATATTTTGGATTTTTAGTCCTTACAAGATACATCATTAGCAAGTATCTTTTACCATTCAGTAGGTTGTTTTTCTGTTTATTAATCATTTCATTTTCTGTGCAGAAGATTTTTATTTTGATGTAGTCCCAGTAGTTTATTGTTGCTTGTTTTCTTGCATGAGGAAGACAGATTAAGAAAAAAAAGAGTTGCTAATGTCATTTTCCAAGAGATTACTGTATACGTTTTCTTTTAGGAGTTTAATGGTTTCAGGTCTCACACTTTTTAGTCCATTTTGAGTTAACTAACTTAATTCAACAGAACCAATGCTAATTTATTTTTGGAGTAAGGTTAAATGAAACTTTGTAGCTTCCACCTTAGATTCATAATGCATCTGCTGTGAGGAAAGCCAGCCACCTTGTACGTAGTTTGACTATTCCATGAACTGACGTGCTGTGAGAAAGCGCAGCTAGCCATCTCAGCCAGAAATCACTTGGAAAGAAAAAGATACTCAGCCAGCTCCAGTTATTCTAACCAGTCCTTTTAAGGTACCAGACATGTGAGTGAAGAAACCATTTTATATATTCCAAGAGATGTGATATAGAGAATGAATGAGGACTCCAGCAGATAGCCAGACTGACATATGAAACTGCAAACCATCCAGTCATCTTTAGCCATTGAGGTCACACAAGCTAAGGGCCCAGTCATGTTGGAGCAGAGTCCAGCCATCTCCTCTGTGCCTTACCATAACTCATGACTTAGAGAACTAGGCATTTAATAAAACCCTGTCCTGTTATGCCAGTAAACTCGAGTGGCATGTTATGTGTCAGTAGTTACCAGAACAATTTTAGTAACATGGAGCAGCTCATAGAATTAAGAGAAAAGCTTAAGAACTACAGTCTGAAAGCATAAGTAACCAGAAGCTCTAGAAACTTCAGTAACAGAAACCAATAAAAAGTCTCTTCTGGACCCATCATCACATACTACTGTTTTCAGTCTTTGAGTTGTTCTACTTAAGATTAAAGTTCCAGGGAGAGATGATCTCATTGGCTTGTGAATTGTTTCCATTTTTATATCTAGGGTGGATTCATCCCAGCTAAATCACTTGGACTAAGAGTTAAGGAGGAATTCCTTGCCAAAGCAAAATCAAGATGTTGTACCAGATGAAGGAAAAATGCATTGGGGGTAAGAAAACAACAACCAAAAATAGTTGTGGACATAAAGAATATTCTTAATTACTGCCTTTTTTTTAAACTTGATTCTTTTGGCTTAAGTGTCTGAAAATGCAAAGTGGCAGCTTTCAGAGAGATTTATATGTGAGCTAATTCTTAAATGTGAGCTCTAGAAAAAAGAAGTATCATTTTATTGTTTGAAAGCATTTTAACTTAATTTGTGTCTAACATTTAAGCAAAGAGAATTATCCTCATGCAGCCTTTGGAGGAATCCACCCGTGTTTCATTTTCTGACCATTCAAAGTGCAACCTCATCACAACCACAGGATGCTTTGTGAGTTAACAGCAGATGAGGACTTTCACAGCAGAGAAGCACATGAAGCAGTTCATCATCATTTGTTTTTGTAATTGCCTAGAGCCAAGTACCTTTAATTATATTCAATGGACCCTCCATATCCGTGCTGGGAAGGCCACCATGAGCACAGTGAGGTAGGCCATGAACCCAGAAAACAGCTGCCTTTTGTGTGGAGAAGAGAGCGCCATGAGTTATTTCAGGAAATTCCCTCTGATTGGATATAATCAGCCTAGATGGGATCAGTGTAGATGAGTTTTCCTAGTTTAGTTTAAAAGATCCTGCTTTGTATGAAATTTAAGGGACAAAGGAGAAACACCACACACAAATCTATCCTTTCGTTTTTCCAGAATTATACCTTCCAAAATAATTTTAACTTTATCCACATTATCCCACTTTTGTATATTTTGCAAGGAAATATTTAAATGACTTATTAACATTGGATTTAAATGCAACAAGTATTATAAGTTCTTTGCTTAGTGCCAGACATGGTGCTAGGCACCAGGGTACAAAGGAGAGCAAGACAGGTGAGGTGGCTGACTTCATGGAAGTAACATTATATTAGAGGAAGCAGGCAATAAACAAATAAGTTTAGATAATAATAAATGCTAGGAGGGAAATATAAACACCTTGTGGAAGAGATTATGAGGTAAGAAGTGTCCAGAGAAATTAGGGACCACCTCCCTGAAATGGTGACAGTTCAAATGAGATCTAAAGAAACAGAAGAAATGATTCAGAGGAGAAAACCAGCAGGCAGATGACATCATGAGCAGCCCTGAGCAGGGGGAAAAGCTCAACTCACAAACTAACAGAAACTGCTATGTCTGGAGCTAGGCGGGGACTAGCCACCATGCATCCATGGCCTGTCAGGAGCGTGGGTTTTATTCTGTTAGCAATGAGAGTCCATTAGAGTATTTCAAGTGGGGAAATGTTATGGTCTGATTAATATATTTGAAACATTGCCAGCTGCTATGTGGAAGGTCAGTTAGAGGGATCAAACTGGAAAATGAATGAGAAGGTGACTTCAGAAATCCAAATAAGACAGTGTTGGCCTGAGTGGGGATGTGGATAATGGAGGAAAGTAAACAAATGATCTATTTTGGAGGTAGAACGGTTTTCCTAATTGATTAGAAGTTGGAGGAAGGGATGAAGAGTAGAAAAGTGAACATTTGGGAAGGACAAGAGGAGTCAAGGATGAGTAACCAATGTTTATTTGAATGATCAGGTGGTTACTGATAAGGAAGATGTGGAGGTGAACAGTGTTCAGTGGGTAAAATATTAAAAGTTCTATGTGGGGCTAAATACAAGAGATCTAGGAAACAGGCAGGTAGAGATGCCACAAAAGAAGATAAATACGTCAACTTTGAATTTGGACTTAAGGAAGTACAAATCTATGGGAAGACCTCAAAGCATGAGAATGTTTTGAGAACAGGCTATAGTACCTACAGTTGTCTAAACATTTGCATTCCCACAAAATTCACATGTCGAAATCCTAACTCCAAAAGGTGATAGTATTAGGAGGTGCCCTTTGGGAAGTGCTTAAGTCAGGAGGATGGAATCCTCATCAGTAGAATCAGTGCCTCATAAAGGAGACTCCAGAGAAATTGCTGGCTCTGGCATCTGAAGACAGAAAATCTGGACCCAGAGGAGAGCCCTCTGAACATGCCAGCATCCTGAGCTCAGACTTTAGTCTCCAGAACTGTGAAAAATATATTTCTGTCATTTATATGTGACCTGGTAGGTGGTATTTCATTTTAGCAGCTCCAATCAACTCCAGAGCATCACTAGAACAGTTTTCCTTTAACATTATTTAATTGCATCAGAATGACTTACAGAGCCTGATAAAAATTCACACGTCTCTTATGATTTGCCTCCCCTTCTGTTTTCGTCTTACTTTATTTTTCCTTCCTTCCCCATGTTCATCTGTTTTGTTTCTTAAATTCTACAAATCATGAGACTTAACTCTAGGAAACAAACTGAGGGTTGCTGAAGGGAAGGTGTAAGGGGAGATGGGGTAACTTAGTGATAGGCATTAAGGAGGGCACCTGACATAATGAGCACTGGCTATTGTATGCAACTGGTGAATCAATAATTCTACCTCTGAAACCAATAGTACAGTATATGTTAATTAATTTGAATCTAAATTTTAAAAATTCACATGCCTGAGTCCCATATATTGGATCAGAATGTCCACAAAGGCACCTACGGATAGGCATTTTCAACAGCAACTTGGGTGATTTTAATGCTTTCCAAACTTTGAAAAACTTTTGCTCTGAGGCCCATTTTCAGGAAATTTTACTCCTTGACCCATCTTTTCTTCAAGTTGAAGATAGTTTCTTTGAGTTTTACAAGCAATTCTTCTATTTCCTGGTTCATTTCTACTCTTTAGGGAAATAGAAGAAATCAAGTGGACACTGGGAGATATGTGGTCCTCTGACTTTATTTCACTGCCACTTTCCACTGTGAACAGAAGTGGTTTGAGAAGACAGGGGAATGAGTTGTTAGTCTTTATTAAAATCCCCCCAAGCTAGCCAGTGGTTAAAGTAGTTAGAAAAATTGCATTTCATTTACTCAAAGTATTTCAGCTTTGAGACACAGACTCTTAGAGCTAGACAGGATCTTGGAAACAGCCTAACAGCTAAGCAGCAGGATCTGGCATCTGCTGCTGTGGTTCACCTTCTGCCTTTTGCATTTGCTCACAGTGTGTCCTTGGGCAAGTCACTTCGCATTTATATACCTCATCCTCTATAAATAGGGCAATAATAATGCCTGACTTGTAAGATTAAAAAATAATAGAACAAGGGCAGCCCGGGTGGCTCAGCAGTTTAGCGCCGCCTTCAGCCCAGGGCCTGATCCTGGAGACTGGGGATCCAGTCCCATGTCGGGCTCCCTTCATGGAGCCTGCTTCTCCCTCTGCCTGTGTCTCTGCCCCCCTCTCTCTCTCTCTGTCTCTCTGTCTCTCTCTCATAAATAAAATCTTTAAAAAATAATAGAACAAAGACTAATACAAAACTACTCTTAATCATAAAGGCATATAATTTTAAAGCCAGAAGAGATTATAAATACCAACCAATACACTAATACTGTAGGTAAGGAAAGTGGGAGAGTCAGCTGGTTTGGTGACCAATGAGAACTAAAGCCTGGATTCTAAAAGGTTCTACTACTATAGATCATTACATAAGTAATTTGATTTCATTCAGTGTCCATTTATTTGTCTAAATCATAGATCATTTAGGAGGAGAATGATTTGTTGATTTATAAGTTTTTAAAAAATAAAATCCCTTTCTTTTTTAAAGTTCTTATTTAAATTCCAGTCAGTTAATATAGTGTAATACTAGTTTCAGGTATATTCAAATATAATGATTTAACATATATCGCTGGTGCCCATCACTACAAGCACACCCATTACTCTGCATCACCAATTAAACTCCTCCTCCCACTCCCCTTTGGTAACCATCAATTTGTTCTCTGTGCTGGAGTCTTTCTCTTGGTTTGTCTCTCTCTCTCTCTCTCTCTCTGCCTTTGGGTGTTTGTTTTGCTTCTTAAGTTTCACATATGAGTGAAATCCAATAGTATTTATCTTTCTATGAGTTATTTTGCTTAGCATAATACTCTCTAGCTCCATCCATATTGTTGCTTTGCCACATTATTAAAAAGCAGAAATGCTTTCACTGGATTGCTGGCCACTGCGCTGAGGTTGTTCATGTGAAAAATGTGCCTGTGGTGTGGTCAGTCCAAGCCCTCACTCAAGTTGGTTGTCTGGAAGCATTTCAGGACAAGC
Source organism: Vulpes lagopus (assembly GCF_018345385.1). Lineage (NCBI taxonomy): Eukaryota > Metazoa > Chordata > Mammalia > Carnivora > Canidae > Vulpes > Vulpes lagopus. The sequence goes on from NC_054831.1 coordinate 89,140,780, forward strand.
AGGGAAAACAGACAGATAAGTATTTCCAGTGTGTTGGGAACATCAGCCAAATAGCTCCAATGCCCATTCACATTTGAAATTTCAGAAAAACCCAGGAACAGCAACTCTCCTGCAACTGTGTAAATAACACCCAGGCTCATTTAGTAAAAAGGGAAGCAGATGACAACTTTGCTCTTTTGTTTCTGCCCTGAATGTTTGGGGCTAGTCTTGTGCTTTGGTCATCTTAAGACCTTTCTTCTTTTCTTTTTCTTTTCTTTCCTTGCCATTTTGATCAAGTTTGCTTATGAATCTAGAGAAGTCTCATTTTAGGGACGGGATCTATAAGAATGGAAATTGGTTTCTAAGCAGACTGAATGCTGGCCATGTAATAAATGTCACTGGTGTTGCTTTTCTCTTCTGATGGACTGCTCATGCCTTATATCTGACAGCTAATGAGCTCCACTAATCAAACCAAGGAGCAAATGCTATTTCCCAACCTCCTCTCCTACCTGAGAAGGTGAGGGGTTTTAACCCTCACCCTGGCAGACTGACAGCCCTGAATAGGAGCAGAATAACAAGGAAACTTGGAAGGTTAATTAAGGTAGTACCCAAAAGTTGTTCTTAAATGAATTTAATTAACCTGTGATCTCTTAAAATTAGAATATGTTGCAACTAGAATGAAGGCAAAATTTTTTAAATTTCATCTTACAAGACAAACTGAACAAGTCTCTGGGTAAAAGGTAGTAGGGAGACTGTTAATTACCACCTGGACTTTTTCAAATCCGTCTTTATTCCTTGTGTATCTCTGAATGGATGGTTTCCATTGTTGGAGGAAGAATCCATAGCATTAACATCCGGTACTGTTGTCAATCATCCAAGTTTCTGGTAGCACACTCCACCAAATGAATGTACTATTCTCCTCTCACCATGATTAAGGAGAAATGATCCAGGGACAAAAAACAAAACAGTAAGAGTATGGATAAGAGAGTGATTCAGGCTGCCAGAGTCCAAAATCAGCCTTGACAACTTCCTAACAGCCTGACCTCCTGAATCTCTCTCTCTCTCTCTCTCTCTCTCCTTTCCTTTATAAAACAGGGTTACCAATAGCATGTACTGTAGGGGATTGTAAGAAGAATTAAAAGACCTAACATCATAATGCAGGCAAATTGTTGAGTATAGGGCCTGGAACATAGTATGCTCTCAATAAATGCTGATTATTAAACAGGGATGGTTTTTGGATGTTTGTTTTGTTTTGGTTTTTGTTTGTTTGTTCTTTAACATGGTGGTTCATGACACCTCAATATAGAGTGCCATGGATGGGATTCAAAAGATCCCTTACCCACCCTCTCTGACAATTTTTGCCTACATTTATGCCCCATATGCATTCATTCTGGGAGAGAAATCTCAGTTTTCAAGAGTTTCTTAGTTTCTTAAAAGAGGTCTATGACTCAAATATGGTAAAGAGTTAACTTTTACAAGGTATCAGTTTTAAGGATTTCTTCTGATCTGTTTGAGCATTGAGGCCAATACAATGCAGCCACAATCAGTGAACTTATTACTGATTCCTATGCAGCAAGGCTCCTGCCTGCTGCTCTGCCCGATCCCTTTCTTTTCTTCTCCCTGGCCCAGCCTAACACAAATCGCAAGAACACAATATGCAACACTCTGAAAAGCATCATGTCACTAGGATGAGGAGTGTTGAAGGAGGCCTTCCCACATAAAATGGGGCTGGAATTAGAAGGAAAGCCCTGAATTTAAATCATTGTGGATTGGAAGAGGATACTGTGTGCCACAGGTAAACTGAGGTGGTAGAAGATATAATTTTAAGTAAATCATATATTACTTTATTTAAAAATTAATATGTATGCATTTATTTTAATGTAATTGGAAAAATACAGGGGATGATATTCAATATAATATAATCTTACAGATATTAGTGTTTAGTATATGGCTGTGGTATTTACCATTTAAGTTTTCTTAAGATTTTATTTAACATGAGAGACACAGGCAGAGAGGCAGAGACACAGGGAGAGGGAGAAGCAGGCTCCCTGGAGGGAGCCGGATGTGGGACTCGATCTCGGGGCCTCTGGGATCATGCCTTGAGCCAAAGGAAGACATCCAATCGCTGAGCCACCCTGATGTCCCACCATTTAAGTTTTTTAAAGTGAGTCAAATAATCACACATATAACAGCAATGTAGGTGAACTTTAGATAGGTAAAATTATGACAATTGGATGTGCATAGCTGAAGTTTTAGAAACATAGGAGTGTCAGTGTCTGGGAATTCCTAGAAGGAATGGAACTTTGTCACCAAGTCATGGAGACTAAAACACATTTAGAATATTCTAGAGATAGTAGAGGAAATAATTTTCTTAATACAGATAAATATTTCACATGGCCCACTGAAGTCCCTTGGAGATGCCAGTGCTAAGAGGAAAGAGTCAATCAGTGTTCTGTAACAATCCTGTCACACATGTAAATTTACATAGAAGAATCATACAACCATCCCTTTAATTCTTCAAGTATTCAACAAAAGTAACAGAGGCCCTAACTGCTAAAGGAAAGATAGTGTGTACAGGGTGCAATCTTTGCCCTCAAGGTGACTACCAGCTTTTGGGACAGACTCATGTAGAGATAATGTCAAGGTCTGACCCTCTTTTGGTTGTACAAAAATGCAAGCTGCTTTTTCAGGGCAAGGTTTGCACAGGCTTTGATTTCAGCCGAGGGTACTTTGTTTCCTTACATTTCTCCTATCTAACTTCTCACATGTTATGCCTCAGCATACACTTTACTTCCTCAAGGAAGTGTTTCTAATCACCACACTTAAATTGCAGAACACTTTCCTCACATCTTCAGTGATCACATAAGTCACATTGTTGGCTTATTTAATAGAACTTACACAAATTGTAATTATTTGGCTTATTGCATTCATTATTTTTCTTATCCCCCACTGAATGTTGGCTTTATGGGAGCAGAGACTTTGGGTCTTTCCCAAGACCTAATACAATGCTTAGACCAAGATGTATTAAGATCATTAAGACAAACTAAATGAATGAGGAAATGAGGGAGGGAGTGAAGAGTTATTCAATACATATGTAAAAAACACTTAGGCAGTAAGAAGAAAGCTAGGAAGTAATTGTAATAAGAATACTCTAGGAAGGAGTTATTTTTATGTATAAGAATATTTTGGTCGAGGTGCATAAAAGTAGTAAGATCTTACTTTAATCTACACACATATATTCAGTTTATTCACTCAATGTCCAATACCATTTGAGAGTCTTTTAATAAAACCACAGTTGAAAGTTAAAGAAAACTTCGATAACCCAATGTGAATTTGCTAAATTCAAAGGGAAAGGAAGATCTCAAGGAGATGAGAACAAAGACCTTGGCATTTTCCTACTACACATGTATCCCCAGTAGCAGAAATTTATATATTCCCAATTCAGAAAATGATTACAGGAGTACAGTCTAAAACTACGTGCACTGTACTCTATTAGCACCTAGATGACAATAGACAGAGCATGGCCTGTTGCCGACCTGGTCAAGTGTCTGCTGGTCCTAACCAGAATGTTTTAATCATGTTGCAGCTTTCTTTGGTGAAGTTTTAGGTGGACTGGGTATTAAGTTGGAGCATCCTGACAAAGACAACATGCAGTATGAATGGTGTTCTGCAAGGAAGCTGTAAATCCAAGTAAAATAATACCAAAACTATTCCTTCCAATGTTAAACACAGGCAGATATTTTTGGAGTTTTTTTTCCATTTTAATTATGGCATCAAAGACCCTTTCAAATGTCAGGATTAGTTAAGTTGTTTGTTCATTATGTGAATGAGACAAAGTAGCTGACTCCTAATCTTATTCTGTAGCCTTCCCAAGGAGCTCCTATAGGCAGAGAATTGGTTTTACTAATAAAACAATGTCATAAGAAACAAACACAACTTTAATACTTTTTATCCTTATAAACTGAGAAGACAACTGCCTTTCCTTCCTTTCAAAGCACAGATGGAGGGCAGCTCAGGTGGCTCAGTGGTTTAGTGCCACCTTCAGCCCAGGGCCTGATCTGGAGACCCGGGATCGAGTCCCACATCAGGCTCCCTGCATGGAGCCTGCTTCTTCCTCTGCCTGTGTCTCTGCCTCTCTTTCTCTCTGTGTCTCTCACGAATAAATAAATAAAATCTTTAAAAACAAAACAAAACACAGATGGAGGTGTGAATTACAGCATCCTGGGAATGTATTCTCAATTTTCCTGTCTCAAGTATGTTGTCACCTGGTACTAAGAACCCTTAAAGAGTTTAGCTTGGTAATCTTGTTTTAGAAATCTTTCCTAAGAAAATAACCAGAATTATTATGAGGGTTTTTTTAAAGGAAAAATAGTTTTTTATTGCTGCATATAAGAGTTAAAATATGAACTTCCAGTACTCTATTGAATAAAGGTGGACATTCTTGTCTTGTTCCTGAAAAAACTCTCAGTTTCTCCACATTGAGTATGAAATTAGCTGTGGGTTTTTCATCTATGGAATTTATTGTGTTAAGGACATTCCCTCTAAACCCATTTTGCTGAACATTTTTTAATTGTAAATGGATGTTGAATTAGTCAAGTGCTTTTTCTGCATATTGAGATTATCATAAGATTTTTATTATTTATTTTGTGAATGTGGTGTATCACAGTGCTGCACTGCAGGTATTAAACCATCCTTGCATCCCTAGAATAAATCCCTCTGGGTCACGGTGAATGATCTTTTAACACATTGTTGAATCGATTTGCTAATATTTTGTTGAGAAATTTTGAATCCATGTTCATCAGGAATATTGGCCACTAATTTTTTTTTTTTCCTTAGGATCTTTCTCAGGTCTGAGTATCAGTAGAATGATGTCCTAATAGAATCAATTTGAAATCATTTCTTCTTCTTTTATTTTTCTGGTACTGTTTGGGAAAGATATGTATAATTTATTCTTTAAATGTTTGGTAGAATTCAGCTATGAGTCCTCCTGGTCCTAGACTTTTGTTTGTTGGGAGGCTTTTGATTACTGATTCTATTTTCTTACTGGTAATTGACCTGTCCAGATTTTCTATTTCTTCCTAATTGAGTCTTGGAAGACTGTGTATTTCTGGGAATTTATCCGTTTCTTCTAGGTTGTCAAATTTGTTGGCATATGATTGTTTTGTAGTAGTCTCATAATCTTTGTATATTTCTGTGGTGTTGGTTGTAACTTGCCCTCTTTTATCTCTGATTTTACTTACTTGAGGCCTCTCTTTTGTTCCTGATGAGTACTGATAGAGATTTTATCAATTTTGTTTATCTCTGCAAAGAACCAGCTTGTAGTTTCATTGATTTGTTCTATGGGTTTTTATTTCATTTATTTTTACTCTGATCTTTATTACTTTCTTCTAATAACTTTGGGCTTAGTTTGTTTGTTCTTTGTCTTATCCCTTTAGGCATAGGTTAGATTGCTTATAGATTGGTTAGATTGGAGATTTTTCTTGTTTCTTGAAGTAGTCCTATATCACTATAAAATTCCCTCTTAGAACTGTTTTTGTCATACCCCAAAGATTTTGTTGTGATTTTTTTTTCCATTTTCATGTTTCCATGTATTTTTTCATTTCCTGCTTAATTTCATCATTGACCCTTTGGTTGGTTAGAGGTATGTTGTTTAGCTTCCATGTGTTTGTGTTTTTCCCAGTTTTTTTTATTGATTTCTAGTTTTATAACATTATGGTTGGAAAAGATGTTTTATATAATTTAAATCTTAAATTTATTGACAGTTGTTTTGTGTCCTATTATGTGATCTCTCCTGGAAAATATTCCATATATACTAAAAAGAATGTGTGTTCATCTGCTTTTGATAGAATGTTCTGTATATATCTATTAAGTCTATTTAATGTGTCATTCAAAGTTGCTATTTTCTTATTTTCTGTCTGGGTGATCTATCCATTGATATAAATGAGATTGTGTAGCACCCTACCCTTAATATATTACTATATTAATATTATTACTATAATTATATAATTATAATTAATTATTATAGTAATTAATATTAATTATTAATATTATAGTAATATTATTACTATAATTTCTCCTTTATGTATGTTAATATTTGCTTGACATATTTATTTGCTCCTGTATTTGGATACACAGATATTTACAATTGTTATATCCTCCTGTTGGGTTGTTCCAACTATTATTATCCCTTTCTTTGTCTTTTGTTACAGTTTTTGTTTTCAAGTCTATTTTATCTGATAAAGGTATTGCTGCCCTGTCTGGCTTTTTTTTTGGGGGGGGCAGCTTCCATTTGTATGGAATGCCTTTTCCTATCCTTTCACTGAAAGTTTTTATGTGTCTTCATTTTATGTATCTCTATTTTAAAGTGAGTCTCTTGTAAGTATCTTGTAGACAGTTCTAGTTTTTTGTTTGTTTTTTTCAATCTGGCCTGTCACCCTGCATTTTTTTATTTAAAGCATTTAGATCACTTACATTTAAATTAATTATTGATAAGTATGTACTTATTGCTGTTTTGTTTATTCTCTTGCCCTCTTCGCTTTTGATTTACTTTTGATTTTACTTTAATTAGTATAATCCTTGGCTTCCTTTCTCTTTATTTTATGTGTATTTATTATAGGTTTTTTGGTTTGTGGTTATCACAAGAGTTAAATATTATATCCAATGTATATAGCAGTCTATATAAGTTGATGGTCAATTAAGTTTGAACACATTTTTAATGCTCCCGTATTTTATATACATGTTTTCATATTTTTGCATCTTACCATTTATGAGTTCCTTAACTTTTACTTTTGATCTTATTAGGTTTATAAGCAATTGATTTACCACTTTTACTGTATATTTGTTTTACCAGCAAATTTTTTTTTCTTTTCATTATTTCTTATATAAGGTATAGACTTTTTCACCTAATGAAGTCCCTTTAACAGTTTTTGTAAATCTTACTTAGTGAAAATAATTACTTTTAACTTTTTGTTTTCTGGGAAATTCTTTATCCCTCCATCAATTCTGAATGATAACCTTGCTGGATAGATTATTTTTAGTGTAGGTTTTCTTTTTTTCAGTATTTTGAATACATCATGATACCTCCTTCTGATCTGCAAAGTTTCTGCTGATAAACTAGCTGATAACCTTTGGAGGCTTATAGAGTTTCTCTCTATGTAACTAATTGTTTTTGTCTTTGACATTTTAATTATTATGTGTCTTGGTGTGGACCTCCTTGGGTGCATCTTGCTTAGGTTTCTCTGTGCTTCTGGTACCTGGAAGTCTGTTTCCTTCTCCAGGTTAGGGAAGTTTTCAGCTATTATTTCTTCAGATAAGTTTTCTGCCCCTTTCTTTCTCTTTTCCTTCTGGGACCCCTATAATGTGAATCTTAGTACCCTTGATTTTGTCCCAGAAACCTCTTAAGCTATCTTCATGTTTTAAAATTCTTTACGGGTTTTTTGGCGCCCAACTTGAGTTCCTTACTATAACTTGTTTTCCAGATTGCTGATTTGTTTTTCTGCATATTCTAATCTGCTTTTTATTCTCTCTAGTATATTTTTCAATTCACTTATTAAATTCTTCAACTCTGACTGGTTCTTTTTTAATATTCTGTTTTTATTGATGTCCTTACTGAGTTCATGCACTCTTCTCTGAAGGCCTTTGAGCATCTTTATTATCATTACTCTGAACTCTTTATCAGGTAGATTGCTTATCTCCATTTCATATAGTTATTTTTCTGAAGTTTTATCTTATTTTTCCTTTTCATTTGGAGCATATTCCTCTGTCTCCTCATTGTGTGACTTGTTTCTATGAATTAGGGACTCAGCTACCTCTTATAGTCTTGAAGGAATGGCTTTGTGTAGAGATGTCCCCTGTGTAGACTTGTGTATCTGGCAGCTTAAACTGGCTGACTGGAGGTGTAGTGGACATGGGCTAGAGTTTGCATGGCACTGTGCACTGGGACCACCCTCATGGAATGGTTAGAGCTAGAGCAGGTAGAAACTGCAGAACCCCAGAGCACTTTGCGCTAGATCCATTTGAGTGAGAGAATGGAAGCAGGGAAGGCATGGGCTGGGGTATTCCATGCAGTGGGTGCTCTAGCATGCTGGTTAGAGTGGAAGTAGGCTTGGTCTAGTGGGTCCTAATGGTCTCCACACCAGTGCTGCCTTGGGAATTGCTGGAGCTGGGGTGGGCACAAGCTGGATAACTCTGCATAAGGGAAACCCTAGTGATATAGCTGGAGCTGAAGCACGTGCAGCCTGGGTTGTTCCTCTTAGGTGGCTCCGTGATGGGATGGCTAAAGCTGAAGTGGGTTAGGGTCGGTGGTGTCTGGCATTTTTCATACCATGGCTGCCATGGTAAGGTGACCTGTAGTGGGCACAAGCTGGTGGTTTCCCAGTGTGCCCCATGCCAGGGCTGGCATGTGGGACAGCTGGAACTGGAATATGCAGGAATAGAGGAGCTGTTTTGGAGTAAGAACAGGAACTGATATAGGCGACAGGGCTCACTGAGGGGTGGACTAGCTGGAGCACATGTACTTTCTCCCCTCCATGTTATCAAGGGGGAACCCAAACAGTGGTGCTTGCTAGTACCTCCAACCCTAGAGAAAGTTCTAGCAGTTTTTCCATTGTTTGGCAGAGCTTTAGCATTAGTAAATAGGTTTCTTTCACTTATAATCTGTTTGACCTTTAAATCACTGTTTTTGTTTGTTTGTTATGCCCCAAATGAGGCAAATGTGGTTCACAGGCTCCTCAGTCAGGATATCCCTCCCTTCTCCAAGTCGCCACATTAGGAATGGGGTTCTCATCTTCACTATGTCTCCATTTCTCCTGCCGTTTTCTTTAATTTTTTTTTATTTATTTATGATAGGCACAGAGAGAGAGAGAGAGAGAGAGAGAGAGAGAGAGAGAGAGAGAGGCAGAGACATAGGCAGAGGGAGAAGCAGGCTCCATGCACCGGGAGCCCGATGTGGGATTCGATCCCTGGTCTCCAGGACCGCGCCCTGGGCCAAAGGCAGGCGCCAAACCACTGCGCCACCCAGTGATCCCTCTCCTGCCATTTTCTGTGTGGCCCCTGTATCTTTTGTTGTGTGTAAAGTGCTTAGTCAGACTTCAGTTCTTCTTCAGGAGTAATTGCTCTATATACAGGTATAGATTTGGTGTGTCCGTGGGATGAGGTGAGTTCAGGGTCTTCCTATGCTGCCATCTTGGCCCCTCTTCTTTCGCCCTTGTGTTTTTAAGACTTTCAGAACCTTGTAAAGTTTAAATTAAATTATCTTACTATTAACAGATCAGATTTTGAGCACAATATTGACTTATATTTTGATACAACCACTTCATAATATCAGTACCACCCCATATATATCATCTCTTCTATTGACAGTTATTTGTATTTACTTGTCTTCTATCCCAAAAATGAAAGTTTTGTTTTGTTTTGTTTCACAGCTCTTAATCTCCATGATAATTGCCATGATAAGAGAGCATAAAACAGGAGTTGAATTCTTCTCAGTTACAGCCCTTTATAAAATACCAACTGTGCACAGCAAATTGGATATGCTATGACTCTATGTTGATTTGTGCTTTTCATAGAAACTGTCTACCTAAATGCATTGCTGATTTAAATTCTACAGTAACAGTGTGGCAACATGGAAAAAAGTAGACTGGGAAGAAATAAAATAAAGTCCTATTTGCAGCAAAAAATCATGGAGGTTACCAGCTAAGGGAAATAATATATCCGAAGCTCAGAAATATGAGCACAGAAATTAAAAATTGGCTGTGTAGATGAAAAGATGAATCTTCACCAAGAAAAGAAAAATAGAAAATATAATCCGGGAAATAGGGTATGTGTGTGTGTGTTTTGAGGGAAGGTGACTGTGTGATGCCGAAGAAACTTGGAAATGCTAACACCAGGCAGCAAGTCTGATAAGGGACTTATGGAACTCAGTCTTTTCCAAAGACATATTGTACTTGGGCCTCAAACTATCCTCTTTTTTAAAAATTTTTTTGAAAGATTTTATTTATTTAATCATCAGAGACACAAAGGAGACAGAGGCAGAGACATAGGCAGACAGAGAAGCAGGGTACCTATAGGGAGCCTGATGCAGGACTCCATCCCAGGACCCTGGGATCATGACCTGAGCCAAAGGCAGACGATCAACCACTGAGCCACCAAGGTGCCCCCCACTTTTTAAAACTGTCTTTGAACTCAGGTATACTTCTCCTTAAACAAACCTCATCCATCCCACCATGAGCACACTCACACCATACCTACTTACCGTGAGGAGTTTTTCCATTCATAAATATTTCATACAAATCCCATCTCTTCTAAGAACACTCCTTCAAGAGCCTGTGTAATCTAATTTTTTTTTTTAAATCTCTTTTTTTTTTTTTTAAATTTTTTATTTTTATTTATGATAGTCACAGAGAGAGAGAGAGAGGCAGAGACACAGGCGGAGGGAGAAGCAGGCTCCATGCACCGGGAGCCCGACGTGGGATTCGATCCCGGGTCTCCAGGATCGCGCCCTGGGCCAAAGGCAGGCGCCAAACCGCTGCGCCACCCAGGGATCCCCTGTAATCTAATTTTTACTATCATTTATTAACAGAACCCTGTATTTGACATTCATCTGTACTGTTGTTTTATAGTTTTTAGTTTGGTCAAATAGATCCTTCTTCCCTACTGAATTTGAAATTTATGCAAATTCTTATCACTAAATATAGTCCCATGTATTTTATTATTTGTATATCTGACTCCCTGCTATGCTTGATTTATTAAAGAGGAATGAGTAGGTCTCATCTATTCCTGTATTCCTAGCATTTAGAAAAGAGTTTTGCCCAGTAGTTACAGTGCTTGATCGCTATTGTATGAATGAATATTTTCCATTTTGTGATAGGAACATCTGTCTATGGCTTTGTATATTGTATGCATATTCTACTCCTAGTGTTTGTCTATTACTAACATTAGAACCACCTTTTCAATGTCTATGCCACATAAAGTTGTAATCTCTGCAGGGTACTAAGCTAACAGAGATAAAAGTATATACATGGTCACAAAATTATAGGGAGCAGTGTTGATATGGCATCCAATGGTATTATGAAAGCAAATAATGGAATCCATTAATACCATCATTAGCAGCTAATTATTTCTAAATTTTATAGGCCCCAGTTGTGATATTTTCACAATTTCCTCTCATTCTAGCCATTTTCTGCTACATTCATCAATATCTGTATTAAACAGTGGGAAGGACGTAATATAATCAAGCCTCCCAATTTGGAGATTTTTTTCCCATTGAGTTATTATTCAGGGATATTCTATTCTTGGCAAATTGTCATACAGAACCCTCCTGTGAACATTGGAAATTTTCTAAATGGATTCTTGCTCCCTGGCATATTGGCATCTTGGCTTTCTCTCAATTACAGTAGTAAAAAAGTGACAGCAAACTTTCTAAGACAGAAACAGAAGGCAGACTACAATCTGTGACCCTCTTTAATAGAGAGGCCATTAGAGGGCTGCATTTCTAGAAAACAAAAATGCAAATCAAAGCAGGTGTGATTTCTGACTCTCCCTCTATCCCCCTAAGCAGCATTTTCTCCTGTCACTCACTACTATTTCTGAAGAATGGGACAACAAAAATTTAAAAATTAAATGCTATAAAATAGCCAGTTTCTTCAGACAATGTGATCACCAATCTGTGATTTCAGTTATTCACCTTTCAACTAGTTATTTTGACAAAAAGATCATATGTCGCCTAAGCCTTGGACCTGGAGCTAGAGAAAAGTAAATATGAGTTTAGGGTAACTTAAGCACACTGAACTCAGTATTCTCATCCATCAAATGGAAATGATCCTACTTATACCTTATAACTTTAGAATTGCTCTAGAAATCAAACGAGAGAAAAGGCATGACAGTGTTTTGAGATTTAGTAAGCACTGTCAACAGGGAATCAGTATTGCTACAATGAGACCAAGAGTGGACCACCCCACTATCTATTTCACCCCTCCTTCCCTGTTCAATAGTTACGCAGTTTGAAGAGTATTTATCTCCAGCTGCAGAAGGGACCCACCTGGCACAAATCAATTTATGCTTGACATTTCTGTGGCCATATGGGTTGATGCAAGGGTTAGCATGTAATCTAACCTAGTTTTATCAGACTATAGGAAATCTTTTGTTAAATGGTGGGGAATATATTTCTCCCTCACTCCTTTCTTCCCACTTATTTATAGCACCTTTGGCAGTCACTTTGTGGCTGAAGGAGAACCAATCTTAGGATGAAACAGGCAACATATGAGGAAGAACGATAAAAAGAATGAAAATGGGGATGACCCTTTTGGGTCACTTTTCAAAATCTTCATAAACTTCTATCTTTGATTACCATGGTTACTGAATATGTTTAATATAAGGAATAAGATCTTTAGTCCACCACTCAAAACAAAACAAAACAACTGAGAAAATAAAATAATGGCTTTTCTTAGCACCATAACAAGTGTTTTATATGACAAAAGTTCTCTTAAATGCTTCATTTGGGGAAAAAAATAATATTATTTGAATAAGTCATCTTAGACTGAAAAATCATCAATGTTAGTTTTGGCTGCACATAAAAGTTGCTTGACAGAATCATTTTTAAAAAAAGAAAAATTTAACATGAATTAAGTATTCTGGGAGGTATGATTCTAAAATTGAAAGCACTGAATGTCATTGTAAGAAAGACTTTGCATCAGTTTCAGGATCCATTCAGTAAGTTGCATGCTATAATATATAAATATTCATATATACATTCCACTATAATAAATACATTGTATAATATAGTACATACATACACTATAATATATGCATTAAGATATATATATTACATATATATACATATATATATATATATGTAATGCATAAGAAAAACAGCCATCAAAGCCATACAATTAAGTACTTGTGGTTTAGGATAACATTTTTATGATAACATGAGACACAGATCCCAAAAGTGCTATGTCACAAGCACCAAATGCTCTAGATAGAAGTGAAAATCGTTTGCTCTGGAAAACATTTTTATGATACCATGAGACACAGATCCCAAAAGTGCTATGTCACAAATACCAAATGCTCTAGATAGAAGTGAAAATCGTTTGCCCTGGAAAACTGCTAGAAAGCTCAAAACTTAGTCCTCATGAGGGCAAAGAAGATGAATGTCCAGATACTTCCATGAAAAATGAGAATGGAGAAAAAAAAAGATATATTCCAAATTAATGTATCATTTTAGAATATGCTATTTAAAATGCATAAGTAATTACATTAATACCAAAAATAAACTTTGATAATAGGCACAGGTAATAGTTTATATATTCACATTTAGACAGTCATTTTCAAGTTTTGGCTGCCATGGCACTTTCAGCTCTGGAGTAGCAATGGGATTAGAACCTGGCATCTGGAGTTAGAAAAACTCACCTCTTCACCCACCATGCAGCTGAAGAATGCTGCTAAGTCCCTACAAGCTTCCGCTTTATAAGTGGGGATAATCATAGTATTTACTTCATAAATAGGTATGAAAATTAAATGAGTTTTGTTGACTGTATCCTTTGCTGTGCAAAAGCTTCTTATCTTGATGAAGTCCCAATAGTTCATTTTTGCTTTTGTTTCTTTTGCCTTTGTGGATGTATCTTGCAAGAAGTTACTGTGGCCGAGTTCAAAAAGGGTGTTGCCTGTGTTCTCCTCTAGGATTTTGATGGACTCTTGTCTCACATTTAGATCTCTCATCCATTTTGAGTTTATCTTTGTGTATGGTGAAAGAGAGTGGTCCAGTTTCATTCTTCTGCATGTGGATGTCCAATTTTCCCAACACCATTTATTGAAGAGACTGTCTTTCTTCCAATGGATAGTCTTTCCTCCTTTATCGAATATTAGGGAAATACAAATCAAAACCACAATGAGATACCACCTCACACCAGTGAGAATGGGGAAAATTAACAAGGCAGGAAACCACAAATGTTGGAGAGGATGCAGAGAAAAGGGAACCCTCTTACACTGTTGGTGGGAATGTGAACTGGTGCAGCCACTCTGGAAAACTGTGTGGAGGTTCCTCAAAGAGTTAAAAATAGACCTGCCCTACGACCCAGCAATTGCACTGTTGGGGATTTACCCCAAAGATTCAGATGCAATGAAACGTCGGGACACCTGCACCCCGATGTTTCTATCAGCAATGGCCACAATAGCCAAACTGTGGAAGGAGCCTCGGTGTCCATCGAAAGATGAATGGATAAAGAAGATGTGGTTTATGTATACAATGGAATATTACTCAGCCATTAGAAACGACAAATACCCACCATTTGCTTCAACGTGGATGGAACTGGAGGGTATTATGCTGAGTGCAGTAAGTCAATCGGAGAAGGACAAGCAGTGTATGTTCTCATTCATTTGGGGAATATAAATAATAGTGAAAGGGAATATAAAGGAAGGGAGAAGAAATGTGTGGGAAATATCAGGAAGGGAGACAGAACATAAAGACTCCTAACTCGGGGAAACGAACTAGGGGTGGTGGAAGGGGGGAGGAGGGCGGGTGTTGGAGGGGAATGGGTGACGGGCACTGAGGTGGACACTTGACGGGATGAGCACTGGGTGTTTTTCTGTATGTTGGTAAATTGAACACCAATAAAAATTAATTAAAAAAAAAAGAAAATTAAATGAGGTAATGTAAGAAATGATTAGCACGCCACAGAACATACTAGGCTCTAAGTATTTATTGAACAAACGAATGAACAGCAAGAGAAGGAAGAACATGATTAAAAATGATTTCCTCTGTACTTTTAGTCATTGAGAGAAAGATTGTCTTCTATAGTTGAACCTCAATACAGGTGTCTAGAAACGCACGCTTACTTTTCTATTTCATTCTCTTTCATAGTGTTTTACCTTCTGACCTAGCCTGTCAGTAGGAACACCAGCATCCTGCTTCTGAATATTTTCATTTGACAGGCATTTTCTAACAATAAAATTGGTGTAGGGTATGTCAAAAATACTTTGGAGGGATATTTAGTTAATGACTAACAAGTCCTTTGAGATCCTTGGATAAAATGTCTCTAACTTTAAGTTAGTTTTCCAGATTGGTCCTTTTGAAGTTTTTGTTTTTTTCCCCTTTGTATCTGTGAATATTTTAAAAAAATGAATTTCAGGTAGAAAATACACAACTTATCTTACCAAAATCAGTTTCTTCCTTAATCCATTTCCCACTTCAGTAAGAATGATCTGAATTAGAAATATATTTAGAGGGGCACATGGGTGGTTCAGTCCATTAAGCACCCAACTCATGATTTTGGCTTAGGTTGTGATCTCAGGGTCTTGAGATAGAGCCTGGGCTCAGCTCAGACCTCAGCAGGAAGTCTACTTAAGATTCTCTCATTCTTCTTCCTCTGACTCTGCCCCTCACCCCACTCCTGTGCTCTCACTCTCTCTTTAAAACATATATATATATGTTTATATATATATATATGCTATATATTTTATATATGTATATATATAAAATATTTATTTATCTACAGTTTAAACACAATGCTTCATAGCACAGAAATTCCTAAGGAAAAAGCAACTTTACTTACATTCATTTTTTTTTGGTGCTCATGTTTATTGCATTGTTAAAATCACATCATTTTGCAACTAAGCATTTAAAGGAACAGATAATAAAATGGTAGTTAACATTTATTGAGTGCTTCTAATATGCTAAGGACTACTAAAAAACATGTAATACCTCAGTTAAACATTAGAACAACCCCATTAGGTAGCATTTTTATTATTCCCATTTTATGAGTGTAAGAACTTAATTTTACAGAGGTATCAAATAATAGACCTAACATCACATATTGGAACTTGATGTTAAGTAAGGCTGTATGATGCCAGAGCCCATACTGGTAGCCACTACATTACATTGGCCCACTCCATGATTCTTAAAAGAAAATACCAGTTTTATAGTTAATAGTATTTTATGCCAAAAATATAGAATATTGGTCTGTGGATGTTTTCTGAAGACTTCTGTATCTAATTTTCTCTATCTTTCAGTCTTATTAAAAAGTGTCTTTCTTCTTACTTTTTCCTGTACCCTCTATTAACATAACACCCATGTGCCAGGCACAGTGCCAAGTGCCTTGTTACAGAAATGAATAAGACATTGCTCTTGCCCTCCAATGAATACATGCTGATTGAGGAAAGAAACCAGTAAACAAACTACTATATGAGTTGTGTAAAATGCTACATGAGAGAAAAATACAGGTGTTCCTTCAGAGCTGTGCTTCTCAAAGTGAGGTTCTGAACTAGCAGCATCAGCATCACCTGGAACTTGTTAAAAACGCACATTTTCGAGCCCCACCCCAGTTTCGAATTGAATATGCAACATTGAATCAGAAACTCTGGGGACAGGGTCTGACCATCTGTGTTACTACAAGGCCTCCAGGTGATTCCGATCACAGATTTTTGAGAATCACTGTTCTAGGGTAGAGATGTTAGGGCAGGATTTCTAGAGGATCTGATATCTTAATTGAGTTTTTAAGGAAGAAGAGAAATTTGCTGGACAAAGACCAGTGTTTCAATGAATAGAAGCAACCTTACCAGCCCCCAGAAATATGACAGAGCACACTCACAACAGAGATTTATAAGCCATTCAATATGGCCAAAACCTGGATAATCCTCATGTGGCTCGAGAGGGATATGGGCACAGATATGGCTGGTCAAATGCAATGAATCTGAACATAAAAATTCTTGTTAGTCTTGTTAATGAGATTAAGCTTTATCTTGATAGTAGTGAAGCATCCCTGAAGGATTAGAATCAGAGAAGTGATTCACAGTGGGGCTAGACTAGAGACAAAAAGATCAAGTAAAATTATGGTACAAACAAAAGTAAGGAACAGAGATATTTAAAAATTAATAAGAAAACAGCAGTGGAGGAAGAGGGAAAAGGGCATATTTTAGAGATATTTTGATTAAGTTATATTGGCTTATTGGAGGTAGGGAACCACACAAAAGAGAGAGAGGGTCCAGGATCAGCCCTGAGACCTAGTTTGAGCATTACTGCATATGCCATTCGGTATACATCTTGCCTTTTATCCCAGGGCTACCCTGTTGACTCTGAAGTGTGACAAGTCATAGAACCCTACCCAGGACAGCCAGCCATAGGTAACCTAGAAATGAAGAACTATTACTGCTTTATGAGGCAAATATTTTATGGGAGAAAGAAACTAGTGGATAAAGCATTTTCCTTTTCTCTCTCTGAAACTAGTTTAAACAATTTCTTGGGTGGCCAGCTCGCATTGGTTTTCTCTCCTTCTCTGCTTAACCACCCCTGACCTTCACTCATCCAATATCTTAGATTGAGAGGGAAAGGTTCTCTTTACTTCCTATAGAGTCAAATCTGTAGTCACACAACCAGCATTCCCAGAAATCATCTGTACTTGTCCAGTACCCCTGGGTGATGAAGACCTCCTTCAGTAGTTAACTGAGTGTTTGTATTGTCTGCTGGTTCTCAGTTACCATAACAAGTTCAGTGCATTGTACTCATAAAAAGTGGTAGCAATTATTCTTTGCCTCAGTCTCTGCCTTCTGACGAACTCAGGATAATTTACCACTGTTATACTGAGCACTCTGTGATCACTCTACCATGTGTGAAGTATATACTAGGTGCTAGGGATAAAGCAATGAACAAAACACAGCCACTGCTACGATGGGCTTGGAATCTATGCTATATACGGATGAGCTCACTGACAAATATAGTATTATAAGTACTCTGCTGGAGAAATGTGAGTGCTATGGAAACACAGGAAAAACTCCCTTAAAAAAGAACTGAGAAGACAAGTTGAATTGAAGGCATCCAAGCATTCATGTGAAGAAGTCTAGTAAGCTAAAGAAATTTGGGCTGGGGAATTGACTTGGGACTCATCAGTTTATAGACAGTCTTTAATGTTGTCAGGATGAAAGGGGAAGAAATTATAGGAGACAGTCCTGTTTGGGAAAGAGGGGACTTCACTAAGTAAGTTCACTAAGCTACCATAGAGTCTAAGAAGAAGCAGCTAGAAAGGTTTTTGGCTCCATCACTAACCAGCTCCACAAAAATGTGAGTTACCTCATTGCTCCAATCCTTTGGGCCTTAGCTTCTCCATCTCTCATAAGCGAGGGTTTTTTTTAGATAATTTTTAAACTGCTTCTCCTCTCTGGCACTTTCTTTCATTCATTAGCTATTAGATTACAGTCTGCAGGTAAAAGAAATGCGAGAGCTTGAGCAAAACACATCTTATTCTCAATGTGTATCCTATAAAATACTTCCTTAAGTAGATCTCTTGTTTTCTCCATGCAAAACAAGAAAAAGGTATTTGCATTCAGGCTATTTGAGATATGGATAAAAGGCATGTACAATACTACAATACTGCAAAATATAAGCCTTCCTATTACCGTGTTTTCTCTCCCATGTACACGTGGGATAAATGCACTCAGGCATGACAAAATGGCTCATACGGTTGCAAAGGAAAGCAAAAAATCCTAACTTTCTGATCCCCAGATGTTTTGCAGTGGACATGCTCTTCTTTGTCAGGAAAAGCCTTGCATAATAGTGCAAGGAGCTGGCTTTTCAGCTCTCTTAACAGAGTTCTAGCGATCAGAAGCCAGACTGCATCTGTTGCTCTCTCCCAGCATCACCAACCAGAGCTGCGTCCAATTGAGTTGCCACGTGATGGGAGCTGAAGGGGCGGCAAAATACCAAATAAGAACCAAATGTCTCATTGGAACCCACAAAAACAAAGCAGTTTGAAGCAGTGGTTCGCACCAGTGCTTCTCAAGTATGCGAAGTGGCTGGAGAAGTCGTCGACTTGAAGATTCTGATTCAGTAGGTCTGAGGTGCAGTGATGCTGAGAGCTGGCTCCTACTGCCTTGGAAGAAAGCTCATTAACATCTCTCCCTTACTCTGTGGGCAGTGACTTCACCTGTCACGTTGGCAGTCTGTAAGATGGCATAGTGGAAGTATTTCCACCATGGAAATCAGCAAACACTACAAAGGGTCCCTTCCACACACAGTCCCCGCCAAACCTGATTTAAAACGTTTACCAGAACTGCAAGGGGGATAAGGTCTGAAATTCTGCATTTCTAACAAGCTCCTTTGTGATGCTTTTGATTCACAGACCACAGTTTGAGGAGGAAGAGTTTCTAGCACAGGTTCTGGAGTCAACCAGGTTAGGAGTAAATTCTGTTGCCACCTGGTAAGCTGGTGTAAATTGTGCAGCCTATACAAGTTACTTAGTAAGGCAGGGTATTTCATGGCATTTGCTTGCCTAAACTGGCCTGACATTTTCAATTTTAATCTCTGTGGGCCTCAGTCTCTCCATCTGTAAAACAGACAATGGGGATAAGTTCCTACTGCCTATTACTGTCTTAAGCAGTAAGTATATTAAATAATGTGCTTAGAGCATAGTGCCTGTACAGAATATGCATCGATAAATATCTGTGCTTGCTATTTTTACTTACCAGGATATAATTCCATAAAATTGATGCCAGCGACAGAGTAAAACCAAATAATATGGTGAACAAATACTTTATTAGAATGGGTCAGCATCATGAAATATCAGGATGTACGTTTTAAACATTTTTGTCTCCCACTTAATGCATTCTTTGTTCTTTAAGTCTACGTCGACAATATTAAGATTCTAAGATGTTTGGAGGTAAGGAGAGGATTTGGGGGAGAGAGAAGGAAGAAAACTACTATGTGTGTCATGGAAAATACAAAAGTTGTTTTTTGTGTTTTTTTTTTTTTGAAAAAAGCATTCTCTTTTTGTGCTCTCTTTCATGAAGATGAAAGCATTTCTCCTTGACATAGAGACAATATTAGGCATTTTATATTTCTGAAGCCCATCACATGCCTTTCATCCCCAAGTTCATGAATAACTTACATTCAGAGGACGAGAGGACGGGTTCTCTTTACTTCCTGTGGTGTCAAGTCTGCAGTCACACAACCAGAGTTCCCAGAAATCACCAGTATCTCTCCTGTGTATCTGGGTGATGAAGACCCCCTCAGCAGATAGCTGAGTGTTGGTATTACTTGCTGATTCTTAGTTAGCTTAGCATGTCCTCCTCCTAACAAATCCAAGAGGACAGGGTGAGAATATGAATCATGACATATGGAAAAGAAAACTACTTTTTATTTTCCATACAGAATGTGGCTATAAGACTGGTGACATACTATACCTTTCATGATCTTTTAAGTAGAAAAGAAAAAGAGATGGTTGTAAAAATTTTAAGTATAAAAACTACCATATAAAGCCTGTTTTCACTGAACTTTCTGAAGTAGGTGGTAACCAAAAAATTGCATCAATATGTGATGTTACATTATGCTAACAGATCATTTTGACTTAGCCAGATATTTTATTATCAGGACAGAAATTTTCAACTTTTTAGCATCAATACACTGAAAGAGCAAGACACGATGCCATCAGTTACAAAGCCAATAACAAGACCAATTCCTAGTAAGACTTGAGATGTTTGTGTCAGGGGTACAAAAGAGAAGCTGACCTCAACTCCCATTATTTCCTTTAATCATTCCTGTTGGGAATTACTTTGTTAGGGAAGAAGGACAGGTATTCCCAAATACCACAGTTCCACTTTGTTTTGGCAGAAGGAACAGTGGCAAAATGAAGAGCTTCTTAAACACTGGAGGCCATAAAACCCAAAGGAAAATGTTAGCACATAATGCAGTTTTCCATGCTCAAGATTCAAAACTTTCATGAGGTCCTTGAAAAGTCTATGAACCAAATTAAAAACAAAAGTAAAACTAAAACAAAGCTACTTCAGTGGTAAGAACATGAAATTCAGAGACATAAAGAATCCATTCAAATTAGGCTCTATCAGTTACTGAAACTGCACACTTTCGTCTATTATTGTCTCTGAGATTTCCTTTCTTTTCTCATCTATGAAATTGGAATCATGTCAACCTGGAAAAACTGTTATAAATATAGAAATAACCTGTAGAAAATGTCCAGACCAGTTACTGGATTTATAAGATCCTGAGTGCATGTCAGTTCTCTGACACAGCAGCTCAACTATTTTACCTAAAAGAAGAAAGGGAAATGACATTTTCTCCTCAGCAGGACAAGTAAACGTGCAATACTGAATGTGATTTTCTTCTGCTCATCCATCATGGGTCATCCGGACTCAACCAGAGTTTTCCCATTTGGGCTGCCCCAATAACCTTGTCATATCACCTAGCTGCGTTCTTATTCAACATGTTCTCTGTGTGACACTCTTATATTCCCCCAAAAGTTAAAGTCCAGATGAAAGAGCCTGAGTACTTGGTCATTAGAATCACTCTGCTGAGTTGAAATCTCTCTGGCTTCATTTCTTTCCAAGCAATGTTTTTTTGTTTGTTTGTTTTTGTTTTTTGTTTTTTTTTTCCCAAACTGTTAAGACATTCTCATTCTACTCCCCACAGAAGAGCAAAGGGATTAGAGGCAAACTCAGTTAACTTTGGCTTTGTTTACACAAACAGGGACATTTGGAAATGAAGAGGACATTAGGGAATGCAGGGACTAGCAGAGCTACCAAGCCTGAAAACTCAGGGTCTAAGGAGCCTCAAACCACAGCTAGCCAGTGGCCCCGTAAATTATGCCTGCCAACCCAATGAGCAAATCGAAAAACCAAAACAGATCAGGCAGGAATGTGAAATGTGGCCAGGGAGAGAAATTTAGCTACAGTAGCAATCGGAAGTGCTGCCCAGGAATTGTTCATGGTACAGTGATGCTAATTTCAGAGAAGCAATACAATTAAGTTGCCAGGCTAAATGATAGCCACATGCAGATGAGTATAGATTAGCAGACCTTGGAGAAAAACACAAAATCCACACAGGGACTCGCTGTTAAATAGAATACTTCTGAACCGTATAAACAGAGAAACTGTCTAAGACACTAGAGTTGTCCAACTGCCCAGCTGTAGCTTCTTAGACCAGCCTTTAGGGAGAGTTCATTGTCAGAAATCTTAACTAGAATGGACATCTCTGATGCCCCTCACTCCATAGAGAAACATAAGATATTTAAGATTTTCACCATGTCCTACACACTAGTTGGTTCTCTTAAATATATATCAAAGCAGTTTGGAGTATAATTAAGCTCTTATCCCTTCCTGAATTGTATCTAGAATCATTTTTAAAAATTATAACAGTTGTATATATGACTGAAATATAGATGAGGGAGGGGCTTTCATATGACTGTTTCCAGGAGTTTTTTTTTTCTAATATAAGTGTAGTTGACATACAGTGTTACATTAGTTTCAGGTATACAACATCATGATTAGACAATTCTATTTTGGCTTACCAAAATAAATGTTCTCACCACCCGTCACCATACAGAGTTACTACAATCTTATTGACTATATTCCCTATCCTGTAATTTGCATCGCTGTGTTTTATTTATTTTATGACTGAAATTCTAGTAATCCCTTTCACCTATTTTGCCTATATTTTCCCATCATTAACTTTAGTTTGCTAATATTTTGTTGAAGATTTTTTAATGTGTTGATCAGAGGTATTAGAGGCCTATATTTTTTATGGTGTCTTTCTATGGTTTTGGTATCAGGGTAATGCTGGACCAATTCATAGAATTCAGTATGAAGCATTCCTCCCACTTTCACTTCATGTTTTAGAATAGCTGGAAAAGAGTGGGTATTAACTCTTCTTTAATGTTTGATGGTATTCACTGTGAAGCCATCTGGTTCTAGACTTTGGTTTGCTGGAAGTTTTTTTTTTTTTTCCTGTAAAAGCATAATTAACATATAGTGTTATATTAGTCTGTTGGGAGTTTAATTACCAATTTGATTTCATTACTGGTAATTAGTCTACTCATATTTTCTATTTCTTTCTGATTCAGTCTTAGAAGACTGTTTATTTTTAGGAATTTATCCATTTCTTTCAGATAGTCCAATTTTTTGGCATATAATTTCTCATGGTATTCTGTTACAATCCTTAATATTTCTGTGGTGTCCATTACAACTTCTCTTTCACTTCTGATTTTACTTCAGTTTTCTCTCTTTTTTCTCTTGTTTTTGCTTAAGTATAGTTGATACACATGTTACATTAGTTTCAGGTATGCTGTATTCACCACAAGTGTAGCTACCGTCTGTCACCATATAGTGCTATTTCACTGTCATTGATTATATTCCCTATCCTGCATATTTTATCCCTGTGGCTTATTCATTCCATAACTGGAAGCTTATATCCCTCACTCCTCTTCACCCATTTTGGCCATCTTCCCTGCTCACCACTACTCTGGCAACCATTCTGTATTTATGGGTCTGCTTCTGCCTTTTAGTTTGCTTATTCATTTGTTTCACTTTTTAGATTCCAAATATAAGTGGAATTATATGGTATCTCTTTCTCTCTCTTACTTATTTCACTTAGCACAATACTTTCTAGATCCATCCATGTTTTTGCAAATGACAATGTATACAAACATATACATACATACATAATATTCCATATCCACATAACCCACATCTTGTCTATCCATTTATCCATCATTGGATACTTAAAATTTGTCCATATCTTCTGTATTATGAATAATACTATAACAAACACAGGGGTGCATGTATCTTTTCAAATTAGTGTAAGGTTAGATTGGTTATTTGAGATTTTTCCTATTTCTTCTTGTAGGCTAGTATTGCTATGAACTTCCCTCTTAGAACTGCTTTTGCTGCATCCTAAAGATTTTAAACCTTTTTATTTCCATTTTAATTTCTCTTACAGGTATTCTTTTAGCTTCTTTGATTTTTCATTGACATTTCTATGTACTTGTGTCTTTTCTAGCTTTTTTCCTCCCCTTGTGATTGATTTTTCATTGCTTATCATTATGGTCAGAAAAGATGTATGGTATGATTTAGGTCTTCCTAAACTTATTGAGACTTGTTTGGGGATATAATGTGTTATCTATTCTGAAGAATGCCCCATGTGTACTCAAAAAGAATGTGTATCCTGCTGTTTTAAGAGGGAATGTTCTGTATATAACTGTTACATCCATCTGATCTCAGTGTCTTTCACAGACACGGTTTCCAACTGATTTCTTCCTGGAAGATCTATTCACTGATGTAAGTTGGGTGTCACAGACCCCCACTATTACTGTATTACCATCAATTCCTCTTTTTATATCCATTAATATTTGCTTCATCTTTTTAGGTGCTCCAGTGTAGAGTGTATAGATATTTACAATTGTTATCTCCCCTTATAGGACTGATCCCTTTATCATTATGTAATGCCCTTCTTTGTCTTTTGCCACAGTCTTTGTTTTAAAGTCTATTTTGTTTGATAAAAGTATTGCTATCCTGGCTGCTTTTTTGTGTTGTTTATTTGCTGTTGTTCTTTCTGCTTCCAAATGCATAGTAACTATTCTCTCATCTCTTTACTTTCAGCTGTGTCTTTTGGTCTGAGGTGAGTCTCTTTTAGACAGAATATAGATGTTACTAGCTTTTTTAAAATCTAGTCTGTCACCCTATATCTTTTGATATGAGCCTTTAGGCCATTTACCTTTAAAGTGATTATTGAAAGTTGTATACTTATTAATATTTTATTGTTTTATTGTTGTTTTTATAGTTCCTTTCTTCTTGCTCCATTTCTTTGTGATTGATGAGTTTCCATTAGTTTTTATTTTTTATATATCCATTACAGGTTTTGGGTTTATAGTTACCTTTTTTTTCATATGTAACATCCTAGGTATATAGCAATCTTTATTTATTTTTTTTTAAATCTGTGTTTTTTTTTTAAATTTTATTTATGATAGTCACACAGAGAGAGAGAGAGAGGCAGAGACATAGGCAGAGGGAGAAGCAGGCTCCATGCACTGGGAGCCCGACGTGGGATTCGATCCCGCCCTCCAGGATCGCGCCCTGGGCCAAAGGCAGGCGCTAAACCGCTGCGCCACCCAGGGATCCCCTAGCAATCTTTATTAAAGTTGATAGTCATTTAAATTCAAACACATTCCAAAACACATTTTTTCTTGCTCTTCCATGTTTTATGTATATGCTATCATAGTTTATATATTTTTGTTCCTAACTTTCTTTGGTCTAATTATGGCCTTTTCTCTTATACTTAAAGAAGTCCTTTTAACATTTCATTTAAGGCTGGTTTAGTGGTTATAAACACCTTTGTTTATCTGTGAAAGTCTTTATATCTCCTTCAATTCTTGGTTGGTAGAGTATTCCTGGTTGTAGGTTTTCAGGATTTTTTTTTTTTTTTCCTTTCAGCACTTTGAGCATATCATGTTACTCTCTTCTGGCCTGCCAACTTTCTGCTGATAAATCAACTGATAAAGTTATGGAGTTTCCTTTGTGTATAACTAGTTGCTTTTTGTCTTGGTGCTTTTAAGACAAAAAGTCTTTGTCTTTGGTGTTTATCTTGACTGTTTGAAATTTTAATTATATTATGTCTTGGTGTGGACCTCCTTGGATTCAATCTTGGTAGAGATTTTCTGTATTTCCTTAACTGGAATGTCTGTTTCCTTCCCCAGCATAGGCAAATTTTCAGCTTTTATTTCTTCAAATGAATTTTCTTTCCCTTTCATCTCCTTCTGGGACCCCATAATATGAATGTTAGTGTTCCTGAAGTTGTCCTAGAGGTTCCTTAACCTATCCTTATTTTTTTCATGCTTACTTTGGTCCTCTCCAATGCCCTGTCTTCCAGATCACTGATCATTCTTCTGCATCCTCTAATATGCTCTTAATTTTTTCTTGAGTATTTTCAGTTTAGTTACTGTATTCTTCAACTCTATTTTCTTTTTTACATTTTCTACCTCTTTGTCAAAGTTCACACTGATTTCATTCACTCTTTTTTCAAGTCCACTGAACCACTTTATGTCCATTACTTTGATCACTTTATCAAGTAGGTTGTTTATCTCCATTTCATTTGGCTCTTTTCCCTGAATATTTCTCTTGCTCTTTTGTTTGGATCATAGTTCTCTTTCTCCTCATCGTGTTTGATTTTGTGTGTTTGCTTCTATGAAATTGATAGAACTGATTTTTTCAGTCTTGAAGGAGTGAGCTTGTATAGGAACATCTCCAGTCCATTCTCTATGTAGCCCCTCTCTCCTTTGCTGTGTAAAACCTTGTCAATCACCCCTTTGTTCTTCTTCAGGAGGAATTGCTCTATACATAGGTGCACATTTGCTATGTATATGGGAGGAGACAAGTTCAGAGTCTTCCCATGCCACCATCTTGGAACCTCCCTCTTCCACATGATTTTTATTTTCAAAACTTCTGTTGCTCCTGAGTGAGAATAGGTTATTTTTATAATCAGTACACTAGATATGAAAATTAGTATATATAAATATGCTTTATTACATCTAGATTTCAAGATGTAAGAGCAAATGACTGAAAAGAAATAGGTAATGTTAATAGTAGCTATTTCTGAGGGTGAGGCAGTTGTCGGGTTTTTTCCCTTTTATAATAATGATAAAGTGATTTTACGGTGTTGTTTGGTATTGGGAGGTGCCTTATTAAAGCATTAAAACTCACTATGTCTGGTTGCTGGAATGGCCTGACATTTTCCACTGACTTTCAAGTTGAATAGTTATATAAAAGAATATCTTTGAAAGTGTATTCCTTACAATGCCAGTTCTTGGCATGTTAATAGCTGTTACAAAAAAAAAAAAAAGTTTTAGTGGTCAAGTTAAAAAATGCTGACTTATTAATGTATGCTGTACAGTCACATGCCAACAATAAAGTATGGTTTATTTGTGGAACTTACTTGATTATGGAACCATTTTTTTTAATAGTAGATAGGATCTTTAAAGGACTATACTTTGGAGTATATTAATATCATAGCTTAAGTAAATCTAAGATTTATATTTATAATTTTTTAATTCATTAGTTCATTTATTAAAATATTTGTTATGAATGTCCTTTAAAGTGCCTCTTGCCTTAATGTAGTTTAATAGCACCCAATTTATAAAACTATTTCTCTCCTACATGGTGGTGCTCCCAAAGGGCTTTGAATATAGCTCCATTATTGCATTCATATCAATGCCTTATATTTATTTGTTTTCATAGCAGCCTCCACCATTAAAGTATGATCTTTCTGAGCTCAGGGATGTTTTCTGAATCATCTTAGTATTGCTGACACATTAGAGGTGCTCAATAAATAGTTATTGACTAGATTAACTAGACATTATGTAGCTCAAAGTAAGTGCAATTTTGCAAAAATAATGATGGGAAGGCTGAAGTAGAGCTCATATGCTTTGGAAAGATTTTTTTTTTTTTAAGTAAGAGGAATAACAGAGTGCTTTGGATTTACAAAGAACAATTCCTAGTTGAATCAAATTAGCCTAATAAAAGTCATGAAGGAAAATGAAACTGACAGGGCAGGTCCTTCAAATTGGTTCAAACTTCTCTTGAACCAAGCTTATAATAAAATGTAATGAAAATATTCGAAGCAGAGCAGACAGTTGTATCTTCAAGAGATGTATATTTTAAGATGTGGTAAAATAGTCCATTAAAATGAAAAGAGCTAAAGGCATAGGAGTAAAAGGGACTTGAGTTTAAAGATTGAAAAGGAAAATGTGGCCCTCAGGGACTTAGATGCTATTGAGGGCACCATGTGGACTGTTTTCTGAATCCTTAATTGTTCTTTTTCTTGCTTATGCTTTGCAAATTCTCTTTTGGAAAAAAAGACCGCATTGAAACTTGTGATGCAATTGGAATACATTATTTCAAATGGATGTACTGCTGTGACAGTGGCACTGTTTTGGGTTTCAAAACAACGCAGATAAAATTTGGGAATGAGGCATTAATAAAAATGTTAATTCTAGTACAATTAGCATACAATGTTACACTAGTTGCAGGTATACAATATAGTGATTCTGCAATTTTTCATATTACTCAGTGCTTATCATCATGAGCTTAATACCATTTACCTATTTCACCCATCCCCCCGCTTTCCCTCTGGTAACCATCAGTCTGTTTTCTGTTGTTAAGAGTCTATTTTTGGGTTTGTCTTTTTATTTGTTTCTTAAGTCATACATATGAGTAAAAGCATATAGTATTTTTCTTTCTCTGACTTATTTTTGCTTAGCATCATATCCCTATATCCATCCAAGTCATTGCAACTGGCAAGATTTCATTCTTTTTTAATGGCTGAGTAATATTCCAGTGTGTGTGTGTGTATACATACATACATATGTATGCATGCTGTATCTTCTTTATATATATATATATGTATATATATACATATACTTATACTTATGTAAGTATACTTATGTATACCGTATAAGTGTATATGTAAGTATACTTCTGTATACTGTATCTTCTTTATCCATCCCTCTGTCAATGGACTCTTGAACTGCTTCCATATCTTGGCTATTGTAAATAATGCTGCTATAAACATAGGGATGCATATATCTTTTCGAATAATGTTTTTGTATTCTTCCCATTAGTACCTAGTAGCATGATTACTAGATCATAGGGTAGTTCTGGTTTTTTGGTTTTTGTTAAAACAAACAAACAAACAAACAAACAAAACACCTCCATACTGTTTTCCATAGCAACAGTACCAGCTTGCATTCATTTTCACCAACAGTTTTTAAATCCCCTGACTCTTGTCCCTTTAGGGGTTTTTCATTTGCATACATGAATGTCTCTGTGCAGCTCCTCTCACTAGCCATGTAGATCAACTTCTGCAAGTATGCCACTTGGCTAAAGAGAACCCTAAACTGATAAACAGAAGATATTATCCCTAGTGAACAAATGCTCTTTTGTGTCCTTGTCTCTCACTTGGAATTATGCTTTTAAATGACTTAGTATCCAAAATATCACAAGATGGAAATAGAGGCGACATTTTCATTTGACAAATATAATAATAACCCATAGATTTTACAACTGATTGTAGATTAGAAATCTCCATCAACCAGATACTTACCTAAACTGGACAAATATTCATGTAATAGAAAAATAACAAATCTGGCATTATTTGTTAAATATATTTGCATGATTTGTAAACCCTTAAAGCAACCCCACAAAGTATGTGTAAAATATCTCCTCTATTTTATAGATGAGGAAACAGGATCTGTGAGATTCAGTAATGTATCCATAGTCATCTAGCTGAAGCACGGAGATACAAATCTAGATTTTCCTGTTGACAAAAGCCAAAGCTTTTTCTGTCACCCCATTGCTGTAACTTAAACTTATTGGTGTTTTGTTTGTTTGAAAACAAAAACATCAGGGCACCTGGGTAGCTGCCATTGACTCAGGTCATGATCCCAGGGTTCTGGGATCAAGCCCTGTGTCAAGCTCCCTGCTTAGCTGAGCATCTGCTTTTCCCTCTGCTTACCCCAACTTCTCTCTCTTTCTCATGCTCTCTCTGTCAAATAAATAAATAAAATCATTTTAAAAATTAAAAACAAATAAAAAACATCAAACTGGTTCTATATGACCAAGACAGCCTTAAAGTTCATATCAACTTGAGACAGGTTGCTTCCTAACCCAAAGTGGGCCAACCCCCACTTTTCTTAGGCATTTATTTTAGGAAACTTTCACTTATAAGTCCTTTCTCTGCCCCTTTGAGATGTAAATCTTCTCCAGCTTCTTGCTGGAGTGTTTACATCCCAGGAATATCTTTCTTGACACTGAAGAGCTATCCCTTTGAAATGGAATTATATAAGTAGATCTTGCTTCTATATCCCAGTCTTTGTGGGGGTGTAGGAATTTAACTTTGATAAGCACCAATTAGCAAACACTCATGGTCTAATCACATTGACCAAACTCTCCCCTAAACTCCAGCCAGTACTTTTCCTCTAGGTTGCATCAGTGTTTTAAAATCTCTTGCGTTTTGTTTCAGCAGAGTTCATTCACTCTCCCCTATTGCAGTAATTTTGTATAAAGTCTTTCTTGCCTGTTTCACTTGTCCAGTGCTATTTTTTCTTTGACAGATACTAATAAAGTTCAGGTTTAAAGAGAAATATTTTAATAGAACATCATAACCTTGCTCTTTTAGTTCAAAGGATCTGCAGGACAGATACTATTTGTCGAAAGATGGTATCTTACCGAAATGTTGAATTCCCTCTGTCTTTCCCTGGAGTTCCTCCCTCTTTTGAGAATTCATTTCATCTTGGCATCCAGAGCTCATCATAGAGCGGCTCCTTACTCTGTTCCTAGCTTGTTCTCTGGCCGCAAGAAAACATACCATCAACAGTCCATAATCTTTCTCACCTCTAATCTTTGTATATAGTGTGCCATCCATCAAAAATGTTCTCCTTTTCCCTACCCCTACCATATGCCTGCCAGTATTCCACTTCTTTATGGGTAAATTAAGTCTCTTTCACATTTTAAGGCAGCACTACCTTTTAGAAGTATTACTTGCTACTGAGCATGCCTCTCAAGCCCCCCACATCATCCTGGAAATCACTAGTTTTTCTCATTTAGTCAATAGTTAATGCTTTAGAGGTAGAAATTGCACCTTTCCCCCCTTTGTCTCTTCAGAATACAATACAGTGCCTGGACAAAGTAGACACCAACTCAACACTGGTTAAATGGATGCAAAGAAAGGAAGTACATTTGATTCTTTTTACTTCTCTTATATGTGTTTCAAGGAAATGACTTTTTATCTTTTCATTTTAGTGGTTCTTCTTGGTAAAGAAATATTCCCTTAGTAGACATAGAAAACTGATTTGGTGAAAGGGTGATGTGTAGGGGCTAAGAATTGAGAAGAGCTAGACTTAAACCCTGAGTTTGAATTCTAGCTGTGCACTTGAAATTTGTACAATACTGTCAAGCTACTTAACCACTGTTCTGTTTAATCTCCTTTTCAGTGAAATAGGGATGAGATTACTTATCACAGGGCTATTGTCAGGATTAAATTGTCATATTAGTTTCCTAGGGCTGCTATAACAAATTACCATAAACTTGGTGGCTTAAAACTATAGAAATGTATTATCTCACAGTTTTGGAAGTCAGAGTCTTTAATCAAGGTATTGACAAGATTGCTTTCTTCTGGAGGCTCTGAGGTAGAATCCATACCAAGACTCTTCCCTAGCTTTTGTTGGTTGTCTGCAAATTGCCTGTTCTTTCCATTATACGCCCATCACTCCCATCTCTAACCCTGTCTTCGCATGGCTTTCTCCTCTGGGTTTTCATGTCTCAGATCTTCTGGGTTTAAGATCCACTCTAAATTGAGGACAATCTCTTCTCAAGATCCTAACTTAATTGTATCTTACATTGGTTTCCTAGGGATCCTAGGTAACAAAGTACCACCAAATCAAGTGGCTTGAATAACAGAAATTTATTCTCCAACAATTTTGGAGGCCAGAAGTCTGTAATCAAAGTGCCTTTGGGGCCATGCTTATTCCAAAGCCTCTAGAGGAGGTTTCTTCCTTGCTGCTTTCAGCATCTGGAGGTTCCTGGCTGTTGTTGGTTTGTGGCAGCATAGCTCCATTTTCATATAACTTACATTCTCTGTATGTTTGTCTGAGTCTCTATCCTCTTCTCTTCTTATAAGGATACCAGTCATTGAGTTTAGGACCTATCTTAGTGAAATAGAAGTTCATTTTTTATCCCTAGCTAATTATATATGCAAGAACTCTATTTCCAAATAATCCACATTCTAAGGCTTGAGGTATACATGAACTTTGGGATGACATTATTGAAACCCATTATATATATGCAAAGACCTTATTTGCACAGGCAAGAGGAAGTAGGACTTGGGTATATCTTTTTAGGGAATACAGTTTTGCGGGAGAAGCACAATTCAACCCACTACAATGGTAGAGGCCTTTTAAATTCTTAATACAAAGCTTGGCACAGAGTAAGTACTAAATTAGTAGAAGTCCTTATTACATGGCCATTTTAGTGGACACTGGCTGGATGGGTGGGGGAGGTAGGAAAATGGAACTGAGACTCCAACATAGAAAACAGCAAAGATTACTAGTGACTCTGTTCTTTTTAAAAGCACTGTAATGGGCCCCTTGCTTGTGGGTCCCCAAACAATGGCACACACCTTTTCCTAACTTCTGCTTTCTGCAGCCTGCTAAAAATAACATACTAGTCCTGCCAAAAAAAATAATGAAACATTCCAGACTATTAGGCCTTAGCAGAGTTTAATCAAAGACTCAGTGATCTATGCTGACTCTGGAGGCCTCTTCAAAGATGAAATCCACAATGTAATGACCGTGACATGAACTACAACCGAGAAAGAGCAGCATCTGTGAATGGTGGAAGACGTGCCTCTTTTCTGGTTAGTTACCCACTGCTCCACAAAGCTACCTGTGACTCAAGAGTGAATTCTAATGATAAATGCATGCATGCATCAGAGTTTATGTGTTTTAAATGCCTTTCACAAAACAACTTATTAATACACAAATTTGTATTATTCTGTTTCTCCCTTCTGCATCTTCTGAGTATGTAGCCAGGTCCTGTGTATTTTCTGGTCCTCCTGCCTCAAGCCAATTTTTGCAGTGTAGAAAGCAAAAGCAAAAGCAAATTCTGCTTGAGTTCAATAGATCTTTCTAGTTTTGGTGAAAGGTGTCAGAACATTTTTTAAAATAACGGGTGTTCTAGAGACGGTGTGGAAAAAGAAAAAAAGAGCATCACCCTGGCTGGGAAGTGACCTTTGCATGGGGAAGATTGGGAGGAGCAAACATATGCCCCTAGGGAGGATGCTGCCTGGCAGAGGGGCCCAAGCTATGGCAAGCATCTCCATGTCTTAGGGAAGCATGGAAATAAGGCAAATGGGATTATAGACAATGGATATGTCTCATTGTTAGAAAGAGTAAACAAAGGGTCAGTAGCCTGAGGAAATCTCAGTGATTTAGTGATGCCAAGATACCTTCCTATAGAAAGAAAACTCAAAATGACTGAGATTGAATTTTCTGCCAGCCCACTGGGATGAGGGTGCAGATCCAATTTTAAATGAATGTTTTTTGATAAGTTTGCATATCTGAATTCATGAACATTAATTACATTTGCACATTTATTTTTTTGTTTTTTGTTTTTTTCTTTTTTGCAATAGGCTCTGAAAGTGTACCATCAGGTATTATTGTTCCCCCTTGACAATGTAAAAACTGAAGATCAGAGATGGCTCAGCTAAGGTCACAGAGCCAATATGTGACTTGTAGGGAGGCAAACCTGGCATGGTGGCAGCTCACAAGAGGAAGAAATATCGAATATCATAGGCAGAGAGTCACTCCCTGAGAACCAAGGGATTCAGTCCCAGATTAGACACCCCCAGCTCTGGGGACCTACATTGAGAAGACAAACCCACATAGTAATATAAATTTGTAAATCAGTGGAGCTTAATTAACCCTTGGAGCTGGAGGTCTATAGGAAACTGGGTCTCTACTCTTAAAGGGCCAGCATGCTATATCACTAGGCCTGAGACCCAGCACAAGAACAGCAGTGTGAAAAGTGTCTGAGTATACAGGAAGATTTATTGACTAATTTTAGGACATACGCCAGAGGGGAAGGGATCTGCAGGAGCTTTCTCTTGGAATGGAAGTGCTGGCAGGTTCCATTTTTCTTGCCCTCCTAAAGCCTCCCTAACCAGATAATGGTGGGAATCAGTTCTGACACCTTCCATCTAACTTGCTTGCACTGCCTAGTCCATCTAGACATTTCTCTACAGAGCCACCGTGCCCACCCCACCTGTCCCAACAGGAACCCCTCCATAGTGACTCCTACCACAGCCTATAGGCAGCCTCGGTCAGGACTGGCACCCCTCCAAGAAATGTTAAAGGGACTTCTTTATGTGGAAAACGTAAGGTCATACTTGGAAGTAGAAATTTTTGAAAGGAGAAATTTCACTGGCAAAACCAAATGTACAATAAAGGTAGTAGATCAGTCACTTGAAAAGCTAGTATATAAAAATAGGACCAAAAAAAAAATAAAATAAAATAAAAACAGGACCAAAGTTTATGTGCCTTCTTCAGTAGTCTTAATTGACCTTTTCTTCCTATTTGAGACTAAGGTAGTGTCAGTATTCTGGTTTTCAGGAAATATGTACTATATCGTTTTAAAAGAATGTTATCCCACAGACTATTCATACAAGCAAAGAACTGTAACTGTATACATGAAGTCTCGGCTACACTTTTGCCTTTATCACATAATATTCATTCTATAGCATTGTGCAGGTCCAAGAATGAGCTGCTCTACATCTTTGTGGTAGTCGTTTTAGTTTTTGTAACCTGAGGCATATATTCCAGAGAACAGGGATATTTGTCTGGTCCAGTGACCTTGGTGATAATAATCATGATTGAAAGCTGCTTATAGCAAGCTTAAGTCACCACTGTAAACAGATTTTGTTGTGTTGTTTTCAGTTTTTGAATCTATGTAGTAGTTGTATTAACAAATATTTAAATAGATATTTTTGATGTCATTTAAAAAAAATGCTCTGGCCTTTTTTCCCCTTACCATTGTTACCCAGATCTTTTAAAAATTCATCCCACATCCAGAAAGTACTAATTATAGATTGCTGACCAAGCAAAGTTTTGCATCAAAATGTCACCTCATTGCTGACCAAAGACTTACTGTTCTGGTTTTAACTCCTCTCGGTAAGTATTTTTTCCCAAGCTCCTTTCTGAAAAAAGACCCAGTGCAAAGCGGCCTTTACTTTCTATCTCCTATTGGTGAATAGACTACTTAGAGGAAATGGGAGTATAAATTGAACAGAATGGATTAGGATGACAAGGGTTTGATGGGCATTTTCAGTCCTGTATTTAAGAGAAAAAAAAAAGCACAGCTAGGAGCCTCTGACATTGTCTTGTGTTTTATGTGGTCTGTTCATAAAATTCCCTTTTTCAGTTTATAAGAATGTTCATCTAAAAGAAGAAGATGCTGTAAATATTTGTAACAACATTTTTTTTAACCAGGCCAAAAAAGAAGAAAAAAAAGGTTTTTGGGAACAAGTTAACATATAAAGTGGTTTTATATAAAACATCAATTGTCTTGTATATTTTGATAAGCAGCATTTGATAAATGTAAAGAGAAGATAAAATATTAAAAAACATATTTTCTAAAATAAAATAAAATAAATAAAAAATAAAATAAATAAAAATAAAAAACATTTTAAAAATTAAAAAAATGAAAAAAGAAAAAAGAAAAAAAGAAAAGCTAGTATATAAAGACAAAAGTAGTAAAATAAATTATATATATGCAAATTAGTCAAGGGGCACACAAAATAGAAAGATGTAAAATATAACATCATAAATGTAAAACCTGGAGAAGGAGTAAAATGTGTTCAAACTTAAGAGGCCATCAATAATATAGACTGCCATATACATGGGGTATTATATTTGACACCATCATAACCACAAACCAAAACCTACAATAGATAAAAAAAAATAATAATAAAGAGAAAGGAATCCAAGTATAATGTTAAAGAAAGTCATCAATCCCAAGGGAAGATAGCAAGAGGAAAAACAAAAACAAGAACTACACTACAGTCAGAAAAAAAAAGAAATCAGCAAAATGGCAGTAAGTATGGTATACCTATCAGTAATTACTTTAAGGCTATCAAAAAAATTACTGCCTATGTTTTCTTTTAGGTGTTTTATAGTTACATGATTCACATTTAGATCCTTATCATTTTGAGTTTATCTTTTTGTGTATGGCATGAGAAAGTGGTGTAGTTTCATTCTTTTGCAAGCAGCCATCCAGTTTTCCCAACACCATTTATTAAAGAGACTGTCTTTTCCTGTATATTCTTGCCCCCTTTGTCATAGACTGACATATAGGCTTAGATTTAATTTCTAGATTTTCTACTCTATTCCACTGATCTATGCATGTTTTTTATTTGTTTCTGAATGTTTATTTTTTGTTTTAGTTTTGTTTGGGTAACAGTACTATACTTAAAATCCGGGGCTATGATACTTCCAGCTTTGTTTTTCTTTTTCAAGATTACTTTGGCTATTCAGGGTTTTTTGTGGTTCCCCACGAATATTTAGATTATTTCTTCTAGTTCTGTAAAAAAATATTTTTGGTATTTTCATAAGAATTGACTGAATCTGTAGATTACTTTGAGTAGTACGGACATCTGAACAATATCTTTCTTCTAATCCATAAACCTGAACGTCTTTACATTTTTTTGTGTTATTCAATTTTTTTATCATGTTTTATAGTTTTTAGAGTTATAGGTCTTTCATCCACTTTGTGAAGTTTATTCCTAAGGATACTATTCTTTCCATTGCAGTTGATTGTTTTCTTAATTTCTCTTATGGCTGCTTTGTTATTAGTGTATAGAAATGCAACACATTTCTCTATATTAATTTTGTATCCTACAACTTTACTGAATTTATATAGTAGTTTTAATATGTCTTTGGTGGAGTTTTTAGGATTTATTATATATGTTATCTAAAATTGGATAGTTTTACTTTATTATCTGCAGCTAGAACTTCTAATGCTATGTTGAATAAAAGTAGTGAAAGTAGAAATCCTTGTTTACTTCCTGATCTTAGAGGACAAGTTTTTGTTTCTTTACATTGAGGATGATATTAGCTATGCATTTATCATATATGGCCTTTATTACATTGAGGCATATGCCTTCTAAGCTCTACTTTGCTGAGAGTTTTTGTCATGAACTAATGTTAAATTATGAGTAAAAGCTTATTTGCATTTCTTAAGATAATCATATGATTTTTATCCTTCACTTTGATTACATGGGTATTGTGTTGGTTGATTTGCAAAAATATTGAACTGTCCTAGTGTCTGAAGAAGAAGTTCCTCCTGATTGTGGTAAATGATCCTTTTGATGTTTTACTGAATGTAATTTGCTAATATTTTTTGAAGATTTTTATATCTTTGTTCATCAGAAATAGCGCCTGTTAAGTGTCTTTGTTTGGTTTTGGCATCAGGGTAAGAGTGGTCTCATAGAGTACGCATCTCTTCTATTTTTTTGGAATAGTTTGAGGAGAATAGACAATAACACTTTTTATACTTGGTAGAATTCACCTATGAATCCATCTGGTCCTGGACATTTCTTTGTTGGAGGTTTTTTGATTACTGATAGAATTTTGTTACTAGTAATCAATCTGGTTTAGATTTTCTATTACTTCCTGATTTAATTTTAATAGTTTATATTGGTAGAAATTTATTTCTTCTAGGTTGTTGAGTTTGTTGGCATATAATCTGTCATAGCAGTCTTGTAATTCTACATCTGTAGCATCTGTTACTATTCTCCTCTTTCACCTCTGATTTTATTTATTTGGGTTCTCTCTTTCTTGAGGAGTCTAACTAAA
Organism: Vulpes lagopus; assembly: GCF_018345385.1. Taxonomy (NCBI): domain Eukaryota; kingdom Metazoa; phylum Chordata; class Mammalia; order Carnivora; family Canidae; genus Vulpes; species Vulpes lagopus. The sequence continues at coordinate 89,177,925 of NC_054831.1, forward strand.
GGTTCATCAATTTAGTTTATCTTTGCAAAGACCTAACTCGTTTTTTAGTCTCTGTTTATTTCTGTTCCAATTTTAGGTGTATGGCTAAAAGTGTTTGAGATTTTTCTTGTTTCTTAGAAGTCTTTATCACCTCTTAGAAATGCTCTGCCTGTGTCCCAAAGATTTTGGTCCATTTTGTTTCCATGTATTTTTTTATTTCCTCTTTGATTTCTTCATTTGCTCATTGGTTGCTTAGACAGAATAAACTTTAAAACAAATAATGATAAAGGGATCTATCCCACAAGAGGATATAACAATTGTAAATATCTATGCACTCAACATCTTATGAATATATATAAATATGTATATATAAATATATAAATATGAATATATATAAGATATTAAGAGACATTAAGAGAGAAGCTGAGAGTAATAAAATAATAGAAGCAGACTTTAACACCCCACTTGTATGAATGGATTAGTCATCCAGAAAGAAAATTAATAAGGAAACAGTGGTTTTCAATAACACCTTTGACCGAGGTGGGCTTACAAGATGTATACAGAATATTCCACCCCAAACAAGCAGAATGCACATACTTCTCAGTAGCAAATGATACATTCTTAAAGATAAATCACATATTAGGATCAATAAATTTAAGAATATCAAGCATCATTTTCAACCACCAGGGTATGAAACTAAAATTCAGTCACAAAAAAAGAAGAGAAAAACTGAGGGGGCTGGGGATAGAAGGGACATGTACAGGCTAACAACATGCTATGAAACAAAAAAATGGGTCAATGAAGAAATCAAAAAGGAAATAAAAATGTACCTCAAGAGTAAATAAAGTGGAAACATAATGGTTCAAAATCATTGTGAGGTAATAAAAGTAGTTCTAAGAGGAAAGTCTATAGCAATATAAACCTACCTCAAGAAACAAGAAAAATCTCAAATAAGCAATCTAACCTTACACCTAAATGAACCTGAAATAGACTAAAGCCTGAAGTTAGTAAAATAAATGAAATAGAGACAAAAAACAATAGAAAAGATCCATAAAAATCAAGAGCCGAGTCTTTGAAAAGATAAACAAAATAAATAAACCTTTTGCCAGGATGAAAATAATATCTGAAACAAATGAAAAGTTAAAGTCTACATACACCACAGAATTAGAAAGGATTATAAGACTACTATGAAAAATAGAAAATATGAGTAGATCCATTTCTAGTAATGAAATTGATGAGAAATCAAAGAACTTGTCAACAAACAAGAGTCCAGAACCAGATGGCTTCACAGGTGATTTCTACTAAACATTTAAAGAAAAGTTAATACCCTTTCTCCTCAAACTATTCCAAGAAATAGAAGAGGAAGAAATGCTTCCAAATTCAGTGTATGAGGCCAGAAGTACCCTGATACCAAAATAAGACAAATATACAAATTAACAAACAAACTACAGGCAAATGTATGTCTCTGATGAGCATTGATGCAAAAATCCTCATCAAAATATTAGCATATTGAATTTCAAAACATAGGATCATTGACCTTGACCAAATGGAATTTATTTCAGGGATGCAAGGGTGATTGCATATCTGCAAAACAATCAATGTGATATATACAACATTAACAAAGTTAAGGATGGGGTACCTGGATGGCTTAGTCAATTAAGAGTCTGACTCTTGATTTCAGCTCAGGTCATGATCTCAGGGTTGTGAGATTGAGCCCCGTGTCAGGATCTATGCTAGGCATGGAGCCTGCTTGAGATTCTTTCTCCACTCTCCCTCTGTTCCTCTCCCATCTCCCTCAAATAAATAAACAAATAAATAAATGAATGGATGATAAAAATCATATGATTATTTCAAAAGATACAGAAAATGCATTTGACAAAATGCAACACCTGTCAATGATACAATCTCTCAACAGAATAGATTCAGAGCAAACATACCTTAACATAACAAAGTTACATATGACTAATCCAGCTAATGTGATACTTAATGGTAAAAAACTGAAAACTTTTCCTCTAAAATCAGGAATAAGAAAATAATGTCTACTCTCATCAATTTTATTCAACATAGTACTGAAGTCCCAGGCATAGTAATCAGACAAGAAATAAAAGGTATCCAAATTGTTAAGGAAAAAGTAAAACTATCACTATTTTCAGATGACATAATACTGTATATAGAAAACCCTAAAGACTCCACCAAAAAACTATTAGAATAAAGGGACTCAATAAATTAGCTGCAGGATACAAAATCAATACAGAGATATCCACTGCTTTTATGTACACTAATAACAAAGGAACAGAAATAGAAATTAATAAAACAATCCCATTTACAGTTACACACACACAAAAAAAAAAAAAAACCCACAAGGAGGTGAAAGACTTGTACTCTGAAAACTACAAGATGTATGGGAAAGAGATTGAAAATGACAATGGAAAATGGAAAGATATACTCCTGAAGAATTAATTTTGTTAAAATATTTATACCACCCAAAGCAGCCTATAAATTCAATGCAATCCCCATTAATATACCAGTAGTATTTTTCAAGAATCTAGAACAAAAAGTACTCAAATTTGTATGGAGCTACAAAATACCAGAAAAAAAAATGAAAACAGTCCTAAGATTAAAGAACAAAGCTGGAGGTATCACAATTCCAGATTTCAAACTAACCTACAAAGCTATAATAATCAAAAGTATAATTCTGGCACACAAAGAGCAAAAGAACAGAATGAGGAGCTTAGGAATAAATATATGTTTATATAGTTAATTTACAAGAAAGGAGTTAAGAATATACAATGGTGAGAATGCAGTCTCTTCAATAATTGGTGCTGAGAAAGCTAGACTCCTTTCTTAGACCATACACAAAAATAACCTCAAAGTGGATTAAAGACCAAATTTGAGTCCTGAAACCATAAAAGTCCTAAAATAAAACATAAGCAGTAGTATCTTGGACAGCAGACTTAATTTTTTTTTTGAGTATGTCTCCCTAGGCAAGGGAAAGAAAAGCAAACAAACAATTCGAAGTACATAAAACTAAAAAAACTCTTACACAGTGAAGGAAATCATCAATGTGACAAAAGGTACTGATTGGCACAATATATTTGCAAATAGTATATTCAATAATGAGTTAATATCCAAATATATAGAGAATACATACAACGCAAAACCCCAAAATAAAAATTTGATTAAGAAATGAACAGAGGAAAAAAGAAAGAAATGAGCAGAGGACTGGGAATATACATTTTTTCAAGGAAGACATTTAGCTAGCCAATAGGCACATGAAAAGATGCCCAACATCATCATCATCCATCAATCATCTGGGAGTCACAAATCAAAACAATGGGATATCATCTCACCCCGATCAGAATGACTAGTATCAAAAAGACAAAATAATTACAAAGGTTGGCAAGGGTATAGAGAAAAGAGAATTTTTGTGCACTATCTCCCAAAACTTAAATAGAAACACCATACGATCTAGTAATTCCTCTTCTGGGTATTATTCAGTAGAAAACAAAAACATTAATTGGAAAAGATATATACACCTCTATGTTTATTGCAGCATTATCCACAATAGCCAAGACATGGATGCACCCCAAGTGTCCATTGATAGACAGGTAAAAATAATATAAGATATACATATATATATAAAATGGAATATTAATCTGCCATAAAAAGATATATATAATATGATATATATATAATAGGAGATATATGTATTAATCTGCCACATGGATACATATATATATAATATATATAATGGAATGTATATATATAATGGAATATTAATCTGCCACGTGGATGCACTCCAAGTGTCCATTTATAGATGGATAAAGATAATATGAGATAGATATAGATTATAGATAGATAGATAGATAGATATTAATCTGCCACAAAAAGAATTCAATCTCTTCACGAGAGCATAGATGGGCTTTAGAGTATTATGCAAAATGGAGTATGTCAAAGAAAAACAAATAGAATTTCACTTACATGGGGAATCTAAAAAAGAAAACAAATGAACAAACAAAAGAAACAAACTCATAAATACAGAGAACAAACTATTTGTTGCCAAAAGGGAAAGTGGGTGGGGCTACATGTGAAACAGTTGAAGAGGAATAGGAGACACAAACTCCATAAAATAAATATGTCATTGGGATGAAAAGTACTACATAGGAAATATAGTCAGTGATTATGTAGTGACTTTTTATGGTGACCAGTGTTAACTAGAGTTATTGCGGTGAGCACTGCATCTTGCACACAATTCTCAAATAGTTATTATATACCGGAAACTAACATAGTATTATATGTCAACTATACCTAATTGAAATATTAAAAAAATTAATATTAAATAGTTTGCTTGCTTAAATACAGTTTAGATTGTTGCTTTATGCGTGTTTCTATCAGCTGTCCATAAATACCTGAGCTATTCCACCCAATTCTTAGGCCTTAAAACATTATTTCACTTTCATCCTATTTATGAATATCATTTCCTCCCTCCCATCAGATTGACTGTGGCTTTCAAATGGTTCATGATTTCAAGACCCCAAATCTTGCTTCCGATGATAGTAGCACAAATAACAAAATACTGCTAACAACTAATTTTGCTGGGTGAAGATTTGTCATGAGTGATGTTATTAATCCTTCACAACAATGATATAAGTAAAATAAGGAGGAATATTGAATGAATCTCAGGCGACAGATGAGGAGTGACACAGCTGGAAATAGAACTCAACACTGACATAAATCAAAGTCATTACAATACTAAAGATGTCTAACTAATAGCTTTGTGTTTATTGAAGAGTCTGTCCATTAGGAAAAAATTGCCCCAAGAAGAGTATGTGCCTATGCTCAAATGAACAGTGCATCCCCAAATATGACTGCTTCCATTCCGCATTGTTAGGGGCAAGTCAGTATTATGTTGGCCTGTGTTACTTCAGTCTTTGTTCTAGGCTTATGTATTCTTTATTTGGGTTTATTGTCTTATTTGGTGAATTTTTTCAGTAAATTTTATGGCAGCACCCAGAGGCCCTAGAGCCCATGGTGCCAAAGAGTGATTATTAAAATCATAGTTATTAATATAAACATCACCAAGAGATCGCTTATAATGGTGGAAGAAAAGCAAAATACTGAAATTACAGTTGCCAAAGCAAGGCATCACTACTGCTCACTCTTTCTTTTAAATGCCTCCTCTCTGTTCTTCAGAAGATCAAGTTAGGAGATCCTTATAAGGTAGTTCTGGAAAAGGAGATTCCAGATCAAGTGCTTACAAATGGCTAAAGACGCAAATACAAATACATAACTACTGCATGTGGAGAAGCTTATTTATAAGTGATTTATGAATTAATGTATGCAATGGTTATTTCAGCAGGCATTTAGCTCTCTTGCCTTGGATAGAGTAAATAGGTTTGACTGCTGGACAACCCACTTTTGAAATGTTCATCTTCTCAAAATACACCATGGGTCAGAGAAATTATCAGTAAAGATGAAGCAGAGCACATAAAAGACAAAGGGTTTAGACTTCTGTTGGTCACTGAGAAAAAAAAAAAAAAACAACACAAATCATGAAGTAGACTTGTAAAAGAAAAAAGGAGGATAAGGCAGGAGGTTTTCCCAGTTTTTATTGGCTCCATTCCTTTTCCAGAAACAGAACGTGAAGGACAAAAAGGAAAGAGAACTGCCTGTTCTTTACCTACATGCTATCTTTTTTCTCTCTCTTCTCATCATGAGTGGAGGGTGGATAAAAAGAGTGTGGAAGAAGGAGGAGAATGTGATGAAAGACTGCACAGAATGGCATCGGTAAGTTCAGAGGAGAAAGTAAAGGCCCAGAAGAGAACACAAGATTTTCTGCTGCCACCATCTAAAATGTGACTCAGAGAGTGTCTGCAGCTACTGAGAGATACTTCTCCATCCTTGGTTAGATCTCTGTTACCTATCTAAAAAATATCCAATGCTGAAGTCAAAACTAACTGTGGCTAAATATCAAGATCCCTTGGGAAATTTAGCAAGTCTACATATGGCCCATCTCTACCCCAAAGGTGTTCAGTGAGGTTGGCAAGACTGGACATTTACAAAACTTTAAAGTAATTTTGATGCCCTTCAGGATTGAACACCAAGGAAATGACCGACAACAATGCCATTTAACTGTTAGGTGCATGCGAAATTTGTGGGAATCTCGGTAAAATGTTAATTATGAATCTGTGACCTGGAGTAGAGCTTGAAATTCTGTATCTCTAGCAGACTTCTAGGTGATCCTGATGCTCTTGCTCTCTGGACCCCAGTTTGTGTGGCAAGGGTTTAAAGAATCTTAGAGTCAGACTATCTGAATGTGAAAACTGGATTAAAAGACCAATATACTTCTCCCTCTCTAATGTTGGCCCTTTCATTCTGGATAATAACGTTTTTAAAGGGTCATTTGATCAGTGGAAACAGAGACTTTTTTTTGTTGTTATTAATATTGCCCATGCTTTGAATACAAGTTAAAGCATTGTGTTAGGAGAAATCTTTATACAGATTTCATTTGCTTCAAAGTTAGAATTCCCCAATCCCTTGCATCTTATTACACCCCTCTCCCAGAACAATGCCATGACTGCCTAGATTCATTTTACAGGGTAGGTTTGGGGAAGGCTAAGAAAATTTTAACTAGAGAGAAATCTTGCGACTGGTGTATTTATCTTCTGTCCCTGAAGGACTTAACTTTGTATCAGTAATCACATTTTACTTTAGCATCAGTATTTTTTCACAAAAACTGAATTTCTTCATCTGTAGAATAAAAAATATAGTGATGCCATTTGAGGCCTAGATCAAGGAATTGATGTAAAGTTCTTCAGCATCTAGCAAACAATAAGAATTCAATAAATGTATTATTGTAACAATATTCCTTCTACTTAGCACTCCCTGCCAATTTAGTCAGAAGATGGCTAATGAAAAAAAAAGAAGAAGAAGATGGCTAATGACCCGTGGAAAAGAAACAGGATCAAGTTTACAGAAGTACCCAGTCTCTTCCTCTGGTTCATTTGGGTAAACTGAGTCCACTGTATTCCAATCTCTCTTCCTAGGGCTCTTCCCAGCTCTCATGAAGTTGCCTCCATTGTCCAAACATGGACGAGCTCCCTGGATTTCTCCGATAACAGAACTCGGAGAAGAAGCAGAGAATTTTTTGTCCAATGAGCATGGATAATTAATTGCTGACAGTTTACTTCCTGTGCTTGAGATATGTTTCTAGAAATAGTAAGAAAAACTTCTTACAAAAAATTAAAAGGGGGGTAGCCCCAGTGTTTCAGTGGTTTAGCGCCGCCTTCAGCCCAGGGCCTCATCCTGGAGACCTGGGATCGAGTCCCACGCCAGGCTCTCTGCATTGAGCCTGCTTCTCCCTCTGCCTGTGTCTCTGTCTCTGTGTGTCTCTCTCTGTCTCTGTCTCTCTCTGTCTTTCTGTGTGTGTGTGTCTCTCATGAATAAACAAATAAAATCTTAAAAAAAAATTAAAAGGGAAAACTGAGTTTACAATTCAGCCTGAAGGTGCAGGACTCTCTACATCTCAGTTCAGACTTGAGCTAAGAATCACACAATCTATAAAACACTCAGTTCTTCATGAGTTCAATTAAAGCCATGGATGCTCAAATGCAGACTATTCTGCTTTGTGTTGTGATTAAATTGCTCTTGTGCAAGTGGAGTCTGGTTTTACTACTTTTTTCAACACTCAGCTGAATTCTATACTTATGTTCAAAAGGCCAGGATTAATCTGATCTCCATGCTGTCCATATTTCCTCCTGGTTTCTCTAGCTAATCGCTTCTCGGCCTTTTGGCTAAGATCAAGTGTGGTTTCTCTAGCTAAGCACTTCAACTAATCTTTGTAGAAGGGGAGATTAATGTAAAAGGAATAATGAAACATTTGACTGATATTAGGTGCTTGTCATTCTTCATTAGCTGCTCCTGAGTCACCTTCTTAAAACCCTGCAAACAGAATAAAATGGGATATGCCTATAGTCCACGTAGCATGTTAATAAGAAGAAATGTAAATGGGGGAAGACTTTCATTTTGCCAGAATAAACAGAGCGATATGCACCTCTCCATCTCTCAGCTTTTTGTACTTTCTCCAGGGGCTCGGTCCAATTAGCTATTTCATATTAATCACTATTTGTGCAGTTGATTCTTCCTGTGGCAGCTTTCCATTTTCAGGTGCCCGGAAGATCAAAAGGCTTTTATATTTCCTCAGATACTCTACAGGATCCAAAAAGGAAAACAACAATATTTTCTGTGTGCATTAGGATTTATTCTTTTCAAATTCATTCCATGTTTTAGCTCCTTGACACTCAGATCCCTTAAGAAATGTTCAAGCCAAAAAAAAAATTGAAATGTTCAAGACATACATATGTCTCAATAAGAGGCATCAAAGATAGTATTAAACTTTGCATCTAGTAGGTATTCAAAATAATTTTTCCAAATGGCTGGATCTCCATTTGACAGGTAAAGGAAATGAAGCACAGAAATTTTAAGGGAAAAAGAAGATAGAAGTATTTAGGGACTAAGGTTAGATGAGCTCCCATTTCTCTTGATAACTTTTTTGGATGCTAGCAAATAAGTAGACCTCAATAAAAGGTTTAATAAAGCTTATACAAGGTATAATTGAGCTACTCTGACCAAGTGAACTACAAGTAAAGGTATGTGAGACAAGTCCACAACAATGACAAATTCAAAATATTTGTAGCACTTGTATTTTGGACAGTATTTCTTTCAGCTATTTATGTAAAGTAGCCAAATAACCCAAATTAATTTAGTAATTGGAATTTTCATTATTCATAGAACCATTTGGGGTCAATATACTTTTAGTCTACACTAAATAAATGCATTAAAAGGATAACATGTAATTGGTTCTTCCTCAGGCTTATACATGAAACTAATATTTTAGACAAATTAACTTTGGTTATGAAGTTGAAAATTTAGATTCAGTCTCCTTTGAAGCATATGTAGATATGACATCCTCAGACCTCCCTTTCAAAGAGTTTCTAATCATTCTTTTAATGATTAGAAAATGTATTGCATTTTCAGAAGAGCCACCTTATGTTAGCGTTCTCAGTCTTTTTCTCCTGGAGGATACTGCCTTCTTAAAGAGCCTGTATGTGCTGCGCTGGTAAGTATCACATGTGGTAGATGAGCCCAACCGCCTTGACTTCAGGTGATTGGAATAGAATGACCCCTTGACTAGATTACCTTTCCCATAGTTTTCAAATACGATCTACAACACTGAGTGAACTGGTTTGGGAAAGCAGGTTCAGAAGCTAAGGTTTCCTCATTTTGAGCACCTACAGCTGGCCAGAAGTAAAGGAATGAGTTGGGAAAGCACAGGAAAGCAGTTAAAAAAAAAAAAGCGCTGAGAAGAGAGGCAGAGAGAGAGAGAGAGAGAGAGAGAGAGAGAGAGAGAGAGAAAGTGGTTACAATAGGCAATTCCAGCAAAAACGTATCCGTGACTTTCCCTAACATAAGAGTATACTCTTACACATAAGAGTGCAAAAACTACCTTAGACTTCATTGTAGTAAGATAGTATCTTACACCTTTAGGCAGTATTTTCACTTTTTTCTTTTTAGGTTGGTGGCTTCAACTTCTAAAACCATCAGAAATATGTAATTGCATAAAAAACCAGCTATCATCTTCTAGAGAAGGGTATTGTTTAAGGAGCATTTTATGCTTTACAAATGAAAAATAATAGACAAGGAGTGCATGGGTAGCTCTGTTGGTTAAGCATCTGTCTTCAGTTCAGGTCATGATCCTAGGGTCATGGGATCGAGCCCCATGTGGAGCTCTTTGCTCCAGCAGGGAGTTTGCTTCTTCCTCTCCCTCTGCCTCTCTCATGCTCTCAAGTTGATTTTTTTTTTTAAAGAAGGATGCCTGAGTGGCTCAGTGGTTGAGTGTCTGCCTTCAGCTCAAGACATGATCCCCAGATCCTAGGATCAAGTAACTGCATGGGGCTCCCCACGGGAAGCCTGCTTCTCTCTCTGCCTAAGTCTCTGCACCGCCCCCCCCAACTGTGTCTCTCATGAATAAATAAATAAAATCCTTAAAAAAACAGAAAAGGAATAGATAAAAAATGCAATTGCTCACACACACAAAAAATCAGAAACCTAGGTCTCTGAATGAAGAACCCAACATTTCTCCTACACTGTATGTAGAATGAAGCCAAGTAAATTGAGTCCGTAGAAAGAACTATAGAGTTTGGGGGTTGAGAAGACATATACTGACATAAATATGATGCCACGTTTAATTCAGTAATTCCATTTTCACCAAGTAGACTCATTCAGTAGGACCCGACAATTTGACATGTACTTTTTTAAAACTATATTTTGAATAAAAAAGAAAATCTAAGATTTTTCATTTGAGTGGTAGCATGGATCATGGGCTGTGAAGGCAAAGAGACCTGTATTTGAGTCTTGGTATGACTTCTTTCTTACCTCTTTGCTATCTTAGGGAATTTACTTTGCCTACCGCAGGCTGGATTTCCTCATTTATAAATTGGGCCTGTGATAGTTCCTACTTCTTAATGATTGTTATAAAGAATGCATGAGGAAATGCATGTGATGGTCTAACAAATAATTAGTTTACTGTTGCCTTTTGGTGTTGGGGGGAATGTGACTGGAGATCTTCTAATATATGATGTAGTTTTGATGTGAATCTGAGTGGATTTTTATTGAACTTAGAATTCGAAGTATCAGAATATCACCATACATATGGCATTCTATGGCCTAAAAAGCATTTTCATGATGTACTATGACATTTAGTTCTCCTCACACACTCATTTACTTCTTCCACAGACATCTGTTAGATGCCTGCCATGTGCCTGATTTTGTGCTATTCAGTAGAGATTCAGCTGTGCAGATGACAGACATAGTCCCTGCCCTCCTGGAGCTTAAAGCCCCCTGAGGCAGATTTGGCTATTTTTATATTTTATTTTTTAAGATGATAAAAATAAGAATTAGAGCATTTAAGGTACTTGTCCAATATGTGCACAGTTGGAGAGGTTCAGACCAACATCAAACTTGCAGCTGACTTTAGAGGTAAAGGAACAGTTGTCCTTAGATCTGTGGAGGGCGCTCTGCTTCTGGAACGGAGGTGCCTTAGACAGAATTAGAACAAGTCATGTTTCTACTGAATATATTTTTACTGATTGAGTTTCATTTGCCTGAGGGCTGAAGCCAAGCTGGTGCTATGATTCATAAGTCTCATTTTCCATATGTTTGACTTGGGATTTTCCTTGACAACAGTTGATTAGCTACTCTTGTGATTTTAACTCACTAATGATAACTTGACCCGATTTCAACTGATTTCTCTTGGTTCAAGGCTCCCCTTCAATGAGAGCTTCCAATGAAAAACCCGAGTACAGCAAGCATTCTCAGCTTCAACCAAACCAGCCATCTCCATGTGCCAAACCTGGTGTCAGTGCTGTGGAGCTGCTTTACAGGTGATAGCCCTGTAGTCCTTTAGTTAAATAGCCCACTAGTCCAGAATGGAGTAATGAGTTCCCAGATCCTGTGTTGCTATAGGTCTGCTGATAATGAAGCTCTGGATTATAGTTTTACCATCTAAGTCCAAGAGGCTTTCTAGTGTATATAATTTCTCTGTTTACTGCCCTCAGCAGTTGTACACTATAGATGGATAAAATCCAACTTCCTTAGAATGGAACCAGATCTTTCATGACCTGGCCTTGACATCCTTTTAGAGCCTCATCTTTGACTAATATTTTCCACATTTCCTGTGTTTCAACAAAACTAAAACACTTATGGTCCTGGATCCTCAGACATATCATGGTATCTACTATTTCTCACCTAAAGAAGTTAGGTCTGGAAATATTGACTTGCCATTATTATTCTAATAACTAGACTGTGCTATGATTTTGTTCTATGCAATCATCAACTAAAGAATCAGATCCAAAGCATCCATTCAGGGAGAGTGTTAAAAGATGGCAAATGTTTTAAGCTCTTCTCCCTGACTTGATTTCATCCAGTTGGCTTGTAGCTATTTTAATGAAAACCAACAGAAGTCTATCTATGAGAAAAACAGGTTATTGTGAGAAGAAATCAATGTGAGGTCAGGTTCAGTAGGAGAGTGGGAAGTTTATAAGGTTGAATGGGTTGGCATATTCTATTTCAGTGAGTGCCATCAACAATCTAATGTGACTATGGTGGGATTTTCCAAGACTGGTGGGCAGCCAGGATATGTAAGTGAATGCTACAGTAGTGGGAGTAATTATTAGATATCTAAGCTGGGAACTAAATGAGTGTTGGGTTTTGGGAACCCAAACAATGTCCCGCCTCTTAGCAAATTATATTCTTTTTACAGCATATGTGAAATGAGGAGAAACTTAGATCCTGTATTAAGTCCTTTTGGTAGTTTTTCTAAGAACAATACATTTTCTATTAAAATAGTGCAACTGCATGGCTCTCTGCTGAATTCTATCTTTGGGCAGGAAAAGTCCTTATAAAATAAACAGATGAAAGTTAATAATACTGCACTGTGAGGAATAAGTCCTATAAACTAAGTCCTATAAACACAGATCCTAATAGCTACAAGTATTCATCAAGCATATAGAAACTTACATATTTTAGTATTCAGTGACAATGATCTGGTCTATAAAAAGAAAAGATATTTTCAAAATCTGTCAAGCATGTCCCCTTAAAATCCCTTTAAAATTATATTCCACACTTAACATTATTCACATTGAAATATTTAAACTGAGAAACATTTTGATCCCAATAAGAATATTTAGAAGACAATCATGGTAAACTGAATAATCTTGGATGGGTTAATAGTGATGATCTTGGCTGCATTCACATTTACTTTTTCCATCCTTCTTACAAAGATCATCCTTTTCTCTCAAAATCTACAAGACAGGTATGATTTTTTTAGAGTTCATTCTGTATTAGATAATGATTTTTCCAGGTCATTTATTCAAGGTAAATGACTAAAGGTGATCTTGAGAGAGTTACTCAACTTTGCTGAACCTCCATTTATTCATCTGTAAAATTAGGGGGCAATACCAATACCTGCCTCATAGGGTTGTGATAAGGATAAGTGAATTAATACACAGCATGTAAGGACTGAGAAGAGTGATTGGCACATAGTAATTTCTTGGTAAATAGCAGCTATCATTATTATGACCCAGAGAAAGACTGAAGTTGTTGTTTTATTTTTCAAAGAAACGTAAGTAAACTTTGGAATCATGCAAGATTAAAAATGAAACATACTATTTCTCAGAACCTGTGTTCGGACCTCATTATGTTTTCCCTACATTGGTGCTACAGGTTTCTAACTGATATTCCGGTTTTACATCTCTCCAAAGACATTAATCCAGAGTGATCCTTTTATAACTTAGATCCTTGTAGATCTGTAGATCTGATCCTTCAGACCACTCCAACTTTCTCAGTCCTGTCATCTCATATTTAATGTTCTGACAGAAACACACTTCATTCTACTCCCATCACCCCTTCCTTCCAATACCCAGCCCACACATCTACACAAATTCATCTAGAAAATTCTGACCAATTGTTTAGGCCAAGTACAGACTTCACAATTTATCCAGGAATTTTTTTCTGATCTTTCTTGAGTCATATCTACAAGTGTCTCATTTATGCACCTTGGCACCTTGTGCATCTCTAAATCAAGCTAGATCGCTAACATAGTACCTATTTTATCTATTGTGCAAGTAGCAGTGAATTCACTTTTCTAGCAAAACCCCAAATAGGGGGCAACAAAATTGAACATTCTATAAATAATCACTAAAAGATTTACTGAAATTGAAAGCTCAATGGAATATTTTTTTTTTAAAGTTTTTTTTTTAATTTTTATTTATGATAGTCACAGAGAGAGAGAGAGGCAGAGACATAGGCAGAGGGAGAAGCAGGCTCCATGCACCGGGAGCCCGACGTGGGATTCGATCCAGGGTCTCCAGGATCGCGCCCTGGGCCAAAGGCAGGCGCCAAGCCGCTGCGCCACCCAGGGATCCCTCAATGGAATATTTTTAAAAGGAATATGTAAATACCATTACTATCATGCTGAATATTCATGTTTTAGGATAATCTGCATGATGGTATTACTGAGGAGTACAAAAGAAAGGTGAAATGTGGACATGAATCAAGAGTCATCAACATGCAGCCCCAACACAATATTCCCATCTCCTTTTCTAAGACATCTCTCTTGATTGCTATAATCTAACCATTTTGAATACTATGTGATACTCTGTGCTTACCTTCCATATGCCAAACTTCTCAGCATATATGTAAGATGCTCCTTTTGCCAGAATGCACGCTCCACAGTTCTCTTCCTGGTAAAGAACCTACTCATGCACAGAGCAGCCCACTCGTCACTTTCCTAGCCAGATCTCAGAACAAATCCTGATCGTTCTCCACATCTATCTCTATTCAAGAGTTATTCTGCCTCCTGTCAAAATCAGTCCACACTTGTTGGTCCAGTATGGTAGTCACTAACCAATAGCTATGTGCTGCCACATAAATTTAAATCAATATTAAATAAAATTTACAATTCAATTGTTCAGTCACATTAGCCACATTTCAACTGCCTGGTCATCCCATATGCCTAGTAGCTAGCATCTGGCATAGTGCAGAATATTTCCATCAAGTTCTACTAGAAAGTGCTAGTTTACACCCTGTACCTAGTACATGTCACATATAGGCACCCAATAGATAGTCTGTGATAGAATGGGCGTTGAATAAACTAGATCCTCTATGATAGTCCTTGCATCTGCCCAGAAATAGAATTCAGCCCCACTGTTTCAAGTGAAGAGAATTAGAGTAAAAGCCTACTTCTGAGGTGTGCACCGTTAATGGAGTAAACAAGAAATGTTCAGGTATTCAGAGAATAGCAGCAATCCAGGTTGCTACCACCAGGAGAGCTGAAATGGGAAGACTGAATTTGTTTGACAATATAAAAATACTCCTAAGTTTGAAGGCTTCCACCCTTCAAGGGAGAAGCAAGCAGTGCTGCCCAGAACCCCGTGAAGAACTGGAGATTGGGAAGAGCAGAGGATAGAAGGAGCAGCAATCAGAGATGCCCAAAGCCCCTGCCATAAACTAGATGTCCAAGCAGGGAGGAGGGAGTGACAGCAAATGTCACCCCTCTGACCCTCCTGCCAGAAATTCAATTGGCTGACCTCATCTTGAAGCCAGTTGTGAAGGGAGCAATTCACTGGTGTTAACCTGCCTCCCAGAGCACAGAGGGGAGGCAAAGAATGAATCTATGGTGTAGGAAAGTAAAAAAGAGCCATATTGCTTAATTTATCTATGTGTTTTTCTTACCTACAAGACTGAGATCACCTTAACTTAGGGACTGTATCTGACTCACCTGCACTGCAAAGCACACTGCATGACACAGTAGGTATTCAATAATGGCTATTGAATAAATGAAGGAATCTCCATCCTTTCTATGTCAGATGGGTGTTTTCAGAAGTTAGGGTCACAATCTGTATAGACTGCTGCCTTCATTTTATTATGGTACACATGTGGCCTCAAACCCTGGATCCATTTGAAAGAATGAAAATACTCCTTTCATATGCTTTAACCTTTGAAACCATGGCTTCAGGTTTTGATGCAATCATCAATATATCCTCTGACAGGCTTAGCAAATATGCTGTTTTCATTTTTTCCTGACATATATCTTATCCTGATGGCACAAGTTGCTGACAAGCAAGTCCCCAACAGAACAATGTGATCAAACACTCAACAAAAATACCACTTTCTTGAACAATAAGGCGCCATCTGCTCTTAGATCTCCTGGCAGAATTTCTGAATAAAGGGACAGAGTCAAGAAGGAGGAGCACTGCACCACAGCACGGCTTAAAAACAACACAACAGAGAACCTGGGTAGCAAATGCAGAGGGGGCGGAAGGGAATGTTTCATGTCAACAGAGACATGTTCCATTTCAGCTTTATTTTGTTTGCCGTGTGGCACACATGAAGCAAAACTCCATATAATTGCTCACATTCGGTCATCACACTTGATTTGTTTTTATATAATTTTTAAAATTCTATTAATTTTCATTTATGTGATACCTAAGCAAAATTCCCATTACTGTACATGTTTTGAGGACTGAGAGTAGGGGTAGAATTGGAGTAGGATTTCTGATCTTCTGCTATGCTACACCTCCTTTTAGTAACAGTAGTAATTATACAATAACCAGTACCCTTTATAGAGTGCTTTCTATGTGCCACTGTGATATGTCTTAACTGCATTAGCTTATTATAGACACAAAGAAACTAAGGCCCAGAGGTGTTAAGAAATTTGCCAGAGATGTCACAGTTTGTTGCTCAAACCAATGTCCTTGTTTTAACTCCTGACTTCTGTATTAATTGAAATTGGAATTAACTGGAATCATTGGAATGGCTGCAAGAAATCTCTTCCTAATTTCTAAAATGTGTACTTTTGATATTATCAATCTCTTAACATTAAACTATAAAAACTGTGCACAGTTATAAGAGCTAAAATACTCTACTACTCACTTTATTAAAATTCAAAAATTTATTACCTATTTCTATCTGTAGAAAGACAAAGTTAGAATGCTTTAATAGTAGTGATGACTGAGCTTTCATTGAGAGTAACTATTGCAAACCAGTGATCATTTCAGTGTCAATACTTTTAAAATCAACTGTTCCTAGAAAATGGAATTATTTTCAGAAATTTCTTTTTTATTCAAGGAAATATGGCATTCATAGGACATGTCCAGTCCTATTTGTAGAATCTACATGTACTTAAACAAAAACAGGTTTTAAAAAAAAAAGTAATCCAACATATTCTGATGAGACAGCTATGCAGTATCTGAAAATATGTCAGTACATGGTCAGAGTTCATTGAATGGTCCAGCAATTGGGAGAAAGAAGAGCTCCTCCACTGGTCCAAAGTCACTGGGTAAAGCTTGATAAGGGACAGTCATCAGAGTAGTTCTTCATTCTCAGGCACAGGATTTAATCTATGTGAGCATCCATTTTCTCATCTGTACATGGGGATCATAGTGGCCTACATCACAAAGTCCATGAGATGTAGACATCAGAGCCTAAGTTATCTCCCATAGCTCCTGACATCCAGTAGATCAACAAAAGTGGTGGAGTATAAGTTGTGTCTTACAGACACAAAAAAACCCAGACTCCAAGTTGATCATAACAGACTCACTTAAACTTTATCTTACAGACTTTGATGACAGAATTTTTCTCAGAACTCTTCCTTCCTCCCTTTGAAACTCATCCATCAAAATTTGATTTAATATTCTCAACATTTAGGGACAATTTGGATGCCTATGGAATATGATATTTGTTTTGCCTATGGCCTATGCTATTTCAGGGGTGCCTATAGATTATGATTTTTTTTACACATTACACATTAGTGTTAATTTTATGCTCTGCTTCCTGGCCTCTAATTTTATGTTATAACTTGCCAAGCCTAATATACCCATTAAAACTATGTCACTGGTTCCTACATCTTTGTTCCATGCTTCTCACTCAGTCATTTATATAACACTAAGCAGTACATAAATCAAGTCCAAACTCTATAGAACTTGCATTCTATTTGAAGAAGACAGACAATAAATAAACACATAAAATATAGAATTATTTCCTGTGATAGTGTTAAGAAGAAATATAAATCACAGTAAAGGGATAGAGAGTGGTCAAAGGCATTGTTTTGGAAAAAAAAATGGGAATGAGGGAAAGGGTTTTAATGAGTATTTACAAATCTGAGTGAAGTGAGGACAGTCTTTAGAGGCCCCAAGAGATGAGGGTTTCAGGCAAGGGAAGGATCCAGGGTATTGCTCTGAGCCAGGAACATGCAGGCAGCTGGTGTGGCTGGAACGAACTAAATAAAAGGGAGGGTGCCAGGAAGTGATAGAGGAGAGATCCACATGGCATTAAGTGAAATGGGGAGCCATTTAGAGGGTTTGAGTGGAAGAGTGGAGAGGAATAGCAGATATGACCTGCAATTTAAAAGAATCTACTCTAGCCCCTGTGAGAAAGATAGACTACAGTTCTATCAGGTGCAAGCAAAGAGACCAGTTAAGACAATGTTGCAGAAGTTCTGTTGAGGTTGGCCCTGAGTCGGGGATGGTTCTAGCATTTGAGGCTTGGACAAATCTTACTCACAAGGAGGAGATCCCTGGGATATTATAAGCCCTTAAATTGCAGTAAATTCTCAAGTCCCCTTACTCCATTTTTTTCATCCTCCTGGGCACAACACTTGAACTTAGAAAATTCATACCATGGGAGAGGGGGAGATAGAGGTGAAAGTAGGTCCAATCAAATAAACCATTAACAGATTCTTCAGTACAACCTATGCCTACCCTAAATAATCCTAATAGTTAAATTGTCTGTATCAGATTGAGAAAGATAGGAATTCTCCACCCTTCTCACTGATGGTGTGATGGAGGACTGATTAGATGGTCACAAGTCTAAAGGCCTATTCATTTATAAGGCATTCTATCAATTTCCTGGGAATAAACAGAGCTCTACTATTTCAGAAAGGTTGTTCTGCAGAGTTTAGGTAAGAGTGACAAATTCAAAGTATTCTGAGTTTCCTGTCACTCTTCATCAGACTATTCAATTTGAGATTTAAATAACTCAATCCCCTAGAGTTACTCTATTTTATCTAGGAAGGTCAATCTAGTACAGTGTAAGTTAGACAAGTAGATTCTGCAAACAGAGTGCCTGAGTTCAAAACCCTGTCTGCCACTTACTGCCACCTAATGCCACAGGCACTGAAAAAGCTCCTTATATACCTGAACCCCACATTTCTCATCAGGAAAATGAGAACAGTAGTAGTACCTCTAGGTAATTTCAAACCACCTACCCTAGGTCTTCTCCCAATAAAAGTGTTTAAGAATCTTAGATACTATTAATTTTTCAATTTGATTTCTAATTACTAGGGAGAAACAAACAAGCCAGTAGTCATGTTAACTAAAGTGTTTCTATTTCCTCTTCCACCTTCAGCCCACGTGAGCCTGCAGATGTGCCCAGGGGAAGCATTCCTTAAACAATTTGCATAAGATCATCTGTGCCTCTTCAAACTTGTGCAGATATTCAGTTTGAGCTCTATTCAAATTTCGAGCTCAAGTTCCTGCCAATTTTATGTTATCAAAACAGGCTTGCTCATCTTAGTTAGAAGCCTCATAAAACGATCTGTTACTGAGAGATTGCTCACCCTCACAGGGAGGTACGGAAACTTTATTCAAAATCAGAGATACTCAAATCATTTCCATTTTGAGTTTGGAAATCGGAGTAGGCAAGGTACTTCCACTTTTGTCATACCTCCATGGTTGGTGCTGGAAGCAGCCACAGCACTAATCTAATCTCTGACCTGGCTCCTCTACGTGGCAGACATTACAGCGCAATAGGAAATCCTCCACATAACCCAGCTTCCTGGAATCCAGGCAACAACAGATGCTTTGCATTTGAGTTACTCCTGCATACTGCCTCCTGCATTCATCATCCCTATTCATTCTATGCCACACATTGAAATTCTGACTTGAATTGAAAACCATGCTGATCTGCAAAAATTGCCTATTTTGTTGCATTTCACTGAAGTGATGATGATTCAATATACCTAACAGGCAAACTCTCAGAGCATCTTACTACTCCGCACATTTGCTGTAGCCAATTCTCACTCTTTCCAAGAGAGAGAAATACACCATTAGTGATTTAGTGTTCCAGTGGGACGTGAGGAATGGGTAACACTAATAATCATAACAGTACTAAATAAATACATAAATACAAAGATGGACGGGAATCTGATTTAATTACAATCAGATTTTTAATTTCATGAGTTAACCAAGAACATATGTCATCCTGGTGGAATTTTTTTTGAAAGACTTGTTTTAGACTTTGATAGGCTTTGTACCTTTTGAAGACTTTTAGAATTTTCTTGGACTTTGTTATTAAAAGCATACAATTCTAAAAGACCCTGTGGTCGAGTGTGAATGAAAAGAGCCATGAAAGAGAAATGATAGAAAAAGAGTATCAACAGCAGAAGTGAGAACTTGCGACAGACTGAAAAAATAAAGAGTTTTTATTTATGGGATTTTAATCAATATATTCCTTTGGTATTCTTTGGCTGCAGGAAAATTCTAAAATTGGATATTGCATATAGATTGAGGAATGTAAAATATTAACTATAGTATGGTAACAGTAGCTCCTATTGGCAGATCACAATTTAACAAGGGTGGGACCCCATCAGGGAAGTTTGTGAACTTTTTTTTTTTTTTTCTGTAGTGCACAGGGCTAGAAATACAGAGACAGGAAGCTAAGTCACAGATATTCCACAACCCTGGGCAAGTCTCTTGATGGACACTCCATCAGACAGTAAGCATCAGGCAGTGGCTTTGTATTAAACATTGGGCTTGAAGGGTTGAATGGAAGTATGAATCGCATATAAGATGTTATTACAATTCACTAGAGAAAACTGGAATGCACAGTAATATTTGTGTGATGCAATAAACCCTGTGAGTGAAGATCCTTAGAGCTTTTCATATTCCACTTCCAGGCAGATTACACTTTCCACCCCCTGTAAAATTAAGCAGTTTTTTTTTAACTGAGAAGAAAGGAACACAGTGACTTAATCATTTTTCTAATGAATTTTAAGAGCCAGCTCACTCTTTTAGGTGTTCCTTTCCCTCTGTCCTGGAATCATGGAAATACATCAATATAGAGTTTCCATCATCCTCAGGCCCTAAGTCACCACAATGAGAAAAGCTTGACTCACCTATCCTTAAGACACATAGCTATGATGAAAAAGAAACTTTAGCTCTTTTGACCTTCTGACATTTTGGCCTTGTTACCACAGTACAACCTAGCCTACTCTAAAGGATAGACTGTATTTGCAATGTGGATCAGATAATATGTAGGTCAATTTAATCTTTGTCAGACTAGAAGGTTTCAAGAAGTATGCTAGAAGTCTCCAAGAAATAATTACTACTGGCTTAGATTTTGAAGTTTATGTGCCTTTAGATAGGCAGAGAAGACAAAGTAAGGACTTTGAGGAAGTCAAAATAGTAAGCTGAAAATTACAGAGCCCAAAAAGCTAGGTAGTTGTCTGATGAGGCAGGAACTCAGTGTTGGGAATATGTGGTGAAGAGACTAGAAAGGACAGATTATATAACTAGAAGATTTTTAGAATTTTCATTTTGATATAATTTTTAATTATAGGAAATTTGCAACAACAGTATAAACTATTTCCATATGCACTTTACTAGATCCATCTATTGTTTCTGTTTTAGTTTTATCTCTTTCCTTCTATTTTCACAGATAGGTAGGTGAATATATAAATAGGTAGATAAGGCAGATGGATGGATGGATGGATGGATGATAGCTGGGTAGATAGCAATGTAGATATTTATGTGTATACTTTTATACACATTTATATATAAATTATTGGGATCCCTGGGTGGCGCAGCGGTTTGGCGCCTGCCTTTGGCCCAGGGTGCAATCCTGGAGACCCAGGATCGAATCCCACGTCGGGCTCCCGGTGCATGGAGCCTGCTTCTCCCTCTGCCTGTGTCTCTGCCTCTCCTCTATCTCTCTGTGACTATCATAAATAAATAAAAATTAAAAAAAAATTTATACATAAATTATTTATTCTGAACTATTTAAGACTAAGATAGGAGATAGTATTTTTCCTTTACTCATTTATTTCTCAGTGAATTTACTAAAAGTGAGAACATCTTCTTTTATAACCACAATGCAGTTATATAAATCAATAAATTTTATATTGATACAGTACCATTATTTAGTTCATAGGCCATATTCCAAGTCTTTCAGTTGTTCCAAGAATGACCTTTACAACTATTTTTCTGATCTAAATCAGGATCACTTTTAGTTATATTATCTTTTTTATCTAGTTTCTCAACTTTCTCTTGGCTTTGAAATTTTTGAATAGATAGATATTATTAATAATAGGGATATTATTTAGCCACAAGAAAGAAGAAAATCCTGCCACTTGTGAAAACATGGGTGGAGTCTAAGGGCATTATGCTAATAAGCAAGAAACAGCAGACAAATACTGTATGATTTCACAAATATGTGGAATCTAAATAAATCCACAGAAATAGATTGGTGGTTGCCAGATGAGGGGTGGTAGGATTGGATGAAGGTGGTCAAAAGATACAAACTTCTAGTACTAGATGAGTAAGTCTTGGGGATATAAAGTACAGTAGGGTGACTATAGTTAACAAAATAGTATTGTATACTTGACAGTTGCTAAAAAGGTAGAACTTAAAAATTCTTATCACAAGATAAAAAATTCATAACCATGTGTAGTGATGAACGTTAACTG